>NC_136067.1:555679211-557027736 GCF_964261635.1 Lissotriton helveticus
CCACGATCTATGGGGCAGGCCCCGGGGCCGGGACCCCGAGTTTTACTCCCTGCCGAGGCGGAGCTCCGTCGACCCCTCTCAGGTTCCAGAACCAGGGTGGCGCGCCCCTCTCGCCTCCCCGGTTCCCGCTGCCACAGGCCTTGCCAGGTCTCCTCACCCGCCCAGAAGGGTCGATGTTGGTGGCTCCACAGGCCCCAAAGCCAGGGCCTGGAGTTACAGCAGCTCCGGGCAGGGGGCGGGGCCCCAGCGGGTCCCTCCGCCGGCCATCACTCGCCCCAAACCGTTCCTCGGGCGGGGGCCGGCAGATCTCCAGGAAACGCCAGTCCCACCAGCCAGGGCTCGTCAGTCGCTCACGATGCTTGCGGTCGCCTGCGGGGGAGCTTCCGGGGTCTCGAGGCGCCGACTCACTCGGGAGCCGCCATCTTGGCCGCCGTCGGCTCGGTCCGCTCTCGGCTTGCCACCGCTTCCGCAGCAATCCCACCGGCCTGATCTCCCCAGCGGAGCAGGTGGGGACGCAATACTCGGGATCCACCCAGTTGGAGCGGGGATCCCGGGTCCTGGGCAGGATTAAATCACGGATAGCCGGGCGGAGGGACGGGAGCCTCCCTAGGCTGCGTCCTCCTCCATCGGCTGCTGGCCACGCCCCCCTTAGGCAGCATGTCTGTTAGGCCTCTTACTTCACAAATAGGCTCTAAGCTGTGCAATCAAGATCCAGGGTGTGCCTTTGAAATGAAAAAGGAATGTTATGTCTTGCTTATATATATGTGGTCTGTTTTTTGCCAGTAGACACAGTGAAATAGTATGAGCAGAGACACACATATTGTATGGAGAGACAGACATGGTAGATTACATGTAACATCCTGGTCATGTGCCTAAGATCACACTGTGAGTCAAGCTTGATTTTAAATGGATCTTGGTGAATAATTTGCTTAGTTGATGTGTTTAAAAATATGGAAATACATGTATTTCTAAAGTCAGTTAGGCTTTAGCATATGTACTAGTAGGGAATCTTAGGCAGCATGTCTGTTAGGCCTCTTACTTCACAAATAGTCTCTAAGCTGTGCAATCAAGATCCAGGGTGTGCCTTTGAAATGAAAAAGGAATGTTATGTCTTGCTTATATATATGTGGTCTGGTTTTTTCCCAGTAGACACAGTGAAATAGTATGAGCAGAGACACATATATTGCATGCAGAGACAGACATGGTAGATTACATGTAACATCCTGGTCACGTGCCGAAGATCACACTGTGAGTCAAGCTTGATTTTAAATGGATCTGGATGAATAAATTGCTTAGTTGATGTGTTTAAAAATATGGAAATACATGTATTTTTCAAGTCAGTTAGGCTTTAGCATATGTACTAGTAGGGAATCTTAGGCAGCACATCTGTTAGGCCTCTTACTTCACAAATGGGCTCTAAGCTGTGCAATCAAGATCCAGGGTGTGCCTTTGAAATGAAAAAGGAATGTTATGTCTTGCTTATATATATGTGGTCTGTTTTTTGCCAGTAGACACAGTGAAATAGTATGAGCAGAGACACACACATTGATGCAGAGACAGACATGGTAGATTACATGTAAAATCATGTTCATGTGCCTAAGATCACACTGTGAGTCAAGCTTAATTTTAAATGGATCTGGGTGAATAATGTGATTAGTTGCTGTGTTTAAAAATATGGAAATACATGTATCTTTAAAGTCAGTTAGGCTTTAGCATATGTACTAGTAGGGAATCTTAGGCAGCATGTCTGTTAGGCCTCTTACTTCACAAATAGGCTCTACGCTGTGCAATCAAGATCCAGGGTGTCCCTTTGAAATGAACAAGGAATGTTATGTCTTGCTTATATATATGTGGTCTGTTTTTTGCCAGTAGACACAGTGAAATAGTATGAGCAGAGACACACATATTGCATGCAGAGACAGACATGGTAGATTACATGTAACATCCTCGTCATGTACCTAAGATCACACTGTGAGTCAAGCGTTATTTAAAATGGATCTGGGTGAATAATTTGCTTAGTTGATGTGTTTAAAAATATGGAAATACATGTATTTTTAAAGTCAGTTAGGCTTTAGCATATGTACTAGTAGGGAATATTGGGCAGCATGTCTGTTAGGCCTCTTACTTCACAAATAGGCTCTAAGCTGTGCAATCAAGATCCAGGGTGTGTCTTTGAAATGAAAAAGGAATGTTATGTCTTGCTTATATATATGTGGTCTGTTTTTTGCCAGTAGACACAGTGAAATAGTATGAGCAGAGACACACATATTGCATGCAGAGACAGACATGGTAGATTACATGTAACATCCTGGTCAGGTGCCTAAGATCACACTGTGAGTCAAGCTTGATTTTAAATGGATCTGGGTGAATAATTTGCTTAGTTGATGTGTTTAAAAATATGGAAATACATGTATTTTTAAAGTCAGTTAGGCTTTAGCATACGTACTAGTAGGGATTCTTAGGCAGCATGTCTGTTAGGCCTCTTACTTCACAAATAGGCTCTAAGCTGTGCAATCAAGATCCAGGGTGTCCCTTTGAAATGAAAAAGGAATGTTATGTCTTGCTTATATATATGTGGTCTGTTTTTTGCCAGTAGACACAGTGAAATAGTATGAGCAGAGACACACATATTGCATGCAGAGACAGACATGGTAGATTACATGTAACATCCTGGTCATGTGCCTAAGATCACACTGTGAGTCAAGCTTGATTTTAAATGGATCTGGGTGAATCATTTGATGAGAGTTAGAGAGATGGAAACTGTGAGCAGACACAGGTGATATTATTGAAAAATGTGAAAATATAATTCGTTATTTCATACAGACACTCAGAGTGATCCTTGTCAAAAATGTTAAAGCCATACTTTTTAGCATGAAACATTTACCAGAGTGAGATGAGACACACACAAACAGACAAATTACACATAAAAAAAGAGAGAGAGATGGGGCAGGCACAGAGTGAAATGACACAAAGGCACAGAGTGAGGTGAGACACAGGCACAGAGTACCCTTTTAGCTTAGAGATGCAAACTGTGAGCAGACACAGGTGACATTATTGAAAAATTTGAAAATATAATTCCTTAGTTCATACAGACAGTCAGTGTGATCCATGTCAAAAATGTTAAAAGCCATACTTTTTACCATGAAATATTTACCAGAGTGAGATGAGACACACACAAACAGACAGATGACACACAGAAAGAGAGCGATATGGGGCAGGCACAGAGTGAAATGACACACAGGCACAGAGTGAGGTGAGACACAGGCACAGAGTACCCTTTAAGCTTAGAGATGCAAACTGTGAGCAGACACAGGTGACATTATTGACAAATGTGAAAATATAATTCCTTATTTTATACGGAGACTCAGTGTGATCCTTGTGAAAAATGTTACAGCATGTATTTTACTATAAAACATTTACCAGAATGAGATGAGACAGACTCAAACAGACAAATGACACACACAAAGAGCGAGAGATGGGGCAGGCACAGAGTGAGATGACTCGCAGGCACAGAGTGAGGTCAAACACAGGCACAAAGTACCCTTTAACCTTAGAAATGCAAACTGTAAGCAGACACAGGTGACATTATTGACAAATGTGAAAATATAATTCCTTATTTCATAGCGACACTCAGTGTGATCCTTGTCAAAAATGTTAAAGCTATGCTTTTTACCATAAAACATTTACCAGAATGAGATGTCACAGACGCAAACCGACAAATGACACACACAAAGAGAGAGAGATGGGGCAGGCACAGAGTGTGATGATACACAGGCACAGAGTTAGGTGAGACACAGGCTCAGAGTGAGATGAGACACAGGCACAGAGTGAGATGAGGTACAGGCATAGAGTGAGATGAGACATGCAAAGAGAGAAATGACACACACAAAGAGAGAGATGGGGCAGGCGCAGACTGAGATAAAACACAGGCACAGAGTGAGATGAGACACAGGCACAGAGTGAGATGAGACACAGGCACAGAGTGACATAAGATACAGGCACAGAGAGAGATGGTGCAGGCAGAGAGTAAGATTAATAATAAAATGTACTGCACTGTTACTGTGACACAGTTGCTGTGGTATAAAGTAACTTACGTTGTAAACTAGTGTTTATATCGTTCACTTATTGTAATTGCTATGTAGTATGTTTGTAGTGATCCAAAAAAACAATAAGGGAAGTGTAGAGGTAGTGGTGATAGAATCACCCTCCAATATGATACAAGAAAACAATGGGATTCTATCAATGTGAAGTAAAATATTTTTGTCAATTTTAATTTTGGTGGGTGAAGAAGGCTCTGTTCGCGAGTGGCGAAGAAGGAGCACTATGTGCTTTTAAAATACCCCTCACACACTAAGAACTCCTTAGTGTCATGCTTTATCATAGGGGTCTTCCCGTCCCTCTACGGGGCAGGTCGTGCTACGACCTACGAGCTACGCGGGAGCACTGGAACAGTGATATGTGATGGGAGTGTAGGGACCTAAATCTGTGAAAATAAAAGGGTTAAAAAATCCCTGGCTAGTAGAAAAAAATAATGTAATGGCTTCCCTAGGTGGGAATGTTAAAAGGGGGGGATAGGAGAGGTAGAACAGAATATGTTAACTACCTAGTCGACATGACATGTTTCGTAAGCAGTCCCCTACTGCTTACTCATCAGGACCTCTAGTGGTCCCTACTGGTGAAACTCAATTGCTAAGTGTAGTATGCCTAACGTCCTAAAACCTAGTAGCAAAAATCGGCTACTTGGTTTAGCTTCGGGGCTTGAGTGGGCCCGTGGTGAAGCAGAAAAATATTGATGACCTATTGTGGTCCCTTTAAAGGAAGTGGAAAAAGAAAATACATATTGTCAATGCACACAAAAATAATATAAAAGCACATAATACTCAGAGGCTGCAAATTGCGTGAGTCACATTGTGGCTTGTATCCTAGTAGTAGTTGACCGTGAAAGCCTCATTGATCAATAAAACATATAGACAGACAGTGATATATTTTTCTGTGCTCATGGGGTCATAGTTATGGTGACCCGTTGAAATATGGGTATAGTAACCCACCAAGATGTCACACACAAATATGCGGCAATGCCCAACACATCTCACGCATACATTCTACAGCGTACCCATAAGGAATGAATAGATAAAAAGGGGGTAGCTGTTTCGAAAAGTTCCATGGTGGAAAACAACGAGACTTACAGATTCAAAAGGCTAGGCATAGTCCGTTATAATGGGAGGGCATGATAGACACCTCATAGTGAAAACGCATGCACATAGCCAACAGTATATACATACAGTTCTTTTAAATGCTAGGTAAACCATGAGTCTGCATGCTGGGGATCACTATCTTGCGGTCTACTGTAAAGATACAAGATAAAGAAGCATCTCACGAAAGGTTCATTGGAAGCGTGGCCCTTTTGTTTTACAACAGACCAGGTTTTTAATGACCCGTGGCCAGGGTCTTACTTACGTAACCGCTACAGATATGCTGCCATTAGTCCTTCCCCTCGGCAGCTCAGTGGAATCATTGGCATGCCGAGTGGGCTCGATATTTATGCCGGAAATGCTCCCCTTCGAAAGCGCTGTGTCAAGCCCAGAGCTGCCCGAGAGCTAGAAAGCTAACATAAAGGTGGCCGTTCATCGCGGCACAGGATGGGTGGATCCCCCAGTTGCATAGTCTTTCTCCTCTTTTTGAATTTTTTCATGTGGGAGATGGATGTGCCAGAATGTAGTTTAATGTCAGGTGTCGCTCCGAAAAAAGGATTTTTACACAGGGGATCAGTGATGACTTTTTTGAGCCCTTTGAAGTATGCGCGATCTAGCTTGTAGGAAAGCCTTCCACAAAAGCTAGTGCGCAAACAAAAATGGCCGCCGAATACGGCACCATCACAGTAGTCTTTTGACTATATTCGTGCGAGCTGATAGAGAAAAATAATATTGTCATAAAAAACTCTAATAACGCTTGGTATGTGCTGTAATTGTGAGGAAAGAAGGCCAGAAGAGGCAGATAGCCAAAACTAGGGAAGTCGGACCTTGAGAGTTCATAGTTTAAACAGAAGTTCAATGTGAGATGTTTGCCAATCCAAATGTAAAATCATATATATACCAGATGATATCCAGAATCATATATCTACCAGTTGTAGTTAACTAATTCTGCATCTTTGAGATAAAGGTTCGATGTGAGATATAAGCAAATTCAATATTTGGGTCATATGTGTGTACCAATTGCAGTTAAGTAGTTCTCTATCTACCAGCAGATGCTTGGTAAAGCTTCATAGGAGCATACCTTGGAAGCAGTCAGTGGCTATACCTTAAGCTCGCTTTGTAAATTATAGACAAATGATTGGGAGGTTACTTCAGAGCTGACCCCAAGGGATTGCGTCATTCAGGCCGGTATTGTTAGTGTCCAAACAGAACACCCATCTTTGTTCCTTTTCCAGCAGGTGTTCTTCCCATGCCACCTGTTCAATTATGGTCCAGAAAATATCTTCTGGTTTGTGTTTGATGTCCAAGAAGTGGGTTGTTAATTTGGTACTTGCTCTGTGGCATTTTATGGTGCTCTTGTGTTCTGCTATCCTGGTTCTTATTGGCATGCTGGTCATGCCCACATACTCTAAACGGCAAGGGAATGTGATAAGATATACCACGTTGTTACTATTGCAGGTCGTGAAGCATCTCTGTTCCCAACAGGTACCGTTACGGAAAGTTAGTTTTTTACTTTTTTTCGTCAGACAACAGACTTTGCATTTGCCACATGGGTGGTGGCCCTGGACGAAGTCAGCATTTTCCTTGGGTTTCTGGATTTGACTCTTTGGTCTGGTGTGCACCAAAATATCTCTTATGTTTCTTCCCCTTCTGTGGGAGAACATAGGTTTTTGTAACTGTAAGCCGCCACTGTTGAGGATTTTCCAATGTCTGTTAATGATTTTAGTAACTTGGTTGGAACTCGTGTTGTATGCAGTTATACATATAGGTCTTTTCTCTTCTTCTCTCGGTATTTTTTCCTCCAACAGGCTCTCCCTACAGTTGTTGCGGGCCCTTTTGAATGCTTGATTGATTACTTTTTCGAGGTATTGGCGAGCTTCCAATTTCTTGTGCAAATCTTTAGGTTGAACTTTGAAGTACTCAATTTCAGTGCAATTGCGCCTTAGGCGGAGGAACTGCCCATAGGGCAGGTTGTCCCGTAAGTGTTTGGGTGGAAGCTCTGGTACATGAGTAAACAATTCTTAGATGTACTCTTGAAATGTGTGGTGGTCATTAATCGGCCATCTTTGGGAAATATATTGAGGTCCAGAAAAACAAGGCTGCTATTGAAGCACGTGCTTGTGAACTTAAGGAAGTCATCCTGTAGATTTAGCCATGTCAAGAGCTGTTGTGATGTCCGTTCATCACCATCCCAGATTATGAGGATATCGTCGATATCCCTCTTCCAAGTTCTTATGTTCTGTCTGAAGGGGTTGTTGGGGTGGAGTATTTTGGTGGTTTCCAGGTTGTGCACATAGAGACCAGCTATACTGGGAGCAAATGTGCTCCCCATGCTGGTCCCGTGCTTCTGTAAGTAAGGGGTGCCGTCATATTCGAAGAAATTTTCTTTCAACGCTAATGAACAGCAGTCCATGATCACATTTCTCAGTGTTAAGTATTCCCAATCATCCTCAAACAGGACTTCCTCGATGATGTTGAGGGTCTCGTTGTGTGGGAGGCTGGTGTATAGACTCTCCACATCACAGCTTATTAATAGTTGGGTGTTAGGGTCAAATGTTAGTTCCTCTAGGAGGTTCAATACGTCCTTAGTGTCTCTCAGGTAGGTGGATGTTCTTTGGACCATGGGTCGTAGGAAGGCATCGGCGAATTTAAATACAGGTTGCAGAACCGATCCGATTCCAGACACAATAGGACGGCCAGGTGGATTGTTCAGCCGTTTATGTATTTTCGGTAAGGTGTATAGATATGGAGTTCTTGGATTCTTCTGGCAGAGGAATTCACCTTCTTTTTAGACATATGTTCTGGTCTAAATCAATTTTCACAGAATATTCAGCAAGATTGTCAGGAATATCTAATGTATATGCTTGTTGTATTGCAAGATGAAGGTGTAGAAGGTGTAGATGTAGAAAATCTTTTTGGCCTTTCTTATAAATGGCAGCATAACTGCGACAATTGCTCCTTTTCAAGTAGTACTACAATAGACACTGAAAGATTTATATATTTGACTTTACCAGACTGCAAATCAGTGTCTTTTAATAATCTAGTTAGAGAAGCAAATCAAAACATGGTCTGTACTCAATGTAAATCTGCAATGCTATCAACATTATTTATACAAAGATATGGACAGTATATACTGTCCATATCATTTTTAAATAACATTTTACTTTATACCCAATCTTCTTACATTCCGTAGAGCTCTCAAAACGTGGCTGTTCCCATAAAATATCCCTCTTCAGGTTTTGTCTCTCAGCGCTGGGACGCCTATGGGCAGCCATGCGCTCTATAAATCTGTAAAATAAAATAAATAAATAATGTTCCAACGATGTAGACCTGATGGAACTAAAATGACAACTTTAATAAAAAATGTTGTGGCTTCTCAATTATCAATTTCAGGAAGAACCTTTGCAACTGCAGCAATTATTTTCCATCATGGTCCTTCGACAACATCAGGACCTTACACAGCTTATTTAAAATGTCAACAAGGCTGGACTATTTGTAATGATACTCAATTGGCTTTCACACAACGTTTGCCTTATCAGTTACCAAATTCTTACCTAGTATTCTTACAACAGAAACTTTAGGAAAGGTAATTGGCCTATGAAGATTGGAGCAGTTAATAAAACTTAGTCTGCTGTTCAAAATTACTTTGCGAGTGAGATTGATTAAAATATTAAAAAACTTGTAGTTCTCATAGAGGTAGTGTAAGTGTATAACGTAGTGTGTGATGTGAGTATTATAGGAAATATTAATCATAAGTAAGCCAGAAGTGGAAATATAGGTATTGCTTAAAAATTTAAAAGATATTGGAGCTTTTCTTTCAGAAACTCGGGTAAATGGAAGAATAAGAATACTATTGAGTAATTTCTAAAGAAAAGGACTTTCCATATACTATTTGGCCTCGTGGAAAAGTACGTGGATCAAAAGTGAGTTAAGATATGTTTTTTCTAAATTTTACATTATTTATTGAATCGTTGTATGGGTTTTTTAAACACAATCATTTTGATTGTGGGTTTTTTTGCCCACTGTCATATGATGAGTAGTATTGAAGTCACTGTTTTAAGTGAAATTCAATATATTCTGAGAACAGCAAAAAAAAAACCTATAACATGTTGTACAAGTTAAATTATATTTTGTATTATTAAATATATATTATTCTCCCCTTGTCTCACACTCACTCACCTTTTACCACCCTCTATCACTCCTCTTAAGTCACCCTCACTGCCCTTCTCTCACCCTCCCTCACCTCCCTTTCTTATTCCACTTCCCTCACTTATCCTTTACTGCCCTTTCCCTCTCTGCCATCCACCACTTTCCAGCTGTCAGTCACTCTACTTCACTCCCCTTCCCTGTCTTTCCTTTCTTTGCTCCCTCAATAATTCCCCTTCTCTCACTCACCTTACTCCACTTCACTCACTGCTTCTCTCATGCCCTCTGTCCTCTCACATCCTCACTCCCCTTCCCTCACTCCCTCTCTCTTAGCCTCACTCTCTCGGTCCTCTCACTCTCTCACTCCTCTTCCATCACGCTCACTCCCTATAACTCACCCACACTCCCTCACTTACCTTTCTTTGCTCCCTTACTCAGTCCTTTTCTCTCACTCTTTCCCTTCACTACCTCTATGTCCTAACTCCTTCAGCCCCCTTGTCTTACACTCACTCGCCTTTATCCACCCTCTATCACTCCTCTTTCCTCAACCTCACTGCCCTTCTCTCAGTCTACTTCACCCCCGTTCCCTTACTCCACTTCTCTCAGTTATTTTCATTCCCCATGTTTACTGCCCTTTCCCTAACTCCCCTCACACACTCAACTTCTTTCAGTCTCCCTTCTTCACTTCCCTTCCCCTCTCTTTCTTTCCTTTGCTCCCTCACTCATTCTTCTTCCTTTACTCACCTTACTCACCTTACTCAAATTCTCACTCCTTAAGTCACTCCCTCCGTCCTCTCACTTCCTCGGTCCCCTTCCCTCAGTCCCTCCCTCTTAGCCTTACTTTCTCCGTCCCTTCAGTCACTGACTTCTCTTCTGTCTTGCTCACTCACTAAAGCTAACCCACACTCCCTAACTTACCTTTCTTTGCTCTCTCACTCAGTTCCTTTCTGTCACTCTTTCCTTCACTACCTCTATGTCCTCACTCCTTCACTCCCCTTGTCTCATGCTCACTTGCCTTTATCTTCCTGCCCTTCACTCACCCTCCCTCACCCTTGTTCCCTTATTCCGGTTCCCTCAGTTATCCTCATTCATCATCCTTAACTTCCCTTCCTCTTTCTCTCCTCACGCACTCACCTTTTCCCAGTCCCTTTACTTCACTTCTCTTCCCCTTCTTTCCTTCCTTTGCTCCCTCAGTCATTCCTCTTTCCTCACTCATCTTACTCCCCTTTACTCACTCTTTCTCTCACTCCCTCTGTTCTCTCATATTCTCACTTGTCTTCCCTCACTCCCTCTCTGTTACCCTCACTCCCATTGTCCCCTCACTGTCTTACATCCTTACATTCACCTTCACTCACCTTCCAAACCTCATTGTCATGAATCCACCGTCACTCACTCCTGCATCCCTGTCACTCACTCCCCTTTCTTTACTCCCCTTTCTTCCTTTAGGTTTCCTAATGCACATTCCTTTAGTATCGTACTCACCTTCACCTCATCTCTCTCTCCTTCTCTTCTTCTCTGTCACTGAATGTATCCATCTCATTTCCCTATTAGTAATTTACTCTCCCTCTATTTCTTTTTCACTCTCTCTGACCTTCACAATTCCTTTGTTTTCCTTTCTGAGTCCTTCACTCCTACTTTATCTCTTACTTCCCTTTTATGACTTTTAATCTCCTGCTTTGTCTCTTGTATTGTGAAATATATATTATAAATATTATAACTGACTTTTTTTTCTCTTTCACAGATATTAAATTTACTGAAAATGTGTAATTAAGTTTACATTACTTATAAGGTAAGTTTGACATACAAAATTCACTTTCTCAACACTCTTTTCCTTAGCCTCACTACTCTTCTCTCACCCACCCACATCCCCGTTCCCTTACTACGCTTCTCTCACTTATTCTCAATCCCCATGTTTACTCCCCTTTTCCTCACTCCTCTCCCACACGCACCTTCTTTCAGACCTTGTACCTTACTTTCCTTCCTCTCTCTTCCCTTCCTTCGCTCCTTCACTCTTTTCCCTTCCCTTACTCTCCTTACTCCACTTCACTAACTCCTTCTCTTACTCCCTCTGTCCTCTTACTTCTACACTCCCCTTCCCTCATTCTCTCTCTGTTAGCCTCATTCTCTCCATCCTCTTAGTCTCTCACTCCTCTTCTGTCACGCTCACTCCCTATAACTCAGCCACACTCCCACACTCACTTTCTTTCAGATCTCCTGTTTTACTTCCCTTCCTCTCTCTTCCCTTCCTTCGCTCCTTTACTCTTTTCCCTTCCTTTACTCTCCTTACTCCACTTCACTAACTCCTTCTCTCACTCCCTCTGTCCTCTTACTTCCTCACTCCCCTTCTCTCACTCTATCTCTCTTACCCCCATTCTCTCTGTCCTCTTAGTCTCTAACTCCTCTTCTGTCAAGCTCACTCCCTATAACTCAGCCACACTCCCTCACTTATCTTTCTTTGCTCTCTCACTCAGTCCCTTTCTGTCACTCTTTCCTTCAGTACCTCTATCCCCTCACTTCCTCACTCCCTTTGTCTTGCCCTCACTCACTTTTATCCACCCTCTTTCATCCCTCTTTACTCATGCTCTCTGCCATTCTTTCACTTCCGTTCTCTTAGTCTGGTACCCTAACTACCCCTCATTCCCTATCTTTCTCTCCCTTTCCCTTTACTTTCAGCCCCCACTCAATTTCTCTCATTACCTATGCTTCAGTCCTCTTCCCCTCTATTCACTTCCTTCGCTCAATCACTCATTCTCCTTACCTCACTCACCTTACTCCACTTCACTCACTCTTTCTCTCATTACCTCTGTCCTGTCACATCCTCATTCTCCTTCCCTCATTCCCTCTCTCTTAGCTTCACTGCCTCTGTCCCCTCACTCTCTCACTCCTCTTCCGTCACGCTTACTCCCTATAACTCACCTACACTCCCTCACTTATCTTTCTATGCTCCCTCACTCAGTCCTCTTCTCTCATTCTTTCCTTCACTCCCTCTGTCTCCTCACTCCCTCACTCCCCTTGTCTCACGCTCACTTGCCTTTATTCACCCTCTATCACCACTCTTTCCCCAACCTCACTGCTCTTCGTTTACCCTTCCTCACCGCCGTTTCCTTACTCCGCTTTCTTCACTTATCCTCATTCCCCATGTTCACTCCCCTTCCCCTCACTCACCTCCCACACTCACATTCTTTCAGTCCCCCTGCTTCACTTCCCTTCCCCTCTCGACCCTTCCTTTGCTCCCTCACTCATTTTCCTTTCCTCTCTCACTGTACTCCACTTCACTCACTCCTTTAGAATATATAAAGAATATACCTCTTTTTGTAGAATTGGAGGTAGTTCTAAAAAGAACAGTTTTTTTTCTTCTTTTTTTTTTTTATTTCTTTTTTTACTTTTTCTGAATGTTTTTAATTAAAAGTAGGGAATGCAAAACTGCTCAACAGGAGCAAAAAAAAGGGGAAAAATTAGGGCTGAGGGGCGCAGCGGTGTTCATCACTTTTTCGAACAATTAGTAGGATGCTCTGCTCCCCATAACAAAGCAGTTCGTCACACTGCTTACATCTAATTGTAATGTCAGAAAAAACAGGCTGAACATTAGGTATCATCTCGACTGGTATTCCTCTCACCGACGATGTTGTTCCTCCGGTGGAAGTCATCTCTCGGTACATTCTGTGCCAGGTCCCTGACACTCTCCCGGGCATAGTTCTGGGGGTGCCTTCTTTGCACGTGTCTAATCATGGTGGAGTTCCCAAAACTGTATTTTTTTCTGGGGTCACCACGTGAAAGAATTGTGTGGCATATCTTGCATTCCACCTTTGGAGCATTTACTTTCTTTTCACCTTCTGGTATGCTGAAAAACTTCCAGATGAAGTGCTCCTTAATTTAAGCTGAGGAGGGTCCTCATTGAGAAACTCATCAGAGTCACTGCTGCTTGGTGCTCTTGCAGCCATTCTTTCCAAAGAATTGAACAGGAGAAAAAGGGAACAGGTCTTGCTCTCTCCAAAGTGAAAGAGGTAGTGAAGGAAATGGGTGGGGTTTTCATTAGTTATAAAAAAAAACTGTTAACAACCAATGAAAAGTGTTATTTTAAGGTCACATGACTTGACGCGTTTACGCTACGCGCTCCGGAGCGCTTCCGGGAGCACTTACGCAACACGTACGTAGGCGCTTCCGGGGGCCCTTACGGGGCGCGCCTGAATGACGTTTTGTTAGATTTTAGGAAATGCGTTTAAAGTTAAAATACGGTTATTTAAAATCAAAAATACAAATTTTATAAGTATGCCACTGAATGTCTTGCATTATTATTTACTTTAAATACATACTTATATTTTTTTCCGCACGCGGGAATAGCGCTCTCGCTACGTTTACGGGTGCGCGCACCCTGATCGCTCTGAGGTAAGATGATAAAAAAATCACAGGAAAAATACATTGAAAATGTAATTTTAGAAAAAAAAAAAATTATAAAAAATATAATAATTAATAGTTTAAAAAAACAGCTATTAAAAAAATTTAATAATTCACTTTAAAAATCATAGGTTACAAACTCGTTATAGTAAGGAATTAGCTTTTAAAAAACCTTTGAAATTCACTGAAAAAACCATAGGTTGCACCCTCGTTATCGTTAGGAATTAGCATTTAAAAAACCTGAGCGCTCCGAGGTAAAATGATTAAAAAAAACACAAGAAAAATACATTGAAAAATTACTTTTAGAAAAAATATATATATATATATAAAAATATATTAATTAATAGTTAAAAAAACAGCTATTAAAAAAACTTAATAATTCACTTTAAAAATCGTAGGTTACAAACTCGTTATATTAAGGAATTAGCTTTTAAAAAAATATGAAATTCACTGAAAAAACCATAGGTTTCACACTCGTTATAGTTAGGAATTAGCATTTAAAAAACCTTTGAAATTCACTAAAAAAACCATAGGTTTCATACCAGTTATAGTTAGCTGTACATTTTACTCATACAAAGCTATTGAAATTCCCACGTTATAGTTAGTTGGACTCACTATAACTCGCGCGCCCATAATTCACTGCTGATGATGTCACATATTACATCATTCATGACATGGTCAGTGACATCACTGATGACATCACTGATGACATCTCAAATGACATCACTGATGAACTCATTCATGTGATAATATGATGCACCTCCTCACACTCTAATCTAACCTTTGATACATCCAGTGTTGAGCACAGACTACCATTCCTGAAACCATTGACACACCAATACCAGTTACTACATACGCACTCACTGATTCCTAAGTCTACACACACATCCACTCATTCACCCATACAATCACTCATACATACAGTCACTCATCAATACAACACTATCATATGCACTCATACACCTATACAGACACTCACACACTGCCACTTATCCATGGAGTTACTCACACACCTAGTCAGTCATGCTTACTCTCTTTAACAATCACTAATACAAGTACACATTGATCCATGCAGTCACTTATGCAATCACAGGCTCTCATGTATAGTCATTTATATATGCCAACTGTCATATGCACTGTATTTTACATATGTACTTACTTGAACATGTAGCACTGAGATATCCATTCACTCACGAACACACCCATGCACACAGTCAACCGCCCATACAGTTGTTTTCACATGCACTCTTGAACCCATACACCAAGTGAATCAACTGCTCACACATGTATGCACAGAGTCACACACCTCCTAGCCACCCACACACACACGCAGCCTCACATACAAATACTTGGGCAACCAATCAATAACTCATATAGCCACTCATATAGATACTGATCAACACATGCAGCAGCTTAAACAACAGACATAATGATGCACACATTCAGACAGTTTAGTCACTAAGCCATACATTCAGTAAGACACATTTAATCACTCATTCATACAGTCAGTCACGCACCTACTAAATGCTTCATCCAGACACCTACACATCCAATCCTTCTTCAATTTGTAAAACATATTTAAACTTTACAGAAACACACAGACACTGGATTATGTCATCAGTGATGTCATCAGTGATGTCATTTGAGATGTCATCAGTGATGTCATCAGTGATGTCATCAGTGATGTCATTTGAGATGTCATCAGTGATGTCATCAGTGATGTCACTGACCATGTCATGAATGATGTAATATGTGACATCATCAGCAGTGGATTGCGGGTGCGCGAGTTATAGTGAGTCCAACTAACTGGGGAATTTCAATGGTTTTGTATGAGTAAAATGTACAGCTAACTATAACTGGTGTGAAACCTATGGTTTTTTCAGTGAATTTCAAAGGTTTTTTAAATGCTAATTCCTAACTATATCGAGTGTGAAACCTCTGGTTTTTTCAGTGAATATATATTACCTACTGGCGGTCGCCAGTAGGTATATATAGTTAGGATTTTTTCTCTATGGGATTTTTGAAAATTCTATGTCTAATAACTTTGGCGTTTGTGGAAGGAATTGGCTGAAATTTTCAGGAAAATGGCACATTTTGTTTCTGAGCAGCCCTTGAAAATTTGGGGGGGGTTTGTCAAGGGGGGGCCGAGAAAAAAGGGGGGTCCCAAAACGTGTTTTTAACATTGAGTTTTCCATAGGGCGGTTGGCCTCACTTTTAGCCCGAACGGCTGAATGGATTTGCACGAAACTTGGCAAAATTGTAGGGACTGGTAGCCCGATGTGCCTTTGCTAGGTCTCAATATATGTGCTCCAGTGGATTTTGAGAAATTAACGTTCAAAAAAAGATATATATCTGTAACAGCGGACCGGGCAGCGCTCCGGTTCGCGGACTTTTCGCGGTACGGAGCTTTGTGAAGCGAAGCTGATTGGTTCTCCGGCGTCTGTAAACATTGCAAACAGTCCGTAGCGGCCGCCATCTTGTCTCTCGGTAGGATCGAGAGACAAGAGGAGGCCAAAGCGAAGGGGCAAATGACCATAAGGGGGCATAGTAGATCCTCCTTGACCTCTTAGGTTTGATGTGGAGGTTTTAAAAGGGCCCCGCGGGGCAAAAAAAATAATAATAATAATAATCAAACGGCTGAATGGATTTGCATGAAACTTGGCAAAATTGTAGGGACTGGTAGCTCGATGTGCCTTTGCTAGGTCTCAATATATGTGCTTCAGTGGATTTTGAGAAATTAACGTTCAAAAACAAGATATATATCTGTAACAGCGCTCCGCTTCGCGGAGATAAAATTATATCTGTATTACCTAGCTGTTGCTAACACCAGTTAGCGACGGCTAGTAGGAGATAGCGACCATCTTGGGCCCCACTTTGCATGTGAGTGATATTTATCACTAATGACATGCAAAGTGGGCATGCCAAGATGTTAGCGACTGGAAACAGTCGCTAACATCGCTATCTCCTATTATCAACTTTTGGAAATATTCGCAATAAGCGCGAATATCTCCAAAAGCTAGCACCTGCCCTGAGCAGTTCTTAGCCATGTTATCCAATGGGAGGTGGATAACATGGCTAAGAGCATTAGCTCGGTAATGCATGAATATCGCTGAGTTTTCAGCGATATTAATGCATTGCGGTCGTTTTTTATCGTATTTGCGATAAACCTTGATAATAGCAAGGTTTATCTGCGATAATTTCTGACGATGCTTAGCGGTAAAAAAATCGTTGCTAAGCATCGTTAGGGATAAATATCGCTTAACTTTGGTAATATGCCCCAACGTCTGTTAACGTTCGATTCGAAGGAAATCAGGAAGTGTTGAAAAACATTGTCTGCGCCATCTTGCCTTTTTTCAAATGCCACACTTTTGTCGTGCACGGCAGTCATTTTAGATGCCTTGACCAGACCCACTCTGTGCACGCTGTCGATCCTTAGCATGGCTCCCCACCCTCGCAAGCATCTCCCCCAGGCAGTGGTCACCCCCGCTCTCTGTCTTATGCATGGGTAATAAACCACCCCCCATCTGCGCTGCTCTTCCCTGAGAATCACACCCTGTGCCCGCCCAACACCTCCCTTTCGCCCTATTCACTACCGCACCCTCTGACACTCCTTTTCCTCTGTGTCCGATTGTCCAGGCCGGTCCTAGGGTATCAGCTAGCCCTGCAGATGTAGTTTATGGCCCCAGCTGTAAAGAATCACCCCTCTCCAATGAGTTATAGTAGATCAAGGCCCACACTCGATGAGATCCGTCACAGCAGACGCGTTCCTATTATCTGAAAACCATCCTGTATTGTGATTGGGGAGGGGACCGAGCCTGAAGCGGAAGATTCCAGGGATGACTCTTTGTACATCAAAGTTTTTACAATTATGTGTCACATTAAAAATATATAGCACTCCAACAAAGTAGTAAGATTATAAAACTTTAATAACTTATAAATATATACAAGAAAACAAAAACAGTAATAACATATAAACATTTTTAGGGAAAAACAACGAAGTAGCGGTCGGCTGTGCGAATAGTCCCAACGCAGCACAACGTCCAGATTTCTGGCGTGGGGCGTCGCGGGGGGTGGGTCATCAGTAGCAAACTGTTGTGCGAATAGTTCCAAGGCAGCAGAACGATGGCACCAAGGTGATGTCCAGTAAGTTGCCGCACTGGTTTTGGTATCCTACAATGCTGCTCCGAATAACGGCGTGGGGCGCCCCGGGGGAGGTGGCGTGAACGGGCCTCTCCAGGTGGAGTCTCGTCTGTTGTAGTGGGGCGCCCCTTTACCGTTTCAGTTGCCATTCCGTCCGCTTTTGGTCCACTGTGTCAAAAGCCGCAATTCAGATGAGTTGCGCCCACTCTTGCGGTGCAGCGATAGGCGGCTGTCACAGGACTCTCAAAATGGCGGCAGGCTGTTTCCTTTTTGGGCCTGGTCCACTGAAATGGCCCTGGGACACCTTGGAAATCGGACGCTTGTCTGCTAGGTCTTGGACCCCATTCTCGAAAGCGTCCCCTCCGCCTTGAGGATTCATCAAAAGTTTTGGGGGCCCCCGACTCCTGTAGGCTTCTGGTGGGGAGCGGCTGCCATGATTGCTCGCGGAATGACCACGACGGAGCTACGAGATGGTGGTGCTCTCATGCTGACGCCAGCTTCAGTCTGAAACATCCAGAAACAAGGTGGGGCTTTCATCGTTTGGGAAAAAAAAAAAGTTTCCATCCAATGAAAAGTGTTGTTTTTAGGTCATATGATCAAGCCTTCCATCATTAGGAAACCAAAAGTAAAATGAACCAATGAAAAGTTTTATAAACAAGTCACATGACCTGTTATGCGGCATAGGGTATAAAATGCGGAGAAAATACGTTGGCACGTGAGGCGGCGTCAGTAGCGGACCGATGTGCGAATAGGCCGAAGGCAACACAACGCGCCAAGATCCGGATGGCACCGAGGTGGTGTCCAGCAAGTTGCAGCACTGGTGTGGCCATCCTACAATGCTGAAAGTCGGCGTGGGGCACCCCGTTGGCCTGTGAGTTTGCGTCAGTAGCGGACCGATGTGCGAATAGGCCGAAGGCAGCACAACGCGCCAAGATCCGGATGGCACCGAGGTGGTGTCTAGTAAGTTGCCGCACTGGTGTGGCCATCCTACAATGTTGAAAGTCGGCGTGGGGCGCCCCGTTGGCCTGTGAGATGGCGTCAGTAGCGGACCGATGTGCGAATGGGGCCAAAGGCAGCGCAACAATATTTTCTGACTAGAAGACACCACAAGGCGCTGAGATGCCAAGATTCGGATGGCACCGAGGTGGTGTCTAGCAAGTTGTGGTACTGGTGTGGCCATCCTACAATGGTAAAAGTCGGCGTGGGGCGCCCTGTTGGCCTGTGAGATGGTGTCAGTTGCGGACCGATGTGCGAATGGGGCCATAGGCAGCGCAACAATATTTTCTGTATGGAAGATACCACTAGGCGTTGAGATGCCAAGATCCGGATGGCACCGAGGTGATGTCTAGCAAGTTGCTGTACTGGTGTGGTCATCCTACAATGCTGAAACTCAGCGTGGGGCGCCCCATTAGCCTGTGAGATGGCGTCAGTAGCGGACCGATGTGTGAATAGGCCGGAACCAGCACAAGGCGCCAAGATCCGGATGTCACCGTGGTGGTTTCATAGTTGAGAGGCACTTCATCTGCAGTGGGGCGCCGAGATCCGGATGGCACCGAGGTGATGTCTAGCAAGTTGCTGTACTGGTGTGGTCATCCTACAATGCTGAAACTCGGCGTGGGGCGCCCCATTGGCCTGTGAGATGGCGTGAGTAGCGGACCGATGTGTGTATGGGGCAAAGGTAGCGCAAGAATATTTTCTGAATAGAAGACACCACAAGGCGCTGAGATGCCAAGATCCGGATGGCACCGAGGTGGTGTCTAGCAAGTTGTGGCACTGGTGTGGCCATCCTACAATGGTAAAAGTCGGCGTGGGGCGCCCTGTTGGCCTGTGAGATGGTGTCAGTAGTGGACCGATGTGCGAATGGGGCCAAAGGCAGCGCAACAATATTTTCTGACTAGAAGACACCTCAAGGCGCTGAGATGCCAAGATCCGGATGGCACCGAGGTGATGTCTAGCAAGTTGCTGTACTGGTGTGGCCATCCTACAATGCTGAAACTCGGCGTGGGGCGCTCCATTAGCCTGTGAGATGGCGTCAGTAGCGGACCGATGTGCGAATGGGGCCAAAGGCAGCGCAACAATATTTTCTGAATAGAAGACACCACAAGGCGCTGAGATGCCAAGATCCGGATGGCACCGAGGTGGTGTCTAGTAAGGTGCACTGGTGTGGCCATCCTACAATGCTGAAAGTCGGCGTGGGGCGCCCCGTTGGCCTGTGAGATGGCGGCAGTAGCGGACCGATGTGCGAATGGGGCCAAAGGCAGCGCAACAATATTTTTGGAATAGAAGAGACCACAAGGCGCTGAGATTCGGTTAGCACCGAGGTGGTGTCTAGCAAGCTATGCAGCTGAGTTGCGTGCGCACTTGCGGCGAATAGGTCGAAGGCAGCACAACAATGTTTTCTGAATAGAAGACACCACAAGGCGCTGAGATTCGGTTACCACCGAGGTGATGTCTAGCAAGTTGCCGCACTGGTGTGGCCATCCTACAATACTGCTGCGAATAACGGCGTGGGGTGCCCGAAGGGGGGGGGGGAGGTGGCGTGAACGGGCCTTCCTAGGTGGAGGCTCGTCTGCTGTAGTGGGGCGCCCCTTTACTGTTTCAGTTGCCATTCAGCTGAGTTTCGGCTGCTCTTGATGCTACAGCGACAGGCGGCTGCAACAGGACTCTCAAAATGGCGGCCTGTTCTTTGGATTTGGGCCTGGTCCACTAAAATGGCCCTGGGACACCTTAGAACTCGGACGCTCGATTATTTTTTCCTTTCCTGTACATGCAAAAAAAGGTAAATGCCCGGTACGTTACACGCTTCATCTGCCACGATGAACTCTCCAGAGGAACCGAAAAAAAATATAGTTATGGTAACTATACCATGCATCGTCATATGGAGAGGTGGCACCAATTAATTATAGTGCTGCATAAAAGAGAAATTTGGAGGAGAACCCCTGACCTGCTAGTACATTCATCAAAGAAGTTGCACTGACAGCATCAGAGGCAAGGGAAACGTTCCCAAATATTTAGAAGAACTTTGGAAAGATTAAAATGACATGTTTAGATTGTGGCAAATTAATTTCATGTGGACAGATGAGTGTTACTCTAATAAATACAGCATATGAACATCATCATAGTCGATGGTTGGTAGAGACATTTTGACTATATCCTGGACCTGCCCGTCCTCGCCCAAAATGGCGCCGGAATAAATGGGACTCGTAACTCCTTGTTGTGTACTGGTTGCAGAACCTTGAAATCACGAGATACGTATGCAGTTTTGAAGCACATGGCGGGCGGGGACGAGAATTGATTGAATATTTCGACATCCCTATTGATATTAAGTTCTGATGTGTTATTGATTACTGTACTATTGAAAGTTCGAATTAACGTCACCCATGGTACTTGCCCGCAAATGTATATCTAGATAATTTTATTGTAACTGGCCCTGTCGTATTTTAATTATAAAATGTACGTCCACCGATTCCGTAACTGTTAGACACCTTAGTTCTTGCAACCTAATGGCCCGCCCGTTACGTTCCTCTACAGTGTAAATGTCTACTCATTATATACGATTACAGTTTGCTCCGTGGCCGGCCCACGTGGTTATAGGCTCGTATTTGTATAATGAAATTTTCACAATAAAGGTTTTTAAAAGAAAACATGGTAGTAGTATATACATTGGTAAAGTTTTTAATAATAGTCACTGTTTTAGAATCATTAAAAGGCAAGTGAAATAAAGCAGACCAATTACATGAAGGGTAAAAGGTATAATACGAAGGAACGCAGTAAAGATAAATGGTCAAGGGCTGTTGTGTTTTCTACTCCTGCAACATAAAGTGATCAATACGAATCTCATATTCAGGCGTATCGGCGACTAAGACAGCAGGTCGACCCTCTTTTGCTCAACGGCTCCGTCATGGGACGAAGAAACGCTCTTTTTCTCGAAAAAAGAATATATTTTACTTGCAGGACAGTTGTAAATTTTCCGGGAAAGTACATTAGCCTGGAACATTATAACATATATTTAAGAAAAAATAATGTTCGGAAGTAATACAAAGCGTAATTTTTAGGTCATATGACCAAGCCTTTCATCATTAGAATAAGAAAAGTAAAATGAACCAATGAAAAGTTTTATTAACAAGTCACATGACTTGTTATGCTTACGTTACGCGCTGCGCGCCCCGGATGACTTCCGGATGCGCTAACGCGGCGCGTCATATGACGCATTACGCGACAACGCAGGTCCAGAATATAGTCAAAATGTCTCCACCAACCAGCGGTCGGAACACAACCCCTTTCAGCAGGCTAAATAGTTCTGTTAAATGACAACAGAAGGGACAGGCAACAAGAACCATCAGTCAAAGAGGGGAGGGCTAGTTCTTCTCTACCGGGTTACATTGGGGCGCTACCGGAACTGATCGAATTGGTAGTCTACAGTGTTTCTGGATGTTTCAGACTGAAGCTGGGGTTAGCATGAGAGCAGCACCATTTCGTAGCTCCGTCGTGGCCATTCCGCAACCAATCACGGCAGCCGCTCTTTATCGTTATTTTGGGCGGGGTGGGTGGCGGAGCCGAGCTGTTTTGCAGCCATCATTGTGTGGAGTTCAGTTCATCTCACTAGTTTTGTATTTGTCATGAGGGGTTGTTCCTAATGTTTCTATTTTAGCGAGGTCAAAAAGAGATCCCATTAGTGGCCTACTGATTTTGCTCGATTCCTTTTCTTTCTTTTTTACACGATTTTTCGTTATCTGCAAAGACTAAACAGAGTATTGCGACTCTGTGTTTGTTTGTAAATAGAGAATGAACCAAAGAGAACCAATTCTAAAACAGTAAATACTTGGATAACAATCAATCAAATGGAGAGAGAAGCAGGCACGACGTATTACAACGGGGGCAAAGGCCTGCGTTAACTACCCTTCACTATGTGCAAAGAGAGAGTACTCCTAATAGAAATGAGGGGGGGGGGCACCATTCAAAGCAGATCAGTGTGCATAAACACAAAAATGTTTTCACTTACCACATACTTGACATTCGACAGCTTATGATATTTGCTATTAAAAAACCATTGAAATTCACTGAAAAAACCATAGGTTATAGACCATATATAGTTAGGAATTAGCATTTACAAAACCTTGAAAATTCACTGAAAAAACCATAGGTTATAGACCATATATAGTTAGGAATTAGCATTTAAAAAACCTTATTTTACTCACACAAAACCATTTAAATTCCATATATAGTTAGTTGCACTAACTATATATCGCGCACCCGCAATCCACTGCTGATGATGTCACATATTACATCATTCATGACATGGTCAGTGACATCACTGATGACATCACTGATGACATCTCAAATGACATCACTGATGACATCACTGATGACATCTCAAATGACATCACTGATAACATCTCAAATGACATCACTGATGACATCTCAAATGACATCACTGATGACATCACTGATGACATCTCATTTGACATCAATGACCACATCACTGATGATATCATTCATGTGACAATACAATGCATCTCCTCACACTTTAATATAACCTCTGTTACACCCAGTGTTAAATACAGAGTATAATTTTTGAAACCATTGACACACCAATACTAGTTACTACATACGCACTCAGTGATTCCTATGTTTACACACACATTCACTCATTTACCCATACAATCATTCATACATACAATCACTCATCTTTACAACACTATCATATGCACTCATACACCTATACAGACTCTCACACTCTGTCACTCATCCATGGAGTTACTCACACACCTAGTCAGTCCTGTAAATAATCAATCACACTTCCATTTTCTAATCTATACAGTTAAACATAGAGCACCTTACATTTTGAAACATATACTAACACATACTTACTCTCTTATACAATCATTGATACAAGTACACATTGATCTGCACAGAGTCACACACCTCCCAGCCAGCCACACACACACTCAGTCTCCCATACAAATACTTGGGCAATCAATCAATAACCCATATAGTTACTCATATAGCTACTGACCAACACATGCAGCAGTTTACAGAACAACAGACATAATGATGCACAAATTAAGACAGTTTAGTCACTAACCCATGCACTCAGTGAGACACATTTAATCACTCACTCATACAGTCAGTCACACACCTACTAAATCCTTCATCCAGACACTTCTACATCTACTCATTCTTCAATATGTAAAACATATTTAAACTTTTCAGAAACACACAGTCACTGGATGATGTCATCAGTGATGTCATTTGAGATGTCATCAGTGATGTCATCAGTGATGTCACTGACCATGTCATGAATGATGTAATATGTGACATCATCAGCAGTGGATTGCGGGTGCGCGATATATAGTTAGTGCAACTAACTATATATGGAATTTCAATGGTTTTGTGTGAGTAAAATAAGGTTTTTTAAATGCTAATTCCTAACTATATATGGTCTATAACCTATGGTTTTTTCAGTGAATATATATATATATATTCACTGAAAAAACCATAGGTTATAGACCATATATAGTTAGGAATTAGCATTTAAAAAACCTTATTTTGCTCACACAAAACCATTGAAATTCCATATATAGTTAGTTGCACTAACTATATATCGCGCACCCGCAATCCACTGCTGATCATGTCACATATTACATCATTCATGACATGGTCAGTGACATCACTGATGACATCACTGATGACATCTCAAATGACATCACTGATGACATCACTGATGACAACATCCAGTGACTGTATGTTTCTGTAAAGTTAAAATATGTCTTACATATTGAAGAATGAGTGGATGTATAAGTGTCTGGATGAAGGATTTAGTAGGTGCGTGACTGACTGTATGAGTGAGTGATTAAATGTGTCTCACTGAATGCATGGGTTAGTGACTAAACTGTCTTAATTTGTGCATCATTATGTCAGTTGTTCTGTAAACTGCTGCATGTGTTGATCATTAGCTATACAAGGGCCTATATGTGTTATTAATTGGTTGCCCAAGTATTTCTATGGGAGATTGAGTTTGTGTGGGGGTGGCTGGAAGGTGTGTGACTCTATGCAAAGATGTGTGAACAGTTTATTCACTAGGTGTATGAGTTCAAGAGTGCATGTGGAAACAGCTACATGGGCAGTTGACTGTGTGCATGAGTGTATTGATGAGTGAATGGATATCTCAATGCTACATGTCATAGTAAGTACATATGTAAAACACAGTACATGTGAGAGTTGGCATATATAAATAACTGTGCATGAGAGCCACCGAATGAGTGAGTGGTTGTATCGATCATTGTGAACTTGTATCAGGGATTGTATAAGAGAGTAAATATGTGTTAGTATATGTTTCAATAAGTAAGGTGTCTTTAACTGTATAGTTGAAGAAATGGAGATGAGATTGTTTCTTTGCATGACTGACTGGGTGTGTGAGTAACTCCATGGATGAGTGGCAGTGTGTGAGTGTCTGTATACACTGAGTGTATCTAAGGTTATATTAGAGTCTGAAGAGGTTTATCGTATTAGCACAAGAATGATGTCAAATGAGATGTCATCAGTGATGTCATTTGAGATGTCATCAGTGATGTCATCAGTGATGTCACTGACCATGTCATGAATGATGTAATATGTGACATGATCAGCAGTGGATTGCAGGTGCGCGATATATAGTTAGTGCAACTAACTATATATGGAATTTCAATGGTTTTGTGTGAGTAAAATAAGGTTTTTTAAATGCTAATTCCTAACTATATATGGTCTATAACCTATGGTTTTTTCAGTGAATTTTCAAGGTTTTGTAAATGCTAATTCCTAACTATATATGGTCTATAACCTATGGTTTTTTCAGTGAATTTCAATGGTTTTTTAATAGCAAATATCATAAGCTGTCGAATGTCAAGTACGTGTTAAGTGAAAACATTTTCGTGTTTATGCACACTGATCTGCTTTGAATGGTGCCCCCCCCCCCTCATTTCTATTAGGAGTACTCTCTCTTTGCAGATAGTGAAAGGTAGTTAACGCAGGTCTTTGCCCCCATTGTAATCCGTCGTGCCTGCTTCTCTCTCCATTTGATTGATTGTTATCCAAGTATTTACTGTTTTAGAATTAGTTCTCTTTGGTTCATTCTCTATTTACAAACAAACACAGAGTCGCAATACTCTGTTTAGTCTTTGCAGATAACCAAAAATCGTGTAAAAAAAGAAGAAAAGGAATCGAGCAAAATCAGTAGGCCACTAATGGGATCTCTTTTTGACCTCGCTAAAATAGAAACATTAGGAACAACCCCTCATGACAAATACAAAACTAGTGAGATGAACTGAACTCCACACAATGATGGCTGCAAAACAGCTCGGCTCCGCCACCCACCCCGCCCAAAATAACGATAAAGAACGGCTGCCATGATTGGTTGCGGAATGACCACGACGGAGCTACGAAATGGTGCTGCTCTCATGCTAACCCCAGCTTCAGTCCGAAACATCCAGAAACACTGTAGACTACCAATTCGATCAGTTCCGGTAGCGCCCCAATGTAACCCGGTAGAGAAGAACTAGCTCTCCCCTCTTTGACTGATGGTTCTTGTTGCCTGTCCCTTCTGTTGTCATTTAACAGAACTATTTAGCCTGCTGAAAGGGGTTGTGTTCCGACCGCTGGTTGGTGGAGACATTTTGACTATATTCTGTACCTGCGTTGTCGCGTAATGCGTCATATGACGCGCCGCGTTAGCGCATCCGGAAGTCATCCGGGGCGCGCAGCGCGTAACGTAAGCATAACAAGTCATGTGACTTGTTAATAAAACTTTTCATTGGTTCATTTTACTTTTCTTATTGTAATGATGAAAGGCTTGGTCATATGACCTAAAAATTACGCTTTTCATTACTTCCGAACATTATTTTTTCTTAAATATATGTTATAATGTTCCAGGCTAATGTACTTTCCCGGAAATTTTACAACTGTCCTGCAAGTAAAATATATTATTTTTTCGAGAAAAAGAGCGTTTCTTCGTCCCATGACGGAGCCGTTGAGCAAAAGAGGGTCGACCTGCTGTCTTAGTCGCCGATACGCCTGAATATGAGATTCTTATCGATCACTTTATGTTGCAGGAATAGAAAACACAACAGCCCTTGACCATTTATCTTTACTGCGTTCCTTCGTATTATACCTTTTACCCTTCATGTAATTGGTCTGCTTTATTTCACTTGCCTTTTAATGATTCTAAAACAGTCACTATTATTAAAAACTTTACCAATGTATATACTACTACCATGTTTTCTTTTAAAAACCTTTATTGTGAAAATTTCATTATACAAATACGAGCCTATAACCACGTGGGCCTGCCACAGAGCAAACTGTAATCGTATATGATGAATAGACATTTACACTGTAGAGGAACGTAACGGGCGGGCCATTAGGTTGCAAGAACTAAGGTGTCTAACAGTTACGGAATCGGTGGACGTACATTTTATAATTAAAATACGACAGGGCCAGTTACAATAAAATTATCTAGATATACATTTGCGGGCAAGTACCATGGGTGACGTTAATTCGAACTTTCAACAGTACAGTAATCAATAACACATCAGAACTTAATATCAATAGGGATGTCGAAATATTCAATCAATTCTCGTCCCCGCCCGCCATGTGCTTCAAAACTGCATACGTATCTCGTGATTTCAAGGTTCTGCAACCAGTACACAACAAGGAGTTACGAGTCCCATTTATTCCGGCGCCATTTTGGGCGAGGACGGGCAGGTCCAGGATATAGTCAAAATGTCTCTACCAACCATCGACTATGAAGATGTTCATATGCTGTATTTATTAGAGTAACACTCATCTGTCCACATGAAATTAATTTGCCACAATCTAAACATGTCATTTTAATCTTTCCAAAGTTCTTCTAAATATTTGGGACCGTTTCCCTTGCCTCTGAAGCTCTCAGTGCCACTTCTTTGATGAATGTACTAGCAGGTCAGGGGTTCTCCTCCAAATCTCTCTTTTATGCAGCACTATAATTAATTGGTGCCACCTCTCCATATGACGATGCATGGTATAGTTACCACAACTATATTTTTTTTCGGTTCCTCTGGAGAGTTCATCGTGGCAGATGAAGCGTGTAACGTACCGGGCATTTACCTTTTTTTGCATGTACAGGAAAGGAAAAAAAAATCGAGCGTCCGAGTTCTAAGGTGTCCCAGGGCCATTTTGGTGGACCAGGCCCAAATCCAAAGAACAGCCATCTCACAGGCTAATGGGGCGACCCACGCCGAGTTTCAGCATTGTAGGATGACCACACAAGTACAGCAACTTGCTAGACATCACCTCGGTGCCATCCGGATCTCGGCGCCCCACTGCAGATGAAGTGCCTCTCAACTATGAAACCACCACGGTGACATCCGGATCTTGGCGCGTTGTGCTGCCTTCGGCCTATTCGCACATCGGTCCGCTACTGACGCCATCTCACAGGCTAATGGGGCGACCCACGCCGAGTTTCAGCATTGTAGGATGACCACACCAGTACAGCAACTTGCTAGACATCACCTCGGTGCCATCCGGATCTCGGCGCCCCACTGCAGATGAAGTGCCTCTCAACTATGAAACCACCACGGTGACATCCGGATCTTGGCGCGTTGTGCTGCCTTCGGCCTATTCGCACATCGGTCCGCTACTGACGCCATCTCACAGGCTAATGGGGCGACCCACGCCGAGTTTCAGCATTGTAGGATGACCACACCAACTTGCTAGACATCACCTCAGTGCCATCCGAATCTTGGCATCTCAACGCCTAGTGGTATCTTCCATACAAAAAATATTGTTACGCTGCCTTTGGCCCCATTCGCACATCAGTCCGCAACTTAGACATCACCTCGGTGCCATCCGGATCTTGGCATCTCAGCGCCTTGTGGTGTCAGTCAGAAAATATTGTTGCGCTGCCTTTGGCCCCATTCGCACATCGGTCCGCTACTGACGCCATCTCACAGGCCAACGGGGCGCCCCACGCCAACTTTCAACATTGTAGGATGGCCACAGAAGTGCGACAACTTACTAGACACCACCTCGGTGCCATCCGGATCTTGGCGCGTTGTGCTGCCTTCGGCCTATTCGCACATCGGTCCGCTACTGACGCAAACTCACAGGCCAACGGGGCGCCCCACGCCGACTTTCAGCATTGTAGGATGGCCACACCAGTGCTGCAACTTGCTGGACACCACCTCGGTGCCATCCGGATCTTGGCGCGTTGTATTGCCTTCGGCCTATTCGCACATCGGTCCGCTACTGACGCCGCCTCACGTGCCAACGTATTTTCTCCGCATTTTATACCCTATGCCGCATAACAGGTCATGTGACTTGTTTATAAAACTTTTCATTGGTTCATTTTACTTTTGGTTTCCGAATGATGGAAGGCTTGATCATATGACCTAAAAACAACACTTTTCATTGGATGAAAACTTTTTTTTCCCCCCAAACGATGAAAGCCCCACCTTGTTTCTGGATGTTTCAGACTAAACTGGCGTCAGCATGAGAGCACCACCATCTCGTAGCTCCGTCGTGGTCATTCCGCGAGCAATCATGGCAGCCGCTCCCCACCAGAAGCCTGCAGGAGTCGGGGCCCCCAAAACTTTTGATGAATTCTCAAGGCGGAGGGGACGCTTTCGAGAATGGGGTCCAAGACCTAGCAGACAAGCGTCCGATTTCCAAGGTGTCCCAGGGCCATTTCAGTGGACCACGCCCAAAAAGGAAAGAGCCTGCCGCCATTTTGAGAGTCCTGTGGCAGCCGCCTATCGCTGCACCGCAAGAGTGGGCGCAACTCAGCTGAATGGCGGATTTTGACACAGTGGACCAAAAGCGGACGGAATGGCAACTGAAACGGTAAAGGGGCGCCCCACTAAAACAGATGAGACTCCACCTGGAGAGGCCCGTTCACGCCGCCTCCCCCGGGGCGCTCCACGCCGTTATTCGGAGCAGCATTGTAGGATACCAAAACCAGTGCGGCAACTTACTGGACATCACCTTGGTGCCATCGTTCTGCTGCCTTGGAACTATTCGCACAACAGTTTGCTACTGATGACCCACCCCCCGCGACGCCCCACGCCGTTATTTGCTGGGTGGCAACTTACTAGACATCACTTTCGTGTCATCTAGATTTCGGCGCGTTCTGCTGCCTTGGAACTATTCGCACAACAGTTTGCTACTGATGACCCACCCCCCGCGACGCCCCACGCCGGAAATCTGGACGTTGTGCTGCGTTGGGACTATTCGCACAGCCGACCGCTACTTCGTTGTTTTTCCCTAAAAATGTTTATATGTTATTACTATTTTTGTTTTCTTGTATATATTTATAAATTATTAAAGTTTTATAATCTTACTACTTTGTCGGAGTGCTATATATTTTTAATGTGACACATAATTGTAAAAACCTTGATGTACAAAGAGTCATCCCTGGAATCTTCCGCTTCACGCTCAGTCCCCTCCCCAATCACAATACAGGATGGTTTTCAGATAATAGCAACGCTTCTGCTGTGACGGATCTCATCGAGTGTGGGCCTTGATCTACTATAACTCCTTTGAAGAGGGGTGATTCTTTACAGCTGTGGCCATAAACTACATCTGCAGGGCTAGCTGATAGCCTAGGACCGGCCTGGACAATCGGACACAGAGGAAAAGGAGTGTCAGAGGGTGCGGTAGTGAATAGGGCGAAAGGGAGGTGTCGGGCGGGCACAGGGTGTGATTCTCAGGGAAGAGCAGCGCAGATGGGGGGAGGTTTATTACCCATGCATAAGACAGAGAGCGGGGGTGACCACTGCCTGGGTGAGATGCTTGCGAGGGTGGGGAGCCATGCTAAGGATCGACAGCGTACACAGAGTGGGTCTGGTCAAGGCATCTAAAATGGCTGCCGTGCACGACAAAAGTGTGGCATTTGAAAAAAGACAAAATGGCGCACACAATGTTTTTCAACAATTCCTGATTTCCTTCGAATCGAACGTTAACAGACGTTGGGGCATATTACCAAAGTTAAGCGATATTTATCCCTAACGATGCATTGCAAAGATTTTTTTACCGTCAGAAATTATCGCAGATAAACCTTGCTATTATCAAGGTTTATCGCAAATACGATAAAAAACGAGCGCAATGCATTAATATCGCTGAAAACTCCGCGATATTCATGCATTACCGAGCTAATGCTCTTAGCCATGTTATCCACCTCCCATTGGATAACATGGCTAAGAACTGCTCAGGGCAGCTGTTACTTTTTGGAGATATTCGCGCTTATCTCGAATATTTCCAAAAGTTGATAATAGGAGATAGCGATGTTAGCGACTGTTTCCAGTCGCTAACATCTTGGCATGCCCACTTTGCATGTCATTAGTGATAAATATCACTCACATGCAAAGTGGGACCCAAGATGGTCGCTATCTCCTACTAGCCGTCGCTAACTGGTGTTAGCAACAGCTAGGTAATACAGATATAATTTTATCTCCGCGAAGCGGAGCGCTGTTACAGATATATATCTTGTTTTTGAACGTTAATTTCTCAAAATGCACTGAAGCACATATATTGAGACATAGCAAAGGCACATCGGGCTACCAGTCCCTAATATTTTACCAAGTTTCGTGCAAATCCATTCAGCCGTTCGATTATTATTATTATTTTTTTTTTTTGCCCCGCGGGGCCCTTTTAAAACCTCCACATCAAACCTAGGGGGTCAGCGAGGATCTACTATGCCCCCTTATGGTCATTTGCCCCTTCGCTTTGGCGTCCTCTTGTCTCTCGATCCTACCGAGAGACAAGATGGCGGCCGCTACGTACTGTTTGGAATGTTTACAGACACCGGAAACCCAATCAGCTTCGCTTCGCAAAGCTCCGTAACGCGAAAAGTACGCGAAGCGGTGCGCTGTTACAGATATATATCTTTTTTTGAACGTTAATTTCTCAAAATCCACTGAAGCACATATATTGAGACCTAGCAAAGGCACATCGGGCTACCAGTCCCTACAATTTTGCCAAGTTTCGTGCAAATCCATTCAGCCGTTCGATTATTATTATTATTATTTTTTTTTTGCCCCGCGGGGCCCTTTTAAAACCTCCACATCAAACCTAGGGGGTCAGCGAGGATCTACTATGCCCCCTTATAGTTATTTCCCCCTTTGTTTTGACCTCCTCTTGTCTCTCGATACTACCGAGAGACAAGATGGCGGCCGCTACGGACTGTTTGGAATGTTGACAGACGCCGGAGAACCAATCAGCTTCGCTTCACAAAGCTCCGTTGCGCGAAAAGTCCGCGAACCAGAGCGCTGCCCGGTCCGCTGTTACAGATATATATCTTTTTTTAAACGTTAATTTCTCAAAATCCACTGGAGCACATAAATTGAGACCTACAAAAGGCACATCGGGCTACCAGTCCCTACAATGTTGCCAAGTTTCGTGCAAATCCATTCAGCCGTTCGGGCTAAAAGTGAGGCCAACCGCCCTATGGAAAACTCAATGTTAAAAACACGTTTTGGGACCCCCCTTTTTTCTCGGCCCCCACTGGACGAACCCCCCCCACATTTTCAAGGGCTGCTCAGAAACAAAATGTGCCATTTTCCTGAAAATTTCAGCCAATTCCGTCCACAAACGCCAAAGTTATTAGACATAGAATTTTCAAAAAACCCATAGAGAAAAAATCCTAACTATATATACCTACTGGCGACCGCCAGTAGGTAATATATATATATATATATATATATATATATTCACTGAAAAAACCATAGGTTTCAGGAGTTATATAGTTAGGAATTAGCTTTTAAAAAACTTTGAAATTCACTCAAAAAACTATAAGTTTTAGTGGTGTTATAGTTAGCTGGACATTTTACTCATACAAAACCATTGAAATTGCTCCTATATAGTTAGTTGTACTAACTATATTTCGCGCACCCGCAATCCACTGCTGATGATGTCACATATTAGGTCATTCATGACATCACTGATGACATCTCAAATGACATCACTGATGACATCACTGATGACATCATCCAGTGAATGTGGTTTGCTTCGTTATTTAAATATGCATTATATATATAGCAATTTGCATTGAAGAATAAGTGGATATATATAAATAAATATTTGGATGGAGGATTTAGTAGCAGTGTCATTGACTGTTTACTTGACCAATTTATAATGTCTCAATAAATATAGTGGATAGTGACTAAACTGTGTGAATATCTGTATCACTTTGTCAGTTGTTGTGTAAACTGATTCTACAGTTGGTTACTAGCTTTGTGAAAGTCTATATTAGTTATTGATTAGTTAACTGATTATTTGTATGGGAGTGTGAAAGTGTGTGTGGTTCGGTGGGGGGTGTGTGACTGTCCAAAGATGTGTGAATAGTTGATTCAGTAGATATATGAAGTTAAAACTACATGTTCTAACAGTTTTTTGGGTGAGTGAATATCTTTATGGGTGTGGTGATGAGCAAATATATTTCACAATGGTACAGGTCCAACAAACTAGAAAAATAAAAGGCAGTGTATGTGTCAGTTGTTGTATATAAATAAGTATACATAAGACACAATGATTGTGTGAGTGACTGTATGGATAACTGTATACTTGTAATAATGATTTTATAATTCACTAAGTATGACTTACTATCTAAATGAATAGAAGAAGTGGTGTTTGTATAAGTGTTTTGCTAAGTAAATATGTAAGTATGATCCATTGTTTGCATAAGTGAGTAGGATGACTTCATATGTGAATAGGATGAGTGCTGTTGTTTAATGTCGATATAGATGTATAAGTTTTTTTGATAGTGTTCTATTGTTCATTGACAGCATGAATGAGTGAATCCATAGGTAAGTGATTAGATGTGTGTATACATCTATGAATCACTGAGTGGATTTTTAGATACTTGTATTGCTATGACAATGGATTTAAATATGATACTCTGTATTTTACAAAGAGTGATGAAAAATTGTAATAGTGTATGAAAAGGTGTATGTGATTGTCACGTGGATGATGTCATCAGTGATGTCATCAGTGATGTCATTTGAGATGTCATCAGTGATGTCACTGACCATGTCATGAATGATCTAATATGTGACATCATCAGCAGTGGATTGCGGGTGCGCGAAATATAGTTAGTACAACTAACTATATAGGAGCAATTTCAATGGTGTTGTATGAGTAAAATGTCCAGCTAACTATAACACCACTAAAACTTAAAGTTTTTTGAGTGAATTTGAAAGGTTTTTTAAAAGCTAATTCCTAACTATATAACTCCTGAAACCTATGGTTTTTTCAGTGAATCTCAAAGGTTTTTTAAATGCTAATTCCTAACTATATAAGGCCTGAAACCTATGTTTTTTTCAGGGAATTTGCAAGGTTTTTTAAATGCTAATTCATAACTACATAAGGCCTGAAACCTATGTTTTTTTCAGTGAATTTCAAAGGTTTTTTAAATGCTAATTCCTAACTATATAAGGCCTGAAACCTATGGTTTTTTCAGTGAATTTACAAGTTTTTTTTAAATGCTAATTCCTAACTATATAAGGCCTGAAACCTATGGTTTTTTCAGTGAATTTCAAAGGTTTTTTAAATGCTAATTCCTAACTATATAAGGCCTGAAACCTATGGTGTTTTCAGTGAATTCGCAAGGTTTTTTAAATGCTAATTCCTAACTATATAAGGCCTGAAACCTATGGTGTTGTCATTGAATTCGCAAGGTTTTTTAAATGCTAATTCTATTAGCGGATAACGTTTTTATATATTAAAACGTTTTTTAAATCTCAAATGCCTGCTTTGCTTACGGAGTTTTTAAGCACAGGCTCTTTTGTCTCTGGTGGCCATCTTGGGAGACTGCATATCAGAATTTTTTTAATGAAATATAAGAGGATTTGAGAAGTCACTCAAAATGTGCCCTAATTTTTCTTTCTTCAGCACTAATCATAATTTTTATGGCAAAATGAACCCCCTCATTTTGTTCCTTTGCAAATTAAATGTTTCAAGTGTTAACACTTTATTCCAATCAAGATGACTTCAGGTGTGCCATACTTTAGTCATAAGTAAGACTGTTAGCGCTCTAGTTGTTCTTTAGAACACTCTGGGACATTTTGTCATTGGGCTACAGTTGGGCTACATCTGGCTGATATTTGGGCTACATTTGTTTTTTTTGTCTCTGGTGGCCATCTTTGGGCTACATTGGGCTACATTGGGCTACATTGGGCTACATTGGGCTACATTTGGGCTCTAACATATATATAGCCCAATGTAGCCCAATATATATTTTTTCAAATTTAATTTTCGTAAAAACCACTGGAGCACATATCTTGAGACATAGCAAAGGCACATCGGGCTACCAGTCCCTACAATTTTGCCAAGTTTGGTGGAAAACCATTCAGCCGTTCGGGCTAAAAGTGAGTCCAACCGCCCTATGGAAATTAACATGGGGAAAACACGTTTTGGGACCCCCCTTTTATCTCGGCCCCCGCTTGACGAATCCCCCCCAAACTTTCAGGGAAGGACCAGAGCGACGCGAGGCAAAGTTAAGGACAATTTCAGGAAGATTCCTCAACCGGCGCCAAAGTTATTCCCAATAGAATGTTGCGATTTCCCTATGGAAAACAATCCTAACTATTTTTTAAATCTCAAATGCCTGCTTTGCTAACAGAGTTTTTAAGCACAGGCTCTTTTGTCTCTGGTGGCCATCTTGGGAGACTGCATATCAGAATTGTTTTAATGAAATATAAGAGGATTTGAGAAGTCACTCAAAATGTGCCCTAATTTTTCTTTCTTCAGCACTAATCATAATTTCTATGGCAAAAAGAACCCCCTGATTTTGTTCCTTTGCAAATTAAATGTTTTAAGTGTTAACACTTTATTCCAATCAAGATGACTTCAGGTGTGCCATACTTTTGTCATAAGTAAGACTGTTAGCGCTCTAGTTGTTCTTTAGAACACTCTGGGACATTCCGTCATTGGGCTATAGTTGGGCTACATCTGGCTGATATTTGGGCTACATTTGTTTTTTTTGTCTCTGGTGGCCATCTTTGGGCTACATTGGGCTACATTGGGCTACATTTGGGCTCTAATATATATATAGCCCAATGTAGCCCAATATATATTTTTTCAAAGTTAATTTTCATAAAAACCACTGGAGCACATATCTTGAGACATAGCAAAGGCACATCGGGCTACCAGTCCCTACAATTTTGCCAAGTTTGGTGGAAAACCATTCAGCCGTTCGGGCTAAAAGTGAGTCCAACCGCCCTATGGAAATTAACATGGGGAAATCACGTTTTGGGACCCCCCTTTTATCTCGGCCCCCGCTTGACGAATCCCCCCCAAACTTTCAGGGAAGGACCGGAGCGCCACGAGGCAAAGTTATTCCCAATTTCAGAAAGATTCCTCAACCGGCACCAAAGTTATTCCCAATAGAATGTTACGATTTCCCTATGGAAAACAATCCTAGCTATATATACCTACTGGCTATTGCCAGTAGGTAATATATATATATATATATATATATATATATATATATATATATATATATATATATGTTACAGCAAAGATTAACAAAAGACGCTGCACTCTTCTTGGATGGTTCCACTTTGGTTTATTGACCCATTTTCTTCCTTTCACCTACGGGTTTCGAACTCAACAGTTCTTGTTAACGGTAGCATTAGAAGTCCTTCATTAGTTTCTGACAATTTATACTAAGTCACCACTTTTACCATTATGAAGCATTGTGGGCTTAGTACTTTTCATGCACATAGCTATATCTAGCTTATCTGTGGCGCAGTGCGTGTCTGCCACGATAATTAAACTGTATTAGGTACCCTTGATTCGGTAAATATTAATCAGTAAATACCGATTCTACATTACCGAATTCTAAATTACCGAATCAGTAGTTCCCGAATCCTTATTTACCAAATCGGTAAATAAGAAACGATAAAAATGAGAATAGAGATGTTGGTAACTTCTAAAATACTGAATTTCATGAAATTCGGTATTTAAGAGTCGGTAATTACCATGGATTGAAAGCAGGTGGTAACCAGGTGCAGGCCATAAAACAGGCCCCAAAATGCAACAGTGTGATCCGAAAGGCGGCTTTCTTTGTGATAGCAAAGCGGCTACGGCTACAGGCAGCAGGAGAGAGGCACTGGAGACGGGAGGAGCAAGTCTATAGACAGCGGATCACACTCTTCCAACTTACTGAGGTAGAGATCCATGAAAGGTACAGGCTACATCCCCACACCATCCTGGACTTGATAAGGGACCTGCACCCACTCCTGCACCCACTCCTGGAGCACCCTGTAGCCTACACCTGCTTGCATCTGGGAGTTACCAGGGGGTGATAGCTGCGATAGGTTGTGTGTCCCAGAGCTGCCTGTCCCGTTTCTTCAGGAAGTTCCTGGAGGCCATGATGCAGAGAATGCATCATTACATCAGCTTCCCTGACACACATGCGGAAATGCTGAAGACCAGGACTGACTTTTACCAAATGGCACAGTTTCCATATCAGCTGCATTGATGGCACACACATCCCTATCTGCCCACCTGCAGCTACTGAGTACATCTACAGGAACAGAAAGTCCACACACTCAATAAATGTGCAGGTGATCTGTGATGCTGCCAACATAATCACAGACATCGTGGCCAAATTCCCAGGAAGCACCATGACTCCTACATCTTCCAGAACAGTGGGATCCACACACGCCTGACAGCGGGGGAATTCGGAGAAGGATACCTGCTAGGTAAAATGCTGTGACACACCCTGATAGGTACTGCAGATCCAGCTGATACTCTCCCTCACCAAAGACTCAGACACCACCAAGACCAACTTCCAGGAAGGAATGAAAGAGGTAGCAGACTGGATGAAGCACAGCCGTCTCAAGCTCAACTCAGACAAGACGGAGGCCCTCATCCTCGGACACACCCCCTCTGTCTGGGATGACTCATGGTGGCCCTCGGCGCTAGGCACGGCCCCGATGCCCACAGACCACGCGCGCAACCTGGGTTTCATCCTGGACTCCTCCCTCACGATGACCAAACAAGTCAACGCCGTCTCATCTGCTTGCTTCAACACCCTGCGAATGCTTCGAAAGATCTTCCGAAGGATCCCCAGAGAAACCAGAAGAACATTCACCCAGGCCCTCGTCACCAGCCCACTGGACTATGGGAATGCCCTATACGCAGGAACCACCACCAAACTTCAGACTTGGCTCCAACGCATACAAAACGCCTCCGCACGACTCATCCTCAACATCCCATTCCACAGCCACATATCCACCCACCTGAGAAAACTTCACTGGCTCCCCGTCAACAAAAGGATCACGTTCAGACTGCTCACCGACGCACACAAAGGGCTCCACAACCTGGGCCCCAACTACCTCAACAGCCGACTCTCGTTCTACACCCCCACCCGCCAGCTTCCCTCCACCAGCCTCGCCCTCACCATCATCCCACGAATCCGCAGAACCACCTCCGGAGGAAGATCATTCTCCTACCTGGCAGCGAAAACCTGGAACTCCCTCCCCATCCACCTACGACTGACCCAGGACCATCTCAGCTTCAGGAAGCACCTCAAGACCTGGCTCTTTGAGCAGTAGCAGCGCCCCCCAGCGCCTTGAGACCCTCACAGGTGAGTAGTGTGGGACCGTCTGACAAATTGGTTCACTGAAGTGAAAATTTGTGAAAAGTATTCTGTAAGTGCCGGACAATCCCATGCCACATGTTGGAACGTGGCCGGGGAGAAGCCACTGCGCCAACAGCCCTCATTCTCTCTGAGCCCCATCCTATACAGGCTAACAGGAGTTCTATGAAATCTGTGTAAGTATTTGAAATGGATCAGTCTCAGCCTATAGTTGGGTGAAAGGTCTGTGAGTTGCCAACAATAGAACTCCCATTGTGCTACGGTTAGTGGGGCAGGCAGGTCGTTGTTCCAGTACTGCATGGATTTGGGATGAACCAGTGGCGCTGAGTGTTGCATCTGCTTATCGAGTCTTGTGAATAAACTGCGGGGGGATGGGGAACCCACCAGGTTTTCCAATGTGGGCAGCACTGAGGGAGCCGATAGGAAATCACTACTTAGAGCCTTCCAGGCTGCTCGGAGTTTATGATACAAAACAAGCTCAAAGAAGGGCACAGTCTGTTCACTGTCCGCCAATGGGGGGGGTGTATAAACTTGCAATCAGGAAAAAGATCAGCACATGTATGAAGGTGTCTTTTATGTATTAGAATTTTGCTGATTCCATCCGCGATACAGGGCAGCAGCAGGTTATGAGCCAACGATAGCGAAGGGGCATACAATGTTGAGACTCCTGCCCTTTTACGCAGCTCCTCCCATGCCCATCCCAACGTGCCTATGGTGTCTATGTCCTCCCTGGTGCGACACGCTGGCCGACAGATAGCCACCTGTAAGGGGACAGGTGCAACCGCATCCTGCTCCACTACCACATGGGGTTGAAAGGGCGTCGGGTGCCTCCAGAAATGCAGATATTGGGCCTGAGTGCAGAGCGCATATAATCGCATGGCCGGGGCACCCATGCCCCCCTGACGCACTGGAAGTGTCAGCATATCGCAAGATACCCTGGCCTTTCCCGCCCATGCCAGAGTGCCCAGGTTGGACTTGAGAGTGTTAAAAAAATGCACTGTAAGAGGAATTGGAATATTTGCAAATAAGTACAGGAATTTGAGCAGAATGACCATTTTGGATAGAGCTACTCTACAAGTGAGGGATAGCGGCAATTTTACCCATATCTTGACCTCGTCTTCCAGCCACATAACAGTTTTCCCATAGTTTAGATTCCAAATTTCATGGGCATCGCGGCTTATCCATATTCCCAGGTATTTTACTGCTACTGCTTCCCACCTCAGGGGGTACTAGGAAGCAACCCGCGGCGTACTCACGGTCAATAAGAATATCTCTGATTTCGACCAGTTCACGGAGATCCCAGCCACTCCCCCAAACCAAATGAATTCCCGCAAAACTGGGTTCATATTATCTTCCGGGTTAACCAGGTAGAGGGTCACATCATCAACATAAAAACATATAAGGAGGCTCCTGGAGCTAAAGCCTATGCCTCGTGCCCTGTGATGTTGTCTGACGCGGGTTGCAAGCCGCTCCATCGCTATAGCGAACAACAGCAAGGAAAGGGGACAGCCCTGCCTTGTGCCTCGTGATCTGGGGAAGGTATCGGAAAGTAATCCATTCACTTTGATCAAGGCGCAGGGGGACGTGTAGAGCAGCCAAATTCTATTTATAAAAAGCGGGCTGAAGCCCATGCGACCCAAAATGGTGAACAGATAGGGCCATTCTAGTGAGTCGAACGCTTTTGTTGCGTCTAAAAACACGACTGTGGCATGGACGTCAGGGTGCAGATAATGTAAAAATAGTGCGTAATTTATGCGTCGTTGACCTCCCCGGGATGAATCCAGACTGGTCAAGTAGCGCAACCATGGGCAGCAGAGGCTGCAGGAGATTAGCAATTAGTTTTGCTTATATTTTTACATCACCATTTATCAGGGACAGTGGTCTATAAGAGTCCATTCCATTTCAGGCTTCCCGGGTTTTAATAAAGTAATAATTACAGCCTCCCTCATAGTGGTGGTTACGATTCCCTCTTCTAATGCTTCCTCATACACCACCAACAACCTGGCCGACAACTCCTCCACATAGGTTTTGTAAAAGGCCGTGGTCAGACCATCAGGGCCAGGGGATTTGTTAAGGGGCATACTCGTGATCACCTGGGCGACATCCTCAACTGTAAATGGGAGATCCATATACTTCCTGTGTGAGTTATTAAACCAAGCTAGGGCAATCGAGTCCATGAACGACTGAGGCTGAGGAAAGGACGTGACAGAGCCAGAGATACAAAAAATTTGGAGCAACATCGTAATTCCAAATAATAGAAACCCCAAGGACTTGTGGTTGGATTCTTTCACCATCCTGCAATCAGTAGTCAAGCCTGCAACGCTAAAAAGAAACCACTTGTATACTATGTATAGGGTTTATATAACCCCGAAAAAATTGGCTAAATTTACCAACTCAGAACACCATTGTCCGAGATGTAGGTACCTCAAAGCGGACGATGTTCACATGTTCGCTGACTGCCCAGAGTTAAAAGAGTACTGGACAAAAATTCGAGTTTTTTTGGAAGACGTCCTCCATTTGCCCCTGGTGGTAAATACAAGTACCATACTATCTGGTCTGTGCATAGACTATATTTTAAAAGATCTTCAAACAAAATTTGTATTTTTTTGTTATGCTCCTTGCAAGGCGCGAAATCTGTAGAGCCTGGAAGGACCCAGCCCCCCCCACCTTTCCGAACTGTCTGAGACATATTATCTTTACCAGCAAATCAGACATGGCATGTGATCCCACAAGTTTGGTTAAAATCTGGGCGGCCCTTGTGACATGGCAAGACGAATGATTGGTTTTCCAATGATTTATCTGGGGCCTTGCTGGTTCCCTTGACTCCAAAGTAGCATAGGGTGCCAACTAGAGTGTGAAATGAAGTAGAGGTGGGAAAGCAGTGGCTACTTGAGGGATCAGGTTTACCGCTTCGCTACTGGCCAACAAAAACCAGGGCTGGATCAGGATGACCAAATGCGTTGAGGTTGCAGTTTCCCATCAAGACTTCCAATTATGGTATATGAGGAATACCAAAAAAAAAAAAAAAAAAAAAAAGAGTCCATGAACGACTGTAAGCCCTCGGGACATGTCTTCTGTGTGGCAGTGTAGAGATGAGAATAAAAACCTGAAAATGCAGTCAAAATGTCTTCCTGTCCCCTGATCGTAGCATCTGGTGTTGCGTGTATTTTGTGAATGAGTGTCGAGGATCTGGGTGTCTTTATCATACTGGCCAGCGGGTGGCCTGATCTTTCTCCCTCCCCGTACCTCCTTGCCTCTACATATTTACCCAAGAATTTTACCTCCCGTTGTGCTTCCTCTGAGTAATCCAGCAATTTGTCCTTCAGCAGACCAGTGATTTCCGGGTCACCAGTGTCATAAAACTTCTCCTCCAGCGCCCTAATACTGGCTTCTATGGAGGCTAGGGTGCCTCTTATTGCCTTCAGCACTCCTGCCTGCCCGGCTATGCATTTGCCTCTAATGACGGCTTAAAAGCCTCCCAAAGTGTAGCCACTGTTTCTACCGAGCCTGTATTTAAGTCGAAGTATTCAGTTATGTCAGAACGGTACTCTTCTTTAAAGGCTTTCTCCAGGAGAGCATGAGGCGGGAGGTGCCAGACAAAGGTGCGCCTCGGCAAGGAGACATGGAGAGTGATCGGACAGGGATCTGGGCAGGTGTTCCACTTTTGTGGTCCAGGTGGCAATTTCTCGAGACACCACCCAACAATCTAAACGGGACCAGGCATTGTGGTGATCAGAAATACATGTACCCTCCCTGTGTGAGGGATGTCTAACGCGCCATATGTCAATCAGATCCCAATCAGACACTATCACCCTAAGGGCATCACTAGCTGCTGGATGTAATGGGCAGGCAGTCCCCCTCCTATCCAGGTCGTCATCAAGGACGGCATTAAAGTCTCCTCCCCATAAGATAGTGGTGCAACCCGTTGCTCTAATTTTGGTCCATACAGTGTTAAAAATTTCCGGAGAATCAACATTCGGGCCATAAACAGCCATATTAGCAATAGAGACACCACATAAAATCCCCCGTTCCAAAATGAACCTACCCTCAGAGTCCACGTGTACGAACCCCTCCTTCCAGTCGAACCCCCTCTTGAGCAGAACAGCAACCCCCTTGCATAATTAGAAAAGACAGAGGAATACACATGTCCCCAGCGACAATGGCGAAGTTTCTGTGATGGCGTACTATTCAGATGGGTCTCCTACAGTATACATATATCAACATTATGACAGGATAAATAAGCATGGACTAATCTCAATTTCCTACATTCATTAAGCCCTCGAACATTCCAAGTAAGACAAGTTATCGAATTAGCAGACATATGTAGAGTTCTTATTCATGGCCTCTATGTGTGCAGCCATGGTTCTGGCACACCAACCATGTATTATAGATTTTTGCCATCAAATTGTACTCTGTACTGGCCATAAACGATGGAACAGCCCCTACCGCCCTCCCACCACCCACTCCAACCCCCCAAATCAGATTGTAGCATATCCAATCCTAAGAAAAAGTAAACATACATAAAGATGCATCAAAATCAGGAATCTTCCCATGGGGGGGCAGCGGCACTGGCCTGCTACCTTGCTTTGTACAAGGTGGCCGGGAGCGCTGCAGGTAATGCCACCCAAGCATACCCACAGCCCAACAAATTTACAACCAGCAGCTGAAAGGACATCAGCAGAACAGCTGGTAAAATACTTAATCAACTAAGCTTGTGCCCCAAATCTTAGTAGCGCAAGCAGTCAGCAGTTAGACAATAGGATACCCAGGTTAGTCATTGTCACTTAAACGGCCTCCTGATGGTCCAGCAGCATCATGAGGTCCCAGAGCCTTCTTCCCTCCTAAATGTTTGGTGAATTTCAGTGAAGATTTTGCATCTGTGAAGAAATGGGAGGTTCCATCAAATGACACCTTCAACTTGGCCGGGTATAACAGTGAGAATGGCATCTGCACCTGCAAAAGGTTCCATTTGGCCTGGAGAAATTCTCATTGCGCTGCCTGCACCGCCGGGGGGGAAGTCGGGATAGAACGAGATGGTATTCCCTTTATGTGTGATCTCACCTTTCTCCCTAGCCATTCGGAGAACGAGATACCTGTCCTGATAGTTTAATATCTTTGCTATGAAAGGCCGGGGCGGTGCACCGACAGGGGGCTTCTGTCCCAGTGAACTATGAGCTCTCTCCACCACAAAAACCGGGGATAAGTGGGGGTCAAACAGATCATGCAATAACTCCGCTGCATAAGTCTCCATTTTAGATATGGCCGTTGTCTCAGGTACTCCTGTGATGCGGTGATTATTGCGTCTCGACCTCGCTTCTAAAGCGTAATTTTTAGCTCTGATGACTCCCAGCAGTTTGTCCATGTGGAGCAGTTGCTCCTTCGTCTCCACCTGGAACTCCTGATACTCCGTGTGACGGCTTTCCAAGACATCAAGACGCGCCTCATGCGTCGACACTTGCGATCTGACTGAGTACAGCTGCGCCGATAAGGTGTCAAGTTTAGTGCCTATATTTCGGAGGCTGGAACGCATTTCTAGCATAAGCAATTTCAGATCCTCCCCTTGATATTCCACATGTGTGTCCTGCTGACCCTCCATCTGTGCGTCATGTTCCGTCTCAACATGTCGGGTGGAGCGCTTATTTTCAAAGGTTAGTTTAGGTTGTTTAGCATCTTGCTTGCCCATGGCTGTGAAGACACTGCAAACGCGATGGTGGAATCCAAAACGGGCCATACGCGACAGTACAGCAAAAGACCTTGGTGCCACGATCTCCGTGTCGTCAGTTCACAATTTCTTCACACTGCGATCCTCTGTGACCCCACACCTCACTCCGCTCCATGCAGGTATACCACTCCGCTCTGGCCTGGTCGGTGAGGCTATACCACTTGCCCTCATGTATGAAGCTCAGGTCATGCAGCTTCACTAATTACACCCAGCAGGGCCACTTAACCCCCTGCTCCCAACTCTGGCCGCTGCTCACAACAGTGTTCACAACTGCCGAACTGCACAGGTGTCTTTTCAACAAGGAGTCTCAGTGGGTCAGTGTGAGCAAGGGGTCTCCTAATCTATATGTGAAGTCTATCACGCACAATCAGGGCCACAACAATTGCCTCCCCCGGAACTTTCGTGTTCTCAGCAATTTCCAGCGCCTAGCAGCTTCTTCTCACTCCAGCCAGATTAAGGATACAAGCACAGCAGTTCCTCAAGTCGGGCGGCACCACAATGGTTTGCATGCACTAGTCACAAAATGGCGGCATAGGATCCAATCAGAGGGCCTCAGCCCGACACACAGTCCCTACTCACGGTGCCTGGGTACGAGGGCAGTGGCTGTCCCTTCCGATATCTTCTGCAGTCTTCACCGCTCCAAGCCGGGTTTTTACAACAGAGCTGCCCCCGACAACGCAGCTGCCGACAGTCGCCCAGGGCCCGTCGACATCCGCGGGCTCTATTTTAAGAGCCGTCCTGGCCTGTGTGGAAGGCGGCCCCAGACGACGCGTCTTGCTCAGCACCCTCCTCAGCTTCAGGGTACAGGGGCTGCCAGCAAGCCCCCGTGTACCGCCTACAATGCACCCCAACCACGGACACAGGCACAGCCACCGGGGGCCCTCCCCAGCTCCGCTCAACAGCACTGGGCCTCTGCTCCCACATCTGCTGCGGGCTAGATTTTGGTGCTCACCGCCAGTCACCCCTCGGATATCCCGGGACGTGCCAATCTCCGGACTTCACTTTGCCGAGCTCGGCTGTAACTGTCAGGTGTCTCGTCAGGAGTCCTGCAGCAGAGTAAAAACCAAAGGTGGTGATGGACGGAGCGTTGACAATACAAACACTCACCCCCAGTCAACTGATCTGACACCGTTCTTTAGCTCACTCCGCCATCCCAGTTCAGTCATGGCCATATGCAAATCAGTCTGACCCTGTGCCTCATGGGAACAGTCCAGCCCGAACTGCCAAGCCATGTCTTCCCTGGACCGGAATCAAGCTTCCCAGGACCGGTTTCTGGCATTACAGCCGTCTTCAGTCGGGCTTGCTTGACTCCAGTGGCAAAGTGAGCAAGGGACTCACGTCTGAGCATATCCTGCCAACTTAGGGCAAACAAAGAAAAACTAAAAGTGGTGATGGACGGAGCGTGTTCCACTATCTAGGCAGCAGGCTGTAGCAGGTAAACACTCACCTGAAGTGCAGGATTAATAAAGGATTTAATCCCGGCCGGCGGAGCGCGCTCAAAAAGCGGCCATTCCGCAGCACAGCCGGCCACGCCCCCCAAGGGAAGTTATTCTTAGTTCCATACTGCCCTCTACAATTAATGAATGAAGAGTCAATTTAATTGTGAGCCGTGATGACGGCAGTATAGGCAGGAGGCAGCGGTTACCAAGGGCCCACGGCCACATTATGTTGAGTAGAGCTGCACAATATTGGCAATTTAGTTTGTGTGCAGCCAGCGATGATAAGTGGTGCACTGAATTAGTGGCACCTGAAGCAACCAGGTTCTGTGGAGCCTGCGATGATGCGTGGTCCGGGCAGGCCGCATTGGTAGCAATGTTTTTTGTCTTGTGAATTTTGCCTTACTAAGGCCACGTGGCGATGATTTATGGTCAGTTGATAGTACCTTTGCAGCTCAGCTTGTACGTACCCTGTGAGAGGCGTGGTCCGGGTGGGCTGCACTGGGAGCAATGTCTTTTGTCTATTGAATTCTGCATCAATTCGATTTTCAAGTGATAGAATGCCTCATTGTTGACAATAAACTGTTCATTCTTCCTTGCGATGACTTATGGTTTACTGAGTTAGTAGTACCTTCGCCACTCACCTTGGACGTACCCTGCGATGATACTTGGTCCTGGGGAGGCCGCATTCGGAGCAATGTCTTTTGTCTATTAAATTCTACCTCATTACGGCCACGTGGCGATCACTTATTGTGCACTGAGTTAGTGGTACCTCAGGCGCTTAGTGTGTGTGCACCCTGCGATGATGTGTGGCCCAGGTGGGCAGCACTGGGAGGAATGTCTTCTCTCTAAAGAATTGTGCCTTAATAAGTCCACGTGGCGATGACTTGTGGTGCAGTGAGTTAATGGCACCTGAAGAGCTCAGCGTGTGCATACCCTGCGATGATGCGTGGTCCGGGCCGGCCGCACTGGAACAATGTGTCTTGGGTACTGGACTGCTACATCTGCAATCGCCATTCTACCTGAATCATGAGCCTTTGTCTCTGTAGTGTAGATAGAAGGCAGTAGTCAGCTCTGACATCGAGGAATGCTTTTTGTCACATCCTTTAACAAAATCTTAGGATATGAAGGGCAATTGTCTCTGCATTAAAAATAAATTGAGGCTGAATTCCATGCTGTCCGTAGTGTAGATCATAGATCCAAAGCTGAATTCAAGTTGTGAACCCTGCTAGCCGCAGTGTAGATCGAAGGCAGTAGTCACAACAGACATCGAGGAATTGTTTTTGTCACATCCCTTAACAAAATCTGAGGAAATAGAGTGCAATTGTCTCTGCATTAAATACATCAATGCTAAATTCAATGCTGACCGTAGTATAGATCCCAATCTGATTTCAAGTTGTGAACCCTGCTGTCCACAGTGTGGATCGAAGGCAGTATTAAGCGGAGACATCGAAAAAATGCTTTTTGTCACATCATTTAACAAAATCTGAGGACATAGAGTACAATTGTGTCTGCATTAAATAAATCAAGGAGCGATTCAATGCTGTCCGTAGTGTAGATCCAAATCTGAATTCAAGTTGTGAACTCTGCTGTCCGCAGTTTAGATCGAAGGCAATAGTTGATACAGACATAAATCTGCGGTGCTGTGTCGCTGAGTATGCAGTGGGCCTGTGTCGAGGAGGCAAGTGGTCATGGTGGCAGCCATGTGGCAGCGTGAGGGCCAACGCTCTGGCAGAGTCTTTTGTCTTTGCACAAGTGAACAAAGCGTGGCCTATGGATTAATATTCTTAGGCTGGAGTTGCGTACGATGGACCACCCCACTCCGCTTCTGCTTCAAGGGGAGACAACACAGCTACATGACCGTGATATTCCCCAGTGTCTCAGATAATATGGTTACGTCCACTGTGTAGTACACTAAACGTATCAATACTATATCTCCACATTGAAAGGTTTGTTGTTTGTATAGTGAGTTGTGTACAGCATATCACCGGTACACTTGGGATTGTGTAAATTATTGTTGATGTACATTCAGCTATTGTGCGGTTGAGGGGATATGGTATTTTGGGAAGGTCCGTTGTCCTGTTTTGCGATGCCTCTGAGGTAGTGAGGGGAGTAGTCTGGGGGGTGGTTGTGGTGGTGGTGGCTCTGGGTGTTGTGATTTTGTTGGGTGTCGGAGCTGCATGATTAGTACCTCTATCACATGTTCGTCTTTAGATATGGGTCTTAGTTGGGTGTAATTCACGCAGTAGATAGCCGACCTTCTTACACCAGATAAATGTTGATGTTAATTTGTTACTGGTAAATGTGGTTATCGCCTGTTTTTTTAGGTAGCAATGCAGATTTGGCTGGTTGTTGAAAATATGGGGAAGTGGTGTTTTTGTGTTTTTTTTCAATGGGAACTCCTAGTTTGTATATCATTAACGTTAGTTGTGGTTCTGGTTTGTGGCGATTTTGTTGGTGGAAGGAATCAATCGAAGAGTGGTGATATTTGATGTTTTTACTAGGTTGAGAATGGGATGATAATTAAAAAAGACAGAAAAAAACAGATATGCTTAATGAACATTATAATTAGAAATTAACATTTAAAAAACCTTTGAAATTCACTGAATAAACCATAGGTTTCAGGTATGTTATAGTTAGGAATTAGCATTTTAAAAAACCTTAGAAATTTACTGAAAAAACCATAGGTTTCAGGGGTGTTATAGTTAGCTGGACATTTCACTCATACAAGACCATTGAAATTCCTCTGTTATAGTTAGTTGTACTAACTATAACTCGTGCACCCACAATCCACTGCTGATGATGTCACATATTACATCATTCATGAGATGGTCAGTGACATCACAGATGACATCACTGATGACATCTCAAATGGCATCACTGATGCCTGGAGAGCGCGAACCTGCTGGATATCTCCCAACATGGGTTCCGTGCTGCCCATAGCAACGAGTCCGACCTCACAGTCGTGGTTAACAACATAAGAACTGAGGTCGACAGGGGACGGACCACGTTGTTGGTGCTATTGGATCTCACGGCAGCCTTTGATACCCTGTGCCCTTCAGTCATGGTGGACAGGCTAAAGGAGATAGCGATGGGAGGCAGTGCCCTGAATCTTCTATCCTCCTTCCTCCATCTAAGACAGCAGAAAGTAAAGTTGGGTAACTTTATGTCTCCCTCTCAGTCTGTGCAATGTGGGGTTCCGCAGGGCTCTGCCTTGAGCCCGCTTCTATTTAACATCTATGTAACCCCACTTGCCAAGGTGGTACGCTCTTTTGGCTTCCAAGTATTGTCATACGCTGACGATACGCAAATTATCGTCTCCACTACCCAACCTATAGAAGATTCTGCATGGAGGCAGTTTCGCAATGGATGGTTCGTAACTATCTAAAACTGAATGGAGGAAAGACGGAGGTCTTGATTTTTGGAGGAAGTCAAGACTTATGGTCTGGGGATTGGTGGCCTTCTTCTTTGGGGGATTGTCCCCACCCGACCAACTCGGCCAGGAATCTGGGCGTACTTATATATCCGGCCCTTTCCTTTGACCTTCAGGTCAACAAAACAGTGTCCACGTGCTGTGCCATCATTCGTATGCTGAAAAAGATAGCCCCGTATCTATCACCTGATGCCCGTAAACAATTAACAGCGGTCCTGGTCGCTTCCAGGCTTGATTATTGTAATGCACTCTACGGTGGCATTAATAAGAGGTCTCTACATCGCCTCCAGATGGTCCAAAACGCCACAGCCAGGATGGTCTTGAACCTTCCTAGGCTTGGGTCCGCAACGCAAGCTAGAAAAGACCTCCACTGGCTACCTATACAAGCCAGGATCTCTTTCAAGCTTATCTGCATGGCCCATAGGGCAGTATTTAGATCAGACTCTGAGGGTATTAGTGCACTGGTTAGCCCCTATACTCCTAGTCGAACTCTTCACTCTGCCTCTAAAAATCTGCTCTCTGTCCCCAGATTTAAAAGGGCGAAGTGGGGGGGAGAGCCTTTTCCATCTTAGCCCCGAAACTCTGGAATTCTCTCCCCCATGAATTATCCAGTCAACCCTCACTGGGGATTTTCCGCAAACTTTTAAAGACCTGGCTCTTTTCCCAGTCCTATGGATGTTAGGTCTCCCGTAATTTGTTACTTCTATGTCTGTGCTCTGAGGTGTCTTGTATGTCTGTTTCCTGCGCCTTGATGCCCCTTGGGCAAAGTTTGCGCATTATAAGACCCTTATTCATTCATTCATTCATTCATCACTGATGACATCATCCACATGACAAACATGTTCAAAATCTACCGTCTTTTATCCAAGACAGTAAGGATATTTTGAATAAGCTACAAGACTTTGAGTGGTCGAATGATCTATGGTTTGTTACCTTAGATGTCACAAGCCTCTATACATGTATACGACATGACATGGGTTTGAAGGCTAGTGAATTCTATCTAGACAGGGAAGGGGCTGACCTGTTAAATAGGAACCAGATGGTTCTCGAAATGATGGAATTAGTCCTAACAAGAAATTATTTCCTATTTGATGATCTCTGGTACCACCAAAAGAGGGGTACTGCGATGGGAACAAAATTTGCACCGTTGTATGCCTGCCTCTTCATGGGACAATTTGAGAGAGGACATGCATGGAACCAGAGTGCCTCCCCCTGGACCAACAACATCGTGTTCTGGGGGAGGTACATAGACGATATCATCTGTCTCTGGTCAGGATCCGAGAGGGATCTCTTGGAATACTTTGAGTACTTAAACAATAATTGCATGAATGTAAAACTGACAATTGAGTACAGAAGGGAGATTATAAACTTTCTGGACCTCAAGTTTTACATTAAAAATAACAAGATCCAAAGTACTCTTTTTCGCAAGGACACGGCATGCAATGCGGTACTGCATGCAAGCAGTGCACATGCAAGCTCTACGATAAACAATATACCATTTGGCGAAATGGTGCACCTCAAACGAAACTGTAGTGAGGAAGAGCTGTTTGATGCAAACCCACAGACATTGAAGAATAGATTTGAGACCAGAGGGTATACCAAGGATGTTATCTGCAAGGCGGAGAGCAGGACACGTAAGATCCATAGAAATGCTACTCTTGAATCAAAATCACGTAAAAAAATACAAATGTGATATTCATAACAAAATATACCAAGACACAACAGCAGTATTTTTAAAATGTTGAAAAACAACTGGCATCTCCTGAAGGAGGTCCCAGGATTACAATCACACATAATGACCAATCCCTCTGTGACTTATCGGAGAGACAGGACTTTACGGAATGAGCTATGCCCCAGTTATTTAAAGAACAAAAAAGACAATGGTGCTAATTGGTTACCACAGAAACCAAGGGGTTTCTTTGTATGCAGGGACTGTAACATCTGCGAACATGGTCGGGATAAAATCAAGCATTTTGCATACAATGGCTCACAGAACTATGACATTCTATCCTTCATAAACTGCGCTACCACCTATGTGGTGTACGTATGTGGTCTAATCTATGTAGGCAGTTCTAAACGTAATTTGAGGGTAAGACTTCAGGAACACAGTGGAGCCATTTTGAACAAAGATGTAAAATATGCCCACACAAAACACTTCTGGGAGAAACATGGTGGCAAACCAGATTTTTGGTTCCAAGCATTGGAACAAATACAACAGCTCACAAGAGGGGGGGACCGTGAGCTACTGTTAAGACAGCGGGAGGCAAGATGGATCTGTAAATTACAGTGTATTAAATATGGCATGAACTTGGATGATGAAATGCACCACTTTCTAACATAATTTGAGAGGGTTTGCAGTATTGTAGTGGAAAATTACATGATATGAGGGATATGATGTGTAATTGATACTTAAACATGCATACAAACCTCTCTGTATGAATTGGAATGTTACAGATGGATGGGGGTCACACCAAAGTATATGTTGTGTTTTTTTTGTTTTTTTTTAAACAGGTTATGGTTTATTATAGTAACCTCTTTTTCTATTTGGAACTTTTCCTTCTTTCCCCCCCGCCCTGTTATTCAATCAATGACTCAGGCTAGTTAGCCTAGTTAAAACACTGACAACACTGTGTAGAATGGCATCGTTATATATTATTTTTCTCCTCAATGCACTCTTTTTGACTTTTTTACGAACATCCTACATTTTCGTATCTTTTTTCAAACGCCTATATTATTATTATAAAATAGTCTGGGCACGCAATATATAATTCTATATACATCTAATGAGGGTGACCGACCCTAGATGCTTATCTTGGATTATTATATCTTGTTTCCATCCAAAAGACATATAATGTGTACCCCCCCTTTTTTATCATAGTGGAAAAACACCACTCCAAGATGGCGCCTACTCATAGATCTATATTTTTTTGATGGATGACGCTATGATCTTAGATGTTTATCTCGTATCATTAAATCTTGCTTCCATCCATAAGATATATAATGTGTATCACTCTATTTCTATCGTAGTGGAAAACATCACTCTAAGATGGCGCCGACTCATGGAACTATTTTTCGATGGACGACGCTATGGGTGTAGGATTTAGAAAACGTGCCAAATAGATTTAAAGGGACTAAAGATAGCGGGGAACCAACCGAATTTATGCTCAAATTGTTAATTGTGGCGATACGCTTCATATAATATCTACGTGACAATTTGCTCCTTCCAACATGGCGCCCATCGTAGCGCGTACACTGGGCAGAACGTACTACCCAATTCCCCCGGGGGGAGGGTCGCGACCTAATTGGTGCCTGATGCATTTGAATAAAAGGTGTTTCTCGACATGGTGGCCCCAGCTTGGGACCATCCATGCCGCTACGGAGAAACGACCACAGTAACACGTACGGGTGAGGAGCCGGGTAGGGCTAACGCACGGGGTCAATGGAAACTGATCTTGCCACTCCTAGGATTTCCTATTGTGTATCACGGGGAACTAATATGAGGGGAAACTTCTTAAATTACTTGGCAGATTATGCTTTTGATTATAGTTTAGCACTGATTGTTTGGCATGGACGTGTTAAGCGTCACCAGTAATCTATTGATGTGTACGTAGGGATAGGACCAAATGTTTTTATAAATGTTTTTATAATATAATGGGATACAAGCTCCCTTGGATTCTATTACCTTGTGATAATAGTCGGATTGGCAATGCCTTACGTTATGGTGTTACTACCTGGCAGCCTTTCGTACTCTGAGCCTATAATCCAAGGGAATGTCACGTTCCATAAGAACATCGCGGGTACAACGATTTGGCAAAAGTAAACATTACGGGAAAATATTTAGATACGAACTTTTATTGGTTACCCGATGTTAACACCCGTTACTTGAAAGGCCCAATGTTATAGGGCTAGAGCCTGATAGCACTATGTACTCTGAAACTATATCTGCGAGAAAACAACGGCAATGGATGTTAGCACGGCAATAACATGTTGGTTGTGAGGAGGTTTGTTCAGCCAACTAGGCGTATTTATCTGCCGCGCACAAGGTATGTTGGAGGTTACAGTCGAGTACAATTTGAAAACATGGTTTAAATTCTAAAGCCAGAAGATGTACATTTTGTCCAAATGAAACTCCAATCATTTGGGGATTATCTAAATCAAATCAAATCAAATCAAATTGTCTTTATTCGGTTTTCCATTATTTTTGAAATACCATAAAAGTTCATAAAAACATCAATTTCATAATCATATTTAAAATCCAATAAAAACATAAAAAATTCACATTTTGAATTCCAAATATTAAAAGCTGTTTTTGCCAGTATTCATATTGACATTAAACAATTTAAACCAATTATCAGAGATTAGAGCGATGTCTAATGCAAAATTTAAGAAAGTAAACTATGGATTTTGTCATAGGTTTAGTTTCCAAAAACTGTAAGGCCAAATAGGCTGAACGACACTGACGCATCCTCAGAACCTTCAAGAGTGGTACTATCCACCGCCTGCGTGGTGGGACATAAAATTTACAAAAAAAGAGTACATGAATAGTGGATTGTAAAGAAATAGAGTCACAGGGGCAGTGGGAAATATTTGTGGACCAGTCATTTTTGGAGGGAAAGGAAATCATACGATGGAACACATTGAACCTAAAACGGGTCAACAAAAATTTATCGTACTGATTTAGATTGACTGGAGGTATGGTTTTATGGTGGGGACAAGTTGCATTAGCAGGCATTGCTGTACAGAAGGTTTCCCTATCTCATTTAACAAACGCATTTGAGACAAATGCGACAAACAGGCTATTTTTAAATCTTTTTTCGAGAGGTCCAATACTGATGGAGGATCAGAGAAAATTCTTGCAAGTCCAATGTCAGTTAGGAATGACTTAACATAAACCAGCCACCTGATCTTCCCCATATTGTCAAGCTTTATACAGTCTTGAACAATTGATCTTGTAAGGTAACATTGTTCCGTCGCCCAAAACCTCCGCCACAACATGACTGGTTGGATTTTAATAATGTCCGATATATAGTCAAACCAAGTTCAAGATGACAACCGTATGTTGTGGTGCTTTTTGGGACTGCCAACAAAAACCTTAGAAATGAGTTTTCGATTTTCTGGAGCTGATCTACGTTCGCCCCACCCCAGACCCCTGCTCCATAGGTCGCAATGCTAAGACATTTTGCATTATATATTTTGAGCATTTCAGTCGGGGGTCTCTTGCCCAACCGAAGTGCGAAGGCATTCAATGCATCAAGCAACAGCCCTTAAAAAAGCCAGTTTACGCGAGTTGACGGCTTCCCTCCATTTAAAATCCTCGTCAATTAGAATCCCTAAATAGGGATATGTTTCTGTTCGTTCAAGGGGGGATTTGTCCACATAAATTTTCTTGGGTTTTTTACGCTTTATGCCAGCATGCATCAGGTAGGACTTTTTTATGTTTACACTAAGATTCAAGCTGGCCATGAACGAGCAGTACTTATTAAGAACTCGTTGAAGCTGGACTGGGGTTCTGGCAAGGATCACCGCGTCGTCGGCGTATAGTAAGGCTTGTATCTGCCGACGACTGGCTGTTGGGAGATCTTCTGCACCCTCCAACATAGCAACCTCTAGCCCTTTGGTGTACAAGGTAAATAGGAAAGGGGCCAGCACACACCCTTGTCTGACCCCCTTCTCTATCAAAAAGCTATCAGTTAGTTGGCCTCCAGTCCCAAATCTTACTCTTCCCGTTGCCCTTGAGTAAAGTTCACGGAGGAAATTGACTATTGGGGGGTCAATTCCCATTTGCAGCATAATTGTCCACAGCCTTGAGTGGACAACGCCGTTGAATGCTGCTGTTAAATCCACATACTTTATACAAAACAAGGGAACCCAAAGGTATAGCACTAGGGACCTTGGGCAGTAACGTATTACAAAAAACAGGGGTCCCTAGTAGTTCAGGGATGTTTCGCAAAAATTATAGACATACGCTCAATAGTATGTATGACCTTTGTCCAGCCGGACAGGAATTTTAATTAAAGTGGTAAGCAAGAATAAAGAGGATTTTTTACACAGTGGGTGCAGCCAGCAACCCACAGGGGACAAGACAAAACAAGGGGATGGGGTTAGAACGAACAAGGCGGTCTGTATACTAGTAGTTCAGTGAACAGACAAAAATACATTTTAGAAGCATCATTGTATACAATTTATACTTTTCATTTTACATATGACGCTAAATGTCTAAAATCCTCTTTATTCTTGCTTATCACTTTAATTAAAATTCCTGTCCGAGTGGACAAAGGTCACACATACTATTGAGCGTATGTCTATCATTTTTGCGAAAGATCCCTGAACTACTAGGGACCCCTGTTAAATCCACATACACCATATGTAGAGAAGTGCCCTTCGCCTCCACATAGTTTCCGGCCAGTAATGTCAAGTTTAGGGCCTGATCCACCGTACTCAACCCCGCCCCGAACCCGTATTGCAGATCAGAGATTACTTCTTGGTCATTCGTCCACTCCTGGAGACGGTCGAGAAGAATACGCCCAGCCACCTTCCCGAGCGAATCCAGGAGTGAGATGGGTCGGTAACAGGCGGGACTGTTTCTGTCTCCCTTTTTGAAGATGGGGACCAATATCGAGGACGACCAGGAATCGATCAAGCCAATCTCTTTAGCCGCGTTCAATACGTTGGTGAGTAGCGGGGACCACAAGTCCAAATTATGTTTAAAGAGGTCCACAGGGACCGAATCCGGTCCTGGTGCCTTTCCGGATTTAGCAGTTTTTATTGCCTTCTCTACCTCGTGTAGTGTGAAGTGAAGGGCTAATGGGTATTGCACTTGAGTCAGAGGTTCTGCATGTTCTAATTCAAGGGCTTCTTTCTCGCTAAAAACCTTAGAGAAGTTATGCACCCATTCTCCTGCGTCGATAGCGACGTCTAAAGACGGTACATCCACTTTATCTATTAAAAAAGGAGACTTCCCTATCTGCCAAAAGGCTGAGCTGTCCTTTAGGGTGCTACTTCTCTGCAGTTGGACCCATAAGTTAGATTGTAGTTCCTTTTTTTCTAGATCGTAGTGCTAGCGCGTAAGCCTTCCTTAGTTTTATGATCTCCTCTCTGTCTCTCTCTACTTTAGCTAGAGCCTTTTTTAAATTAGTATGTGCTTTAGTACATTCTGTACTAAACCATCCCTTTCTAGTGCTCTTATTTTGTTTACAATCCCTGGTTAGTTCTTTTCTAATGATTTCGACGATGTCACTATAACTGGCCAAGACCTCAATTGAGGTTGTAGTGGGATCTAGACATCTTTCCATCGCATTTCTACTTGATTTTACTATTTTAGTAGTTATGGCTTCCTGATCTAATGTGCCCCATTTTAGTGTGAAACCGTTTACCCTGTCCAATGTCAGTGCCTGTTGGTCTAACAAGTTTAACTGCACAATATCTCCTCTGTTCTGTGATTTGGGTACCTGGAGAGCCAGGCTAATGGGGGAATGGTCGCTTAGTGCGTTGTTGAGAACTTCAAAGGTCCTAATGCATGAAGCTTTATTAGTGGACACTAGAACATAGTCTATCAGGCTTTTGAGGCCCCTGCCATGAAAAGTTGACATAAATTCAGTTACAGGTGTTTTTAATTTATTGGCGAACCCCATGTCTAATTCAACCATCATCATCTGCATTTTATTACCCTCAGTTGTGTGTGTGAAATGGGTTAACAGTTTTCATCTTCATCGATGATCCCACAGTTGGAGGTATTGTTCTTATTGCATAATTGCAGGTTAAAATCTCCACCCCAGACTACTGTGTGAGATTCCTTTACATACTTTACTAGAAGATCCTGCACCAGGTGGGATATCTCACTTAACACCCGGGTAAACTCAAATAAATTCAAGTTATTGTAAAAGTTGATAATTGTGTAGACCTCTTGTCTATTTCTATGGAAGGTGATGAGCTGGTAGTTCTGCTCAAGCTTTAAGGGAATTATTTCGTAACAAGGCCAGAGATTTGAGACATATGTTACTAGCCCACCCTTGCTCCTTCCTGCATTGGATCTTATAGCTATGGAAAAATATGTTTTATAGCCCAGGAGGTGAATTGGGTCATTAAGCCAAGTTTCCTGGAGGCAAATTAAATTACTTAAATTTGCCAAATAAAGGAAACTGTTTTCAGAATGTTTAGTGGCTAAACCCGCCACATTCCAGAACAGTAACCTTACTTGAGAGTTCGAACTTGTGGCAATTAATACCCTGTGTTGTTCCTGCGGGCTACTCTGGGTGCTGTTTTCTCAGAGATAGCTTAACTGTGCTTCACTTTCCCGTTTTAGGGTGTTTTCCAGCGCCTCTAAGTTATTTTTTGTAGGAAAAATAGTATCGCTGGGATCCTCGAGAGGGGCGAGGAGCTCGTGTATTGAGTCTGCCATATTTAAATGAATAATTGGATTATTTAATGCAATTGATCTTTCAGCTGATATACAGCATGCCTCATGGGGACAGTTGCTTGTGGAGCGTTCTAATGAATGTATAACTGCGTCTCCACTATTTATTAGACTGATCATGTCATGCTGCCATTGTGGTGATGGTCAATCGACCATCTCTAGACAGCTGTAGCTATTAAAAGTTGGTATTCCGCCCCAGGGTTCCCTTTGTGATTGTACTCTCCTGTCATTTCCTTTCCAATCAGCCCAATCCCTACTTTCATGCCCCAAACCTCCTTGATTCCAACCCCTTTGCCAATTGTCTGGCTGATTCTAGGACCAATTTGGGCATTCAAGGTAGTGACATATCGGCGGATAGAAGAAGGATAAACGTTTAGTGTTTATACCATCATTCTTATCCGCGGTGACCCAAGAACATATGGCCGGGATGCCCGCCACCCCCTCCCAACACATTTCCCCAAGAATGGGAAGTCGGACAATAGTTGAACTTTTGGAAGGCGGGAGGGAGTCACCCTCCCGGCCGTATTTATTAAAATATGAAACAAAATTTAAAACATTAAATAAAAGTTTCATCATTATGCATTATGTACAATTTGTCATTTATTACATTTCGATGCAGTCATGTACTTTTGGCTAACATCCTGAAAATGCATACACTCTAACTCAAATTGTACATCCTAGCATTAAGGGCCAACGGCAAGGTCTTAACCGGTGTCAGATCCCTACTACCAGACTCCCGCCCTCACGGTGTGAGCGGCGCATGCGCAGAGGACTGTACCCTCATTGCCAACTGTAACTTCCCTTGTCATGGTGGGGGCCCCCTTTCTACTCGACTCCATCTTAAGGGTCGTCCGAGTTCCCGTATGAGGTCTCTGTAGGAAGGACAGCGTGGACTCTCCCCCCATCCCCACACTCTCTATCCGCCGTCGCGGATATCCGGCCCCGGGAAATTAGTAGGAGGGGCATCTAACCGCCTCCCCCCCTGGGAGGGGCCCCATGGCCATCTCCCCCTAGGCGCCCCTTCCTTAGTGGGTGCCGCCTCCCCGTGGAAGGGGCCAATGGCCGTCTTCCCCCGGGCGCTCCCATCCATTGTGGGTGGCGCCCCACTCTAGGGACCTTGAAATTACTGCTCACCGATCATGACCTTACCGCCCGACAAATAAATACGACAGTTGTTTACCTACTAAGGAAAGAAAAAACTCGACATCATCCTACTGTGCCATCAATTGCTCTTTCCTGCAAGAAGACATCTCTGCAAAAGGTCAATCTTTATTCTCAACATTCCTTCATTCTTTCTACCAAGGAAAAAGGCCTATACTTCCATCTCTCTGCAAGACTTTATTTCTCCAAACATTTGCCATAAGGGGCTGGTGGGTGGGTCAAAATTGCTGCTTGTTCCGTCGAGGGCTCACGGGCAACGAGTGGTGCAGCCTTCCGATCCGAGGAACAAGAGGACGCTCCTCTGGATTCCCGCTCCTTTATTCTTCTGAGGGAGGGCATGTACCCGTCCCCGGTACGCCTACGGGGCGTGGTCGTCTTCCGTTGAGGTGTCTAGGACAACCCCTCTTGGGCGGGGGAAGGCGCGCCCCGGCTACGCCGCTTCGGGCATACCAGCCGGGCTACGCCCACCCCGCCCAAAATGGCTTCCCGGGAGGTTCGGGGCACCCATCCATACGTTCGGGGGGACCGAGTGGTCGCCCCTTTCCATATGGCCGGGATGCCCGCCACCCCCTCCCAACACATTTCCCCAAGAATGGGAAGTCGGACAATAGTTGAACTTTTGGAAGGCGGGAGGGAGTCACCCTCCCGGCCGTATTTATTAAAATATGAAACAAAATTTAAAACATTAAATAAAAGTTTCATCATTATGCATTATGTACAATTTGTCATTTATTACATTTCGATGCAGTCATGTACTTTTGGCTAACATCCTGAAAATGCATACACTCTAACTCAAATTGTACATCCTAGCATTAAGGGCCAACGGGCAAGGTCTTAACCGGTGTCACATCCCTACTACCAGACTCCCGCCCTCACGGTGTGAGCGGCGCATGCGCAGAGGACTGTACCCTCATTGCCAACTGTAACTTCCCTTGTCGTGGTGGGGGCCCCCTTTCTACTCGACGCCATCTTAAGGGTCATCCGAGTTCCCGTATGAGGTCTCTGTAGGAAGGACAGCGTGGACTCTCCCCCCATCCCCACACTCTCTATCCGCCATCGTGGATATCCGGCCCCGGGAAATTAGTAGGAGGGGCATCTAACCGCCTCCCCCCCTGGGAGGGGCCCCATGGCCATCTCCCCCTAGGCGCCCCATCCTTAGTGGGTGCCGCCTCCCCATGGAAGGGGCCAATGGCCGTCTTCCCCCGGGCGCTCCCATCCATTGTGGGTGGCGCCCCACTCTAGGGACCTTGAAATTACTGCTCACCGATCATGACCTTACCGCCACAGACCGGATAGTTGACCGACTATCCGGTCCCCCCAAATCCTCCTAAAGGTCATGCTTCCTCAAACCCCTTAGCCATGCTACGAAGTCTCCTATGAGTAAGTCATTCCCCTCCCTGGACAGGTGAACCCCATCGTTCAGATACATTTGATCACCCCGAATACACCCATGAGGAATGTTATGCAACTGCGCAGAACGGAACAATCTACCTATTTTATTATTGACCCGTTTAACTGAATGGTTCAGTGCTGACACCGAAAGGCCCCCCTGCCACATCTTCCTAGGAATCATGTGGGACCAGGCAATCGTACACCCGGGGACTCTTTTAGCCAACCAGCTAACCGCCGACAAAATTCGTTCAAGTAACACTCGTCTACCCAGTGTCACCAAGTCGTTGCCTCCCAGGTGTACTATGACTACAGATGGCGGTGACCTATACCGCCCTAGAAGCCCCTCGAAAAATGATTCAAAGTGGTCAAAAACGAGCCCACCCTTCCCATGGAAGGACACTCTGAACCCGTATTCCCCAGGTGCGTGAATCGCGTCACCTTCCTTGAATACGTCGCCGGCGCGCCTCACGTATGAGTGGCCCACGACCCATACCATCCCCTCTCCAGTCGGTGGCCTCTGACCGCTGGTCTCCTGGTGCTGGGTCGACCTCAAATTCCGCCCCGTGTGGCAGGCTCGCGAAACTGTAAAGTAAACAAAGACAGAAAACTTGAGTGCATGTCAATTGATCACTCACAACATGTGCAATCGCACATACCTCTTGAAGCAATTCGAGGACCAACGGCCCAATTGTTTCACTTCCTCAGCACTCTGACCCCTGGCTGTAGCCTCAGTAGCAGCCCCTATCCTAAAGGAGTGGGTCCCAAAATCGCACGGGTCCATGCCCGCGTCAGCGATTGACAGTGCTAGCACCCTCTGAAACTGAAATCTCGTCAGTGGAGTGCCATCCTTGTGTCGGAGCAAACTCCCCCCCCATGTGGCCGCCTTTAGCACCAAATAGTCTTCCACACACTTCAACGGGCAGATGGGGGACCCACGCTTGCGCTGTACGACCACACTGTTTCCCATAGCCCACTGGTCAGTCTTGGACCTGGCTATCACGATCACCATCGAATCACCCCTTATTTGGATGTGATCCCTGCACAAGCCTCCCTCCATATCTCTCTTGTTCCTTGCGACAAGTTCGCTCACCCTCATAGCCCCATGGAATGCCAATGTGAACGCTGCCCGGAACAGAACTGCTTCAAAATGGGAGAAACACGTCTCATCCAGCTTTGCTAAAAGCAGAGACAGTCTGTCTAAGCCAATCAGGTGCCTCGTATCTTGCTTGCAACCCTCAAGGCGCTGCCAGCCGCGAAGGGCTTTTTTCACCAAAAAGCAACCTGTAGGGTCTTTTATGCCGTGTACCTGGGCCATGAATGAAATGGCCGCCCTATGCCTACTGGCCATTGCCGCTGATCGGCCCTCTCTGTGCAGCGCTACCAAGTACCCCAGGAAGGATTCCTCCTGACCCCAGTTCTGACTCTCTGTGGGACCCAAATATGTGCAATAGGAACGAAACGCTCCTTCGTATGCTTTCCTTGTCCTGGGGGCTAAACTCGCTGCCACGAGGTCTTGTAATCCGGGGCACCGATTAGCCATATTGTTTCGGGGAATGGTGCTGCCTCTAGGTCCGCTGTGGGTAGATAACCCCTGAATGCCTGCATATGTGAACGAGAGAGTGCATCAGCCGCATGATTCAGTACACCTGGCACATGTTTCGCCCTGAACTGTACATTCAATCTCATGCAAAGCAGCACAATTTCTTTCAACAATCTCAAGATCAATTTGCAGCGTGCTGCCTGTTGGTTAATGCACTCAACAACAGTCATATTATCAGACCAAAACACCACTGAGCGGTCCCTGAAGTCGTTAGACCATGTCATCAGAGCAACCCAGATGGGGAATAACTCCAGGAAACCAATGTTACTTGTGAGACCGTTGGAGTGCCACCATGTTGGCCATGTTTGTGCCGACCATCGATTACCTAAGATGGCGCCAAAACCCACACTCCCTGCTGAGTTGATCCATAGACCTAGTTCATCTGAAGATTCCGGCGGGGAGTTCCACACGACTCGACCGTTGAAGTCCGCCAGAAATGCCATCCAAATACGCATATCCTGGCGAACCTCCCCTGACAGTCTCGTACGGTGGTGACCCTCTTTGAGACCTACCATAGCTTGCGCGATAGAGCTCGAAAAGGGGCAGGCCATAGGCATCACCCTCAAGGCAAAATTAAGCTGACCCACTGTTTGTTGTAACTGGTGCAGGGTCACTTTATCCCCACTCAGGCATTGCATCAAGGAAGCCCGAAACTTGACCACTTTTTCCATTGGCAATCGGAAACACCCCTCCACAGAATCGAGTTCAATTCCCAGAAACTCCAGTGAAGTAGATGGTCCAACCGTCTTACCTGGTGCCAATGGGACTCCAAATTCACTCATGAGGATGCAGAAATCATACAGCGCCTGCGCGCAGTTCGTATCACCGGCTGCCCCCAAAAACAGGAAGTCATCCAGATAATGCATAACATGTCTATGCCCTGTAGCCTCGGTGAATGCCCATTCTAAAAAACAGCTAAACATTTCAAAATACGCACAAGAAATGGAGCAACCCATGGGCATGCATTTATCCATGTAATAACTTCCCTGAAATGCAAAACCTAGGAGGCGCTGATCCTGCGGGTGCACCGGAAGCAACCGGAACGCTGATTCGATATCACATTTCGCCATCAGCGCCCCAGGGCCTAGGTGGCTCAACATGGCCAACGCATCGTCGAACGATGCATATCGTACTGCACAAACTTCTGGGTCAATGGCATCATTCACCGAGGAACCCCTAGGAGCAGAAAGGTTATGTATGAGTCTAAACTCCCCTGGGTCCTTCTTCGGGACAACCCCCAACGGGGAACAGATGAACTCAGCCACCGGCGGGCAACGAAAGGGCCCAACCACTCGCCCTAAACTGACTTCTTTTGCTATTTTCTTTTCTGTCACGCCTGGGTTGTGCTGTACCGATAACTGGTTTCTACAAAAGGAGTTCCCCCGAAAATCCCCCGCCGGGATGTGGAAGCCATGTAAGAATCCCTTCCTCAACACCCCAGCGGATACATGATCAGGGTATTTGTTTAACCAAGGAATCATAACCATGAGATCAACGGGTGTAGGCAATCGGTCACAAAACTCTACCTCACTCCTGCTTAGACCCGCCTTTACCCCCCGTCCCGCCAATTTTTGATCTACATGCACTTTCCGGGTGTGAGGAATTCCCACAGCCGGCACACACATGCTTAAACTTGCATGTCCCCTGTGGTCTGTTACAGTTGCCTCTATTGAAGCCCCAACAGACCCCCCCTTTTCTGCCATTCCCGCCAACTCTAGGCTGGTAGCCCCCCCCTGTGCCTGCCCGAAAGGGCACCCCGGGCTTTTGGCGGACCACTCCGGACCCGCTCCCGCCTGGCGAGGACGTATCTGTCGCCCCTGGCAGGAGCTGCTTGTGCCATGACACCGAGTCCAAACAATCCCAAGACAAAGAAGCGTCAAATTCTTTTGCTTTACGGAATTTCATGTCATAGCCTTTCCATTCTTCCCCCTCATACATTGAATAGAAATCCATAATGCGATTCTGATAGCAAATCAAATCAGTCATAACCTCGGGTTTACGTTCCCCCATCACTGCGGTAAATATAGAGAAGGCCTTAACCCAGTTCGTCACTGTCTCGTCCACCCTGAACTCGGCCATCTTGGCGCGCCAGACACTCGGGTGCCACAAATCTTTCTGCGTTTTAGCATACTCCATCTCGCGATGGTCAGTTAACAATGAAAACATGTTGACATACTTGTCTCCCCATATTAACTCTTTCGTGGCCATGGGAATGTGCTGTGCAACCTTTTCCTTTTCCCGCCTTGAGGGTATTGAGCCCTCCCCCGCCATCGGCAATGCGAGCTTACCCGGATCGGCCGTTGCTGCCGCCGTCTTTTCCTGACCAGCTGCTGGTACTCCAGGTGCCACCTGTGGGGGAACAAGAGGAACACTCGCCTTTGCGACATCTCTCGATTGCCGCAACTGCTTTATTAATACTCTGGCTTCTTCGGCCGGATCTCCCAGGGTCACTGTGCCCCCGACCTTTGTTTTGAGCCATGCCGTCAACTGTGCGGCCAATTCTGGGGGCATTTCATCATCCTCGGTCGAGGTGATCACCACCGGGATAGGCTGGCCTAAATCTGGTTCCTGAACCGGGTTACCAGCCGGTACGAGGGGGACGATGGAGGGTACCTCTGGGACCGGGACCCCCCCGAAACCGCCCTTTCTTTGACCCGCTTCCCTCTTACCCCGGGGACGACTCCCGGCAAGGCCGGGCCTATCACCTTTTTCGGCTGACCTGGGTCGTTCAATGCGGCCAATTGCTTCTTCACCTCCGCTAGACCTCTCCCGAGTGATTGGACTTGTCCGAGCTTTCGGTCCATACAAGCCATCCGGTTCGACAACAGGCGTAACACCCTCTCCGTCTCGGAACCCTTTCCTGCTTTCTTGTTAGGCATGGTTTCGAGTCTTCCGCCCTTGGTCAATCCACGAGGTCCTGAAATCTGTGAGCCCTCGAAACTGAAAGAGAAAAAACAATATTAACAAGTTCAAAATTGCTGCTTGTTCCGTCGAGGGCTCACGGGCAACGAGTGGTGCAGCCTTCCGATCCGAGGAACAAAATTGCTGCTTGTTCCGTCGAGGGCTCACGGGCAACGAGTGGTGCAGCCTTCCGATCCGAGGAACAAGAGGACGCTCCTCTGGATTCCCGCTCCTTTATTCTTCTGCGGGAGGGCGGGTACCCGTCCCCGGTACGCCTACGGGGCGTGGTCGTCTTCCGTTGAGGTGTCTAGGACAACCCCTCTTGGGCGGGGGAAGGCGCGCCCCGGCTACGCCGCTTCGGGCATACCAGCCGGGCTACGCCCACCCCGCCCAAAATGGCTTCCCGGGAGGTTCGGGGCACCCATCCATACGTTCGGGGGGACCGAGTGGTCGCCCCTTTCCAAATATGATCCACTGCCCAGGGGTTTTCAAAATTAACTATGACACAGTCACCTGGGATTGTTTTTTGTTGGTGTCCTATCCATGGAACCCTACGTGCTGTGATGATCCTGGTAACATGATTTTGCGGCATTGGTCTATTAACGTTCAGCCAATGCCGAACTTTGTTTTGTAGGAACCAAGTTGGTTCCTATGTGTCATGGCTCAGTTCAGGCACCCCTGTCAAGATAACTAAGAAAATGAGCCTGCTTCAGGGGGGAGGTTTATGGGCTTAGTCCACCCTTTCTTTGTCCGTTCTTCCTGCGGGTTGTGTCTCTGCAGATGTTCATGATGTGCAGTATTTATTGGGACCGTCTTCGGAAGAATGTGTGTTGAGGGTGAATTTTTCTGTGAATCTGGAACTTTCTTGGGCAACTCTTGGGGGGACTTAGTTTTTGGAGTTATGGGGCCCTTAGTTGAATTTTTGGCCGTTTTTCCTGTCTTGGCGGTAAGAGTGTTGCTAGTAGTAGTGATATTTTTGGAGGCTTGTCCTGACGTGATATTAGCAGTTTTATTTTTTGCCCCCCCCATGTTTACCAGCCCTAAACTCTTTGCATTAGTTGGATTTTTCAGAGTAGCGGCTAGTACTGCTATTTGCTTCTCTATAACTGCTAGGCTCTTTTGGATGGGCTGTAACTGGAGTTTCATTAGTTCAGCTATCCGAGACATCAGATGCTGATCTGTCTCACATGTTTTACAGCCATCATCCAAATCAGGACCTAGGTCTTCATCGTGAACGCCGTTATCGTTATTATCGTTCACGCTGAGATCCACAACAATGGGATGGAGATTACTTTCACTATAATCTGCTTTGGATTCGTTAGTGATATTGTTTTTCTGCCTTTGTTCTTTTGTTTTATTTCCCACCCTCTGAATCTTAGGCCGTGACGTTTGTTGTAACTTGCTTGTTTTTGAGGCTATAGTGTCTTTCTGATTTTTTTTACTTGTACTTTTTTGTTTCGGAATTGCTCCCTCCCTTATCCCCCTTTATTCGTTCTGATCAGAGTCCGGCAGAGGGGGACTAGAAAAAATGTCGGGCGTTTTTTCAAGCGCCTGGGTCAATTGCGAGTCCAGCAATGATAAGGACGCCAACAGACCAACCAGATTTGGGATACCATGGATATCAGCGCGTGTTTCCGGAGCAGCTACCTTCTCCGGATGACTTAGAGGTGTTTGCGCTAATATCAGGAATCCCAACGAGGAGCGTCTTGCTTGTGCCAGATCCTGTGATACTCAACGATCTAGTAATGTTATGCCCTCATCAATAGCTTGATTGGCTTTGATGATGAAATGGTCAATTGGACCAACAGTTTTAGCCATATTTTGGAGTGTTTTGCTTCTGCTGCCTCTCGACGACATTTAATGTGGGGCAAGATGGTGTAGCAGTAATAGTGAGACAGGAAATAAGCAAGTTTAGTCTCAAATATGTTATGTTATATTAGCCGGTCCAAACAAGATAAATATAATATCAATATACAGACCAGCGTCGGGGGGATACGTTGTACCAAACGTTAGAGGGAGAGCCCAGTCCAGTCTTGTCCGGTCTGTGACGGGCCCGCCTTTGGCCCGGGCTTCGCCCGGCGTCCCGCTTGCGTCCCACGAGACGGTGCTGGTGTTGCTTTTAAGCGCCTCCTGGCGCTTGCAAATGACGCGGCTCACCGCTAGGGCTTCTGGGTGTTGTGGTCCGCCCCTCGCCGGTCTCCACTCGGCGGCCCCCGCTCAAGATGGACAGAGAGCGGCAGGGCAGCGGGAGGCAGGCGGGCAGGTCCGCGGAAGGCACAGAAGGTCAGTGGGAGAATTGGGGCTTTGGCAGTGTCAGGCAACAGCAAGGGCAAAAAGCAGTTCCCCCTCTCGATGGTGCTGGTGTTGCTTTTAAGCGCCTCCTGGCGCTTGCAAATGACGCGGCTCACTGCTAGGGCTTCTGGGTGTTGTGGTCCGCCCCTCGCCGGTCTCCACTCGGCGGCCCCGCTCAAGATGGACAGAGAGCGGCAGGGCAGCGGGAGGCAGGCGGGCAGGTCCGCGGAAGGCACAGAAGGTCAGTGGGAGAATTGGGGCTTTGGCAGTGTCAGGCAACAGCAAGGGCAAAAAGCAGTTCCCCCTCTCGATGGTGCCGGTGTTGCTTTTAAGCGCCTCCTGGCGCTTGCAAATGACGCGGCTCACTGCTAGGGCTTCTGGGTGTTGTGGTCCGCCCCTCGCCGGTCTCCATTCGGCGGCCCCGCTCAAGATGGACAGAGAGCGGCAGGGCAGCGGGAGGAAGGCGGGCAGGTCCGCGGAAGGCACAGAAGGTCAGTGGGAGAATTGGGGCTTTGGCAGTGTCAGGCAACAGCAAGGGCAAAAAGTAGTTCCCCCTCTCGATGGTGCTGGTGTTGCTTTTAAGCGCCTCCTGGCGCTTGCAAATGACGCGGCTCACCGCTAGGGCTTCTGGGTGTTGTGAACCGTCCCTCGCCGGTCTCCACTCGGCGGCCCCGCTCAAGATGGACAGAGAGCAGCAGGGCAGCGGGAGGCAGGCGGGCAGGTCCGCGGAAGGCACAGAAGGTCAGTGGGAGAATTGGGGCTTTGGCAGTGTCAGGCAACAGCAAGGGCAAAAAGGAGTTCCCCCTCTCGATGGTGCTGGTGTTGCCTTTAAGCGCCTCCTGGCGCTTGCAAATGACGCGGCTCACCGCTAGGGCTTCTGGGTGTTGTGGTCCGCCCCTCGCCGGTCCCCACTCGGCAGCCCTGCTCAAGATGGACAGAGAGCGGCAGGGCAGCGGGAGGCAGGCGGGCAGGTCCGCGGAAAGCACAGAAGGTCAGTGGGAGAATTGGGGCTTTGGCAGTGTCAGGCAACAGCAAGGGCAAAAAGGAGTTCCCCCTCTCGATGGTGCTGGTGTTGCTTTTAAGCGCCTCCTGGCGCTTGCAAATGACGCGGTTCACCGCTAGGGCTTCTGGGTGTTGTGGTCCGCCCCTCGCCGGTCTCCACTCGGCGGCCCCACGCAAGATGGACAGAGAGCGGCAGGGCAGCGGGAGGCAGGCGGGCAGGTCCGCGGAAGGCACAGAAGGTCAGTGGGAGAATTGGGGCTTTGGCAGTGTCAGGCAACAGCAAGGGCAAAAAGGAGTTCCCCCTCTCGATGGTGCTGGTGTTGCTTTTAAGCGCCTCCTGGCGCTTGAAAATGACGCGGCTCACCGCTAGGGCTTCTGGGTGTTGTGGTCTGCCCCTCGCCGGTCTCCACTCGGCGGCCCCGCTCAAGATGGACAGAGAACGGCAGGGCAGCGGGAGGCAGGCCGGCAGGTCCACGGAAGGCACAGAAGGTCAGTGGGCGAATTGGGGCTTTGGCAGTGTCAGGCAACAGCAAGGGCAAAAAGGAGTTCCCCCTCTCGATGGTGCTGGTGTTGCTTTTAAGCGCCTCCTGGCGCTTGCAAATGACGCGGCTCACCACTAGGGCTTCTGGGTGTTGTGGTCCGCCCCTCGCCGGTCTCCACTCGGCGGCCCCGCTCAAGATGGACAGAGAGCGGCAGGGCAGCGGGAGGCAGGCGGGCAGGTCCGCGGAAGGCACAGAAGGTCAGTGGGAGAATTGGGGCTTTGGCAGTGTCAGGCAACAGCAAGGGCAAAAAGGAGTTCCCCCTCTCGATGGTGCTGGTGTTGCTTTTAAGCGCCTCTAAATCAATATTGTTGGTTTGTCCATATTAGGCTTATGTCGACAGAACCTTTATATACGGTCAGGAAGAGAAAGTGACTCAACTTCGCATATTTTGAAAAAAAAATTCGACACCAGAAACGTCAGACACAAGGGGGGGTAGACTACACTGCCCCTCGTATCAGGTATGCATGAGAATCTATTATCAATCAAAATAAGTTAGGAACCTTTTGAAATGTATCTGGAGGGACCTAACAGTACCCTCTCTTCTTGTATAGACTAACATAAGAACCATTCGATGGACAGGATATAGGGATATCAACTAAAAACAGGAATTTGAAGGACCCTGTCATATGGTTCCGGTGAAGTATTTACTTGGTGAGAATAGACATTAATATGATATCCTACTAGAGATATATATACAATTATAATTTAGATACCCTGAGGCACGCTGTGGGCCAAAATTGAGGGCCGTCAAGTTGAACATTGTACCAAAATGGCCACTACTCCCTATTTTGGAGAATGGTAACTTTCATAAACCCTTGTAAATGACTTCTCCCTACAACTTAATTTTTAATTGATAATTTCTACCTTCTCCCTTCCCTCTTTCTCGACTCCCATTCTTTACTTTACTCGTTTCTTCTAAATGCAAAATTCAACTTAGGTTGTGATAACGCTCCCTTATTGAACACAAATGTGACTTCTCTAACAAATGAGATAGTGATGTGGTAAAGAATCTTGTCTTGTATAAAATCCATAGATGTTATGTCATGAAATTGCAAAGGTGCCTTGAGACAAAATGGATAATAATGTATTACTAGTGATAATACTGCATGCCAATTTAAATTTTTCTTGTTCAAATACATATCAATTGGACCATATCCTGTTCGGTTCCTCGGTTCTGCACGTGTTTCTGAACTTTTCCACCTTTTTGTGGGTTGCTGTGCAATCTGTTTCTTTTCCCTCTTCTGCGGCCGCCCATTCAAGGACAGGGATTGTTGGGAACCATATGGTGCCCGTTTTTGAATTGTATATATCATGAAAGATACATGAATCCTTGTGAGTTACAAAGACACTGTTTAACACTACCTGAGAAACCTATAATTAGGGTATGTAAGAAGACCTAGCAATGAGAGCTGTATTGACAGGACTGGGACTGTAAAGCCCTATATTGAGGTTATAGCTGTCTGCTTTCTATGACACTCAGTATTTTGGTTTTAGTAGTCCTTTTTAAATAACCGGTCACTGCGCCTTTTTCGTGTTGCAGCAAGACCTAGACTCACCCAAATGATGGTTCTAGATTTGGCATATAGACTTGCTGATGACAATCGATCAGAACATTCATATGCTCCAATTTCTCGATGCGACAACATCTTCAGACTGTAACTGTATAATTTCTTGCTTAGACTCTTTTCATGTGAAATGTCCTCCCATATTTCCTTCAGTTCTGTCTTTTCTTTTTTTGTGATGTAAGATGTCACATATCGAGCCACAGCAATAGAGTTGTCAGCAATGAATTGAATATCCATGTTAGCATTCCACATGGACAAAATCACTGGGTTGTAGTCGTTGATGTACTTGGACTCTTCATTTCTTTTTAAATTGTATGTATTTTTGGGTGATTTCCTCGTCACAGTATGTCGCAGAGAAGACATCAAATTATTTACTCTTCCTTTAGAAATCACTGGTCGTGGAAAGGCGAAACGTCATTTTGTGTAGAACTTGTCCTTCTTTCTGAATTTTCGACGACAGTACTTTCAACAACGATGGGATTGAAAGCGTAAAACTTGTTGCCTTAAACTGTTTTCTTCAGTAGTTTTCGGAACAGCACATGTTGAATACTCTTCAATAAAGCTCATCACTGTCTCATCCGAATCTGTTCCAAATTTGGGTGCATCTTTAATCCACAACAACATATGTATGTGAGGAGCACCTCTCGCTTGATACTCCTTTCTCCAAAAGAAATCCAAAACCTCTCCAAGGGGAGGATTTTTTTTGTTGGTAATAAAAGACATCATAGCTTCAAATCTATGATTGAAATATCTGCATACATTTACTGGATCCAAAGAACACAGTTCTCCAGGTGTTTTGAATTCTATATTTTGTATATTTGCATTTGCCTCTCGTAGAAATTGAAGTAAGTCATCCCATGCATACTCGGCACAGCTAAGAGTGGGGAACCATGTAGGAGTTCCTAAGTTTCTTAGCATACATTTCAATTCCCTATGACGACGGTACCAATACTCATTTGTACCACGCTGACATGCCATGAGATTGATTAGATGAGATTCCAAAATATTATCTTGCAGATTCACTTTCTCCATAAAGTCCCTCGCCGAAACATTTTGTAGATGTGCTCCACTTTTCAGTATATGGTTTACTGCATAAGAAAGCCCAGATAAGTCACTTTCATACAGTAGATGAAACGAATGGGGAATGCATTGACGAAACCTTGGATCTTCAGCATATAATCTTACAGTTCGATATTCAGATGCAGGAATTTGAAGTGGTCGATTTTCATATCGTCCACCTCGACCTGTTGGAAATAGCTGTGGAAAACAACGAGCTTCCAAACTTTCTTCCCATACACTAACAGGACTTCCTTTTGCTGCTTTCATTTGAAACAATTCAATTGCATTCCCCATTGCTTCTTTGGAATGCAAAGGATGAACAGTATAATGTTCATATATTTCTTCACTTCTAGAGATATCAACTTTTTCAATTTGGCCGACTGAACAATCACTGTCTTCGACTGCAGCTGTTTCCTCTGCTGCAACACATACATGTCTATAATAATCATTGTTTTTGACTAAATACAACGTTGCCTTTTTGACTTTCCTAACATCCACTAAATCTTGCCAGATTTTTTTACTCTTTGTCGGAACCCCATTAACTAGAATAACTAAAGGTTCCTCTTCTACTTTTTCTATACCAATTGTATCAATATTTTTTTTGAAATCTAGAGGCAATAAACAACCTCTTCCCTTTAATCCTCTCTGCAAATCTGTAGGAGGCAATTTCCCTATCTTAGGCTCCATGCGAACAATTGCCTGAAAAGGGTGGACACATTGAATCAAAATAGACTCATATGTATTTAATGTGTAATGTAAATGTGCTGGATTTGTAAAGCGCACGGCTGCCCGTGAGCGTCCCGGCGCTTGCTTAGGGAACCCGTCCTGGGTATTCCCCTGTGAGAAACCCCGGCAGGGTGTCCACAAGGTTACAGCCAGGCATCCCGCCGCGAGGGGCCGTAGTGGAGATTAAGCAAGCTATTGCCCAGAGTCGCAGAGTGTGACCCCGTGAGTTGAGTAAGCACCAGAGCGAGAATTGTCGAGTCCGTGGAATTTTTTTGAGCCCGAGACCCGCCGAGGCGGGGAATCGAACCCTGGTCCACGGTCAATCTCAGCTTCCGGGTCTGCCGCCTCTATTCACTGAGCCACACTTCTCCACTAAATTTAAATCCATCAATTCAGGGGGAATGTCTACCAACTCCAGATTATTATGAACAGCTCTAGCAGGCATTCTGTTTTGATTTAATTTATCATAACAATATTTACAAATACGCTGATCAGAACTCAAATCAAAACAATTCTCCACCCACAAATAAGTTGCAAAATCCTTCCACTCATAATAATTCATCTTTTCACTTTTTACGTATAAATCAACTAATCTAGTTTGATGCTTATAATGACTTCGTCGACAACACACACAAGTAAAATTTGGCCTTTCACTTGATTTCACCTTAAACCTGGTAATTTCCTGCTCAAACGTTTCTGTACTTGAAATCTGTACATTGTCTTCCACATTACCTTGAATTGCTGTGTCAATTTCTACACTATCCTCTTTTTTATCAAAATAACAAATCTCAATTTCTTCACAAATCTTCTTCACATCTAATTCAGTTCCATGCAAAAGAGCACTGTTTAATTGTTTAAGCTTAAGTGCTGGACTTTTTGCATAATACAACATTCTCACTAATTTCCTCATTTTGGTATGATGCACTGCTAACATCCTAAAATGATGAAAAACACTCTGACAGACTTTTCTAGAAAGACAAGCCAGTGAATGGCCTTGCAAACCTGTGTTTTCTGTCACTCTGCAAGGATCTAAGTCTTGCAACAACTTCACTTTCTGCTTTAGACTTTTCTTACTATATGTACGTAAGAAATAACAAAACAAATCAATTGATATCTGTCGCACACTACAAATACGACTACACTTCCAAGTGTACACTGGACCCTTAGTACGTCTCCCTAAAACTTCCTCAGTTAACACCTCTTCTGGTTCTCTAGGCACAAGTTTCTCTTTTTCAATCGGACAACCGTCTTTCACTTCATACGCTCGACCCCTGGTGTCAACTGCATGCACTAAATCATTCTCCTGGAAGTAACTCTCCTCATTAAAAAATGACTCACAACTTAAACTGTGCATCCATTCTCCAGAAAAAACTTTACAAAAATTAGTCCGATTAATTACTCTTTTCCATCAACTGTTTGATTTGAAAACATCAATTGTCTTGTTAAGTGTCCTAATTCTATTGATTATTAAAATAAATAACTTTTTCTTAACTTCAAAAGCCTGATCAACAATCTTCTCTACACTTTTTGTTTCTTAAAAAAAGCAGCTCTCTGTTTACCTTTCCTAATGTTTTTTAACAAATTTAAAACCACTCTATTGCGGAAACATTCGTCTACGAATGTCTCTAAACTGATTCTGCCTTCTATTCCTATACATATTATTCTCTCCTGCTCCAGTTGTAGGATTCTTTGAGGTTCTCTCCTTCCTTTTCAAATTTATTCTCTCATTTTCTTTTTCTACATGCTGTCCATCATTTTTTTTTAAAGTACATATGTTCCGAATAAAATACTTAGTTGTCTTACCAGGAGCTTGGTTCCTGTTTTTTGAAGTATTTGTTGTGGAAGAGTGCTGTAATTCCGTTGCTGTTTTTGATTTTTCTCGGTTACGTTGTTTTCTTGTCCTTTCCCTTGTGGGCATCTTTGCTTACTCTTGAAATCTTGATTTCAATCTGTGTTAAAGAAAAAAATAGCACATTATAGACCACTATTACCAAACAACAAAGCAATGACAAAAAACAAACGATCTATTCAGGGTTACAGATCAGGTGAGGATTCTCCAGGGGTACACAAAAGGTGAGGCCTGTATTGAAGAGTATAGTGGAAGACAGCTCTGTCCACAGGTACAAAGAAGATGAGACCTATGTCTAAGTCCACTGCACTCTTATACAGGCTTCACCACCTATGCTTCCCGGGAAAGCCCTCTCTCCCACTACAGTCTTGATCATAAACCTCACCTCCTCTGTCCTTCTGGACATGTCTCACCTCATCTGCACAATCTACTTCCTAATCTCAGGTAACACAGATGACATAATTGATCCTCATTCATAAAGCCATGCATCAGTTTTGCGCTACTGAAGCGTCACTTTTTGTGACGCATTGGCATCATAAAACATGTGCCTTGTTGCACCATATTTAAAAAGTGACGCGTGTAGGTAGATGCGTCATTTTTAAAACCTTTTGCACCACATTATACCTCTGTGAAGTGTAATGTACAGAGAGGGGTCATTTCTCTGCAAAAAGCCTCGTAATAATGACACAGTGAAATCTATAAAATATCACTGCGTCACTTTTAGGAAACTGTTATGTCAAAATCTTGCACCTGCCTCACAGTAGGGATAAGACTGAGGCAAACGCTTTCACATGGGGCTTTCCCCATGTGATACGATTCTCACACCTAAGCAGGAGTGCAGATGAGATGAAGACTCTCCAGGGGAGCACAAAACAAGAGGCTTGTGTCCAAGAGTACAGTGGACAGGACTAAACTGGAGTAGTGTGCAAGAAAAAGATGAGCCTCATTTATAAAGCCATGCATCAGTTTTGCGCTACTGATGCGTCACTTTTTGTGACGCATTGGCAGCATAAAACATGTGCCTTGTTGCACCATATTTAAAAAGTGATGCATGTAGTTAGATGCGTCATTTTTTAAACCACTGCACCACATTATACCTCTGTCAAGTGTAATGTACATAGAGGGGTCATTTCTCCGCAAAAAGTCCGCAAATAATGACAAAATAAAATCTATGAGTTTTCACTGCATCACTTTTATGTAACTGTTACATCAAAATCTTGCACCTGCCTCACAGCAGGGATAAGACTGAGGGAAACGCTTTCACATGGAGCTTTCCCCATGTGATACGATTCTCACACCTAAGCAGGAGTGCAGATGAGATGAAGCCTGTCCAGGGGAGCACAAAAGGTGAGGCTTGTGTCCAAGAGTGCAGTGGACAGGACTAAACTGGAGTAGTGTGCAAAAAAAGATGAACCTCATTTATGAGGCCCTGCGTCAGTTTTGCACTGCTAATGCGTCACTTTTTGTGACGCATCGGTGGCATAAAACATGTACCTCTTTGCGCCATATTTAAAAAGTGACGCATGTAGGTAGATGCGTCACTTTTTAAACCTCTGCGCCACATTATTCTCAAAAATGTAAAAACCATTAATTTTCCCCAACATCGTTTTTGACATCACATTTAGGAAACACACCACAGGTCCTATGTACAAGCATTCCATGTCATTACTGAAACCTCACTATTTTTAAAAATACAATTCCTCTATGCAAACAAACTCAATATGCTTCCTACACTGAGTTAACACAGGTAACATCATAGTAAAGAGTCAAATGTATGCCTGTGTCTAAGAGTGCAGTCAGGGATAGGCTTCATGAAGCCTAGTCCACTGCACTCTTAGACACAAGCCTCACCACCTACGCTCCCCAGGAAAGCCCAAACATGTACCTTTTTGCGCCATATTTAAAAAGTGACGCATGTAGGTAGATGCGTCACTTTTTAAACCTCTCGGCCACATTACACTGAAAAATGTAAAACCATTAATTTTCCCCAAAATCGTTTTTGACATCGGATTTAGGAAACACAGCACAGGTCCTATGCACAAGCATCTGCCTCACAGCAGGGATAAGACTGAGGCAAACGCTTTCACATGGAGCTTTCCCCATGTGATAGGATTCTGACACCTAAGCAGGAGTGCAGATGAGATGAAGACTGTCCAGGGGATCACAAAAGGTGAAGTTTGTGTCCAAGAGTGCAGTGGACAGGACTAAACTGGAGTACTGTGCAAAAAAAAAAAGAACCTCATTTATGAGGCCCTGCGTCAGTTTGCACTGCTGATGCGTCACTTTTTGTGACGCATCGACGGCATAAAACATGTACCTTTTTGCGCCATATTTAAAAAGTGACGCATGTAGGTAGATGCGTCACTTTTTAAACCTCTGCGCCACATTATACTCAGAAATGTAAAAGCCATTCATTTTCGCCAAAATCGTTTTTGACATCATATTAAGGAAAAACAGCACAGATCCTATGTACAAGCATTCCATATCATTACTGAAACCTCACTATTTTACAAAATACAATTCCTCTATGCAAACAAACTCAATATGCTTCCTACACTGAGTTAACACAGGTAACATCATTGTAAAGAGTCAACTTGACACCTGTGTCTAAGAGTGCAGTCGGGGATAGGCTTCATGAAGCCTAGTCCACTGCACTCTTAGACACAAAGCTCACCACCTACGCTCCCCAGGAAAGCCCAAACATGTACCTTTTTGCGCCATATTTAAAAAGTGACGCATGTAGGTAGATGTGTCACTTTTTAAAGCTCTGCGCCACATTATACTCAAAAATTCAAAAGCCATTCATTTTGCCCAAAAACGTTTTTGATATCACATTTAGGAAATACAGCACATTTCCTATGTACAAGTATTCCATGTCATTATTGAAACCTTACTATTTTACAAAATACAATTCCTCTATGCAAACAAACTCAATATCCTTCCTACACTGAGTTAACACAGGTAACATCATTGTAAAGAGTCAAATTTATTTCTTTAAACATGCACACATTCTTTATTCTTTTTAAAAAATGTAAAAGCCATTCATTTTTCCCAAAATCGTTTTTGACATCACATTTAAAAAACACAGCACAGGTCCTATGTACAAGCATTCCATGTCACTACTAAAGCTTCACAATTTTACAAAATACAATTCCTCTATGCAGTAAAACCTTTTTACCAAGCATTATCAAAAAGCATGACACAAAGCAACATTAAAAAACCACAATTTGCTTCCAAATCTTCTCCATAGAGTATACAAGTATCTATGTATATTAAATGAATCATAACTCACCTTTACAAATGCTTTAGGAGATTCACAACAGTGTCAGATGCACACACCAATATTTCTTTAGCAGAGCAAAAGGTATGTTCTCCAGGCACTGCAAACCTTAATGGCACAGAGAACCTCTAATTCTACACACATATTCCTCATGGTAACCAATCAAAACTCTTCCCTATGTATTTTCAAACCAACACCCTTCCCCCCTCAGCCCTTTCTACCTGTTACCATAGCAACACCCTCCTCACTGAGCTCTCAGGTTTAAATGTTTATTCTACAATGTTGCAAATCACCTCAGCAAGGATGTTTGACCTGCGAATACATCAGCTTATCTGGTGTAATGTTTCTTTAAATGACTTTTTTTTAACCATTGAAATTACTTCTTACACAGAACACAACCATGCACCCTAACTTTCAGTTTTCAACTATCTCAATCTACCAATCATTGCTTGTGATTCAAGAGCACTGAAAGTCTACAGTTTTTTTTTTTTGCAAACTCCTATTGTTCCAACTGTAATTTCTTTCCCACACTTCACCAGAATCTCCTCTCACCATGTATTCTGTCTGGATTATTGGACATAGCTATATCCACTGGGCTCAAAGGTATGCAGCTACCAGAAATTTTCACAACCTTGATTTACAAAATGTGAACATTAAATGGATTGGCCAGAGAGGATTAAGATGTCACCAATTGATTCCATTGGTGAAAACCTTTTTGCATTTGCCACACCCTAACCTCATAATTCTGCACTGTGGTGGAAATAACCTAGGCACTTTGACTGGGGTAGGTCTGGAAATGCGTTTAAAGGACACCTTTGGGCAATTGATGGCACTTTTTCCTCAAACTGCCTTGGTATTTCCCAATATTTGCCAAAGACAGAAATGTAAGTGGTCCAACCAATTTTGTCCACAATTTGAGAAAGCAAGGAAACGTGAATAAATCTGTTTCTGCTTACATGAGAGACTATAGAATGGGTTCAATATACAACAACAACTTGCGTTACAACATGCAAGATATCTACAGAGGAGATGGTGTGCACTTCTCAGATGAGGGGAATAGAATATTCCTCCTGAATTTAAGACTGTGCATTGGTACCTACTTGTAGGTACCTAAATCAGCCACAGGACCCAAAAGCTCTTTTCAGAGCTACCCTACCTCTGATCACTCAAAATGATTATCTTTTTCTAACTTTTTTCACTATTTTTCACCAAAGTACGCTCCCCGGTACGCTTCCCGGTGCGCGTACCGGGCTCTCCCCCCGCGAAAATGTAAAAAGATTTTTTATTTTTTTTGGTCTATATGGGCCTCCTAACACCCCCTCAGAAAACCTAGGGGGTCAGGGAGTGCCTACCGTGCCCCCTTATACCCTTTTCCAACATTGTTTGTCCTCCATTTTCTGACTCAAATGTACCGAAACACAAAATGGAGGACTCCCGTAGCGCTGCCGGTACGCGTACCGGGTCGCGCAAAGGGAAGCGCTCCCAAAAACGTTAAAAGTTGATTTACATAAAAACCACTGGAGACACTTTCACCAAATATAGAATAGGCCATACTACATACCAGTCCCTACCATTTTCCCAAATTTGGTGGAATTCCATTGAGCCATTTGAGCTGTAGCACTGTCTAAATATCCTGAGGTAAATTACATGAACAAAACACATATGAAAGTGTTAGAATTTGCAACCAATGAAAATGTTACATTCATTTTGTATTTTTACGTGCTGACATTTCATTGGTTATGAACATGGATATATATGAAAAATGAGAGGGAAACACGGCCATTTTGAGTACTACTACCTGAGGTACATTTATAAAGGATTTCCTCTGAAAACATCAACTCCTTTCTGAAAGGTAATTTGTTAATTTTTAAGGGGAACTATGTTCTGCACTTTAAGTTAAATTGGAAAAACGTTTTCTGATCGTTTTTTACTGTCCCTCTGTTATAGTTATAGATTCAAATAGGCTTCTCTGTTATAGTTATGGATTGATTTAGGCTTCTCTAGTATATTTATGAATTTACTTAGGCTTCTTCACATGCACTTTTTTATATTTCTACTTCCTGACTGACACCATACACTGCCCAAAGATAACTTGACTGTTAAAAACTCAAAAGTACCTCTCTGAACTTAAACCCAACAGTGCCCTATCTCTACTGATATATTTATTTTTTATGCAATTTACAGCAACATAATGGAAGGAGATCAAAATAAATGTAAAATTTCATTCGAACTTGATCTTCAGGACAACCCAGAGGAAGAGAATAACGATTCAGATTTTTGGATCAGTCTCTTGATGAAGAGTTTCTCAAATATGTGGAAGAAATGGAGTCAAGTTGAACATTGTACCAAAATGGCCACTACTCCCTATTTTGGAGAATGGTAACTTTCATAAACCCTTGTAAATGACTTCTCCCTACAACTTAATTTTTAATTGATAATTTCTACCTTCTCCCTTCCCTCTTTCTCGACTCCCATTCTTTACTTTACTCGTTTCTTCTAAATGCAAAATTCAACTTAGGTTGTGATAACGCTCCCTTATTGAACACAAATGTGACTTCTCTAACAAATGAGATAGTGATGTGGTAAAGAATCTTGTCTTGTATAAAATCCATAGATGTTATGTCATGAAATTGCAAAGGTGCCTTGAGACAAAATGGATAATAATGTATTACTAGTGATAATACTGCATGCCAATTTAAATTTTTCTTGTTCAAATACATATCAATTGGACCATATCCTGTTCGGTTCCTCGGTTCTGCACGTGTTTCTGAACTTTTCCACCTTTTTGTGGGTTGCTGTGCAATCTGTTTCTTTTCCCTCTTCTGCGGCCGCCCATTCAAGGACAGGGATTGTTGGGAACCATATGGTGCCCGTTTTTGAATTGTATATATCATGAAAGATACATGAATCCTTGTGAGTTACAAAGACACTGTTTAACACTACCTGAGAAACCTATAATTAGGGTATGTAAGAAGACCTAGCAATGAGAGCTGTATTGACAGGACTGGGACTGTAAAGCCCTATATTGAGGTTATAGCTGTCTGCTTTCTATGACACTCAGTATTTTGGTTTTAGTAGTCCTTTTTAAATAACCGGTCACTGCGCCTTTTTCGTGTTGCAGCAAGACCTAGACTCACCCAAATGATGGTTCTAGATTTGGCATATAGACTTGCTGATGACAATCGATCAGAACATTCATATGCTCCAATTTCTCGATGCGACAACATCTTCAGACTGTAACTGTATAATTTCTTGCTTAGACTCTTTTCATGTGAAATGTCCTCCCATATTTCCTTCAGTTCTGTCTTTTCTTTTTTTGTGATGTAAGATGTCACATATCGAGCCACAGCAATAGAGTTGTCAGCAATGAATTGAATATCCATGTTAGCATTCCACATGGACAAAATCACTGGGTTGTAGTCGTTGATGTACTTGGACTCTTCATTTCTTTTTAAATTGTATGTATTTTTGGGTGATTTCCTCGTCACAGTATGTCGCAGAGAAGACATCAAATTATTTACTCTTCCTTTAGAAATCACTGGTCGTGGAAAGGCGAAACGTCATTTTGTGTAGAACTTGTCCTTCTTTCTGAATTTTCGACGACAGTACTTTCAACAACGATGGGATTGAAAGCGTAAAACTTGTTGCCTTAAACTGTTTTCTTCAGTAGTTTTCGGAACAGCACATGTTGAATACTCTTCAATAAAGCTCATCACTGTCTCATCCGAATCTGTTCCAAATTTGGGTGCATCTTTAATCCACAACAACATATGTATGTGAGGAGCACCTCTCACTTGATACTCCTTTCTCCAAAAGAAATCCAAAACCTCTCCAAGGGGAGGATTTTTTTTGTTGGTAATAAAAGACATCATAGCTTCAAATCTATGATTGAAATATCTGCATACATTTACTGGATCCAAAGAACACAGTTCTCCAGGTGTTTTGAATTCTATATTTTGTATATTTGCATTTGCCTCTCGTAGAAATTGAAGTAAGTCATCCCATGCATACTCGGCACAGCTAAGAGTGGGGAACCATGTAGGAGTTCCTAAGTTTCTTAGCATACATTTCAATTCCCTATGACGACGGTACCAATACTCATTTGTACCACGCTGACATGCCATGAGATTGATTAGATGAGATTCCAAAATATTATCTTGCAGATTCACTTTCTCCATAAAGTCCCTCGCCGAAACATTTTGTAGATGTGCTCCACTTTTCAGTATATGGTTTACTGCATAAGAAAGCCCAGATAAGTCACTTTCATACAGTAGATGAAACGAATGGGGAATGCATTGACGAAACCTTGGATCTTCAGCATATAATCTTACAGTTCGATATTCAGATGCAGGAATTTGAAGTGGTCGATTTTCATATCGTCCACCTCGACCTGTTGGAAATAGCTGTGGAAAACAACGAGCTTCCAAACTTTCTTCCCATACACTAACAGGACTTCCTTTTGCTGCTTTCATTTGAAACAATTCAATTGCATTCCCCATTGCTTCTTTGGAATGCAAAGGATGAACAGTATAATGTTCATATATTTCTTCACTTCTAGAGATATCAACTTTTTCAATTTGGCCGACTGAACAATCACTGTCTTCGACTGCAGCTGTTTCCTCTGCTGCAACACATACATGTCTATAATAATCATTGTTTTTGACTAAATACAACGTTGCCTTTTTGACTTTCCTAACATCCACTAAATCTTGCCAGATTTTTTTACTCTTTGTCGGAACCCCATTAACTAGAATAACTAAAGGTTCCTCTTCTACTTTTTCTATACCAATTGTATCAATATTTTTTTTGAAATCTAGAGGCAAATAAACAACTCTTCCCTTTAATCCTCTCTGCAAATCTGTAGGAGGCAATTTCCCTATCTTAGGCTCCATGCGAACAATTGCCTGAAAAGGGTGGACACATTGAATCAAAATAGACTCATATGTATTTAATGTGTAAATGTAAATGTGCTGGATTTGTAAAGCGCACGGCTGCCCGTGAGCGTCCCGGCGCTTGCTTAGGGAACCCGTCCTGGTATTCCCCTGTGAGAAACCCCGGCAGGGTGTCCACAAGGTTAAAGCCAGGCATCCCGCCGCGAGGGGCCGTAGTGGAGATTAAGCAAGCTATTGCCCAGAGTCGCAGAGTGTGACCCCGTGAGTTGAGTAAGCACCAGAGCGAGAATTGTCGAGTCCGTGGAATTTTTTTGAGCCCGAGCCCCGCCGAGGCGGGGAATCGAACCCTGGTCCACGGTCAATCTCAGCTTCCGGGTCTGCCGCCTCTATTCACTGAGCCACACTTCTCCACTAAATTTAAATCCATCAATTCAGGGGGAATGTCTACCAACTCCAGATTATTATGAACAGCTCTAGCAGGCATTCTGTTTTGATTTAATTTATCATAACAATATTTACAAATACGCTGATCAGAACTCAAATCAAAACAATTCTCCACCCACAAATAAGTTGCAAAATCCTTCCACTCATAATTATTCATCTTTTCACTTTTTACGTATAAATCAACTAATCTAGTTTGATGCTTATAATGACTTCGTCGACAACACACACAAGTAAAATTTGGCCTTTCACTTGATTTCACCTTAAACCTGGTAATTTCCTGCTCAAACGTTTCTGTACTTGAAATCTGTACATTGTCTTCCACATTACCTTGAATTGCTGTGTCAATTTCTACACTATCCTCTTTTTTATCAAAATAACAAATCTCAATTTCTTCACAAATCTTCTTCACATCTAATTCAGTTCCATGCAAAAGAGCACTGTTTAATTGTTTAAGCTTAAGTGCTGGACTTTTTGCATAATACAACATTCTCACTAATTTCCTCATTTTGGTATGATGCACTGCTAACATCCTAAAATGATGAAAAACACTCTGACAGACTTTTCTAGAAAGACAAGCCAGTGAATGGCCTTGCAAACCTGTGTTTTCTGTCACTCTGCAAGGATCTAAGTCTTGCAACAACTTCACTTTCTGCTTTAGACTTTTCTTACTATATGTACGTAAGAAATAACAAAACAAATCAATTGATATCTGTCGCACACTACAAATACGACTACACTTCCAAGTGTACACTGGACCCTTAGTACGTCTCCCTAAAACTTCCTCAGTTAACACCTCTTCTGGTTCTCTAGGCACAAGTTTCTCTTTTTCAATCGGACAACCGTCTTTCACTTCATACGCTCGACCCCTGGTGTCAACTGCATGCACTAAATCATTCTCCTGGAAGTAACTCTCCTCATTAAAAAATGGCTCACAACTTAAACTGTGCATCCATTCTCCAGAAAAAACTTTACAAAAATTAGTCCGATTAATTACTCTTTTCCATCAACTGTTTGATTTGAAAACATCAATTGTCTTGTTAAGTGTCCTAATTCTATTGATTATTAAAATAAATAACTTTTTCTTAACTTCAAAAGCCTGATCAACAATCTTCTCTACACTTTTTGTTTCTTAAAAAAAGCAGCTCTCTGTTTACCTTTCCTAATGTTTTTTAACAAATTTAAAACCACTCTATTGCGGAAACATTCGTCTACGAATGTCTCTAAACTGATTCTGCCTTCTATTCCTATACATATTATTCTCTCCTGCTCCAGTTGTAGGATTCTTTGAGGTTCTCTCCTTCCTTTTCAAATTTATTCTCTCATTTTCTTTTTCTACATGCTGTCCATCATTTTTTTTTAAAGTACATATGTTCCGAATAAAATACTTAGTTGTCTTACCAGGAGCTTGGTTCCTGTTTTTTGAAGTATTTGTTGTGGAAGAGTGCTGTAATTCCGTTGCTGTTTTTGATTTTTCTCGGTTACGTTGTTTTCTTGTCCTTTCCCTTGTGGGCATCTTTGCTTACTCTTGAAATCTTGATTTCAATCTGTGTTAAAGAAAAAAATAGCACATTATAGACCACTATTACCAAACAACAAAGCAATGACAAAAAACAAACGATCTATTCAGGGTTACAGATCAGGTGAGGATTCTCCAGGGGTACACAAAAGGTGAGGCCTGTATTGAAGAGTATAGTGGAAGACAGCTCTGTCCACAGGTACAAAGAAGATGAGACCTATGTCTAAGTCCACTGCACTCTTATACAGGCTTCACCACCTATGCTTCCCGGGAAAGCCCTCTCTCCCACTACAGTCTTGATCATAAACCTCACCTCCTCTGTCCTTCTGGACATGTCTCACCTCATCTGCACAATCTACTTCCTAATCTCAGGTAACACAGATGACATAATTGATCCTCATTCATAAAGCCATGCATCAGTTTTGCGCTACTGAAGCGTCACTTTTTGTGACGCATTGGCATCATAAAACATGTGCCTTGTTGCACCATATTTAAAAAGTGACGCGTGTAGGTAGATGCGTCATTTTTAAAACCTTTTGCACCACATTATACCTCTGTGAAGTGTAATGTACAGAGAGGGGTCATTTCTCTGCAAAAAGCCTCGTAATAATGACACAGTGAAATCTATAAAATATCACTGCGTCACTTTTAGGAAACTGTTATGTCAAAATCTTGCACCTGCCTCACAGTAGGGATAAGACTGAGGCAAACGCTTTCACATGGGGCTTTCCCCATGTGATACGATTCTCACACCTAAGCAGGAGTGCAGATGAGATGAAGACTCTCCAGGGGAGCACAAAACAAGAGGCTTGTGTCCAAGAGTACAGTGGACAGGACTAAACTGGAGTAGTGTGCAAGAAAAAGATGAGCCTCATTTATAAAGCCATGCATCAGTTTTGCGCTACTGATGCGTCACTTTTTGTGACGCATTGGCAGCATAAAACATGTGCCTTGTTGCACCATATTTAAAAAGTGATGCATGTAGTTAGATGCGTCATTTTTTAAACCACTGCACCACATTATACCTCTGTCAAGTGTAATGTACATAGAGGGGTCATTTCTCCGCAAAAAGTCCGCAAATAATGACAAAATAAAATCTATGAGTTTTCACTGCATCACTTTTATGTAACTGTTACATCAAAATCTTGCACCTGCCTCACAGCAGGGATAAGACTGAGGGAAACGCTTTCACATGGAGCTTTCCCCATGTGATACGATTCTCACACCTAAGCAGGAGTGCAGATGAGATGAAGCCTGTCCAGGGGAGCACAAAAGGTGAGGCTTGTGTCCAAGAGTGCAGTGGACAGGACTAAACTGGAGTAGTGTGCAAAAAAAGATGAACCTCATTTATGAGGCCCTGCGTCAGTTTTGCACTGCTAATGCGTCACTTTTTGTGACGCATCGGCGGCATAAAACATGTACCTCTTTGCGCCATATTTAAAAAGTGACGCATGTAGGTAGATGCGTCACTTTTTAAACCTCTGCGCCACATTATTCTCAAAAATGTAAAAACCATTAATTTTCCCCAACATCGTTTTTGACATCACATTTAGGAAACACACCACAGGTCCTATGTACAAGCATTCCATGTCATTACTGAAACCTCACTATTTTTAAAAATACAATTCCTCTATGCAAACAAACTCAATATGCTTCCTACACTGAGTTAACACAGGTAACATCATAGTAAAGAGTCAAATGTATGCCTGTGTCTAAGAGTGCAGTCAGGGATAGGCTTCATGAAGCCTAGTCCACTGCACTCTTAGACACAAGCCTCACCACCTACGCTCCCCAGGAAAGCCCAAACATGTACCTTTTTGCGCCATATTTAAAAAGTGACGCATGTAGGTAGATGCGTCACTTTTTAAACCTCTCGGCCACATTACACTGAAAAATGTAAAACCATTAATTTTCCCCAAAATCGTTTTTGACATCGGATTTAGGAAACACAGCACAGGTCCTATGCACAAGCATCTGCCTCACAGCAGGGATAAGACTGAGGCAAACGCTTTCACATGGAGCTTTCCCCATGTGATAGGATTCTGACACCTAAGCAGGAGTGCAGATGAGATGAAGACTGTCCAGGGGATCACAAAAGGTGAAGTTTGTGTCCAAGAGTGCAGTGGACAGGACTAAACTGGAGTACTGTGCAAAAAAAAAAAGAACCTCATTTATGAGGCCCTGCGTCAGTTTGCACTGCTGATGCGTCACTTTTTGTGACGCATCGACGGCATAAAACATGTACCTTTTTGCGCCATATTTAAAAAGTGACGCATGTAGGTAGATGCGTCACTTTTTAAACCTCTGCGCCACATTATACTCAGAAATGTAAAAGCCATTCATTTTCGCCAAAATCGTTTTTGACATCATATTAAGGAAAAACAGCACAGATCCTATGTACAAGCATTCCATATCATTACTGAAACCTCACTATTTTACAAAATACAATTCCTCTATGCAAACAAACTCAATATGCTTCCTACACTGAGTTAACACAGGTAACATCATTGTAAAGAGTCAACTTGACACCTGTGTCTAAGAGTGCAGTCGGGGATAGGCTTCATGAAGCCTAGTCCACTGCACTCTTAGACACAAAGCTCACCACCTACGCTCCCCAGGAAAGCCCAAACATGTACCTTTTTGCGCCATATTTAAAAAGTGACGCATGTAGGTAGATGTGTCACTTTTTAAAGCTCTGCGCCACATTATACTCAAAAATTCAAAAGCCATTCATTTTGCCCAAAAACGTTTTTGATATCACATTTAGGAAATACAGCACATTTCCTATGTACAAGTATTCCATGTCATTATTGAAACCTTACTATTTTACAAAATACAATTCCTCTATGCAAACAAACTCAATATCCTTCCTACACTGAGTTAACACAGGTAACATCATTGTAAAGAGTCAAATTTATTTCTTTAAACATGCACACATTCTTTATTCTTTTTAAAAAATGTAAAAGCCATTCATTTTTCCCAAAATCGTTTTTGACATCACATTTAAAAAACACAGCACAGGTCCTATGTACAAGCATTCCATGTCACTACTAAAGCTTCACAATTTTACAAAATACAATTCCTCTATGCAGTAAAACCTTTTTACCAAGCATTATCAAAAAGCATGACACAAAGCAACATTAAAAAACCACAATTTGCTTCCAAATCTTCTCCATAGAGTATACAAGTATCTATGTATATTAAATGAATCATAACTCACCTTTACAAATGCTTTAGGAGATTCACAACAGTGTCAGATGCACACACCAATATTTCTTTAGCAGAGCAAAAGGTATGTTCTCCAGGCACTGCAAACCTTAATGGCACAGAGAACCTCTAATTCTACACACATATTCCTCATGGTAACCAATCAAAACTCTTCCCTATGTATTTTCAAACCAACACCCTTCCCCCCTCAGCCCTTTCTACCTGTTACCATAGCAACACCCTCCTCACTGAGCTCTCAGGTTTAAAAGTTTATTCTACAATGTTGCAAATCACCTCAGCAAGGATGTTTGACCTGCGAATACATCAGCTTATCTGGTGTAATGTTTCTTTAAATGACTTTTTTTTAACCATTGAAATTACTTCTTACACAGAACACAACCATGCACCCTAACTTTCAGTTTTCAACTATCTCAATCTACCAATCATTGCTTGTGATTCAAGAGCACTGAAAGTCTACAGTTTTTTTTTTTTGCAAACTCCTATTGTTCCAACTGTAATTTCTTTCCCACACTTCACCAGAATCTCCTCTCACCATGTATTCTGTCTGGATTATTGGACATAGCTATATCCACTGGGCTCAAAGGTATGCAGCTACCAGAAATTTTCACAACCTTGATTTACAAAATGTGAACATTAAATGGATTGGCCAGAGAGGATTAAGATGTCACCAATTGATTCCATTGGTGAAAACCTTTTTGCATTTGCCACACCCTAACCTCATAATTCTGCACTGTGGTGGAAATAACCTAGGCACTTTGACTGGGGTAGGTCTGGAAATGCGTTTAAAGGACACCTTTGGGCAATTGATGGAACTTTTTCCTCAAACTGCCTTGGTATTTCCCAATATTTGCCAAAGACAGAAATGTAAGTGGTCCAACCAATTTTGTCCACAATTTGAGAAAGCAAGGAAACGTGAATAAATCTGTTTCTGCTTACATGAGAGACTATAGAATGGGTTCAATATACAACAACAACTTGCGTTACAACATGCAAGATATCTACAGAGGAGATGGTGTGCACTTCTCAGATGAGGGGAATAGAATATTCCTCCTGAATTTAAGACTGTGCATTGGTACCTACTTGTAGGTACCTAAATCAGCCACAGGACCCAAAAGCTCTTTTCAGAGCTACCCTACCTCTGATCACTCAAAATGATTATCTTTTTCTAACTTTTTTCACTATTTTTCACCAAAGTACGCTCCCCGGTACGCTTCCCGGTGCGCGTACCGGGCTCTCCCCCCGCGAAAATGTAAAAAGATTTTTTATTTTTTTTGGTCTATATGGGCCTCCTAACACCCCCTCAGAAAACCTAGGGGGTCAGGGAGTGCCTACCGTGCCCCCTTATACCCTTTTCCAACATTGTTTGTCCTCCATTTTCTGACTCAAATGTACCGAAACACAAAATGGAGGACTCCCGTAGCGCTGCCGGTACGCGTACCGGGTCGCGCAAAGGGAAGCGCTCCCAAAAACGTTAAAAGTTGATTTACATAAAAACCACTGGAGACACTTTCACCAAATATAGAATAGGCCATACTACATACCAGTCCCTACCATTTTCCCAAATTTGGTGGAATTCCATTGAGCCATTTGAGCTGTAGCACTGTCTAAATATCCTGAGGTAAATTACATGAACAAAACACATATGAAAGTGTTAGAATTTGCAACCAATGAAAATGTTACATTCATTTTGTATTTTTACGTGCTGACATTTCATTGGTTATGAACATGGATATATATAAAAAATGAGAGGGAAACACGGCCATTTTGAGTACTACTACCTGAGGTACATTTATAAAGGATTTCCTCTGAAAACATCAACTCCTTTCTGAAAGGTAATTTGTTAATTTTTAAGGGGAACTATGTTCTGCACTTTAAGTTAAATTGGAAAAACGTTTTCTGATAGTTTTTTACTGTCCCTCTGTTATAGTTATAGATTCAAATAGGCTTCTCTGTTATAGTTATGGATTGATTTAGGCTTCTCTAGTATATTTATGAATTTACTTAGGCTTCTTCACATGCACTTTTTTATATTTCTACTTCCTGACTGACACCATACACTGCCCAAAGATAACTTGACTGTTAAAAACTCAAAAGTACCTCTCTGAACTTAAACCCAACAGTGCCCTATCTCTACTGATATATTTATTTTTTATGCAATTTACAGCAACATAATGGAAGGAGATCAAAATAAATGTAAAATTTCATTCGAACTTGATCTTCAGGACAACCCAGAGGAAGAGAATAACGATTCAGATTTTTGGATCAGTCTCTTGATGAAGAGTTTCTCAAATATGTGGAAGAAATGGAATCATGTAATCCTAATGAGGACATTCCCGACGACATAATGTTGGAAGTCTTATTACATTTTGAAAAATCAGAGCAATAATTTGTATTTAATAATTAAAAATTGTTCCAGACATTATTCTTTTTTATATGTAATCAATGAAATAGTACCAACATGAATATAATATAATGTGAGACTTATAGTATACTGTGCACATTTTTTTGTGATACATAGTAAGTTTGCTCATAGTTACTTCCTTTCTCCCACTATATTATCTCCAAAGTGTATTTGACATCTGTTTTTCATCTCCTGCCTCCTTTCTCTCATAGTCGGTCTCTAATGCACGATATCACCGCCAATTTTTTATACATTTAGAAGAGATTAAATGTAATACTGGAAAACATCATAAGGGAGCAGGATAGACCCACTCATTCTTCAATACACCTTGGTGTGTGTGTGTTTGTGTGTGTGTTTGTGTTACTATCCTTTTGGGGACTTGGGTGTGATAACAGACTCACGCTGTGGGGACTTGATTGCACTCTGGGGACCTGAACCCAGGTCCCCACAAGGCAATGCCCTTTAAATAACAAAAAATGACTTTAGGAACATCTGTGTCAATTTTTACAACTTCAAAAAAAATGGCCTTGTGGGTGATTATTCAATTTCAATTTCAAAAAATCTTTATTTCGATCACGGATCATAAAAGATACAACACAGACAAACATTTTAAAAACTTATTAAACATAAAGTGATCGGTGAAAAAATCATTGAATATTAAATAACATTCGGGGAAATCGCTGAAGGAGTCCGTTATACCAGTCTTTTCAGCAAAAATGGCCTTGTGGGTGATTAATAAATATGAAATGTAAAGACATCACAAATACTTAATTTGATAATAACGACATCCTGTTTAAACTATCTTCAACACACTTGAGGAACTGCTGATGTCGACGAAAAATGGCATACAATGGCCCATTGTTCAGTTTAAACACAATTTATTATAGCAGAGTAATACAGCACATTTTGTGAGTATTTTTGTTATGTGTTCACGTTCGTTATTTACATATATAGTGTAAATAAACATAAGCATGTTGCCATTCTTAAGTGACTTCTGAGTATGTAGATGCGAGATTTGTTAACTTTGATTGGTTTACTGCAAAAAGGTCAAACTTTGAACAGTGTGAGCGCACACAGGGCTCTGTTTGGAATCCTCTGCTCTGTGTCTCTTTACATTTCAGAGTTTCAGAGCAGGCAGCTGAGGTGTGGCTGTGGCAGGAGGAAGCGCTGATCCATAAAAGCGGCCGCTTTGGAGTGCCTTTTGCCTACACACACCTCGGATAAAGTATTGCATTAGCATATCTATAGCAGGTGGGCAGACGTCCCATCCCCCAGAGCAGCCCCTGCACTTTCAGCAGTCTCCCCGGAAAAGCTTTAAGAATCAGTTTTCAGCCTCAGAGTTCCCAGTCGTGGAAAGTAATTGTTGGTAACACAGGCCTCACAGGTGCGCAGTCACCAAGAAGCCTCAACACTGTTTAGAAATAAAATATATTTATAAAATAACTGAAAAGTTAAATTAAATTGCTTGTTTATTATTCTCTGCATGAAAGGGTGCTTTTCGTCCTTAGGTTTCCTACTTTGTATTTTTTTTAATGGACAAATATTGCTATAAAATTATGACTTTTATTTGGTAAGATAGTTTAACCGACTGTTTCTTTAAATGACTTTTTTTTAACCATTGAAATTACTTCTTACACAGAACACAACCATGCACCCTAACTTTCAGTTTTCAACTATCTCAATCTACCAATCATTGCTTGTGATTCAAGAGCACTGAAAGTCTACAGGTTTTTTTTTTTGCAAACTCCTATTGTTCCAACTGCAATTTCTTTCCCACACTTCATCTGACTGCACCAGAATCTCCTCTCACCATGTATTCTGTCTGGATTATTGGACATAGCTATATCCACTGGGCTCAAAGGTATGCAGCTACCAGAAATTTTCACAACCTTGATTTACAAAATGTGAACATTAAATGGATTGGCCAGAGAGGATTAAGATGTCACCAATTGATTCCATTGGTGAAAACCTTTTTGCATTTGCCACACCCTAACCTCATAATTCTGCACTGTGGTGGAAATAACCTAGGCACTTTGACTGGGGTAGGTCTGGAAATGCGTTTAAAGGACACCTTTGGGCAATTGATGGCACTTTTTCCTCAAACTGCCTTGGTATTTTCCAATATTTGCCAAAGACAGAAATGTAAGTGGTCCAACCAATTTTGTCCACAATTTGAGAAAGCAAGGAAACGTGAATAAATCTGTTTCTGCTTACATGAGAGACTATAGAATGGGTTCAATATACAACAACAACTTGAGTTACAACATGCAAGATATCTACAGAGGAGATGGTGTGCACTTCTCAGATGAGGGGAATAGAATATTCCTCCTGAATTTAAGACTGTGCATTGGTACCTACTTGTAGGTACCTAAATCAGCCACAGGACCCAAAAGCTCTTTTCAGAGCTACCCTACCTCTGATCACTCAAAATGATTATCTTTTTCTAACTTTTTTCATTATTTTTCACCAAAGTACGCTCCCGGGTACGCTTCCCGGTGCACGTACCGGGCTCTCCCCCCGCGAAAATGTAAAAAGATTTTTTATTTTTTTTGGTCTATATGGGCCTCCTAACACCCCCTCAGAAAACCTAGGGGGTCAGGGAGTGCCTACCGTGCCCCCTTATACCCTTTTCCAACATTGTTTGTCCTCCATTTTCTGACTCAAATGTACCGAAACACAAAATGGAGGACTCCCGTAGCGCTGCCGGTACGCGTACCGGGGCGCGCAAAGGGAAGCGCTCCCAAAAACGTTAAAAGTTGATTTACATAAAAACCACTGGAGACACTTTCACCAAATATAGAATAGGCCATACTACATACCAGTCCCTACCATTTTCCCAAATTTGGTGGAATTCCATTGAGCCATTTGAGCTGTAGCACTGTCTAAATATCCTGAGGTAAATTACATGACTAAAACACATATGAAAGTGTTAGAATTTGCAACCAATGAAAATGTTACATTCATTTTGTATTTTTATGTGCTGACATTCCATTGGTTATGAACATGGATATATATGAAAAATGAGAGGGAAACACGGCCATTTTGAGTACTACTACCTGAGGTACATTTATAAAGGATTTCCTCTGAAAACATCAACTCCTTTCTGAAAGGTAATTTGTTAATTTTTAAGGGGAACTATGTTCTGCACTTTAAGTTAAATTGGAAAAACGTTTTCTGATAGTTTTTTACTGTCCCTCTGTTATAGTTATAGATTCAAATAGGCTTCTCTGTTATAGTTATGGATTGATTTAGGCTTCTCTAGTATATTTATGAATTTACTTAGGCTTCTTCACATGCACTTTTTTATATTTCTACTTCCTGACTGACACCATACACTGCCCAAAGATAACTTGACTGTTAAAAACTCAAAAGTACCTCTCTGAACTTAAACCCAACAGTGCCCTATCTCTACTGATATATTTATTTTTTATGCAATTTACAGCAACATAATGGAAGGAGATCAAAATAAATGTAAAATTTCATTCGAACTTGATCTTCAGGACAACCCAGAGGAAGAGAATAACGATTCAGATTTTTGGATCAGTCTCTTGATGAAGAGTTTCTCAAATATGTGGAAGAAATGGAATCATGTAATCCAAATGAGGACATTCCCGACGACATAATGTTGGAAGTCTTATTACATTTTGAAAAATCAGAGCAATAATTTGTATTTAATAATAAAAAATTGTTCCAGACATTATTCTTTTTTATATGTAATCAATGAAATAGTACCAACATGAATATAATATAATGTGAGACTTATAGTATACTGTGCACATTTTTTTGTGATACATAGTAAGTTTGCTCATAGTTACTTCCTTTCTCCCACTATATTATCTCCAAAGTGTATTTGACATCTGTTTTTCATCTCCTGCCTCCTTTCTCTCACAGTCTGTCTCTAATGCACAATATCACCGGCAATTTTTTATACATTTAGAAGAGATTAAATGTAATACTGGAAAACATCATAAGGGAGCAGGATAGACCCACTCATTCTTCAATACACCTTGGTGTATGTGTGTTTGTGTGTGTGTTTGTGTTACTATCCTTTTGGGGACTTGGGTGTGATAACAGACTCACGCTGTGGGGACTTGATTGCACTCTGGGGACCTGAACCCAGGTCCCCACAAGGCAATGCCCTTTAAATAACAAAAAATGACTTTACGAACATCTGTGTCCATTTTTACAACTTCAAAAAAAATGGCCTTGTGGGTGATTAATAAATATGAAATGTAAAGACATCACAAATACTTAATTTGATAATAATGACATCCTGTTTAAACTATCTTGAACACACTTGAGGAACTGCTGATGTCGACGAAAAATGGCATACAATGGCCCATTGTTCAGTTTAAACACAATTTATTATAGCAGAGTAATACAGCACATTTTGTGAGTATTTTTGTTATGTGTTCACGTTCGTTATTTACATATATAGTGTAAATAAACATAAGCATGTTGCCATTCTTAAGTGACTTCTGAGTATGTAGATGCGAGATTTGTTAACTTTGATTGGTTTACTGCAAAAAGGTCAAACTTTGCACAGTGTGAGCGCACACAGGGCTCTGTTTGGAATCCTCTGCTCTGTGTCTCTTTACATTTCAGAGTTTCAGAGCAGGCAGCTGAGGTGTGGCTGTGGCAGGAGGAAGCGCTGATCCATAAAAGCGGCCGCTTTGGAGTGCCTTTTGCCTACACACACCTCGGATAAAGGATTGCATTAGCATATCTATAGCAGGTGGGCAGACGTCCCATCCCCCAGAGCAGCCCCTGCACTTTCAGCAGTCTCCCCGGAAAAGCTTTAAGAATCAGTTTTCAGCCTCAGAGTTCCCAGTCGTGGAAAGTAATTGTTGGTAACACAGGCCTCACAGGTGCGCAGTCACCAAGAAGCCTCAACACTGTTTAGAAATAAAATATATTTATAAAATAACTGAAAAGTTAAATTAAATTGCTTGTTTATTATTCTCTGCATGAAAGGGTGCTTTTCGTCCTTAGGTTTCCTACTTCGTATTTTTTTTAATGGACAAATATTGCTATAAAATTATGACTTTTATTTGGTAAGATAGTTTAACCGACTGCATGTTAGGTTAATCAATTGTGCATTTAGCAATTCAAAGAGGGCACTGAAGGTTGTTAGTAACCCCAGCAGTAGGCAACAGTCTGACATTTGAGCACATTTTTGTTTTTTGTGATCATACACAGGCTCTTTGCATCACATCACATTACCATCAGCCTTGAGTTGAAACAGAATGATGGTACACAATTTAAGAAAATAGCTCTTATGACCATCGTTCTATGGGTCGAGCCAGGATTTTACACAAATGCCCTCATTAAAGACTTATTTTATAATCCTCCATATAAATGTACAGCAATACCGTCTCTGTGTAAACTCTATTTTTTATTTATTTTACTTCTCAGAATGATCAACAACAGACGCAATCCAGCTGCATGAGGTGTTTATATACTCTATAATCGCACCATCTGACACAGTAGTGTACCCTGAAAGATAGTTCCACTGTATGTCTATATGCCTTGTATTTTACAGTTTATCTGAGCCCTGCAGTCGTAAGCTGAGGCTGTGTGATGTATGTTATCGAAGAAGAAAGTATTGCAAGTGCAGAGTGTAAGAACTGTATTTGAAGGGATAGCTCTGCTGTAATTTATCTGCATTTTGCACCTTTAGAATCCTTCATGTGTCACTGATTAATGTAATCAGTACACTAGGCTTAGACCATGGGTACTCAGAAACATTTTCCCAGGGACTGCAAAGTTTTGTTGTTTGTGTGACCGAGGGCCGCAATGATGCCAGCAAGGGGGCGTAAAGTCAGTGTAGGGGAAGCAAAGCATGTATATTTAGTGGCTGAACAAAACTGCTCAATGTGAAGCCGGAATACCTAGGATGAATCCTGACCACCACTTCACCAAATTGTGTGACCCTGGGCAATTGTTTTCTTTTTTTTCCCTCTGTTTTCTTTATTATCATATAAGAGGAACTTGAAATACATGACCTAAGGATGCATGCTATTCACAACCATCTCCTGTGCTTGGATGTAGTCACTAATGGCAATGAAATACTTCTGAATGCACTGCTATACTTTGATTTACTAAGGTGAAATAGTTATACAGGTCAATTAAATACACTTTTAGAATTTTGAAAAGACTATCATATTTTTACACATTTGATGTCTTTAAAAATGAAGGTGTTCCTAAAGTTAAGGTCCTTGTTACTGCCTTTCCCTAACTGCAGTTAACCTTTAAATGCGTTATTGCTAAATATTTAACATGTTTCTTCATGTTAGTGCGGAGTCGAGTAAACAGCAGCCCAGTGCTGCTGCCCAGGGGCTGCATGCAAAGGTCAGGAGGGCCGTCATTGCACACCAGACACCAGCACTTTCCAGGGCACTACATCCCCATCAGGCCCAGCGGTAGGCACCGCCAACGCACACCAGCAGTGCCAGGAGGCACATAAAGGCAGCTTGGGGTATCTGCGGCATGGGAGCCCATCATTGCACACCAGGCACTAGCAGTTTCCAGGGGACTACATCCTCCAACAGGCCCAGCGGCAGGCACCGCCAACGTTTCCCCACAGCGCCAGGAGGCACATAAAGGCAGCTCAGGGCTCCTGTGGTGCAGGAGCCCGTCATTGCACACCAGGCACCGGCACTTTCCAGGGGACTACATCCCCCAACAGGCCCAGCGGCAGGCACCGCCAACATTTTCCCACAGTGACAGGAGGCACATAAAGGCAGCTCAGGGCTCCGGTGGTGCAGGAGCTCGTCATTGCACACCAGGCAACGGCACTTTCCAGGGGACTACATCCCCGAAACGGCCCATCGGCTGGCACCGCCAACGTGTACCAGCAGCACCAGGAGGCGCATAAAGGCAGCTCGGGCTCCTGTGACTCCCGCGGCACAGGATGCGTGCTGGCCAAGGGCGGGCCCATCTACGCCTGTCAAAGCCCAGAGGAGGCTGAGCTGGAATACTCCTCTAAACCCAGTATTTCAGGTCGTCTGGAGCCTGAATCAAGCTGGGTAAGGAAGATCCAACCCTGAATTCTTGTCTAACTATCTCTATTATTGACTCATTTTTATCCAAAGCTACTAATGCCATATCTGAAGGGATAGCCCTTACGGATTGCAGACTCTCTCTGGGGGACGGTGCCCACGGCTCCAATGATGGGCTTACAGTAGTCTCTACCAGTACACCTGCTTCCCCAGAACTCAGTATTGAGCCCAAGTCACGGCTTAACATTCAGGGGGCTGCCGAACATTGTGACCTCCCATCAAATATCACTGCACCTGTGTTTGATATCCCTCCCTCCCGCACCCATTAACCTCACTGTCCCTAAGCCCCCTCCCTTTCTGACTACGAACGGTAAGAGGAAGAAAGGTCCCACTAAAGATTCTCCCTCAACCCGAGCAAAGAAACTCAGGAAATCATCTCCTCAACAACCAAGATCTAAGACCGGTTCTGATGTTTATGAACTCCCATGGTCGCTGGTCCCATTGGAAGACTCTCTCTATTAATTAGCCTGATATTATCAAAATTGGATAACATTAAACAAAAAATTGAGGGGTTACTAGGCCCCGGCAAAGTTCCAACACAGCCACCCCTTACACAATAACCAACTATTACACCCTATGCACACCACAAATAATCCTGATTGTACCCTTTGTTCTCAGTCAGGATGATCATTAGTTGTGGTCAATCAAGGGTGTGTCCCGCATGCAGGGACACTACAAAGAGGGGGCATTCAATTATTGTCAAGTGAACCTATCAACACTCCCTACCCACTATCTGTAACACCCACCTCTCAGAAACGTGTGATCAGATTGGTTATCCCTAACCCTCCTGAGGGCTCTGGAAAAACCATTCAAAGATATGCCAAGTAGCCATCATTTGATCTCACGCAGAGATATTCTAAACATCAATACCTTGATCTCCCACCCACAGCTCGCCCATATGTATTAGTTTTATTGAATGTTCCTGCTCTTAATTCCTCACAAAGTGAATCTATCACCCAGCTCATGGCTGAAGCACGCCACTGGTTAAAGCATTCACATGAGGCCAGGATCTCTGATACGGAACCAGCTCTTGATGGCGCGAAGAACCTCTTTGGTGGGCCCATCTCCAAAATCTTATGAAGGCGATTGCGTTGTTTTAAACTTTGACAGCCCCTATTTGGTAAGAGATTTACTCTCACAGCCCATAGCTGATCCGAACCTATTTACTATGATCGTCTCCTCACCTCTGGATTTCTTTTATAAGCTACAAACCCTGAATCTGAGAGGGGTCCAGCATACAGTTTCAGATCGCCATCCACATGTGAACAGGATTCCTATGATTAATCCTGACATTATTCACCTCCATTAGATTTGCTCCTTTATCATGTCTAGATTCTCCTGATTGACATACGGGTGATAACCAGTTGTCTAACAGAATACAGCTTGAAGGGGTGAAGCAAATGGATGTTTGCCAGCTCTTACTGGGGGGAACGGAACATCAGAGTTGTGCTGTCTCACACATATCAGCTCCCGGCCCATGCACTAATTCATCTCTTATTAGGGACACACAGACCTAACATACTCTTTTGCATCCTGGAACATAGCTGGATACAGCAGCAAGCGTAACAATGAGGAATGGCTTTCTGTTCTGTCCCATTACCAGATTATCCTTATCCAAGAAACCTGGGAGACAGACCCAATATACATCAATGGATATAGGTCTTTTCAAACTTTGGTCTTACCATCTACAGGGGATAGGCCCAGGGGTGGCTTATTAACACGGATTTCCAACGTGGTGGCACTTAAAGTCTGTACTTATATAAATAATTCTCCAAATTTTTATTTTCTGGTTATTAAAAGCACTGACACCTGGGATCTATTATTGGTAAACTATTATAATAACAACTTTTTGGACCCAGTGGTGGTACCCCAATCACTGGATAATGTGTTAGAGGATTTAGTGGAGTCTCATCTCAAACCCCTTAATGTAATTTGGTTAAGAGATTTTAATTTGAAACCTTGCTCTTGAAATTCTGCAGAGCTATGCGGAATTTTGGATCACAAAAATGTCTGTATCCCCCATTTCCATCACGACACTCAGGGGAACGTCCTCAATACAATACTAGTGAAATGGTAACTTTTGATCCTTAACGCTATAGATACACACACGGGGACTCTCTTTCCAACTTTTCATTCATAGAGGTGAATATCTATCTACTCTAGATTATATCATCTAATCTGAGATCCTAAGTTCAAGGCTTTCAAAACCAAAAACTAACTTCACTGAATTTAGTGATCATGCCACACTGTCCAGTGGTCTGTTATGGCTGGTGCCTTAGTCCCAAAATGGCCCCAAATGTCCCAAACCAATTATAAGTAGATCCAATGGCATCACTTTGAAATGGGAGAAGGACGATGTTGGCACTCTTTTCATGACTTTTGTTTTGGCTAACCCGGAGGGCATAAAAACCTGTCAGGATCTATCACTAGACCAGATCTGTATAGCTGAGGCGTTTAACAAGTTACTAATGTATCTAAAATCACAATTGATACGCCCGCCCTCTACTAGAGATTCCATATCTCATCGATAGTTTGTTAAGAATTGCACAATTGCTTCCTCAAATCTGCGCTAGGCACTCAAGTCATCACCTAGGAATTCAGATCAGAGCCACGTGCTGAGGAAAATCTATAAGCTAGCCAGGACAAACAGGCTGAGTCAGCTGAAACTAGAGTCATGGGACAATCTAAAGAAATCTTCTTCCCTTCGAGTTAGCACGGCCTTCTGATAAGTTATGAATACTCCCTTCCTGAATGACAATAATGGTTCATCCTTAGATACCAATATTGAAGAAGATTCTTGGGCAAAATGCTTTCAGGGTATTTTTCATGGGATAGAGGAATCTACAGGCGCAAATGTTAGCCTTACTATTGATTCCCCTACGCGGCTCTTATTTGACTTTGATGAAATCAAACTTGCCCTGACCCAATCTCCTTCTGGCAAAGCACAGGGGCCCGGTGGGGTACCTATGCATGTTTTTGTAGCCAATATCCCTTTTTGGTCTCCTCTATTAACTGTGGCTTCTAACGCCATAGCTGAGACTGGTCCTCCCCCCTCCTGGAAAAAATCAGTAATCATCCCAATACACAAAAAAGGGGATGCTTCGGTCACTGCCAAATATCGTCACATTTCTTTGCTCGAAAGCTCCGCCAAACTAATGGGTCGGTTATTGTTAAATAAACTAGAAATATGGGCAGAGGAAAGGGACATGCCCACATTTATCTGACATTCATGGATTTATGTAAGGCCTTCGACTGTGTGGTTCACAGCAAGCTATGGGAAATGTTAAAGGAGATAGGAGTGGCAGAAGCTAATATTAACTTTATTAGGGGGCTATATCTGGATGCTACCGCTGTGGTACGATACAGGAAAAATGCACAAAACCATTTAAAATTGAAAGGGGTGTCAGACAATGGAGAAGTGGAGAAGTGTGGCTCAATGGTTAGAGCGGCAGACCCTGATGCAGAGATCTAGCCCAGGACCAGGGTTCAATTCCCCGCCTCGGCGGGTCTTGGGCTCAAAAATTCCACGGACCTGATCATTCTCGCCTCGGTGCCTTTTCCAATCATGGAGTCCCACCCTGCAACTCTGGGCAATAGCTTGCTTAATCTCCACAACGGCCCCCACAACGCTAAGGATGCCTGGCCTCCACCTTGGGGGTGCCCAGGAGTGGACATCTCACAGGGAAAGCCAGGATGGGTTCCACAGCGGTATTCGTACAAGCGCCTTGAGACCCTTTCGGGTGAGTAGTGCGCTATACAAGTATCAATTTACATTTACAGACAAGGCTGTATCCTGGCCCCCTTTCTGTTCGCTCTCTATAAAAATAAACTAAATGACGTCCTGATCAAGAGTGCGAAAGATACCCGGCTAGTTTCATCTTCTGCTCTTCCTATCCTCCTCTACACAGACGATGCTGTCCTGCTGGCAAGGACACCCATGGCATTACAAAATCGAATCACACACACTTACCAGATTTTATGCATAACCTACATCTGCACGTTAATAAAGCTAAATCCTACGTCATGGCAATAGGCAGTGACAAAAATAAGAAAATGAGATATAAATTAGATGGGGAAATAATAAAGCAGGTACATTGTTTTAATTAATATGGGGTTGTTTTTGAGAAAAAAAAATTTGGAAGGAGATGATGCAAAATCGAGTTAATTTAATGATTCAAAGTATCACAGCCTTGTTTGATTTTCCAAAAAACTAGGCCATAAGCCGATACTTGAAATGTCTACTATCTATAAGGCAAAAACACTCCCAATGGCCACCTTCGGAGCAGCAATATGGGCTATCACTGATGTAATACCACTCCAAGTACAAGAAGAAAAAATCATAAAAAGACTGTTGTCAATTTCACAATCAAGCAATAATGTTATAACCCATAAATACGCTGGTATGCCTTTTATTACAGATGCCATAATATTAGCACCACTTTCTCTCTGGCTATCAGTTTGGAAAAGGGAAACTGTGGGTTTTAACCAAAAAATCTTCAAAGATGTCCTGAATTTGGACTATGCCCACAGAATCCCCTGGATATCATATGTCAGAAAAACCGGTATTTCTTTGGGTCTTGTGTTTTTGTATGATACCCCACATATTTGCAAACATTTCCCCAAATCAAGACTAAAGGTGATCTTTCTAAATCAAGTCATACAGGATAGGTGGAATACCCACAAAGGGAAACAAACCGTAAAGTTGTATGCATCTATATGGCAGATATTAAATCATTCGCACTCATACCTTCGGATAGTTCAGAATAACTAGCATCGATTCATTCTGACTAGATTCAGATTGAACCTTATTCAGTTAATGCTTGGTTATCCAAATAATCAATTTGTTCTTAAGAACTTACTGCCTTGTCCTTGTGACAAAAAGACAGCCCAATCGACTGTACACCTCCTCCTTTTCTACCCATTATATTTAAAAGAGAGGAAGGTTTTTATTGTCCCGCTTTTAAGAAAACTATCAACGCGAACTGTAGCCTCAGCTCTCATTTTATTTTATTCATTAGATACCCCATTGATCTGTTTTGCACTAGCCTCCTTTTTACCGGCTGGCATAAAAACTCGCAAGGCCTTTAGCACTACTCTTATAGCACCATAAGATTAATTCTCTTACCATCATATTCAGCCTTTTTATATCTTCTGAATGTACTTTTAGATCTAACCTATTTTATGTGAAGGATATTATTGTGGGCTCAGTATTGTTTTTAAATTTCGAATTTATTGCATATCTAATTTTAATGTATTCTATGATGTCTTTTTATATGTGAACCTTCATGCATTTTAATGAAGTGCGAAATAAAGTTGAATGGTGAGGAGTATCACTGGCTTAGACTATAGAAACATTACTCAAAGAGCACTGTTAGTGAACTCTTCTACGGCAACAGATGTTTGAATGTTTTTCATTAAGATTTTAATACATTAACAACTTAAACAACCAGGCAGCACTAAGTACTCTCGGTATTTCAATCATGAATTATTTATGACAGATGCAATGTAAAATAATATAAAAGTAATCAGATCTAAGGACTACGGGGTTGGGGGGCACAAGACAAAATTATGGCAAGTACGAGTTTACACAGACATTACATCATCAGGGTGGCTCCACCATCGGCCCCACGTTTCTGTGGTGCGCTTTGGGGTTTGAAAACCAGTTCCTCTGATTTTGCACATAAATCCATTTACACAGTTCAGAGGCCTCTACACATCATCAGTCTCTTGGTGACCTGCAGGTCAATTGCAACAAACTATCCAATATATGTACATAGTCATAGCAAGACATACGAAAGACAACAGCCCTAATACAGGATCAAAAACAAATTTAATCCAATAACTCTGGATCAGGCCACACAGTTCCTGATTATCATTCAATACACATCGTATTTGTTGCCCCGAATGGAGCGTGCAAAAATAGAAAAGGGGTGTGATAAGACGTGTTTAGTGATTAGAAAGAAGGAAGAAATTCACAGAATGGTGACATAAAATATTCGCAACAACTATACAAATCAGTACGGATCCCCAATCCTCCGTTCTGAGCAACCTGGCCACTACAATAATTGCTAAATTGAACTTATTCTTTAATTTTCACAAGACAAAAATTGTAGCATTAGTATTTGCACAGCAATATAAAAATAATAAGAAGGTCTAGGTTATTATATACAAGGCGTCGACGTTTCGACTCGTCTTAGGGCCTTTCGGTCATTTGTGCCTGGGCCATGCGAATCTTCATCAGGACAATAAAAAGGGGCAACCAAGGGTGTTGGGAGACCCTACAAAGGAGGAGAATAATTGTTAGCGCTGTTGCTAGGGCATATGTATGTTAGGTTAAAGCTATAATTGAATCTAAATAGCTTACCCTCTGGGGTGTGTCAATGGTGTTAGTTCCCACGTTCAAATAAATAGTAATCAATCCTATAAGGCAATAAACGATAGAGTTGTATCAGAATCAAAATTGCAAGCTACTTGTTGTGGAATATTTACAATAGGGACCAAAAGGTAATTACCTTCAGCTCAAATCAAGGAATTAAGGCATCAGTGTCCTGCTAGTTTCGAGTATTTATCTGTAAAAATTAATAATAGCGTGTATCAGGACCTTCCCATCCCTGCGGAAATTGATCAAACACAGGGGGAAGGGGAGGGAGGGGGAGGAGGGAGGGGAGGAGGGAGGGGAGGAGGGTGGATGAAACGGTTACCCAAATGAATGGAAAAATACCTGTTCCAGACTAAGGTAAAGAAGTGACAATCCTCTCCTTTAGAAATGGTAGCACATCTTGCTGGGTATGAATAGGTCCTTGTTTATGGATCAGGAAGCTGAAATATACCCAAAGTGTACCAACATGGTCAAAAACGCTGGCATGTTAAAAGACAGCCAGTCAAATGGTGTATCTAATGCTCAATGCCATCTCGGTAAAAAGCTCACCATATTGTCTCCCTCACGTCATCTTCTCATGCTCCAGGCTCACCGTGCAACTGCATCAAACGGCTGAGATGTCCATCGGAGGTGATGAAAAAAGTGGGATGCCTGCGGTGGAAATGGCATCCAATTTGTAAGACCTCAATGCATCATGATAATAGACTAATGGCGGTTGGGCAGTAGTAGTGGGAAACAGCCATTACAACGTGGCTGTAACCACGCAGTACCTTTACCACCCATGCATTACAAGCCATGCACTGTTACCACACATGGCCAATACCACACATTTTTTCCAGCGCATATGCCTTTACCACGCATGCCCTTAAAAACAAATTAATGTTGTAAAGGTATGAATGGTAATGGCATGTATTTTGCACTCTTGGTAAGGGCATATGTTGGTAATGGTGGTAAAAGCACCTACGCGGTCAAGGCTATCGGCTTCATTAGAGGAAATGGAGAGTCACTTCTGCTTGCTCTTGACAACCTCTGCCGCACCTCGCCTCAGAAGAACTGCCTGTGGAGGTAAGGAGGAGTGGGCCTGGGGCAGAGAGGTACGGATTAGGGATTTCGACTGGTGCTGATTTTTTTTTTTATCCTGGAGGGTGTGGAGTCTGGTTTTAGGGCTCAGGGCAAGGTTCGAGTAATTTTAAAAAGGGCTTAGGGCCTGGGAGGGGTCATGCTGGGGTCCAGTTTTAGGGCTTAGGGCAGGAGTCAGGTAATGTTAAAAAATGGATGGGGGCCATAGGGGTCGCGTTGGGGTCTAATTTTAGTTCTCAGGGCAGGGGTCGGGTATATCTAAAAGAGTCTGGGAGCGTGTTTGGGGTATACTTTTGGGGCCCTGGGCCTGGGGAATGGGGATTTGAACAAGGTCTAGGGGCCGGGGGTTTGTGCTAGGGCTGGTTTGAGGGCAGAGGTCAGGAATAACCTGTACCATGCATATGCCTTTAACATGCATGCCTTTATAACAAAATTTGTTGTAACGGCACGTGTGGTAAAGGCATAATCATTATAAAAAAATGTGTGGTAAAGGTTATGTGTGGTAAAGGCATTTGAGTTGTAACACATGCATGGTAAAGGCATACGTTGCAACGGAATGCATTGTTCCATCATAAATTCAGTAGTAGTAGGTAGTACTAAAACGCATTCTGAAAATTGGCCTGTAAAAGTCTAGTGCTTTCGGTCTTCACTTTCTTGGTCACTAAGTAGTGGTAAAAGTATTAAATAGCACAATAAATTGTGATATTCTTCCCTAAATGTCACTGTTTTTCACTAGTTTTTCCAAATCCCTTATACATGTAAGGGCCAAACCCACATGCTTCCCACTACTTGCACAGTAGACACTTGTATGATGTCAGCATCCAAACTCAGGGCCGGACTGCCCGTAGTGGGCACGGGGCAATCCCCCAGTGCACCGCACGGGTGGGGGGCCGGTTTGGGGCCCCTGGGGCCATTTTTGTTACAGGGTCGTTTTTGCAGCATAGCTGCAAAATCGGCCCTGTAACAAAATCGGCTGAAAACCGGCCCTGGCAAAGAGCTCGGCCGCCCCCTCCTGGGGGAGGGGGCGGCCGGCCGAGCACTTTGCCAGGGCTGGTTTTGGTTCCCAGTCCGGCCCTGTCCAAACTCGAGCAGTTCTCTTCCAGTTCAGACTGCAGCCCTGAACACATTTACTCTTTGTTCAGGAAGCAAAATTCAATTGTATGCATATATATAAAAAACATTGTAAATTAATTCCTGGGTGTGCCAGGACTCGTCTCGTTTCTTTAGTGAAAGCGAGATGTGTGATGCCTAGGCATAGGCCCTGCGTATAAAGAAGTAAGCAGAGCTAACCGTCCTGTTCTATCTGATCCAGGATAACACAGGAGCATACAACGTGATATGTGAAAACTGGCTTAATCCCAGGTATCTGCAAGTGATTTGAGCAAATACAGGCGCACATTTTCTATGTGTTTTTTGGAATACTAGATTGAGAATCACTTAATTAACCCATCAAGCACTTTCATTTTCAAAGATCAAGTTAACAATATTAGCCGTTCGGGGGCGTGGCTTGCGCGCCGCTTTGGAATGGCGGTCTGCGCTTGAGCTCTCAGACGAGCGAGGGCCGTCGGAGGTTCATCTCCGTTTCCAGGGACCCCACAATAACAGAAACGGAGCCTCATATGTCGGAAGGTGCCGTGTGCCTGTGGAAAGTCCTTCCTGCGCCCTGGAGCTGCTGGTGCCTGCTATTTTGACTCTTCGAGGTGGCGCTCGGTCTTTCTACGAGCGGCCGCCATTTTGTCTCGCCTCACACACGCAGTTCCGAGTCTCCTCACGAACGGAGGTACCATGGTGACTATTTTATCCGGAATGCGCATAATCAATTGTTGGTGACGAATATTACCTGTTGCAAGCTGACAACGTTTTTTTTTACGTTCTCCATGCTGTGTGGCTTTCAATGAAACTTTTTTTTATGCATTTTATTTTACTGTGCCTTTCTTCAGAGTGCCTACAGTGCCTTTCAATACCATTACCTGCTCTTTGAGACTCTATTTGCTGTCTTCTTAGTTTATGCAGGTGTATTCTTCATATCGGCAGGATCCAGACGTTACGGTGTTTGAGATTTCACGTTTTTGTGCATGTAAGCCCGCCGCTATTTATGGTTTTGCGATACCTGCTGACTGGGTGCTCTCACATTTTTGCTCATTCTTGTTTCTCTCCTTGCCTACTGAGTACACCAATATTCTCACGCCTTCTGCCTTTCCTCAGTTTTCTGAAGTGGTTGTTTCTCCTACCTCTGCTTTTGAAGCTCTATGGCGGCCAATATGGGCTTGTCGCAGACTGCTAAATATTCAAAGGAGTCGAAAGCTTCTCTTAAGAGACTCAAACAAGTTTCTCCTACACCTGATTTATCTCAAAAAGATGCTAACTCCACTTTAGAGGCTATTTTGACGCATCTCAATGATGTCCATGACATTGCGCAGTCTACCAAAACTAATACAGATTTACTACAGGTGGAGGTATCAGCCATCAGGAATGATTTTAAGGCTCTATCCATTCGTGTTTGTGCCACTGAGACACGTATTAGTGGCGCAGAGGATAGTATTCACAAGCAATCTAAAACTCTTTCACAATTAGAGCGCTCAATGGCGGCATTGCGGAGGGATCTCACTGAGCAGGAGGACCGTAATCGCAGATCCAACCTGCGCATTTTTGGCCTTCCTGAAGAAGCCGAGAAAGGTGCTCCGTCTATGATTGACTTCTTATACCAATGGTTGCCTTCTACTCTGGAAATTTCTTTTCAAAGAGACTTTGAGCTGGATTGCGCACATCTTGTCCCCTCTTTTCGCTCTAAAGCTGCTACGCAACCAAGGGCTATCATTTTTAAGAGCCCACAGGGGCGTAGTTTGGGGGGGCGGTGGGGGCGGTTCGCCCCAGGCGGCACATTTTTTAGGGCAGCAGCCGCGCGGCACTGGTGGCCCATTGCGGCGGCCTTTATAATATATTTGGGGACACAGAGAGTCCTCTTTGAAGTGTAACTGCATGCGCACCACCATCTGCTGCTTGTAACTGCTGCCTGCAGCGTGCAGCGCACGCACGCCACCACCACCACCTACATCGGCCCGTGAAGTCGCACAAGCTTCTGCGCCGGGTGGAAGAGTCCGATGGTGGCAGGCCAACGGAGCTGAAGGCAGAGAGACTCAATACAAATCTGCGAGAGGTAAAGCGATGTACAACCCTAGGCTCGAAGCAGTTAATTGATTGGGGATGTGGACTACAGGCAGGGCAGAGCAGGGCATGGCAGGGCCCAGAGGAAGGGTCTACGGCACTTTCTGATAACGCCAGGCGCAAGAAGTAATTGATGTCAAAGTACACATGTTTTGTGAGTTCTGCTTTAGGTACAGTTGTTCCAATGTGCTTCCGTATTCTCACTCCACTGAGTAGGGGTGAAGGAGGGTTTGTTTGTGGTATGTTTATAACTTCTTAGGTTCTTCAATCAAACTTGCCAGGTGTTTATGGTGAACCTGTGTGTCAGTGCTGAGCTGTGATATCTAGCAACCATACAGCATGAGGTTACATATTCTGCAGTAAACATGTGGTAGGTGCATACCATCTTAAAATAGTTTTTCACGTGTGCTGCACTGGACAGTCTATGAACTGGACCGCGCCCAGCGCAGAACCCTGAGACTCCACCGCCCCGACGTCGCCTTCTTGACAGAGACCTGGCTGAACACCACCTCAGCACCAGACATCGCCATAGCCATCCCACATGGCTACAAGATCTCCCGCAGAGACCGCACCAACAGAGTGGGAGGGGGAATCGCCATCATCCACAAGGACACCCTCAGAGTCTCGACCAACACCGACGACACCCTCACCACCGCCGAGCACATGCACTTCCAGATCCACACTCGTCTACAGACCACCCGGACCACGACCACAGTTCAGCGACACCATCGCCGACCTCCTCAGCACCCACGCCCTCGCCTCCACAGACTACATCCTCCTCGGGGACCTGAAATTCCAACTCGAGATCAACAACGACGCCAACTCCACCGCCCTGGTCGACAACCTCGCCAACCTTGGACTCAAACAACTCGTGACGGCACCCACCCACGCCGCCGGACACACGCTGGACCCCATCTTCTCCACCAACCCCCACGTCTCCTTCAACCACACCACCGAGCCACACCAGACCGACCACAGATGCGTCCACTTCACCTTCAGGAAACCCACCACACACCACCGCACCCAACAGCTGCCACGCCGCTGCTAGGGCAAGATCACCAAGGACCAACTGACTACTACCCTCTCCCTGAGACCACCCGTTGACCCCACCGACCCAGACACCTCCGCGACCAACCTCAAACAGTGGATCAACGACTGCGCTGACACCCTCCAACCACACCAACAAGAAAGCCGCTTGATTCTCCGAAAACCTCTGGATCTCCAGGCGCACCTGTCGGAAGCTGGAGAAGAAATGGCTCCACGACAGAACACCAGACAGCCACACAGCCCACAAGAACGCCACCCGCAGACACCACCAACTCATCAGGACCGCCAAGAGGACCGCCTTGAAGTACCGCTTAGACATCAACGCACACAATACCAAAGAGCTCTTCAGCATCGTGAAAGAACTCTCCAACCCCAGCCCCAACAACAACGACATCCCACCATCACAAGACCTGTGCGACTCCCTGGCCACCTTCTTTCACCGCAAGATCACCGACATCCACAACAGCTTCAACTCCGACACCCCTGCACCCACCACCGAGTCCACCACCCCTTCGACCACCACCTGCACCAGCCACCTGACCACCTGGTCCAACGTCAGCGAAGAAGACACCATCAAGGTCATGAACTCAATCCACTCCGAATCCCCATCTGTCCCCTGCCCTCACCACGTCTTCAACAAAGCCAGCACAACCATCGCGCCCCACCTCCGAAAAACAATCAACAGTTCCTTCGAGACAGCACATTTCCCGAAAAGCTGAAAGCACGCCGAGATCAACGCCCTTCTGAAGAAGCCCAAAGCGGACCCCAAGGACCTCAAGAACTTCCTGTCCATCTCCCTGCTCCCGTTCCCAGCAAAAGTGGCAGAGAAGATTGTCAACAAACAGCTAACCCGCTACCTTGAAGACAACAACATCCTGGACCCCTCTCAATCCGGCTTTTGCAGCAACCACAGCACCGAGACCGCCCTCATCGCCCCCACTGACGACATCAGGATCCTGATGTACAAAGGAGAAACAGCCGCCCTCATCCTCCTGGACCTATCAGCAGCCTTCGACACAGTCTGCCACCGCACCCTATCAGCACGCCTCCATGACGCCGGAAACCAAGAGAAGGCCCTGGCCTGGACCACATCCTTCCTCTACGGCAGAACTCAGAGAATACGCCTCCCACCCTTCCGCTTGAAATCCACCGAGATCATCTGCGGCGTCCCACAGGGATCCTCCCTCAGCCCGACGCTGTTCAATATCTACATGGCACCGCTCACCCACGTCGCTCGACAGCATAACCTTAACATCATCTCCTACGCCGACGACACCCAGCTGATCATATCCCTCACCGAAGACCCCCACACCGCCAAAGCCAACCTCCACAGAGGAATGAAGGTCGTAGCCGACTGGATGAAGGACAGCAGACTGAAGCTGAACTCAGACAGGACGGAGGTCCTCATTCTCGGACCCACCCCATCAGCCTGTGACGACTCTTGGTGGCCCACATCGCTAGGCACAGCCCAAGAACCCACAGACCATGCACGCAACCTGGGGGTCATACTCGACTCCACCCTCTCCATGACCAGGCAAGTCAACGCCGTCTCCGCATCCTGCTTCAACACCCTCCGCATGCTCCGTAGGATCTCCAAATGGATCCCTCCCGACACGAGAAAAACCGTCACCTAGGCACTCATCACCAGCAGACTCGACTACGGGAACGCCCTCTACTCAGGAACAACAACCAAGCTCCTGAGACGACTTCATCACTGATGACATCACTGATGACATCATCCAGTGAAATGTGTGTCTTTCTGATTTTTTATTTTTTTATATATGTATATCTAAAGGTTGATGGAAGAATAAATGGGTAAATAAATGTCTAAATCGATGTTTTTTTGTAAAAATGATTGCATAACTGATTTATTAAGTGTTTCTTAGTGAATACATGTATTATCGAGTAATGTTTAAATTTGTAAATATCTGTATCAGTGTCTCACTTTGTCTATAAGTGGCTGCATGGGTTGGTGAGTAGCTACATGAGTGTCTATAGGAGTTATTAGTTGGCTTTTTGAGTATCAGTATGAGTGTCTGTATGGTTCGGTGGGGAGTATTACTTAGCGCATAGATGCATGAATGAGTGGCTCACTGTTTGCATGTGTTTTGAAGACAGCATGTGTGCAGGACTGTATGGGTATATTTATGAGTAACTACATGTGTTTTAAACTAGTATATGTGAGTATTGATGTATATAAGTGAGTATATGTGAGAGTGAGAGATTGGAAGAGTTCCTGTATAAATAAGTATGTGTTTCTATAAGTAATTGTTTAAGAGAGTAAGTATGTGTATGTTTCTGTAAAAGTAAGTGTAGTGGTATGTGTATAGCTGTATATGCAATTAAATGGATGTCTGATAGTTTATTTGCATGTGTCAGAATGTGTGTGAGTAACTCTATGGATGAGTGTCGGTGTGTAACAGCATGTATAGGTGTATGAGTAGATATGATGAGTCATTACATGTATGAGTGACTATATAGAAGTGTTGGTGAATGACTGGAGGTGTATGTAGATGGTGGAATTACTGTATAGGCTGTTGTAAGTGGTATTGGCATCTCCATTTTTTTGAAAAATTTATTTTTTATTTTTGAATGTGTGTATCAACGGTTTTATTACACTGAGAGCAAATCTGCCACTCTGTCACAAGGATGATGTCATCAGTGATGTCATCAGTGATATCATTTCAGATGTCATCAGTGATGTCATGAGTGATGTCACTGACCATGTCATGAGTGATGTAATATGTGACGTCATCAGCAGTGCATTGCGGGCGCGCGAGTTATAGTTAGCTCAACTTACTATAACGGGGAAATTTCAAAGGTTTTGTATGAGTCAAATATACAGCTAACTATAACATGTGTGAAACCTATGGTTTTTTCAGTGAATTTCTAAGGTTTTTTAAATGCTAATTCCTAACTATAACGTGTGTGAAACCTGTGTTTTTTTCAGTGAATTTCAAAGGTTTTGTAAATGATAATTCTTAAATGCATTAATTATTATATTTCTTTCTTTTTATAGTCATTTCCTACATTTTTATTAAAAATATTGATACTTATTTTTTTTTATTATATTCTTAATGCAAAATATAATATAATGCAAAAATTCAAATATTTTTTTATTAATTACTTTTTTTTCAATATATTAAAATTAAATTTTATATAATTCCTTTCTCATTGTTGTTTTTCAGTATTTGTACCTTATGCATACAGTGATCGCACCGCCCATTGTACAGTAAATCGTCCTCTGCGCGTACGCGAACACACGTTACAGATACGCTTTGACGTTACACTCTCTTTGCAGAATTGTAATCATTCAGGCACTACACAAGTACTCATGGTGAAAGTGTGACTTAGGGCATGAACTGCTTCAAACACCAGTAGACTGTGCATCCAGTGTTCTATGCACCAACAAACGTTTCTTTTATACCTTCAATTCCCCAATGTGTATTCCTACACTTCAAGTAAACACTATCATATTTCTGTTTCAGTATTGTAGTGACCATACAGCACTATGTATTAATCTGTACACTGTTCTAAAATAATCCATTTACTACATTAAAACACTAATCAGCAGATGTACAATAAGTGCTACATCCCAAGAGATATGCCAGTTATTGTATACCGTGACATCAACTCCTTGTAGCGCAGGGCATTTTAATGTGATGCACCTTCCAGATGTGTCACATTGTAAATACCACCTATCATGGCACATCTTTTACACCACCAGTGCGTCACAAAAGTGATGCAACAGCTGTGTAAAAGAGACACAATGGGGTTGTAAATCCACCCCTAACACATACAAATTCATCCAGGCAGTTTCACCAGCAGTGCAAATTGAAGCATAGACTTGTAACATATTTATGTGCATATGTTATATTCAAGTGTTTCAGAGGTACTACAGTACACTATAGGTAAACAGCTTATAGATTAAGCACTTCCTTATAGTTCTGCACTTTCACATTCACCATACACTAGTAATGTATTCATTCATTCATTTATAAACTTCACATTCATTCTGAGAAACTTTATACACTAACATAGAAATATAGTTCTTTCTTTGACCAGTGAAGATAGTTCTAAAAATAACTGGGTTTTTTTTGAGTTTTTAGTTTTCAATTTTTTTTGTGTTTTCTCAACAAATTTTTTTTAAACCAAAAAAATGGAACTGGAACTCAAAAAGTATCATAAACAAAAGAATGAAAACAAAGAAAACAAATGTCGAGGACAGCGATGCTCCTGCATCCTGCGTTTCATCAGGTCAATAGACTGTTCCCCATAACACAAAAGTATATCGCAATAAATGCATAAAATTTTAACATCAGCAAAATCAGGATCAATTTGTGGGTGTGGACTGCTTGCTGGAAATGCTGCTGCAGCAGTTGATGTGCTTGGTGCAGTAGCAGGTGGGTTGTTCTGCAAGCTCCGACTTACAGCTCGAGCAAAGTTGTTCGGATGCAAGTTCTTCACATGTCGCACCATATTTGCTGTGCCAAAGGACTATTTTTTACATGGATCACCCCTTGAAAGAGTTGTTTGGCAAATTTACAGGTTACTATTGGAGCATTAACCTTTTTTCCCCTTCTGGAAAAGTAAAGAACTTCCAAATTACAGCTTCTTTCCTCTTCTTTGGAGGTTCTTCAGGAATGAAATCTCCATCTGAAGAATGGCTGGAATATGAGTCCATTGCTAATATTATGGTGGTCTTCCTTCTATTTTACAGGATTCTCACAAGAAATGCTTCTTCTTAGAAAGTCAAAGTAAAATGATTAAAATGGGACAGAACTATCAACATTTGCAATAGGAACTATTATGAACTAATCAAATCTCTTCTTTTAAAGTCACATGGCTTTCCGTATGCTTACGCTTTGCTTAATGTGCTCTTACGAAGTGAGTAGACATAACGTTCCACCGCGATTTGTATAATTGCTTTTAAAAGTAATATACGATTGTCCAAAGTTTAAAAAAACTATTTTCATAACTACTCTAGATAATGTATTCTATTAGTATGTTCATTAAATATATAAATGTATCTTTTTAAACAATTAAAAACATTTGCACCTTTCGAGTACGGGGTGCTGTACATGACGTCACACAGAAACGTTGATGTGATGCGTAACGTCCAAGCGTATTCGTAGCCTATGCGCGGGTACGCACTGAGAATGATTGCCAGTACAAACTATGGTGCAATGACTCTCTCACTGTCAAATCAGAGCACAGGGCGCGCTACGAGAATGGTTACAAGTGGTCACTCATTGGGGATCCGATACTGGCCCTGCCTCTGCGCACATGAAAACCCCACCCATTTCTCTCTCTGTTGTTAATTATTGGTGCACACACTCACACTTGCACATGCGCGGTGCACGCCCACCCACACTTTCCCAGATATCACCACGTAGCTTTCTTGCTATTACTAAGCCTGGAAGCCAATACATTAGCCAATCGGAGGTCCCCCAGGGCTGTCATTCTTCTAGACCGTGAAAACGCCACCAATGGCGGCCCTGGACTTAGTTTGGTCAGCCCCTACGGTTCCCATATAAAGCGGATAGTGACCTTAGCATGCTCTCTTTTGCCTGCGCTGCGGTGACAGACAGACTCTCATCATCGTCGATTGTATCACGAACTGTTTGCTCGAGAGCAGAAGGACTCATAACACTCGACGTGGTATCACTGCTGCTTCCGTCAAGCCAAGACACCATAGCCGCAGTGGCGGCGTCGCCCGCGCCCACCCACCCAGGCCCAGTCAAAGCCCCAGCCTTTGAAGACAAGACAATAGAGAACAGAAGCAAAGGTAGGAGAAGCCGTCATAACATCAGCCTCCACTGTAAATTGTACCTGCATCATAGTATTGTTTTTTACTGTCACGTGGCCCTCCAAACTCTGTTTTCCTTTATTTTTCTGTGACACATACTTTGTACTTCATTCTATTTGCTCCCTCCTAATCCTCCCGTCACTTTTAATATTTATTACTCCCTCACGTGGCCTTCCCAGGCCTCCATTATTATTCATCATATATGATTGATCATAATATATCCTTCTCCGTCACGGAGGTGTCCTAGGCCTTTTCTACATAAATTGTGCATGCATGAATTTCTGTGTCGTATTTTCAAGTGTCACGTGCTTTAGCCTGTATTCTTATAAATTGTGCGTTCATAATATTATTATCTTTTTCACTGCGTCATGTACCCTTCCCATCTCTGTTTTGCTTTATTTTTGTGCTCCATGTGCTTTGTACTTCATTGTATTTGCTCCCTCCTAATCCTCCCGTCACTTTTAATATTTATTGTTGCCTCACGTGGCCTTCCCAGGCCTCTATTGTTATTGATCGTATATGGTTGATCGTAATATTACCTTCTGTGTCACGGGCCCTGCTAGGCCTTTTCTAAATAAATTGTGCGTGCATGAATTTCTGTGTCGTATTTTTGGATTGTGCCCCGTGCTTTAGCCTGTATTGGTCCAATTTGTACATTCATATTAGTATTATTTTTTTAACGCGCAACGTGCCCCTCCCAGCTGTTTTGCTTTACTTTTGTGCGGCACATGCTCTATGCTTCATCGTATTTGCTCCCTCCTACTTGTCCCGTGACGTTTAATGTATATTGCTACCTCACGTGGCCTTCCCAGGCCTCTATTCTTATTGATCATATATCGTTTATCATAAATTAACCCGTTTACTGTGACCATTCTTTTGGCGCAGTGCGGGCGTTCTGAAGAGAGAGCGGGGCCGTGTCGGACGTTGAACGTTTGCAGCACCAGCCAGCTAGTGCTCCGAACGTTCAGCGGCTGACGGCAGTATCAGTGGTTAAATAAATTGTGTTTGCACAAATTGTGTCATATTTGAACTGTGCCCCGTGTTTTAGCCTGTATTGGTCCAATTTGTGCATTCATATTAGTATTATTTTTTTACTGCGTCACGTGCCCCTGCCAGCCGTTTTGCTTTACTTTTGTGAAGCACATGCTCTGTACTTCATCGTATTTGTTCCCTCCTAATGGTCTAACTTTTTATATTTATTACTACCTTACGTGCCCTTCCCAGGTCTCTATTCTTATATATCATATATGGTTGATCATAATATTTCCTTTTGCGTGACAGGGCCGTCCTATGCCTTTTTTAAATAAATTGTGTTTGCACGAATTTCAGTGTCATGTTTGAACTGTGCCTCGTGTTCTAGCCTGTATTGGTCCAATTTGTGCATTCATATTAGTATTATGTTTTTTACTGCGTCACATGGCCCTCCCAGCTCTATTTTCCTTTTTTTGTCTCCCATGAATTTTAATATTTATTACTGTCTCACATGGCATTCCCAACCCTGTTTTCTTACATATTGTACTTTCATAAATATGTATGTTGCATTTTTGTGCTACGCCATGTGCTTTGTGTTTCAACATACATACTCTCTCTTAATCATCATATTTGCTTCCTTTTAATCCTCTCCAGACTTAAAATGTCTTGCTTCCTTACATGACCTATAGTTGTTTTTTTCTGTGCTCTAGTTCGCCTACGAACGTTTTGCCTCCTCAGACTAGCATACATTTAATTCATAATAATTGTTGATTTATAACTTTGACACTATGGTGCTGTACTAGCCCTTTATTTGGCTTACGTTACCTAACCATTTTTCCCTCTATCGTACATCTTTTTATGACATGCTTTCACCAAAATACATGTTTTCAACACTTCACCACTTCATGATCAGTCTTTAAATGCAATTGCTCCCTTTTTTGAAACTGTAATAGTAATTGTTTCTCTATGATTAAAATGTTAGTCTTGATAGTTATGTATACTATGCATACCAAGGCTGCTCATGTAAATGCTACTACTGGGTCTACAGCAGTAATTGTGCCACCCACACAAGAAACTCTAAATATAAAAATCACGCCTATCACTACACGGCCTGAGCGCCCTTTGTTAAACTGTTATGTTATATAACTGCATCCATTTCACAGGCCTTACCTCCGTATTTGTGTAGACTGTACTCTATATCCCTCGCTTAAACTTTCTGCACACAACATATTTTTCGAACTACATTCAAATGAAAAAGTTATTTTGCATTAACTTTTTGTGTGTAAGAAATGTTTGTGTTAGGCTGTTAAACTAATTTCTTCTTTAACAAATGTTACTTTTTCAAAATTAATTTGCAGGAAGCATAACCAGTGATAATTCACCAGCAACTGATCAATCTTCACAACGTGATCCATCTTCACAACGTGATCAATCTTCAAAACCTGTACCAGGTACACCACGTTCTGCTACTTGTAAATTGTGTATACTATAGCTAATAGCGTATGATGTACATATTGGTGTCTCTTTAGAAGCTTGTGTGCTTTCATATATTTTTACAACTAATAGATGCCTTCCTCTCAAACATATGTCTCTCAACAGCAAATATATGTATATATTCATTCCTATTACAGTTACTTATCTTTAAGTAATAATTTCCCACAAATGTATGTACTGAAAGTCCCTAATCTGAAACCTATGATTGATTTAACAGTCAGGTTCGACTTTTGCTCAACATATACATTTGTTATTATGTTTTCAGTTTGCAGATGCTACCCAACTCAGCAGCCAGTAGCCCAGATTTTTACTGATGTAATATTTCTGAAGAATTATAGACTGAAAATTGCAATGAACCTAATGGAGTCATCACGTTTGACTTTAAACAATAATATGACACACGTTGTAGGTTTACTGTATGGTCTCCACATCTTGGGACATTCTAAGTCTATATATCCAGTGTATAATCCTATTGGTTGGAGGTGCTCAAAAGATGGTGTTTACGTACCCACCCACCAGGGTAACGATAATATTCAAGACCAAAAAAGGCCCAGAACGCAACATTATTACAGCTACACCAGAGCACACTTTATCATTATATCTGTAATCCTAAACACAACCCATGTCAGTCCAGAGAACAGACATCACTGTGGGGCAGTCTCCCATCAGAAGTATACTGGTGGGAGACTGCCCCACAGTGATCTCTGTTCTGTGGACTGACCTGGGTTGTGTTTAGGATTACAGATATAATGATATTGTCCTCTGGTGTAGCTGTAATAAATACGTTTGACTTTAACATTTCAATGATAAATAAGGTCTCAAATTCTAGTGTTGTCCTGAACATTGGATTCTTCTTTATTTTGTTTTTTCATTCAAGATCTTTCATAGATGAAGACATATCATTACTTTTTAACAAAGTATAGTAAGATATTGTCATTATAGTTATGAATTTTCAATATTGTTTGTAGTAAAGCGATTTGAATATGTTTGCAACAGTTGTAACTGTCTCTAATCCTGGATCTCAAAACACCTAGACTCATGCATAATATATTGCGAACTAAGTTTTTAACTGTTAGCATTGCTGTTACAATGTCCTAGTGTACATCTTTTTTTACATTTAGAGTCTGTTGAAAATAATTTTTGTCTGCAACCAAGGTACTTCAACAACATACGTGCAAATGTTAATGGTAAGTACCCTCAATGAGTGTAAATACACAATATCATAATTAAGTGTTCTAAGTCCTTGGAGTCTTTAGAAAGCATTACTCTCCAGTTCACATTTGTCTAATACAGGGAGTATGTAACTCTCACTCAAATAACTGAGGCATTTGCAAGGGTCTTTTTAGAGTTACGTCCACCATGTGGGAAAGCTGCCTATGCACCCTTCCAACTAATGGAGTCATTACCACGTTTCCACTAACTGATGAGAGATAACTATGTTTACCATGTAAATACATATAAAGTTTTCATTTCAAACAGCTATTGACCTTTAAACAATGCAATATTAATAACAAGTTACTTTTCACTATTTTCCCAACGGGTCCAATGTTTCGAAAGCAGCAGATGACTCCACCTTAACTTTCTAAAACTAAATGTAAATCTTACTTATCTTTTACTGCTTAGATATGTAAAAAAAATATTTGTAGGTTACATATGATCACATACAACATATCTAAGTAGACATTTGCACACTCCTACAATCTAGTGTTGTGTCTGAATTTTTTTAAAAACTAATGTTGAGACAAGCTTCTTTCAGCTGTCACGAAAATTTAGCAATTATTTTGTTTAGGTGTTGAAATATAAATTTATATCTTCCTCCTCTTTAAAGGTGAAGAAGCAATACCACTCCTCTACACATGATTGTTCAATGGTACTCTAAAAAGTAGTGGTAATTCCACTATCACTATGGTAGATATCTGACAATTGAATCTATGATATAGTTACACCACTATTCCATAGTCATAATCAAAAAGGTGTGTTTACACTCAACAAAAAGAACAATCATGCACTTTTTATGCTGGACAGTATTGCTTCTAAACACCCTTTCACTGCTTTATTCCATACCTTCAAAACAGATTTCATGGAATTACATGCATAGTCTTTCAGGTCTGTATATCTCTAATGTAAAGCAAACGTACTTGTTTGGTTTTCTTTTCTCACTGACATATATAAACTCATCAGTCACTCCTATGGCAAGCTTTTGCAATCCTGAATACTGAGTGCTACGTTTTGTGTGAGAGGATGCCCATGCATAACCAAGCTAAGTTTTCTTTAGCTGCATGGACACATGTAGTGTAATCTGTCAAACACTTTAAAATGCTACCCTCCCACTAGTCCTATGCGGGGATGTAGAATTCAACCGTTCATCATAAAATAGAATTGGATATCACTAAGTACAAAGTATTTTTGTATTATGTAAGCCCTAATGTGTCCCTTAAAGATTCCAGCGAAGTCTAGACACATACTAACTGAAACACACCAATCATTAGTAACCTGTAAAATTTGCCAAATAACTCTTTTAAGGTGTGATCAATCCAAAAAATACTCCTTTGGCACAGCAAATATAGTTCAACACGTAAACAACTTGCACCCCAACAACTTTGCTTGAGCTGCAACACAGAGATTGCACGACAACACACATGCTGCTGCACCAAGCACATCAACTGCTGCAGCAGCATTTTCAGCAAACAGTCCATACTCACATATTGATCTTGAATTTGGTAAACTTAAATTTCTATGCATTTATTGCGATGAACTTTTGTGTTACGGGAAATAGTCTATCAACCTCATCAAAATTAGAAACAGGAGCATCGCTGTCCTCAACATCAGTCATTAGACATTTATCAAGCATTTTTGTTATAAGAACTACCCCGTCCGAAAGCAGTGGGAAATGTGCACACTTGCTGCCTTTCTTGGCTGGAGTTATCAATTATTCTAAAATTAATTCAAATTCAAAATGCAGACCCTTTATTCAGCCTTCTTGGTAACTACTAACCGTGAATGGCAGTGAGTAATTTGCACACGTGCATCCTTTCTACCGCACAGTGTGTGTACTTTGTGCACTTGCATTGTTTGCTTAGATGTGATACCCATTTCTCAGGCTCCCACGGCGGAATCCGACGCACAGTCTGTGTAATGGACAGGAAAACCAAACACACCTTTCCTTTACAAAGCCGTGCGTAGTTTGCACGTCTGCTGCCTTTCTTAATTTTCACCTTATTCTGCATCCACTAGCACAAACACACCTACCTGCTGCCTTTCTTGACTGTCTTTGCCAACTATTACTCTAATTCAAAGTAGAGACCCTTAGTGCACTTGCTTTGCTTCCTTAGATGTGATAGTCATTTCTCAGCCTCCCACTGCGGAATCCGACACCCTGTCTGTATAATAAAAAGGATATCCAAAGATCCACTTCCCTGACAAGGCAGAAGGTAGCTTCCATTTCTGCAGCCTTTCTTGTTTTTCACCTTATTCATCTTCTACTCGATCAAGACACCATCGACACGTGCACACACTTACTTGCTGCCTTTTTTGGCTGGGGTTATCAATTATTCTTCAATTTCATATTATAATTCAAAGACAGGGCCCTTTATCAAGCCTTTTTATTATAACTACTTCCCCAACTAAACACACTAGGTAATTTGGACTCTTTTGCAGCCAATAAAAAAAATTGGAAACTTTAATAAAATTTTTGGGAGCTGGTCAAGTTTCAATATCAGGAAGAACTTTTGTAGCTGTTGCAATTATTTTTCATGATGGACCTTCTACAACATCTGGACATTACACTGTTTATTTTAAATGTCTGAAAGGTTGGATACATGGTAATGATAGTCAATTCGTTTTTAAGCAACGTTTGCCTAAAGCGTTACCAGATTCTTACCTAATATTTTTAAAGCCAAAATTTTAAGATCAAAATTTGGCCTTTCAGGATTACTGCTGTTAAGGTAGGTTAGACAGTTTATCAAATATAAAAAAAATATAAAAATGGACACTAGTTACAATCCTAAACCATTGGTAAAAAGTACTGTGGTCCCCTCAAAAAACTCAATGTTATTTCGGTTTTGCGGTGTATATTGTTTCTCCGCCCCACATTGTAGTTTTTGGCAGTTATCATTGGGTACCACAGTTAGTGATTTGTGCCCGCCTCATCCAGAGGCTCCTCTGGTCTAGCTTGCAGTGTCCAGAGATGGTTATAAAGGTACCCCCACCAAAAATAAGGGTAAAAAGTGAAAAAGTAATATTAAAAATAAAAGAACTCTTCCCCGAAATACCATTTAATGGAAGAGTGATTCCTTAAACCCCCCCCTCCACATGATACAGTCGATAACAATTTGCACACTTGCAACCTTTTTTGGCTGCGGTTGTCAATTATTCTTCAAGTAATTCAAAGTTCAGGCCCTTTTTGAACCTTCTTGGTAACTACTACCCCTGAATGGCAGTGGGTAATTTGCACACTTGTATCCTTTCTTGCGCCCTTTCTACCTCACAGTGTGTAATTTGTGTACTTGCTTACCTAATTAGATGAGATACCCGTTTCTCAGGCTCCCACTGCGGAATCCGACTAACAGTCTGTAATGGACTGGAAAACCAAACACCCATTTCCTTTACAAGGCAGTGGGTTGTTTCCGCATGTGCTACCTTTCTTCCTTTTCACCTTATTCTACATCCACTACCTCAAACACACCTACCTGCTACCTTTCTTGTTGCCTTTGCCAAGTATTATTCTAATTCAAAGTAGAGTCCCTGAAATGGGCCCGGTGTTTTAATTTCTCAGCCCTACCGCCCACAGTGGTAACTTACATTGCCACATTTGATGTGGTAGCCATTTCTCAGGCTCCCACTATGAAATTCAACGCCCTATCTGTATAATGAGGTGGAAATCCAAAGATCCACTACCCTGACAAGGCAGTGGGTACTTTGCGTGTCTGCAGCCTTTCTAATTTTTCACCTTTTTTGATCTTCTTCTCAATCAACACATCATCTACACATAGCACACACCAACTTGCTGCCTTTTTATGGCTGGGGTTATTAATTATCCATGAATTTCATATTCTGATTCAAACTCGTGGCCCTGTATTTTTTTGTTGTACCTACTACCCCGGCAAAAGGCAGTGGGAAATGTGGACACTTACTACCTTTCTTTGCAGGGGTTATCAATTATTCGTGAATTTCATATTCTGATTCAAACTCGTGGCCCTTTATTGAGCCTTTTTGTTGTACCTACTACCCTGGCCAAAGGCAGTGGAAATTTTGCACACTTGCTGCCTTTCTTGGCTGGGGTTATCAATTATTGTTCAATTTAATTTTCTGATTCAAAGTCAAAGCCCTTTATCGAGCCTATTTGTTGTAGCTAATACCCCGGCCGAACGCAGTAGGATATTTTGGGTAGAGGAGTTGGCCTAACGGCTAGGGCGCTCGACCTCGGACCTGGGGATCTGGGTTCGAGTCTCGGTAACGACACCAAAACCTCCTGTGATTCTGGGCAAATCACTTACAGCCTGATTCATTAAGCCGAAATCGGCTCGCAAAGGGCCAGATTCTGAGAATCTGGCCCTTTGCGAGCGCTATTTTTGCATTTGGGATTCATCATCCCAAATGCAAAAATCGGTAATAGCGATTTCGCTATTTTGCGAGGAATTACATTTAAGGAATCTCTATTTGAGATTCCTTAAATGCAATTCATCATCCTTTTAAAAATTGCGAATTCGCAATTTCGGCCCGCTATTTACCGCGAGGTCAAACCTCGTGGTAAATAGCGAAAACTTAGAAAAATGCTTTTAAAAGCATTTTTCTAATTTGCATGTTGCACACACACATGTCCTTTGGACATGTGTGTGCGCAACACCTGTTTCAATTAGCATTTAAGGGGTGCTACAGGGTGTCCTTTGGACACCCCTGGCACCCTTTAAATCGCTATCTTATTTGCGATTAGCTAATTGCTAATCGCAAATAAGGAATACTCCCCATTCATTCCTATAGGCCTTTTGGCCCATAGGAATGAATGGGGAGTTATTCCTTATTTGCGATTAGCAATTTGCTAATCGCAAATAAGGAATGTGTAGGAATCGCATTTCTTTATGCAATTTTCACATGAATCCCGTTTTGCAAGTCCTTAATAGCGATTCCTTATGAATCACTATTAGGGGGTCGCAAAACGGGAGAATGATGAAACAGGCTGCTAATCTCCCCGTGCCTAAAATGAAAGTGTGTGTCCTCATGTAACGTAACTGGAAAATATGTAAAGCGCTCGGGTCAAGTTTGCGCTATATAAAACTCTGCAAAAAATAAAAATATTTTCACACTTGCTGCTTTTCTTCACTGGGATTGTCAATTTTTTTTTAAATTACCAACAACCTTAGAAATTATATTTTCATTTAGAAATTTCAAAGTAATCTGTAAAACTTCTTTGCCATGTTCAGTCATTTCTTCAATTCTTATATCTTGTAGAATACTTCCATAATCAGCATCATTTGCTAGTTGCATATTTGTAATAAGTTCCTTATATTCAAAATATTGCCATATGTTAACATATCCAATCCTACATTACATCGTTTACTTATACTACCTGTGGAGCATGACAACAAATAAGAATACCACAAGCTATCTGGAGAAGCTTGTTGTGAAGTTTCAAGATTCTTGACGAAAATGAAACTTCTCATTATTGATGACCTAAGCATGGTGTCAAACTTAATGCTTGCCTTTGTGGATTTAAGAATGCAGAAAATTCTTAAAACAGATTATGACATATTACTGTTCCTCCCTCCCCCCGATCATGTATCGTCACAGGCTACGTTCAACCTCAGCGCCCAAGGTGTTACTAACTCAGTGCACCACAAATTATCACCACATGACTGTATTGAAAACCATGACTTATTTAAAAAAAATAATATCCTACTTTTGGAGATATAGTTCAACTTCTGTGAATGGACAACAAATATTTATTAAAAAACTTGATTTTAAAGACTTTTCTACCAATGCGTCCTGCTTGGACCACACATAATCGCAGACGCCACAGAACTTTGTTCCTTCAGGTGCCACTAACTCATTCCACCACTTATCACTGCATTCACACACACTAAATTACCAATATTGTGCAGCTGTAATTAATGCCACATAGACATGAAGTCTTGGTAACCGCTACCTCCTACCATCGCCAGATGTCAGTATTCAGCCACAATTTAACGGATTCTTCATTCATTACGTATAAAGTACAGTACCAAATAAAGTAATCTCCCTCAAAGCTACACAAAATCGCCAATTGCCCTTACTAAGCCGGAATGCACAAGACCCAAAAAATTACTATCACTACGTCCTGCCCGAACCACACATCTTCGCAAGCACCACAAACCTTTTTCTTTCACGTACCACTAACTCAGTGCAAACTAAACTAAGTATAACACCTATTTCATATCCTGATTCAAACTCAAGACCATTTATCCAGCCTTTTTGTTGTAGCTACTACCCTGGCCGAAGGCAATGGGAAATGTGCACACTTCCTGCCTTTCTTCGCTGTGGATATCAATTACTCTTGAATTTCATATTCTAATTCAAACTCATGTCCCTTTATCGAGCCTTTTTCATGTAGGTACTGCACTGCCAGAAGGCAGTGAAATAATTAGCGCACTTGCTGCGTTTCTTCGCAGGGGTTATGATGTATTGTTCAATTTCATATTACTATTCAAAATGCAGGCCCTTTATCGAACCTTTTTTGTTCTATCAACTACCCTGGCCGAAGGCAGTGGGGAATTTGCACACTTGCAGCCTTGTTTAGCTGGGGTTATCAATTATTCTTCAAGTAATTCAACTTCAAAGTCCAATCCCTTTATTGAAACTTCTTGGTAACTACTACCCATTGAATGGCAGTGGATAATTTGCACACTTGCGTCCTTTCCTGCGTCCTTTCTACCACACATTGTGTGTACTTTGTGCACTTGCTTAACTCCTTAGATGAGATACCCATTTCTCAGGCTCCCACTGCGGAATCCAACGCCCTGTCTGTATAATAAACAGGAAAACCAAACACCCACTTCCCTTACAAGGCAGTGGGTACTTTGCACGTCTGCAGCCTTTCTTATTTTTCACCTTTTTTATCTTCCTCTCAATCAATACATCATCTACACATACACACACCTACTTGCTGCTTTTGTTGCCTGGGATTATCAGTTATTCTTCAATTTCATAATCTTATTCAAAGTTAAGGCCCTTTAACAAGCCTTTTTGTTGTAGCTACTACCCCGGCTGAAGGCAGTAGAAAATTTGCACACTTACTGCATTTCTTGGCTGAGGTTACCAATTCTGCGCTCAGTAGAGTTGACAATTAGATACCAACATAGCCAGCAGTACAGAAAACGTTCAATACAATCTTGATTTATTTAAAACAGAGACAATTTCACAATGTCCTCAGCTTTTCTTAAAGTTTGAACAGTAGGAAATTCAGCCTTCATTTCTTTAATTTAGAGATGTTTCTACTGTATGTCTTCAGATTTTGTTTAAATAAGTGACAAAAACCATATGTCTATGTCTGTTAACAACTGCCTTCAATCTACACTGCACAGGGAACGTACAAGCTCAGCGCCAAAGATACTACTTACTCAGTGCACCATAAATCATCACAAAGAAGAGTGAACAGTTGAATGTAAAAGTGAGACATACTGTCCCTTTTAAATGGAATTGATGCAGAATTCAATCGACAAAAGACATTACTTCAATTACTGTGCCTCCCCCCCCCCGACCGCACATCATCACTGGCTACGTTCAAGCTCAGCACCAAAGATTACTAACTCAGTGCACCAAAAATCATCACCATGTGACCGTATTGAATGAGATGACTCATTTAGGAAAAAATATATCATAGTTTTTGGAGATATACTTCAACTTATACTGTGTCCTCAGATTCTGTTATCTCTGACTAAATAGCATTCATCGATCTTTGTGTCAAAAACTGCCTTCAATCTACACTGCGGACAGCTGGGTTCACAACTTGAATTCAGCTTCCCTTCTACATTAAGCACAGCCTTGTATTCAGCCTTGCTTTTCTTAAGGCAGAGACAATTATACTGTGTCCTCAGATAGTGTTAACTTTGACAAAATAGCATTCATCAATCTTTGTTTCAACAACTGCCTTCAATCTACACTGCGGACAGCTGCGTTCACAACTTGAATTCAGCTTTTCTTCTACATTAAGTATAGCATTGTATTCAGCCTTGCTTTCCTTAAGGCAGAGACAATTATACTGTGTCCTCAGATTCTGTTAACTGTGACAAAATAGCATTCATCATTCTTTGTGTCAACAACCGCCTTCAATCTACACTGCGGACAGCTGCGTTCACAACTTGAATTCAGCTTTTTTTCTACATTAAGGACAGCATTGTATTCAGCCTTGCTTTCCTTAAGTCAAAGACAATTATACTGTGTCCTCAGATTATGTTAACTGTGACAAAATTGCATTCATCGATCTTTGTGTCAACAACTGCTTTCAATCTTCACTGCGGACAACTCCGTTCACAACTTCAATTCAGCTTTCCTTCTACATTAAGGACAGCATTGTATTCAGCCTTGCTTTCATTAGAGCAGAGACAATTATACTATGTCCTCAGATTCTGGTAACTGTGACAAAATAGCATTCATCGATCTTTGTGTCAACAACTGCCTTCAATCTACATTGCGGACAGCTGCGTTCACAACTTGAATTCAGCTTTCCTTCTACATTAACGACAGCATTGTATTCAGCCTTGCTTTCCTTAAGGCAGAGACAATTATACTGTGTCCTCAGATTCTGTTATCTGTGACTAAATAGCATTCATCGATCTTTGTGTCAACAACTGCCTACAATCTACACTGCAGACAGCAGGGTTCACAACTTGAATTCAGCGTTGGAACTAAATGTGTCTTCTATATCTGTGCTGATAACTGCCTTCAATCTATTCTGCGGTCAGTAGAGTTCAAAACTTGATAACAGGAGCTCCACTACTACAGAAAACATTCAATACAGCCTTGCTTTATTTAAGGTAGAGACTAATGGATTCTATTTCTTCCGATTTTGTAAAACAATGTCACAAATAGCATTCATCTATAACTGTGCTCACTAGAGCCTTCAATCTACACTGCAGACAGCAGGGTTCACAACTTCAATTCAGCTTCCCTTCTACATTAAGGACAGCATTACATTCAACCTTGCTTTCCTTAAGGCAGACGCAATTATACTGTGTCCTCAGATTCTGATAACTGTGACAAAATAGCATTCATCGATCTTTGTGTCAACAACTGCCTGCAATCTACACTGCAGACAGCAGAGTTCACAACTTGAATTCACCTTTCCATCTACACTAAGGACAACATTGAATTTAGCCTTGCTTTATTTAAGACAGACAATTATACTGTGTCCTCAGATTTTGTTAACTGTGACAAAATAGCATTCAGCGAACTTTGTGTCAACAACTGCCTTCAATCTACACTGCGGACAGCTGTGTTCACAACTTGAATACAGCTTTCCTTCTACATTAAGGACAGCATTGGATTCAGCCTTGCTTTCCTTAAGGCAGAGACAATTATACTGTGTCCTCAGATTCTGTTAACTGTGACAAAATAGCATTCATCAATCTTTGCGTCAACAACTACCTTCAATCTACACTGCGCACAGCTGCGTTCACAACTTGAATTCAGCTTTCATTCTACATTAAGGACAGCATTGTATTCAGCCTTGCTTTCCTTAATGCAGAGACAATTATACTGTACCCTCAGATACTGTTAACTTTGACAAAATAGCATCATCAATCTTTGTGTCAACAACTGCCTTCAATCTACATTGCGGACAGCTCGGTTCACAACTTGAATTCAGCTTTCCTTCTACATTAAGGACAGCATTGTATTCAGCCTTGCTTTCCTTAAGGCAGAGACAATTATACTGTGTCCTCACATTCTGTTAACTGTACAAAATAGCATTCATCAATGTTTATGTCAATTAGTACCTTCGATGCACATTACGGACAGCAGGGTTCACAACTTCAATTCAGTTTTGCATGTAAATTTCTCTTCATTATGTGTGCTGAGAAGAGCCTTCAATTAATTCTGTGCTCAGTAGAGTTCACAACTAGATACCAAGACCGCCAGCACTACAGAAAACATTCAATACAATCTTGATTTTCCTAAACTTTGAACACTAGAAAATTCAGCCTTCATTTATTTAATGCAGATACAATTCTACTATGTGTTCACATTTTTTTTAAAACCGCATATTATAAGAAAAATAAAACTATAGAAAATCTACTTGAGAAGGCTTTCAAATTAAATTTTTTTAAATTTGTTTTAGTAATCAATACAATTTGATCACTAAATAAACCAATCCCTTTAATGAAGGTCAAAAGTAAGTGGAAAAGAGAAATTAACGGAAGTAATTTTTTAGAGTTTTTTTGGGTGAATGGAACCATAGTTCAAGTTCTGAGCCTTTTTTTAATGATGAGAGTTATCTTCAGAGTAATGATTTGTTGCATGCAGATGACACTAGTAGTCATGCCTATGAGGTTAGAAATGGTTGTGCTATTGTGAAAGAGAAAATTGTTCCTAGAAATGCAAAAGAAGTGTTAGCTGAGGAACTTTTAGGGAGACCTCCTAAAATTCCAGTGAACACTTGCAATTGTAGCAGTATTTATACTGTAAGTCAATAATCTATTAATTTTTTATGCAATTTCTTACATTACTATATTAAGAAAAGTGTTAAACAAAAGATTAAGATGTGGCAAGGACTAGACTCTTGCAGAGTGAGAGAAAACACTGGTTTGCAAGGTCATTCTCTGGCTTGTCTTTCTAAAAAAGTATAGCAAAGTTTTTTTCACCAATTCAGAATGTTACCAGTTCATCATACTGAAATCATGAAATTAGTCAGAACATTGTATTACGCAAAAATGAAAGCACTAATGTTAAAAAAAAGTTGAACAGTACTCTTTTCCGTGCATTTGTATCAGATGTAACAAATGTCTCTGATGAAATTCAGCTTAGTTACTTTGGTCCTCAGGAAGAAAGTGCAGAAACTGAGATATCATTAGAAGAAAATGTGGAACAGAATGTACAATGTTGTACTGTAGAAAGTTTTGAGCAAGATATTACAAAGTTTAAGGTGATTTCACTGGAAACACCAAATTATTCTTCTATTTGTTTTCAACGTACTAATTATAAAAATCAAACCAGGTGTGTTCATCTGTATTTAAAAAGGAAGAAGGAAAATAATAATGAGTGGAAGCATTTTGCAACTTATTTGTTGGTAGAGAATTGTTTTGATTTGGATTCTGATCAGCGTATTTCTAAATATTTTTAGAACAAATTAGATAAGAACAAAATGCCTTCTAGAGCTGTGCATAATAATCTTGAGCTCCAAATGCAGGGAGCAGGAGCATCATTATGCTCAACATTACTTTTTTGGATATTATCTTGTAATTGGTATCAACTACCTCAGCCGAAAGCAGTGCTTAATTTGCAAACTTTTTGCCTTTCTTTACTAGGAGTATCAATTATTCTTCAATTTCATAATCTGATTAAACGTCAAGACCCTTTATCGAACCTTTTTGTCGTAGCTACTACTCCAGACGAAGGTTAATGCTTCAAAAGTAATCTGTAAACTTTACCAAGCAACTCTTTCAAAGGGTAATCCATCCAAAAAAGACTTCTTTGACACAGCAAATATAGTGCGACACGTAAAGAACTTCCACCACAACAACTTTGCTTGAGCTGCAACACAAAAATTGCAGGGCAACCCACCTGCTGCTGCACCAAGCACATAAACTGCTGCAACAGCATCTTCGACAAGCAGTCCATACTCACATATTAATCTTCATTTTAGAAAACTTAAATTTCTATACATTTATTGCAATGAACTTTTGTGTTACGTGAAACAGTCTATAAACTTCATAAAAAACAGGAACATATCTGTCCTCAACATTACTCATTAGACATCTATCAACCTTTTTTGTTGTAACTACTCCAAACAAAAGCAGTTGAAATATGTACACTTGCTGCCTTTCTTAACTAGGGTTATAACTTATTCTTCTTCTAATACAAATTCAAAGTGCACACCCTTTATTCAGCCTTCTTGTTTACTACTTCCCATAAATTGCACTGCGTACTTTCCACATTTGCATCCCTTCTGGTAACGCAGAGTCTGTGTAATGAGCTGCGTATCCAAAGATCTACTTCCCTGATAAGGCAGTGGGTATTGTGCGGGTCTGCTGCCTTTGTTATTTTTCACCTTTTCATCTTCCACTAAATCAACACATGATCCACACATACACACACCTACTTGCTGCCTTTTTTGACAGAGGTTATCAATTATTGTTCAATTTCATATTCCTATTCAAAGTGCAGGCCCTTTATCGAGCCTTTTTCTTGTAGCTACTACCCCGGCCAAAGGCAGTGAGAAATTTGCACACTTGCTGCCTTTCTTGGCTGGGGTTATCAATTATTCTTCTTGTGATACAAATTCAAACTACAGGCCTTTTATTGAGCCTTCTCGTTATCTACTACCCGTGAATAGCAGTGGGTAATTTGCACACGTGCAGCCTTTTGTTATTTTTACATTATTCATCTTCCACTCAATTAACACATCATCTACACGTACACACACCTACTTGGGTGTTTCTCGCTGCCAATAAATTAACACGCTGAGCAAGAATAGTGACCTCGGCTCTGGTCTTTGTCTCGAGCAAGAGAATTGGATTCCAGGATGGTTGTGCAGATGACAGGGGTAGCGACCCCGCTGAGTGCCCGCCAATGAAAGTGGCTTGGATACGCGTAAAATTGGTGAATATATATACATATAGGGAGGGGGCAAGATACTTTATCTTTGATACACGCCCGCTACCTGATTCACACACATACCCGGCGCTGAGGAAGGCTGGATAAACACCGAAATGCATTCGCCAAACACGGGTGTTGCAGAATCTTCTTAGTGTGTGCCACTGAATAAAGGTGCTTCCACTTACTCCCCTGCTGTGGCCTCTTCACTTTCGTCTTCGGAAGAGGTGGTTTTGGATATATATATATTCAAAAGGACGACAACATGATAGTCAGACAATCTGACAAAGGCGGAAACGTCGTGCTCTGGCCTAGACATTTATATATGGAGGAGGCACTCTTGCAACTAAATGATTCAAACTGTTACAAGCACTGCGATGTTGGAGTAATGAGAAAAGCGCCGTTTGATTTTTATTCCATGTTGATGGGTTGGCGGTCGAGTGGGTTCATCAGCATGGATGAGTTAAAATTTCTTAAAAATGATCATCCAATCACTCCTGTCTTGTATCTTATCCCCAAAGTGCACAAAAATGCCGCCAAACCGCCTGGAAGACCAATCATTTCGGCGTGTGGGGGGTTGTTAGAGAATGCCACGACGTATATTGACTCATTCCTACAGGAATATGTTGCAGCACTCCCCATCTTACATCCAAGATTCAAGTGACTTTTTGAGAAAAATTAATGATGTAAAGTGGGAAAAAGACTATTGGTTAATAGCACTCGATGTAACATCTCTTTAAACCAGTATTGTGCATGCAGATTGAATGAGAGCTATTCAATTTTATCTGGGCTAGCGCCCGATTGAGCTTGCTGAACATAACAAAATGTTGTTAACCATGACCAGTTTTTGTTTAAATCACAACTATTTTATGTTCCTCAACCAATATTATCAGCAGGTCAGGGGTATAGCCATGGGGGCCTGTTTCTCTCCTAGTTATGCCTGTCTGCACATGGGCTACTGGGAGAGACAGGTCCTCTATGGTGATCACCATGGTATCTGCACCCGCCATATCATAAGATGGTATAGGTACATCGATGATGTCCTGATGATTTGGCGTGGGTCGCATGAGGAGGCAATTAACTTTGTTGAAACCTTGAATTGCAATGTGTTCAATTTGGCATTTACATCACATCTCAGTCAGGTTCAGGCACACTTTTTGGACATCACGATTGAGGTCAATCAGGACAGGTTGGACACAAAACTGTACAGAAACCCACTGCGGGCAATACTGTACTGCACACTGATAGCCATCACCCCCGCATTTAATTAGAAGCATCCCCTATGGGGAGATGCTTAGAATCAGGTGCATTTGCAGTACAGATAATCATTGCAAAAGGCCGCAGCTAGCTAGTAAACAACGTTTTCTAGCCAGGGGGTACAAAGAGAGTCTGATTGACACAGCTATCAACAAAGCAAATGCCCTGCCCCGTAAGGACGCTTTGATCCACAAAAAAGCTCAGATATCCCCAGAAACCAAGATACACCAACTAACAAGACTCATCTGGACCTATAACAGACAAAACGGTGCACTAAGGAAGATAGTTAACAAACACTGGGACATGATTAGGTTAGATCCAGTGATTGGCGAGCACATGCCTAGGAAACCAGCGATCACTTTCAGGAAGGCATATTCCATGCAGGATGCTTTAGTTAAATCAAGCCCTGAGGTGATCCCCCCTAACAACTGGATGGCTGCAAGTAAAGGCTTTAGAAAATGTTCCAGTTGCAAGGCATGTTTGCACGGAATTAACAAAACAGAGTTCCTAACCGCGTTTTCCATGGTGCCCCGTAAAATCAAAAAACAACTCACGTGTAAGAGCGAGTACGTGGTATATGTGCTGGAGTGTCAGTGTGGCCTGCAATACATTGGAAGTACCAAATTGCAGGTCCACAAGAGGATACTCCAGCACATAAGGGCCATCAACACAAATGATTCCACGTACCCAGTTGCCAGGCATTTCAAGGAGTACCACAATACCAACAGTGGACTCCTCAGATATTATGCCATAGATACGGTTGGTCCTTTAAGGAGAGGTGGCAACAGGGAAGGTATCTTAAGGGCTCTGGAGACCAGATACATTTTAGAAATGGACAGCAAAACTCCTCATGGCCTCAATTCCACAGATGATTTCTATACTTGTCTCTAGTTATTAGTGAATGTTCTGTTAAGTAGTTGCAATCCTTCATGAAATATGGGATATATTTTTTCACAGATGTCAACTATGATAATATTTGTATTTTTCCACTGTTTCAACTATTTATGTATTAACAGCTAGGTTGATCAGTGGGGTATGAAGCATATGAATACGCCTGGTTCCTCTTTGTCGGAATAGGTATCACATTGTATAGATTATGCATAATCTATGTGTAAGACTTCACCGTAATTGGTTTTTACCAGTATATATAATTTCACAGCGAGCAATTTTTGTTTCTTTTCATCACACATGTACAAATAATTGGCTGTCCGGGGTTTTTTTTCAAAAAAAAGCTTGGGAGGTAAACTCGGTGTCTAATCAAGGGTTGGGTGGCTCTAGAATTGTTTAACATCAGCAGAGCCACTTTTGATGGAAAACAAGAAGATAAAGCAGGGGTTAGGGACTCATGTTTTCTTTGGCCCCATATGGCATGTATCTGCAGTACAGAAACTGTATGTGATTGGTAATTGTGTATTTAAACACAATATCCCATGTTTTGGGGTGCTAAAATTGATGAGATTTAATATAATGTTTTTTTTTTAAATATAAAATTATTTATTGGCTTTTATCTTTATATTTTATTATATAAAATATAAGTTTGGCACCTTGTATCATCATTATCGGAGTATTATATGTATTTATACAGTAATTGTTGATAATGTTGGCAGATTACCTCACTATTGCACTTTGAATAACATGTTTTCTATGTCCATCATCATAAGGCACCCCCCATCACTGTGTCAGCCAATGATATATACTGTTACTACTGCACTTGCACTTTAAATTCAGCTCACTTCCCTCATTGCGTCATGTGACCACGGACTCTGGGCAGGCCGAAACGTTATGCTGACGAGGTGTACCTAAAATAAAAAAACTCACCTGCATTTTGGGTCTTCCGTTTCTTTTTCTGCCGCGGTTCCAGATTGAGGGCGGGCTTATAATCGAAACAGACAGGCATATATATATATATATATATATATATATATATATATTACCTACTGGCGGTCGCCAGTAGGTATATATAGTTAGGATTTTTTCTCTATGGGTTTTTTGAAAATTCTATGTCTAATAACTTTGGCGTTTGTGGACGGAATTGGCTGAAATTTTCAGGAAAATGGCACATTTTGTTTCTGAGCAGCCCTTAAAAATTTGGCTGAATGGATTTGCACGAAACTTGGCAAAATTGTAGGGACTGGTAGCCCGATGTGCCTTTTGTAGGTCTCAATATATGTGCTCCAGTGGATTTTGAGAAATTAACGTTTAAAAAAGATATATATCTGTAACAGCGGACCTGGCAGCGTCCCAGGACGCGTACTTTACGCGCAACGGAGCTTTGTGAAGCGAAGCTGATTGGTTCTCCGGCGTCTGTCAACATTCCAAACAGTCCGTAGCGGCCGCCATCTTGTCTCTCGGTAGGATCGAGAGACAAGAGGAGGCCAAAGCGAAGGGGCAAATGACCATAAGGGGGCATAGTACATTGTCGCTCACCCCCTAGGTTTGATGTGGAGGTTTTAAAAGGGCCCCGCGGGGCAAAAAAAAATAAAAATAATAATAATCGAACAGCTGAATGGATTTGCACGAAACTTGGCAAAATTGTAGGGACTGGTAGCCCGATGTGCCTTTGCTAGATCTCAATATATGTGCTCCAGTGGATTTTGAGAAATTAACGTTCAGAAACAAGATATATATCTGTAACAGCGCTCCGCTTCGCGGAGATAAAATTATATGTGTATTACCTAGCTGTTGCTAACACCAGTTAGCGACGGCTAGTAGAATATAGCGACCATCTTGGGCCCCACTTTGCATGTGAGTGATATTTATCACTAATGACATGCAAAGTGGGCATGCCAAGATGTTAGCGACTGGAAACAGTCGCTAACATCGCTATCTCCTATTATCAACTTTTGGAAATATTCGAGATAAGCGCGAATATCTCCAAAAGCTACCACCTGCCCTGAGCAGTTCTTAGCCATGTTATCCAATGGGAGGTGGATAACATGGCTAAGAGCATTAGCTCGGTAATGCATGAATATCGCTGAGTTTTCAGCGATATTAATGCATTGCGGTCGTTTTTTATCGTATTTCCGATAAACCTTGATAATAGCAAGGTTTATCTGCGATAATTTCTGACGGTAAAAAAATCGTTGCTAAGCATCGTTAGGGATAAATATCGCTTAACTTTGGTAATATGCCCCAACGTCTGTTAACGTTCGATTCGAAGGAAATCAGGAAGTGTTGAAAAACATTGTCTGCGCCATCTTGTCTTTTTTCAAATGCCACACTTTTGTCGTGCACGGCAGCCATTTTAGATGCCTTGACCAGACCCACTCTGTGCACGCTGTCGATCCTTAGCATGGCTCCCCACCCTCGCAAGCATCTCCCCCAGGCAGTGGTCACCCCCGCTCTCTGTCTTATGCATGGGTAATAAACCTCCCCCCATCTGCGCTGCTCTTCCCTGAGAATCACACCCTGTGCCCGCCTGACACCTCCCTTTCGCCCTATTCACTACCGCACCCTCTGACACTCCTTTTCCTCTGTGTCCGATTGTCCAGGCTGGTCCTAGGGTATCAGCTAGCCCTGCAGATGTAGTTTATGGCCACAGCTGTAAAGAATCACCCCTCTTCAAAGGAGTTATAGTAGATCAAGGCCCACACTCGATGAGATCCGTCACAGCAGAAGCGTTGCTATTATCTGAAAACCATCCTGTATTGTGATTGGGGAGGGGACCGAGCCTGAAGCGGAAGATTCCAGGGATGACTCTTTGTACATCAAAGTTTTTACAATTATGTGTCACATTAAAAATATATAGCACTCCGACAAAGTAGTAAGATTATAAAACTTTAATAATTTATAAATATATACAAGAAAACAAAAATAGTAATAACATATAAACATTTTTAGGGAAAAACAACGAAGTAGCGGTCGGCTGTGCGAATAGTCCCAACGCAGCACAACGTCCAGATTTCCGGCGTGGGGCGTCGCGGGGGGTGGGTCATCAGTAGCAAACTGTTGTGCGAATAGTTCCAAGGCAGCAGAACGCGCTGAAATCTAGATGACACTAAAGTGATGTCTAGTAAGTTGCCACCCAGCAAATAACGGCATGGGGCGTCGCGGGGGGTGGGTCATCAGTAGCAAACTGTTGCGCTAATAGTTCCAAGGCAGCAGAACGATGGCACCAAGGTGATGTCCAGTAAGTTGCCGCACTGGTTTTGGTATCCTACAATGCTGCTCCGAATAACGGCGCGGGGCGCCCCGGGGGAGGCGGTGAACGGGCCTCTCCAGGTGGAGTGTCATCTGTTGTAGTGGGGCGCCCCTTTACCGTTTCAGTTGCCATTCCATCGGTTTTTGGTCCACTGTGTCAAAAGCCGCAATTCAGCTGAGTTGCGCCCACTCTTGCGGTGCAGCGATAGGCGGCTGTCACAGGACTCTCAAAATGGCGGCAGGCTGTTTCCTTTTTGGGCCTGGTCCACTGAAATGGCCCTGGGACACCTTGGAAATCGGACGCTTGTCTGCTAGGTCTTGGACCCCATTCTCGAAAGCGTCCCCTCCGCCTTGAGAATTCATCAAAAGTTTTGGGGGCTCCGACTCCTGCAGGCTTCTGGTGGGGAGCGGCTGCCATGATTGCTCGCGGAATGACCACGACTGAGCTACGAGATGGTGGTGCTCTCATGCTGACGCCAGCTTCAGTCTGAAACATCCAGAAACAAGGTGGGGCTTTCATCGTTTGGGAAAAAAAAAAAGTTTTCATCCAATGAAAAGTGTTGTTTTTAGGTCACATGATCAAGCCTTCCATCATTAGGAAACCAAAAGTAAAATGAACCAATGAAAAGTTTTATAAACAAGTCACATGACCTGTTATGCGGCATAGGGTGTAAAATGCGGAGAAAATACGTTGGCACGTGAGGCGGCGTCAGTAGCGGACCGATGTGCGAATAGGCCGAAGGCAACACAACGCGCCAAGATCCGGATGGCACCGAGGTGGTGTCCAGCAAGTTGCAGCACTGGTGTGGCCATCCTACAATGCTGAAAGTCGGCGTGGGGCGCCCCGTTGGCACGTGAGGCGGCGTCAGTAGCGGACCGATGTGCGAATAGGCCGAAGGCAACACAACGCGCCAAGATCCGGATGGCACCGAGGTGGTGTCCAGCAAGTTGCAGCACTGGTGTGGCCATCCTACAATGCTGAAAGTCGGCGTGGGGCGCCCCGTTGGCCTGTGAGTTTGCATCAGTAGCGGACCGATGTGCGAATAGGCTGAAGGCAGCACAACGCGCCAAGATCTGGATGGCACCGAGGTGGTGTCTAGTAAGTTGCCGCACTGGTGTGGCCATCCAACAATGCTGAAAGTCGGCGTGGGGCGCCCCGTTGGCCTGTGAGTTTGCGTCAGTAGCGGACCGATGTGCGAATAGGCCGAAGGCAGCACAACGCGCCAAGATCCGGATGGCACCGAGGTGGTGTCTAGTAAGTTGCCGCACTGGTGTGGCCATCCAACAATGCTGAAAGTCGGCGTGGGGCGCCCCGTTGGCCTGTGAGTTTGCGTCAGTAGCGGACCGATGTGCGAATAGGCCGAAGGCAGCACAACGCGCCAAGATCCGGATGGCACCGAGGTGGTGTCTAGTAAGTTGCCGCACTGGTGTGGCCATCCTACAATGCTGAAAGTCGGCGTGGGGCGCCCCGTTGGACTGTGAGATGGTGTCAGTAGCGGATCGATGTGTGAATGGGGCCGAAGGCAGCGCAACAATATTTTCGGAATAGAAGACACCACTAGGCGCTGAGATTCCAAGATCCGGATGGCACCGAGGTGGTGTGTAGCAAGTTGCCGCACTGGTGTGGCCATCCTACAATGCTGAAAGTCGGCGTGGGGCGCCCCGTTGGCCTGTGAGTTTGCGTCAGTAGCGGACCGATGTGCGAATAGGCCGAAGGCAGCACAACGCGCCAAGATCCGGATGGCACCGAGGTGGTGTCTAGTAAGTTGTCGCACTTCTGTGGCCATCCTACAATGTTGAAAGTCGGCGTGGGGCGCCCCGTTGGCCTGTGAGATGGCGTCAGTAGCGGACCGATGTGCGAATGGGGCCAAAGGCAGCGCAACAATATTTTCTGATTTGAAGACACCACAAGGCGCTGAGATGCCAAGATCCGGATGGCACCGAGGTGGTGTCTAGCAAGTTGTGGCACTGGTGTGGCCATCGTACAATGGTAAAAGTCGGCGTGGGGCGCCCTATTGGCCTGTGAGATGGTGTCAGTAGCGGACTGATGTGTGAATGGGGCCAAAGGCAGCGCAACAATATTTTCTACAATATTTTCGGAGTAGAAGACACCACAAGGCGCTGAGATGCCAAGATCCGGATGGCACCGAGGTGATGTCTAAGTTGCGGACCGATGTGCGAATGGGGCCAAAGGTAGCGTAACAAGATTTTCTGTATGGAAGATACCACTAGGCGTTGAGATGCCAAGATTCGGATGGCACCGAGGTGATGTCTAGCAAGTTGTGCCACTGGTGTGGCCATCGTACAATGGTAAAAGTCGGCGTGGGGCGCCCTATTGGCCTGTGAGATGGTGTCAGTAGCGGACTGATGTGCGAATGGGGCCAAAGGCAGCGCAACAATATTTTCTGACTGACACCACAAGGCGCTGAGATGCCAAGATCCGGATGGCACCGAGGTGATGTCTAAGTTGCGGACTGATGTGCGAATGGGGCCAAAGGCAGCGTAACAATATTTTCTGTATGGAAGATACCACTAGGCGTTGAGATGCCAAGATTCGGATGGCACCGAGGTGATGTCTAGCAAGTTGGTGTGGTCATCCTACAATGCTGAAACTCGGCGTGGGTCACCCCATTAGCCTGTGAGATGGCGTCAGTAGCGGACCGATGTGCGAATAGGCCGAAGGCAGCACAACGCGCCAAGATCCGGATGTCACCGTGGTGGTTTCATAGTTGAGAGGCTCTTCATCTGCAGTGGGGCGCCGAGATCCGGATGGCACCGAGGTGATGTCTAGCAAGTTGCTGTACTGGTGTGGTCATCCTACAATGCTGAAATGTAGTGGGGCGCCCATTTACCGTTTCAGTTGCCATTCAGCTGAGTTTCGGCTGCTCTTGATGCTACAGCGACAGGCGGCTGCAAGAGGACTCTTAAAATGGCGGCCTGTTCTTTGGATTTGGGCCTGGTCCACTAAAATGGCCCTGGGACACCTTAGAACTTGGACGCTCGATTTTTTTTTCCTTTCCTGTACATGCAAAAAAAGGTAAATGCCCGGTACGTTACACGCTTCATCTGCCACGATGAACTCTCCAGAGGAACCGAAAAAAAATATAGTTGTGGTAACTATACCATGCATCGTCATATGGAGAGGTGGCACCAATTAATTATAGTGCTGCATAAAAGAGAGATTTGGAGGAGAACCCCTGACCTGCTAGTACATTCATCAAAGAAGTGGCACTGAGAGCTTCAGAGGCAAGGGAAACGGTCCCAAATATTTAGAAGAACTTTGGAAAGATTAAAATGACATGTTTAGATTGTGGTAAATTAATTTCATGTGGACAGATGAGTGTTACTCTAATAAATACAGCATATGAACATCATCATAGTCGATGGTTGGTAGAGACATTTTGACTATATCCTGGACCTGCCCGTCCTCGCCCAAAATGGCGCCGGAATAAATGGGACTCGTAACTCCTTGTTGTGTACTGGTTGCAGAACCTTGAAATCACGAGATACGTATGCAGTTTTGAAGCACATGGCGGGCGGGGACGAGAATTGATTGAATATTTCGACATCCCTATTGATATTAAGTTCTGATGTGTTATTGATTACTGTACTGTTGAAAGTTCGAATTAACGTCACCCATGGTACTTGCCCGCAAATGTATATCTAGATAATTTTATTGTAACTGGCCCTGTCGTATTTTAATTATAAAATGTACGTCCACCGATTCCGTAACTGTTAGACACCTTAGTTCTTGCCACCTAATGGCCCGCCCGTTACGTTCCTCTACAGTGTAAATGTCTATTCATCATATACGATTACAGTTTGCTCCGTGGCAGGCCCACGTGGTTATAGGCTCGTATTTGTATAATGAAATTTTCACAATAAAGGTTTTTAAAAGAAAACATGGTAGTAGTATATACATTGGTAAAGTTTTTAATAATAGTCACTGTTTTAGAATCATTAAAAGGCAAGTGAAATAAAGCAGACCAATTACATGAAGGGTAAAAGGTATAATACGAAGGAACGCAGTAAAGATAAATGGTCAAGGGCTGTTGTGTTTTCTATTCCTGCAACATAAAGTGATCGATAAGAATCTCATATTCAGGCGTATCGGCGACTAAGACAGCAGGTCGACCCTCTTTTGCTCAACGGCTCCGTCATGGGACGAAGAAACGCTCTTTTTCTCGAAAAAAGAATATATTTTACTTGCAGGACAGTTGTAAAATTTCCGGGAAAGTACATTAGCCTGGAACATTATAACATATATTTAAGAAAAAATAATGTTCGGAAGTAATTAAAAGCGTAATTTTTAGGTGATATGACCAAGGCTTTCATCATTAGAATAAGAAAAGTAAAATGAACCAATGAAAAGTTTTATTAACAAGTCACATGACTTGTTATGCTTACGTTACGCGCTGCGCGCCCCGGATGACTTCCGGATGCGCTAACGCGGCGCGTCATATGACGCATTACGCGACAACGCAGGTCCAGAATATAGTCAAAATGTCTCCACCAACCAGCGGTCGAAACACAACCCCTTTCAGCAGGCTAAATAGTTCTGTTAAATGACAACAGAAGGGACAGGCAACAAGAACCATCAGTCAAAGAGGGGAGGGCTAGTTCTTCTCTACCGGGTTACATTGGGGCGCTACCGGAACTGATCGAATTGGTAGTCTACAGTGTTTCTGGATGTTTCAGACTGAAGCTGGGGTTAGCATGAGAGCAGCACCATTTCGTAGCTCCGTCGTGGCCATTCCGCAACCAATCATGGCAGCCGCTCTTTATCGTTATTTTGGGCGGGGTGGGTGGCGGAGCCGAGCTGTTTTGCAGCCATCATTGTGTGGAGTTCAGTTCATCTCACTAGTTTTGTATTTGTCATGAGGGGTTGTTCCTAATGTTTCTATTTTAGCGAGGTCAAAAAGAGATCCCATTAGTGGCCTACTGATTTTGCTCGATTCCTTTTCTTTTTTTTACACGATTTTTCGTTATCTGCAAAGACTAAACAGAGTATTGCGACTCTGTGTTTGTTTGTAAATAGAGAATGAACCAAAGAGAACTAATTCTAAAATAGTAAATACTTGGATAACAATCAATCAAATGGAGAGAGAAGCAGGCACGACGGATTACAACGGGGGCAAAGGCCTGCGTTAACTACCTTTCACTATCTGCAAAGAGAGAGTACTCCTAATAGAAATGAGGGGGGGGGCACCATTCAAAGCAGATCAGTGTGCATAAACACGAAAATTTTTTCACTTACCACGTACTTGACATTCGACAGCTTATGATATTTGCTATTAAAAAACCATTGAAATTCACTGAAAAAACCATAGGTTATATACCATATATAGTTAGGAATTAGCATTTACAAAACCTTGAAAATTCACTGAAAAAACCATAGGTTATAGACCATATATAGTTAGGAATTAGCATTTAAAAAACCTTATTTTACTCACACAAAACCATTGAAATTCCATATATAGTTAGTTGCACTAACTATATATCGCGCACCCGCAATCCACTGCTGATCATGTCACATATTACATCATTCATGACATGGTCAGTGACATCACTGATGACATCACTGATGACATCTCAAATGACATCACTGATGACATCACTGATGACATCTCATTTGACATCATTCTTGTGCTAATACGATAAACCTCTTCAGACTCTAATATAACCTTAGATACACTCAGTGTATACAGACACTCACACACTGCCACTCATCCATGGAGTTACTCACACACCCAGTCAGTCATGCAAAGAAACAATCTCACCTCCATTTCTTCAACTATACAGTTAAACACACCTTACTTATTGAAACATATACTAACACATATTTACTCTCTTATACAATCCCTGATACAAGTTCACAATGATCGATACAACCACTCACTCATTCAGTGGCTCTCATGCACAGTTATTTATATATGCCAACTCTCACATGTACTGTGTTTAACATATGTACTTACTATGACATGTAGCATTGAGATATCCATTCACTCATCAATACACTCATGCACACAGTCAACTGCCCATGTAGCTGTTTCCACATGCAGTCTTGAACTCATACACCTAGTGAATAAACTGCTCACACATCTATGCATAGAGTCACACACCTTCCAGCCACCCCCACACAAACTCAATCTGCCATAGAAATACTTGGGCAACCAATTAATAACACATATAGCCTCTCGTATAGCTAATGATCAACACATGCAGCAGTTTACAGAACAACAGACATAATGATGCACAAATTAAGACAATTTAGTCACTAACCCATGCACTCAGTGAGACACATTTAATCACTCACTCATACATTCAGTCATGCACCTACTAAATCCTTCGTCCAGACACTTATACATCTACTCATTCTTCAATATGTAAAACATATTTAAACTTCACATAAACACACAGTCACTGGATGACGTCATCAGTGATCTCATCAGTGATGTCATTTGAGATGTCATCAGTGATGTCATCAGTGATGTCACTGACCATGTCATGAATGATGTAATATGTGACATGATCAGCAGTGGATTGCGGGTGCGCGATATATAGTTAGTGCAACTAACTATATATGGAATTTCAATGGTTTTGTGTGAGTAAAAGAAGGTTTTTTAAATGCTAATTCCTAACTATATATGGTCTATAACCTATGGTTTTTTCAGTGAATTTTCAAGGTTTTGTAAATGCTAATTCCTAACTATATATGGTCTATAACCTATGGTTTTTTCAGTGAATATATATATAGATAGATAGTTATAGTTAGGATTGGCTACCATAGGAAATCCGCAACATTCTATTGGGAATAACTTTGGCGCCGGTGGAGGAATTTGTGTGTAATTTTCCAAACTTTTGGCCAGCTCCGCTGCGCTCCTTCCCTGAAAGTTTTGGGGGGATACGTGAAGTGGGGGCTGAGAAAAAAGGGGGGTCCCAAAATGTGTTTTTCCCATGTTAATTTCCATAGGACGGTCTGACAAGTCTACAGCCCGAACCGCTGAACGGTATTACGCCAAACTTGGCAAAATTGTAGGGACTGGTACGCAGATGTGCCTTTGCTATATTTTCTGAAAATTGCTCCAGTGTTTTTTTTTTAAATTAACTTCAAAAACACATATATATCTATAGGCGCGCTCCGAGCGCTCACCGGTACGCGTACCGGGGAGCGCACCCGGCGCGCTACGGGAGTGCGCGTGCGAAAAGCTGATTGGTTGTCGGGTGTCTGTCAACATTCTAAACAGTCCGGAGAGTCCACCATTTTGTGTCTCGGTAGAATCGAGACACAAGTGGTGAAAAAGAAAGGGGGAAATAATTAAAAGGGGGCAGGGTAGACATCCCCTGACCCCCTAGGTTTTCTGAGGGGGGCCTAGAAGGATTCTTAAGGGCAAAAATGTTGTTAAAAAATTTCGCGGGGTAAGCGCTGGGTGCGCTCCCAGGTGCGCGCACCGGTACGCGCACCCTGAGCGCACCACGGGGAAATACAGTGTAAAAAAACGCTCACTCAGGGCCTCATTTATGAGAAATGACGCATCGATGCATGAAAGCAGCGATGCATCACTTCTCAGTGCGCTCTCCTTGCGACATTCCTTATGCGTCATATTTAATGTATGACGCATCATGTTACAAGGAGTTACAGATACGTCAGTATTTCTGACGTATCTGTAAGCACAAAAGTGACGCATTGCTGGAGTGTGTCACAAAAGTGACGCAACTCCAGCAATGCATCCTTTCACATGGGGCAAGCTCTATGTGAAAGGGCCTGTGTCAGTCTTACGCCTGCAAGGTTTTGTCGCAACGGCGTCCTAAAAGTGACGCAGTGAAATCTCATAGATTTCACTGTGTCACTTCTACGACCCTTCCTTGCGTCAATATGCCCCCTTTGCATACATTATACCTGGCGCATGTATAATATGGCACAGGGGTTTACAAAGTGACACATCTACCTAGATGCGTCACTTTGTAAATATGACTCAACAAGGCCCTGTTTTTACACCACTGGTGCGTCTCAAAAAGTGATGCACCGGCGGCGTAAAAGTGACGCATGGCCTCATAAATGAGGCCCTCAGTCTTCTACTCTCACTTTTTCTTTCACTTTCTCTATCTTTTTACTCCCTTACTCACCTTGGCTCACACTCACTTGCCTTTATCCAGTCTGTATCTCCACTCTTTCCTAAACATCACTGCTCTTTTCTTACCCTTCCACATCCCCGTTCCTTTACTACATTTTCTTCACTTATCCTCATTCCGCATGTTCCCTTTCCTCCTCACTCACCTCCCACACTCACCTTTTTTCAGTCCCCCTACTTCACTTCCCTTCCCCTCTCGTCCCCTTCTTTGCTTTCTCACTCATTTTCCTCTCCTCTCCCACTGCACTCCACTTCAGTTACTCTTTTTCATTTTTTTAAGAATACAGCTCTTTTTTGAGAATTGGAGGTAGTTCTAAAAAGAACTTTTTTTTTCTTCTTTTTTTTCAACAAAAACAAAAACAGGGAATGGCAAACTGCTCAACAGGAGCAAAAAAATAAAAATAAAATTTGGGCTGGGGACGGCAGCGGTGGTTCTCTAATGCTCGAGCAATGTTCAAAATACTTTGTTCCCCGTAACAAATTAGGGCATCACAATGTTTGCATTTGATGGATGCCTCATTAAAAATAGGTTGAATATTGGGGATCAGCTGCTCTGGTCGCCCCTCACCGATGTAGTTGCTCCTCCAGTTGAAGTAGAGGCACCATCCCTTGGAGCCTCTCGTGCCAGAGCCCTGACACTCTCCCGGGCATAGTTCTGTGAGTGCCTCCTCTGGACGTGCCGAATCATGGTGGGATTTCCAAATGAATATTTTCTGGTAGGGTCACCCCGTGACAGGACAGTGTGACAAATTCGGCACTCCACCTTTGGAGCATTTACTTTTTTTTATCATCTGGAAAGGAAAAAAACTTCCATATGAAGTGTTCTTTTACCCTGGGCCCTCTTCTTCTATGAACCCATCTGAGTCCTCACTGCTACTGGAGGGTCTTGCAGCAGCCATGATAATCCAAAAAAGGTTAAGCAGGAAAAAGACAGATCTTGCAGTTACAAAAGTGAAAGAAGAAGTGAAGGAAATGGGTGGGGATTTCATTCTTTGGAAAAAAATGTTTAGCAACCAATGAAAAGTGTTAATTAAAGGCACATGACTTGACGCGCTTACGCTGCGCGCACCGGAGCGCTTCCGGGGGCGCTTACGCGGCGCGAACGTAGGCACTTCCGGGGGCACTTACGCGGCGCGCCTGAGTGACGTTTTGGTAGCTTTACGGAAATGCAAAATCATTTTCATTCAGAAAATCAAAAATACTGCTTTAATAAGTATGGTACTGAATGTCTTGCATTATTATTTTGTTTTCATACATATTTTTTTTTTACGAACGCAGAATTAGCGCTCTCGCTGCGCTCTCGGGAGAGCTTACCTGTGCGCGCACCCTGAGCGCACCAGGAAAAAATCATTAAAAAAAAATATATACATTGAACAAATAATTTTTTTTTTTTAAATATAATTAATTGTTGTAAAAAACAGCTAATTAAAAAAAAAACTATGAAATTCACGGAAAAAAATTATAGGTTTCACAAACGTTATAGTTAGGAATTAGCATTTAAAAAACCTTTGAAATTCACTGAATAAACCATAGGTTTAACACTTGTTATAGTTAGGAATTAGCATTTAAAAAACCTGTCAAATTCATTAAAAAAACCATAGGTTTCACACCAGTTATAGTTAGCTGGACATTTTACTCATACAAAACCTTTGAAATTCACACGTTATAGTTAGTTGGACTCACTATAACTCGCGCGTCCGCAATCCATTGCTGATGATGTCACATATTACATCATTCATGACATGGTCAGTGACATCACTGATGACATCACTGATGACATCTCAAATGACATCACTGATGACATCATTGATGACATCTCAAATGACATCACTGATGACATCACTGATGACATCATCCATGTGGTAATACGATGCACCTCCTTACACTCTAATCTAACCTTTGATACTCTGAGTGCTAAATACAAACTACCATTCCTGAAATTATTGACACACCAATACCAGCAACTACATACGCACTCACTGATTTCTAGGTCTACACACACATCCACTCATTCACCCATACAATCACTCATACATACAGTCACTCATCAATAGAACACTATCATATCCATTCATACACTTATACAGACACTCACACGCTGACATTCATCCACAGAGTTACTCACACACCTAGTCAGTTATGCAAAGAATCAGTCACACTCCCATTTTCTTAACTACACAGTTTTACTCACTAAACCTTATTTAATCAAACAAATACTAACACAAACTTACTCTCTTACAATCACTGATGCAAGTACACATTGATCCACACAGTCACTTACGCAGTCACAGGCTCTCATGTATAGTCAATTATATATGCCAACTCTCACATGCACTGTGTTTTACATATGTACTTACTTGGACATGGAGCACTGAGATAGCCATTCACTCACCAACACACCCATGCACACAGTCAACCACCCATGCAGCACTTTCCACATGCACTCTTGAACCCATACACCAAGTGAATCAACTGCTCACACATATATGCACAGAGTCACACACCTCCCAGCCACCCACACACACACTCACCCTCACATACAAATATTTGGGCAACCAATTAATAACCCATATAACCACTCATATAGCTACTGATCAACACATGCAGCAGCTTACACAACAACAGACATACTGATGCACACATTCAGACAGTTTAGTTACTAACCAATGCATTCAATAAGACACATTTAATCACTCACTCATACAGTCAGTCACGCACCTACTAAATCCTTCATCCAGACACTCATACATACACTCATTCTTCAATATATAAAACATATTTTTACTTTTCAGAAATACACATTCACTAGATGATGTCATCAGTGATGTCAACAGTGATGTCATTATTAAACTGCAATCATGATGGCACACCGGAAGCCATAAATAAAGGAAGTATGCAGGGGAGGTTTGGAAAGCAATTTGTAATGCCAGCTGACACGGCCTCTGATGAGAAGCACCAAATGCTTCGAAACGCGTAAAGGCCAGGGACTAGATGCAGGGAGAGAAAGCCGCTTGCCTTGTGAATACAAAGTTGTTACTTTACCTGTCTGCGAAGTGCGGTCTTGCACCTGGGGACCCTTGTTGTGTATACATAATCGCGGCACTGCCAGGCCGCGGAGACGACGCACCACCGTGAGTTAATGGCGGACCCAGAGAAGTGAATCTTCGCTTCTTGACGGACGCAGCAGTGCGATAAATTAAGGCAAGTGAAGTTCCCTCCTGGAGCCCACTGGAGGGCTGAAAAATGAAGTTCCCAACTTTGTGGTAGCTGACAAGCCCACTGGAGGGTGTATATGGGCTGAAAAAGACTACATCTCCCAGCATACATCACTAATTAAACTGCAATCATGATGGTGCACCGGAAGCCATAAATAAAGGAAGTATGCAGGGGAGGTGTGGAAAGCAATTTGTAATGCCAGCTGACACGGCCTATGATGAGAAGCACCAAATGCTTCAAAAAACGCGTAAGGCCAGGAACTGGATGCGGGGAGGAAAAGCTGCTTGCCTTGTGAATAAAAAGTTGTTACTTTACCTGTCTGCGGAGTGCGGTCTTGCATCTGGGGACCCTTGTTGTGTAGATATATATATATATATATATATATATATATATATATATATTCACTGAAAAAACCATAGGTTTCACACACGTTATAGTTAGCTGGACATTTGTTTTTTTCAGTGAATTTCTAATGTTTTTTTAAATGCTAATTTTTAACTATAACGTGTGTGAAACCTATGGTTTTTTTCAGTGAATTTCTAAGGTGTTTTAAATGCTAATTCCTAACTATAACGTGTGTGAAACATATGGTTTTTTCAGTGAATTTCTAAGGTGTTTTAAATGCTAATTCCTAACTATAACGTGTCTGAAACCTATGGTTTTTTCAGTGAATTTCAAAGGTTTTGTAAATGATAATTTTTAAATGTATTAATTGTTATTTTTTTATAGTAATTTACTACAATGTTTTAAAGTGTTTATTTTTAGATATTTTATGTTTGAAATTACATTACATATTTTTATTATACATTGAAAAAAAAATGTTTTTTAAATATTGAAATTATAATATTTTTTTATTTTAATATTTTTTTAATTTATAAATATTTTATATAGCAGGCAATGATATCCTATGGAAGGAAATTCAAGTTACTGGGAAGTACAGTTAAAATTACTTTTCAGGAATAGTAGTGAGCTGAAAGATGCAGCACTGCGGTATCTCCAGATAACAGGTGAGTAAATTGGAATTCGTAGTTCGACTGATTTTTGAGGAATTTTTGTAGGTTCCAAAACTCCACACTTAGAAGAATTTCAAAGTGAAACCAGTCAATGTTAGCCTGTGGAAGGAAATTCAAGTTACTGTAACTACGATTAGAATTACTTTTCAGGATCAGTAGTGGGCTGAAAGATGCAGCACTGATATCTCTCCTGATAACAGGTGAGTAAATCGGAATTCGTAGTTCGGCTGATTTTTTAGGAATTTTTTACAATTCCAAAACTCCACACTTTGAAACATTTCCAAGTGAAATCAGTCAATGTTAGCCTATAGAAGGAAATTCAAGTTACTATAACTACGATTAGAATTACTTTTCAGGATCAGTAGTGGGCTGAAAGAAGCAGCACTGAGGTCTCTCCTGATAACAGGTGAGTAAATCGGAATTCGTAGTTTGGCTGATTTTAGAGGAATATTTGTACGTTTCAAAAATAGACACTTAGAAACTTTTCTGGTGAAAACCACACAATAGATTCCTATTGAAGGAAATACAAGTTACTGGTGAGTACGCTTAGATTTACTTTTCAGGGTCCATACTTGACTCAAAGATGCAGCACTGACCTCCAGTATGCACCAGGAGGCTGCCTGGCAGAGAGGTGTAAAAAGGGGTGTGGCCTCTTTACACGTCTCTGCAAGGCAGCCCCCTGGCGCGTTTGCAGAGGGGCAACTAATTTCCCTTGAATATTGGGGGTCCCTGGGGGCCAACTAGCCCACCAGGAACCTCCAGTATGCACCAGGGAGCTGCATTGCAGAGAGGTGTAATGAGGCCACGACCCTTTTTACAACACTCTGCAAAGCAGCTCCGTGGCCTTACTGGAGGTATCTGGTGAGCTAGTTGGCCAACAAAGAACAAAATTTGAGAGGGGTCCAAGGGGAAAGTTATTTATAGACCGGCTTGCATCCTATCCCCCAAAAAACTAACAGTATAACAACACACAAAGGATGCCAAGGGTCTCTAAAAAAGGCTATAAAAATTCTTAACACCTGAATGTAGTGTATGAAAAAGATTTGTACAGAGGAGAGAAAGGACAACAGAGAGGAAGTGTACCCATCAGCCCACCCATTGGGGGAACCTCATCATCTGGGTTAAAGTTGGAAACTGGTATCCACTATGTGAGAAGTTGGCCTACTATATGATGCTCACTAGTTCTAGTGATCACCTTGTACCGTGCCAAGCAACCCTTATGGTGCAGGTTGTAAAGTCAACCTTATAGACAAGCTATCCTAGGGGTAGCATGGACTAAGCAGTCTTAGGCTAAACTCTGTAAAGGCATGTGAAGCAAGCTGTTTTACTATACACAATCCCTTGAATACCAAATGAAAGGACACCACACAGATATATATTGAAAATATATATAGATTTATTTCTACAAATAACCCTGATACTCTTTATGAGCACAGAAGCAAATGCGTTAAAACAAAACACAGTTTAAATATACAAAAGTTGCACAATTATGGATGAGCCCTAGGGGCCACCTAAACCATATACTAAAATAGTGGTATAAGAACCACTATGGAGAAAGTGAAGAGGCCTAGGGCCTGGGGAATCTCTGGAGCTGTTCGGGACTAGCAGTGAAGAAGTCGGGAAAGGCCCGCGGGACTCGGGTGCAGTGCGGAAAGTGCACGCAATACCAATGCAATGTCAATGGTGCGTAAAAGTTACAAAGTTAGTTATTAAGGAACCTTCCGAGTGACCTAGAAGGATGAAACTTTAGACACAGACACTAGAGGTGTATACCAGTGTGGTAACACCGGCGTTGCTGAGTTACCTCACCCACAGGAAGCGGGTGCACAGGGTCGAAGTAGTGTCGGGTTTCGTCACGCAGGTCGATGGTGCTTGGAGCTGAAGATGCTGCAGGTGGCTCGATGTGAAGAGTTCCGGTGGATCCAAGGGTGGATCTGAAGAGGTGAAGACCTGAAAGCAGAGGGGACAATGTTCAAAGTCACTAGCCAGTGACTACCGTGGAACCAGGAAGTAACCAGGCGATGTTGGGTGCAAACAGGTGGTGTCATGAAGATTATCTCTGCAGCCACGTGGACACGAAGAGGTCAAGGACGTCCAGGCGTCGGTCACGAGCTGTCCCACGTAGGCTCTCGCTGATGGCGGTGTCGGCAATTTGATTGGAGCAAACAGGCCTTGGCTAAAGCAAGCCACGCAGGAAGTGATTCAAGCTTCTCATTCGGACCAGCAAGGTCAGAGCGGGTTCTCCTTTTCAGGGGAGCAAGGGCCAGTCTGGAGCAACCAGACCAGCAGTGTAGTTTGTCGTTTTCGTTGCTAAGATGGCCACTAGCCACGTGGCAAGTGGCCGGGATGGTGTGTCGAGTGGCACAGTGCAAAAGGGCCCCACACAGATCGTGGAGATGCTGGGGGGCTGATCTTCAGTGCAACGGCTGCTCAAGGTTGGGGCTTCTCAAACCCCAAAGCACAGCATCGAGGGTGCCTCGAGTGCTGCGCAGTCAGCTTCTCGGGGGTCTTTCAAGAGGTCCGGTCGCACGTCTCTCGGTGCCTCCACGGGTCCCTTCTTTGCAGGGACTGTGGATCGGGCTGTGAGAAGTCTGGGAGTGTGAGTCTTGTCAGGCTCTGGGATCGGGCTCCGGCAGGAGGCGGCAGCAAAGCAGACATCGAGTTGCTGGATGGTGCCTGTGTTCACAGGGTGGCCACTCCTAGGCCACAAGGGAGATGCTCTTCAGTCTTCTGTGCAGCAGAATGTCGAAGTCCAGTCGTCTTCTTAGTTTCAAGTTGATTCAGGATGATCTGAAGTCTCAGGACACAGCTCCCACTCTTATTCGAATCTGGGGGGCCGGATCACCTACTAGGTCCCTCCTCTGGGTGGAACCAGGAAGGGGGGTGGTTACACCCCCTTTCCTTTGTCCAGTTTCGTGCCAGGACTGGGGCTGGAAAGCCCCAGCACCGGTTTGAACTGGCCTATGCACAGGGACACCTTGTGTGCCCCAGGCATGTCTGAATCTATTCAGCCCTGTCCTACCCAATACACAAAACCTTGTCTGGGGTGGTGCTAGCACCTCCCAAGGCAGGAAACCCTTTGTCCAAGCTGCCCTTGCTGGAAGGACTCCCAGCAGCAGGAGGTCAGACTTGTGTCTGTGGTGGCAGCATCCATTTTGTGATGCTAAGGCTCTGTTTAACTTTAACCGGGGTTCAGGTTAGGTACATGTCGTTTCCCTCTAGAAGGGTGGAATGCTACCCCTGTCGCCAGAACTGGCGAGGGGGTAGTATTTCAATTCGTATGACACCTTACTCGACATGTTTTGATAAAGCCAAACCAAAGATAGCATTTAACCGCGAGGTTCATAATGCACTTAAGAGTATATGGTATGGCAGTATCATGAAACAGCTAAAGGACATGGTTCCAAAAGCTGCAGACAGGCTCAGCTCATGCCAGAGCACCATCTCACATATTTCCCACCACTCTGCCTCCAGGATTGATGAGGCATTCCATAGGAGTGACTGATGGGAACATATGTGTCCATTTTAGGTTAGGTGTAGGCATACTACACCTAAGTAAGGGGTGGTTACACCGACTTACCCCAGCTGAGTGATCAGGCAGTTGTGTCAAATATGGAGGCCAGGCCAGGGGTGGCACAATACATGCTGCAGCCCCTGGTAGGCCTTGGAAGCACCTATGCCCTGGGTACCTGGGTACACTGTTACAGGGGCCAATAAGGTGAACCAGTTCCAATTTCGTTATGCACCTAAAGTACATGGGTAACAATTTAGAGAGAGAACAGCAGGCTGTGGGTCTGATTAGCAGGCCCACAGCCACATTAAGTCATAAACCAGTGAAGCAAAAAGCAAAAATTTGGGGTGACCATAGGATAGCAGACCCTACTCTCATACACACTAGACAACTCATCAGTTCTCTTATGAGGAGTACTAGTATTGGATCCACCAGTGAGAAGGACAGCCAGCAGGAAGTATTAGGAGGCTGAAGGGAAAAAAAAGTTGCAGTGCTCAAATGATTGTGAAAAATAAGTGTGATAATATTAAAAATGCCTGTTATGATGGCAAAAGAAATGCTTTATTGGGGGTGACCAACATAACGGCATGGTTAAAAGCAGAGTGAAGATAGTACGGAAATAATGTTTACTATTAATCGTAGATCTTAATTGGTCAACATGTTTCAGCCTTACCAGGCTTTCATCAGGACCTGCAATGTACACTACTGCAACAGTGAATCATAAACAAAGTGGAGACCTACCAATAATGTATTTACACTGTGGTGGTCTCACGTAGTTGTGATAAAAACTCAGCTAAGAAACAAAAAGAAAAGAAAAACACACAAAGCATAGCAGATGTAAACATTTTAGGGAACATCGGTCTTGTGTATTTAATCAATGAACCACACTTTGGTACAGTTGACTCACACATAGAAATTGTGGAGAAGGCCTCACCTTGCCTGGCACTCGCTCAGGTCAAAGAGGCCACGCTCTAATCATGGGGAAAAAAGAAAGAAAAATAAAGGAATATATGTCTGCAACTCAGCATGCAGTGCATAGTAAAATACCTTTGGTGATACTAAATATAGGCAATGGCCGATGGCAAAAAAGACAGAGGGAAAGCACTCAATAGGAGTCAGGACACAAAACAGGCGTTTCAGGTTAGTGTGAGATTCAGCGCTTAAATTTGGTGAGCGAAAACTCCTGCATATCCTTTACATAGGTATGTATAGGTATAGCCTGACTCATGTAGATGGAAGAAACACAAGTGGAGAAAACCTGAACATGTGTTTTAGAGTGTATATCCCATATGCTACAAATTAAAAATTAAAAAATACTCTTAAAAAGTAGCAAGGAACAATAACAGAACTGTTGTTACAAAAAGTCTTGAATGCTACGGCTAGGCAAAACGTGATGATGAGCCGAAGTGTCTAGCGTTTGAAATGAAGATAAACCAAGTAAGAAATAAACCAAGTAGAAAGACCCGGATCGTATTCACCCACCTGTCCGTCGTTGCCTCGGTCGCTCAACTGAGCCGAGGGGAAGGTGGTGAATACTCCGTTTGGACGAAATAAAAGGATCATTAGCGGACCAGAAAGGAAACGCTTTTTGTGTTTCACCAGATATATTAGGTGATGATTGGTTTAAATGTAAGGGCCGGAAACACTCGGAGAAGCATTTCCGCCGCATCTAGGGAAGGTAAAACGATAACGGACCAGATAGGGAACCCGTGACAGCACCTTACACACATTACTTCATGTTGATTGATCCATATCTGAAGACCGGAAACTCAAATACAAAAACAAATTTGCCGCTTCTGTAACAAGTGAAAAAGAAGCAGACCGAATTGGGAACGTATCGCCGTGTGCCACATGTGAAAACCTGTCAACAAATCAGAAGCCCCTATCAAAAAATAGAGCAGAGGCGGACCAGGTGGAAAACGTCTCGCCACGTATATGTAGATCGGTCCGTTTAAAAAACGGAAACCGGAAAGGAATTACGGCACCAGATCTGTGTAACTAAGGCCATATGTGCCTGTCAGCATATAAGTTAGAGATCGAAACGACGAAGACTGTGACAGTTATAATCAGAAAGATAAGAACCAAAAGCTGCTGAGCTCATAGGTGCACCTATAATCAGACGTAATGCTGAGGTGTGAAAAAGGCGTTGTTAAATTGCAGATATATTTTGGCTGGACAGAATGAAGGCGTGAGCTGGTTAATTCTCATGAGGTGGTGAGATGTTGCCACCAGACTGTCACATCTTCTCAATTGGATGTCAGTCTGCCTGTCAGTCTGCCTCCATAGGGGCATATTAAGTTGTTATTACACTCACTACTGGAAATTGGATAACGCATGGTCTAGATAGTAATTCAAGCCCCTGAATGACCCAAAATACAAAGTGTATGTTAGTAATCATCAAGCAGCACCTAGATGTCTATCTCCATAGTGGTGACTTAGTTGCTAGATAAGCACAATCTGTGAAATAAACACTACCTCTCTGCCAAATTTGGTGTAATTACGTTTGGCCGTTCGGGCTATAGCTCTGGCTAAAGGTCCTTATGGAAAATTGGATGGGGAAAACACGTTTTGGGAACCCCTCTTTTTTCTCGGCCCCCACTTGACAAATCACCCCCAAACTTTCAGGGAAGGATCGGAGCAGAGAAATGTGCGAATATTCGTCCACCGGCGCCAAAGTTATTCCAAATAGAATGTTGCGGATTTCCTATGGAAACTAGGTTTTAACTATAACTACCAACTGGCGACCGCCAGTAGGTAATATATATATATATATATATATATATATATATAAATTTCATCCAATTCCGTCCACAAACGCCAAAGTTATTAGACATAGAATTTTCAAAAATTCCCATAGGGAAAAAATCCTAACTATATATACCTACTGGCGACCGCCAGTAGGTAATATATATATATATATATATATATATTCACTGAAAAAACCATAGGTTATAGACCATATATAGTTAGGAATTAGCATTTAAAAAACCTTATTTTACTCACACAAAACCATTGAAATTCCATATATAGTTAGTTGCACTAACTATATATCGCGCACCTGCAATCCACTGCTGATCATGTCACATATTACATCATTCATGACATGGTCAGTGACATCACTGATGACATCACTGATGACATCTCAAATGACATCACTGATGACATCTCATTTGACATCATTCTTGTGCTAATACGATAAACCTCTTCAGACTCTAATATAACCTTAGATACACTCAGTGTATACAGACACTCACACACTGCCACTCATCCATGGAGTTACTCAAACACCCAGTCAGTCATGCAAAGAAACAATCTCACCTCCATTTCTTCAACTATACAGTTAAACACACCTTACATATTGAAACATATACTAACACATATTTACTCTCTTATACAATCCCTGATACAAGTTCACAATGATCGATACAACCACTCACTCATTCAGTGGCTCTCATGCACAGTTATTTATATATGCCAACTCTCACATGTACTGTGTTTTACATATGTACTTACTATGACATGTAGCATTGAGATATCCATTCACTCATCAATACACTCATGCACACAGTCAACTGCCCATGTAGCTGTTTCCACATGCACTCTTGAACTCATACACCTAGTGAATAAACTGTTCACACATCTATGCATAGAGTCACACACCTTCCAGCCACCCCCACACAAACTCAATCTCCCATAGAAATACTTGGGCAAGCAATTAATAACACATATAGCCTCTCGTATAGCTAATGATCAACACATTAGCAGTTTACAGAACAACAGACATAATGATGCACAAATTAAGACAGTTTAGTCACTAACCCATGCATTCAGTGAGACACATTTAATCACTCACTCATACAGTCAGTCACGCACCTACTAAATCCTTCATCCAGACACTTATACATCCACTCATTCTTCAATATGTAAGATATATTTTAACTTTACAGAAACATACAGTCACTGGATGTTGTCATCAGTGATGTCATCAGTGATGTCATTTGAGATGTCATCAGTGATGTCATCAGTGATGTCACTGACCATGTCATGAATGATGTAATATGTGACATGATCAGCAGTGGATTGCAGGTGCGCGATATATAGTTAGTGCAACTAACTATATATGGAATTTCAATGGTTTTGTGTGAGTAAAATAAGGTTTTTTAAATGCTAATTCCTAACTATATATGGTCTATAACCTATGGTTTTTTCAGTGAATTTTCAAGGTTTTGTAAATGCTAATTCCTAACTATATATGGTCTATAACCTATGGTTTTTTCAGTGAATTTCAATGGTTTTTTAATAGCAAATATCATAAGCTGTCGAATGTCAAGTACGTGGTAAGTGAAAACATTTTCGTGTTTATGCACACTGATCTGCTTTGAATGGTGCCCCCCCCCCCCTCATTTCTATTAGGAGTACTCTCTCTTTGCAGATAGTGAAAGGTAGTTAACGCAGGCCTTTGCCCCCGTTGTAATCCGTCGTGCCTGCTTCTCTCTCCATTTGATTGATTGTTATCCAAGTATTTACTGTTTTAGAATTAGTTCTCTTTGGTTCATTCTCTATTTACAAACAAACACAGAGTCGCAATACTCTGTTTAGTCTTTGCAGATAACGAAAAATCGTGTAAAAAAAAAGAAAAGGAATCGAGCAAAATCAGTAGGCCACTAATGGGATCTCTTTTTGACCTCGCTAAAATAGAAACATTAGGAACAACCCCTCATGACAAATACAAAACTAGTGAGATGAACTGAACTCCACACAATGATGGCTGCAAAACAGCTCGGCTCCGCCACCCACCCCGCCCAAAATAACGATAAAGAGCGGCTGCCATGATTGGTTGCGGAATGGCCACGACGGAGCTACGAAATGATGCTGCTCTCATGCTAACCCCAGCTTCAGTCTGAAACATCCAGAAACACAGTAGACTACCAATTCGATCAGTTCCGGTAGCGCCCCAATGTAACCCGGTAGAGAAGAACTAGCCCTCCCCTCTTTCACTGATGGTTCTTGTTGCCTGTCCCTTCTGTTCTCATTTAACAGAACTATTTAGCCTGCTGAAAGGGGTTGTGTTCCGACCGCTGGTTGGTGGAGACATTTTGACTATATTCTGGACCTGCGTTGTCGCGTAATGCGTCATATGACGCGCCGCGTTAGCGCATCCGGAAGTCATCCGGGGCGCGCAGCGCGTAACGTAAGCATAACAAGTCATGTGACTTGTTAATAAAACTTTTCATTGGTTCATTTTACTTTTCTTATTGTAATGATGAAAGGCTTGCTCATATGACCTAAAAATTACGCTTTTCATTACTTCCGAACATTATTTTTTCTTAAATATATGTTATAATGTTCCAGGCTAATGTACTTTCCCGGAAATTTTACAACTGTCCTGCAAGTAAAATATATTCTTTTTTCGAGAAAAAGAGCGTTTCTTCGTCCCATGATGGAGCCGTTGAGCAAAAGAGGGTCGACCTGCTGTCTTAGTCGCCGATACGCCTGAATATGAGATTCTTATCGATCACTTTATGTTGCAGGAATAGAAAACACAACAGCCCTTGACCATTTATCTTTACTGCGTTCCTTCGTATTATACCTTTTACCCTTCATGTAATTGGTCTGCTTTATTTCACTTGCCTTTTAATGATTCTAAAACAGTGACTATTATTACAAACTTTACCAATGTATATACTACTACCATGTTTTCTTTTAAAAACCTTTATTGTGAAAATTTCATTATACAAATACGAGCCTATAACCACGTGGGCCGGCCACGGAGCAAACTGTAATCGTATGTGATGAGTAGACATTTACACTGTAGAGGAACGTAACGGGCGGGCCATTAGGTTGCAAGAACTAAGGTGTCTAACAGTTACGGAATCGGTGGACGTACATTTTATAATTAAAATACGACAGGGCCAGTTACAATAAAATTATCTAGATATACATTTGCGGGCAAGTACCATGGGTGACGTTAATTCGAACTTTCAACAGTACAGTAATCAATAACACATCAGAACTTAATATCAATAGGGATGTCGAAATATTCAATCAATTCTCGTCCCCGCCCGCCATGTGCTTCAAAACTGCATACGTATCTCGTGATTTCAAGGTTCTGCAACCAGTACACAACAAGGAGTTACGAGTCCCATTTATTCCGGCGCCATTTTGGGCGAGGACGGGCAGGTCCAGGATATAGTCAAAATGTCTCTACCAACCATCGACTATGATGATGTTCATATGCTGTATTTATTAGAGTAACACTCATCTGCCCACATGAAATTAATTTACCACAATCTAAACATGTCATTTTAATCTTTCCAAAGTTCTTCTAAATATTTGGGACCGTTTCCCTTGCCTCTGAAGCTCTCAGTGCCACTTCTTTGATGAATGTACTAGCAGGTCAGGGGTTCTCCTCCAAATCTCTCTTTTATGCAGCACTATAATTAATTGGTGCCACCTCTCCATATGACGATGCATGGTATAGTTACCACAACTATATATTTTTTCGGTTCCTCTGGAGAGTTCATCGTGGCAGATGAAGCGTGTAACATACCGGGCATTTACCTTTTTTTGCATGTACAGGAAAGGAAAAAAAAATCGAGCGTTCGAGTTCTTAGGTGTCCCAGGGCCATTTTAGTGGACCAGGCCCAAATCCAAAGAACAGCTATCTCACAGGCTAATGGGGCGACCCACGCCGAGTTTCAGCATTGTAGGATGACCACACAAGTACAGCAACTTGCTAGACATCACCTCGGTGCCATCCGGATCTCGGCGCCCCACTGCAGATGAAGTGCCTCTCAACTATGAAACCACCAGAAAACGCTTGAGTCAGCTTTGTGTGAAGCCGCCATTTTGATTCAATCAATAGCGTCCCCCTGCACACATTCAGGGACCTGGTCGTGTCTTCAGGTCAAACGAATTTGGGACAAGATGCAGAAAGGAAAAGGAAAAAAGTTCCGCCGGACCCCGGGAGGTGGCCGCCTATGTCATGGGCGATCTTAGGCCACACCAGGGCAATAGTGAAGCTGCAGCAGGTGCAAATAAGCTTCAGACAGTGTTACAAGCGCTGCTCAGAACTCTCAACTATGACACCACCTCGGTGCCATCCGGATCTTGGCGCCTTGTGCTGGTTCCGGCCTATTCACACATCGGTCCGCTACTGACGCCACCTCACAGGCCAACGGGGCACCCCACGCCGACTTTCGGCGCAGCATTGTAGGATGGCCACACCAGTGCGGCAAATTGCTGGACACCACCTCGGTGCCATCCAGATCTCGGCGCGTTGTGCTGCCTTCGGCCTATTCGCCACAAGTGCGCACGCAACTCAGCTGCATAGCGAGTGAAACACCAAGGGGCGCCCCACTGCAGCCGAGGAACCTCCATCTTGGGGGCGACGCACAGCATCACATTGCTTTCCAATGCAGTCAGATCCTCAAACAGCCCCCACTGACTGACGCGAACTCACAGGCCAACGGGGCGCCCCACGCCGACTTTCGGCGCAGCATTGTAGGATGGCCACACCAGTGCGGCAAGTTGCTGGACACCACCTCGGTGCCATCCGGATCTTGGCGCGTTGTGCTGCCTTTGGCCCCATTCGCACATCAGTCCGCTACTGACGCCATCTCACAGGCTAATGGGGCGCCCCACGCCGACTTTCAGCATTGTAGGATGACCACACCAGTACAGCAACTTGCTAGACATCACCTCGGTGCCATCCGGATCTCGGCGCCCCACTGCAGATGAAGTGCCTCTCAACTATGAAACCACCACTGTGACATCCGGATCTTGGCGCGTTGTGCTGCCTTCGGCCTATTCGCACATCGGTCTGCTACTGACGCCATCTCACAGGCTAATGGGGCGACCCACGCCGAGTTTCAGCATTGTAGGATGACCACACCAGTGCAGCAACTTGCTAGACATCACCTCGGTGCCATCCGAATCTTGGCATCTCAACGCCTAGTGGTATCTTCCATACAGAAAATATTGTTACGCTACCTTTGGCCCCATTCGCACATCAGTCCGCAACTTAGACATCACCTCGGTGCCATCCGGATCTTGGCATCTCAGCGCCTTGTGGTGTCTTCTCGTCAGAAAATATTGTTGCGCTGCCTTTGGCCCCATTCGCACATCAGTCCGCTACTGACACCATCTCACAGGCCAACAGGGCGCCCCACGCCGACTTTCAGCATTGTAGGATGGCCACACCAGTGCGGCAACTTACTAGACACCACCTCGGTGCCATCCGGATCTTGGCGCGTTGTGCTGCCTTCGGCCTATTCGCACATCGGTCCGCTACTGACGCAAACTCACAGGCCCACGGGGCGCCCCACGCCGACTTTCAACATTGTAGGATGGCCACACCAGTGCTGCAACTTGCTGGACACCACCTCGGTGCCATCCGGATCTTGGCGCGCTGTGTTGCCTTCGGCCTATTCGCACATCGGTCCGCTACTGACGCCGCCTCACGTGCCAACGTATTTTCTCCGCATTTTATACCCTATGCCGCATAACAGGTCATGTGACTTGTTTATAAAACTTTTCATTGGTTCATTTTACTTTTGGTTTCCTAATGATGGAAGGCTTGATCATATGACCTAAAAACAACACTTTTCATTGGATGAAAACTTTTTTTTTTCCAAACGATGAAAGCCCCACCTTGTTTCTGGATGTTTCAGACTGAAGCTGGCGTCAGCATGAGAGCACCACCATCTCGTAGCTCCGTCGTGGTCATTCCGCGAGCAATCATGGCAGCCGCTCCCCACCAGAAGCCTGCAGGAGTCGGGGCCCCCAAAACTTTTGATGAATTCTCAAAGCGGAGGGGACGCTTTCGAGAATGGGGTCCAAGACCTAGCAGACAAGCGTCCGATTTCCAAGGTGTCCCAGGGCCATTTCAGTGGACCAGGCCCAAAAAGGAAAGAGCCTGCCGCCATTTTGAGAGTCCTGTGGCAGCCGACTATCGCTGCACCGCAAGAGTGGGCGCAACTCAGCTGAATTGCGGCTTTTGACACAGTGGACCAAAAACGGACGGAATGGCAACTGAAACGGTAAAGGGGCGCCCCACTACAACAGATGACACTCCACCTGGAGAGGCCCGTTCACGCCGCCTCCCCCGGGGCGCTCCACGCCGTTATTCGGAGCAGCATTGTAGGATACCAAAACCAGTGCGGCAACTTACTGGACATCACCTTGGTGCCATCGTTCTGCTGCCTTGGAACTATTCGCACAACAGTTTGCTACTGAAGACCCACCCCCCGCGACGCCCCACGCCGTTATTTGCTGGGTGGCAACTTACTAGACATCACTTTCGTGTCATGTAGATTTCAGCGCGTTCTGCTGCCTTGGAACTATTCGCACAACAGTTTGCTACTGATGACCCGCCCCACGCCGGAAATCTGGACGTTGTGCTGCGTTGGGACTATTCGCACAGCCGACCGCTACTTCGTTGTTTTTCCCTAAAAATGTTTATATGTTATTACTATTTTTGTTTTCTTGTATATATTTATAAATTATTAAAGTTTTATAATCTTACTACTTTGTCGGAGTGCTATATATTTTTAATGTGACAAATAATTGTAAAAACTTTGATGTACAAAGAGTCATCCCTGGAATCTTCCGCTTCACGCTCGGTCCCCTCCCCAATCACAATACAGGATGGTTTTCAGATAATAGCAACGCTTCTGCTGTGACGGATCTCATCGAGTGTGGGCCTTGATCTACTATAACTCCTTTGAAGAGGGGTGAATCTTTACAGCTGTGGCCATAAACTACATCTGCAGGGCTAGCTGATACCCTAGGACCAGCCTGGACAATCGGACACAGAGGAAAAGGAGTGTCAGAGGGTGCAGTAGTGAATAGGGCGAAAGGGAGGTGTCGGGCGGGCACAGGGTGTGATTCTCAGGAAAGAGCAGCGCAGATGGGGGGAGGTTTATTACCCATGCATAAGACAGAGAGCGGGGGTGACCACTGCCTGGGGGAGATGCTTGCGAGGGTGGGGAGCCATGCTAAGGATCGACAGCGTGCACAGAGTGGGTCTGGTCAAGGCATCTAAAATGGCTGCCGTGCACGACAAAAGTGTGGCATTTGAAAAAAGACAAGATGGCGCAGACAATGTTTTTCAACACTTCCTGATTTCCTTCGAATCGAACGTTAACAGACGTTGGGGCATATTACCAAAGTTAAGCGATATTTATCCCTAACGATGCATTGCAAAGATTTTTTTACCGTCAGAAATTATCGCAGATAAACGTTGCTATTATCAAAGTTTATCGCAAATACGATAAAAACCGACCGCAATGCATTAATATCGCTGAAAACTCAGCGATATTCATGCATTACCGAGCTAATCCTCTTAGCCATGTTATCCACCTCCCATAGGATAACATGGCTAAGAACTGCTCAGGGCAGCTGTTACTTTTTGGAGATATTCGCGCTTATCTCGAATATTTCCAAAAGTTGATAATAGGAGATAGCGATGTTAGCGACTGTTTCCAGTCGCTAACATCTTGGCATGCCCACTTTGCATGTCATTAGTGATAAATATCACTCACATGCAAAGTGGGGCCCAAGATGGTCGCTATCTCCTACTAGCCGTCGCTAACTGGTGTTAGCAACAGCTAGGTAATACAGATATAATTTTATCTCCGCGAAGCGGAGCGCTGTTACAGATATATATCTTGTTTTTGAACGTTAATTTCTCAAAATGCACTGAAGCACATATATTGAGACCTAGCAAAGGCACATCGGGCTACCAGTCCCTAATATTTTACCAAGTTTCGTGCAAATCCATTCAGCCGTTCGATTATTATTATTATTTATTTTTTTTGCCCCGCGGGGCCCTTTTAAAACCTCCACATCAAACCTAGGGGATCAGCGAGGATCTACTATGCCCCCTTATGGTCATTTGCCCCTTCGCTTTGGCCCCCTCTTGTCTCTCGATCCTACCGAGAGACAAGATGGCGGCCGCTACGGACTGTTTGGAATGTTTACAGACACCGGAGAGCCAATCAGCTTCGCTTCGCAAAGCTCCGTAACGCGAAAAGTACGTGAAGCGGTCCGCTGTTACAGATATATATCTTTTTTTGAACGTTAATTTCTCAAAATCCACTGAAGCACATATATTGAGACCTAGCAAAGGCACATCGGGCTACCAGTCCCTACAATTTTGCCAAGTTTCGTGCAAATCCATTCAGCCGTAAGATTATTATTATAATTTTTTTTTTTTGCCCCGCGGGGCCCTTTTAAAACCTCCACATCAAACCTAGGGGGTCAGCGAGGATCTACTATTCCCCCTTATGGTCATTTGCCCCTTCGCTTTGGCCTCCTCTTGTCTCTCGATCCTACCGAGAGACAAGATGGCGGCCGCTACGGACTTTTTGGAATGTTGACAGACGCCAGAGAACCAATCAGCTTCGCTTCACAAAGCTCCGTTGCGCGAAAAGTCCGCGAACCAGTGCGCTAACTGGTCCGCTGTTACAGATATATATCTTTTTTTAAACGTTAATTTCTCAAAATCCACTGGAGCACATATATTGAGACCTACAAAAGGCACATCGGGCTACCAGTCCCTACAATTTTGCCAAGTTTCGTGCAAATCCATTCAGCCGTTCGGGCTAAAAGTGAGGCCAACCGCCCTATGGAAAACTCAATGTTAAAAACACGTTTTGGGACCCCCCTTTTTTCTCGGCCCCCACCGGACGAACCCCCCCCAAATTTTCAAGGGCTGCTCAGAAACAAAATGTGCCATTTTCCTGAAAATTTCAGCCAATTCCGTCCACAAACGCCAAAGTTATTAGACATAGAATTTTCAAAAAACCCATAGAGAAAAAATCCTAACTATATATACCTACTGGCGACCGCCAGTAGGTAATATATATATATATATATATATATATATATATATATATATATATATATATATATATATATATATATGTATATATATATATATATATATTACCTACTGGCGGTCGCCAGTAGGTATATATAGTTAGGATTTTTTCCCTATGGGAATTTTTGAAAATTCTATGTCTAATAACTTTGGCGTTTGTGGACGGAATTGGATGAAATTTTCTGGAAAATGGAACATTTTGTTTCTGAGCAGCCCCTGAAAATTTGGGGGGGGTTCGTCCAGGGGGGGCCGAGAAAAAAGGGGGGTCCCAAAACGTGTTTTTAACATTGAGTTTTCCATAGGGCGGTTGGCATCACTTTTAGCCCGAACGGCTGAATGGATTTGCACGAAACTTGGCAAAATTGTAGGGACTGGTAGCCCGATGTGCCTTTTGTAGGTCTCAATATATGTGCTCCAGTGGATTTTGAGAAATTAACGTTTAAAAAAAGATATATATCTGTAACAGCGGACCGGGCAGCTCCCCGGTTCGCGGACCGGGGCGCGTACCAGAACTTCGCGTAGCGAAGCTGATTGGCTCTCCGGTGTCTGTCAACATTCTAAACAGTCCGGAGCGGCCGCCATCTTGTCTCTCGGTAGGATTGAGAGACAAGAGGAGGCCAAAACAAAGGGGGAAATAACCATAAGGGGGCATAGTAGATCCTCCCTGACCCCCTAGGTTTAATGTGGAGGCTTTAAAAGGGCCCCGCGGGGCAAAAAAAATAATAATTTTTTTTTGTTTTTTTTCGTGGGTAGCGCCCGGTCCGCGAACCGGGAAGCGTTCTGGGCAGCGTACTGCAATGAAAAATGAATGAGAGACTTTTCAAATGCAGTATGTTAATTGATTGTTGGTTTTGTTGATTATTTTTTATTTTTTTTAGTTTTTTGAGCAATTATTTATTATTGTGATTGTGGTTGAAAATTTAATAACATTTCTAACATTTAACTAGTTTATTAATTACATATAAAAATGATTAAAGACTCAAACAATTTTTTAATATTACATACAATTTTATTTTTCGGATTGTTTTTCAAAATTTAATAGCACGTCTAGCATTTGACTGTCCGATATGTCCTCTTGTTGAGTGAACATAAGTTCCCACATTTGACCGTCATCATAATGAAGTAAATGATCCACAGATTCTACACATTGAACTAATTCATGGTCCCGTGATTCATCCATGAAATCTGAGTCATCATTGTCCTCAATATCTTTTTCTGTGTTGTTCTCCAGAACAATTTCAAAGGAAACATTCTGCTCACCTTCCATTTTCTTGCTGTAATTTGCATAAAAAATAAATATATCAGTAGAGATAGGGCACTGTTGGGTTTAAGTTCAGACAGGTACTTGTGAGTTTATAACAGAGAAGTAATCTATGGGCACTGTATGGTTTCAGGCGTGAAGTAGTACTATTAAAAAGTGCCTGTGAAGAAGCCTAAGTAAATTCATAATTATACCACAGAAACCTAAATCAATCCATAATTATAATAAAGAAGCCTTTCTCAATGTCTAACTCTTACAGAGGGATAGTATATAACTATCTGAAAATGTTTTCAAATTTATAAAATAATATCTCACCTTCTAAAAACAAGTTTAAGTTGTGATTGAAAATGATCTTGCAATGTAGTTCAGGAAGTAGTAGTCAAAATGGCTGTGTTTCTCTCTCTTCCTTTATATATATTCAGGTACATAACCAATCAAATGTCAGGTAAAAAAAGTAGTAAATGAAAGTAACATTTTCATTGGTTGTCAATTCCAACACTTCAGATGTGTTTTGTGAAGTAATTTACCTCAGGGTATTTAGAGAGGTCTACAGGCTAAATGACTAAATGGAATTCCAATCAAATTTGTGAAAATGGTAGGGATTGGTATGTAGTATGAGCTAATCTATATTTGGTGAAATTGTCTCCAGTGGCTTTTCTGTGAACTACTTTCCCACCTTTTTTGATGGTGCGCTTTCAAGGGAGCTACCCGGTACGCGAACCGTTGAGCGCCTCGGTTCGCGGACCTTAAGCATTCCAGAAGTCCACCATTTTGTGTTTCGGTCGAATTAAGATACAAGATGGAGGGCAAATAATGTTCAGAATGGGTAGAAGGGGGCACGGTAGACTTATCTTGACCCCCTAGGTTTTGTGAGGGTGGCTGAGGAGGCCCATATGTGCGAAAAAAAAACATTTTTTAAAAAAATTTCGCGAGGTTAGCTCCCGGTTCGCGTACCGGGTAGCGCCCCAGGGAGCGTACTTTGTTGAAAATTAGTGAAAAATGTTAGAGTACAATAATAATTGTGAGTGATCAGATGTAGGGTAGCTCTGAGAAGAGCTTTTGGGTTTATGGTACATTTAGGTACTTATAAGTAGGTACCAATGCACATTCTTAAATTCAGAGTGAAAATTCTGTTGCCCTCATCTGAGAAGTGAACTCCATCTCCTCTGTAGATATCTTGCATGTAGTAACGCAAGTTATTGTTGTACAGGGAGCCCATTCCATGGTCTCTCATGTAAGCTGAAACAGATTTGTTTACATGCTTCCTCGACTTCTCAATTTGTGGACAAAATTGGTTTGACCACCTCCATTTCTGTCTTTGGCATATATTTGAATATACCAAGGCAGTCTGAGGAAAAAGTGCCATTAATTGCTCAAAGGTGTCCTTTAAAAGCATTTCCAGACCTACACCAGTCAAAGTGCCCAAGTCATTACCTCCACAGTGCACAATTAACAGGTCAGGTTTGGGCAAATGCATAAAGGTTTTCACCAATGGTATCAATTGGTGACATTTTAATCCTCTGTGGCCAAACCACTTAATTTCCACATCTTGTAAATTGAGGTTAGGTAATTTCCTGTTTTCAACGTACCTTTGAGCCCAGTGAATATAACTATGTCCAACAATCCAGACAGAAAACATGGTGAGAGAAGGTTCTCCTGCAGTCAGATGAAGTGTGGCAATGAAATGGCAGTTGAAAAAATGAGAGTTTAAAATGAAAAAAACTGTGGAGTTTCTGTGTTCATGAAGCAGTAACAGTGATTGGTGGATTTTGATTGCTGAAAACAGAAAGTTAGGGTGCACGGATGAGTTATTTGAAAGATGTATTTTGAGTGGTCAATAAAAAATCATTAAATGAAAGAATGCACTGGATATGCAGGTGCACTGAGAGTTCAGAGTTCAATTGCAACAAAGTTGTGTGAACTTGCAAACACCAGAAGTCTTCCAAGAGGTGGTTGCCATGCAGAAAAGACAGAAAGGGCAGAGGAGGGAAGGGTTTTCATTTGAAAAAAAGTGAGGGAAGAGTTTTGATTGGGTGACATGAGAAATATGTGTGAAGAATTACAGCATTTCTGTGCTTTTGATAGCTGCAGACTCTGGAGTGCATACCTTTTGCTCTGCTGAAGACAAATTGGTGTGTTTCTGAGACTGTTTTCAAACTCAAAGTATTTGCTAAGGTGAGAAAATATTTCTTTAATTTAGATAGAGAATAGTGTGCTTTAAGGAGAAAATTATGAATTATGTGGCGCAAATTGCTTGTAAATATGCTCCCACATGTGCATGGAAAATTTTGATTTTGAATGTTTGTGTTACATAGCCATGTTAAAAGTGATACAAACATGCAGGAAAGGCAATGAAAAAATGCTTTTATGTGTCTTAAGGACATTTTAAGTAATTTTGCCATGTGCAGTGTTTTGAAATTATGATTTGAAAATCGTTTTTGGGGAAAAGGAATTGATTTCAATTTATGACAAGGACATAATGGTGTATGCTTCTTTATACGGCAATTGACTGTCCCTGATGTTATTTTTCCCATTTTAATGTAAGACCTTTCTCTGTGGCGCAAGTTGCTTGTAAATATGCTCCGACCTGTGCATGGGAAATTTAGATTTTAAATGTTTGTGTTACATAGCCATGTTTAAAGTGACCCAACCATGCTGGAAAGGCAATCAAAAAACGCTTTCATGTGTCTTAATGACATTTTAAGTCATTTTCCCATGTGCAGTGTTTTGAAATTATGATTTGAAAATCGTTTTTGGGGAAAAGGAATTGTTTTTAAATTCATGACAAGGACATAATGGTGTATGCTTCTTTATAAGGCAATTGACTGTCCCTGATGTTATTTTTCTCATTTTAGTGTAAGACCTTTCTCTGTGGCGCAAATTGCTTGTAAATATGCTCCCACATGTGCATGGAAAATGTAGATTTTGAATGTTTGTGTACCATAGCCATGTTAAAAGTGACCCAACCATGCAGGAAAGGCAATCAAAAAACGCTTTTATGTGTCTTAAGGACATTTTAAGTAATTTTCCCATGTGTAGTGTTTTGAAATTATGATTTGAAAATCGTTTTTGAGGTAAAGGAATTTTGTTAAAATTTATGTGCGCCATATGCCCCCAAATTTCTTTTTCAGGGGTGCAGCAGGGTGTTCTTGAGACACCCCTGCACCTTTGGGAAAAATTCCTAATTTGTGATGAGCAAATTGTTAATCGCAAATTGCACCTTCATTTATATGAGCCTCCTAGCCCATGGAAATGAATGGGTAATTTGCAATTAGCAATTTTCTCATCGCAAATTTGGAATGGTAAAGAATCGCTATTTATTCCTTAAAATTCGCTTTTTTGGAAATGCAAAATAGTTATATGATACATATGGCGGTTGATGTCTAACAAGATAAGAAGCTTAGGGATACATTTATGATGACTGGCGCAATGAAGTAGAAATCACTTACTTCATTGGTAGAGCTTTACATGTATTATCTCCTCTGTATTCTTCATCAAGCGTAACTTTAATCTGCAATCCTGAGTAGGCCTCACTTTAAACAAACCTCTGGATAGGCCACATCTTATTGTTATCCTGAATTAATCATTTAAAATGCTAGGGACAGATTTATGATAGGTGTATGCCTCTTTTGCGCCACTTAGAAAACATTGTCCATGGGGAAAGGACTTAAAATGTCCTTAAGACACATGAATGTGTTTTTTTAAAACGTTTGCAATTTTTTTGGGTCACTTTTAACATGGCTATGTGACTCAAACAGTCAAAATCTAAATTCGCCATGCACAGGTGGGAGCATATTTACAAGGAATGTGCTCCATGGGGAAAGGTCTTATAATGTAATATGGGAAAAATGACATCAGAGACACTGAAATGCCTTATAGAGAAGCATACACCATTATGTCCTTGTTATAAATTTGCAAACCATTACTTTTCCCCAAAAACGATTTTCAAATCATAATTTGAAAACACTGCACATGTGGAAATGACTTAAAATGTCCTTAATTCAAAATTTGCGATTCCTTAAATGCAATGTATCAAACAAAAAATATGTAAAAAATGATATTAAGGATTTGGAAACTACCACCAACTTCTAGTTTGTGGTAAATTGCGAATTCTTTTCAAAAAGCATTTTTTTCCAAAAAACAAAAGGTCCCATATGACGCCCATACATGCCCTTAGGGCATGTAGGTGTGCCATATGCCCCCAAATTTATTTTTCAGGGGTGCAGCAGGGTGTTCTTGAGGTACCCCTGCACGCTTGAAAAAATTCCTATTTTGTGATGAGCTAATTGCTAATCGCAAATTGCAACCTTCATTCCTATGAGCCTCCTAGCCCATGGAAATGAATGGGTAATTTGCAATTAGCAATTTGCTCATTGCAAATTAGGAATAGTAAAGAATTGCTATGTATTCCTTAAAATTTGCTATTTAGGAAATGCAAAATAGTTTGATGGTACATATGGTGGTTCATCTGTAACAAGATAAGAAGCTTAGGGATACATTTATGATGACTGGCGCAATAAAGTGCACATTACTTACTTCATTGGTAGGCCTTTACATGTATTATCTCCTCTGTATTCTTCATCAAGCGTAACTTTAATCTGCAATCCTGAGTAGGCCTCACCTTAAACAAACCTCTGGATAGGCCACACCTTATCGTCATCCTGGATTAATCATTTAAAATGCTAGGGACAGATTTATGATAGGTGTATGCCTCTTTTGTGCCACTGTGCGTCACTTTTATGATGCAGCGGCGGTGCAAAAGATTTGCTATGAGGCGACAACATTACAAATTGATGCATTTAGGCAGATATGTCATGGTGTAAAAAAAACGTACCACATGAAACCGATGCAGCAGTGATGCAAAAGATGCACCATGTCGTAAGACAGGCCTCACTTGGGGCCATATGTATCAAGCTAATTAGCATTTGCAAAGATCAAAATTCTACGAATTTTGGCCTTTGCGAATGTTAATTAGACAAATGGTATGTATCAAACAAGTTTGATGCAAAATAAGGAGTAGCAAAATTTGCTATTCCTTATTTTGCAATTGCACTGAAGGATTTGCAAATTTTGTGACTACTTAAATGCAATGTATCAAACAAAAAATATGTAAAAAATGACATTAAGGATTTGGAAACTATTGTGGTAAATTGGTGGTAATTTGTGAATTCTTTTCAAAAAGCTTTTTTTAAAAAAAACAAAAGGTCCCATATGACGCCAACACATGCCCTTAGGGCATGTATGTGTGCCATATGCCCCCAAATTTCTTTTTCAGGGGTGCAGCAGGGTGTTCTTGAGACACCCCTGCACCCTTGGAAAAATTCCTAATTTGTGATGAGCAAATTGCTAATCGCAAATTAAACCTTCATTCCTATGAGCCTCCTAGCCCATGGAAATGAATGGGTAACTTGCAATTAGCAATTTGCTCATCGCAAATTAGGAATGGTAAAGAATCGCTATTTATTCCTTAAAATTCGCTATTTAGGAAATGCAAAATATTTTGATGATACATATGGCAGTTCATCTCTAACAAGATAAGAAGCTTAGGGATAGATTTATGATGACTGGCGCATCACCAGGGATGTGCCAGTCATCTTGCGCCGCTGTTCCGCCACCCATGGTGTGCTGCATTTACAATGCGGCACAGCATGGGGCAAAAACGGCACAGATGCTTGACGCATCTGTGCCGTTAAGGTGGCGCATTGCTGGAGTTGTATCGCAAGTGCGATGCAGCTCCAGCAAGGCTCAGGGGTGCACCATCTCCACAATGTTGCGTCAAGACCTATGCCTGCTTCAAGCAGGCGCAGGGTTTTGACGCAGGTTTCTCCTATCTGATTGTAAATGCGGCACACCATGGGTGGCAGAGCAGTGGTGCACGTTAACTGGTGCATGCCTGGGGATGTGCCATTTAACATAAATCTGCCCCTTTACATTTAAGTATGTGCAGGGGACACAGAGTCGGTGAGGCTTATCCAAGGTTAAGAAGAGATGAGTCCTGTTCAGTGAAAGATTAGACATAGGCTTCACCTGCTCAGCATCGCTGGACATGGCTAAATAATAGCTGCAAAATGTTACTCTTGTTAAACAATTTTACTATTATAATCTGTGAGATTTGTCTCTTACTCTGCAACATCTCATTGTTGTTATCTTTCTTTAAAGATAAAGACAACCTCAACATGAGCGACAATCTGCAATCAGTTGATTTTGACCTCATCATTGAACTTGTAATTGAAACATCAGTGGATGTTGATCCCTTGGATGATTTAAATCCTGAGGATGAAGAAGAGCGTGATGAGGATGCAGATTTGTCCGAATTATATGATATAGGATGGGAAGCTGACCTGCTTGAGCCTTTGGAAATATAAACATTTATTTTTAAAATTTATAATTAATAAAAAGTAAAAAGGTAAACCGTTTAATTTAAAAATAAAGACACCTTCAAAAGCAGGTTATGTGTAGTGTCTTCAATAAAATATTAAAATATGCTCATAAAATTAGATCAGATTCACATATAAAATAGCATAGGTAACATAAATATAAATGTCATTTCTTTTCTGGTATTTCTGTATTGTAAATTTGCCAACGACTAAAAAATCTTCTAATTAAAATGTCAAGTAGTGTGTTAAGTTTTTTATCACTGTTACTGATTTACTGTTTGGTAATAATGGTTAATAACATTATTTATTATATTTTTCCACAGATTCAACTGCAGATCATTTCAAGATTTCACCATGCCTACAATAGAAAGACAGAGAAAGGCTGCAAAACGTCAAAGACAGCAGGTGAAAAAAAATACGCAGCAGTCCTCTAACAAAAAGATTTGTCAAGTCACGAAGAAAGCACCGGGTAAGAGCACAAAACAATTTATAAGAAATATGTGTAGTAAAAAAAATATTACTACAGAAAATGTTTCAGTCCATAAAACGAGAAGGAAATCAAATGGAAAAGAAAGGCCAATGAAAAATGTTACTGCTAGAGCAAGAGATAACTCTGTGCATGATAGTAGAAGGAAACAACAGTTTAGGGAGATTCGTAAACGAATGTTCCGGAACAGGATAATTGGCAATTTGTTAAAAAATATTAAGAAAGGTCAACAGAAACTGGTTTTTTATAAGACAAAAAAAAAGTTGAGAAAGTTATTGATCAGGCATTTGAAATTAAACGTAAGTTATTTATTTTGATAATCAATAGAATTAGGAAGCTAAACAAGGCAATTTTTTATTTCAAAAGAAATAGTAGATGGAAGAGAATAGTTAATCGTAGTAATTTTTGTGAAGTTTTTTCTGGAGAATGGATGCATAGTTCAAGCTGTGAGGCATTTTTTAATGAGGAGAGTTATTTCCAGGATAATGATTTGGTGCATGCAGTTGACACCAGTGGTCGTGCTTATGAAGTGAAAGATGGTTGTCCAGTTGAAAAAGAAAAACTTGTGACAACAGAGGCAGAAGAGGTGTTAGGTAATGAGGTTTTAGGAAGACGTGCTAAGGGTCCTGTGTACACCTGGAAGTGTAGTAGTATTTGCAGTGTGCGACAGGATTCCATCAATTTGCTTTGTGATTTTGTACGGTCATTTAATAAGAAAAGTTTGAAGCAGAAAATGATGTTGTTGCAAGAATTAGATCCTTGCAGAGTAAGAGAAGTGACAGGTTTGCATGGACATTCACTGGCTTGTCTTTCCAGGAGAGTATGCCAGAGTGTTTTTCATCATTTCAGGATGCTAGCAGTGCATCATAACAAAGTGAGGAAATTAGTTAGAATGTTGTATTATGCTAAGAGTCCAGCAATTATGCTTAAACAATTATGCGCTGCTCTTTTGCATGGTTCTGAAATAGATGTGAAGAATATATGTGAAGAAATTGAGTTTTGTTACTTTGGAAGTAAAGAGGAGAATGTTGAAATTGAGCAAGAAGAAGAGGGTCATGTGGAAGATAGTGTACAGGTTTCCAGTACAGATAATTTCCAGAGGGAAATTGCGACGTTTGAGGTGAAATCAAGTGAGAGGCCTAATTTCACTTGTGTGTGTTGTCGACGCACTTATTATAAGAATCAGACTAAGTTAGTGGATTTATATGCAAAAAGTGAAAGGGAAAATAATAGTGAATGGAAGGATTTTGCAACATACTTGATGGTAGAAAATTGTTTTGATTTGGAATTGGATCAACGTGTGTGTACTTATTGTTGTTGCAAATTAAATCAAAACCAGATGCCTGCTAGAGCAGTTCATAATAATCTGGAATTGGTTGAGATTCCTTCTGAATTGAAGGATTTAAATACTTATGAATCTATTTTGATTCAAAGTATCCATCCCTTTCAGGCTATTGTAAGAATGGAGCCAAAGACAGGGAAATTGCCTCCATCAGATTTACAGAGAGGATTAAAGGGAAGAGTTGTTTATTTGCCTCTAGATTTGAAGAAAAACATTAACACAATTGGAGTAGAAAAAGTGGAAGAGGAACCTCTGGTTATCTTAGTTAATGGGGTTCCGACAAAGAATAAGAAAATATGGCAAGATTTAGTAGATGTTAGAAAAGTTAAAAAGGCAACATTGTATTTGAAAAAAAATAATAAATACTATAAGAATGTATATGTTGCAGAAGAGGAAGTAAGTGAGGAAGAGGATAGCGATTTGTGTGCTGGTCAAATTGAGAAAGTAGAACCCTCTACTAGTGAAGAAATATATGAACATTATAGTGTTCATCCTTTGCATTCCAAGGAAGTCATGGGGAATGCTATTGAGTTGTTTCAAATGAAACAAGCCAAAGGGAGTCCCATTAGTGTTTGGGAGGAAAGTTTGGAAGCTCGGTGTTTCCCACAGCTTTTTCCAACAGGTCAGGGAGGAAGATATGATGAGCGACCTCATCAAATTCCTGCTTCTGAATACCGGACTTTGCGATTGTATGCAGGAGATGCTAGGTTTCGACAATGCATTCCTTATTTGTTTCATCTCCTGTTTGAAAGCGATCTGTCTGGACTGTCATATGCAGTGAACCACATCTTGAAAAGTGGTATACACATGCAAAACATCTCGGCAAGTGACTTTATGGATAAAGTCAATGTCCAAGACAGTATTTTGGATTCTCACCTGATTAATCTCATGGCGTGTCAGCGTGGTACTAATGAGTACTGGTACCGTCGTCATGGTGATTTAAAATGTATGCTGAGGAACTTAGGTACTCCCACATGGTTCCTCACTCTGAGCTGTGCCGAGTATGGCTGGGAAGACTTACTTGAATTTCTACGAGAGGCAAATGCTAACGTAGATAACATCGAATTCAAGACACCTGGAGAACTGTGCTCTTTGGATCCAGTCAATGTATGTAGGTACTTCAATCATAGATTTGAAGCTATGATGTCTTTCATCATGAATAAGAAGAATCCACCTCTTGGAGAGGTGTTGGATTTCTTCTGGAGAAAGGAGTACCAAGCAAGAGGTGTTCCTCATATACATATGTTGCTGTGGATCAAGGATGCACCTAAATTTGGAACGGATCCAGAAGACTCAGTGATGAGTTTCATCCAACAGTATTCTACGTGTGCTGTTCCAAACGCAAAGGAGAAGAAAAGCCTAAGAGAAAAAGTTCTGCGTTTCCAAAGCCATCGATGTGGAAAGTACTGCCATCGTAAATTCCGAAACAAGGACAAGTTCTACACTAAATGTCGTTTCGGCTTTCCACGACCGGTGATTTCTAAAGGAAGAGTAAACAGTTTGATGTCTTCGCTGCGACACAATGTCATGAAGAAATCACCTAAAAACACTTACAATTTGAAGAGGAACCAAGAGTCCAAGTACATCAACGACTACAACCCGGTGATTTTGTCCATGTGGAATGCTAACATGGATATACAGTTTGTGGCTGATAACTGTATGGCTGTGGCTCGGTATGTGACGTCTTACATCACCAAAAAAGAGAAGACAGAATTGAAGGATATGTGGGAGGACATTTCCCATGAAAAGAGCCTCAGCAAGAAGTTGTACAGTTTCAGTCTGAAGATGTTGTCGCATCGAGAAATCGGAGCGTACGAATGTTCTGACCGGTTGTCTTCAGCAAGTCTCTATGCCAAGTCCAGGAGTATCGTTTGGGCGAGTCTTGGTCTTGCAGCAACGCGTAATCGAGTTCTCAAACCTGTGCGGGAAATTGAGTATTTGGCGGAAAAGGAGCCAAACAGTACCGACATTTTGAAGACAAACATGTTGGATACATATTATCCAAATCGAAGCAGTCACCTCGAGAATGTTTGTCTGTATGAGGTTCTGCAAAATTACATATTCAAGAGGAACATCAAAGAAGATACTGAGAAAGGAGTGTATGCTGTAATAGGAAGTGAGGGATGTCTGGTCAAGCAAAGAAAATGCCACTTGGTAAACCATCGAAAATTGAGTGGTGAATCTCCTGAAAAAAAGGAGTTTTTCTATTTAGCACTTTTGCAACTTTTCAAGCCTTGGCGTGCAGAAGAGGAACTGCTTGGAGATTTCCTCTGTTACGAAGACTCTTTCAATGCCGCCAAGGAGACCATAGAATGTCCTGCTTTTCCCAAATATGTAGAAATGTTGAATGCGGAAATTGAGCAGGAAGCAACGATTGCAGCCGAGATTGCCAGAGACAGTTCTCAGGACAGTCAGAGTTCTGCTTCATTGAGTCAGGATCCACTAGGAGGACCTGTTATCGAAAATGAAGCTGCCACTGCTATGAATGAAGTGGAAAGAGCCATGGCACATGCTCAAGAGGATGCGGTTAACTTAGAAGAGTTGGAAAGACAACTCAACATTGAGCAGAGGAAAATATATGACGAAGTTACCATGCAAATTGATCATGGATTAAGTCATGATAAGAAAGAGTGCTCATGTACGTCGTTGAAGCCTGTCCGACTGTACGTGAGTGGAGAAGCGGGAACTGGAAAAAGTTTCCTCATTAAAGCAATTTCATGCTATTTGCAGGAAAGGACAGAGTCATCGCTGTCTTGTGTTGTCACTGCTCCAACTGGACTGGCAGCACATAATATTAAAGGGATTACTTTACATCGTTTACTGATGCTGCCAGTGGAGCATGACAACAAATTACAATATCACAAGCTATCTGGAGATGCTTGTTTTGAAGTTTCAAGAATCTTGAGGAAAATGAAACTTCTTATCATTGACGAAGTAAGCATGGTTTCCAATGTCATGCTTGCCTTTGTGCATTTGAGGATGCAAGAAGTTCTCAAAACAGAGTATGATGTGTTATTTGGTGGCAAACACATCATTGTTTTCGGAGATCTTCTGCAGCTGACACCAGTGAAAGGGCAACCTGTGTTCAAAATGCTCACGCATGAAGATACCAGGAAGTGCCTAGGCAGCATTGGCAACGTCAATATATGGTTAAACTTCAATTATGCTGAACTGCATGAAAATATGCGTCAGGCGAAGGATGAAGTTTACAAGACTATTCTACAAGATGTTAGAATTGGAAAAGTGACCGAGCATGGGAAAGAAGCTTTACATGCACGATTACTGTCAAATTTATATCCAGAACAAGATGTTGTGCCTGAGAATATTTTTCAGAAAATTACTGAGAAGAAATCTGGAATATGTTTGATGCCAACTCTTGCAGAATGTGCCAAATTTAACAACAAAATGTTGCATTTAGAAAAGCAAGAGATTGTGAAACTGGAAGCTATTGATAGAGTAGAGCATATGGGATCAACAATTATTTTGTCTGAGAATCTGAAAACAAAATTGGATTCATTAGAGGAGAGTATATCTAAAACTGCAGGTTTTGAAAAGACTCTGAATGTGTGCTTGAACTGCCGTATAATTTTAAGAAGGAATTTACATGTTGAAAGAGGTCTGGTAAATGGATCAATGGGTAATGTTGTTGATTTTGTGAAATACAGAAATAGAGATGGAATTGAATTTTTAAAAATTAAATTTGATGGCATTGAGGAAGTACAGCTAATTGCTCGTTGTTCTGCTAGATTTTTGCTAGTAAAAGACTTATATGTTCGCCGTAAGCAGTTTCCTGTTTGCTTGGCATATGCGGTGACAATTCATAAATCGCAAGGTTTAAGTGTAGACAGTGCATTGGTGAATATTGGCAGTTCTGTGTTCAAGGAGGGTATGGCATATGTGGCATTGTCACGAGTTAGAACTTTATCGGGATTGTACTTGATTGAGTGTGATGTCACAAACATTTGTGCGGATCTAGATTGTGTTAAGGAATACAATAGGTTAAGAAGAGAGTATGCGCCACATTTGCCTCAGTATCCTTTGTTTGAGAAACGTGTGGTAGGCCGGAAACGAAGAAATGAGAACAATACTGGGGAGGTTGTAGCAAAAAGACAAAAAGTCAATGAACCTAAAATTACAAGCAGAAACAAAAAGGATTCTGTTGAAGATGTTGTTGGTTTTCAGTTTGAAAACAGTTCTGGTGTCAACTGCTATGCTAATGTAGTGGTTAATGTTTTGTTTTCTCTAAAAAATGTAAAAGAAGAGATTGTGGTCAATTCTGATCAAAGATTTTGCAGTTTGTTAAATTCTGTGTTAGAGAAATGTACCACTGATAGAAGAAACATAGAAAGTGTGTCTGAAATTCGAAATCTGTTAGACAGATGTTCAGGCCAAACACAATTCTCTCAAAATATTCAGCAAGATTGTCAGGAGTTTTTAATGTATATGCTTGATGTATTACATGCTGAAGGTGTAGATGTAGATCAGCTGTTTGGGCTTTCTTATCAATGGCAGCATGACTGCGAGAACTGTATGGTATCAAGTACTACTAGTGTAGACTCAGAAAGATTTATATATTTAACTTTGCCAGACAGTAAATCAGTCTCCTTTAATAAGCTAGTAAAAGCAGCTGATCACAACATGGAGTGTAGCCAATGTAAATCTGAAATGATGTCCACATTATTTATACGCACATATGGCCAGTATGTCATTTTAATGTTCCAACGATGTAGGCCTGATGGAACAAAATTGACAACTTTAATTAAAAATGTTGTAGCTTCGCAGTTGTCAATATCAGGAAGGACTTTTGTAACTGCAGCAATTATATATCATGACGGCCCTTCAATAACATCAGGACATTACACAGCTTATTTAAAGTCTAGAAATGGCTGGTCATTCTGCAATGATTCTGTTTTAATTTTCAAAAAAAAATTGCCGTATGACCTTAAAAACTCTTACCTGGTGTTTTTAAAACCAAAATTTTAGGGAAATAATCTCGGGATGTGCTCTGTGGAATTTCAAGAAGTTCTAATGGCTCCTACACAATTTAGCCTTGAGGATAAGTGTAGTTCAGAGACATAACTTCTAACCATAGGACTGGACATTATGGAGAAATACGTGCACTTTGAATGAGTTCAGAAAAACTGTTTCTTTTTATAAACTAATTGAAGCAGCCAATCAAAACATGGAGTAGAGGGAATGTAAGTCTGCAATGCTGTCTACTGTTTTACATTGCTTTGTGATTAAAAGTGATGTAGAGAATTAAATAATTGTAGTAGTCATAGAGGTAGTGTAAGTCTGCTTGTATCAGTGTCATAGGAAAAGTAGAACATGACTGAGCAAGAAGGGGAAGATATTACTATTCCAGGATTGTGAAAATGATCTTCAACATTTTAATTCTGAAAGTTGCGGAAATGCCAAATGACGGGATTGGCTTACAAGAAATCCAAGAGTTATAAATGGCTCTGACCAGATTTGGCCTTGTGGAAAATTGTGGTAGAGAGCAAGAAGTCATTTATTGCATGTAACGTGTTTTTAAAAACGATGGAGATTTTCTTTCAGAAAGTGGCGGGCTGAAAGTAATAACAGCACAAAAGAGTGTAAGCTGTTCATAGGACATCCTTGGACGTCATGGAAAGTAAGTTAACTTTAAGGAGTTCTGAATTTTGATTTCTGATGTTGTATGGGTTTTTTAAACACAATCATTTTGATTGTGTTTTTTTTTCCCCGCTGTTGCATGATGAATACCTTCAAGTCACTGTTTTTAGTGAATTTTTATACATTCTGAGAACAGCAAAAATAAACCATTTAACATGTATAATTAATTCTGTACTGTTTGCATTTATGATGTATATGTAGAACTGTGTAGGAGGCATGGAGAAGGTGAGGCTTCTGTAAGTGTCAAAGTTGTTGCATGCAGTGCTGCACTTCTGCGTATTCTTTCATATGCTAGACTACATCTGCACAATGAGATACCTAAGCAAAGGAAACACAAGTGATGTGATTGTGAAATGAGCAAAATAAATTGCATGTATTTCAATTACATCACCTGTGTTTCCTATCATTACGAATCACATTGTGCAGATCAAGTTTAGGTCTGTCCAGGGAAACATAGGAGGTTTGGACTTTGTTGAAGAGTGCAGTGGACATGACTCACTTCATTGGTAGACCTTCACATGTATTATGTCCTCTATTCTCTTCAACAACTCGAAATTTCATCTGCAACCCTGAGTAGGCCTCACCTGAAACAAAACTCTGGATAGTAGACATCTTATTGGCATCCTGAAGCAATTATTTAAAATTTTAGTGTCTTGCGACACTTTTCTGAAACAACAACAATGCAAAATATGCACCATGTTTTAAGATAGGCCTCACTTCATCTGCATCAAGATACTGTTAGTTTAAAATGTATATCTTTAGGACTGTGTAGGGGGCCTGGAGAAGCAGAAGCTTCTGTAAGTGTCAAAGTTGTTGAAAAACTGTTTGTCCTTCAATCTTTGCCCTTGTCTTTTGTAATTTTTAAATACATGTTTTAATATTTTTCAAATGTTTGTTCTCTCTTTCACAGATTGAAAGTATAAAAACAAAAAGTGAGTAATTTAACGACAATTATAAGGTAAATATTTTGTACTCTTTTCGTTACATTTCTATCACATTGAACTACTATTAGTTCCACTGCTTCATTTCTTTAATCCTCAGTTTCCTGCCTTTGCTACTTCCCTCATTCCTTTCTCTATTACCTACTTACTCAACTCCTTCCACTCTTTTTCTCAGTCCCTCTCTTCTCATAGTTCCTCACTCTTGTTCACTCACTCCGTCTCTATTACTCTTAGTGTCTTTGACTGATCACTGTATCACTATTTGTTCATAATGCTTTCTCTGTGTAGTTGAAGCACACTAAGGGGCATATTATGAACACAGCCAATAAAATTATTGCTGTTTTTATTGGCAGAAAAATGGTGCAAAAGTAGTTTTAGTGGCAGTTTTCTGCCGCAAAAGCAGCTTTAGCGACACATTTCTGCCAATAAAAGCTGCAAAACTTTTATTGCCTATGTTGATGATATGGCTCTATGTTACTTACATTTCTTTGCTGTTTCAATTAATCTTTTTCTGTTATTTTTTGTTTTCTGTTTTCTATTTTTTCTCTCTGTTATTCCCCATGTTTTAATCTTATTTTGAACATTCACTCACATTCTCCAAGAAACTCTTCTTTGTTAATGTTATACTCTCTTTTTTAGGTCGAGCGACCTATCTCAATGCGCATGTGCGCATTGAGAGCGGGAGCTCGATCTATTGCAGCTTAAACAGAGCTTACCGAGATCAGGCGATTCCCAGGCGATTTCTTCCAGTGCACGTGAAAGCGCGTGCACAATGCCACCAGCCGCTTGCCTCGCATTACCACATCAAAGGCAAGGCGGCCTCGTCTCAGGCCCCTGCTGCTTCACACCCTCTTGCCGCTCTCCCCGCTCCGCCCCCTCCCCTGCCCGCCGTGTCGCATTTCTCCTCCGCCGGCCGTACTTTCACTTTGACGGCCGCAGGCCATCTCTCGTGTTTCTCCTTGTTATTGTTCGAGTGTTTCCCTGGCTCAGCGTGGTGCCCGATTCATGGACATTTACAGACGCTCTGGTCTCTGTTATTGTATTTCCAGGACATGGTGCCATTCTGCCGCAGCAGCATTAGGGCTGTACATAAAATGCCATGCGATAATTCACTCTAGTTTTACTTAGGCTCTCACAATGTTTTTAAGTAACGTGACAGCTGCAACATATTTAAGTGCCCAGACAGCTACAACCACACTTGTGAACAGCATTTCTTACCCCGCTCGGTAGGCGGGGTCATGACTTCACTCAAATGGTGAACAATGGCATGGGAGTCAAGAACATCGCAGAGTAGGGTTATAAGCTGGCCGGTGCTTGTTCTACATTGGCATGCAGCTCTCCCTTTGAAGACTAGATTCCTGTTTGTATTCCCCAGTCTAATATAAACAAGCATTTTTTATACTGCAATCAAAATAAAATAAAGCGGAACAGGACCGTAAATTACGTGTGACGTACATTGCATACAAACTGAGGATTCACGTGTGTTTGTCTATACACTCCAGCACCCGCTTACACATACAGTGGTACCTACACAGCAGCACACACACACTAACAAACATAGATAGATACACAGCACAGCGTGGGACACGCACACAAACACAGTGGCTCACACACGCACACTCACAGTAGGCCACATACAGTAACTCGCTGTACACACACGCGCACACACACGCAGTACATCACGCTCCACATACACAGGCACTCAAGGTTAAATGCACACGCATAAAGTGGCACAGACACAGAGTGAGTCACACACAACTGCAAGGTCAGTAATTGTCAGGTACAAACCCACTCGCAAACAGCGTGACTCACAAGCGCAGTAGTGCATACCCTCACACTGTTACATGCTTAAAGTGGCACACAGTCTAAGATGCAGTGACACATAGACTATTACTATGAAGCACACACACTTAGATAGACATACCTAGGCACGTGCACACGAGCACTCCTAATTTCAGATTTGGACGTAGCATTCGCTGCGTTTTGTAGTCTGAGAGGCATTTGAAACACACAACCACCTGCCTTTAGCTCATACACTCAGAAGGTGCCAGCACAGGGCTCCCTCCTATATCCGCCTTAATGCGCTCTTGTTCTGCCAATTAATTAGCCTCCGAGGGTGGGAGCGGTCGCTCTTGTGATCCCCCCGCCTGCCGGGAGGCTCGGGCACATTACAGACGGAATAGCAGTGGTCCCCACGCCACCAGCTGCCTAATAACTGAGCTGCCTGCAGCCCGGCAGAGCACAGCTGGGACCTGCCCCACCAGGCTCGGCACCAACAGCTCCCCTAATCAGCCGGGCCAGCCGGCCACTGCGAGCCGCTCTTTAGTGGGCAGATGGTGTGACTTTGGACACTTTTACCTGCGTTAAAGTATTGCATGCCTCCCTCGCCCCCCCTCACTCCCCTCAAACTATACACCACTGCTTTCAAGTGGAGGCTGGAGGGCATCTTACTCATTCTAGAGACTAATTACAACTCTGATTTCTAGTGTTTATTTGGAAGGGGCACAGAAGTTGCAATTGTGTGTTGCATTATTTCTTATCAAGCACGTAGCAGCAAACACCTGGGTAGGTCAAATGCATGAGAGTATTTTTCTAGGGTTTATCCCAAGCTCAAGCATTTAAAAGTACTTTGAGATGTGATAAATGTCCAAGATCACACAGGGTGTGCCTGCAATGACACTGTAATTGTGCCCAGCTATCAGGTTTTACAATTTGCACTTCAGCCGCTGGATGGTAGGTAGGATTTGTAAAGTGTGCCCAGGATCACACAGTGTGGTCATGCAGCAGTTTAATTGTCTACTGGACCAATAAAACTAACATTGTCCAGTATACCAATCAAAATTGCTCTCCAAAGACACCAGGCAAAGCAGACGCTCCCTCAAACAGATCACCAAGCGCAATTTACCCTACTTACAGCCTAGCCTGTTCTCTGTCGAGACTTTAGCAATCTTTAGAGCACAAGATAAGATCTTTTCACATGGAAGAGTCAGACGTATTGCAATACTACTTAAGAAACAAGCATTGGCATAGACAATAGGTCTCGCCTTTGGGACCTTATACGTGTTTAGCCATGCAACAGTTGATGTTGCTGCACCAAGGATATTATGCTGCATAACTAAATACTTAGAAGGTCCCAAAGGCGAGACCTATTGGCTATGCCAATGCTTGTTTTTCTTTCACTTCGTTATCTATTTTGTTTTTCACAATTATACCCTCTTCTGTCTTTTCTTCGGTAAATAGATCTATTAAACAGTATCTCTTCTTTACTCCCTATAGCTGTCTTTCTTTTAACATCACTCTCTGTTTACTTTCCTTATACTTACACTTTTTAAAAAAAAAAAAATTTTTTTGGTTAGCTCCCGGTCCGCGTACCGGGAAGCTAACCCGGGAGCGAACCAAAAGAAATAGAGCTTGCCAGAGTGCTAAACATTGTAGCAATTTTTTTTGAAAGGGAAGGTAGTTCTGAAAAGAACTTTTTTTTTTATATTTTTGTTGTTTTATATTTTTTTTTTATTTTTTTAACATTTTTTGTTTTTTTTGTATTTTTTGAACGATTTTATATTTTTTTTGGTTTTTTGGGGGGGGGGAAACAACAAAAAACAGGCGTTGAAAAGGGCTCAACAGGAGCAAAAAAAAAATACTGTGGGCGGTTAGGGCAATCATGGTGTTCATATGCAAGGTTGAGTGCATTGATGCTCATGTTGCCACAAGCTAATAATGCACGACAGTGCATACATAAATGTATCATATGCCCAAAATTTTGTTGGATATTTGGCACAGTTTCCCGTGCCTCCTCTGGTGTTAAAGAAACCGGTATTGTTGGTCTGGCCACAGGAGTTGGTCTAGGATTGTCCAGCATATCCCTTAATTCCGCCCGGCTGTAATTTAGGGGATGTTTCCTCGTCATGTGCCTATGCATGGTGTGATTACCATAACTGTATTTTTTGTCCGTCCCTCTGGACAATTGTTCCTTGCATATGAGGCAGGTGACATACCTCGCGTTGACTTTTTTTTGTCCACGAGGCATCGAAAAAAACTGCCAGATGAAACTGGCTTTCTTTCTGGAAACCCGGGGCAACTCTTCCAGGAATTGTGGTTCTTCTCCCTCCTCATCCATTTCTTCATCTTCCTCCTCAGTGTTGGTAATCACCTGGGGAGGTGGTCCTCTCTTCCCATGAGGAGGTGGAGGTGGTGGTGGGGGTCCACCAGCTGAAGCAACCAATGAAGCCATTTTCACACAAGCAAAATAGGTCTTCCAACAAGCAAAATAGGTCTTCCTCTCACAATGATGAAAGTCAGAGTGAGGAAAGAAGGAGGGGTTTTCATCATTTGGAAAAAACAATACTTCTCAACCAATGAAAAGTGTTATTTTTAGGTCACCTGACCTAGCCTTCCATAATTATGAAACTAAAAGTGAAATGAACCAATGAAAAGTTTTATTAACAAGTCACATGACCTCTCACGCTCATGTTACGCGCTGCGGAACGCTCCCCGGTTAGCTTCCGGGTCGCTCCGCTTCGCGCCTTGGTCCGCGCCCCGGGACACTTCCGGGTGCGCTAACGCCATACGTCACAAGACGCATTTCGCGGCAACGCGATACATCGCGCTTTCGCGCCGCGGATCGCTTCCGGGGAGCTGCGTTTCGCGCCTCGGTCCGCGCCCCGGGGCACTTCCGGGTGCGCTAACGCAGTACGTCATAAGACGCATTACGCGGCAACGCGATACCGTCACTATGTTGATTTCTTACCGGTTCGCGGACCGGATCGCGGAATCAAATTGAGCTAACGGGAAGCTTCCCGGTTCGCGGACCGGGAGCGAAACAAAAAAAATATTTAAAAAAAATTATTAATAAACATATAAAATATATTTTTGGATTTAAAGAAGAATAAATTTTACAGCTATAGATATTAGCTTTTAAAAAACCAATGAAATTCATTGAAAAAACCATAGGTTATAGACCATATATAGTTAGGAATTAGCATTTACAAAACCTTGAAAATTCACTGAAAAAACCATAGGTTATAGACCATATATAGTTAGGAATTAGCATTTAAAAAACCTTATTTTACTCACACAAAACCAATGAAATTCCATATATAGTTAGTTGTACTAACTATATATCGCGCACCCGCAATCCACTGCTGATCATGTCACATATTACATCATTCATGACATGGTCAGTGACATCACTGATGACATCACTGATGACATCTCAAATGACATCACTGATGACATCACTGATGACATCTCAAATGACATCACTGATGACATCACTGATGACATCTCAAATGACATCACTGATGACATCACTGATGACATCTCAAATGACATCACTAATGACATCACTGATGACATCACTGATGACATCTCAAATGACATCACTGATGACATCTCATTTGACATTACTGATCACATCACTGATGACATCATTCATGTGATAATACGATGAACCTCTTCAGACTCTAATATAACCTTAGATACACTCAGTGTAAACACAGACTCGCAGATTGTCACTCATCCATGAAGTTACACACACACCTAGTCAGTCATGCAAACAATCAATCACACCTCCATTTCCTTAACTATACAGTTAAACACACCTTACTTATTCAAACATATACTAAACATATTTACTCACTTATACAATCCTGGATACAAGAGCACAATGATCCATACAGCCACTCACACATTCACTGGCTCTTATGCACAGTTATTTATATATGTCAGCTCTCACATGTACTGTGTTTTACATATGTACTTACTTTGACATGTAGCACTGAGATATCCATTCACTCACCAATACAGTCATGCACACAGTCAACCACCCATACAGCTGTTTCCACATGCACTTTTGAACCCATACATTATGCACAGAGTCATACACCTTCCCAACCACCCACACACACTCTCAGTTTCCCATACAAATGCTTGGGCAACCAATCAATAACCCATATAGTTACTCATATAGCTACTGATCAACACATGCAGCAGTTTACAGAACAACAGACATAATGATGCACAAATTAAGACAGTTTAGTCACTAACCCATGCACTCAATGAGACACATTTAACCACTCACTCATACAGTCAGTCATGCACCTACTAAATCCTTCATCCAGACACTTATACATCCACTCATTCTTCAATATGTAAGACATATTTTAACTTTACAGAAAAATACAGTCACTGGATGTTGTCATCAGTGATGTCATCAGTGATGTCATTTGAGATGTCATCAGTGATGTCATCAGTGATGTCATTTGAGATGTCATCAGTGATGTCATCAGTGATGTCATTTGAGATGTCATCAGTGATGTCATCAGTGATGTCACTGACCATGTCATGAATGATGTAATATGTGACATGATCAGCAGTGGATTGCGGGTGCGCGATATATAGTTAGTACAACTAACTATATATGGAATTTCATTGGTTTTGTGTGAGTAAAATAAGGTTTTTTAAATGCTAATTCCTAACTATATATGGTCTATAACCTATGGTTTTTTCAGTGAATATATATATATATATTATATATATATATAACATTTTCCACATCATTTTCAAAATATATAAATGTTGTTTGTACGTAAAATATATTAAAATAATACTGCAAGATAATGTGCCCCTTGATTTTAATTTTTTGCCACATAGTTTGGTCCTCTTTGCTGCATAATCCTAGTAGTCCAGGCAATGTTGTAGTTTAGCATAGTGGTTTGGTGATTGACCACAAAACTCATAAATGTTATTGTTCACTCTGTGCGTGTGTGTACACATATACCATACATTGCCCAATTATTTGGAAAATGAAGTAAATCATCAATTACAATGTAAATGCTCAGCCACTTAATCACATAAATCCTCTAGCACTCATAATGATTCATTGTTTTATCAACATTGTACTCATGAATGTAAACGCACATTTTCAAATTCAAACCTTTTTTTATCTGCAACTTGATGAAAACAGTTTTCAAAGATAACTACAACAAAATAAGCATGTAATATAAAATGCATAATGGGTAACGTGTAATATAGTTTTGTATGATGTCACCCTAAAACAAATATGTATATTATCAGTGTAACCGAAAATCAGCTACCTCATTCTGATGATCGGATTTCAGCAATAAATATCTCTAGGCGATGAAGGGAGGAAAATAATAACACTGCAAGAGTACAGAGGAAAACTGAAAGAAGTTGTCGTTAAGGATTCCAAAATGTGTCAGTGGAATGACAAATGCAGTAAGATTGTACTTCGTGTGCAGTCGTTACAGAAAATTATGCATCTAATTATCTTCCAAAATGGCTTGCATTATAGCATGCTGCATTCAATGTAGCTTGAAATTATGTTCTTGCATCCTAGATGGGCGATTTGTTAGTTGATGTTGCGTAAAGCTGTCTTTCACGTGTGCAAATGTGTATAACACTTCTCAGATGTATTTATGCCACATGATTTACAATTGTGGAGGTTTGTTGGGGCTGCTAGATACATCTTTTGTTAGACCTCTTGCATAGTACGATATCATTCTCTCCTCTGTGGTTTTAAAGATGAGGTCGTGTGAATTATTTCGAGTCCGAGATTTCTGTTTGCTCTGTATGTCAGATCGTGTAAGTATACTGAAATGTCCTCTAGTGCCAAATAGCATTGCTAAAAAAACAATGGGGCAGATTTACAAGGCCCTTGCGACATCTTTACAACACTGTTGCGCCACTTCTGTGACGCAGCGTAGTCGTAAACAATGCGTCACTATGCAAAATATTTCCAATGTGACATATCTAGGGTGATCCGTCATGGTGTAAAGCCCTGCACTAAATTATATCTGTGACAGGTAAAATGGGGAAGATTTACAAACCCCTTGCAACATGGTTACAACACTGTTGCATCACTTCTGTAATGCAGTAGCGTTGTAAACAATGCGCCACTATGTGATATATTTACAACATGACACATCTAGAGAGATTCATCACGTTGTAAAGCCCTGCGCTACATTATACCTGCGTCAGGTATAATGTATGGAGAGTGGGCGTTCCGTTGCAAGGAAGTCTCGTGAAAGTCATGCAGTGAATCTTCAAGATTTCACTGAGTCACTTTCACAACCCCGCTGCGCCAAAACCTTATGCCTGCTTGTAGCAGGCATAAGGAGTGATGCAGCACAGCAAGTAGAAGCCGCCTCTGAGCAGTCCTGGAGTTGTGTTGTGCTTGCAACACGACTCCAGCACTGTGTCACCTTTACGCCTATCCTTGTGCCACAGTTTGCAGCCTTGTAAATGTAGCGCATTCATGGTGGTGCAATGCTATTTTTCCGTCACACACAATAACTGGTGCATCCCTGCTAATAGGCAGGGATGCGCTAGCTATTGTAAGTCTGCGCCAATATTTTTGTATGACCTTGTATGTGCTTCATGGATGTGTGGCCGTCAGGCTTTCTGTTAACATTAGGTCCTGCGATTGAATGACTGCCTTAATTTTTCACAGCAGGTGAATTGTAACTTTTCATTCATCCACGGCAATTCCATAAGATCTCATTACTGGGACTAGAAGGAACATGACATTAAAGTACAAATGACATTTTTTAGTTACTTGTCACATGGGGAATCTCATATTTATGTGTGTTTGTGGTATCCTATGTATCAACAAGTGTCAGAAAATTGCTAATGTGATCCAGAGGAGCGCCCTGCTTTCTGTAAACTTTACTTTGAATATAGTCTTAGAAAATTATACAAAACATAAAGTGTAATTATTGAAATGCATTACTGCCATTATTGAGCGGACCAAGTGAAAATAGACAGCGAACAGTTAACAGTTATGACTCAGACAATACATTTGTCTGTAACGGTAGTCTTTTTATTTTAGGAGATTATTATAAAAAATCGAATGGTTTCTTAATGCCACTGGAATTCAGCCCAAAATGAAGTGAAAGTGAACATAGTATAATCTTGATTTCACAGTAGTGCTATACTGTATTGTCTTTCATTATCTAAATCACATTAGCAAACGTGTTTTACTTTTTTACCTATCTACCTACTTATATGCATTGGGGCGTGGCGTGTCTCTTCTCAGTGCGTTGCATAATGTGCTGATATCGAGCATTTTGGGACCGGCTCTCATGGAGCCACCTACCGTTTTCCTTGCCAGACGAAGGCCCTGCAGTGATCGAGAAGGCCTGATACCGCCTATCATCCCCAGGGGGAGTTTCATTTCCATTCTTCACGCACGGCTTGCCTGGGCCTTTAATTCCTGACCGCCGCCAGCTCTCTCTGAAAGCCTCGCAAGACACCGCTTTATTAACGGAATTTCTAGCATTAAGAACAGCCGATTTCTACATTCAGTGCCAGTTCTAGGATTTTTTGGGCCCTGGGCAGAAGGGAAATGTGTGAGACCCCTCTAATTTGCGTAGACTTGACCCATTTAGGGCTGTTTACATCTGAATAGATGGCCCTGAAGCAGCAGCCCCTCCCTCTCAGCTACTTCAAGCGGATCACTGACAGAATATAGAATGCCAAAATATCGACCTACCAAAATATAGTGGACAAAATATAGAATGCAAAAATATCGAATTCCTATCTGCAAACAGGTAAGTAAAAAAATATTGAATCAAAAATACAGTTGTAAAAAATATAGTTAGTCAAAATATGACATTTTAACAAATGTTTTCAAAGTAATTTAAAATTAATGAAATAATACATCTAATTAACTGAAACATGCTTAAAAATACTTAAATAACCTTAAAAATGAATAAATAATTAATGTAAGTTAAAAAATAAATACACTTCTAATTTTATTTTTTAATACATATATATATATATATATATATTACCTACTGGCGATAGCCAGTAGGGTATATATATAGTTAGGACCTAGCTACCATAGGAAATCCGCCACATCCTATTGGGAATACCTTTGGCGCCGGTTGAGGAATTTGCGTGTAATTTTCCAAAATTTAGGCCAGCTCCGCTCCGCTTCTTCCCTGAAAGTTTCGGGGGGATTCGTCATGCGGGGGCCGAGAAAAAAGGGGGGGTTCCAAAACGTGTTTTCCCCATTGTAATTTCCATAGGACGAATAGACAAGGCTACAGCCCGAACCGCTGAATGGAATTACACCAAACTTTGCAAAATTGTAGGGACTGGTACGCAGAAGTGCCTTTTCTATATTTGGTGAAAATTGCTCCAGTGTTTTTTATGAAAATCAACTTCAAAAAGATATATATATCTAAATGCTTGTTTCGAGCGCTTACCTGTACGCGTACCGGGGAGCGCACCCGGCACGCCACGGAAGTGCGCGAGCGGAAAGCTGTTTGGCTCTCGGGTTATCTGTGTACATTCCAAACGGTCCGGAGAGTCCGCCATCTTGTGTCTCGGTAGAACAGAGACACAAGAGGTGGAAAACAAAAGGGGAAAACTATAAAAGTGGGAAGGGTAGAGACCCCCTGACCCCCTAGGTTTTCTCAGGGGGGCCTAGGAGGACCACGAAGGGCAAAAAAACGAATATTTTTTATATTTTATTTTGCGGAGTAATATGTAATATGTAATATGTGACATCATCAGCAGTGGATTGCGGGTGCGCGAAATATAGTTAGTCGAACTAACTATATAGGAGCAATTTCAATGGTTTTTTAAATGCTAATTCCTAACTATAGAAGGCCTGAAACCTATGTTTTTTTCAGTGAATATATATATATATATATATATATATATATATAATGTAATATTAATACAAAATATACAATATTTTTACCGTAGGATAGTGGGAGGGTAAAATGTACTATTACCACTCCAGTGAGTGCAACAGTAGGGAAAGCGTTGGATAGCATAGGGGTAAAAATTACTATTCCCACTCCAGAGAGTGGAACAGTAGAGAAAGTGTTGGATAGCGGGAGGGTAAACATTACTATTCCCACTCCAGAGAGTGCAACGGTATGGAAAGCGATGGATAGCGTAGGGGGTAAAAATTATATTCCCACTCCAGTGAGTTTAACAGTAGGGAAAGCGTTGGATAGCGTAGGGGTAAAAATTACTATTTACACTCCAGTGAGTGCAACAGTAGGGAAAGCGTTGGATAGCGGGAGGGTAAAAATTGCTATTCCCACTCCAGAGAGTGCAACAGTGGGGAAAGCGTTGGATATTGTAGGGGTAAACATTACTATTCCCACTCCAGTGAGTTTAACAGTAGGGAAAGTAATGATTTAATATATTAATAAAAATAAATTAAATATCCATACCAATAAAAAATTCTTAAAATGAATTACCAATTTAATAGTATGTAATAATTAATCAATTAGAAATACAAATACATATTAGTTATTAAAAATTAATTACATTATGGGGGAACATGACGGCCGGAAGCTAACGGCCGTGACGGAGCTCCTCCCCCTGAGTATGGTGACTATGGTGTTCTGAGCCCGGCAGCAGTTGCCGGTCTCTCCGTGTTTTTGTACGGTTCTGCCCGGTATTTTTCGCAGCGAAGGAGAGGAGAAGGAACAGGGCGTGTAAGGTATTTCTCTGGGTATCTTCAAGGCTCTGACGGGGCTGATTCTTTCTTTGTGGCCGTTTATGTTGAAGCCGAGCTGGTGATTGTAAGTTTGGCTTTTCGGCTTCCCGCCTTCTGCAGACTCTTTTCTACGATTGCAGGGTTCTGTTTATTTTAGAGATTCCCTGCTGTCACTAGTGTCGGGAAAACACGGATGGTCTTATGTGAAGGGGGCGGCCGCCTTTTAGAGCCGGGTTAGCTCCGAGAGCTAGGTGCCGCACGTTTGTGGTGAAGAGACACGGGCAGGGTGATCGGACCAGTCTTTGGAGCAGGGGCGGTGAACTCGGATCAAGCGAAACACCTTCGAGTGTATCGCTATTGCTACCCCCTATCTGAGGAATTGTTGGATTTTGTGCTAAAGGCTGGGGTGATTCAGGACTACAAAAAAGTAGACGCCTGGAATCAGAATAAGGAAGTCGGAAACCCAAATAAAATAAGTCTCGATATTGGAGACAAACTTAATCAGTATTCTGCCAGTGGGTGTCCGCACCCTGGTCCTTTTTGCGATCCCCAGTTTGAAAGAAGGAAGAAGTTTTGTGTGGAGACAGAAGGCGAGAGTGCAGTGGTTTGTGACCCCGAAGCTCCCGCGCTAGAATTGGGTTTGGTGACCGTACCATTACTAGACCAAAGAAAGGTACATCAAACAAGAGTCACCCCTTATACATTAAGAACTCGGGTTGCTAATTTAACATCTGCTCCACAAAACTCACCAAACAAAAATCCATCCATTTCTCCACCTATAATTCAGGTTAGGCCTACTTCACATAGAGGGAAAGGGAAGGGGGGGCATTCCAGAGCATAAACTCCTCCTGTAAGAGGAAAAGGCTGGAGGAAAGCTAAAGGTGGTTCCTCTGCTTCAGCGAGAGTAACACCATCCCTAAAATCCTACTACAAGGTCCTCTCCTCATCTGGCTCTGAAAAGTCAAAGACAATGACCACAATTAATACCGCACCTACCTTAACCGAAATTGATGTAAATAATGTCACTCCTAATCTGAGTAAAACACAGGCGGATACGACACCCGCTGCATTGAACACTGAGGGCGAGATACCTAAGTCTAGCCGCAAGATACAGATGTCATTATCACCATCAGCGGACACAGTTCATCCCGCAATCGAACTTTCCAATAGCTTTTCCGCCCTGGATATCCACGATGTTCATGAGGATCAAGGGGAGAAGGATATACCTGTGAGAGATCCGGGAAAATCCAAGTATGATTCATCTAATCAAGGGGAGGTTCGCAGTAATCATAACCCAGAGAGCACAGGCCCAATCAATAGTGATACATCTGATAGTCAAACCCCCATTGATAGATTTAACCCCGGGGTCCTTGGCGGCTATTCTATTGGGCCTGAGGGAGGACATAGGGAAGCGTTTCTCTATATCAGAGTCAAATCAGATGGCCATTACGGCCTCGTGTGAGGCCGTGGCCAAAAAGGTTAAGGATGTTTCCTTAAGGACTGACGCCCTGGAAGCAGAGCTCCCCAAGATCAAAGAAGCAATTGCCGCTTTTTCAGATGCCATGGATAAATTGGCTCAACAAAATCGAGAAATGCAGGACGACCTTGAAAGACTTGAAAATCATTCAAGGAAGAACAATCTAAAATTCCTAAATGTGCCCGAGGATCTTGAGGGAAAGGATATAAAGGTGTTTATCGTTGCTGTTCTCAAAACTACAATCTAAAAGGACTCAATTGATGTTGACCAGGATTTATTGACGGACATCCAGAGAGCTCATCGGGATCCATATAGAAGGAACCCTGCGAAGGAACATCCCAGGAAGATCCTTGTCAACTTCTTGACATATTCCATTAAAGAGAAGATCCTTTCCTTGGCCCTTAAAACAGGCTCAATTAGATCAACATCCTTTTCTACCCCCTTCTCTTTCACAATACGCTCTGATGTCTCTCACATTACTGCGACAAAACAATAGGAGATGGGGATGAGACTTACGATATTGAACTCCTTGGGGGCGCGTGCCCAGCTTAGATTCCCCGCCTCACTCCGCATAATGTGGAATAACCACATGCATAACATTCGTCATGTAGAAGAAGCAGATAGTCTGATCGAAAAAATCAGGGGGGGCGGAAAAGAGGGGAATGGTGAGGCAATGCAGCTGGTAGTCAGGCAGTAGGGATAGCATGAATATTATATTCATATATTTTTTTTTCTTCCCTTTTTTTATCTTCTGTATCCTCTTTTTCTCATCTCTAATGTATTCACTGTTGATTCACCAAATTAAGCTAAATCACTCTAGAAAAATACGCACCTTTTCTTTAACTAATCCATACAGACCAGGGGGAGGGAGTGGGTCCCGTCAAGGAGCTTAATGCTCATGAAGGAAGGGATGGTTCCCCAGGGAGGGTGGGGGGAGGAGAGGGTGGGTGATGGTAGGAAAAAAATAAAAAATGTCCTCATTTCACAATAGTTAGTGGGTGTCTCTATTCAGAAAAGTGGGCGCACTACGCTCCAGGGGGAGAGAGACTAGATGATGGCGGATAATAACATATCCTGTATTTCCTGGAATGTTAATGGGCTTCGTTGTCCACGGAGGCGTATGTTAATTTTATAATATTTAGAGCAGTCTCCAGCCAAAATAATTCTTCTCCAGGAGACTCACTTGAGTATCACTGAGGCAAGGGAACTTTTTGGAAAAATCAGATGGATAGCTTCATTTTGTTGTTCAGGGCAGTCCGTTATTAATAAAGGAGTTGCCATTTTGATAAAAGTGGGTAGTGGCGGCATTTTAAAGTTCAGTTCAACAGACCAGTCAGGGCGGTGGGTCCTAGCAGGGGCCGAGTTTAGTGGAAAGGAACTAACTATTATATCATACTATGGACCAAACGTAGATGATCCCTCTAGCTTATTAAACATACAGTCTACTCTGGTTCAGGTTAGTACCCCTATTGTTATAGGTGGGGACTTTAATGTCCTCCTCGACCCCCAGCAGGACCGTTCCAACCATAGCCGCCATATTGCAGCTCTGAGGTCTCGACGTGCCATGAAAAACATGATGCACGAGCTTGGTCTAATAGACGCCTGGAGAGCTAAGAAGGGAAATGGGCCGGGCTTTACATATTTTAGTAAAAAGCATGGGCATGCCTCCAGATTGGATTATGTCCTTATGGATAGATTATGTCTAGATAAATTGGTAGAGGTAGAAATATTGCCCAGTATACTCAATGACCATGCCCCTGTGATGTTTATTCTTTCAAAAGGGGTGTTTACTAGAGCAACCACTGCCAGATGGACTTTAAAGCGTACAGCCCTAAAGGGCCCAGATTTGATTACTATGGTTTCCGCATCAACTACCAAGTATTTCCCTGATAATTGGGGATCAGTGCCAATTGAAATAGTATGGGACACATATAAGGCCTATATTCGAGGTCAGTTCCACAGCCTGATCTGTTGTAACAACAGGAAACAGAAATTGAAGTTTAAAATCTTAGAAGACAAAATCTCCAATTTAGAGAGCCTAAGGCAGAAATCACATGTAGATAACTTACCACAGATCCTGGTAGATCTAGAATGCCTCCGATCTGAATAGCGAGCGTTGTTGGACCAGAAAGTCAAGGCACAGTGGGCTGCTTACTCTATGGAAAACTATGAGTATGGAGAAAAAGCAGGGGCGACCCTGGCCAGCAAGATAACGGCAGACCGGGTTAGAAATAACATCAATAAATTAATTGTTGATGACCAGGGCACCGTGTCTTCTAAACAAGAGGACATGGAGGAACGCCTTCTTATTATGTTCTCTGAACTATACAAGGAAGAACAGTCTCCAAGTGCTACAAATACACTTCGGTGGTTAGTGAGTAAGGCCCTACCTAAACTGACAGATGAAGGGCGTGAGATTCTGAATGGACCATTTACGATTGAAGAAGTTAGTCTTCATATAAAAAAGATTAAAAACAACAAAGCAGCCGGTCCTGATGCCCTCCCTGGTGATGTATATAAAGTTCTCCAGCATGTTTTACTCCCAAGACTCTGTGATCTTTTTAACTACGTATAAAGCTTGGAGGGTAGGGCACCACCATCTTGGAAGGAGTTCACAATTGTCCTTATACTTAAACCAGTTGAAGAAGTTAGTCTTCATATAAAAAAGATTAAAAACAACAAAGCAGCCGGTCCTGATGCCCTCCCTGGTGATGTATATAAAGTTCTCCAGCATGTTTTACTCCCAAGACTCTGTGATCTTTTTAACTACGTATAAAGCTTGGAGGGTAGGGCACCACCATCTTGGAAGGAGTTCACAATTGTCCTTATACTTAAACCAGGGAAAGACCCTCTCAAGGCAGACTCTTTCCGGCCAATCTCCCTGTTAAATGCTGATTATAAGATCTTGACTAGTATTTTGGCTGGGAGATTGGCCAAACTGGCTCCCCTACTCATTAATTCCGACCAAAAGGGCTTTATGCCTGGTAGGCATATCCATGAGTTGACTTCCCAGCTGATTGGCAGCATTGATCTGGCTGTGGCACGGTCGGAGTCCCTGGCTGTGGCTGCATATGATGCCGCGAAGGCCTTCGACCGTGTCAACTGGGGTTACTTATGGGATGTCCTTAATGTCATGGGGTTTGGGACAATCTTCCCCCATGTACTGATAGGCTGTTATGAAGGTGCCTCTGCTAACATTTTGTTGAACGGTCTGTTGACATCTCGTTTTAACATCAGTAGGGGAACAAGGCAGGGGTCCCCTATTTCGCCCCTACTGTTCAACCTCTATATTGAGCCTCTGGCGCAAGCGTTGAGGTTGGATGACCGGATAACACCATTCAAAGTAGATGTATGCGGATGATCTGATGATCTATACAAACAATCCGGCAGAGGTATTCCCCAGAGTAGAGGAGATTATGTCTGATTTTGGCCAATACTCAGGCTATCTTATTAATACCTTAAAAACTGAAATAATGTGTTGGGGGACTAACAACTGGCATGGAGTTCAAAGTAGTCAGTTCAGATACCTGGGCATACTAATAACTCCTGACATAACCAATATTCCCCAGATTAACATAAAGAGGGTGGCCAAGGATATTGATCAGCTATTTTTGAGATGGCAGAACCTCCCGCTAACGATATACGGCCGAGTTAATCTGATTGAAATGGTGATATTGCCCAAGTTAACATACCTTTTTAATATGATTCCCTTAGTTTTCCCTGAAAAAATGCTCAGTAGAATTCAAGGAAAAATTGGAAGTTTCATCTGGGCTAATAAGAACTCCAGGCTATCATGGAAGAAACTGAAAAGAAGACTGTTAAAGGGAGGTCAAGCTCTTCCAGATGTCCTGGGGTATGCTCTAACCCTGGGCGAAGCACTACGCTACGCTCGCGGAGTTTGCAAAGTTTTTGCAACTTCGCACTACGCAAGCTGCACGTAGCACAGTGCGAACATGCGTAGTGCAGCGTAGCGTAGTGCAGTGGTCATTATTTGCTTGTTCGCGGTCCTGAACGTCATGTTCGCGACCGCGAGCAAGCAAAATGACATCCCGGCGAGATTCTCAACACGAGGAGGTCAGGTTTCTCATTGTGAGTGGTTGCGCATGCTCGCGACCGCTCTCAATGAGAAACTACCTGTTCGCGTTGAGAAAGCTGCCGCTCGAGTAATAATCTACTCGAGAAGCAGAAAACTACAGCTCGCACTGTGCAAGATGCCGTTTTCAATGCTTGCACAGTGCCGGATGCTAATCCGCACTGTGCAATCATTGAAAACGCATCTTGCACAGTGCGAACATGCTACTACGCAGCTCGCGTAGTGCTACGTGAAGTTCGCGTAGTGCGAAGTGCACTTCGCGTAGCTTCACGTAGCGCTACTTCGCGAACTACGCCCACCCCTAGTATGCTCTAGCTTTCCAACTAAAGAATATTCGTAGTCTTCTCTCTAACCCTGATGAATCCAACTGGGGAAAGATCTTGGGGATCATGGCTCGTCAGGAAGGAGGAGGGCCATTTTTTTTGTATAAGTTTGGGGCACCTAAGTTCTATAAAAAGGTACGTCTAAAGGTTTTGAACATGGCTTTTTTGATTTGGACCAAAGTGAAGGCAAGATGGGGCATGAAATACTATTCTGACTTAGCTCCAATTTGGGATTCCCCTAGCTTACCAATATGCCTTAAAGATAGTCTATTCCTATTAAAAGGGCTGGCATAACAGTGTGGTCTGACCTGGTAACATCGGAAGGGGTCCTTCCTTGGGAGGTGCTGAGGCTGAAGATTGGTGATTCCTTCTCCAGATTCAAATACATACAGCTTTGTTTTTGGTTTTCTGTAGAGAAGCCTAACATTTGTGGCAACTGGGATATTTAATCCGCCCTTTTAACACCAGGGTATAAGAAAAAAGAAGTGGGGTATAGATACAGAAGTATGTTTGAGGTTGAGGAAGGATATACACCATCATTGCATACTGTTTGGAACTCATCTCCCTTAGAGGTTGCTTCAAGCACACTATACGAAATATCTCTCCACTAACTTTATAGATTTGTTAGGTCTGCTTCTCTTAAGAAAAAACATTTCTTCGCCTTAAATAGGCTGTATTACACCCCCAAAAATATAGCTAAGTTTGCCTCTTCACCATGTTGTTGCCCTAGATGTGGCTTACTAGAGGCCGGCTAGATCCACATATTCTATGAATGTACCAGCTTAGATTTTTTTTGGGCCAATGTAGAGAGAGCTTTGGAGGGCATTTACAAGGTTAAAATTAAGTTGAACACGGTTAGATTTTTTTTTGGGTTAGACACGGACTTTGTTTGCAGGTTTAGGGAAACACAGGTGGCTTTATTTTTTAACCTTGTTCTTGTTGCCCGCAGAGAGATTTGTAAGATCTGGAAAGACCCGAGCCCCCCCCGTACGAGAATTGGCTCAGAACTGCATTGAGAATAACACGCCTGGAAGTTGGTATGACACAAAATGTAAATAGTATGGTGTGGGATCCCCTGATAGAGTGGGGAAAAGAAATGAGGTTGGTCTAAAGCCTCGGGGTCCTATGATTACGCCATGCCCTGGACAAAATGGGCAGGCCGGGCCGGCCTAAGGCATAAGCAATAACTTCAGCCCGAGGCGCCCAGGACACTACTAGGGTTGTTAGTCTTTATTTGTGTTTGCAACCGGTGAAATGAGGACTCAAAAAACTAAATAAATTAATTACATATTTAGAATGAATTAACAACTAATTAATTTTCCATAACAAAAACTAATTATTAATACAAATTAATACCAATAAATAATTAATTAACAGTAAATTAATTATCAACACACACAAATTATTTTTAATATGTATTTAATTGCATTTAAATTTCTTTCCACCCTATTCCCCTATAAACCCACAATCCACTACGGAAAATAAATTAATACAATTATCGTAATTATCAATTAATCAATTAATACAAATTAATTACCAATTAATAAAAATGAATTACCAATTAATAATAATTAACAATAAATAAAAAATCAATACCAATAAATAAATAAAAATATTTACTTAATTACAATTAGATTATTTCCCACCCTATTCCCCTATAAACCCACAACGGTTACAGAAAATAAATTAATACAATTAACATAATTATCAATCAATCAATTAATAAAAATGTATTACCAATTAAAAATTAATTAACAATAACTTCAAAATGAATACCAATAAATAAATACAAATATTTAATTAATTACAATTAAATTAATTCTCACCCTATTCCCCTGTAAACCCACTACCCACTACAGAACTAAAAAGCAAAATTACATTAAAAATAATTCATAATTTCTAAAAATTAATATTTAATTTAATATAATTAAATTACTTCCCACCCTATTCCCCTATAAACCACAAGCCGCTACAAAATTAAATTAAGCTAAAAATTAAATAACATAAATTCATTACTTAAAATAAATTAAACATACATTACAAAAAAATTTACACTTTTCAGAGATACACTAACATACAAAACACTTAAAAAAATTCGATATTATAAAAAATTTGATATATTTTAATGTCTATATTATATACTTCGATATTTTGTCCATTCTATATTTTTACTTCGATATGTCCATTCTATATATTTTTTTCGATATTATGGCTAGTTACTGTTACAACGCGTAGCCTTTACTAAGCAAGTTGTAACATCGCATGCGTTGTAACATCGCTTGCAAAGCAAAGGCTATTAACATCGTTGTGTGGAAACGGACGCACTTCCGTTTCCACACAACAACGTGCACCACTGACGCTAGAAGCCCGGAGAAGAGGAACCACGGTTGAAGAAGAAGAGAGGAACCGAGGAGAGAGAGGTTGTAGTGTAGTTCCAATATTCCCAATAGGCTCTGCGCATTGGAATAACATAAACAATACTTTAGACGAAGGACTGGGGTCATCTAGGTCTCTACTGAATATGTTAGACTTAATTAGGTATGCCAGCTAGCTCAGAGGTCACTAGAAACCTTCTCGAGTGAACAGGAAGGAGTTAACTTTCCTGAATAGACAAGAAGGGATTAGTTTCTGACAACCGCATAAACATGACAACTTTGCCCCCCCCAGTATAAGGAGTATATCTCCAGAGTCGTGGAAAACAATAGACAACTATTTCACTCAGTCAATCGTGCATGCTTAGTTTCCCCAGGAGTGCAGAGAAATAGAGAGACGGGCGTTTTCAATAAAAGTTGTTATTTATTCAGCAGTCCTCTTTCTCGTGCAAGAGAAGTGAATTGCCACAATTGCAATACTTGTCATAAAGTAAAGTGCGTACAGTAAAAGAAGTATTATGAACTAATACTGTAAAAGCATTTATATGGTTTCTAAGCCATAAGATACTTAAAACGGATAAAATATATACATACATAAAATCATTGACTAAACGTACTCAACGGGTGCTTCTAAGATACGCCTACCCCGGTGTACCTAACCTAAGCCTAGGACGCGGGAAGGAGTATGTGAGCTGCAGTTCAAGTTAAGTTAGTTTTTTGCCAAGAATCTGAATCATGAATTCTCTGAGGATCTAATCAGCTCCGTACCTTGGTTATAGAATGAAGGAGTTCTTGTATCTCTTTCTCAGGACCCGATCTCCCAGGAACCCGCAAGGGTGACTGGAAACACTGGAGTTTGATTTCTCGGCAGGAGAAAAGACAGCGTCTCTCTCAGTGCGTCAATGGGAGGGTCGGCTTCCTTCGGCTCTCGTTACAGCTGGGCTTCGGGTAAGTAGATAGCCGATCTGCTCCAAACCACCGTGTGTTTGCTTAAGGCAAACGCTGGTATATTTATACCTGGAAGGTGCTGAGTTTGACATAAGGTTGGATATAAGACATCACTAAGAACTTACAGTTCTTTCAGGACTCCAGGAGTTCTTGGACAAATCAAAACAAAAGCAGGGGGGGTTTCCCAGGCTGCTGGAGGCTTGATTTGTTTAAAGAATGCGTTGTACTTTCTAGGAGTCAATGGGAGTAGCCTTGCCGTATTTGGACTGCATTGGCTATGACTAAATATGGATATGATTCTTATGCCTTTATAATGATATGATTCGTTATAACCACATAAGGGCATAAATTGGGAATATTTAAATAGGGTCCTAGATACGTTCACAACAAGGTAAGAGGGGCTGTGTAATATTTAAGAGTCAAGGGTAGGGGAGTGTCGTGTAGGTGGTAGTCTTTTTGGTTTTAGGGTAGTGTAGTTGTGTTTTTGTAGTGCAGGGTAGTGTTTTAGGGTTTAGGGAAGTGTTGGGGGGTTGTGAAGGGTAGTGTTTGGAAATAGGGACAGGACTAGGGGCAGGGTCGTGCTGGGGGTAGTGTTTTAGGGTTTAGGGAGTGTAGTGGTGTTGGTGTAGTGTAGGGTAGTGTTTTAGGGTTTAGGGTAGTGTTGTGGGGGTCATGCAGGGTAGTGTTTATTGTAGGGACCGGCTTAGGGGTAGGGGCACGGTCATGCTGCGGGGAGGGTTTTAGGTTAGTGATGTGGTGGTTGTATAGTGTAGGGTAGTGTTTTAGGGTGTAGGGTAGTGTTGGGGGGTCGTGCAGGGTACTATTTCAGTGTAGGTTACGGCCTGAGGATACGAGCATGGTTGTGCTGGGAGTAGTGTATTAGGCTTTAGGGTAATGTTGTGGTGTTTGTGTAGTGTAGGGTAGTGTTTTAGGGTTCAGGGTAGTGTCGGGTGTCGTGCAGGGTAGTGTTTGGATGTAGGGACAGGGCTGGGGGTCAGGGGAGGGTTGTGCAGGGGGTAGTGTTACAGGGTTTAGGATAGTGTTGTGGTGTTGTGTCGTGTTGGGTAGTGTTTAATGGTTTAGGGTAGTGTCGGGAGGGTTGTGAAGTGTAGTGTTAGAGTGCAGGGTCCAGGCAGGGGGAAGGTCGTGTAGGGGGTAGTGTATTAGGGTTTAGGGTAGTGTAGTGGTAGTGTAGTGGTGTTTACGTAGAGAAGGATAGTGTAGTGTAAGCATGATTTTAGTGCAATGTTTTTGTACATTTATAACCATTTGCGTTTTAAATGCATGCGCAGGTAAAACTTGCAAAGCAATGGTTTATGCTAAGTAAAAACATCACCCTAAAATCGTGTGAAGCAATGGCATGCGAAGTATCGACATACACTACCTATTAACAGCTCAATGGCTGAAAGTGTGAGGGTTTGCATAACTCCATACTGTCACGGAGCTAAACAGCAGGGCAATAGCCATCCCGCTGCGCCTCTGCATGGGTGGGGGTGGAGGACTAAGTGCCAGACAAACCTGAGTTTGGAACTGTGAATGGAGAGGGAGGCCCCCTCCCCTTGGGCTCCCCTTGCTACACCATTGCAGTGAGGACAGGGGAGGGGGCCTCCAAAGGTGGCACACTTGCAAGGTGGCACCTTTTATGCCATGGTCTGACTGTTGCATTGGTGCAGAGCCCCATGTTGGAGGGTTGACCACAGGGCCCTGGGCAGCTGACCACACTGCCCATGCCTAGCGCCGGCCCTGTCAACATTATAAACTGTTGCATGTGATGGCTGACCCTATAATGGTGACCGGGAGACACTGCATTTGACACAAAACTCAACATTTCTAAGCCTCTCAAGGACTCAAACTCACTAAAATCTCCAAGAAAGCGGAACATTTGCTCTGATTTTCCCTTGAGGTGGTAATGTTCAGTACTGTTTTGTGTGGCACCCTTCTCCTGAGAGCTCACACTACTCCTATGAGGCCTACTATAAAGTAAGCTACCTTGTGGTTAAGACTGAGCACAAAGAGTGTACCTAAAAGACAAAACCCAGCAGTGTTATCTGAATCCTCATCTGTAACATTACACTAGTATTTTTAATGTTATATAGCCTTCACCATTGTGTGCTTCTCTCAATTGCCTTGATTTGGCTCCTCTTGGAAAGAGGATAGAGTGTAAGTCTTTCATTATACTAATATAGGGGCCACCATTGAGATTTATAACAGAATGATGTAGAAGACTTCAGTATTTTTTTGAGTGTGCCCATGCAACCCACCATCATGTTGTAAGTACGAAGAGCCCCACATACCCTCCAGCTCTTTGCCTGTGTATTAAAATATTTTCTTCACACAGCAGAGCGCCAGCTCATGATGCTATTGCCAGTGGTTCAATGGAATCATCTTTCACGGTGCCCGCTCACAGCTCTGCTGTATGTGTACTCTCCACCAGCACAGTTCTCAACATTGAATATAATAGAGTCCAGCAACCATACTGACCAAGATGGCAGAAAAAGAGTCCAAACTTGTATCCTGAGTTGGACCACCTTACCAGAGCGGAGAGCAGCTTGTCTTCACAAGACAATTAGATTATTTCCCACCCTATTCCCCTATAAACCCACAACGGCTACAGAAAATAAATTAATACAATTAACATAATTATCAATCAATCAATTAATAAAAATGTATTACCAATTAAAAATTAATTAACAATAACTTCAAAATGAATACCAATAAATAAATACAAATATTTATTTAATTACAATTAAATTAATTCCCACCCTATTCCCCTGTAAACCCACTGCCCACTACAGAACTAAAAAGCAAAATTAAATTAAAAATAATTCATAATTTCTAAAAATTAATATTTAATTTAATATAATTAAATTACTTCCCGCCCTATTCCCGTATAAACCACAAGCCGCTACAAAATTAAATTAAGCTAAAAATTAAATAACATAAATTCATTACTTAAAATAAATTAAACATACATTACAAAAAAAATGTACACTTTTCACAGATACACTAACATACAAAACACTTAAAAAAATTCGATATTATAAAAAATTCGATATATTTTAATGTCTATATTATATACTTCGATATTTTGTCCATTCTATATTTTTACTTCGATATGTCCATTCTATATATTTTTTTCGATAATCTGGCTAGTTACTGTTACAACGCGTAGCCTTTACTACGCAAGTTGTAACATCGCATGCATTGTAACATCGCTTGCAAAGCAAAGGCTATCAACATCGTTGTGTGGAAACGGACGCGCTTCCATTTCCACACAACAACATGCACCACTGACGCTAGAAGCCCGGAGAAGAGGAACCACGGTTGAAGAAGAAGAGAGGAACCGAGGAGAGAGAGGTTGTAGTGTAGTTCCTATATTCCCAATAGGCTCTGCGCATTGGAATAACATAAACAATACTTTAGACGTAGGACTGGGGTCATCTAGGTCTCTACTGAATATGGTAGACTTAATTAGGTATGCCAGCTAGCTCAGAGGTCACTAGAAACTTTCTCGAGTGAACAGGAAGGAGTTAACTTTCCTGAATAGACAAGAAGGGATTAGTTTCTGACAACCGCATAAACATGACAACTTTGCTCCCCCCAGTATAAGGAGTATATCTCCAGAGTCGTGGAAAACAATAGACAACTATTTCACTCAGTCAATCGTGCATGCTTAGTTTCACCAGGAGTGCAGAGAAATAGAGAGACGGGCGTTTTCAATAAAAGTTGTTATTTATTGAGCAGTCCTCTTTCTTGTGCAAGAGAAGTGAATTGCCACAATTTCAATACTTGTCATAAAGTAAAGTGCGTACAGTAAAAGAAGTATTATGAAATAATACTGTAAAAGCATTTATATGGTTTCTAAGCCATAAGATACTTAAAACGGATAAAATATATACATACATAAAATCATTGACTAAACGTACTCAACTGGTGCTTCTAAGATACGCCTACCCCGGTGTACCTAACCTAAGCCTAGTACGCGGGAAGGAGTAAGTGAGCTGCAGTTCAAGTTAAGTTAGTTTTTTGCCAAGAATCTGATTCAAGAATTCTCTGAGGATCTAATCAGCTCCGTACCTTGGTTATGGAATGAAGGAGTTCTTGTATCTCTTTCTCAGGACTCGATCTCCCAGGAACCCCCAAGGGTGACTGGAAACACTGGAGCTTGATTTCTCGGCAGGAGAAAGGACAGCGTCTCTCTCAGTGCGTCAATGGGAGGGTCGGCTTCCTTCGGCTCTCGTTACAGCTGGGCTTCGGGTAAGTAGATAGCCGATCTGCTCCAAACCACCGTGTGTTTGCTTAAGGCAAACGCTGGTATATTTATACCTGGAAGGTGCCGAGTTTGACATAAGGTTGGACATAAGACATCACTAAGAACTTACAGTTCTTTCAGGACTCCAGGAGTTCTTGGACAAATCAAAACAAAAGCAGGGGGGATTTCCCAGGCTGCTGGAGGCTTGGTTTGTTTAAAGAATGTGTTGTACTTTCTAGGAGTCTATGGGAGTAGCCTTGCCGTATTTGGACTGCATTGGCTATAACTAAATATGGATATGATTCTTATGCCTTTATAATGATATGATTCGTTATAACCATATAAGGCATACATTGGGAATATTTAAATAGGGTCCTAGATACGTTCACAACAAGGTAAGAGGGGCTGTGTAATATTTAAGAGTTAAGGGTAGGGGAGTGTCGTGCAGGTGGTAGTCTTTTTGGTTTTAGGGTAGTGTAGTTGTGTTTTTGTAGTGCAGGATAGTGTTTTAGGGTTTAGGGAAGTGTTGGGGGGTTGTGAAGGGTAGTGTTTGGAAATAGGGACAGGACTAGGGGCAGGGTCGTGCTGGGGTAGTGTTTTAGGGTTTAGGGAGTGTAGTGGTGTTGGTGTAGTGTAGGGTAGTGTTTTAGGGTTTAGGGTAGTGTTGTGGGGGTCATGCAGGGTAGTGTTGATTGTAGGGACCCTCTTAGGGGTAGGGGCACGGTCATGCTGCGGGGAGGGTTTTAGGTTTTAGGGCAGTGATGTGGTGGTTGTATAGTGTAGGGTAGTGTTTTAGGGTGTAGGGTAGTGTTGGGGGTCGTGCAGGGTACTATTTCAGTGTAGGTAACGGCCTGAGGATACGGGCATGGTTGAGCTGGGGGTAGTTTATTAGGCTTTAGGGTACTGTTGTGGTGTTTGTGTAGTGTAGGGTAGTATTTTAGGGTTCAGGGTAGTGTCGGGTGTCGTGCAGGGTAGTGTTTGGATGTAGGGACAGGGCTGGGGGTCAGGGGAGGGTTGTGCAGGGGTAGTGTTACAGGGTTTAGGGTAGTGTTGTGGTGTTGTGTAGTGTTGGGTAATGTTTTATGGTTTAGGGTAGTGTCGGGTGGGTCGTGAAGTGTAGTGTTAGAGTGTAGGGTCTAGGCAGGGGGAAGGTCGTGTAGGGGGTAGTGTGTTAGGGTTTAGGGTAGTGTAGTGGTAGTGTAATGGTGTTTACGTAGAGTAGGGTAGCGTAGTGTAAGCATGATTTTAGTGCAATGTTTTTGTACATTTATAACCATTTGCGTTTTAAATGCATGCGCAGGTAAAACTTGCAAAGCAATGGTTTATGCTAAGTAAAAACATCACCCTAAAATCGTGTGAAGCAATGGCATGCGAAGTATCGACATACACTACCTATTAACAGCTCAATGGCTGAAGGTGTGAGGGTTTGCATAACTCCATACTGTCACGGAGCTAAACAGCAGGGCAATAGCCATCCCGCTGCGCCTCTGCATGGGTGGGGGTGGAGGACTAAGTGCCAGACAAACTTGAGTTTGGAACTGTGAATGGAGAGGGAGGCCCCCTCCTCTTGGGCTCCCTTTGCTACACCATTGCAGTGAGGACAGGGGAGGGGCCTCCAAAGGTGGCACATTTACAAGGTGGCACCTTTTATGCCATGGTCTGACTGTTGCATTGGTGCAGAGCCCCATGTTGGAGGGTTGACCACAGGGCCCTGGGCAGCTGACCACACTGCCCATGCCTAGCGCCGGCCCTGTCAACATTATAAACAAACTGTTGCATGTGATGGCTGACCCTATAATGGTGACCGGGAGACACTGCATTTGACACAAAACTCAACATTTCTAAGCCTCTCAAGGACTCAAACTCACTAAAATCTCCAAGAAAGCTGAACATTTTCTCTGATTTTCCCTTAAGGTGGTAATGTTCAGTACTGTTTTATGTGGCACCCTTCTCCTGAGAGCTCACACTACTCCTATGAGGCCTACTGTAAAGTAAGCTACCTTGTGGTTAAGACTGAGTACAAAGAGTGTACCTAAAAGACAAAACCCAGCAGTGTTATCTGAATCCTCATCTGGAACATTACACTAGTATTTTTAATGTTATATAGCCTTCACCATTGTGTGCTTCTCTCAATTGCCTTGATTTGGCTCCTCTTGGAAAGAGGATAGAGTGTAAGTCTTTAATTATACTAATAAAGGGGCCACCATTGAGATTTATAACAGAAGGATGTAGAAGACTTCAGTATTTTTTTAAGTGTGCCCATGCAACCCACCATCATGTTGTAAGTACGAAGAGCCCCACATACCCTCCAGCCCTTTGCCTGTGTATTAAAATATTTTCTTCACACAGCAGAGCGCCAGCTCATGATGCTATTGCCAGTGGTTCAGTGGAATCATCTTTCACGGTGCCCGCTCCCAGCTCTGCTGTATGTGTACTCTCCACCAGCACAGTTCTCAACATTGAATATAGGGAGAGGCTTTTGACGGTGGTCTGATCAGGGAATTGCCTGGGTGCGGTCTTCGATTGGTTTCGGCGGCACAGTCTAAAGTGCAACTCCGACAAGTTGCTTTTTTTCGGGTGTTCGCCGGATCCCAATTGGAAGACCTGGTGGCCCCAGGACATGTTTCCGCCTGACGTGGCCTCTGTGAAGGCTAAAAACCTTGGTGTGCAATGTGATGACAGCCTTTCTTTTGGACTCCAAATCATCGGTCTATCTGGGAAATGCTTCGGCATTTTGAAAATGCTTCGGAAGTTTCTTCCTCTGCTGTCTCTGCAGCACAAAAAAATCATTGTGCAATCTCTAATTGGCTCGCGACTGGATTACGCGAATGCCCTGTATATCGGGCTGCCTAAATACCTGTTGGCCCGTTTGCAGATTGTGCAGAACTCGGCTGCAAGAGCCATTTTTGGTCTCCCACGCAGGGCAAAAGCCTCTGAATTACTAAAGAGATTGCATTGGCTGCCCATTGCTAAAAGAATCACCTTTAAGGTGCTGACCCTGGCATTTAAGGCCCTCCATTCAATTGCCCAAAGTATATGGAGAAGCGCCTGGCTTTTTATGTCCCAAGGAGGACGCTCGGGTCGGCCTTGTTGGCCAAAGCCGTTGTTCCCCCGATTAAACTTGCCCGGATCGGAGGGCGTTCGTTCCGATATTTGGTTCCGCGCTGCTGCAATGAGCTTCCTGTCTCCATAAGAAAGTCAAACAGTCTCCTTGCTTTCAGAAAGGAGCTGAAAACCTGGCTCTTTTCAGTATAACTTTTCTGGTTGGGCCTCTGTGAGCCGCTGTATTGTGTTTCTCCTCTATAGTTCTCTTTGCGAAAGCGCCGGGACACCCCTCGGGGTAGCCGCGCGCTATAAAAGAGACCTAAACATAACATAGCATAATAGAGTCCAGCAACCATACTGGCCAAGATGGCAGAAAAAGAATCCAAACTTGTATCCTGAGTTGGACCATCTTACCAGAGTGGAGAGCAGCTTGTCTTCACAAGACCTGTCCCAGAATTAGCTGGCAGATACGAAGGCTGAAAGGGAGTTTAGGCCAAACTCAAGATGGCCCTATAGAAACTGGCTCTTGAAAAGAGCCTCAGAGAGCTGGATATCAAGGCCAGGATGGTAGACTCCAGCCACAGTGGTGGCAGTATACCCGCAGTGCCCTCTGGAGACAAGAGAGTCTACATTCCAAGGGTTCTCGTGCTTAATTTTGTTGTGGGAGATAACATTTCCAAAAGGTTTGGAGCCTATGAGGTTGCTCTGGAGATTCATAGCGTCCCTAAGGAGGATTGTGGGTAGTCTCTCATCGCACATATCTAGTGAAGGGAGGAATGCCCTACTGGCCCTAGAGAAGGGAGGCAGGATAATTTACACCCACATAAGGAGCACCCTTTTCAAGAAGTATTGCCTTACTCCACAAAAGTACAAGAAGAAGTTCAGGGACCGAATTGCGCTACCCAATCAGTCCTGGGTGGATTGTGTTGATTCTTTTTACAAAGCGATACAAAAGGGGATGATGGACGGAACGTTTGAGCAAATCAAACACTCACCCCCAGTCAACTGATCTGGGTTTAATCCATCACCATTCTTTAGCTCACTCGGCCACCCCAGTTCAGACATGGCTATATGCAAATCAGTCTGACCCTGTGCCTCATGGGAACAGTCCAGCCCGAACTGCCAAGCCATGTCTTCCCTGGACGGGAAACAAGCATCCTGGGACCGGTTTCGGATTCATAATCCTCATCAGCCAGGCTATCTTGAATCCAGTGGCCAAGTGAGCAAGGGACTCAGGTCTGAGCATACCCTGCCACACTTAGGGCGAACAAAGTGATACAAAAGGGGATGATGGACGGAGCGTTTGAGCAAATCAAACACTCACCCCCAGTCAACTGATCTGGGTTTAATCCATCACCATTCTTTAGCTTACTCGGCCACCCCAGTTCAGACATGGCTATATGCAAATCAGTATGACCCTGTGCCTCATGGGAACAGTCCAGCTCGAGCTGCCAAGCCATGTCTTCCCTGGACCGGAAACAAGCATCCTGGGACCGGTTTCGGATTCATAATCCTCATCAGCCAGGCTATCTTGAATCCAGTGGCAAGGTGGGCAAGGGACTCACGTCTGAGCATACCCTGCCACACTTAGGGCGAATAAAGCGATACAAAAGGGGATGATGGACGGAGCGTTTGAGCAAATCAAACACTCACCCCAGTCAACTGATCTGGGTTTAATCCATCACCATTCTTTAGCTCACTCGGCCACCCCAGTTCAGACATGGCTATATGCAAATCAGTCTGACCCTGTGCCTCATGGGAACAGTCCAGCCCGAACTGCCAAGCCATGTCTTCCCTGGACCGGAAACAAGCATCCTGGGACCGGTTTCGGATTCATAATCCTCATCAGCCAGGCTATCTTGAATCCAGTGGCCAAGGGTCTACATTCCAAGGGTTCTCGTGCTTAACTTTGTTGTGGGAGATAACATTGCCAAAAGGTTTGGAGCCTATGAGGTTGCTCTGGAGATTCATAGCGTCCCTAAGGAGGATTGTGGGTAGTCTCTCATCGCACATATCTAGTGAAGGGAGGAATGCCCTACTGGCCCTAGCGAAGGGAGGCAGGTTAATTTACACCCACATAAGGGGCACCCTTTTCAAGAAGTATTGCCTTACTCCACAAAAGTACAGGAAGAAGTTCAGGGACCGAATTGCGCTACCCAATAAGTCCTGGGTGGATTGTGTTGATTCTTTTTACAAGGCACTGACGGGTTGGGTAAAGGACAATGAGGATTACAAAGGGCTGTAAAATGTAATGGCAGGAGAGCAGATGTTCAGCCTTTGATCTGCAGAGCTGCGCCATCACCTGATTCATAGCAAGCTCACAGGCCCCATAAAACGTGTTAAGGAGACGGACATCGGGCTTAGGACCAGGGTCCACAAGAATGTACCTGGCAGTGACCTCAAGAAAGGTGGTTCAGGTTCCTCCCTGTACAGTGAAGGAGAGGTCAAGGAAGACAGACAAGCCCCAGAATCAAGGAGGAGCTAAGGCTTCCCGTGCCACTTCTGTGAAAAGGGGAGGAGGTTCTCGTGGAGGGTGGGCCAGGGCTCCCCCTTTCCAATACTGGTGCATTGATTGTTCTGAGTAATGACACACGTGGGGAGCTGTGTTTGTCCAAACAAACCACCCACTGCTGGGAACTCCACAGGGGTAGTCAATGTCCCCAGGGGCAGGTCATAGACCATGCCATGATCTCTCATAGCTGGGAGATAGACTCAGTGGATGACCTTGTGACCCTGAGGGTGCAAGTTGTAAATTTGATCAGGTGAAGGTGAATGGGATCTCTGTCACTGCTACGAGGGACACCGGGGCCAGCCAGACCATGGTAGTGGAAAAGCTGGCTTCCCCAGAACAGTATACCAGTCAGATATGTAGACTAACTCAGACCCAGGGGCAGGACATTTTCTGGCCCAACGCCCTGGTATCATATGGGTAGAGTGGGGAGGAGACACAGAGGAATTTCGTAGTTGGGCCCCTGATCTCGATAGACTGCATTTTGGAAAATGAGTTGCTCCCAGTGTCAGGAGAGCTGAGAGGAGAGGCCGTCCAGGGTGCCCTGACAATTCATGTTTCTGGAAGTACCATTTCCAAGCGGAGGGTATGAGAACTCAGATGGAGGGGCAGCATGAGGGTTGACTCCCCCATCCATTGTTCTACCTTAAGAGCCAGTCGCATAATGCCGCACCAGCACTGGTGGGAGGTAGAGTGGAAGAAGGGTGACTAAAACCAGGGCCTTTGCCTCCCACTCTGGGAAACCCTAGAGGTCAGAGAGACCTAGATGGCATTAGGTCTGGCTCTTGACACTAACAGCTGTTAGTGGCCCCTGTTGGTTGCTGTCCTTATGTGAAGAGTTTTCGTTTGTGGGAGACAGAAGTCTGATCTAAGGTGCAAAGTGGGCCACATCACTTTTTGGGCCCTGGTGGTACTTTCTGCCTACTGTGAAGCATTGGTGAGTAAATTAAGGTTATGTGCTTTAAACAAAGAGTCCCCAGATAAGGAGAGGGATTCCCCTGGTGTCCATCCAGTGACTCAGGAGAGTGTAGACAAAGGGATCCAAATAAGTTCAGAAGGGCGTAAAACTATCAAGTGCTTCTGGATAACAAGGTCTTTGTACATGGCATATCGCCTAAGCAGGAAACCCCAACAAGATATTCCTTAGTCTACCCTGCATTTTGGCTAGAGGGAGGTTATGTTGGACTTCACCCTTTTTGTATGGTCATCCCCAAACATTTTCCCTTCACCGTCATGTTATTTTAGCCCTTTTTTGTTGGCTTTTAGGAATCTGTGAACCTTACCACTGCTAATCAGTGCTAAAGTGATTGGTTTCTCTTCCAAAAACATAGTGAAATTGACTTTCACCCAATTGGCTCATTTGCTTTACTTGTAAGTCCCTAATAAAGTTATACTACAAGTAGCCAGGGCCTGTAAACAATTCTACTAGTTGGCCTGCAGCACTTATTGTGTCACCCACTTAGGTAGCCCTTTAAACATTTTTCAGGTCTGCCATTATAGCCTGTGTGTACAGTTTAAACTGTCATTTCAGCCTGGCAAAATTGTTTTTGCAAAATAAAGCTTTTTCCAGGCTGAAACCTTTATTTTTACGGCATATAGGTCAAAGCTAGGGTAGTCCCTGAACAGCAGCCAAGAGAGTAGGGCACAGTATATTTAAAAAGTTGGACATGTATTTTAAGTTTTACATGTCCTGGTAGTGAAAAACTCCTAAATGTGTTTTTCACTACTGCAAGGCCTACCTCTCCCTTAGGATAACATTGGATTATCTTATTACATTTAACGAGTGCTAACTTTCAGTTGGAAGCAAGTAAGACTGTGGAGTTCGGTGTCTAATTCTGATTTAAAACCCTCTTAATTGGTAAAGTTGGATTTTAAGTCACAATTCTGAAAATACTACTTTTAAGTAGTTGGCATTTTTTTGTCCTAACCATTTGTTGCCTGCAGCCTGTAGCCGGTGTCACATGACTAGGTGTAGCTGGCAGTTGGTCTTTGTGTATTTATCTTAGATAGTGAGACAAAGAGAGAATAGGTGTTGGCAGGATGGGCTATCTCTAGCTTGATGAGGGGGAGAATCTATCACCTGCTTTAATTGCACAGCAGAAAGTCTCTGCCTGAGCACACTTTAAAAGATTCAACACTAGTCATGTGTGCCCCCACACAAGCTTTGACCAGGGTAGAGAGGCAAGAAATTCCAATCTCCTCTGGCGTGGAAACCTCCAGAACCTTCTCCTCCTTTAAAGGTGGAAGTAGGTATAAATATCGAACTCTCAGAAACAAACTCTCAAGTTCACCTCTGGATCTGTGATGACTCAGAAGAACTGTGGTGCTTCTCTTCAAGATGAACTGTTATTCTGTTGCCCTGATCCCTAAGTACAAATTAATGGAACTGTATCCTGAACCCATGACCACCAGAGTACCAGAGTGACTTCAAAGGCTAGTTGACTGACCTCCGGATCAGAGCCTACTTTGAACCCAGCACCTGTATTTTGTCTACTGGGAGTCCGAAATCCAATCCCCCAAGAAGTGCCACTCCAGTCCTGGACCCTTGGAAGTAGATCTGAAGGTGATTTGCCAGCACAGCTGTGGTGCAGGGTGCAGAACCGAAGCAGCACGATTCATCTCCTCACAGCCGCATTGGAACTGCTGCTGCTTGGTGCATCCTAAACACAGAACCTTCGCATTTTAAGCCCTTCATTGTTGGCATCCTCAACAACAATGCATGACTCCACATCTCAGTGCCACTGCTTCCTTGCAACCACTGCTGCTTGACGCATTCTCGACACGGTATAGTGCAACATTCCGCAACCAAAATGTAATTACTTTGTACAGTGTGACAAACTTAGCGACTGTATTTGGCCCGCCCTCCATCATGATCAATCTGAACTTGAGACTTTGTCCCAGTCCACGGGACTAGACCACTGTTGATGCTTTGGGCTTGAAGGCACTATATTTACTTAAATTTTAAAAATCTCAAATCTCTGGTCTTACTGATTAGATTTTTGTTGTTTTTTGGTCTCAAATAATTTATTAAAATGAACTCAACTTCTCTAAATTGTATGCGATTTTTCATCTGTTTTTACTTTATTACTCTTTGAAGTGATGCATAAATACTTTGCATATTGCTTCTAAGTAATGCCTGACTGCTTTTGTACCAAGCTACCAGAGTGTTAGGTACAGGCTAATTTGGGGTTGCTTGTGTCTTTACCCAGACAAGAATTGTGGTTGCTGCTGGAGTAGGGTTTCACCCCCTCCCCTCAACAAGTAACCCAATTTCCATCAGTACTGTTTCAATATGCACATTATGTTTGCCACAAAATTTCTGGACATATCATCACTCACTTTAAATCTGTCATTGAATCCTACAAAGTACCGACCCAGTTTATGTATATGTGTTCCTTTGGCATTGTATGTGATAATAATTCCACCTGGCAAGAGGAGTTAGATATCCAGCCCCCACCTGGTACTGAAAAGCATAAAACGATACATTACAGAATGTGCAACCCTAGTGCACATTTTTTTCATGAGCATTGATGTAATTCTGTATTAGCACTCGCTGTTGCAAAGGATACACATTTGAAAGACACCATAAGAAAATCACAAGAATCCTTTCATCAATTTGTTAGCTTCATATCAGTAAATGTGCAATATCAGATGCCAGATGAATTGGGTACACAATTAGTTCCTTTATATGGTTCAAATTTCTTTTATTGAATTCCAACTCCCATTACTGATGCAATGAATTGCAACAGCTATGATATCATGGCCTATGAAAAATCCATGGTCAGTTGGAGTCGCCTTGCGTCATCGAGGGGGTCATATCGGTTAGCCGTAGTAAGCGTAAGTATTTAGGACACATTAGCTCTGTAATTTCAGAAATTAGTAGTGCTATTAATGTGCTCCATAGTTTCCCATATGAAGCAGTCTGTGAAGTAAGGGAGAGGGTAATATTTCCATCCCTAGAATGTTCCATGGTCTCTGAAGCCACCCTGATAAGTTGGGATACATCCTGTGCCCTAGTGAGCTAATATGTTTTGGAGGGAATCTCCTAGTGTCCTAGTGCCAATCCTATCTGCCTTTCTCTATGGGACTTAAGGGGAAGGTGAGAGGGTTGAGCAGGGCTAGAATATATTAGCAGTGAATCTGGAAAGTTGTGTGGCCAAGTGCTTATCAATGTCATTGATCACCTTACTCCAGTAGTCCTCCAACCTAGGACAGTCCAATAATAAAAGTGCTAATGTTCCTGAAGTCCCACCTCTCCAACTATCTGGGCATTGTTACCAAATTCCATCTATGGAGGTGCACTGGTGTTAAATACCAAAAGGAAGTTATTTTCACTGCTGTTTCTATACTAGCAGCGCTGCGAGCCGCGTGTCACGTTCTGTACTTCACTTCCTCGGCACTCCTTCAATGTCAAGGGCCTCCCTGGTTCAGTTTCCCATAGTTTGGGGGAGTACAACAGAGTGATGTAAAACATTATATAAATCAGAAATGAGTTGTTTATCAGAAGTTTTAATCACTAGCCATTTCTTATCGGGATTGAGAACTCTCTGACCCTCTAGGCGATATGGGGGTGCAATACCCAGTGTTGTACCTGTAGGTAGTGCATCCACCCAGTTTCCAGGAGCACATAATATTTGTGAAGCTGGTCAAACTATAATACCCTGTCTTCATCAAATAGGTGATCCACTGAGCCACATTTTGCGCTCTGCCACGGGACGAAAGCCACACAATCTTCACCTGGAGGGAAGTCGGAATTGCTCAAAATAGGTATCGACACGGATGGATACGATATAAGGCCTCTACTCTGACTCACCTGGTCCCAAGCTTCCAGTGTAGCTCTAGTAATTATGGGGACACAAATGCTTTCAGGCATTGAGCTTTCCTTAAGAAAGGGATTATCCTTAAAGGCCTACCAGCTAGTGCTCTATCCTGAAATAGCCAAAGCTCTTTGCATTCCCCTTTATTCCATTCCACCAAATATCTTAGCTATGTTGCCCTACAATAATTAGATTGGGAACACGTAGGCCACCCCGGAAAAATACGGATAGGCTTTCTCCCTCCACATGTGAGGGTGGGCATCAGCCCACACAAATCAAATCATTTCATTCTGAAAGGCCTGTAAAACCCTCGGGGTATCACTGGCTGTGTCTGAGATAAAAACAATATCTTAGATATAATAGTCATCTTAAGGGCAGCAACCCTTCCAAGCCAGGATAGTGTATAAATACACCACTGAGCCAGGTCTCCCCTTAAAAGCTAAAGCAGAGATCCATAGTTGAGAGCTTTTGTCTTTTGTGACTGTAGTTGCTTATTGGATCCCCAGGTATGGAATGGAATGAGGGCCCTTTGTATTGGGTATTACCATGCTAGTCATTCTACTGTTGTAGGGTCTGCTGAAAATTGAGCTTGAAATTTACTGATGTTAACACAAAACCCTTCTGCCTAACTAAAGATCTGTAGCTCAGCTAAGAACACCAGGAGAGAGCCAGTATGGTTATCCAAGTTCATCAGTCCAGAACATCATCTGCTGATAAACGAATAGTATGCTATTCCCCTCAAACATAACCCCCGTAATATCTGGGTTATCTTGCACGCATTGGTCATCAGCTCCATGTATAGGGCAAATAGAAGTGGCAACAATGGGCACCCCTGTGTTTACCTCTAACTATAGGGAACGGCTCCAATGCATACCCATTAAACCTGATGCTGCTTGAGGACGACTGTAGTTACTCAGGACCCAGGCCATAAACCCGTTCCTGAAATCAAAATGGGAAAGCTTCTTCTCTAGGTAAGGCCAGAGAACGCAATCGAAGGCCTTTTCAACGTCTATCCTTAACAATACTATTTCTCAGAAGAGCATTTGGCCTTATCTATCAAATGGATAATACCCTTGGTGTTATCATTGCATTGCCTGTTAGTAATAAATCCCACCTGATACGGGTCAATTAGAGTAGTCATAAGAGGCCCGAAGCCAGCCGCTAGGATGCTAGTAAAGAGTTTGACATCGACATTAAGAAGGGATTTCAGACAATATGAGCTGCAATGGTGTGTATCCTTCCCTGGCTTGGAGATCAGTACAATAGCCACATCCAACATAGAAGAAGGCCATGATTCGGGGCCCGAGATGAAATTTAAAAGTCTATGAGTACTTGGAGCGAGTACTTGACAGAACAACTTGTTAAAAAGGGCTGAAAATACATCTGGACTGGGCGATTTTAGGGTTTTCTGATGGGAATTGGAAACTATGACTTATATATGAATTGGGCACTCCAGAGATTCTACCTGTTCTGGTATTTTCACCTTGGAGGTATGGGATGGATGCTTCGATTCAAGAGTTAGACCGGAATACAAATCCCTGGAAAAGACCCTACAAGACGAGAGTATGATAATGTCCTCATTTACCTCAGAACCATCAGGGTCATGCTAAGGCTGTACACTCATGGCTTGACATTGCATACGCAGCCTGTTAGCTAAGAGTCAACGCATTTGTCCCCACCTTTACAGAATGAATGTCATAGGCGCAGGACTGCATATTCAGCCTTATCTATATCAAGGCCCCCAATTAAGTATGAGCTGCTTATAATTGGCACCAGCCTCTCGGAGCCCCTGTGCATTGGTGGATGCGTTCCAGTTTACTTACTATTTGAAAGGAGTGTTCTCTCCTATCTTTACGGATTGTTTTGTCTCGGGGCGAGATAGCTATTAGTCTCCTCTGAGCACAGCCTTCAGCACTTCCCATAGTGTTATGGTGGTGACATCAAGAGCGTCATTAAATTCCAGAAGTTAAGCTATGGCCTTACTTAATTGGGTTACCACTTTGGGTCTGTGTAAAAGTGTTTCCTACAGTGCTACGACTTGCGCCTCATCCCTGGTGGCCAGTGGTAGGCTGTTGGTAGGCTTGTTCATCCTCCACTTTAGTGCTTTTATTGTATTGCCTGTATTTTCATTGTTGTGTCTGTGACTGCTGTTGTCTGTCTTCCCCCGCTGCCTGTACGTGGTCCGTGCCCCTTTTTCTTCCCTCTGTTCCCCTCGCTGTCCCCATGCTCTCTCTGCCTGAGCTTTCCTTCTATTCCCCTCGCTGCCCCTGTGTCAATGCCCGGTTTTCCCATCTGTTCCCCTCGCTGCCACCATGCCTCTCTGCCCGTCGTGCCTTCTGTTCTTAGCTGCCCCTGTATTTCTGTATTCTGTATTTTTCCTCTGTGCCACTTGTTTTTCCGGTATTTTGGTGCCCTTTTTGCCGTCTGTGCCACTCGTTTTTCCCTCATTTTTGTGCCTCTTTTGCCTTCTGTTCCATTTGTTTTTTGTGCCCTTCTGCCCTCTGTTCCACTCGTTTTTGTGCCCTTCTGCCCTCTGTGCCACTCGTTTTAGCCTTGTTTTTGTGCGCCTTTTGCCTTCTGTTCCACTCCTTTTTGTGCCCTCCGCCCTCTGTGCCACTAGTTTTTCCCTCGTTTTTTGTGCCCTTCTGCCTTCTGTTCCACTCCTTTTTTGTGCCCTTCTGCCCTCTGTGCCACTAATTTTTCACTCGTTTTTTGTGCTGTTCTGCCCTCTGTTCCATTCATTTTTTGTGCCCTTCTGCCCTCTGTGCCACTCATTTTTCCCTCGTTTCTCTGCCCCTTTTTCCTTCTGTTACCTTTGTTGTCCCTCACCGCCCTCGCCACTGTGTCCGCTGCTGCCCCGCCCCCTGACTGCCCACAGCCCATTCGCTGCCCCGTCTCCCAGCTGCTCTTCCCTCCCACCTCCCCATATATGCCGGTCACTGCGCGGCCACGCACAGCGGGCGCGTCTAAGGCAAGCCCGTCTGCACCCGTCCGTGCCTGGACCACGCCCAGCACCAGAACCCCTGGTCCCCGCATCCACCACGACGACCGCCGCCACTACGATGCCAGAACTCTGCACGCTCTCAATTCCGGACGGAGCCACACCTGCTTCAAGGCCGCCCTGAAACGCACACACGGCCCCTTCACCTGCCGGAAATGCAGCTACACCAGCCTCGGAGCCGACAAACCACCCACCAAGAAAGACTCCAACTACCTCCAATGCATACTACTGAACACCCGCTCCGCACGCAAGCATGCCGTTGAGTTCTGGGACCTGCTGGACACAACATCCCCGGACGTCGTCTTCTTGACAGAGACCTGGTTTAACAACTTCTCTGCACCCGACATCACCATAGCCATCCCATACGGCTACAAGATCACCCGCAGAGACCCCACCAACGGAGTCGGACGAGGAATCGCCATCGTCCACTAGAACAGCATCATGGTCTCGACTAGTACCGACGATGCGCTCAGCACCGCAGAACACATGCATTTCCAGATCCACACAGACCCTAACTCCACCCTCAGAGGCACCCTCGTCTACCGACCACCGAGGCCCACGCCCCCAGTTCAGCGACTCATTCGCCGACTTGATCAGCACGCACACCCTGACCTCCACCGACTACATCCTCCTCAGAGACCTGAACTTTCACCTTGAGAACAACAATGACTACAACTCCACAACTCTGATTGATAACCTCGCCAACCTCGGAATGAAGCAACTCGTCACAACGCCCACCCACTCCGCCGGCCACACGCTCGACCCCATCTTCTCCTCAAGCCTGCACGTCTCCGTCAGCCACACCACCTCACTCCTCTGGACCGACCACCGCTGCATTCACTTTGCCTTCCAGAAACCCACCAGACACCACCGCACCCAACAGATCCCCTGCCACTGCTGGAGCAAAATCACAGAAGACCAACTACAAGCAAACCTCGCTCTCAGCCCACCCACCGGACCCTCCAACACCAATGGCGCTGCCCACAGCCTCAGACACTGGATCGAGGACTGCGCCAACACTCTTGCCTCACTGAAGAAACCCCCCCCACAGAGGCACCAGCAAGAGGGACAGGTGGTTCACCCCAGAACTCCTAGCCTCCAAGAAAGCCTGCCGGAAACTAGAGAAGAAATGGCACAGTGAATAAACTCCGGAGAGCCACGCAGCACACAAGGACGGTATCCGCACACAACATCACCTCATCAGGGCGGCCAAGAGGTCCTCCTTCAAAGACCGCCTTGACAACAATACACACAATAGCAAGAAGCTCTTCAACATCGTGAAGGAACTCTCCAACCCCAGCTCCAACACCAACGACATCCCGCCGTCGCAAGCCCTGTGAGACTCCCTTACCACCTTCTTCCACCGCAAGATAGCAGACATCCACAACAGCTTCACCACCCAGACAGCCCCAACAGACAGCAACACAACAGACCCTCCGCACACCATGGACAACGACTCCATGCTAGCCTGGGCCAGCGTGAGCATTTATGACACCATCAAGATTATGCGCACAATCCACTTCGGCTCTCCGTCAGACCCATTCCCGCACCACGTCTTCAATAGAGCAAGCAGCTCCATTGCACCCCACCTGCGCAATATTACCAATCTCTCCCTTGAGACCGCAACCTTCCCTCCCAGAGATCTGGAAACACGCCGAGATCAACGCCCTACTCAAAAACCTAAGGCAGACCCAAGAGACCTCAAGAACTTCTGGCCCATCTCTCTGCTCCCCTTCCCGGCCAAAGTCATCGAGAAAACCGTCAACAGACAGTTAACCCGATACCTCAAAGAAAACAGAATCCTGGACCCTTCCCAGTCAGCAGCAACCACAGCACCGAGACTGCCCTCATCGCCGCCACCGACGACATCAGGACCCTGCTGGATAACGGCGAGACTGCAGCACTCATCCTCCTAGACCTCTCTGCCGCCTTCGTCACCATCTGCCACCACACACTACGCGCACGCCTCCACACCACAGGGATCCTAGTCAAGGATCTGGATTGGACCACCTCCTTACTCTCCAGCAGAACCCAGGGCACCCGCCTTCCCCCATTCCTTTCCAAAGCCTCTGAGATCATCTGCGGCATACCCCAGGGATCCTCCCTCAGCCCGACGCTGTTCAACATTTACATGGCCCCGCTCGCACACATAGCCCGACAGCACAACCTCAACAAAATCTGCGACGCCGACAACGCTCAGCCTATCCTCTCCCTCACCAAGGACCCCATCACCGCCAAAGCTAACCTCCACGAAGGAATGAAGGCTATCGCCGACTGGATGAAGACCAGACATCTGAAGCTGAACTCGGACAAGACAGAGGTCCTCATCCTCAGCTCCAACCCTTCAGCCTGGGATGACTCCTGGTGGTCGACGGCACTTGGGGCTGCCCCGACACCCACCGACCATGCACGCAACCTGGGAATCATCCTCGACTCAAAGCTCTCATAGACCAAACAAGTCAACGCCATCTCCTCCTCCTCCTTCAACACCTTCCGCATGCTCTGAAAGATCTACAGAAGGATCCTGACAGATACAAGAAAGACAGTCACCCAGGCCCTCTTCAACAGCGGACTCGACTACGGAAAAGCCCTCTACGCGGGAGCCCGACCAAGCTCATCAAAGGACTACAATGCATCTAAAACGCCTCAGCACGACTGATCCTCGACGTACCATGTCACGGCCACATCACCCCCACCTGAGAAACCTGCACTGGCTCCACGTCAACAAGAGGATATCCTTCAAGCTCCTCACCCACGCTCACAAGGCACTCCACAAGACCGGCCCAGCCTACTTCAACAGAAGGCTCTCCTTCTACATCCCCAAACGGCAGCTAAGCTCCGCCAACCTCTCACTCGCCACCGCCCTGCGCATCCGAAGAACAACAACCGGTGGGAGATCCTTCTCCCACCTCGCCGCCAAGATATGGAACACCCTCCCACTGAGCCTACGACAGACCCAAGCCCTGCTGACCTTCAGCAGTATACTCAAGACCTGGCTGTTCGATCAGTAGCGCCCCCCCCCCAGCTCCTTGAGACCCTCGCAGGTATGTAGTGCGCTTTACAAATGATTGATTGATTGATTGATTGATTGAGTGCTTGTGTGTGCTGGGCAGTTAGGAGAATCGCAAGAGTGAGGGACACTGAGGGGTGATCCGAGAGGGAGTGTGGCTCTATCTCTGAGATCGTACATAGGGCTTGAAGGTCTTTGCCCCCTAGATAGTAACCCAGAGGGGTGTACATTTTATGGGCATAGGAGTAAAAGTTATAGACATGTGTGCGAGGGTGTTCCTCTCACCAGATGTCCTTTAGCCCCATCCCCTGTATCAATTCTTTACACTTTTTTGTGTGAGCCCCAGTCCTATCATAAGATTGTGCTGATCTATCTAACTTGATATCAAAGACCAGGTTGAGATCTACCCCCAACAGTACCAGCCCGTCGTTAGTGGATAGCACCTCTTTAATTGCGTTGCAGATGAAGTCATCTTGGCCATCGTTGGGGGTGTACATAGGACCTATCATCAGAGAGCGATCTCTGATAGTCAATGTGTAAACAAGTAGTCTGCCTTCTATTTCAGCCACCTTGATGCCAACTCTACCCCAGAAGGCAATAGAAATAAGAATTGCTACTGCCACTGTTTTAGAGGAAGCAGGTGAGAAAAATTGGTGTGGGAAGGTGCTGGATTGAAGTCTGTGACAATCTGTGCCGACTAAGTGCATCTCTTAAAGGAGACATATGTATGCTTGTGATTGCTCCAAGGATGATCAGATGGCTAGGCATTTGACAGGACTGGTAAAGCCCTTTACATTCAAAGTAAGGCCCTTTAAATTATCACTGGGCATCAGAGGTAAACATGAGGCATGTGTCTTTGTGAGTCTGAGTGTTGCATATGTCCCTTAAGGAGCCCTCTGGAATAACTTGAGGCCTCTTCAGGAAAAATATTAAGGCATAAATATGATATCGCAAAGATTGAGTATTTTTCCCCATAACATAAAAGAGCAAGAATAAAAACACATCAAATGTAGTCCAATACAGCATGGAAACCCTGCAGTCTCTTTTGAGAAATGTGGCTCAAGGTCTCTGATCTTCCCGTCCGTTCCTCAGCCCCGACACCCCTGCAGTGAAGATATCAATGTATGCCTAGGAGCTTCAAGTTGTATCCAAGTTATCCGGGTTTTGGGTCAATGAATTGAGTACTGCGTTCCGCTCCAGTGCAATAGTCACAGGATCTGGTTTTACTCCACCAGGTCGTCAAACCTCTTGCTGCCACCGAAGGCATCTGCAGGAATTCTGCTCGCCAGAGCTAGCTTGTTGCTCTCCTGATTCTGGCTCATCAAGGCCAAGTATCTGGCAGGTCTCTATGATTGACTACAGCTGGTATAATTTATTGTCCATGTGAAAGATGCTACGGAACGGATGGCCCCAGGAATTAAAAATCCCTTAGGAGCACATGTGGTAATCCTGATGTTTCTGTAGGGTTATACCAGCTAGATCTTTTTTTTATGTAATATTTTATTGAAAAACAAAAGCAGAGTCATCATCCAATAATCATTCCATGCAATACAGAATCAGACATAATGGGCAAAACAGAGAGAATAATACATCAAGGATCATTACGACGTCGAGATCCAGCCTTATCCATAGCCATTTCGACAGTGGGGGAAGTGCAGATCTCACCTGTATATACATTCCAGTGTCCCCACTTTTTGTCCCATTTTCTGGGCCATCCCATGATCTTAAATACAGATTTCTCAGCCAGCATGCATCTGTCAATTTCAGCCACCCACCCCACCAGGAGAGGCTTCTGGGGGGCACCCCACTGCATTGCCACTGCACGTTTCACCAGCAGAAAACCCAGGGCCACCCACTGGAGCTCTACCTCCGTGAGGTCCGTGGCACCCCAAATGTTAAGGATCCCTTCTTTAGGGTAAAGAGGGATGGGTTTCCCTACTGCCTCTGTCATTTTGCGGGTCGCCCTTTCCCAGAGATGTTGAATTATAGGACATTCCCACAACACATGATAGAAGGAGCCAGTGAGGCCGCGGCCACGGAGACACACATCGTCAGGGCGCCTACCTATTCTGGCCAGGAGAGGAGCAGACATATAGGCTCTGTGTAGGACTTTCAGTTGAATCAACCTGAAATGGTGATTAATCGCCGTTTCTCTGGGGGACATCAGTGCCGATTGCCATTCGTCATCTTCTAGGTGTCCTATGTCACCTTGCCTCTTGTCTCGTAGGGACTGGAAGGAGTTGGGCATGTTGTTGCATAATTTACGGTACGTGCAAGATATCGCCTTTGTCTGGAGAGGCTCCAAAAGTAACCTATCCTCGAGAGGTGAGGCCTCTGGAAGGGAGGAAAGGTCAGACACGTTTGTGAGGACAGCATGTTTAATTTGGAGGTATCTGAAGGCCTCACTCTGAGCACAAGCGTGATGCTGCTGGAGGTCAGTAAAAGTCAGTAGTTTCCCTTTGTGGAGCAAGTCACCCAGAGTGGAGATGCCGATCATGTCCCATTTGTCGAACCCTTTATGGTGACAAAGGGAGCCTAGCTTCTGTGAGGCCCAGAGCGGGGTTGCTTTAGTAAACACGTCAAACCATCCCAGGCTCTTGGTAGCACAGTGCCAAATAGCTATTGTGTGTGACATGGGCCCTACGTATCGAACCCAAGGGAATTTACCATACAAGGCACCCAGGTACCCTGCTCGTCCCGTCTGGTAACGTTCCAAGTGAAAAGCCGGGTTCGTAAGGGACCCATGAATCCAAGAGTTGGTGGCCACCAGTTGAGAGGACCAATAATAGAGGCGCATATTTGGCAGGACGATGCCCCCATCATACCACCCCTGAGTAAGTTTATGGAGAGCAATTCGGGGTGCCTTACCATCCCATAAGAGGAGCCGTAGATATCCTTCCAGCGCACAGAAATAGGAATCAGCAATCGGAAATGGGCAATTTTGAAGAACATATAAAAAGCGCGGGAGTGCCAACATCTTAAAAAGAGCGCTCTGCCTGGGAGGGACAAAGGTAGTGCACGCCAGTGAGATATGTCACTATGGAGTCTTTGTAGTGGGCCTTTCAGGTTACGGTCATAGAAGAGTTTGCGATCCTGAGTAGCAAAAACGCCAAGATACTTAAACCCGTCCTTGGCTATGGCAATTGAAAACCCCCTAGGAAGGGCGGGCAGAGGGCCATGTAAACAACACAGAACCGATTTGGACCAATTGATTGAAAAACCAGAATATTTACCAAAATTGGTGATGACATGCAATAAACTGTTAATGGAGGATCTGGGAGAAGAAACATAAACAAGGATATCATCGGCATATAAGGAGATTTTGTCATCATGTCATCGTTCCACCAAAGCCCCCTGATGGAGGCATCAGACCAGATCCAGTGGGCTAAGGGTTCTAGGGTAAGTGCAAACAAAAGTGGGGAGAGGGGACAACCTTGTCTAGTCCCTCTGTGTAGCTGAAATTGTCTGGAGGTGTGGGCATTGACTCGCACCTGGCCCAACAAATCAGTGTAGAGCAATCGGACCCACTGAATGTAATTAGGGCCGAAGCCAAAGCGTCTCAGGACCTCAAAAAGGTAGGACCACTCTATAGAATCAAATGCTAGCGTGGCATCGAGGGACAAAATTGCGGCATCCTCTTGTATGTAGGGCTGCCTGCCAAGAACGTTGCGTAATCTGCGGAGGTTTAGGGACGTGTTTCGGCCTGGAACGAATCCCGATTGGTCATCTTGAACTAGGGAGGGTAGGACTGTAAGAAGTCTGGTAGCCAGGAGTTTGGCCAAATTCTTGACTTCAGCGTTTATAAGAGAGATCGGCCTATAGGAGCCGCAGTCAGTGGGCAATTTGTTAGGTTTATGGATTACAGCTATGGAGGCCAGCCGCTGGTCCAGTGGCAGACTGCCGCGATCAAGGCTTTCCTCAAACATAGCCTTCAAATGAGGGATTACCTCCTGGGCCATCCCCTTAAGGAATTCAATAGGGATGCCATTAGGTCCCATAGCCTTGCCCGATTTTATAGCAAAAAGAGCGTTCCCAATCTCCTCAACTGTGATATCTGCGTCCAAGCCGTCCTTATCCGTGTCAGAAAGAGTGGGTAAATGCATTTCCTTCAAAAAAAGTCGGTATTCGTCTGCCGAATAATATACCCTAGAGGAGTAGACCTGCTCTAAGTGGTCTGCAAAGGCCTCAGCTATATCCTGTGGGTCAGTGACGTTTGAGGCACCGGACGGATCAGCATAGCAGATAGATCTTGATATAACACGGGGGTATGCCCTATAAAATAACCTATGACAAATTAGGAGCTTTGCATTTGATTATTTCTTTTGGTTGAAAATCATAGATGCAAACCAGGATGTCAGCTGGGGGAGCAGTCTCCGGTCTCGGTAGGGCCACTCTATGTTATTTAAATTTATATCTAGGCCCAACAGCTACCCAAAAGGGTTTGCCGGTGCCCTGGGGAAGCAACAGCAGAGTAGGAAAGTTTAACTTACTGATTAAAAAGCCAGGTTTTAAGGGATTTATGAGAGAGTGTGACATTCATCTGAGTATGAAGAGACAGCGGAAGAGCGTTCCATAGAACTGGGCCCAAATATGAAAAAGAACGGCCACCCATATGGGATAGTCTTATATTTGGCACCTGAAACTTAGCCTGAGTAGTGGATCTGAGAGTACGGAAAGGTAAATAGAGATAGACTAGAGTTTGCACATACATGGGAGCCATGCCGTGCTTAATTCTGAACATATAGTTCAGAGCTTTAAATCTAATGGTCAAATGTATTCTCCATGTCTGGTTGGGCCTCTAGGGTATGGAGTCATAGTTCTTTAACAAAAAGGGGTAGGTCAGATCCTTCTGCATTTATTGCCACTCCCCTAATGTAGATATTAGTGTGCCTCAACCTATTCTCTAAGTCCTCTGTGTGGGCTTGTAGGTCTATCTGTTGCTCCCTGAGACAGATGACCTCTTGTTGTAGTTGTTCCACTTCCTCATTGCAGGCTGTTTTGTGGTCTTTTATTGCCGAGGCCCGCTTCCCTAAGGCGTCCACATCCCTGTGGACCTCTCTGAGATCACTGGATAGATCCTGTGTATCTGCATGTATGTCTTCTCACAGGGATGGGAAAATAGCTTCCAGAAAAGCACGGGTCACTGGGCCTTCTGGATCATAACAGTCTTGGGTATCTCCCGGTTTCGGGGTCAGTGGACTTTCCATGGCTGGTGTTCGGGTATGTTCAAGCAGCATGTCTTTTACAGTGCAGTCTTTCTTTGCCCAGGATGAGGTCATGACCAGGGAAGACGCGGCTGTGGTGTCGGATATAAAATGACAGAACTCAGACCCTCCCTGGCCACCAGGACCAGAGCAGTAGGTTTCTGGGTGTAATAATGGCACCAGGAGGGTAAAGCTCCAATGAAGATGTTTTGCTCCAAACTGATACCAGAAGAAGCTGCAGGTGAGTGTATCGATGTTCAGGTTACAGCAATGATAGATGTCCAGACGTGTCCCCTCAGTTGTCACACCATTTCTGCCAGTATGACAAAAAGAGTATCACAGGTGTCTTGAGGACACAATGTGGCTGCCTTACAGCTGGGCCAAGCAGGATATTGGCCCTACACGTGGTGTACACTCCAGATGATGAAGACCAGCAGTCGAAGGTAGTCTCAGCCCCAGACAGATCACCACCAAACCAGGCGCCCGTAAGGGGCACCTCAAAAGCCATCATCCCCCACAAGGTCTTTGTGTAAAAAACACAGTGGAGTGCTGGCAAGATCCTATGTGGCCAGAAACACCACAGACTTTACACGTTGGCAATGACCAATATGGGGGCTTGTTCTATGTCCAAGGCAGACTGCTCTCCTTGTAGGTAAACCCTTCCACTGCTGCAGACGCAATGCCATCTTCCTCTTGTCCACTCATAGCCAGGCCCTCTTGGGCAAACTTCCAAGCAGCAGGAGTCAAACAGTGCCAACTTGTGCAACCACTGTCCCAAGCAAAGGAGCAGATGCTTATCTATAGGTATGTGTTGTACTCAGGGCATGCTGCTCACCTTGGCAATGGACGTCCCCACTGCTGTAGACCCTGTTCCACTTTCCTCTGGACTGCTCCTGGCTAGGCCTGCTTAGGTACGCTTTCTAATATCCAGACAGCAGCGTTCAGGTGTCAACAATGAGCCATCCAATACACTCCAACTAACTGTCCACGTGACTGGTCCCCTGACTCCACTGAACCCTCCTCAGGGGAATCCAGGGAGGCCCAGTGCCTACCTGTCAACTCCCTCTCCAAAAGAATGGGGGTTGTAGCATTGGTCAATCAATCTCCACGTGCTTCCGGCATCAATCATAGGAAGCGCTGCTCCTGCATGGGGTCCCCGATGCACCCTTGGGCCTGAGGTCACCTACTACACCTGGTCACCAGCCAACATCCACAATTGTCTTCTACCAGGTCAGTTCCGCTCAAAGCTCTTTTGTAGGGGTGGTCGTGCAGCAAGTTTAAATCGCAGTGCCGTCAGTGGAGTGGGGCCCAGCTGCTCACCATTTGCTTCTCCTTGTGGAGACCCAATGCCATCTTCCTCTTGTCCGCTCCTAGCCGAGTCCTCTTGGGAAAACCTCCCAGCAGCAGGAGTCAAATGGTGCCAACTCGGACAACCACTGTTCAAAGTACAGGAGCAGATGCTTGTCTATAGGGATGTGTCGTACCCAGGGCATGTCGCTCAACTTAGAAACAGAAGTCCCCACTGCCATCGACCCAAACAGAGTTGTAATCACGTACTGCACTCCCATGGGGATGACTGACCCACCACATTTAGTGAAGAGTTCAATGCTCCTGAGGAGGAAATAGAATCCAGATGTGGGCGATTGAATCCAGCAACTGCACCCAGCTACCTGGTGGCATTCAGGGTCAAGGGGGGCCTGCCACTTCATACTGGTTAGATCCAATATTTGAGAAATGGGATGGCTTAAAATAGAGATATTAAAGAAAAAGAGAAAAATACCAAGAGAGAACAAGAGAAGTATACAAGTGAGGTGGGATAGGAGGAAACTGAGTGAGATAAGTTGGGCGAAATAGAGACTATGTAATGGTTGTATGTTATCAAGATACTATAGCTTCGCAGTACCGTACCATTACCATTTTGCGCTGTTTAATAGCTGTGTAAAACTGTCAAACTGTCATACCACTTAGTCAGACAGGCCCATCACTGTAAGATTCAACTGAATATTAGCAACCATGTTAAAAAGGTTACTGTAAAATGCATCCTTTTTCTCATCTAGCGAGTGTGACCTATCAATGTAAGAATGTATTAAGGGAAACAAATCAGTACCTCTTCTTTGAAAATAAAAACTTTTCATAAGTCAATTTCTCAACTGTGATGTACTCTAACAAAGTTCAAACAGATAATGTGGCTAGAACTACATTTAAATCTTATTTTCTATCATTAAATCTCATTTAAAGAGTCTGGCATGCTGTGAAGAAAACATAATTTGCAATACATTTTAGTTGATTGCCTTGAAATTGTTATCTGTCGTCCAATATGCAAATTACAAATTTGAGAATGCCACTGCATGATTAGTTTTCACAGCATGAGCAAAACAAAGTTGTATAAATCTCTCAACTTTTACTCAAGTTTAAAACATCAAAACGTCATTGTACTAATAGGACTATAATGTTAAAACTCATTACGTGTGTATTTTAGAACATGTAGTAAATATGTATAATTTTCATCCATACTCTTGTAAACAAAAAGCATCTTTGAGAGCAATAAACACATGATTATGTAGTGCATACAATTTCTGCTCACTATGCAAAGATTTGCTGTTTATTTTATTTATATACATATTCATGGGAATCAGTCACACGTTTTAGATATGTGTGCGGAGTATCGATATTTATTTTGATATTTCAAAACCCTCTCAATATATGGCTTTTTAAGGAAAACAGTAGAAACAGTTAAATCATTATAATGCATACCCTCCATGGAAGAAGTCTCGCATGGGAAGGGAAGCAATATTTTTTTTTCTTTTTAGAAAGAATATCCTGCTTCAGGATATATGTCATCTTGGTTGGAACTAGAACTATGAGTCTCTTTAACAAACGATTTGAAGTCTCCTTTGTACACACAACATGAAACAATGATTAAATCTAAAGATGCATGCTCTGTTTTAATTTACAAAAGTATGTCTGTCCCCTAACCATTTTAATGCTGGGTTGTTTGTACACCTGTATGCCTGAGCTTTGTGTTTTTTTTTACATGTTTAGAGTAATGTATTTGTGAAAATCCTGCAGCCATATATCATTTCAGTCTAAAGATATGATGGAAATATTGAGATATTTAGATTTTTTTTTATTCATGTGTTCAATAATTTGTTTATTTTCTAAAACTGTGAAGTGTAAATGTCAGGAAATTACCAAATAAAATGTTGCATGGAATGTCCGTAGTCTAGCAATACCAAAATATATGTAATGTAGTCTGCACAATCAATTATGTGATATTAGTACAGAAAATGGCATTGTGACAGAATCACTGTGTGTATGCATTGTTCCTTTTATGACATATCTAATGTAGGATTATATGGAAAGTATAAAAACAATATATTTTCTAATTTTATATGGCCTATGTATACTATTGGTGCAAGTCAGATCTACTTTGTCTTCACTGACAGATAAGTAGAACACACTGAACAAGTTCTTTGTCTGATTTTTACCAATCTATTTTTCTAAAACATGTTCATTCCCTCCAGTCTCCATTAAGTTACAACATATCCCTGTCAGGGCTTAACTTTGGTCCTCTGTGTCTGCAGATAATGAAGGTAAACTACATATAAGTATTTTATGAGCTCACAGATCTCACATGTAAATAAGTGGGCACTATGCATTTTAGAAATTAGGAAAGCAACTGAAAGCAAAATACTGGGTTAGGCTGCCTGCCTTTTGTCACAGGGTCCACCATCGGAATATATAGAAACATAACATAACTAACTGAAGGTGACTTTTGACAGATTCTTAGCAACTCTTTCAAAACATGTTAATTTCCTTAAGTCTCTCTAGAACACATTATATTTCTGCCATGGCTTCATCAGAAAGTTTGTTCCTCACAGATTTGGCCTATTCCTCTCAGTTATAATAGACCACCCACATTTGCGAGCAACTTTTTTTATTGCTAGAAGAGTAGGAATACCGAGAGGTTGGCTTTTTGCTGTTCCTTCAATTTCTGGAACTTTCTGTCACAGATCTGTGAAGAAATGTTTTCAACCAAAATGTGGTGAGATGGATGCAAGGAAACACAGATGACGCCTACAGGTGTCCATTGCTCAAGGATGTCCGTGTTTGGTATGTTTCTCTTGGTTCTGGATGACCCCAGGCCCAGACATGTATATACGTGCCTCAGCAATGATCCAGATGATGTTTGTACTTTTTACTATTTTCTTGGGCTAAAACAAATCCCTTCCATTAGACCTGACATTCTTGGCATGGTATTTCACCAGATTTTTTGCATTTACTGAACTTGTGTTGCTGAATTCATTTTAGTTGGCATTTGGACTCTCAGCACTTTACCACTCCTAACCAGTGCAAACGTGCATGCATCTTCAAACATGGTAAAATTGGCTTACACCTAAGATTCACATCAAAATTACTTGTAAGTCCTTGGTTAATGGTACTAAACTTGCCCAGGGCCTGTAAATTAAATGCTTCATCACAAAGTGTGTTCCTCACAGGTTTGGCCTATTCCTCTCAGTTATGTTAGACCACCCACAGTTGCGAGCAACTTTTTTTTATTGCTAGAAGAGTAGGAATACCGAGAGGTGGGCTTTTTGCTGTTCCTTCAATTTCTGGAACTTTCTGTCACAGATCTGTGAAGAAATGTTTTCAACCAAAAAGTGGTGAGATGGATGCAAGGAAACACAGATGACGCCTACAGGTGTCCATTGCTCAAGGATGTCGGGGTTTGGTATGTTTCTCTTGGTTTTGAATGACCCCAGGCCCTCACATGTATATATGTGCCTCAGCAATGATCCAGATGATGTTTGTACTTTTTACTATTTTCTTGGGCTAAAACAAATCCCTTTCATTAGACCTGACATTCTTGGCATGGTATTTCCCCAGATTTTTTGCATTTATTGAACTTGTGTTGCTGAATTAATTTTAGTTGGCATTTAGACTCTCAGCACTTTACCACTCCTAACCAGTGCAAACCTGCATGCATCTTCAAACATGGTAAAATTGGCTTACACCCAAGATTCACATCAAAGGTACTTGTAAGTCCTTGGTTAATGGTACTAAACTTGCCCAGGGCCTGTAAATTAAATGCTTCAACACAAAGTTTGTTCCTCGCAGATTTGGGCTATTCCTCTCAGTTATGATAGACCACCCACATTTGTGAGGGACTGTTTTTATTGCTAGAAGAGTAGGAATACCGAGAGGTGGGCTTTGTGTTCCTTCAATTTCTGGAACTTTCTGTCACAGATCTGTGAATACATGTTTTCAACCAAAAAGTGGTGACATGGATGCAAGAAAACACAGATGACGCCTAAAGGTGTCCATTGCTCAAGGATGTCCGGGTTTGGTATGTTTCTCTAGGTTCTGGATGACCCCAGGCCTGGACATGTATATATGTGCCTCAGCAATGATCCAGATGATGTTTGTATTTTTCACTATTTTTTTTGGCTAAAACAAATCCATTCCATTAGACCTGACATTCTTGGCATGGTATTCCCCCCGATTATTTGCATTTTTCTGAACTTATGTTGCTGAATTCATTTTAATTGACATTAGGACTCTCTGCACTTTACCACTCCTAACCAGTACAAACGGTCATGCATTTTCAAACATGGTAAAATTGGCTTATACCTAATATTCACATTAAATGTACTGGTAAATCCTTGGTTAATGGTACTAAACGTGCCCAGGGCCTGTACATTAAATACTACTAGTGATGTATAAGTCAGCTCTAAGGTAGGCTCTAAAGGCTCATAGGGCAGTATGCATTGTATTTAAAAAGTAGGAAATGTGTAATTAAATTTAAATATCTTGACAGTGAAAAACTCCTGAAGTTGAGTTTAATTGTTGGATGACCTCTTTCTCCCCTTGATTACCCTATTACATTTAGTGAGTGATAACTTCTGATTGAGAGCATATATAGATATGGTGTTTATACCCAAATTAATTGTAATTCAAAATCCTCTTTAATTCTCTTCAATGGTGAAGTCGTATTTTAAGTCTGAAGACTGAAAATGCTACTTTTGGAAAGTTGGCATTTTCTTTTCCTGACCATTTGTGCCTTCTGCCATTACCCTGGGTTACATTACTTTGATTAGCTCTGCTGTTGCTGTTTGCGTATTCCTTCCAGACAGTAACAAAATGTGTGCAGGATGGGCTATTCTACCTGGATAGCTGAGGAAGAAGCCGAGCCTTGCCTCGTTAAAACTTCAAAGGGCTTGCTTTCAACACACATTACGGAAACTGACACTAGTCTTTTGTCACTCCAGACATCTTGGAGGATGGACAGGGGAAGGGAAGAACTTTCAAGATCCAGATGTGTGGGTAGTATAGGGAATCACCCACTGTAAAGGCTGGCACCAAGTATAAATAGTGCACTTCAAGACATGCTCTTCAGTACACTCCAGGATCTGTGGATATTACTGAAGGACTGCTTCGCCCCTGTGGACTCCCCTGCTGCTACAAGTGGACTGCCCTACAGCTTGAGGACTGCCTTGCTTTCTGAAAAGGAAGTTTGGATGTGCTCCTTTCATCTGAGGATAACATTAGTGACTCCAAAGGCCAGTTGGCTAAACATCTGTCTAATCTAAGAGACAGAACAAGATCCAGAGGCATCCCTGAAACTGCCTAGCTTACCTGCTGCATTGGATCAGTCTACTGGAGTGAGTTCCTAATCCACAAGAAGTGCATTCCCAGGTCGTAGACTCTTGGCTGGCATTGGTTGAGCTCCTCCTGTGGAGAAAGTTGAAATACTGAAGTTTTGAGCTCTTTGTGACCATGAATGGGTCCATTTCATGCTAAGACTCTGGTGCCCGCGACGACCACCAAAATAGGGCGCCAGTGAACCAGACTTTTCATGCTGCAGTGACCATTGTTGACGATTTTCAATGAGGGTTATGCACTTCGCATTACAGCAACAACTGCTCACAGTGACTGCCAATGCGCAGCTTCAGCAATAACCATCTGCAACGCCCAACTGAATCTTTGCACAACAGTGATAACCACCCGCAATGCCAGACCTGCTCTTTGCGCTACGGCGATGACCATTCCTGACTCTCTCCATGCTCCTCGCTGCCTCCTCCACCACAGACTGAACTCTTTACGTCGGACATTGAAAAGGTAACTTTTTCATCTGGTCTAACCTGATTCCTGCATCTAGCCCAAACTCCATCATGTTAGGTCTAAACCTTTGTGTTTGGACTGGGCTAGCATGATCAGATGACCACGAGTGGGGCTCGGTGCTTTTAGGTGCTATATCTACTTAAATTATCAAATTGAATATTTCTGGTTAAAGTAATTGCATTTTTGTTGTTCTAGTACAGTTTTTTTTAATGAAAATGTACTTTATCTCCTGAATTGAATTTGGGATTTCTCTTGTGTTGTGTTTTCACTTTATTACTGTAGGTGTGCTGCAAACAAACTTTATAATTTGCCTCTAAGTTAACCCTGACTCCTTTGTGCCATGCTACCAAGCACAGGTTCATTAAGTAACTTTGTGTGGTTCACCTTGGCTAGGATTGTCCTTATTGCTTGAGTAGGGTTTCTAATCTCCTCAAATGATATCCCTAGTTCTTCCACAGGCAGCAACTGGACCCTTACTAAGACATAGACATACAGCGTCTGGATTGTAACTGGAGCGCACTTTTGTATTTCTATGCCCCAACAAGGGGCCAGATACTGTATGGAGTTTTTGTTGTTCAACTCTTTGATATGGCAAACATTTATGTTTATGCACCAGGTCAAACATTTTTAGGATTTCTACTTAGAATAAGAACATTTACAAACAGTGTGTGGATCCTTGCTGGGGCACAAAGTTGTCTTTTTCCGTGCCAGTTTTGAGCCAGATGTTAGTTGGATTTTTGTTAGCTTAAGAAAAAATCTAAACACCATCGAGCTCTTTGTTAGGGGACTGACATGCATGTCTATGCAACAGAAAGTATCCACATGCAGTGTGACCTGACACATATCTGTTGGTATACCATTCCAATGAACTACATTTTTCCAATGTAAGAATTTCTGATTCTGGTATTGTCCAGCTTGACCAGAACATGGCTTCTTATAGTTCTGTTTCTGCCACAAAGCTTTGCGATCATAATTCAGGCTTGTTAATGTGATTTGCCATAGTGATGACATCTGCCATCTTAAATGCATGACAAGGGTCCACAGGAATACAGCTGAGTGATTGAAAGACTGGAATGATGAGCTCAAATCTTTTTGTTTTGGAGACCAGTTGTGCTGCAGAATGGAGGACTGCTTTGAGGGGTGGTGAGCAAGATTGAGGCAGTCCGGCCAATGTTGATTTTCACTTGTCTACAGATGGAATGACTAAGGCTTGGGCAGCTTGTTTAAGCCCTTATTTTGGGAGTAAAGGTTTGAGACTATTGGATTCCTTTTTAGATTTTTAAATGGAATCTGGAATTACTGGCCATCTCTTTGATATTTTGTTCAAAGTGGTGCAGTTTATCAATCTGAAGCCAATAGATTTAGAATGCCCCAAAAATCTCTATGCATTTAATTTTGTTACCTGCATTTTGTACCCTAAAAAGGCACATCTCCTGGAAGAGAATGCATGTGCCCTCACTCTTTCATCAATCTTTTTCTGGAATATATTCCATGCTGATTGTGGCAACATGTCAGAGTGTGTTTATTTTCTGTTTTTCCACAGTTAGGCTATTTGTATGTGTTGCAGGTATTTTAATGCAACATTGTGCTTTCAATGTTGTGTGGCTCCCATTATGTAGATTCCAGTGACCGAAGGACCCCAGTAAGATGGTATTGGTATAGCTTACTTGTGTTGGATTTTAGGATTTTAGTTTTCCTTTTTCCAACTAAATTCACTACAGCTTTTGTTCATGCTTCTTCTACCTTCCATGTTTACTTTACTAAGGTAGTTATCTTAGCAGTTGCCCATATCCTGAGTAGGACCACATTGGTTACTGAACCACAGCTTGTTGGACCTGGCCTTCTCTGCAATGTCATCCCATAATGCCTTGCCTTCATCCCTCCTATGTTCTGAATTTTGTCTTTGTTGCCATTATCTTGTCCTAATCATTTGGTGCATGTAACCTGTGTCCTGGCCCTTGACTGTGAACAGTGAGACAAAGCGGGACTAGGTGATGGCAGGACAGGCCATCATGCCAGGATGGTAGGGTTGGAGTTGGTTCCTCTCCTACTTAGCCTCTAGAGAGCCCTTCTAAAAATAACAATTCAGGACAAAGAGTTTTCCATGATAGATTGTTTTTTTTACTTGACTTAACTCATACCAAGATAACCTGATTAACCCTTCAGTCTTTTTGGACAGAGCTTAATGTACGTATCAGTGTCACAAATGATACCACTGGTGAAGTATACCCCCTTTTAACAATAAAACAGGTTTATGTGAATGTAGGATACCTAATGTGGTGCGTAAGTTTCCAGTGGTTTCAGAGGTAGGCTGATGAGTAGGTACCCAAAAAGATATGCATCTGTGACGTTCACTGAATATCTCAATCAATAACTATTACATCATATCAATGATCTTTTGGCAGGATACACATAACAACACTGGTATTGGGACTTTCTGAAAGAGCATACAAGAAAATCAATTATATACTTTGAAAATTGATGATGCGTCAGTAAGAAATTGCGTTACTGTTTGATGGGCGGCAAAACCCTATTCAAGTTGTAACGATAATCCTTGTCCGGATGAAGTCACAACAAACGCCTGATTAACCTGTGCTCACCCCTCTAGTATCCTGCCACACAGCATCGGTCTTATCTTAGTGTCAATCTGTAAAGTATTCATGCAGCACTTCAAACAGTAATAAAGAGGAAGTCCAACAGAAGAAAATCCAACATCAATGTAGAACACTGGGTACAATTTAATAAATAAAACAAGACAAAAATGACAAAAACCCTATCAGTAGACCTGGAGATACATAACTTTAAAGATTTAAGTGAAAAAAGCGACTACACGTACAAATGGCCACTTGTGGGTCTCTGATCGTGCGAGACAGAGAGAAAGTCACAAGTTTAGGCTGGCTGTGATGGAGCATGAGTAGGGCACAGGGACCAGGTAAGTCCCACTGAACGAGTTACCTTCTCAGTCTGGCACCAAGAGTTCCATTTGCAGTGGAATGTTTCACGAGATGCAGGGAAAGCATTATGGGTGTCTGTCTGTTGAAGTAGCGTAAATCATTTCTGTAGCACGAAGATCATGTCATGGTTGTGGATGGTCGTGTCTGGAGCTTCACGTTGGTGGTCTTCGCAGTGGTTGATGCTGTAGCGTGAAGAATTGGTTCACAAGAACTTTGCATTGTTTGCTGCCTAGGGCGTAATGGTCTTGGGGTGAACGGACCTGTTCTCATTCATGAAGTGAAGCTCAAGGGAAGCTCAACTGAGCCACACCAAGGGTCCAGGACCTGAAGGAAGCAACTTCGGGAAAAGGAACTATCTTCAGAAAATGCCAGCATGGCTCAGGTAAGTCCAATTGCACGTCCCAGCAGCAGATCAGCTGGACAGTTGCAGGTAACCTCTGGAACTTATGTCCCAGTAGCTCAGTGCAGGAGGTCAGCTGACTGAACCTTGGACTCATTTCAGCCTGGGATGAAGGTTTCAGGCCCAATCTTTCTTCTCAGAAATCAGGCCAGCAGGCAGAAGGCAGCACAGTAGCAGGAGAGCAGAGTGACAGTCCTTTTGGCAGCAAAGAAGTCCTTCTTCTGTAGTGTCCACAGGCCAGGAGTTTACTGAAGAGCTGGTGTATGAAGTCCAATATTTATACCTGATGCCTCCTCTGTAGTGTGAGAAGCTTCTAGAGGTTTCCCTTTGAAGTGCACATGATTCCTGCCTTCCATGCCCCAGCTCCAGAGTAACTACAGGGGCTGTGCAATACTTTGTTTGAAGGCAGGACACAGTCTATTCAGGTATAAGTGGGGTTGTGCATAACTCCGCTCTCCCATACTGCCAGTGATGTTCCATCCAGGCACACCTAAGGTATTTTATTGTTTGTGCCCATCAGTCACAAATAAATAAGGTCACACAGACAACTGCAGCTAGTCATGTGACCCAGAGACAGGCTGCAGGCACTAAGTGGCTAAAGCAGGAAAATGCCAGCTTTCTAAAAGTTGCATTTTCAACATTAAAATAAAAAATCCGACTTCACCATAAAAGAGGATTTTTCATTACATTCCCAAAGGCACCCAACATGATTTATTTACCCATCCCCTTTTGGAGGTTACAGCTTCATTAAATATATTAAGGTAACTCCAATTGTATCCTATGAGAGAGGTAGGTCTTGCAATATTGAAAAACATATTTAAGAATTTTCCAATATTGGGACATTAAAAGCTAAAATCTACACATCCTACTTTGTAAATGCATTGCACCTTGCCCTGTGGGTTGTTTAGTGCCTACCCTAGGAGTGACATAAATGTATTAAAAATAAAGGTTTGGACCTGGCAAAAGACTTATTTTCCCAGGTAGAAATGGCAACTTAAAACTGCACACACAAGTTGCAGTAGCAGGCCTGAGACATGTTTAAAAGGATACTTAAGCGGATGGCAAAATCAGTGTTGCAGGCCAACCAGTAGCATTTAATTTAAAAGCTCAAGGTACATGTAGAACCACTTTACTAGGGACTTCTATGTAAATTAAATATGGCAGTTGGGGACAAACCAATGTTACCATGTTTTAATGAGGGAACACAAGCATTGTTGCACTGGTTAGCAGGTGTCATGTGGAGTAAGTCCTAAGACCAACAAATGGAGATCACAGAAATATGGAGCAGTGTCAAGACATTTGGGGGAAGACCCCCCTGAGACTGACACATCTAAAGCATCTTCCACCTATAATTTGATTACATTCATAAAATGTTCTCAAAAGTGGTCAATACTCCTGAGATACAGAAACTGAGTAGAATGAATAGCCTGAAATCTCCCCCATAAATATAAAATGAGTAAAATTGCAGAAAAATCTAAACTAGTCAAATGGAAGCCTATTCACAAACTACACTTTAAATGTAGTTTTTACAATAGAATTTCGCATGGACTTCAAAATGCTATTACAAAATCTAAGTGGGGTGCCTCCACCTCTTCCTCTCCTTGTTTTTCTGTGCAGACGTTGCTAAACATATATATGACTTTGGAGCAAATTAATGTGGGACACGCGCAGTGGCTGTAAATGGGCAATACTTAATACTAACTGGGAAGAGATTGGGGAGAAGTAACGGGGATCAAAGAAGGTATAAACACCCACCCATAAAAGAATGATACCATTCTACTCCATCTCAGACCTGGAGTACGACCAGCACTGCACTCAACCAACCACTGGTACTGCAACACATGCCTATGGAAAATAATGGAGTCACCAAATAACCATAGAAAAATGTTGATGAACATTGGATCACATTAATTGCATTTTGTATGATAAACTTTTTTATATTTAAAGCAAATCTTCTTTAATTTTTTAACAATATTTATTTGTAAGATCCAATATGTTGAATATTCTTTTTGAATTTTCTAACAAGGCTTTTCTAAAAATAAAAAATAAACAGTTTTTCATTTATAGCTAATCTTGTTGGATTTCATAGAAAGTTTATTGTTTCTGAAACATGTATTTTTTTCTATAAAGCAAATCTTGTTTAATGTATACAAAATGCTTACAACAGTTTAACACACTTTGTAATGGAAGGAGTGAATATTCTGAACTCCACCATCAATGTACAGGTGATATATATTTTATCACCAACTACCCACTTCAAGGCTAAGCACATAGGAAAATACCTCATATACCAAATTCTTATGCCTTTATTGTGTTGGTGGATGTGCTAGTTTCCTCCTCATTTTAGATAAATAATTATTTGAGAAAATATAGCGGATATACAAGGCCAGGATCACCATATTTTGGATTCCAGGGAAGCAGTCATTGCCAGATACCACTTCTCACCTCAGTGCACCAGTTTATCACCAAGCCACAGTCATTTGCAGAAAAGCAAACGGTGGAAGCAAATTCTATGCGATTGTGCACTTCAGTCATGTAGTAGGTACCATTGACTGCAACTATGTGGCACTTCTGCAATCTCACTACAGGGCACACATTTTCTGAAACAGACGTCACTGTCAATCCATCACCATGTAAGCTGTCTGCAATTCCCGGGGCTGCTTCGCTGATGTTCATCCGCCTGCCCTTGAATCAACACATCACAGCTACATCCTACGTCAGTCATCTATTGCACATTTCTTGGCTCCTAGGGATTTCCATAACATGTAGCTTTTTGGTAAATATTAACTCACAATGCAGCTGGGGGGTGGTATCTCAAACATACCCATTATTCTCCACCACACAATACACATAGATTACTCTGACAATCACTGCATGCATGTAGATATGATATATTTAGGGCCTTATTGCGATGTTGGTCGGCACCGTCTCTGTCTCGGGAATGACCGACCTCCGGTCAACAGTTCCGACACCAAAATGACAATGCGACTGCACATGGTCAAGCCGCATACTCCCATTTCGCATTGGGAACCTGTGCTACAGCTTCAAACCGGCCCTAGCACAGGCTCCCATAGCGAAATGGGAGATTGTGTTCATCCCTGCACTCTGTGGCAGGCACCTCAAGGTACAGGGATTCTTTAGGGGGCCGTCCCCAACCGGAAGCCACAAGGAGAAGGGGCCTTGCTTGGGGCACCCAACTCGCTTTCTGACAGGCTTTCCATGTCAGAAAGCCCTGCATTGAAAATCTGTCAGAAACCGAGCATTGTAATCCCAACTACAGAAATGTCATCTATTGGGTTATAGGGTAGTCTCCAACTGGCCGACCGTCTCCTTGATCCATTGGAATGTAGCTGGAATGGCTGGCCTGTTTCAATTCCGACAACCTAGATTGTAACTAGGCGATCGGTAGGAAGTGAAACCGATGAAGCCTCCAACCTGTGGTCGGAGGCATTCCGACACTCATCGTAATTGGCCCCTTAGAAGCGACCTCCCTTTTAAGAAATTTCACATCTTTGTTGAACGCAGTATGGTCTCTCTCCCTATTTCTGCAGTCCATAGAGACGTCCATCATTACTACTTAAACAGGGTTAAATAGATAACAAATATATACCCAAACCGTTAATGAACTCTGTAGGGACAGGAGTTTTTAGCTGGGGAGGATGTGAGTCCTTTCCAAGTTATAAATCCAAAATCCGGTCAATCGCACAAGTTTTATAAATAAATTATTTATGGAAAAGTGTGTCAAGTATTTAGCAGTACCACAACAATTAAAAAGGGCAAACAAAGTATAAATCCCATGTCCAATTTCTAAACAGACACAAATAGGACAAATTACATCTGAACAACAAAAAGCCAGTAACCAGAACCAGAGACATTAATTTCAACTTCTGACTTAATCTCTGAAAAGAAAGTCAAAATCCTACAGTAGACTAAGGTTGTAAGCCGTGTGCGGTGAAGTACTCTCAAAGTCAGATAGCTATTGGACAGGGTCCGGCTCAGGTAGTTGGTTTTGGTGTAAAACACTACAAGCAAGAAAGTTCCAATTTTACACTCTCTCAAGTACTCTTGTCATTGGGATACTTTTTACAGCTTCTACCAGTCAGGTTTCTAACTTTGGACTTATTATAGTCCATCAAGTGGGCAGAGGACATCACCTCCACCAACCTTGAAAGACCTCCATCCATCAAATTTGGAGATAAAGAATGACCAGTGGCCATCTCTGTAACTTGAAAGGAACGTCTGTCATAACAATTCCCTTCAAAGTAAAACAAGTTCAGTGGATGCCCGTCATTGGTTTTTTGCTTCTCAGAAACAAAATCCCAAAGTAGGAGTTTGATTCTGAAAAACAAAGATGTAATGACCGCCACACCCTAAGTTCTTAGCTAGGGTGTGGGGGTTAATGTTTTTTTGTGTGTCCCTCACTGCCATGTTTTTCCTGATTGTGATTGACCAAAGAAAAACCTGTTTTTCCCACCAACTAAGACAACAGGGTGACAAGTGTATGGTGAACCAATCTCCAAATGAGGCATGCAAAAATAGAGTTTCTGGGACAGGAGCATTTGCAAAAGACTTCACGGATATGGAGCTGAATATCTTCGAAAGAGCAAGCCTGAAGCAATATCCTATGAAGTCCTCTAGAAATCATACACCTTTTCTGTGAGGCTAGGGACCCCACAATCTCAAAGATGCACTTAGGAGCCAGGACTCACTCTAGCAGATGCTGTCAACAAGGTCCAATCCAGGGCCCATTGCTACTTGACAGCTCAACCCTCTATTGATGCTTGTTTTACTCATGAAGCCATGCAGAAGCTCAGTCAACTGACCTCTGACATCCATTTCTCAATCCCAGGTATAAGATAGAGCAGGTCCAGCCCTTCATTTCTCTTTGCTGGTCACAGCAGGCCTGGTCTGTTTCTATTCTTCCACAGGTCCAGAAGTTTTATGATGAGCTATGGGTGATGAGCTACTGAGAAACATGTTACCAGCAACAACACTTCCCATTGTGCAGTACATCCTGTTTGCCTTACTGCAAAGTAACCCTCAGTGCACTATTCTGAGTAAAATCCAACATGGTGGCCCCCGTCTGCTATTGTCATTTTCTAATGTCCCTGCTAGCGGCATGTTTCTGGAAATGAGAAGTCTCCACACCTCATACACACTAAATTGGCTCTGATACCAGCTCTTCCTCCCACTGGGCTGGTGCAAAGCTGGCTACAGGGAGCAAAGGCTTCTTTTCCCAAGATTTATCTTTACACTTAAGTATGGATGGGCAGGCCTCATCCAGGTTTCTTTATAGTTAATGATGTTTCTGAACTTTCCACAGCTGCCTTTTCTGAGCTGAAAGGAGTCACATATCTAATACCCAGGTCTTTTACTTCATGTTATGTTATGTGTATTTGTGAAGTACACAACCCACCTGGAAAGGTATCCGGTGCTGAAGTGGAAACTGTATACACAAAGTCAGGGTCCGTATCTGATGAAGAGCCAAGTCTTGTGGAAATTCAAGCACTGACGAGGAGGCTTTTGGGACCCATTATCTAAAGCCTCTGTGAAGTTGGCGGGAAAGGCGGGAAAGCTCTGAGAGAGAAAAGTTCAGGTTTCATACCAAAAAAGCTATCAATGTCAATTGTATACATGAAGTGAAATTAAATTAAAATTAAATTTGTAGAGCGCGAAACATTCGTCAGTCAGAACCAACTGGACAATTCAAAACCACATCAACAGCCAAATCTTCAACGCCTTCCTGAGGACAACAGGTGTGTTTCCTCTTTCAGCCTCAGTGTATGAGAGTTCCACTATCTAGTCGTACCAACCAGAAAGCTCCTTCCACCCCAAGAACACTTTTTAAACCTGGGGCCTGCCAGATTATGGGCATGAGATGATCGAAGATGGAGGGCAGGGATGTAAGGCTGTAGATTCAGTTTGATATAGGCATGCCCTATATCGTGTGTGGCCTTAAAACCTATACGTAGAGCCTCGATACGTCTCTTCACTGGCAACCAGTGTAATTCTTTGAGCACTGACGAAATGGATTTACATTTTGGAATATTCAGCAAAAGACGTGCAGCAGCATTTTGCACAATTTGCACCTTGGACAGGCACTTCTTCCGAAGGTTAATGAATAAGCCATTAAAGCAATCTGCTCTAGAAAGAACAAGAGCTGAGACCACTAGCTTCTGAAGATCAGCCGGAATAAATGGAAGAATAATTCTAAGTAGATTTAATGTATAAAAGGAGATGGATGTGACGTGGTTTACATGGCCTTCGAAAGAAGGCATAGAGTCAAACGTGACTCCCCAGTTCCTCACCTTATTCGTAGGCATCGGTAACAGGCCTAACTCCGAAGGCCACAAAGCAAGGGACCAGAAATTAGTGTGGCCACCAAAAGTAAGACCTCAGTAGCACTAGAGTTCAGTTTCAGACAATTGGTGGCCATCCAGTCCACAACCTGACGAAGACAGTTGTGGAACTGTGCAGCAGTGTCTGCAGGCGAGCCTGTCACTGAAATTACAATCTGGGTATCATCGGTATAGGAAATAGCTGAGAAACCCAGAGACCTGATTAACCTAGCCAGCAGTGCAATATAGATATTAAAAAGGGTGAAGCTCAATGAAGAGCCCCATAGCACTCCGCATGGCAGTGGGAATTCGGCTATTTGAATTCATCAAGAGCCACAAATTGTTCCCGGCCAGACAAGAACGATTTAAGTAAAGCAAACGCTTTCCCATTAATACCAATCCCTCTCAGAACTTCTAATAGTGTGTGATGATTCACTGTATCAAATACGGCAGAGAGGTCCTGCTGCACAAGTACTGCATTGCCTCCTGCAGCAACTGTCTGCCTAATCAATTCTGATGTTGAGATCGGTGCCAACTCGGTGCTGTAGTGCTTTCTAAACCCAAACTGAGTAGCATCCAGAAAAACATGCTTCTCAATGTAATCTGATATAACACCATTCATGGCTTTTTCCACCATCTTTGCAGGCAAAGGAGGTCTGGATATGGGGTGGTAGCTGTTAGGATTCGCCCTATCTAAATCTGGCTTCTTCAGAAGGGGGACAATAGATGTCAGTTTCCAATTGGTGGGGAATATACCAGAGGAAAACATTTGATTAAAAGTAGAAGACAAATACAAGGCAAATAATTCTGGTAGAAGATGGAAGATTTTAGGGGGGCGGGAGTCCATTGGAGAACGAGATTTAGTGGACAAAAGGAGGTTAATAGTCTCCTCAGAAGTCAATGATAGAAAAGAAGATATTTCAGGAGGGTCACTAATGTCTGGTGGGACTGGGGAGATTTCCCTGTCTACACTAAAAACAGCTAGAGCCCCTGAAGAGGGTGATGTCCCTTGAAAGAGAGACCTGGAGAGACTACTATTTACTGCATTCACTTTTTCTTGGAAAAATGTAGCCAATGAGTTACAAAAGGCCTGATTTGTAGGTTCGTCCATCACCTCATAGCATTTAGACAATTGTTTTTACTGTGGAAAAAAGTACCTGTGAGGAGTTTTTTACAGTTAATATAGCTGTGGTAAAATAACAGGTTTTCTCCTCATGCACAGATCTTTTATATTCAAGCAGAGCTTGTTTACAGACGGTTCTATCCTGCGTATCGTAGGAAGATCTCTACTTCCTTTTCAAGCGACAGCATTTTTGTTTTTGCACTCTAAGATGTTCAGAGTACCAGGGATCAGTGTCTCTTAACCGATGACTGGTGATAGTTTAACTGGTAGCACCTGATTAATTGACCTCTTAAGACATTCCTCAAAGGCAACAGCTGCTACATTCGGATTCTCTGTACAGTTTGGTGGATTCTGGGATATGAAATTTTCAAAGGTATCAGTTACCATCTTATTCCAAGGCCGGACCCTTTTCAGTTGCTTATTTTTCGATTTTGCTGCCTGAAGGTTTTGGAAAGGAAGTGAGAACATGACAGCTTTATGGTCTGACCAGACGAGTGGCAGCAATGGGAGGCATTGTAAGAGCTTATTGCTGGTGAACAATCCATCAAGCAGGTGTCCCCCAGAATGCTTGCTGTCAGTCACCTGCTGAAAGAGGCTGAGGCTGTTTGCGATGTCAATACATTGTACAGTATCTCTGTCTAATGGATCCTCAAGGAGAAAGTTAATATCACCCAGAAGTATAAAGTCTGAAGACTGAGATATTACATCCAGGGAGCTGCCAAAGGTATTCAGAGACTCTGCCCGGTGGCTAGGGGGTCGGTAGCATAACATGCCATTAATAGTGTAGTGGTTATCCATTAGAATTGTAAAAATCAAAGATTCCAGAATTGGCCCATTGTTTTGGGAGATAAAACACCATTTCCACATACTTCGAAATATTACCTACTCGGTCTTGAACATGCAGTGCAGTGAAAACCTTCTAAGTTCATGTTTAGAAACTTTCTGGGAGCTTAGATTTAATCAGTGGAGCAAGGCTGCAGTCTGTGCTGCATAGGGCTTGATATTGTGGTGAAGGCAGCGCCCTGCGTGCACACATTGCTTTGTTAGCATAGGCTTATTAGATGTGTAAACCCCATTTTGCAGCTTTTGCACACAACACTACGGGTAACGGTTGTTGTAAGTTAGACTGCTTGAAAATCTTCACATGAGAAAGGCTTGTTTTTAACATCCCTAGACTTACATCGTGACCTCAGTCTGTACAGTGTGTGCAAAAGCCTCCACGGTTATCATAACAATGTTAGCTGTTATTCTGGCTGATCGACCCACGCTGTAGACACAACATGAACACAGCTGCAGCTAACTGAAATTCTAGCGCCTTTAATATTGCACCGCATGCATAATGAGGGCACTTGGTGAAAATCCGTTTCCAGAGAGAGAGAGCTTTGGCAGATCCTGATGTGATTCACTCCTGCTGATCTTGGAGGTACGGGGTTCCCCATTCAAGCTTCTATTATTATTATAAAACCTAGTTCCCAGCTAGGGAGGGTGGTGCACAAGGCATTATAGGACCAGTTTCCACTATCACTATTTTTGGGAATTGTAACAATGCTGATCGTATTATTTTTAATCATATGCCTGCTTATGTTAGCAAAAATACTGCATCTTAGAGCACGTTGTTAAAATAAATATTTTAACATTTTCTGTGTCTCTATTTACTCATGTTGTGGACTTGTATGAGACTAACAAATAATAAAGTGTTCTTGAATCCCACCATTCCTGAGAGTAACCTAAGTTGAATGTTCTGAGTTGTCTAATATTTGGTAGCTTTGCTATGGAACGGAGAGCTAATGTGACACTGATGCTAATCGGTTAGGGGTTCTAGGTACTGAGGTGAGTGTTTTGGTACACCACAATTCACTGAGGTCCTGGGTCTTTGTGCACAGTTCTGTGTATGAGCTGAATCCCCGCAACAACATCATTGGATGCCGGCCAATGGCGGTCCCACTGAATAGGTTTTGCTGCTGCAGACAAATTATGTGGGGGAAGCTGTTGCAAACTCAATCCCAGTTGCATTGTACCCTCAGTGGATTAGCTTGTCAGGCTGGTCCCACTCACAGGCCAGTTCTCAGAGCAAAAAGTTGCAAAACAATCTAAAGTTTTAGAAAAAGTTAGGAGTATACTTTGACCTCTGCCAAGGGTGCAGGGCCTTGATGAGAGCACTTGGTGGTCAAGATTCACACCATAAGACCCCATCAGCAGGGTCTGGGACAGATCCAGTTGGTCGTTGGCAGCTAGGAATGCAGGAAAAAGCATCTTAAAGCTTGTTTTGTCCACAAAGCCCAAAAGGGAGGTCAGTTATACCGCCTCCAGTCCACTTATGGCCGTTGGAGTGCACTTCTTTGTCCTGGGTGCAATAGGTAGTGTATGTTCAGCCTTTAAGGGGTCTTCTCAGGTCATAGGCAGCAGGTCTAGTGTTCTTCTCTTCTTCCACAGATTCAATATTCTTAGGATGGTATGGTATGTTCCACAATTATGCCTGGCACCAGCCTGTCGGTGGGGGAAACTCCTATCACCCTCGAACTAATGGGGTTAAAGTTCCCTGGGGTGACCCTACCAACTTTTGCAGCAATTCTTGTATGACCAACTGCAAACAAACCCACAGTGCTCCTCTCTGTCCAAAACACATATGACAGAACTTGTATTTCGCCGTGAACAGCTTCTGTGCTCACCCAAGAGTTGTGGCCAGGGATAGGAGGAACTCTTCCATTGTGGCCTCTCAAAACCAGTTCTGGGGGCAGCTTTCTTCCCACTGGACTTGGTGTCTAGCTGGCTAGTGGGACAAAGGAAGAGAGCATGCTCAGGTGTTAGCTACACCTGCTTGTGACAGGGTAGGCCTCTTTAAAGTTACATTCCTGGGCACAGTCTTTCCAAAGCTTTCCAAAGAAACAGAGCACCTCCCCCACCCAATGCTTTTGTTTCTGCTCTGGGAGCAAGTTCACACCTCAACAACTGTGTACAGTTGGGAGCCCATGCACTTGGGCTTCTTTATGTTTCAGGAAGGTAAAAGGCAACTTTTAAAAAGTGCCTGTTCTGAAAAAAATTATTACACATCTGAATCTATCAATAAATTGGGATTTCAATGAATATTTTGAAAAGTCCATGAAAATAAAATGTAGCTGTTTCCTTGGCAGAGAAAATAGACTGATCTTTTGAGTTTTGAGTGTTTATTCATGGGCTGAAAAAGTGCTATGGCCCGAGGGATGTTAGATGTCAGGGATATCTGCCTTCTTGGGATGATTGACTAATTTCAGTCTATCTAGCCCAGAGTGCCCAACTCCAGGAAACTTTAATTAGAAACGTAGTTTTAGAATATTATTGCTGTCTAATAATGTGTTATTTTCAAACATAATAGGAGAGACAGAACAATGCACGTAACATTAGCGTCACTAATTTATCTAAAATAGGGAAGACTAATGTCTCAGTATTAAAGACGGATTAACCAATTTGTGAATCAGGAAGACTCGGCAGGAACACACTGGTATTTCTGATCGCATTTCAACTCAGCACAACAGGATATTTCACAACTATGAAGACAAGTACCGGGGGCATGGCTTCGGAGCCTTGGGTGATGGCCGCTGTCTCTGAGATTTTGTCTCCGTCAGGACGTGAGGCTCTGAGACGATTACAGGCGCTCATTGGATCTTTAGGACCCCAGAATTCATCGAATTGACTGGCAGAACCAGCGCTGCTCCTTATGGCAACAAGTGGTGAGCGCAGGGTGAACCCAGGACCTTTCTTTTGACTCTGTTTACGCCGCATTTTCATGCGGAGTCACGGCCGCCATTTTTTTGGGCGCGCTCGCGTTTTCCCGCTAACTTACTGTGAGAGGCTGTTTCCTCACAGAACTGTATTTTTTCTTCGGAATGGCATTAATTTCTTGAACCACCTGACCTTCTCTTGCGGTATGTGGATTACCAACTGGTTGCTTCTTTATGTGGCTTTTTCCTGGTGATTTTTGCTTTATCTGTGACGACTGAGGTACTTGACGTACTTTCCAACTGCTGATTGTGCTTCTTTCCTCATTTTTCTTCATTTTTCCGACATGGCAATGTCGCATAACAATCGGAAGGGATTGCCTGCTTCCAAGGAGGTTGTTCTGGAGGACTTTAATCCATTTAGTGTTTTGCCGGAATCTACTGATGATACTATAAATGACGCAGCTGGCGCTAAAGGTTCTCTGTCTGCTAATTCCCGACTAGGGGCAAAGCCGGGCTCAAAAATACCTTCAGCGTCGACGCCTACCTCAGGCAAACGCGTGAAAGTAAACCCTCCTTCCCCTACTGGTTTGTCATCCACATTATCTATGGAACTTATCCTTTAGGAAATTCGTACCCTTAAGCCACATATGGAAGAAACAAATTCTCGATTGCAAAACCTAAAAGCCAATTGGTCTCTCACAGAACAGAGAGTTGGGGACTTAGAAGCTTGTGTTGATCTTGTGCAGGATGTTACTAATCAAGTACCTCAACTATCCAAAGAAATTATACAACTTAAACAACAGCTGAAAAATTTGGAAAATGGTAATAGGCGTAATAATTTACGTATTTCTGGACTTGCGGAAGGTCTTGAGGGTCCTGATCCCATCTCCTTTTTTCAGTCCTTTCTGCCTACTCTTTTGGGTCTCCCTGACAGTCCTACTTTGAATATTCAGCGCGCTTATCGTCTTGGACAACCCTCTCGTTCTACTTCATCTTCTTCAAAGCCCAGAGGTGTTATACTATATTTTCTCGAATATACTGATTTGCTCAAGTCCTACATGCTGCCAAACAACGTGGCAAGATCATTTGGAATGGCTCCACTCTCTTTTTTGCGCAGGACTATGGTAAGGTTACTGCTGAATGTAGGAAGAAATTCTTGGACATGAGACCTGCTCTACGCACCTTAAATGCGAGATACGGGTTCTTTCACCCTTGTCTTTTCAAAGTAACTTATAATAATAAGACCACTACCTACGAAGATCCTGCACTACTTCAACATTTCCTGAACACCTGCAGACCGGATTCCATGGACGTCTCTCGACCATAACGACCTTATTCTGTCTTTTTTGTGTCGATTATCTTGTCTTTTTGTCATCTTTTCCTTCCTTTTATATTGTGGTTTATTTTGTATTGTTGCATATTGATATGTTGTTTCTGCCTGTTTGATTGCTTGTCCCTTTTTTTTGTTCTTTTTTCAGATTACAGGTTCTGTGGTCCCTCTTTCCTTTTCTGCAAATTTCCTGGAAGTTGTCTCCCTCCTCGCTGTTTCGTTCTGGGGATTTCCGTTCAGCGTTCCATCTCCCTCATGTGGCTTCACCACACTCATTCGTATTGTTCCCCTGTGGTATGTCCTTGGTTACAGTATTGCTTCATTAATTGTTCTTTTGTTCTCCTCTTTCCCTCTCTCTCCTCCCCTCCCTTTCTATATTTCTATTACTTCACTTCTTGCCAGTTCTTGTTTCCTTTCTTCCTCTCTAATTGCCGTCTTTCTCATTATACCTATCTTTCTATTTTTCGATGTTCTCCTTCATTTTCTTCCTCTTCTTTCTTTTTCTCTACATCTCTAATGTTCTTTTCATTGTTACGTGTACAATGTTTTATTGCATACTCTGTTTCACTTCATATTTTTAGGGTTTTAGATGTCAATTAAGATAGTTTCCTGGAATGTTAAGGGTTTGGGCTCCCCCATTAAACGTCAACGTGTTCTGTCCCATCTAGCTCACCTTAAAGGGGACATATTATTGTTACAGGAAATTCATATTAAGGATGTTGAAATATCTAAATTGCGCCGTAACTGGGTAGGTCACGTTTATGCGTCTCCTGGTTCAGGGAAACGTAATGGGGTTGCAATTCTCTGTCATAAATGATTGGATGTCCAACTCATGAAACAAGATAATGATGCTGATGGTAGGTGGGTTGCTGTTTCTTTGTTGATTAACACAACTCCTCTCACTATTTTTAATTTGTATGTTCCCACTGTTGGTGATAAAATATTTTGGCCTCAGATTCTTTCTTCTATCATGCAATCTACTGATGATTATCTCATTGTAGGAGGTGACTGTAACATAATTATGGATCCCTTTCTTGACAGAAAATCCAATTCTCATTTTTCCCCCTCCCACGTTCACACTCAATTTACCTCAGCTATATCTCAGAGATCTCTTGTTGACTCCTGGAGGCTTTACCATCCCACACTGCAAGAATATACGTATTTTTCTCCTGCTCATTCTTCCCAATCTAGGATTGATTACATTTTTATTTCCAAAGCTCTGTCCCAACACATCCTTCATTCAGACATAGGTTCCATTTTACTTTCAGATCATGCCCCTGTCTCCTTACTTCTTGATTTGCTCCCCCCCAACAAAGGTACTAAGAGATGGAGATTTAGCAACTCCCTCCTTTTAGATACTTCTTTTACGACATCCTTTCTTGATTTCGCATCTCTCTGTTTCACAGAGAATGAATCTCCTCATACCTCCCCTCAATTGCTATGGGACACTTTTAAAGCTGACTCTAGAGACTTAATTATTTCCTATGTAGCCAAAAAGAGACGTCTTGCTACTCAATCATTGGATAAACTAATTTCCCAGATTAAACAATTAGAATATGTATACTATTCGACAAAGAGCCAATCTGATTTGTCTAACCTTATTAAAGCAAAACTTTCCTTCAATAAGTTGTCCTCTGAATCTTCGAACTTATGTCTTCTTAAAGCTAGCGCTAAATATTATTCTGCCCAGAATAAAGCAGGTAATCTTCATGCTAAATACCTTAAAGTTAAAAAAGAACGAATGAAAATAGAGTCTATTACTTCTTCCTCCAACGTCCCCCTTCATTAAGATGAAGACAATCTGTTTGAATTTACTGAGTTCTACCAAAACTTGTATACCCCGGAAATTTCACCTTTGCCCACTGATATTGATGATTACTTATCATCTATTCCCTCTCCTTCATCTCCAAACGTTGATTTTTCTTCTTTGGAGAAGGACATTCTTCCTTCTGACATTTTGGAAGCCATTCATAAACTTAAAAGGGGTAAGGCTCCTGGCCCAGATGGTTTTACGATTGAATTTTACCTACACTTCTCTACTTTGTTAATCCCCAAACTTCATCAATTATTATAGTTTTGTATATCATCTACGAAATCTGAAGGATCTTTTCAAGAAGCTTTGATCTGCCTTCTTCCCAAGGATAACAAGGACCATACCTTGATTAACCTTGACTACAAAATCTTTGCAAAAATTCTTGCACTTCGTTTAGATACATTTTTACCACATTTAATTGGTAGGGAACAATGTGGCTTCATCAAGGGTCGTCATCTTTCAGATAATACTCGCCTTTTCTTTAACGTCCTTAGTAAATCCCATTCTTACTCTCAAACTTTGGCCGCTGTTGCACTAGATGCTGCAAAAGATTTCGACAGGGTCAGCTGGCAATTTATCTTTTCAACCCTCTCCTGGTTTGGTTTCGTCCCCAAATTCCTTTCTTACATATCGTTACTATATTCTATTCCTCGCTCCTTTATCTTCGCCAATGGTCTTGTATCTTCTTCTTCTGTCCCTTTATTTCGTGGTGTTCGCCAAGGTTGTCCCCTTTCCCCTCTTCTTTTTATTCTTACTTTAGAACCTTTTCTTACAAAAATTCAAATCAATAAGGATATTAGTGGTTTCCAATATGGGGATAAACATTTGAAACTCTCTGCTTATGCAAACGACATTCTTCTTTTCATTTCTAATCCTCGGAATTCTATTCCAAAGTTTCTCTCAGAGATTTCGGCTTTTGCATTAGTATTGGGTTATAAACTTAATGTTAATAAGTGCGAAATTCTTCCTCTTAATAAGTTTTGTTTTCATGCAGACTTTTTGACTAATTCCTTTCATTGGAATTCTTCTAAAATAAAGTATTTGGGTCTCTGGTTTACCCCTCTCTTAAAGATACGGTTACACTCAATTTGAAAACCTTTCAAACCACCCTTAATGATTCTACCTCCAGATGGCATCCTTTATTTTTATCTTGGTGGGGTAGATTAGATTCTATCAAAATGATGTTAGTCCCAATAATCTTATTTTCCCTTTCCAATCTTCCGGTAAAAATTCCGAAATCCTGTTATAAGAATATTTATTCTACGTTGTCTCGCTTTTTATGGTAACACAGGAAACCTAGAATGTCTTTTTCTAAACTTAAATGCCCTAAGCATCTAGGTGGCGTTAATTTTCCTGACTTTTTCTCTTATCATACTTCTTTCTTTCTTTCTTACTCATTCTGCTCCTTTGCTATCAGATCAAATGTCTGATGCTATTTCTCAACTGTTGTGGGTTGACATTTCATCCTTTCACTTTTAAGGAATCTGTTTCTTTATCCTCTATTCCACATAAGATGTCTCTTCCTATCCTTAAACAGTCCAGAAAACCTTTTCTACCCTTATTCCTCAATGATTTGGACGATCGTTCACGCTTTTTACACTCGTCTATCTGGTACAATCCTCTTATTAAAATTCGCAATAGAACTCTTTTCTGGAAAGATTGGAGAGATTGTGGTCTCCTGTGGGCTCATCAACTCTTCCAAGATGGACTTTGTATTCCCTTCTCTTCAATCTCAGTTTTCCCTTCCTCTATCTTTCCTTCCGAAATATAATCTTTTGAGTGCAGCGGCTCAGTTGAGTTATGACTCTCTTACTTCCTTCGTTTCACACAGTGCACCTTCTTCTCCTCTTTCTTTACCATTCCTATCATCTTCTCCCTCTGTATCACAAATTTACAATAAGATACGAGGTGTATCTCTTACTAGGGATGAATCTAAAACTGAACTTGATTGGGAAATAGACTTAGCAGAAACGTTCTCTACTGTAACTTGGCATAATATTTGGAATACAATAAGGAAGTCTTCCAGGGCAGCAAATATTACCCAGACTTTATTCTTTATCTACAATAGACTACTGATTACTCCTGCTAGATTACATAAGAGAGATCCCTTGATCCCTTCTACCTGTTGGTCCTGTTCAGCAGCAATAGCTGATCTTAAACACATGCTTTTTACTTGTCCATTGATTCATACATTTTGGTCCAGTGTATGGCAGCAAATTAATGAAACATTTTCCACCCAGTTCCCTCTCTCTTTTACTCACATTTTTCTAGGTAGTCTTTCAGACATATGGTCTTCTACAAATATTAACACCTCTATTATTGACCTCCTTCTTGCAGTGGCATTTCAGCAGATCACTAAATCCTGGAAAAACACCTCAAATGTCTGTTTTCCTTCTTGGTGGTATGGTGTTTGCTATAATCACCGATTAGATAGAGCTTATGTCTACCCCATCGCAATTGCTATCAAACGTGACTTGTTATGGTTACCTGTTACACATTTTTTAGATGTCTCAGCACAGAGTCTTCATCTACATACTCCTTGTAATGAAGAAGTACCCAAACCCCCTTGACATGTTTCTTCATAATCTGCTTTTAGATCATATTTTATTCGTGAATATTTTATTGGAAGTTTTTTCTTATGCTCATTGATATCGTTTTTATTGGCAAAAATGTAATGTGATATTTGATTCTCACCCTCCCCTCCTTTTTTCTCTCCTCCCTCTTCTTTCTTTTTCCTCCCTCAGTTTAGTATACCATTTACGTTCTTTGCAATGTGATGTATAGTGCCTTTATACCACGTTATTCTCTTTCATTGCACTTTTTTGTTTAATAAAATACTTTTAAACTAAAAATGAAGACAAGTACCATAAGATAAAAATAATACGGCTGTTGAGAAGACCACAATCTCATGATTCCACTTACATGCACAAAGGTACCAATAAACACATATGCTTAACATGTTTTACTAACTTAATAAATGCAAATGAAACGCAAAAACGGCACACAGATCTTTTAACCTCCTTTACAACACTGATAGCCACCTTCCTGGGATTTTGCTTGCGAGGAGGAACAGTCATCCTGATTCAACGCCTGTTGCTGCCCGTTGTTGCTTTTACCCACAGCTCGCCGGACCCGCTTCTCGGTTCCAGGCAAAGGAACAGACTTTGCTTCAGGAGTAGCGCCTGAGGCGCTGTGGTAGGGGAGAGGTGAGGGGTAATCAGCAGCAGGGCTGCGAGCGTTATTGCAGGGACTCCGTTTCCCAGGAGCCCCTGCATGACCAATCAACACCACCTGGTCCGCTCTCCCTGCCTGCCCCGCCCCCTGACCACTGAGAATAAGTTCAACTGTGCACGGCACCATTGTGGGACACCTTCCTGGGATTTTGCTTGCGAGGAGGAACAGTCATCCTGATTCGACGCCTGTTGCTGCCCGTTGTTGCTTGTCCTGGTAGAAGCCCGGGACAAGGGTGGGACCGTCTGTGGCCGTCAGGGGCTGCAGGAGGCTGGGCTGGGGCCCCCCTCTAACTCTTCGGCCCGGCCTTTATCATCCACCTGGGAGTACATGACAGTAAGCTGTGCTCAGCTTGTTACTTATATTCTGTTCAGCTAACAACTTTGTTACTGGGTCCATCCCATACTGGTATAAGACAGGCTTGTTTTAGAATATTGTTTATACTATCATTGTATTGAGGTCCCAGGATGTCTTCAGGTGTTCCGAACTCCTTACCGCCCATTGTAGGGGTGTCCATACTTGGACCGCTGGATAAATACTTTGCCAGGGCCACTAGAGAAATAGACAAGGAGATCACATTGGCAGAGAAACGGGCGGAGCGCCGTTTCTCCATTGAACTTTTAAAAAATAGGCCAATAAGCATGCCACAGAAGGTTGCACCGACCACACAATTACACAACAACACGCCTGCTGATGTAGACGCAGAGATGTTTAGCACAGAAAATTTCCCGTTAATATTCCAAGACAGGTCACCATCGTCACATGCCACGGAAAACACAAATGACCTTATTTTCAATGAGCTGCCTGTCACTTCTAACTCCTTAATAGATCTAAACTCCCCCATACTCTTAGACACAGTCTCTCAGTCAAATAGAAACGCATTTTCTCCTATTTCTCCAGTAGAGGCTGTTGTATCATTGGAGACACAACTGCCTATAGCAGTTAGTGCTCCCAAAGATAAAATACAAACTAAGAAGTACATGGGGGCACAACGTTCTCCACCAAAAAAAAGAAGGAGAAAGGGTGGAGTCAGAAAAAGGGACAAAACCTCATGTATACCACCACCCCCTACGGATCCTATAAACAAGTCACCTAAGGAAATAGGGAAGGATGTATCAACAGGGCCTCCAACTGTAATAACTTCTTTCTCTGAAGCCCTGCCAAATAAAGGGCTAATGGAGGCTATTGAATGCCTCCTAAAATCTTTCATACTTCCACTCACAGAGAGAGTTAAAAGGCTGGGGGGAAAAATGGATTGTATTTTGGCAATCTCTAATCCAGTTGAAATTCCTAAACCAACCAATTCTAGTGAAGCCTGCTCTAAAATTAAACACTCAACACAGAAACCATCCACCCAAACGGCTACGTCCGTACCTAAATATATGCTTGCTGATACAAATTCTATTAAATCGGCGGCCACGCATGACACTTCTAAAGAGAAGGATAATTCAGGTGCCCCCAAAGTCCTTTTTAACAGAAATGACCACCCAACGAAGACAAGTCAAACGACTAGACTAAAATCTTATTTTAGAAATATAGTAGACTTACCGCCAGAATCATCCAACTATGTCATTATTTTAACAGGAGTTCCGGTCGTGCCAGTAGGAAACATAGAAACTAATAATAGTCTTAAAAATAAAGTTATCCACTGGCTGTGTAACAACAGACCCCTCCCATTAAATCTTAATGGAGACATAGTATCGGTGAGACGGTGCAATTGGGTGGGCCTACGCCCTAAGGACATTGAAGGGGACGTGGTGTTAGTGAATTTTAGGGATCATAGGGTGGTTACGCACATCAGTGATTGGTTCCCCGGGAGAAGCGAGGGTGGCGTATCATCCCGCAACTTGAGCTACTTCTACCCTGAAGCCTTGATTGTGCCCCCAAAAAATCCTCCAATCTTGCGTAGCTTTGATGCCACCCATTTTCCATACCACGTCCCACACTCTACCGCCCTCAGACATTACAACAACAATTATATCCCCTCACTTCCATCTCAACGCCCAAACAGGCATCCTATTCCGTTTGGCAATAACTACCACCTCGCAAATCCAAATGAGTATTGGAACATCCCACTACACAACCTATTTGAAACCCTCTCTGGCCTAGACGTAAACGAATGACTTATTCCACCTACTTCCTATGAGGGATTCACTCGAGAGTACACAACTAATTTTAATATTTCACTAGATCCAGATAACTTTGTACCAGGGATGGCCCTTCCTGAAAATTTGGATGATGTATTGACAAGGGAAGACATTTCAAGTGAGGGTAATATTAGTAATAATTTTGATTACGAGAGAGTAGAATCTAGCAGGCCCAATATTTATCCTGGATCCCCCGGAGAGCCCAACGTAATCACCGTGAAGAAGGTAAATGAGGGGGGGGTCCGCTGAATTTCCTAAAGAAAGTACGGCGTACCATAAATTAGGTTTAAATGGAGGCCATAGAGATAAATGGTCCATTATATTTTGGAATATAGCTGGCCTTAAAGCCAAATTAGATAACCCAAACTGGCAAAAACTAATTAATAACTGTGATGTTATATGTCAGCAAGAGACATGGGCCAAGAAAGAACACCATATAAGTGGTTTTAAAACTATATCCATCCCAGCCGTAGGATCTGTACATGGGCGAGCAAAGGGGGGACGATGCATGTACATTTCAAACTGTTGTCTAAGTAAAAAAATTGAGTTGTATTTCCATAACTGTTTTTACCATATTTTTGGGTTACATATTAATTCCACTGTTTGCATACTGTTAGTAAATTTCTATAATAACATCCCTGTATTAGATATACCAGTGGTGCTTAAAACCCTGAACTCTAAACTATATAGCATAAATAACAGTGCTCATAAACAGTTCATCGTTATATGGGGTGGTGATTTTAATTGTGCCCTTTGTGACAGAGCAGGAACAGGAAATTGTGGGTTAATGGTGGACAGGGAAACCGCTTCATCACACTTTGAGCACTCAGTAACGGGGACTGCTTTAAATGAGATCATGTTTAATAATGATTTAGGGTTCTCGAATAAACTGTGTAGTACTGAAGCCTCTTTCTCTCCTACCTTTAATGGTAGAGGTTTATTCTCTACAATTGACTTTATCCTAATTTCCTCATGTTATAGGGATTGCATTATAAGTTATAATGTCTTAAAATCTCCCCTAAGTGACCATTTTACCATCAGGGTAGAATTATCCGATCCACAACTGATAGTCCATAAAATTGTCAGGCAGAATGGATATGCTCTAAAATGGACTAAGGTGGTCCACGAGGAGTTCCTCAGTAATTTAATTAATGCGTGCAACACAAGTTTTTCTGTTTGCTTGGATTTGGCATCTGATGATGCAGATATTATAAATAATTTCAGTGAAATAACTGCCTGAATAAAGAGGGGTCTGTGGGTAAATGTTAAGGAACATTTGACTCAAAGGAAAACAAGAGGCTGGTTTAAATCAGCATCCAGTAAGGCCCACAAGCAATTAAAATTGGCTTTGCACAGGCACGACAGAAATCAGACCCTGATAAGGGCCCTACGTAAAGAATATAAAACAGCACTTAAAGCTCAAAGAGATCTGATAAAGAGGGAAGCATGGACAGCTATAATGGATGCCTCTGAACTAAAGGATATGACGGCTTTGTGCAAAGCAGTTAATGCCCCATTTTTTAAAGACAGTACAAAGGCTCGAATTGAGATTGCCGTTACCGAGGACGAATGGGTCAATCATTTTGAAACACTTTATAGTCCAGTATCAATCACCAATGACACATCGAGTGTACCCACGTTTAAGGGGAAGGGCATTGAGGGGTTGCACCTTAACTTTTCCCTGGATGAGGTAATTAAGGCTATTAACTCTAGCCCAGGGGGAAAGGCACCTGGCCCCGATGGCGTCCCAGTGGACATTTAAAAAAAAAAAATCCTCTCTGGGCACCATTGCTTACTAGAACTTTTAATGCTGCTTGCACAATAGGACTGATTGGTACTTGGTATAAGTCGATCATTATCCCTATTTTTAAAAAGGGAGATAGAGCAAGCTGTGTGTGCTATCGGCCCATATCCTTGCTTGATTCCACTATTAAAATTATTGGCAGAGTCATTTTAGGTAGACTGCACTCATGGGCAGACGAACATAATATTATTAGTGACCTCCAATATGGTTTCCGCGAAGGAGTTGGTACTATTGAACAAGTACTTAATTTATCAATATTAATAGAGAAATATACTATGGCCAAGGGAGGAAGATTGTTTTTAACATTTCTAGATTTGACATCTGCCTTTGATTATGTAAATCATGGCAAACTATGGATAATTTTAACCGGGTTGGGAGTGGAGGAAAATATCATAAATTTTTTGAGAGAACTGTAAAATGGGGCTAGTGCAATGGTTAGATACGGTAAAAATGGGGAGTGCACAAGCGAGTTCAGTGTAGCAAGGGTCGTGAGGCAAGGGTGCGTCCTTGCACCGTTTTTATTTACTATTTATATAAACAATTGCACTGATATGCCAATAGTTTCAGCCCGTCGTATACCTGCTCTTATTTATGCAGATGACACTGTTCTCATGGCAAGAACCCCCTTAGCCATGCAGACCATGATTACCTCTTTTAGCTCCTTTATGACCAAACTAGAATTACAAGTAAACTGCACCAAAACTTTTTCTATGAACTGCGGAGGCAACGCAAATCAAAAGAAAAAAACCATGTTCATAGGATCGACCCCTTTAGACCATACCCCAACATTCCCATATTTGGGGATCTTGTTTGATAGCACTGGTAAGTGGAGCAATGCAATCAAAGCTAGAGATTTGCTATTTTCAAAATCTATAATGGTAGTTCAGCAAAAAGATGGGAAAAAAGCCAGTTAAAGAACTTTTATATATATATATATAAAGCTAGTTGTGTTACGGTGGCAACATATGGGGCAGGAATTTGGGGTGATTCTAATGTTAGTAGCTTACAACTGACTGAAAATGGTTTCTTGCGATATCTTCTAGCTGTACCAGAGAGTATATCCAGTTATAATTGTCACATTGAATTGGATATTACTTACCTGGAAGATTTAATTAAGGTGCAACCGATTCTTTTATGGCATCGGGTATGGACTACTGAAAATTGCCATCTAAACCGCCTCATTCTGGGGGACGCCCTGAAATTAGATGGCGTGAACAGGATAAAATGGCTATGTTATATTAAGGTATTCTGTGAAAATATTAACCATCCGGAATTTTATGTAGACCCTATGTCGTTGTCTAATATTTCTAGGAAAGCCCTGAAACAGCTAAGTTTAAATTTCCTAGAGAATCGAAGAGAACAAACAGAACTGCTAAAAAAGACAGTAATTGCTCATCAATTGATAATAAAACCAAGGGTTATCCAGCCTTACCTAAACCTCCAAATGAAAGATCAAGAAAGGTTTTTGTTGACCCGATTTAGATTTGGGATAATGTACAGACTGTTGAGCTTTCCTGTTACAAACGATTGGACAAAGGAAATCTGTAAATGTCCGTGTGATAACGTCTCCACTCAATCGGATATTCATATCTTATTTTTTTGCAGATTCTATGTAAAATCAAGGAAAAGATGGATCATGCCTATCTTAAAATATGAACATGAGACAATGCCGCCCAGCTTTTTTAGCTATACAATCTTTGGATGATATTTTCTCAGTGGCATCAGTTTCGGCATTTCTGAAAAGTATTTGTTATCTACGTAAGACATTGATTATATGAAGTCCACTATTTTAAATGTTGGCCCATGTTAAATACTGTGTTTACTGATTTTATAATATTAATTATTACGATGTAATATTTGACATGATGTGATTCGATGTACTTTTATGGTTATTTATGAAATATAACCGAATAAAGTCTTTCTGAATCTGAATCTGATAGCCACTTGCAGTAAAACAAAATATACCCTGAATGCTGAGTTCTGAGAAAGACTTACCTTTGACTGTTTTCGGTAAAAAAAGGTAATATGTATGGAACTTTCTGTCTGAAGCTATAATGGGATATATCATCAACCTTTAAATACCATCATATTTAAGAAGTGATGTAAGTGTAATTAAAATCATCATACTCTTAACAGAGATTTGGAAATTCTGAAATGCATATAGTTTTAGTGAAAGTGTAATATTCTGCATTTTTAGTTCTGCAAGCACATGCAAATGGCCATTTCATATATTTTACTGCCACTTTACAAAATTGACTCAAATACTTAATATTAAACTAACTGCGTTTTTATTGAAGCGTTTCATTGCAAACTATTTTTGTCCTTAATAAAAGGAGTGCCTTCATGCAATCCCTAAGTGCTGCTATCCTGTGTAATCAGCACCCAGTAAAACAGTGCTCGAGTTCTTTGAACCTAGAAGTGTAAGTCAGGAGCGCATCTGCCAGGTTTCAAGTCATTGACTCGCAGGCTGCACGCACTTCTCTTCAGCAGGCACATTAACGCCGTGAAATATTTTGCAATCGTTTACTATCTGATGCATAAAACACACAATATCATCCCGTTTTATACTGTATTAATATTGATACATATTTTCATCATCATTTTACATTTTTGTGTGAGAGCACCACATAGGCCTTTATCAAGTCAGATGATTTCTATTGTCAGTTTTGTTTTATTATTATTGTCATTATTACTAATAATTTATTTTTGGTGTATTTCGCTCTGGCCTCAACAGAATTTTTGAAGTAATACTTGCATCAGTGAAATAACATTTGGCGTGCTTTACGCCTCAGGAGAATGTGAATATTTTGGAAGAGTAGGATTGCTTGGTGACAAATAGCGCTATTACACACCACATTAAAACCAAAAACAATTTTGTGGCAGCCTTTATATTTTAGCTGAGGTGTAGCGTATATCTTTAATTCTAACTACTAGGTAAACTTTATGTTGATTCCAAATCACAATGCAGTTTCTCTGCAAACCTTTAATAAACAAAGTTCATATATTTATTTCTTATCTGACTGCAGTTCAAAAAGGGAAAAGTTCTCAGTGCAGCTTCACAGAGACTAGAGAGCTACTTTTTGCTCGGCTAAGGATATGAGTCTCTACAAACTACTCTAATGAAGGAATTATAGCCCAAAATACACCATATTATGAAATTGAACGCAAAAACAAATTATAAGTTTGCTTTAGTAATTCCACCAGTAAGTCATCATTTCCATGATTGAGCAATAAAAGATGATTAAGGTCCACTACATTCGTGTAGCATGTAGCTAGCACCAAAATAGGTGTTGAAGAATGAGAAAGATGGACCATGAAAATGTGATTAATTTTGTGAAGATTGCAGATGGTTTTCTTTTTTAGAGTTATATATATTGCGAAATAGACTCGAGACATCGGGTATCAGAGCGCTTTACATAGCACCAGGGGCCATATTATCAAGCCTGGGCGATAAAATTATCGCCGCTTTATCGGCAGGAAACTGCAGCTAAAGTGTCGATAACGGGCTTGATAATAGGCTCTATGGAATTCCAATCGAAGCTCATGTTAGATGTCCTACACATCTAACATGGGCTTTGCATCAGATAGTAAACGATTGGAATTCCTGCCGATAAAGCGGCGATCATTTTATCGCCCAGGCTTGATAATATGGTCCTAGATTCGTTACAGAAGGACATACATTCATGCTTTGATTTAGGAATATTATTCACTCCTTTCTTGGTCCTGAGTAACTTTCTCAAGCAAGACTTTTTGCAATTATCCTGTAAGGAAAAGGAAGCGCTTTAAAATAAGTCATCAGGGTATGTTTAACTGCTTGCAGCAGCATTGTTGTTGAAGTCAGGGGGATCAGAAATTAGGGATAACACATAGGGGGATATTCTGAAGAACTTGCGATAATAATTGGCAAAATTGTTTAACGCAATGTTTCATATCGCCGTCTATTGCGGGAAAATAACTCCATGTCAACGTCTTATTCACAACACGGCGGTAACATGCGATGGTCTCCCGATAACGCGTCAAATGTCCACCAAAAGTCAATGGGAGGGAGATAAAAATCTAAACCCCAAACTGAAAAAAGTTGCGAATGGCCCAACTGCGATAAAAAGATCAGCAAGGCGCCAGGCCTGAAATTCACACTCGTCAGGGGGGAAAAATCACTATAAAAGTAGAAAAAAACTAAAAAAAAAACTAAAAACAAAAGCAAAACAACAGTGAAGCACAATGAAGGTAGCCGGAGAAAGTACAGAGGACAACCAGAACCCCACAAGCCCCCTGGAAGCCCAGGCTGGGACCTCGGCATCAGGGAAGGACAAGGACAAGAAGAAGAGGAAGACACAGTTCATTGGCTCCATAAAATGTAATATGGCAGTCCATTGTGGACAAAGTGAAAGCAGTTAGGGTGCTGAAGAGGACAATGGAAGAGGTCAAGAGGCGCAGGAATGATGTGAAGCACAAAAGCAAGCATAAACTCGCCAACAACCAGAAGGCAGCAATGCAGACTGGAGGTGGGAGCCCAGCGTGGAGACAGTGGCAGGAGTTTGGGGACCAGACACTGCTCAACATGACCAAACACAACAGCAACAGGGTGAGTAATGACCAGGGACTGGGAGAATGGGGGGAAATGGGTACAATAGCACACATGCGCAATTAAGTATAGCACAGTGCACACCCACAATGACTCTGGAGCATGTCTCTGATCCCCTTGGCACACTGCATTACACCTAGAATAGCAAGTAGGCCCCCGTTGACTATGTGCCCAGATGGGACCTTTCACACACACCACCAATCTCACAAACAACCCATGCACATGTGTTAAACCAAGCAAAGCGGCATGTCTGTGAGCAACACTGATGAATAGCATTGCTGTAGTCAATATATCATGAAATGTTGCACACCACGACACTGAGGTGGCTGAGTGTGGATCCACATCCATAAAGGAGCAGGTCACACTCTGACACATCCATGTGCACAAACAACCCCTGATGTCAACAACACATCTGCAGACAAACCATGCCCCAGACCCCCAAGCACAGAAGTCAAAGGCACACCGCATGAAAGGGATAAGAACAGCAACATCAGAGCTGCAAGGGCGACTCTCCCAAAATGCAGCACACACACATAACATGCAGAGCACATCAGCATTGACAACAGTGTGGTACAAACTGCAACACGTCCGCAACAGAACACAGGACACAACTGGTGCCGCTTGTGTGTAGAAAGTATTTGGCATAGCAGGGAAAGGTGAGTTGATAATGTAAAAGTACAAACACATCCATGATTTTGTCAAAATATCCACTGTCCCGCATCAAATAGGCAGCTCCTCCAAACAGTCACAATGTACCATGTCATGCAGTCTGTATGTAAACATTTACAATGTGTCAACATACATGTGAACACAATGTTAAACTGCATCTCCCCTTCACATTGCAGAGGGAAACCAACACCTCCTGCAGAGCAGACCAAACCTCTCTTTACTGATGAAGAAGAGGACCTTCACACCTTCGACACCGACGCCCATCAAGAGTTCAATGACAGCTACATCAACCCACTTCCGGAGCAGGGTATCCCAGCTGCATCGATGAGACCTCACCCCCTGCACAGACAACACAGCAGACAGCAGACAGCACGCACCACCATGGCTGCCTCCCACGCCCCCACAAACAACACATGGCCTTCGAACGCCATCTGTTGGGGTGCCTGGAAAAGTTGGCTGAACAGGTGCAGGTGGGGTTTGACCACATGCCAGCCAAACTAGATGTCATACATGGGTGTCTAAGTCCCATCAGGGATCACTCACAGTCCCTAACGGACACCCACAGTCCACTCCTTTCCCTCCAACGATCCATGGCTGACATCGCTGGAGTCCTGACTCAGAGACCAGAACAACTGTCTAGTCACAGTGGTTCCAGAATTGTCACCTGGGAGTTGGGACACATGGGGAGGATCATGGAGAACTTGGAGCGGGTGCAAGTGGAAAGAGCGGCTGCCACAGCTGCACACCAGCGAGAGGTAGTTGGTTCCTCAATGCCCTGCATCCTCTCGTCATGGCATTGCTACCACAAGGCCAGGCGCAGATGAATGCTGCTGCTCCGGACACTAATGTGTCACTGCCACACAGTGATGCAGATAGAACAACACCATCCACATGTGAGGCACATGAAACAGCAGGGGACGAAGATGCGGATGACTCTGCCTTAGTGGTAAGAAGGTTGCACTAGCATTCATCTCTGCCATATGGCCTGTTTTGCTTTGTTCTGCCCTCTGCATCATCACCTTCCACTGTCCCTGATACACTCTGCAACACTCACCTTGGACCTGGACATGGACTGCCATATCAAGTTTGGTCACAAATGACACAGCAATCAGACTGCGGACTGAACTCTTCCGATTAACGTGTTATTCCCCAAAGGAGTCTGGCTGGCCCTTCATGGGCCAAAAATGTAAAGTGGGGTTTGCATGGTCCTGTACTGCTCCAGCTACAACACTCCACTGAATGTGCATTAAATATTCATTTTCACACAGATGTATCATGTCTATGATCATTCCAGTGTGGTAGTATGGATGAATGTAGGCTCAGTAATCCCCCCTTACGTCCATGTTGCTCATGTTGTGGGACTGGAGTCACAGGGTGCAACATTACCGATTGCGGTCCGGGTGGTGCCGACACTACAACAGAGACACACACATTAGTTACTTCCTTGTCCAGCCCAGGACGGAACCACACCCAGAGCCCCATGGTCATTCTTCACACCCCTACGCTTACATGTCCCAGGTCTGCCCTGTAGTGATCTGGTGATCACGGGTCTAGTTGCCAGCATGCCACAGCCAGTCCCTCACGGCTGATTTACACCCACACCACACCCATCCAGAACACACGTCACAGGACATGTGACCCTGCCAATAAAAAGTGCCAGGCAAACGTGCTCAACGCCATCTCCACTCTCTATATGGGTGTATGGGTGTGGTTATTATTGATGCATGAGGGCCTAGGGCCCTACCACATCACATTCCCCACTGCCGGAGGTGACATGAGGGCGTCCGCACCACAGGCCTCAATCATAAAGGGTCCATGTCTTGCGTTGCACAGAGGTGGTGGCACCGGATACACTTGGCCGGCATGGGCCTACCTCAACGGGACGGTGACTTTCGGTGCACTGAGGTAGGGGCACCTTAAGTGCTGAGCGGGTGTGCAGCCTGCGATGATGCGCCGTCCTGGTGGTCCGGACTGGTATTTATTTGTGTGAGCCCTGCTGGACCGCAGTGTAGGCCTGAGCCAGCAGGCAGCCCGGGTCTACGGCCACGTGGCGTTGCCTCGTGGTTATTGGCACTTAAAGAGCTGAGCGTGTGTGCAGCCTAGGATGATGCCGGGTGCACTGAGATGATCTCTGGTATTGCAAAATCAAGACCCAGAATCATGTGTGTGACCTGGTGGCCCACGGTGCTGGGCTGCATGATGTGGAGGCTCCATGGTCGCGGGCCCTAGGCTTGGAGCTTGCACCGGCATGTGGTGGGCCCTCTTGGAGACATGTCGGTAGCAGAAGGTGAGCAGTGAGGCCTGGGTGCGCATGGGTGGGCAATCACCGCTGGGTGGGTGGAGGGGCTGAGGTGCAGCAGCCTGTGTGCGCAGGGTCAGGCAGTCACCGCTGGGCAGGGGGAGGGGCTGGGGTGCAGCTGCATGGGTGTGCGCAGGGGTGGGCAAGCGATGATCGCATTTGCAATTATATGAACTTTGCCATTCATGAATCTGAACTCTTTTTCAGATAAGGAACCTGGTGGACTGCAGTGTATACCAGCACGTGGTTGGAGACACACCGGTGGCAGCAGGTGAGCAGTGAGGCCTGGCTCTGCAGTGCCAGCACTCTCTCTCCCTCTCCCCCTCTCTTCCTTTTATTCTCTCTCTTTCTCTCTCTCTCCCTCTCTCTCCCTCTCTTTCTTTCTCTCTCTCTCTCTCTCTCTCTCTCTCTCTCTCTCTCCCTGTCTCTCCCTCTCTTTCTCTCTTTCTCTCTCTCTCTCTCCCTCTCTCTCCCTCTCTTTCTCCCTCTCTCTCTCTCTGCCTCTCTCACCCTCTCTGTCTCCTTCTTTCTCTCTCTCTCCCTCTCTCTCTTTCTCTCACTCTCTCTCGCTCTCTCTCTCCCTCTCTTTCTCCCTGTTTTTCTCTCTCTCATGCTCCCTCTCTCTCTTTCACTCTCTCTCTCTCTCCCTCCCTCTCTTTCTATCTCTCTTTTATCTCTCTCTTTCTCCCTCCCTCTGTCCCTTGATGAGCCCATGACACCCCTTCTTATCTTGAATTTTGTCTTGCGGGCTGTGACTTACAGATTGTCCAGAGAAGATCCGCCATGACTCTTCAAAATAGTTGTTTTGAGTTTGATTTGAATAAAATGATTTGTTTGGAAATTCAAAGATGATTGAATGATTTTCCTTTTTCCTGACCACACATAAATGTTGATTGTGTAATTGTGCGACATCAGTCAAATTGTTTTATTCATGATTTCGTAAAGTTGATGTAACATATCTTTGTCGGGGGGAGGGCCTGGGTGTGGTGCTGATGGGTGTTGTGACCATCTTACGTGTCCGAGCTGCATGATCAGTAGCTCCTGGTCATCTGTTGTTCTTCAGGTGTGGCTCTGGGATGGGCTCCCTTTTATGGTGCATGTTGTCATCCGACTTTACATCAGGTAAGAGTAGATGTTAAATCCCTGCTGCCAACGCACCTTATCGCCTGTTTTGGATATTATTGCCTATCTCGATGGTCATTGAGAATGTTGCAAAGTGGTGTTTTTGAGGCTTTTTGCATTGAAAGCCTACTCTGCATATCATTAGCGTTAGTTGCCGGGGTCATCTGTGCCGAAATTTTTTGCGGCGGCTGCTATCGCTGGTAAACTGGTGATATCAGCTGTTAGCACCAGCTTGTGAATAGGGAGATATATGTATCGCCACTTTGGCTGCAATAAAGTGCCGCTAACTCTGCGATAAGTCCTTGAGAATATGCCTCATAGAATTTACCTCGATTCCTCAGGTCGTGACGGAATTTAGAGTGCATCCATCTGAGATGTGCCTTAATATTTTAAAAGAAAAACTTATGTCTTGAGACTCCTAAATCCATCAAATTGGAACTGTAATCAAGAGCCCAAGGGTGTTTGCTTTGCTTATAGTACCCCTACAATTTCTATGATAAGCAGATCTGGATGCTTGCATTAATATTCTAGATGACTTATGCTATTTTCTGGTTTCTGAGGACTTTTAATTTATGCTATATCAGAAAATCTAGACAGGGAAATATGGGCAGACCTCTTTGTCGTGAATGCTAGTCATACTGTGGAGAATAGAACAGCTTAAAATATGGTGAAGCTTGCTCTAGGTACACCAGGTAGGAGAGTGCTGTCATTGTAGATGTGGTTTTACCAGTTTGTGTATGGCTACCCTGCTGTGCAGTATTCTCTTGAAAGGATATAGCTTGAATCAATTTTGCATTCCAATTGTGAATCAAACAAATGCACGTTATTCGGTTTGTAAAAGTTAACCTTGAAAAAAAATAAGACAGTACAGCATCATTAAAATGCAAATTCTTTGATAAAAACACAGAATAAAACCAGTGGCGGCTTCTACATTTTAAAAGTGGTGCGGCAAAAATAAACTTAAATAAAACCCTTTAAAAATAACTTACCTTTGATGATTTGCTACAGCACACCTCCGGCTCAGCTGAAAATACTCCGGAAGTTCCTCCTGCCTCATGCTGCTTCCTTGCTTGATAATAGCATCCAATCCAATCCAAGCACTGCTCTACCGCTGCTGCTAAACAGCATAAGGGCAATGATAGAATTGGCTGGAGCATGCAAACGCAGTGCTACTTTGGAGACCTAGAGGGCTGCCTTTAAACTGGTGATTGCAGAAGCCTGAACTGCGCCTGTAAGGCTGGCTATGGTGAAAACATCGGCCAAATTGACATGCACAGTTCTGGTTACACAGTCTCACATTGTCCCAGTGAACTGCTGTGAGGCAGTGGGGAGGTCAGAGGGTCAACGCCGTCATGTCCATGTGGACAATCTGTCCCTGAATAAAACATAATGATAGGTGTTTTGAACAGTAAAATAATTTGATAGCAACATGGTCTGTAATGTCATTCTGTAAACATTGCATTCTTCTGTCTTACTGCACTATATAAAAAACAGGATTGTTTATGTGCAGGGACACCTACCTGCACATACACAATCATTTCCTGCAACGCAGGCACCCTTGAACTATGGTGTACAGGTGCCTGCGTTGGGGCTAGGCAGCTAAATTTAGCTCAAGCGAAAGTACATGGGTGACCTGTTTTCTTGTGAATATGGCGCATCCCTGCATTTTAAAAATGTTGGTACACTGTGCTGCCAACTTTCACACAGCTCCACGCTCCGACCTTTTCTCATAAATATGCCCTGCAGTCTTGTCAATTTTGATCTGAGGATCAGGGCACCTATGCCCTATTCATGAAGCAAAGTCCAAGACCTAAGTAATGCTTCTAGCAAGAGCATGACTTCTGTCATTGACGAAAGGGCACCAGTTAACAGAGGAATCAAAAAGAATCTCAACCTAGGGAAAAGTCTTCACTTTGTTCAGCCTTTTCCCCTGGATACAGTGAGATCTACCCTTGGCGTTTTTAGGGCCAATTACCATAGTATTGACTAGTCTCTGAAGACTCGAGGAGGTTTTAGAGATCAATATGGAGTTATTAGCATGGAGAGACACAGGCACTGCTTATCCAGTAAGTTAAGGTATGTCGCACCCTGGCGTGGACAAAACTTTATCCAAATGAATAATGTACAATATAAATAAATAGGGAACTAAAATGCAACCGTGTCTAACTCCCCTTTCAGGGCAAACTAAACAGAGCACTCTCCCATGGGCCCATATTAGACAGAAGCAGTCAAATCTAAATGTAAATCATGAAAAATGTGAATATATATTTATCTATTTTCAGTCCTTAGCGTGATATTTCAAGAGGTGTTCTCGATTGCATTGATCCACCGTACCTTTCCAGGTTTGAAGCTATACTGGGTGTCAGTCAAAACCTGTAGATCATTGATCCCCTTGGTGAGTCTCTTCACTAGCAATCTCCCCACCAACTTGACCGTAGAATCAATCAAAGAAATGGGGTGATAGCAAATGGGTCATCTTTGCAGTCCTTTTTAAAAACTGGTACAATAATGGAGGTATCCCAATAATGGAATTAATAGAGAGGAATAACAGCGGCGCCCACAAGTCAATGTTTGACTTGAATATGACAATAGGGACAGCATCACTGTCAGGGGCTTTATTCTAGGGCAGCTCTAGAATACCATTACTAACCTCTCTCTCCAACTAAAAGTAAGTGGTGGGGTCAGACAGGAAGATAGTAAATTAACCAGCTTGGAGTCTAGAGAAAAGTTAATATCAAGAGCATCGGAAATCATTGCAAAATGCTCAATACACAGTTCAACAGTAACAGAGAGTTACCTACTGAGGGTGCCAAAGCTGGACATTGAATAGTTCCCAGAACTTGGAACTGTCGCTGGTAGAGATAGAAGCTAATAGTTCACCTCAAGCCTCTTAATTTACAGCAAGCTTATGTTTCTTGATCGCTGGGTTATATTTACGGTGACAAGAGAAGAGTTTTTCCTAACCCTAGGTTTCTCCTTTAAGACCATCAGGGGCTTTTTGTGAGAAATAGTGCAAGAGTGATCAAACCATCTGTTTAAGGCAGGTGCATGAGCATTGGAAGTAGATAACATGAGCCTAACCTAGTTGCAAATGATGGTAAAGAAAGTCAAGATGTGTTCACTTGGGGCTCCATCATCCAAGCATATAAAACGCTCCTTACGACCCTCTTAATTCCTCATGAAATTGCCTATGGCAACTGACCACACACTGTTCAAATGCATAATAAATGCCCCCCTTTGAAAGCAGGGACTTTACAGCCTGCATTTTCTGGGAATGCTCTTCTGCGCTACCTCTGGTGATCTCTCCCTGCAGTCCTTGGGGTTGCTCCACCATTGGGATTCACTGTGGGAGACAGAAGCGCATGCAGGTTAACACAGAATTGAAGCAAGCCTGCAGACCTTGGGACTATTCTTTGAGCTTCATCCCTTACTGCTCTGGGCACAATCGGGAGATAACTCCCCAAAAAGATGGCGGCTCCTTGGGACAGGGACGCGGGTCAGGAGCTAGCCCTCCTCTCCACTGTCCGTTAAGAGGCTCCAACCATGAGGCAGACAAAAGTTAGCGTGTGATGGACAGCATTGGAAGAGCGGTGGAAGAAGAGGTGCCCCCCCTGCTGCAATGCTTGAGCCTTGCGAGGGTACCCTTGTCATGGCCTCCACACAAACAGACCAAACAACTAGGCGCCTACCTATTATTCCTCACTCTCAAAGCCCTTACACCACCCACCCCCTTCTCACTCCACCGGTCTGCAGCAAATAGAGAAGCCCCTCTAACCACACCAGACTCCATGGACTGGCTCATCGAGCTTGCAACAGCGAGGCTAGGGGTGCTCTCCCACCATCCTCCCCCACCGGCTCTTCCACCATGACATAATCTATGTGATCTTCCTCAGACAGTGGAGACCTAGCTAGGTGACCAATGCCTGGTGGAGCTACCTGTTAGCTAAAGAGGAGATTGGTTGTGGACTTCCCCCTCGGCCATCACCTACCCAGCCGGACTTTGGGCAGACCTTCCTTCTTCTCTCTGTTGTATCTCCCACCTACCCCTTTACCCTACCCCTCTACGCTCCATTCATCTCGCCTTCCTATGCTCTTTAAATATTTCTCAGCCAAGACCTTGCTATTTGGCTGAAGCCCGGTGGTACTGCCTGATAGGTCAAGAGGAGATGGGCCATGGACTTCTTAGGCCGTCACCTACCCAGCCGGACTTGGGGCAGACTTTCCATTGGCTTGACGGCGTTTCCGCCTCCTAACCCTTCACCCTACCCCTGTACCATTCTACTATCCATGTATCTCATTTTCTTTACTCTTGAAATGTTTTACTAGTAACTGATGTAAAATGTGACCTGATGTAGTTTTGTAACTTTGTGGAACCTCATGTAAAGCGCTCTGATACCCTCCGGTCTAGCCAGCGCTATATGAAACTCTATAAATAAAAAAAATACCCCCCTACTTTTATCATTTTAGGTTGGCTACGGAGGGGAAAGCAAAAACCATAAACAAAACACCATATCCCACACAACCAATATTTCTCTTTTTTGGCTCAAAGTGTACTGTGGACTGAGCGATAAACAAGGTCATATCATTTGTTTTTACATTACCATACTTTAATTTTTATTCAATTTTTACCATTGATGAATATATACTTCAATAATTTTTCATTGCATATCTACAATATGATCATCAAATCAAGAACAGATTTGATGATCAAGAAAATTGTAAATAATATTCCTGATATGCCATTAAAAAGTATTGAAGTATACATTAGTCAATGGTAAAAATAAATAAAAAATAAAAATGATGCTAATGTATTAAATACAAATAGTTTGAACTTGCCTAGGGCTAACCTTATCCCATCAAATGATTCATCCCGGACCTTTTATAGACTCTCGCCTGCACAAGGATTGAATGTCGGGTGCAGAACTACTGCCCAGGAGAAGGCAGCACACAAGAGGTTTTGATCACTTCCAGAGTCCCAGAGAACCGCATGGTTTAAAAGAGAGGAAGTCAAGATAGCAGAAACAAAAATATAATCAATAACAGGGCCACACAGTCTCCCTGAATAAGTGAGCACAGGTGTAGAGCATCTCTTCTCTGCTTCATATGTCCCCATAAGAACCAGGTTTTCATTACTCAGTATAGAGTTTAATGATTCTCCCTTGATACAACGTCTATAGTGTGGCATGACTGGTGGTAAACATAGCCTACTCAAGTAGAATCTTTTGCTTGGTTGAAATTATGAATGCTGAAATTGTGTATTTAGGACACAAATGTGTATATTCTCTCATTAACTCATAAGCTGATGTTTGGAGAAAAAAGGCTTGATTTCTAAATTATGTTTCAAGCTGATTTTAGAATGACAAATCATGTGGGGAGATTTATTACTATTATTACTTTCGTGCCAGGGGCATTGCAGCATTGGCTATTATAGACTATCCATGTTGAGACATTTAAATTTGCCAAAGCCTTTTCTACTTAACTGCTGTAATCCTGTCTAATGCACTGAGGAGTTCAGTCAAGTTATCTTGCATGTGGTGGCACCAACTGAATCTTGTCTGATGTGGTCACTATCACAGCACTAATAATATTAGTTAGCTCATAATCATTTTTATTGAACATAATTAGATCTGATTACACAAAAGGTTGGAGACTCCCGACATAAGGCATAGCAGCCAGAGGCAAATCAAGGATAATCTCGTAGAGAGAGCGACCTTTGACCCTGTGACCAGCAGGTCGCTCCTCTCACCACCGCGCAGCCCCCTGTGTGACCTGTGATCCGCTTGTGCTGGCCCGCCTACATCGCGACTGAGTTCTGTTTCTGCTGCCGCTTTTGGTTTGTTTGTTCAGTGCCCTTCCTTTGTTTTCTGTACCCCTGTGCCTGTTTTTGCCCCTTTGCCCCCTCTCCTTTTTCCCCCACCTGCTGCTGTTTTTTGGTTTGTTTGTAAAGTGCCCATCCTTTGTTTTCTGTACCCCTATGCCCGTTGCCCCTGTGACCCCTCTCATTTTCCTCCGCCTTCCCTGTTCCTGACGTTTTTCCCGCCACTGCGTCCCTGCAGCCCTGCCCCCAGTCCCCCATATGCCGCCCCGCTCCTATCTCCCAGCTGCTCCTCCCTCTCTCTGACCCTCATATGGAGGCCGCGCTGCGGTAGAGAGAGAGACCTTTGACCCTGTCACCAGGCAGGTTGCTCCTCTCACCGCCACGCAGCCCCCTGTGTGACCTGTGATCCGCTCGTGCTGGCCCGCCTACATAGCGACTGAGTTCTGTTTCTGCTGCCGTTTTGGCTTGTTTGTTCAGTGCCCTTCCTTTGTTTTCTGTACCCCTGTGCCCATTTTTGCCCCCGTGCCCCCTCTCCTTTTCCCCCGCCTTCCCTGTCCCCACCGTTTTTTCCGCCACTGCGTCCCTGCGGCCCCTCCCCCCTGTCCCCATTGGCCGCCCCGCTCCCACCTCCCAGCTGCTCCTCCCTCCCTCTGACCCTCATATGAGGCCGCGCTGCTGGCGCGCCGCTGGCAAGCCCGTCTGCGCCCGTCCACGCCTGAACCGTGCCCAGTGCCAGGACCCCTTGATCCCGCGTCCCCCGCAACACCAGACTGCACTACGACTCCAGCACCCTCCATGCACTCAACACCGGACGAGACCAGCCCTGCTACAGGGCCACCCCGAAGCGCATCCAAGGGCCCTTCACCTGCTGGAACTGCAGATTCACCAGCATCCAGCCCACCAAACCACCTACCAGAAAACCCAACCACCTACTTTGCATCCTCCTCAACACCCGCTCCGCTCGCAAGCACGCCAACAAACTCTGGGACCTCCTAGACTCCACCACCCCCCGACAAGGCCTTCCTGACTGAGACCTCGCTGAACGCCACCTCGGCACCAGACATCGCCATAGCCATCCCACAGGGCTACAAGATCACCCGCAGAAACTGCACCAATGGAGCTGGAGGGGGAATCGCCATCATCCACAAGGACACCCTCAGAGTCTCAACCAACACTGACGACACCCTCACCACTGCCGAGCACATGCACTTCCAGATCCACACCGACCCCAACATGACCCTCCTAGGAACACTCGTCTACAGACCACCCGGACCAAGACCACAGTTCAGCGACACCATCGCCGACCTCGTCAGCACCCACGCCCTCGCTTCCACAGACTACATCCTCCTCGGGGACTTGAACTTCCACCTCGAGAACAACAACGACGCCAACTCCACCGCCCTGATTGACAACCTCGCCAACCTTGGACTCAAACAGCCGTGACGACACCCACCCACGGCGCTGGACACACGCTGGACCCCATCTTCTCCACAAGCCCCCACGTCTCCTTCAACCACACCACCGAACCCCACTGGACCGACCACAGATGTGTCCATGTCACCTTCAGGAAACCCACCACACACCACCGCACCCAACAGCTGCCACGCCGCTGCTGGGGCAAGGTCATCAAGGACAAACTGACTACCACCCTCGCACCACCCGCCGACCCCACCGACCCTGACACCGCCGCAACCAACCTCAAACAATGGATCAACGACTGCGCCAACACCCTCGCCCCTCTCAAGACCTCTACAATCAACCACACCAACAAGAAAGCCGCCTGGTTCACCGAGGACCTGCGGATCTCCAAGCGCACGTGTTGGAAACTGGAAAAGAAATGGCTCCATGACCGAACAGCAGACAGCCACACAGCCCACAAGAGCGCCACCCGCAAACACCACCAACTCATCAGGTCCGCCAAGAGGACCGCCTTCAAGGACCGCCTAGACAACAACACACACAACACCAAAGAGCTCTTCACCATCGTGAAAGAACTCTCCAACCCCAGCTCCAACACCAACGACATCCCACCATCACAAGACCTGTGCGACTCACTGGCCACCTTTTTTCACCGCAAGATCACCGACATCCACGACAGCTTCAACTCCGAGAACCCCGCACCCACCACCGAGTACACCACCCCCGCGACCACTACCCGCACCAGCCGCCTGACCGCCTGGTCCAACGTCAGCGACGAAGACACCATCAAAACCATGAACTCCATCCATCCGGATCCCCATCCGACCCCTGCCCTCTCCACGTCTTCAACAAAGCCAGAACAACCATCGTGCCCCACCTCCGGAAAACAATCAACAGCTCCTTCAAGACAGCAACCTTCCCGGAAAGCTGGTCGCACGCCGAGATCAACGCCCTCCTGATGGCCAAAGGAGAAACAGCCGCCCTCATCCTCCTGGACCTATCAGCTGCCTTTGACACAGTCTGCCACCGCACCCTATCAGCACGCCTCCATGACGCCGGAATCCAAAAGAAGGCCCTAGCCTGGACCACTTCCTTCCTCTCTGGCAGAACCCAGAGCATCCGCCTACCACCCTTCCACTCGAAAACCACCGAGATCATCTGCGGCGTCCCACAGGGATCCTCCCTCAGCCCGACGCTGTTCAATATCTACATGGCACCGATCGCCCATGTCGCATGACCACAAAACATCAACATCATCTCCTAAGCCGATGACACCCAGCTGATCATATCCCTCACTGAAGACCCCCACACCGCCAAAGCCAACCTCCACAGAGGAATGAAGGCCGTAGCCGACTGTATGAAGGACAGCAGACTGAAGCTGAATTCAGACAAGACGAAAGTCCTCATTCTCGGACCCACCCCATCAGCCTGGGACGACTCTTGGTGGCCCACATCGCTAGGCACAGCCCCGGAACCCACAGACCACGCACGCAACCTGGGGGTCATCCTCGACTCCACCCTCTTCATGACCAGGCAAGTCAATGCCGTCTCTGCATCCTGCTTCAACACCCTCCGAATGCTCCGCAGGATCTTCAAGTGAATCCCTCCCGAAATGAGAAAAACCGTCACCCAGGCACTCATCACCAGCAGACTCGACTACGGGAACGCCCTCTACTCAGGAACAACAACCAAGCTCCTGACAAGACTACAACGAATCCAGAACGCCTCGGCATGTCTGATCCTCAACGTCACCCGACGCAGCCACATCACACCCCACCTAAGAGGCCTGCACTGGCTCCCCGTCAACAAGAGTATCACCTTCAAACTCCTTATCCACGCACACAAAGCACTACAGAACACCGGACCTACATACCTCAACAACCGACTCAGCTTCCACATCCCCACCTGAAGCCTCTGCTTAGCCAAACTCGTCCTCGCCACAGTTCCCCGTATCCGAAAAACCACCACCGGTGGCAGATCCTTCTGCTATCTCACCGCCAAGACCTGGAACGCTCTCCCTACCAGCCTACCACAGACTCAGGACCTGCCGGCCTTCAGAAGACTTCTCAAGACCTGGCTCTTCGATCAGTAGTGCCCCTACCCCTCCCCTAGCGCCTTGAGACCCTCACAGGTGTGTAGCGTGCTCTAGAAATGCAGTGATTGATTGATCGATTGTTAATATTGTTAGTGCTGAGGCTGCCATTGCCAGCAACCATGGTAGTCAAACTCCCATGTGTACTGCCAAAACTGGAGGGTAGTCAACAGGTTTGATGAGCTTTTATAGAAGTTTGTGTGCCTGCCCAACAACCAAGGTAGCTTTGGATTACAAATGCTGAGTGAATTTTGGTCCTGGTCACAGTAGTGTAGTTCAGATGGTTGGGCTCAAGAAGTGTGCATGCTACCCACTTTGGAAACAAATAGAGCTCTAAGAACGAGAAGTCAGATAAGCATCCAGTTTAACAAGAGCACCCTCTAATTTGTTTAGTCTCTCATTACAAACTCAAAAAGATACATCCAGCTTTTTAAAATATTTGGCTAACAGAGCATCTACAGAATCAACACTCAAAGTGGGACTTTTGTGGTCCGCCACGTTTTGCACATATGATGATATGTTGCCATTAACATAATATAAATCAAATAAAATTGCTTAATTTTTTTGCAATCATCAATGTACTTTGGGCAGGTAACGTTGATTATGGCAATATTTTACCATCACAATAGAAATGTGCCTCAATGTCACAAAAAACTAATGTATATACTTATATTTCATAAAGCAAGGTAGTTAAAAAGAAAGGTTCAGTTGGTGAATAAACCCATACATCCAAACTTCTTTTCTTCTTAAATGTATCCTTACATACAGATTTGAAAACAAAGAAAATCCAGAATGATGAATTATTGTCAAAATGTTTGCGATGATATACATGCGTTAGTTGAATAGCATCACTATTTTGAAAGTGTTTGTGATATTGTATTTTTATTGATAAAATGCATTGCCGGCATCAATAAAAGCTCCCAATATGTACTAAATAACCAAAGAATAGCTCCAAAGTTGTTGACATTAAGATCTTGGGGGCATATTATGAAGTAAGGGGGTTACATTATCGCCGCTTTTATCGGCAGGAAACTGCCGATAAAGCGGCGATAATGGGCTTGATAATATGTTCTATGAATTCCAATCGAAGCCAATGTTAGATGTAAAGACATCTAACATGGGCTTCGATTGGAATTCATAGAGCATATTATCAAGCCTATTATCGCCGCTTTATCGACAGTTACCTGCCGATAAAAGCGGCGATAATGTAACGCCCTTACTTGATAATATGCCCCCTGGTTCTTAAAACTAACTAACAGAGGTCAAAATATTTTAAAACTATGAAATCAGGTGCTGCGCTACTATCTTTGTTTATGGATGCCATTAACCTTACATAGCAGTGCGTGCACAGCTTGTGTTCTTAAAAGCCTTTATAAATGTTGAGGGCATTTTCAGGATGAAAACAAGTGAATACACTGTGCTCCATTGTCAACTGAATTTTAAGAGCACCCAAGTTGGGAATATAATTTTATTTTAGCAGGAGTTACCTACATGGTGAGACTTCAATAATCTTTAGTACTGGAACATCCAAGTAATAAGTGGGAGCAGCCTCATTGTTCACATAAGCGTTATTAAATACTCTATTGCAGCATTTTATTGACTGAGTGTTTGAAGTTGAAGTAAATATGCCGAAATCTATCCATTCATCCAAGGAAAACAGAACTGGTAAACTGTGAACTAAACCATCTGTTTACATGACATTCAATAATATGAATGTGTTTCAATATTTAGATGTATTTAGATAGTACCTAAATATGTGCAAATAATCTGTGCAAGTTGACAAGCAGCCAAATGACCATGTCTAGTGCTGTTTAAAAAGTTAGGAGATATGACTTACAACTTGGCAGGTACAATACTTCAAACTCATTCATTTCAAGGAAGAAAAGGGAGGCTTTGTTCACATAATGTTGCTGCCACAAATTTAAAGTTTGATTCTGTGTAGAATGCACTTTGCGACACTAAAACTGCATTTCCAATTGTCCTTGACCTCTAACATTGTTTGCAGCTGGCATTGGCTATGTTGCATGACTGGATATAACTTTCCCCATTTGTAATGGCATTCTTGTTTAGCAACCGCCCTGGAGTGTTTCTGCAGTTAAAACCTTGATATTCGTTGGATGCTTTGGAGAACAATAACTTACTTGAGAGTTAACGGAGAAAGCTCGGTGAATATTGAGAGTCGTCTTAAAAAAAGCCTTGAGCTATTTTGAGCAGTTGATTTAGTTTCCTTAAAGAATGTAGAAACATGCTTGCATTTGAACTTTGGCCATTTTCTGTGAAGGAACAGGAAGACGTCTAACATTAAGGAAAATATTCCTCATGATTACGTGTAAAGTTGGCACTTAGAAATTGCTAATCACAGGTATCACAGAATATTAATGATTGCTAATTATCCTTCACTTATGCAAGAGACAATTTCGAAATCAAGAATATCACCATTAGAGAGTTCTTATTTATGACGCTAAAGGTAGTTTTATCTATTCATTAGAGCTGGGGAGTTGATGACTATATATGTAGTCATTCAATCGTTATTTTACTTCAGTCTCAAAAATTTCAGATGCAAACCAGAACTCCGAGAGTTGGTTACATAGAGATACTTTTAAGGTATATTCATTTCACGCAGAAGTCAGACCCCGGATCAAAAAGCCCTTAGCAGATCTCATGGACCTCAAGAAATACCGACTCATCTCCCTCCTCCCCTTCACAGCCAAAGTCACAGAGAAGACTGTCAATACCCAACTACCAAAATTTATCGAAGAAAACTCCATCCTTGACCCATCCCAGTCCGGATTCCTCAGCAACCACAGCACCAAGACCGCTCTACTCGCCAGCACAAGCGACATCCGCACCCTCCTCGACCAGGGACACACAGCGGTCCTGATCCTACTTGACCTATCTGCAGCATTCAATACTGTCTCCCACCACACACTCACCACCAGACTCCATGACACCCGCATATAGGGAACCATACTTGACTGGATCAGCTCCTTTCTCACCGGCAGAACCCAAAGAATCACACTGCCAACCTTCCTCTTCGAACCCACGGAAATGAACTGCGGAGTACTCCAAAGATTGTCTCTCAGCCCCACGCTCTTCAACACCTACATGGCCCCCTCGCCACCATCGTAACACAGCACGGATTAAGCAGAGAATCCTACCCCGACAACATCAGCTTATCCTCTCCCTCACCAAGAATCCCATCCCCACCAGACTCAACTTCCAGGAAGGAATGAAGGACGTTGCATACTGGATGAGCAGCAGCTGCCTGAAACTCAACTTGGAGAAGAGAAAGGTCCTTGTAATTGGACCCTCCCCCTCTGCATGGGACAACACCTGGTGGACCACCACCCTCGGCAGCCCTCCCACCCCTACTGACCACATCTGAAACCTCGCCATCATACTGCACTCCTCCCTCTCCATGACCCAACAGGTCCACACCATCGCCTCCAGCTCCTTCAACACCCTCCACATCCTTCGAAAAACCTTCAAATGGATCCCCCTGAATCAAGGAAGACGTCACCCATGCACTCATAACCAGCAGACTGGACTATGGAAACGTCCTCTATGTCAGAACCAACAAGTCTCTGCCCTGCAAACTCCAGACCATACAAAACACCACTGGCTCCCCATCGAGAAGAGAGTTACTTTCAAGATACTCACCCACGCCTACAAATGCCTCCACAACACCGGCCCCAATACCTCAACGAGAGACTCTCCTGCCACGTTCCCAAGAGAAACCTCCGAGCCACCAACCTCACCCTTGCCGAAAGCCCGCACATCCGCAGAGCCAGAACAAGGGGGAGAGCATTCTCCTACATCGCGGCCAAAGCTTGGAACAAGCTTCCGATCAACATCTTTAGAAAGACACTGAAGACCTGACTCTGCAACTGAAACGGAGCTGCTTACCCCCGCGCCTTAAGACCCTCACGGGTGAGTAACACGCTTACAATTTCCCTGATTGATTGACTTATTTTTTTTCACTGTTATCTAGATGTAGAACTTTTATGGCAGAATTTTCAACTATCTTATTTTGCCTTTACATAAATACATTTCACCACACAGACATCATTACTCAGCAGGGTCACTACTAATGTCTATGTTTTCTTTATTCCCATTTCTCCATGTACTATTGACTAAACAATTTTTATTCTGTGTAGTCACTGGTGGATGAGCAGAAAATTGGAAGAGTCAATCACTATTTTTGCATCCAAAGCTTTCTGACATTTAAAATGAATGTATCAATGGCTGCTGAAATAGCTTATCCTATCCAACTGTTCGAAGTTCAAACATTCAGAAATGGTTAGCCTCAAAACTAGACATAAGCAATGAGACTTGAGCTCTTGGTTTAGCCTTCAGCTGTAGGCTCTTGGTCTAGCTCATGCGTTGACACACTCTGGTGCAAATGTCTTTCTATTTGTGCTGTATGGAATAAACGTCTTCCTAGCCCTGGTGAAGAATAACAAGTGTAAGGTCTGGTATTTGGACAGAACTTGCTTTGATCCTCCCTCTCGACAAACCTGCTCTGCACCACCAGTGGCAGTGCCCACCAGAGGTTGAGCATACTTCTTCAACATGGCACTGCATACAGTTTTTAAAAATAACCCAGTTAACCAGGTCTCTGGTCAAGTGCAGTGAAGGCTAATAATACAGTTTGGCTTTTGGTCAAGCAATTCACATGAAATGATGTACTGGGTCTTTGGCCAGACCCTTGTGATTTGCAGATCTGAGAGTGAGCTCTGGAACATGTACATTCAACATGGTGGTTTCAGGTTTTTGCATATATGTAGGCAGAGCCCTGAATACTACTGGTGTATCTTTTTCATTTTGTAAGGCAGAATCTGACTATATTTCGTGTTCGCTTACTCCCCCACATTCATCTAATGTGCCACATTATCTGCAAATAGTTGTGTATCGTACCCACCCCACATTGGCTAAAGACTTTGCATCTGGTTGAGACAACCAGATTGTTTTAAATTCCCTTGAGAACCATTTCATTGAAAATATTGCCAAAAAGCACAAAGTGGCAACTGTGTTTAGCTGGTCATGGTGGATAGGGAACAAGTCACAAGCTTAGGCGAACCACGATGGAGCATGAGCCAGCAACAAGGACACAGTAACGCCTGCTGAACTGAGTACCTCAATGCGGAGTCCCTAAATTAAACCAATTACATTTTCCACCTGGGGCTACATGGGAGAGGATTTCTGAACTAACATCCAAAAGTCGTTGCTAGTTTGTGACTACTCAATTACACAGCTTCAGTTTAACTTTCTCTCAAACTGACTGTTTCTCCTGTAAATGTATTCCAAATGGGAGAAACCTCAAGTTATAGCTCACTCAATGAGTGGTCTCACAAACAAGCATCGAAGAAAGTAAAGTATCATTAGTTTCTATATCGAATGTATACAATATTGGTTCATTAGCTGAGGGGGTAGGTTCCCAACTCAAGCAACAACCATAATCCTTGTGAGGGTGAACCACAAATGACATTAAATTAACCTGTGCTTAACCCTCTTGTAGCTTGGCACAAAAGCAGTCATGCTTAACTTGGAGGCAACTTGTAAAGTATTTATGCAGCACACAAGCAGTAATAAAGAGACAACAAATCACCAGAAAAACCCCAAGTCAATTTAGAGCAATACACAAAATGCAATAAAGAAAATAATACCAGAATGACAAAAATCTGATCAGTATTACTGGAGATATGCAATATTTGTTTTAGGGAAAATAATGGCTAAAAGTCCAAAGCGCCGCTCACAGTTATCTAGTTGTGCTAGACTTGGGTAAAGTCACAAGAACAGGCTGATGAAGATGGAGTGCCGTTCAGATACATAGACCCCATTGGTCCCTTTGAACAGTTAACTTCAGAGTCTAGCACGCAAAATTTCATTCACAGGGGAGGAAGCCATGAGGAGCTAAAAGAAGCGTAGCGGATGATCATTGCTGTACTGTAAAGAGCATTGGGCATCGCAGGCTATTGTCACGGTGGCCTGGAGAGGTGGTCATCATGGACATGTCTTGCTAAAGCTTCACATTGGAGGTCACCACAGGCTGTCGTTGCTGTAGTGTGGACTGCAAATCTCGGATTGTCGGTCTTCACTGACAGCCTCCGTAGTGCAAACAGCAGGTGTCACTGAAGCTTATCATTGGCGATCATCATTGGCGGCAGAGTTTTGCTATGAATGGGGCCTCTTTGCTGTCAAGGAGTGGTGGAAGAGATAGGCCTTCAACAGTTAAAAGTGACTTCATGAGTTTTTTTTCTGCTAGGACATGTAAAACAGACGTTCACATGCTTACCTTCTAAATACAATGCACACTGCATATAAGCCTTCAATCCGAACTGAGAGGTGACTTATAGCAATTAAAAAGGACGGTTAAGGCCTGGAAAAAGGTATATTTTGCCAGGTCAAAATGGCAGTTTACAACTGCACTGCAGACTGCAATGGCAAGCCTGAGACATGTTTTCAAAGGCTACTTTAGTGGGTGGACCAATAGGTGCTGCACACCCCTTGATAGCATTTAATTTGAGTGACCCTGGGTACATGTAGTACCATTCACTAGGGGCATGCCTGTAAAATAAAATGTGTCAATTGGGTATATTAAAAAGTTACCACATCTGAAGGACTGAGCACATACACTTTAGCACTGGATAGTAGCGGTAAAGTGCACAAAATCCTAATGCCAAAACAAACAGGTTAAGCATCAGAAGGCACAAAATCTGGGAGCGATCCTGCAAAAAGGTTTGGGTCCAGCAGAATGCCCCAGTAGGAATTTCACAGCAGGTGGTGGTGGAGGTAATAATAGTTGTAGAGGTGGTAATATTAACCCACTCAGCATTAGGATGTGGTATTATTTTTTTGTCTGCGATTTAAACATTTGCACTATTAAAAAACATTTTCTACATTTCTTGATTACAAAATGTGCATTATTCGGTGGAATACCCAACAGTGGGCCTGATTCACAAGGTGCATTTTGTGTGGTACAAGTTACCTACCAAATGCAATTCAGAAACATACAAGTGTATGTTTTCACCGCTCCTATTTTTTCTATGGGAAGATCCTTAAACATATACACTTTTTAGCAGTGATTGTGTGATAGACCAGGGAAAGTGTCTAGAAAAAGGGAAACACTTACTAAAATTTTAGGGGCAGTAAGGAGGGGTTTAGGAAGTGTTTGGTAGGAGTTTAAGGAGGGAAAAGCAACCTCTCACAAATGAGTCAGCATATTGCTAATCACAAACTGCACTTCCTAAGCAAGTACAGCCAAATAAAAGAATCTCAACACAGTAGTTAATGTACTCTGACCTGCAGTAAGTCAGCACCACTCATTGCATAACCACTGGCACTTCAGCGCTCTTTCATAGAAAATAATGGAGCAAGGACAGAAAATTGAACCCCACAGGAAATAATTAAAAAATATATGTACTTTGACCTTTGAAAAAAAAATAAACAACAAATAATGTAATTTTAATACAAATATTTATAAATATAAAATAAATATTGTTTCATTGGGAAACGTTTTAATATATACTTTTTTAATTTAAAATAATTGCAATTATTAAAAGACATAATTAATTTAATTTAAATTGTTCTATCCATTAATATGTGTAAAGTTTAATTCAATTTTCAATTTCATTATGTCTTTATTTCGAAGTAAAATTCATAAAAGACAACATACAATACATAAAAAATATAAAACTGCAGCAAACATGTCCCAAGGTATCTAAAAAAGATGCGAGCATACTACATACAATTCATATCATAGCAGTTAATTTAAATTAGTGATCAATTTCTTGGTACGAATCACCCACACCCAACCCAAAAATTTAGCCACACAAATCACATAGAGCTTGGATCTGATATTACGAAGTTTCTGTAGGGCATCAAGATATCCCCCACAATCCAAACCTATGCATAAAGGTTTCAGCCATTTGAGTCGAGGGGCACGGTATGCTGGGCAAGCAAAAAACATATGGCCAGTACTTTCTACAAAATCGGGACACCAAAAACATTTGTTACTTACCTTCTTCGCCCACTTAGTAGTGAAAGAATTAGTGGGTAATGTACCTACACGAAACTGGTGATACGATCCAGGGTTTTGCATATCAAGACCCAATAGGGCTCGAGGAAAGGTGTCAACTTATGTGTTAAGAAAAGCCCCGTTAGATTCGTGTCTGAAGAATGGGTAACCAGGATAGATTTTTTCGAGGCCCAAAATAAATCTTTGAAATCTTGTTTTGAGGGGAAACGGGATTGCCCAGGTTTAATCCAAAGCTCAGGAAGGCCCATTGTGTACAATACGTGTTTGACTTCCCTGAGCCAGGGGATTCTATGGGCACCCCACAATGATTTGACCTCATCCAACTCACGGGCGAAGAGGCTAAGCTCTGGAGTCGTCCAAAGGCGACGCCAAAGTGCCACTAATCGAAACTGTGCCATCTCATCTAACGGTCTGCAACATAGGTCTAAAAGCAGTGGTTTGGTGGGTGTGGATTGAGGAAGCCCTACCAGGTTCCGTAGAAACCTATTCTGGGCTGTAATCAAAACTGACAAATCCTTGTAGCCCCATATGTCAGCTCCATAGAGGGTTGCTGCATTGACCTTGGCTTCGTACATTTTTAATGCTGGAGTGATACGTTTAGTCAAGGATTTCTTCTGTTCATGCAATAAACAACCCGTGAGGCGAACAAATTTAAGATTTAATACCTCCAACTGGGGTTTCCAACTAAGTTGGTAATCAAGAGTCACACCCAAATATGTCATCACCTTGACCTGTTCAATTAAAACTCCATTCAAACTAACTGAACTTTTGATTGGGGTTCTGTTGCTGAAGACCATAAATTTAGTTTTATCGACATTGATCTGCAAGTCATTTATCTTACAGAACTCTGCAAATCTGTTCAGGGCTGTCTGTAACCCGCTCCGTGTTTTGGAAAGGAGCAGGGTGTCGTCGGCAAAGATTAACATTGGATACTTTGACCCGCCCAGGGATGGTGCATCAGTCTGTGTTTGGTTAAAATATTTGACTACCTGGTTTATGAAAAGGAGAAACAGGGTGGGGGCCAACACGCAGCCCTGGTGCACCCCTCGTTGTACTGGGAAACTGCTGGTCCCCTGACCCTGCTTACCCCACCTTACTCGGGCGATATTATCCTCATGCAATCTCATGACTAATTCCAAGAGTTCGTCCGGAAAGCCCATACATCTCAGTGCTTCCCATAGTTTCACCCTTGGAACTAAGTCGAAAGCCGACTTGAGGTCTACAAAAGCAGCATAAATAACCCCTCCACCCAAGAAGACCACCTTCCAGTAGAGCATGGTGAGTCGGAACACCTGGTCTATAGTGCTAGTGCCCAATCTGAACCCTGCCTGCATAGGGGAAAGTATATTATTCTGTTCTATCCATTCCTGGATTCTTGCAAGGACCATTCTTGATACTATTTTTTGTAATGAATCGATCAAACTTATTCGGAGATAATTATTTGGCAATGATCGATCCCCTTTTTTATATATAGGTAGTATCTCAGCCCCTTTCCATGATTGTGGAATTCTTGCCCCTGCTGCAATGGCATTGGCCAAAAGGGTAATGTATGGGACCCATAAATCTAAGTTTAGTTTAAAAAGGTCCGCTGGGATAGCATCTAAACACGGGGCTTTACCTGACTGGACGGATCCTAGGGCATGCACCGTATCTAAGGCAGAAAAATTGAGTGGGGCCCCGGAGTTTGGGGGTTGTGCCCCCAGTGCAGGCTTGATTACCAGTTCTGGCTCGACACTCATATCTTTAAATTGGGCTGAGAAAAATTTCACCCAGTCCAGAGCAGAAACATGGTTAACCGGTGTTTGGGAATCAGGATCCCTGCCCCACCTAACAGTCTCCCAAAATTTCACTTGATTAGATGCCTTGCACGCCATAAGTAGATCTGTCCAGTAGGAGTCATCCCAATCCCTCTTGGCTGTCCAAAGGACCTGTTTATAGAGCTGCCTAGCTTTCCTGATGTCGTGGGAGATCCTCGATTTAACAGCTGCTATTAGTTTACAGTGGGCTTCCCTGCAGTACTTGTTATACCATCTTTTGTGGGCCTTAACTGCCTTATTTTTTGATGGCTTGGTGAGGAGGCTTTTAAGATCCGTAAAACACTTCTCATGGAGATTAATAACTAAGGAGGCGGCCCCACCAAGGGGGGATAATGCTGTCATCTTACCCCTTGTATCTAACACCAACTCCTCTATTTCACGAGTAAGCTCTGGGTCAGCTATCACCCTAGGCCATTTAACCCGTCTTCTGGTATCACACGATATTGTATCGGACGTTGGGCAGGTTGTTGCCAATTGGCCATCAACCAGTCCGGAAACCCTCAGACCCAAGGACAGGGGGTTGTGGTCACTCTCTGGCCTAAGCACTACCTCCATATCCAGTACGTGTGACCAAAATTCTACATTGACCAGTATATAGTCAATGCGACTCGCGCTGGTCCCATTGTCAAAGGTTGGTTTTCCGAATTTATCCGACAAAGTGCGGCCATTCGCTGCCCGAAGCCCCCACTCCAGACAGAATCCCAACCAATGTAGGGCCGCCTCCGTACCCCTGACGCCATTGCTTATGGTTAGCGGAGGGATATTCCAAGCAGTGTCCTCATCAATTCCCACATCTTCAGCCAGACTAAGGATGGGTTCATAAGAGCAGTTCAGGTCACCTGCTACTAAAATAAAATGGTCACCACTGTGCTTCTTCAGAAGGCTGTCTAGATCATTCAGGACTGGTTGCTTCCGGCCACCCTGACAGCCACGGGCGTAGATGTTAATTAAGAGGATGTCCTTGCTGTTATCCTTTCTAAGGCTGATACATAGAAGGTCGGCATACTCTTCCAAGATTTCCTTAACTCGGAATCCCAGGGTGTTTCTGATCCACACCGTAAGGCCTCCAGATGCCCTACCCTTAGGGCCCTGAATGGCGGGTTTGTAATAATTCAGATAGCCTGCTCTATATAGGGGAACAGTTGCCCAGGTTTCCTGAAAAACGACGATGTCATATGTGTCGATAAAATCGACCCAATCATCGTTATCCAGGCGACCCCTTAGTCCTGCAATATTCCAGGAAACCACCCTGATAGTTCCCACTAGACTACTAGATAGGATAGTCTCCGAAAATCCCAGATCGTCCGCCCTGATCTCAGTAGGAATGGTGACATGACCAGGGACTGGGCTAGGGCCTTCGGAGAGAGATGGAATACCCATACAAGCTACTGGGGGGGTGGGGGGGATGATCACATGAAGGGGATTAGGTTCCGAGATATGCACTGAGGCGTCAATCCCCCCAAGTCAATCAACCTCGTCCAAACAACCAAACATATTGGAAGTGGGAGCCCCTTCCCACCAGGGAAGTTTAATTCATAATAGATACATATTCAAAAAATGTAAGTGGGATTTGTTTTTAAATCTTTAAAACATTCTGTTTACTTTTAATACATTTAAATCAATTAAATATTTAAATGAAATTAAGTTAGTAGTGTTGCTGCATTTTCTAATTTGTTCTACTTTTAAAGTAAAAAGAATTACATAAACTGAATATATAATATTGAATGACATTATTAATTAACATAAACATATTGTATAAACATATTCTATATTTTACCATAGGGAGCTCTCCACCCCTGTGGCAAAGAACTCTGTGGAAAGTTAATAGTGGTAACTTTTAAATTTTAACTTCAAAACAATAGAAAATCATGAAAAACACATAAAAGCAAAATGTATGAAAGGGGTTGGTTAAATGCCCAGTCTCACTGTGTACTTCTTCATGTACTTTCTTTTTTAATTTCATGACATGAGGACAAGCCTGGGCTTGTCCTCCTGGGCTAAGCCTGTTTCTAGCCAGACATATAATAGGCCAGAATTACAAAAGACAGGTCCCAGATCTGTGTTAACCATTGTGGCACGCAGTTTATCGCTTAGGTCTTTCATTCAAAATGACATCCTTATTCAGGGGTGAATCGCGTTCTTCATGAAAATTTAAAAATAAACTTCTGCCATCTACAATATGCAGAAGCATTCCACTGCAAGCTGGATTCTGCCTTTACAGGTAGGGGTTTTGTGTCTTTAGGACCCCAGGACTAGGATGGGTCTCTCCAGGGTACGTGGCGATGGACCTTTACACCCCCTGATGACTTGTTGAGAGAAAGGATCTAGACTCCAAATTGTGCTTCAAAAAACCAGAAGGCTCTAAGGTCTAGGGAGTACATCAAGAAATGTGTTTTGTTGGCTGACTGCAGAGGGGCTCTGCTAAATGCTCCCACCACCAGGACAAAAGCACTGGGAGAAAGGCAAGACAAGGCATTTTCAAGTAACCATAAAATCCATCTCCCTGAAAAATGTTTAGAGGAGTAGAGACGGGATGGAAATGTTCTTGGTGGATAGGATTGGCCACCAGGAGCAAATGAGCTCAACATGAGAAACTTCTCAATTGGGCTAACATTATGCCAGTTGAAAACTTTGCCCTATCACATAAAAGAAAATGAAAACGGAGCATGTGGTGCTCCGCCGCTATATATTACAACCCCTCATCATCCAGGCCTGTGACATCTTCGCTCTAATACCCAGATAAGGGTGTCCCATCTCCCAGCTCAAAGAAATAGCAGAGGAGAGGTCCATGATATTAAGGTACCAGAGACCTCATCCCCTGGGATTGGCAGTTCAGGCTGGACTGTTCCCATAAGACACAGGGTCAGACTGATTTGCATATGGCCATGTCTGAACTGGGGTGGCGGAGTGAGCTAAAGAATCATGATGGATTACACCCAGATCAGTTGACTGGGGGTGAGTGCTTGCAATGTTCAACACTCCGTACATCATCCCCTTTGGTTTTGCTTTGTTCACCCTAAGTTGTCAGGGTATACCCAGATGTGGGTTCCTTGCTCACTTTGCCACTGGATTCAAGCTAGCCTGGCTGATGACGGCTGATTAGCCTGAAACCGGTACCAGGATGCTTGTTTCTGGTCCAGGGAAGACATGGCTTGGCATTTCGAGCTGGACTGTTCCCATGAGGCACAGGGTGAGACTGATGTGCATATGGACATATCTGAACTGGGGTGGCGGAGTGAGCTAAAGAATGATGATGGATTGAACCCAGATCAGTTGACTGGCGGTGAACGCTTGCAATGTTCATCACTCCGTCCATCATCCCCTTTGGTTTTGCATGGATACAAGACCAGCATGTGTATACTTCTTGTGACAAGGACTTGCAATTTCCTTTAGAGGGTACCTTTAATAGTAGGAAGCTAAATTTCTTGCAACATACAATGAATGACAGAAAACCGCTACCTAGACCTATACAGTTTGAATACATGGAATCAAATAGCAGCAAAGAAAAAGGGAAAGGAAATTAAAAAAGAGTGTAAGAGTTAATTTAGTCAGAGGTTAGAAATTAAGTGGAGTATTTAGGAAAGATCTTAGATGGAGGATATTGTAGAAGTATTGAGAGTTTTCCCAGCATAGTCAATGTAAAAATAGCCAGAAAGAAAACTGACTGGCCTGAGGTGACAGGAGGAAACAAAACAGAGAAAAAGATTCAGATGAGGAGGATACATTTTTTAATAACGTTTTGGTTTTTAGATTTCTGCTATACACAGATGGAAAAGATAAGCTCAGAGACTGTTTATATCTGACATAGGTGCAATGGGTGACCTGGATATGAATGAACAGGGACTGATGGCACTTGTAGTAGCAAGGTTGAATACAACTGAGAGTGCCAGTGCACCACCTGAGAATACTTTGATAGCTTTGCCTAGTACTCAAAGACATGCTGCTTCTGCTATTATTCTGCCTTCTGCTGTATCAGCTCCTGCCTCTGTAGTGTCTACTAGGCTTTCTAAAGAAAGAGAGATCTATATTTCACTATTAAAATTTGAATTTGGAAAAACTTTACAGATAATGTTTGAATAATGATATACATAGTGGATGATACATAGTGGATGAAATGAGATACCTGATTAGAGAACCAGCAAGATGTGCAAATGAAGCACAACATAATTCTAAGGATTTTTGCTGAAGAAAATAAAGTCAAAAGTCGCAAAATGAGAAACTTAAAGAGAAATTGCAAAATCAATTTGAGTGAAGTAGAAATAGCAGACATAGCCTTAGCAAATCTGCAAGCTCTCATTAAAGCTTTATTTAAGCTGATTTAGGGTTTGAGAGATTAGAGGAAATACAGGGGAAAGTGAGAAAGGAAAGCTGGCATTAAAACATAAATACAGATACAGCGAGGAAATACAGTTACTTGTGTTCTGATTTGAGGAGGGCCTGGCCTCTCAGTTCATGCTGGACTGTTCCCACAAGGAGCAGGGTAATGACCGATTTACATATGGGTGTGTCCAAACTGAGTTGGCACAGTGAGCAACAGAATGATGGTTTGGGGTGCTACCTTGAGCAATTGCTAGTGGTTAGGCAAATTGTAATCATTTCTGCCATCACCTTTTGTGTGTTTCAAAGGAACTTTATGGCGGGGTCTGTTACTCACATCAGGATGGTTTCAACAGTCTTGATCTTTTCAGAGAAATTCAACAACCCAGGGAAATAGCAGTGGTCAACTATACAGCCAACAAGGCTGGTCATGACATAGTCATGATGAGCAAGAATTATGCTGATCAAGTTGGTAAGTACTGTGCCCCTGAAAATGCAACTGGGATATTAAATGAGTAAACTGCTGAGAATGCAAATTATGTGACTTGTTCTCTAATGAACAAGTAGAGACCAAATTAGGTGAATTAAGGGACCTCCAGGAGGCAGTATCAGAGGATGAAAGAAAGAAAGAGGAATAGGCTGGCTGCAGTAGAAACTTTAACGGTAAGTGGGTTACTGCTTGTGAGAAGTTGGATTGTTGGTTGACTAGTGTGAGCACTGGTCAAGCAGTAGCCACAATCCATGGCAGGGTAAAGCTAAAAAATAGCTAAATATGTGAAAAGTAGAGGTAATTTTAATAAATGATTTGACACTAAAACACCCAAATCCAAATAGTAGAACCTGAGTTATGAATTTGTAATTTTTTTTTGTAAAAAGTAGCGCATCAACGATCAAAGCACCAACTGTTGAAATTTTGTGACGTGATCGGTTTAAAGTCTAAAAATAGATCCAACTGCAATGGCGTGTGATTTGGATACAAGAACCATATTGTGTTACTGACTGAGAGGAATTCACAAAGTCGGTCATTTCCACCCAGTCATGTCACCCAGGAGAGGCTGAGGTACCAAATGGCTAAGGACAGGAAAATGCCAATGTTCTAAAGGAATTACCAAAGGGTTGGGGCCTATTCTTTGTCAGTAAAGTTAAGCCACCTTAACATCAAACACCCAAAATATTTAACCTTAATGATGCCAGTTACCAACTCATTTAATTAATCATTCTGGTCACGAAAATTAATTTGCGTGGCCACATTTAATTTTATCTTATGATATCCATCAAGTTTTTTAAACAATTTTTAACACTTCATAAACTTTGGAACACAACACCAATTGTGGAACCCATAACAGAAATCATTTCAAGACAACACTGCATTAAAAGTGCTTGCGTCAACAGTACTATTTTTAAACACATAATTGCAACATAATAAACAAAAACTTACAAATTTCTTTTTAAAACATCTGGAAATGTATAACAAATTTGTAATGTTTCAGTTCTCAACCTTTAATATTCAAGGGTACAATTAGATTTTTCACATTTTCTGTCCTCCTAAATATACCATAGCTAGGGGGTGGAACACTGACTTTAACAGGGCCTACAAAAGAGACCTAGATGTCTTTCTTTTTTTCTTCAGCTTCCCTACATCTCAAGTTTTCCAACCAAATCCCTAGTTTGAAAGTGTTGACTCATTTTGAACCACATGATTCAGGGTTCTGCTAAGGATCAAGAACTGGATGACACTGTAACAAAAGAGAGGGAGGAACATTGTGAACAAAACACAACTGTGGTGGTATTCTAGTTTCTAAGAGAAGACCCTTATTTTAAACTTACAGTTGTTTTTCAAAATCCACTTGTGTCTTCCATTTTCTGGATGATTGAATTGTCTAGCTGGGAAAAAAAATATCAGAACCAAGTCTGATGCCATTTTGCTGTTAATTACATGACTCACAAATTTGAGCACTTCAGATTGGAACTCTTACCTTCCTTCCCTGAGTGGATTGGTTACACTTCTGTCATCTGACAATTAATGGTTGTCTGTTATTTGTAAAGCTGTTTTTGGGTGTTTCCTATGTTATGTTTGCCCTAAGTGGCCAAGGGTATGCCCAGACGTGGGTCACTTGCTCACTGTGCCTGTGGATTCAAGCAAGCCTTGCTGATGAGGGGTGATACCCCAAAATCGGTCCAAAGAAGCATGTTTCTGGTTCAAGGAGAAGCATGAGGAGTAGGGTCAAGACTGATTTGCATATGGCTGGGTCGCAACCTGGGTGGTATAGTGAGCAAAAAAATTATGGATTGAACCCAGATCTCTTGACTGGGGGTGAGAGGTTGAAAAGTTTCAGCACTCCGTTTGTCATCTTGTTGTGTTTGCTATGTTCATCCTGAGTGGTCAAGGATATGCCCAGACATTGGCCTCTTGCTCACTGTGCCACTGGATTAAAGCTAGCTGATGAGTGGTGATACTCTGAAATTGGTCCCAGGATATAATTGTAATTGTAATTCTGAAGCTTATAAAGCACATGGTTACACTTACCAGTGTGTCCCCGCGCTGAATAAACCGCTGAGGAACCCGTCCTGGCCTGTTCCTATGAGGCGCCCAACTCCTGGGCACCCCCCTGGTGAAGCCAGGCATCCTTAGCGATTAGGGCCGGTGTGGAGACTAAGCAAGCTATTGCCCAGAGTTGCAGCGTGAGACCCCATGATTAGAGTAGGCACCGTGCCAAGAATTATCGGGTCCGCGGACATTTGAGCTCAAGACCCTGCCGCGACAGGAATTGAACCCTGGTCCCAGGCCAGACCTCTGCATCAGGGTCTGCCGCTCTAATCAGTGTGCCACACTCCTCCACACCATATATATTTCCAGTCCATGAAGGACCTGGCCTGGCAGTTTGTGCTGGGCTGTTCCCCTGAGGAGCAGGGTCAATACTGATTTGCATATGTGTGAGTCCAAACAAGGGTGGCTGAGTGAGCAAAAGAATGATGGATTAAACTCAGATCTCTTGATTGGAGATGAATGGTTGAAAAGTTTCAGCACTCCATCCATCATCTTGTTGCATTTGCCAAGGTACCAGTAGCCAGATGTTATTTGAGAACCAGAATGAAAAAATATTGCAAAGTCATGAGGCAAAGCAATAGATGGTATCTGATCCATTTCAATAAACAGTTCCACTCCTAGTGATTGCCAGTGGTTAGACAAACTGCAAGCATTCCTTCCATCACCTTTTTTGGGTTTCATGTATTTCCCTAAATGGCATGGGTGTGAACAGACAGGACTCCTATGCTCACTGTATCACTGGAACCAAGTTGCGCATGGGTGATGAGCCTATAAGTAGGGCGAAACCGGTCTTGGGTTGCTTTTGTTCTGTTTCTGGGAGGACCTGGCTTGGCAGTTCGTGCTGGACTGTTCCAATGAGGAGCAGGGTCAAGACTGACTTGCATGTGAATGATTCCAAAATTGTTTGTGATAGTGAGCAAAAGAATGATGGATTAAACCCAGATCAGTGGTTGAACAGTTTCAGCACTTCACCCATCATCTTGTTGTGTTTGCAATGTTCACCCGGAGTGGACAATGGAATGCCCAGCCATAGGTCCCCTGCTTGCTGTGCCATTGGATTAAGACTAGCCTGGCTGATTAGGGATGATACCCCGAAATTGGTACCAGGATGCAATTTTTCAGTCCAAGGAGGACCTTGACTGGACTTTTCCCATGAGGAGCAGGGCCAAATCTGATTTGCATATGGGTGGGTTCAAACTAGGGTGGCAGAGTGAGCAGAAGAATGATGGATTAAACCCAGACCTCTTGACTGGGGATGAGTGCTTGAAATGTTTCAGCACTCTGTCCACCATCTTGTTGCATTTGCAAAGGTACCAGTAGGAAGATGTAATTTGAGAACCAGAGTTAAAAACTGTTGCAAAGCCATGAGGCAAAGCAATAGATGGTGTCTGATCCAGTTCATGAAAAAGTGTAACTTTTAGCATTTGCCAGTTGTTAGACAAACTGCAAGCATTCCACTCATCACCTTTTGTGTGTTTCATGTATCGCCCTAAGTGGCATGGGTATACGCAGATAGGAGTTGTATGCTCACTATATCACTGGAAATAAGTTGTACCTGGCTGATTAACCTATAAGTAGGGCAACATTGATCCTGGGTTGCTTGCCTTCTAGTTCAGGGAGGACCTGGCTTGGCTGTTCGGGCTGGACAGTTCCCATAAGGAGCAGGATCAAGGCTAATTTGCATAAGGCTGTGTCCAAACTGAGGTGGCATGGTGAGCAAGAGAACGATGGGTTGGGATGCCACCTCGAGTAATTGCTAGTGGTTTGAAAAAATTGCATGCATTCCTCCCACACCCTTCCTTGTGTTTCATGAAAAAATTCAGTTGAAAATTCAAGTCAGAAGAACCCCCAACGGAAAGAAGCAATTCACAGTGAGGCAAGTTACTAACTGACCAGAGCACAAGTTCGACTGTGAGTGAATGAGATTCACAAATGAAGAAACAACAATAAAGAGTGTGCACCAAGGAGGTTATTTGCCAAGGGAATCAAAGAAAACTTGTAAAAGAAGTCAATGGAAGAAAAAAGATCACAATCGCGGACGCGCGTGATGTAGTTTTCTGTGGCGCTTATGTTTATGCTTTTGCGATCACACTGCCCAGGCCAGCTGTTTGATGCCTGTGTTCTCTGCTATCTGTCCTCAATTTTAAAATACTGTGCACCTTAATTTTTAAAATAAATTGTACACTTGAACAAATACCTTATTGCTGAGACTTGTTTGAATAGTTTATTGGCTGCTTCCTCAGTCCATCACGGGTCCTAATCCCGATTGAGTGGAGGGAGGCAATTTCCGGCAACTGCAGGTTGGTGGTCTAGTTCTACCCCACCCCATCTGATAAAAACACATGCAGAGCCGATCGCATAGCGGACGCGCGTGAGGTAGTTTCTGTGGCGCTTATGTCTATGCTTTTGCGATCACACTGCCCTCGCTAGCTGTTTGATGCCCATGTTCTCCGCTATCTGTCCTCAATTTTAAAATACTGTGCACCTTAACTTTTAAAATAAATTGTACTCTTGAACAAATACCTTATTGCTGAGACTTGTTTGAATAGTTTACCGGCTGTTTCCTTGGTCCACCACGGGTCCTAATCCTGATTGAGTGGAGGGAGGCAATTTCCAGCAACTGCAGGTAGGCGGTCTAGTTCTACCCCACCACACCTGATAAAAACACATGCAGAGCAGAGAGTGCAGCGGAAGCGTGTGAGGTAGTTTCTGTGGTGCTTATGTCTATGCTTCTGCGATCACACTGCCTGTGCTAGCTGTTTGATGCCCATGTTCTCTGCTATCTGTCCTCAATTTTAAAATACTGTGCACCTTAACTTTTAAAATAAATTGTACACTTGAAGAAATACCTTATTGCTGAGACTTGTTTGAATAATATACAAGCGTGTGAGGTAGTTTCTGTGGTGCTTATGTCTATGCTTCTGCGATCACACTGCCTGTGCTAGCTGTTTGATGCCCATGTTCTCTGCTATCTGTCCTCAATTTTAAAATACTGTGCACCTTAACTTTTAAAATAAATTGTACACTTGAAGAAATACCTTATTGCTGAGACTTGTTTGAATAATATACCGGCTGCTTCCTCGGTCCACCAAGGGTCCTAATCCCGATTGAGTGGAGGGAGGCGATTTCTGGCAACTGCAGGTTGGCGGTCTAGTTCTACCCCACCCCACCTGATAAAAACACATGCAGAGTGGAGCGCGCAGTGGACGCATGCAGCGCGCGTGCCAAAGACGTGCCAAATGCACGATAAAGGCAAGCCCGTCTGCACCCGTCTGCGTCAGACTGGGCCCGGGGCCCAGAACGCCTGCCCCTTTTCCCTCCACCCCCCTCCAATACCTTAGGGACAAACTTCTGCAAATCAGGAAAGCTCTAACTCTACTCTGTAAACATCCATCCCTATGGAAAACATGCAACACAAGTGTTCTCACTGCCCATATGAACTGCCTTTAATGGCAAGTGTCAATTCGACGGTTGGGAACCAGCTCAACATGGCTCTGCTTAACTGCAGATCCATGCCAAAACACACCATAGAAATCTATATTTTACTGCAAGGTACAGCACTTGATGTACTATTCCTCACGGAAACTTGGTTAGTACCAAGTTCAGATCCAAATGTTGTCCAACCGCTGCCCCCAGGCTACTTGATTCGGCGTGTAGACAGAACAGGCAGCAAGGGAGGGATTGCTATTATCTATGAAGATCATTTAGTCTGCTGCCTTCTGGGCAGTCCTCTCTCAGACTTTGAAAACGCCCATTTTTCCATCGAGCTCACCCCCTAATCACGTTTGTTGGCATTCTTCTATATCGTCCCCCAGGAGCACAGGGACAATTCTGTAGCTCGCTACTTGAATCTTTTGTAAATTTAGCCAGCACATCATCCAATTTTAATCTTTTTGGAGACTTCAACCTCCATTTCGATGACCCTCACGACACAGCAACCAATGACCTTGCAGCCTACCAGATGCATCTAAATGTTCATCAAGCCACCCACACTAAAAGGCATCTCCTTGACCCGATCTTTTCAAGCATAGTAGAACTAAAAGGGAAGGAGCCTGTTCCCCTCCCCAGCTCGGACCACTTCCTAGTCCCTTTTTCATGATATCCATCTTCCCCATACCTGTATGTTTTAAAATCCTGTACTCAAGCCCGCCAATTGCCCAAATTGATCGTAGAAGAATGGGTTCAGGAATTGCAAATTATCATACATTCACATCATCCTGACCCCTCATAGCAGAGAGTTCCACTCATGGATCTAGAACCCATTAGACGTAGTACTACCTAGGAGATCTATATTACAAAAATCTGGATCCAATAAATCACTCTGGTTTACTCCCGAACTCCGCAAATTAAAACAGGGGTGCAAAAGATTAGAAAGAGTTTGGAGGAAAGATTTTGCAATCGAGAAAAAAATCTGATTATAGGGCATCTATCAACTCCCATAAAGCAGCACTCAAAGCAACCCAGGAGGCCTATTCTGAAGATAAAATGTCATCCTCCTCCAACTCACCTAAAGAAATATTCTGGATCGTAAAAAAATGTATGAAAGTCACAGACCCCCCTTCAGCCCCTGATTCTTCAGGCCACCGCTGTGAGGAGTTAGCCGATTTCTTCTCCACAAAAATTCAAAATATACTAAATCTTCCTCCACTAGTTAATAATGAGCATCTACTCCAGCAGATTGAAGTAGAATTTCAGAATAAGGCCCCCTACATTGAGTCCTTTGCTCCACTCACAAAGGAATTTATTCCATCTATCCTTAATACGATCATGAGTGGCTCCCCGCTGGATCCCACTCCTTTCAATATTCTGAAATCTGCAATACCTATCATCATCTCTCCCATTGTTAACATAGTCAACAGCTCTTTAGCATCAGGTGTAGTCTCCCAGGGTTGGAAGATTGCTATGGTGAAAGCACTACTAAAAGAAAAACACCTAGACCCCATTCATTTGGCTTATTATCGTCCCATCTCCCTACTTCCTGGTATTAATAAGGTTGTGGAAACATATGTGAACCGCCTACTTTCTGCACATTTTGAAACCTTCAAATTGCTCCATTTGTCCCAGACGGGCTTTCATACCGAGACTGCACTAATTGCGGTGGTGGAGTAATCTAGAACGATTATTGACACCGGAGGATCCGTAGCCATCATCCTCCTGGACCTAAGTACAGCCTTCGATATGGTGAACCACCACACCCTGGTACACTGACCCAAAAAACTGGGAGTGACGGGCATGGCCCTGTCCTGGCTGGAATCATTCCTTGAAGGAAGACACTTGCAGGTATTTGAAGGCAATACCCATTCATGACCACTGCCACTCCAGTGTGGGGTTCCTCAGGGCTCATCCCTGAGCCCCACACTCTTTAACGTATATATGTTCCCACTGGCTGAGATAGTGGCACCCTTCGGAATCTAACTGGTCAGCTATGCGGACGATATCAAGCTCATCGTGGCACTGAACCAAGCAGACCAGACCCCCATGAACCTGAGCTCCTATTTTAAAGAAGTCACTAGCTGGATGAGTTTATCCCATCTTAAACTCAATGACGACAAGACGGAGCTCATGTTGTTGGGCAACCAAGCAATTTTCAACCCACATACTCTTTGGCTGTCCTGTGTAGGCCCCACACTAATTCCAAAAAAGGAAATAAAGGGCCTGGGCTTTTGGCTCAACCACAAGCTCACTTTTAGAGCCCAAGCCAGAAAAAACGCTGCCATCTGCTTTGGTCTGCTCCGGTCAACAGCAAAATATTGCCCCTTCTACCTGGTAGTTCTAAAAAAGCTCCTAATTCAGGCGCTTATTCTATCGAGGCAGGACTACAGAAATGCCCTTTATTTAGGTGCACCCACCTCAGTCTTTGCCAAATTACTGATGGTCCAGAACTCGGCAGCAAGGCTCCTTACAGGCACAAACAACCACTCCTCAGCTAAGCCGGCCCTAAAATCACTTCACAGGCTCCCGACAAGAGCGAATAAATTTCCAAGCTCTTTCCATCACACATTATCAATAATCTTATCAAACCTCACAAAACTACCAGGAGTCTCCGGTCTAATGAACTGCATCTGGCCGATGTCCCCAGAATTAGGAAGGCCCGCACAGGAGGACGCCTCTTTTCCTATAACGCTTCTAGGCTCTGGAACTCCCTGCCTCTCCCCATCCGTCAGGAAGTCAACCATCTATCATTTTGCGGACACCTGAAGACATGGCTTTTTCCATAATTCCTTCTGCTCCTCACTGTGTGGCCGCAGCGCTGGGATGACTCCAGGTAGCCATGAGCTATATAAAAACTTACTCATTCATTCATTCATTCACAATCAATTAAAGAAGAGGCAGCAATTATTGAAATAATTTCTGAAAATAGTGACAGTAAATAACTTGCTACCAAGAGACCCAAAAAAATGGAATTGTGAATAGGAAGTGTATATTATTTAAGTGATCATATCTGCCATCTGTGTCCAAAGAAGAAGATGATGAAGAAGAGTCAGATATATAAGCCTACTGTGCACCAAATGATTGTCAAATCATCAACATTGAAGAACTAGAAGATGAAGAACCACCTTAAACTTTTACAAATCCTGATATTGTGAAATTTTTTACATTAAGATTTTGAACTCTGCACGAGAATTATTGATTTCTTTTTACTACAGGAGCCATATGAAGAATACCCGTCTTGACTCTATGAACTCAACTAAATTACCTGAAAAAAAGAAACTCTAAAGTTTGATTTTTGAACATTAATTTTATTTAATTAATGAAAGAACGTTTATAATTGTTTTGAAAAAAAGACAACATCTTAAAGACTGGTTTTAGGTTTCTGAATTTTCTTATAATTTTCTTATAATTTTTCTCTTGATCTCAGTGGAAATGGCATACAGCAGATGCTTTAAAATTGTTAGCATGATTTCACTAATAGTGACACTAATTACTTTAATTAGCCACCTGCTGTCCCTAATTACTTCAGTTGGATATACTTCATCACAAGTTGAAATAACTACAGTTAAATATGAAATTGGACACACACTGATACATAAGGAAAATTCATGAGTAACTTTGCAAAACATATTAATCCAACTGTACTAAAAGAATATATATAGATCACCTGGGATGATTATTAGACAACCTATGTGTAACTGCATGTTACCCCCTTTGGTACTCTAATTTCATAATCTACCTATGACAGCACATTAATCCTTTTTTCAGCCAATTTTAATTTTTCTTTAATGAAAGCTGTGTAGGCCCTCTAGGCACTGTGGTACTGGGTTGTGGTACTACAGACCTTCGGCCAGACCCTGCGCTCAAATCCATGTGTGCACCCAACACATCAATGGGTGGCCAACATCCCAGCCAGGGACTGCATCACACAAACTCCCACTGTGCAAGGCCTTTATCAGTAATCCGCAATGGGTTAGGCTCACGGTCTGGCCAGAGGTCAAGCCCTGTGTCAAACCACCTGCTGGCAACCACCTCTCCTGCTGTGAACAGCTTTAGCAATGCGCAGTGGTAGTTGCCCTGTGCCAAGTTCAGTGATGATTGTAAACTCCCACTACACACAGTCTATGGCCCGCACAAAGGCAATCTATGACCAGACTGTCCCCATTTTTTTGTTCAGTACTGCAATACCGTGACACCACTATACTGCATTACTGCCACTGGTACTGTGGTACCACATGGAGCGTAACCTTTTGTCTACTGCAATACACGTTGGTATTAATATGATAGCACATCCTGTTATTATTTCTTTTAAAAATACTGATATTCCCTATCTATATTTTACTGAGCTAACTATAACTTTTGCCCCTGGAATATATTGATTACTACCGTACTTATTACACAACTCAAGTCATTCATACCATCACTGACCACATCTCAAATTACATCATTGAAGACATCACATATGACATCATCTTATTTACTGCTGTTTAAATAAGTCTATCAACTAGTGCAGCATTTCAGATATAAAAGTAAGAACTAAATCAAATAGTAAAGCATAAATTAACTTTAAGATATACATGCCTTCCGTTGGTGAACCAAGCTCCTCCTATCCACAGCCTTTGCCTTGAACCAAACGTTTTGTGGATAGACCTCATGACTTGCAATCAACCAGGCAAAGGTGGGAAAAGCTCTGGGAGAACACAATCTTCACCCTGTGGAGAACTCTTCATGGAGAACCGTTCCCTGGAGACACGCACGACGCACTATGTGGTCAAGCCCCTACTACACCAGTAGTTAGCTCGATGAGCTACAACCTTCAGTGGTTTGGGGGATTCTTTTTTGTTTTTTAAACATTACATTTTCGTTTTTTATTTTATCACATAAATATTATGTTTTTTTAAACTTGTTTATTTCAATTATTTTCTTTGTAATTCTTTAAAAAAATAAAGATAAGTCTTATTAACATACCTAACTATAACATCACTTTAGTTTCATTTTTTCCGAGTGAATTTCTGAGGTTTTATTTTAATGTAAGGGGAAATAATATTGGCATAACTAACTATTGCATCTCTTTAAACTAACACTCCTGCTCTTTTCAGAGCTATTATGCATTTTTCATACATTTTTGATACCCAAACACAATACCCTTTTGCCAAACTTTTCTGGGTGGTTCCCTTCCTCTTACTCCCCCCAAAAATATTTATCCCTCGTCTTCAGCACCTGTCCAAGCACCAGAACCTCACTAAGCACCAACCCCAGATAACTACAGTCTCAATGAAAGGACATAACATGTCACAAGGCCTGCACCCAACCTACACACCCAAAGGCAAGGCAGCCAGCCAGAACTCCACTATCTTCTCAGCAACCCTTCTGCGGTGCACATTAGTAAAAGCTTACCTCACCAAAACTCACAGACAGCCAACCTCCCTCTTTGCACCATTTTCTACCATGTGTAGTGAGGGGTTGGCAACAAGGCCTGGCATCTAGTTCAACCTACACCCAATCTTCATTCGTGGCTAATCCCCATTGCATACAGCCAATGGTTGGTCATAGGTGGGCAACCAACACCCCAAACCCCATGTAGAGCCTTTGGGAGAGTACAGGGGAAATTTGGCTGAACTTAACTCCCATGCATGATCAACCCCCACTACACATGGCATACAGCTGTGTGTACTGGGGATTTGACTGCAGAGCCTGGATGTCGGTTTGCATGATTGAGTTTCACCACATGGCCTGCCTCAGCCAGACCTGCTGCCTAATCCTTAATGTGTGTGGCCACCCCTAAATGGTCAGATTGGTGCTCTAGTTCTATGTTTATGAAAGTTTAGTTGTGCATCCGTGAAGTAAAGCAGAAGGATGTCCAAAAGGAAAAGCACTTCTAACAGCAGTCCAACTCATATTATTGGAAGAAAGGGCTATCTTCAACCATATGTGAGATGAGATGATTATTCTTTGGAAATAGTGATGCCTTTTACAGCTATGTCAAGCTCAGGCTGGTAGAGTGGGAGCCTGATTCTTGCTGGGAGAGACTTCCAAGAGAAATGGTCCCTCCTTGTCATTCATTCATTCATTTTATCTTTATTCAATCTATTTACAAACAGATCATGAAAGCACAAATTCGACCATAATAAAAAACAGATTTCTTAAAAACGAGAAACGTTTAAATGAGACTTATTACACATTTAAGTGCTTCACTAAAACCATAATTACATGAGCGTTCTTAGTCCGTTAATACTGAAGTTCAGAGCGGCAAACTCCTCACCCTCCTGTTTCTCCAGCAGGCCCACAGAAAAGTAGCTATCATAAAACACACATGGGGATTCGAAAGTGCTTTTAAAAAGTGCAGAGCCACTCTGCATTGTGTAAAATGTTGACGCCTTAAAATTGGAAGGAGGAACCTTTCTCTTTCAATACGGTAATACTTGGAAAACAGTACCAGGTGTATGTTGGACTGAGGTGAGTGTTTGTCACAGGGGCAGGGGCTCAAATCTGAGTGCTTAAACCTCTTCTCTGGGAACCCAAACATCAAGGGGATTAATTTCAAGTGGAAACGCAGCAGGATTAATCTGTGTTGTGCTACTTTAACGGAGGAAAGGTAAAAATAGCCTTCCCCGGGTCTTGGCTGGATTTGATCGTGGACTGTGAGCATTTGTAAATGCCTATTCCTTTTCCTGCAATTAAAGTTAGCCTTCTGCAAGTATAGTTCAATTATTTTCCATTTAGATACCTTGCTGCATGATGAAGGGTCCCTTAGTAGTTCTCCCTGCCCAATTGCATTTAATTTCACCTCCACATATCTAAGCCAGCAATCCTGCTATGGCCCTTGAGCCTCAGGCAATCACCAATTATGCGTTGGGTTAAGTTGACTGTGTCCCTGCGCCAGATCGAGAGTCTCAGCAGGATGGGCGCTAATCTAATAGTCAATCAGATTTGGAAGACCCAATTCAAGATGTAAGATATAGTTGGAGGTTGAAGATGGCAACAAAACTCTTGACTTAAAGAAGGTGTCTTCCACTTTCTGCAGTTGGTCAATTTGTGCCATTCCCCAAACTCCCGCCCCATAGGTTGCTGCTGCCTTTGTTTTGGCTTGATATATGTTTTTGATTGTGTCCAAAGGGCTGGCTCCTAATTTTTTACCAAACCCTTTTTGGCTTGGAGACCTCTTTCCATACCCAATGCTCTGGCTGCCACCAGGTTATTCAGGATTGCTTCTCGTCAAACAATGTTCCCAGGTATGGAAAGAAGTCAACCACCTCGATTTTCTTTGCGGCTAGATGGAAATACGGGGATTTTGCATCTCTGGGGGCTCTAGCTATAATGATGAATGATTTGTATTCGTTCACTCTGAGATCTAATGAGGCCATGAATGAGGCGTACCAGGATATAAGGTTTGGGAGAGGTACCCCTGTCCTTGCAATTAGAACAGCATCGTCAGCGTATGCCGAAATGGAGAGTGCGGTTTTATCGAATTTTGGCAGGTCCAAATAGAGGCCAGACAGTGCCGCCTCCACCCCGTTAGTATAGATGGAAAGAAGAAACAGGGCAAGGACACATCCCTGTCTGACGCCCTTCTTGATCTTAAAAGTGCGTGCGCATTCCCCATTTCTACTGCACCTCACAGAGGCGGCTGCATTGGCATACAACTGGCGAATAAAGCGAACGATCAGGGGGTCAATCCCCATGCCCTTCATCATAGGCCACAGTTTGGAGTGGGACACACAATCAAAAGCCGCTGTCAAGTCCATGATGGCCATATATATCTTCCCACCTTTGGCCTTCATGTACTTGTCAATACAAAGCGAGAGGTTTAAACATTGGTCTACTGTCCCCTTGCCCTTCTGGAATACGTATTGCGCCTGCATTAAAATATTGTGAACCTGTGTCGACTCCTCCAACCTGGCTAGCAACAACCGGACCATATATTTGGCAATTAAGTCCAGGAGTGAGATGGCCCTATAGTTTTTGGGGCAGCCCCTGTCTCCCTTCTTGAAAATTGAAACTATTATGCTGTGGTTCCAGGATGGGCCCTCTACTGCTATACTATTAAAGACATTTGTTATTAAAGGAACCCACAGGTATTAATTGGCCTGGAAGAGGTCAACTGGGACCCCATCCGATCCCAGGGCTTTCCTTTGTACACACAATTCCAGTCCTTTTCTCACTTCCTTGGATGGGCGCTGCTAAATCAAGTTGAGGGAGCTCATGGGGAGATTGTTGTGCAAAGATGCTTTCAAGGTGCCCTATCCATGCATCTTCCTCTACAAGCATATCAAGAGATGGGTTGTTTAGATCTTTAAAGTATGGGGCATTTCTAAAATTCCAGATTTCCCTACTATTGCGTGAACTTGCAGCTTGTTCGAGGTCATCCCAGGCCTTCTCCCTAAATACCTTCACACAAACACCTCTAGCCTGCTTATAATCTTTGCAAAGAGATCTTGTCAGTGCTGGAACTCTGGCCCATTTTTTTAAGGCATTGTCAAGAGCTCTCTTTGCTAACGAGCATGCTGAATCAAGCCAGCAACCAGGTGGTGTGCCGTTTGCTGGTTTTGAGTCGGGTAAGTGTAGTTTTCAGTTTAGATAAAAGGGTTCTGAACTGGGAAACTAAAACAGAGGGAGATGCGTCTTCAACCAGGCAATGTAGAATGTCCCCTCTTACTTGGGTTATTGTAGCAAAAGCCAGATTATTTTCCTCTACCTGCCCCCACCTCATTTGATAGCCGTTTTTCTGGATAGTGCAATATTATTGACTTGCATGTAGGATCTCTTCACTTTTTGCGGGATACTTAAGTGAATGAGTAATATTGCATGATCACTATAGGAGGTGAATGTATTAGTGAGATGGTGCACCCTGTCTTGTAATATGGAAAAGTCTAGAATAAAATCAATTGTAGACTCAGAGCTGTTCCTCCTGAATGTTGGCTCTATTTGACCTGTCTTTCCACTATTAATTACAGTCAGATGTCTTGTATGTAATAGCCTATTGCGCGTATCACCATATTCATTATGTGTGTAAGGTAGAAGGGGGTTGCTGTGCATATCGTCCATCCCACACATACTCGCACAGGTGTGTATTGAAGTCCCCCAACCAAATTATGCTATGCAAACCTCTCTGTGTTCATGAGTTAATTAATCGGAGATCGTTATTTAAGTCATCTACCACTCGTCTCATGTTCCCCCCAATATCATTATTATAAAAGTTAATTAATATCAACTGGCCAGCATTTGTGGATTCCAGTTAGAGCATTTGAAAGAAGTTGTTTTGAGGGCCCAGCTGTTTAACTTGAACCGCAGGTGTATTAGAGACTTGGGATAGTAAACCGCCCTTAGCTCTGCCTGCTGCCAAAGGAACTGTAGGTGTATGAATGGTCTGATAACCCGGGAAAAAAACAGAGACCTTTGCCTAGGTTTCTTGGAAGCAAACAATGTCCATCGTTTGCCAAAGATTATGCCAATCTCTATTTCCTAAGTTTGAGGCAATCTCCGCCACATTCCATGTTACTAAACCTATCCTGTTTTGTTCCTCCATTTCCCTGAGGGGAAACGGACAAAAATGAAATCTGAGTGATAGGAACAGAGTTGGCCAATGTTGAGGATGATGGATAGGTAGGAAATGGGGGTCAATCGCAAGCTTCCAGGTCAGAGAGGGGGGCAAATCTGTTGTAAAGCCCAACCCCAGAGGCAATAATTGGGCGATTCATATATCGTGACATGGGCTGTCCTAGTCTTAACCTACCCCTTGGTTCAATTCCTGAAGTTTGACCATGATTCTAAAAATGCTCCAGTGGTAGAGGAATGATCTGGGTGTTCCCAGGACGAAATATTTCAAGGTTTCTGAGAAGAAAAGTGCCAGGATGGGGATTGTTGAAGTTTACCACTACTCAATCCCCTGCAAATGTTTTTGTTGGATTTGCCACCCACCTCACCTTCCTGGTCATAATGATTTTATTCGCTAGATGATGGTACCCCATTCCCCAGTCCATAGGCTGATTTGATAGCCAATGCAAGCATTTGTCCATTAGCTGCGTCGTGGATTCTTGATGATTATCTTGCAGAAGCGGAACGTTGGCCAGAACCAGCACTAGAGGAGAAGCTGCTGGTGGAAGGTGGAGTCGATGTTGTAGATTATTATTCACCACAGGGAAATGGTCTGGTACAAATGAGTGAGGTGCTGTTCTTAATTCCCCCGGCCTTCGGGGCACCTGATTGTCTGATGTGCCATATCTTCCTGCATGATGATGGTGGGGCCATCGGTTGGAAATGAATTTGATTGTGGACTGAAGACACCAAATTGTCCATTTCAGATGTGCTAGGACAGATGCTCAAGGGCTGTAAAGCAATCGCAACCCCGCCAGCACGGACGTTAGTTTGTGGCTTGTTCATGGCTGGGTGGGTCTGAGCCAGCGATGATGTTTGTACGAGTGCATTTTGGGACTCAATTCCAGTTAGCCTCTCTTCGATCTTAGTTAATTTGAGGAGGATGGGATAAAGGAGAGTGGTCATAAATTTAGTGAGTTCTGCCCAAAAAGCGTCATCCAATACTAACTCTTGGGTCGTGGTGCTTATAGGTGGTGGAGTTGGTGCTGTCTCAATGTCCACTGTAGCAGTCTGATTACTCTTTCAGTTTTAGGTTGTTTAAGTTTAACAGGTCCATGTCCCCTACATTGCTTTGGAGGGAGATCGATTGCTACGCTGGCGCTAGGTGCAGGTTTGTTTTTCCCCAAATATGAACTGTTCGCAGATTGGGTTATTGGTATTGGCTCCCGTGGTCCAGCTGGGAGATCGGTGAATGGTGACATTTATAATCTGAGGGTAAGAGGGGCCATCTTTACAGTGCTTCCTGAAGGTGACTTATTAGTGAGGAGAAGTGGTTCCATTGACAAGCAACTATCTGTCAGCTCTGTTTTGTGCGAGAGGACGCTCGCTGCTCTAATCAGGAACATATCCAGAGTTGCCACACTTCCTCCCCCACGTTTCTCCACAGGAACCTTCTGTCTCACCATAATTGTAAAATGGTGTAAAGAATGGCAAAAAGAATGATAGTACCTTAAATCTGGAAATCGGAAGTTAGAGGGGCGGCCCCGCCTCCTCCGGACTCTGACGGGCATTGACAGGCCTGCCCTTCGCCCGGGCGTGACCTGGGCGCGTCCAGGGTGCGCCACGCGTGCGTCCCAGGCCGTCGTCCTCTTTTTGTAGCAAGTCTGCGAGCTAGGAATTGCGGAACTTGTTGTCCCTGGCGGGCCGTGGGAGCTCAATCGTGCAGGATCAGGCGTGGGAGCCCAAAGATGCAAAAATGGCTACAGAGTGCCACGGGTCAGTGTCCTCTACTTCTAGCGCATCCACGCACTAGGAATTTTGGGAGTTGTAGTCCTTGGCGGCCCGCGGGAGCACAGTCGGGTAGGAGCAGGTGCGGGAGCCCAAAGACGCCAAAAAACAGCTACCTTGTCATAGTTGTTCTATTCCAGTTATGATACTTTTTGTCCCATGTCAGTGGTGGCCCACTGTAGATTTCAGGGTAAAATGCCTTATCGCAGAAAGTTAGTAGAGCGCTTGAAGGAGGAGGTGTAAAATTATCTAATTGTGGACATGAAGACACTCTCTCAAGGCCACATTGTCGGTGTCTAGAAATTGTGGAGAACAAAATGCAGAACAAAATTCATGTCTAATTGGAGTAGCCCGAATAAGAAAGCAATGGTGGACTTTAACATCAGTCCGAACCAATGGCAATGAAAATGCAAAGTAATCTTCTCCAGGTGAAGTAAAATGATTTTGTGACTTGATATTGCCTCTTTAAGAAAGAGAGGTTGGGTCCTATTATCACATCCAAGTTCATCTCGTTTGTGGAGGGGATCATCAGTAGTCTAACCCCATTGCACCCGGATACAGTTAATTAGAGCTGAAAAAGTTTCCTTCACTTGTTCCAGAAGTAGCTGCTGAAGTTTTTGGCTTTGAAGATGATATGAATGTCTAGGATATTACAACAGTCTTGTGAATGGGTGATGCCAGTGAGGGTGCATGCTGGATTGTACAATTCAGAGTTGCTTTAGTATGTATTTTGTGATGGGCATGTTGGTTGAATATATGAGTAATGTCATGTAAGTTATTTTGCTTCATGCATGATGCAGTGGCAAAGAAATGAAGCAGCAGGAAGAAAATAGATTTTGTAGGAAATTACTGAGCACTCCAATATCAACCCCCCAAAACATATCTCACAAGGAGCTCAATATCAATGTTATAACTGATTTTATTCGTGCACAACCGGCACTTTTTTGGGTATCTGTGTGGAAGAACAAAGCGGCATCTCTGACACAGCAGATTATTATGGATTGTTTACATTGCGATAAAGGCTTAGAAATCCCATGGCTAAGTGGTGTTCTCCAAAAAGTTGTGCAGTGTAAAAAGAGAAAATGTTTTCCTGGACCCCATAGTAGCAGAATCAGTCCCAAAAAAGGAACTGCGGAATGCTCCGTACTCCCTTTATAACAACGAGCGGGATGTGGGGGAGTCTAGGAAAACAATTGTGCACAACTACATGGCCATTGAACAGCACTGTTATCATCTCCATATCTATTTGACCTTACCGATGAGTCGTAGGGAAAGGAGCCTTTTGTTTAGATTAAGAGCAGGCACAAACCAATTTGCACTTTGCTTTCCACTGGGTTATAGCCCACATTTTAACCAACATGTGTGCTCTTGTGATGGGAGGAGTGAGCAATCTATTATGCACTTTATATTCTTCTGTAAATATTATCTTAAATATTCTAAGCAGTTTTGTTTATCCATATTTTAACAAGAGAATACCAATCACCTTGGATGCAGCGTATCGGCGCATATTAGATTTAGATGATGCTGAATTAGTTCTCTGCACTGGCACTTTTCTTAAGACTGCAATAATGGCGCGTAAATCTATGATGGACCCTTGATTATATGTGACACAACTTGAGAATTGTTTTAACTATTGTATGTTAAAATGATGGCTGTCTCTGTACTAGGCACTTTGGATATATGATATGGAATTTGAATTTTTGTACTAACTATTGTGATGTATTTATGTTTTTGTGCTTTTATGGGTACTATTGTATCCGAATAAAGTTGAAGCAGCTTGTTTTTGATGTTGTGTTAAGATTGTAGAGCTTACTGTCACTCTAGAGGTTATCCTGATGCTGAGCAGGTTTAAGGCTAGCCAAACCTATGACCTACTGGAACTACTAAAGAAACTGGTTTTCAGCTTCTCGGAGAATTCAAGAGGGGAGGAGTAGACTCTTATCTGTAGTAGCAGGTCATTCTATGCCTTAGGAGTAATGGAGGAGAATGCTCTACCTCCAGTTGAGCTTTTCTATATTAGTGGGATGTGTGCAATTTGGAGTCTTGAGAAGCAAAGGTGTCAGGAAGGTTTTTGAAAGCAAATGTGATTGTTGAGGTACGCCCGGACAGTGTAATGTAGTGCCTTGAAAGTGTAGAACAAAATATTGAATTCTGCTTTTTTCTGTATGGGAAGCCATTGGAGCTCCTTCAGGTATGGTGTTGGAGGTTGAGAATGATTCTGAATGTCGGGTTTTGAATGGTCTGCAGCATTTGGGTGAGTTTTTGTTGATTCCAGCATAGAAGTTGTTCCCCTTGTCGAGCTTGCTTATCACAATGGCCTGCTTGATGGTTTTCTGGGAGCTGATTGGGATCCATTTGTAAATCTTCCTTAGCATCTTTAAGGAATATAAGTATGATGCAGTGACAGAATTGACTTGGGTGGTTAGGTTGAGTTTGCTTTCACTGATCACAAAGTTCTTGATCTCTGTGGCAGGGGTCTTTGCCAGTCATAATTATGATGGCCACTAGGTGATATCCCACAGTGAAGTGCTCTTTTCAAGGTCACAATTTCAGTCTTGTAAGTGTTCAGTTCTAGACTGTTGGTCTTCATCCAGTGGACGATTTCAGTCATGCAGGCATTGAGCTTGACCCGGGTACAGGGCGCTCTCCTCATGAGGGAGCGAATTAGCTGTGTGTCATTGGAATAGGAGAGAATGTTGATGCTGTAAGAGCAGTTGATTCTGGCAAGAGGGGTCATGAATGCATTGAAAAGGGATGGGCTCACAGAGTATCCTTGCAGAACTCTGCAGATAATGTTGCGGGTGTCCATAATCTATGGTGCCAGTTTAAACCTGTGTCATTCCAATTAGGAAGGAACAGATCTATCAGAATGTGTGCATGATGTCAAGTTTGATTAGGGTGGGAAACCAAGTCTATTAGTGTGGTACATGTTGCTTCTTTATTGTTTAGAGGACTGCTTTCTCAGTTTGTTCTACTTTGAGGTCTTTTTAGCTGTAGTCAACTGTGGGCTAGTTTGGTGTAGAGCTGGACATCTTGGGAGGGATCAATGTGTTTAGGCAACCATTATTAAGATTTAGAGTTCTGTAGTGTTGTCACTGTACGGACAACACAAGCAGTAATTAAGGGATGTTGAGCTTGAGTTTTGACCATGGTCTAATGAAGGATTTTAGTGTTCAAGTTTGAAGCAGGTATGGCGGGAAAGTTCTCTTTTGATAGTCATGGCTCCTGCAGATGAAGAATTTGCCTTTATGGTTAACCTGGCTTAATTGCTGGGGCTGGATAATAAAGTTAGAGGTCAGGTGTGTCAAGACAAGAGTTGTGCCCTACTAGGAACCATAGGATAGAGTGTCAGTTTGAAATATGTAGGTGCAGTCAAAGATGCAGGAAGGATGAAAAGAGTGTAAGAAAGGGATACCTTCAGACAGGTATAGATTCACAGTCTCCATCTGAGAAGTCATGGACACTATTGAAGGATATATAATTGATGTAAAAGACTGCTACCTCTCTGCCATTTTTCATACTATTTTAGTTTTGGAAAATCTGGTTGAATAGTCTTGTGTATGGTGGGTCTGTCTCTGTGTCTTCACCTGGAGGTTTGTAATTAGACAATGGGTGTTCAGATGGTTATGGTTCTTTGATTTGTTGTGAGTGAGATTGCAAGACTGTGGTTTGAGAAAAAGTAGTTGGCTGCTGGCAAATAGGGGTGGGAATAGCAATGGACTAGGAGGGCCAAAGAAAACAGATTCACAATTAGATTCATGGGGCAAATGGAGATTTAGCTAGGTTAGGAGGGTGTAAGAAATTATTTTAATATTTGGTGGAGGTGACTCCCCACCTCGAGGAAATTAACCTGAGATCAACACCCTGGTAGTTATGGCAGAGAGAAGACAGGATTAATTTGTAGCAATATGTATAATATTTATGCAGTAATAAAACAGTAATGAGGTCAAAATGCAGCACAATAAAAACTCAGAAAGGGGAAGGTCATGGAGTAATGGGAGTTGAGAGGTCATTCCTGGGAGAGGAAAGGTAATGGGCAAGGACCACTCCATATGAGCAAGGATTCAAGAATAACAAGTTGAGTGTGAAGAAAGTATACTGCAAAAAAAGGACACATATGTGGTGCTGAGCAGGGGCAAACAAGGATGTTTGACACTCAGGAAATAAGGTGGAAGAAGAAGTTGTGGAGATAAAAAGAAGTGAAGGAGGGAACTTAGGTTAGAAAAAGATGTGGAAGGTTTGAGAAATAGAGTGAATTCTAGAAGAGTGGGGAAGTCAACTTGATAGATCAGTGTAGCAGATTGAACAGAAAGAGTAGAGAAAAAAGTTAGTAGGGAGGTGTTGATAGACTAAGTGGTGATCATGATTTATTGAAGTGGCAAATAAATGGAACTCCGGTATGTTTAACACGTGACACACACAATATGTATGGCTGATTTGCGTAGTGCAATTGACACCGAGGAAGGCTTGAAGCCGAAACGCGTCTGTTTACTCTGTGCTAATAAAATACGAGTGCGAGCATCAGTTTGTTTACGAGTGTTGCTTTCCTGACAAACTACAAGGAATTGGAGCTGCTCATATATACATATATATATATAGGAACCACCCTCCGAAGAAAAGTGTAGAGGCCACACAGGGGTCCGTCTGGAGACACTTTATTAGAACAAGATGTTTGGCAAATGCATTTCGCCTGTAGATTCAGCCTTCCTCAGCGCCCAAAAAATGTCCAGGAGGATTTGCCGTTGTTTGTTAAAGCGTCCTGCCTCCTTTTGAATAAGTTCACGTCCGCTCCTCCCCTCGATAGTCAGCACACCTGTGGGAGCTCACTGGGTCTGTGTGAACTCCAATTACCAGAAACCATTGTGGATGGAAGCCGGTAAGTATTGCGCCGAGGGAGAATAATCACCATGTGGTAGGGCAGGGAGTGCAGGGTGTGCAACAAGCATGATTAAAATCATTTTCCAGCCGGAAAAGTTCCACAAAGATGTCTCCTCCGGTCCCCTTGACCGCTTCATCCCCGGGAATCAGAAGTCCATTCGGCGGGGGCAGCAAGGACAATGCAAGCCGCCCAGCATGGGGCCAATGGCCTCAAGACCACCCACTCTCTTCTTGATAGCCGAGGCGGGCCTGGACCAAACCATTAACATGGAAACAGAAGAAATTGCCACAGCAAAGCCAGCAAAGTCCAAGCCTTCTTGCAAAGCGGGGGCCTCCAAGTCGCGTACCTGGCTGACGCAAAAGTAAATGCAGGAACCACCCTCCGAAGAAAAGTGTAGAGGCCACACAGGGGTCCGTCTGAAGACACTTTATTAGAACAAGATGTTTGGCGAATGCATTTCGGCTGTAGATTCAGCCTTCCTCAGCGCCCAAAAAATGTCCAGGAGGATTTTCCGCTGTTTGTTAACTCCTTTCGGAAAAGTTCACGTCCACTCCGCCCCTCGATAAAACAGTAATGAGGTCAAAATGCAGCACAATAAAAACCTCAGAAAGGGGAAGGTCATGGAGTAATGGGAGTTGAGAGGTCATACCTGGGAGAGGAAAGGTAATGGGCAAGGACCACTCCATATGAGCAAGGATTCAAGAATAACAAGTTGAGTGTGAAGAAAGTATACTGCAAAAAAAGGACACGTATGTAGTGCTGAGGAGGGGCAAACAAGGATGTTTGACACTCAGGAAATAAGGTGGAAGAAGAAGTTGTGGAGATAAAAAGGAGTGAAGGAGGGAACTCAGGTTAGAGAAAGATGTGGAAGGTTTGAGAAATAGAGTGAATTCTAGAAGAGTGGGGAAGTCAACTTGATAGATCAGTGTAGCAGATTGAACAGAAAGAGTAGAGATAAAAGTTAGTAGGGAGGTGTTGATAGACTAAGTGGTGATTAATGATTTATTGAAGTGGCAGCTTTGATGACTAGAAATACTTTGTTCTGAAAAGGGACACCTTTCCTAATGCATATGTATATTATATGGTAAATTGATCTACTTATTGGAAACACCCAAAAGGAAGAGTGGGCACTGTATATATATATATATATATATATATATATATATATATATATATATAATCCAAAGAGACGATCCCGAACCTCCAACCAGTGGCGAACAGAGACCAGTGAATCCCAAAGTTAAGGCAAGATGTTTTATTTCAAGCACCAATCTTCAAAAGCATACAGCGGACTGACGCGTTTCGGGCAGATGCCCTTGATCACATTGAAATGCATTTTTTAAAAGCCTGATTTATATACGTTGTAAGATACACCATGTGATTAATAGAAGTAAACAAAATACTGCAGGGCCAACTGGGATACTTCATATAAATGTTAAAAACATTTCAATTCTATTGCACGGATATTGCAAAATGGTTCCACATTTTATCACATTGATAAATACATCTAAAAGTGGCAAATAATACCTGCATAAATGCGTTATGTCCATTAGACTACGGTTGGCTCAACAATTACTATATGTGTTGGTCAGAGAACATTGAAGTATAGCAGCATAGATATAATGTGCAAATCACTGCATTATGTAAACAATATATGCAAAGTGCAACGTGTAAATGTGCAAATCACTGCATTGAGCAAACAGTTTATGCAAAGTGCAACGTGCAAAATGGACCGGCATGTGTTAAAAAGTACCAAATAAATACTTAAAAATCACATTGAAATATCAAAATTTCTAAAAGCCGTTATTTCCATTTTCTGAAATGTGCAAAATATCGCAATGTAAACCATCATTGTATGCTATGTCTCTGGATTGAAACCACAAACTATGATATGTTACTGAGTCAATCTGTGTATGCATTAATTGCTTGGGGACATCTCATATAGATGGCAACCCCATCATGTTTGCAGGCCCGACCAAAAATAGAAGGACCACAAGATATTAAAGATAAAGCTGTACCGTGGAACCAAAAATAATGATATTCTAGAAGATAATTCCCATAGACCCTGTCAATGTAAAGTGTGCCCCTACAGTTGGATTTAATAAACCAAATCTGTACCACCATATGGAAATAAAATAAATGTGTATGTGTCCATCCCTAGGTGTAATTCCAAACAAAAATTACTTTCCTTTGCAAATTACAAACAAATAATGAAAAAAGCAGCATAGATCATTTCAATTAGTAATGTCAATTCATAGTGCGATATCAGATGCTAAAGGCATAAAATCAAGGAGAGACATCACCACAGCATATACCTCGAAATCAATATGTCATATCAGATAACTTCCCTTCCATATTCTCTATAGAGCCCTATAAGAAATGGTACAAATCTTCTGTTGTGTTAAGCCCGTTAGGGACCTTACTGTCCAGTTCTAATATAGTTTTTGATTCCAGTTGGCGTAATCTTTTATCCCTGTCGCCGCCTCTGCGCATTTTTGGTACTGAGGTGAGTACATAATATGAAAGACATTTAAGATTGTTACCATGTACACTTTTAAAATGTCTTGCGACAGGGTAAGAACTGTCATTATTAACAATTGCCCGGAGATGCTGCAATATTCGGGCGTGCACCTGTAGCCTGGTACTCCCAACATATCTCAGGCCACAGGTGCACCCCAGAACATATACAGCATACTCCGTCTTGCAATTGTATTTGTCCCTGATGGCCACAGGAATGGTACTGAAGGGGGTGCTGTAATGAGTCATGTTAATGCCGAACTTGCAAGCTCTGCAGCTCGAACATTTGTAAAACCCCGGCCGGGGTTTGAACCAAGATGTACTTTTAGGGAGCTCAGGAAAAGAGTTGGATATTAGGGTCCGCATGGAAGGACCTCTACGAAATGCAACAATGGGATTGTTGGGAAGCTGGGATGCCAACACTCCGTCTGTTTTTAGAATGGGCCAACTCTTGGTTAGGATCGCCCTGATCTTTCTTTCCTGGCAACTAAATGCTGTAATGAACCTGATGTTGCATTCAGCTGACTCTGTGTTTGTGGGGGACTTTTTGAGAAACAGCAATTCTCTAGATTTTTGTTTTGTTTTGTTTATCGCCATATTGAGGATTTTGTCATTGTATCCTCTGGCTTTAAATCTAGTTACTGCATCAACAGTGCATTTCTCAAACTCCTCCTCATTACTACAGATGCGTTTTAGACGAAGTAGTTCGCCATAGGGTATATTGTCTATGACGTGACGTGGGTGGGAACTGCTTGCATGTAGCGTTGAGTTCCCAGCTGTTTCCTTTCTGTGGAGGGTAGTTGATAATTTGTTGTTACTGGCCGAGACTCTAACATCTAAAAAATCTACAAAGTCTTTACTGATGTTTGATGTAAACTTTAAATTTACAGTATTAATGTTAAGACTTGTGATGAATGATCTGGCACTCTCTTCATCCCCTCTCCAAATTAAAAACACATCGTCTATAAAACGAACCCATAAAGTAACATGTTCCAAAAATGTTTGGAAATGCTCCCCCATGAGGACCCACCTCTCCCACCAGCCTACGTGTAAGCACGCATAGCTGGGGGAAAAGCAGGCCCCCATGGCCACACCTCTCTTCTGTAGGTAAACATCCTTACCAAAGATAAAGTAGTTGTGATGGAGACACCACGTAACACATTCCAAGATCATCTTATTATGGTTGTAACAATGGAGAGGTCGTGTGCCCAAAAAGTATTCTAAAGCCCTTAGACCTGCTTGGTGTTCTATGATTGTATAAAGAGCTTCTATATCCAAAGTTATAAGAAGCAAATTTGTTGACCATGGAATGTCCTTGATTTTTGATAAAAAATCACCAGTATCCTTGATAAATGTGGGTAGCTTTATCACCAGTTCCTGTAGGAAATAGTCAATGAATTGCGCCAAGTGCTCTCCCATACTCCCAATGGCAGAGATTATTGGTCTGCCCGGCGTTGGTAGTACACCTTTATGTACTTTAGGTATTAAATAAAACCTGGGCATGATGGGTTGCTCGACGTTTAGGAATTTAAATTCCTGCATGGATATTAGTCCGTCTCTTTTGAATTTGTGTAGCATCTTCTTGAGGGAATCTTTTGCCTGCTCATACTGTTTTACACTCGAAATCTGATAGCAGGTGATGTCCGATAATTGTCTGTTTGCCTCCTTAATATATTCTGCTTGAGGCCAGATTACTATATTGCCCCCTTTATCAGAGCTACACACAATGTTCTTGTGGTCATTCCTAAGTTTTGAGACAAGGGCCCAATATTGCTTTTCTTTAAGACTTTTTATCCTTTTTCGATGTTTCACTTGGTGGTAAAGCTTTTTCAAATCAGATGTAACCACTTCATGAAAGGAGTCAATGGAGTCCTTTGGCATCATCGGCATGAAGTTTGACCCCGGTTTAAATGGACTCATGCCTGAACCAGATTGTGGGATGTCAGCTGCCACGAGTTCTTGTTGTGTGGTCAGGTTGTAATCATTTTGGCTGTTGTCATTGCCCAATTGTTGCACAGTTAGTAAAGTTCTAATATCCCTAGCTTGAAGGGCGCTGGTGGACGGTTCTGTAGTTGTTACTCCACTGTTTTCGAGACCATCCTTAATGTTAAAGAATTTGCGCAGCTTTAGTTTGCGTATAAATTTGAAAATGTCTATTCTGGTAGAAGCATAATTAAAATCTGTCAATGGACAGTGCGATAATCCTAGGCTGAGTAGTTGTTCTTCAGCTGCAGTTAGAGTCAGAGTTGAAAGATTGACAATTGTTTTGTCTTCTAGTTCTTTTTGCGCCAGTATTGGTTTTTCTTTTTGGATTTTTTGTTGTTGTTTCCACTTGTGTTTGCGCCGGCGCTCCTTGCGTCTTCTGTTAATTCTGGCCCTTTTGATTGCTGTTGCTGACGACGATTCAAAGGGCGCAGAGTTTGAAGACGCGCGCTCACTAAAAAATCCACCTCTTCGCCCAGGTTGAGCACCATTTGCGAGCCTTCTGTGCACATATTGGTTGAACTGCTATCAGCAGAATATATGCTACTATTGACTGAATCTGTATCGCTGTTACTGGGGGCAGCTTCTGCAAGAGTATTTTGCTGATTGCCCATTGGACCAGTCGATTTGCTTGGGGGCACAAGTTTTTGATTCATTTTAATTTGTTTTGCACTTTCAAACTTACGAGCGAAAGTATAGATCTTTCCTTGCTCATAGTCATTTTTGTCACGAGCGAATTTATAGGCTTTGCGCGCTTTGATCTTTTCTTCATGATGCTTTAATCGTTCAAGTATTGCTTTTCTGGAGGACGCTATCAAATCATTTGGTTCGAATTTTTGCAGCTCTGTATTAATTTCCTCCAGCTCCTTTAGCAATTCAACACGATCAATTTCCGCATACTCTATGAGTAACTTGACCAAATTAGCTGATGCATCCAAATTGTGTTGGCCCCATCTTTTAAGCATTTCTGGATGAGGTTTTTCATAGCTAGGTGCCAGAAGAATTCGTAATCCTCGAGGGACACGCCCTTCCGCTATGTACATTGACAGAGATTTATGTTCCCACCACTTGGTGCATTCGCTGCGCATACACTTTTCCATGCGCTTTAAAAGTTGTTTGATTTGAGCTTCATTGGTTGATACATTTGTTTGAGCTCCCAATGGCATGGCTGTACCTCTGTTGGTCACTTGGGGTAGATTGCTAAATAGCTCCTTGGAGGCGGCCTCCCGCCCTCGCACTACGTCTTCCGACATACTGCCGCTGTTTGCTTTAAAGAAGATTGGAATTAGGGTGCGGTGCGATACGCACGTAATATGAGGGGTTATATCAGATTGATTTCGATATCACCCTATTGTGCCGTTAGTCCTCCCTACCGCCTGAAGTTCAATAGTTGTTGCACACGCCACTTACTTGCCGCTGCGTTTGTCAGCTGCTCACCCGTCCCAAACTGTGTTCCAACGAGACTCCGAGCGTTGATCACAGCGCGGCAAACATGAAGAGTGGGTGTGTGGTTGCAGGCAGGGTCCGTCACAAAAGTTTTGTTTTGCACAAAAAACGAAGAACGCTGGTTGATGTCGACGGACTGACTTAACAGGAGTGGATTCACGACGGAAGCAACCACCTTCCGTGAAATGAATAATCCAAAGAGACGATCCCGAACCTCCAACCAGTGGCGAACAGAGACCAGTGAATCCCAAAGTTAAGGCAAGATGTTTTATTTCAAGCACCAATCTTCAAAAGCATACAGCGGACTGACGCGTTTCGGGCAGATGCCCTTGATCACATTGAAATGCATTTTTTAAAAGCCTGATTTATATACGTTGTGAGATACACCATGTGATTAATAGAAGTAAACAAAATACTGCAGGGCCAACTGGGATACTTCATATAAATGTTAAAAACATTTCAATTCTATTGCACGGATATTGCAAAATGGTTCCACATGTTATCACATTGATAAATACATCTAAAAGTGGCAAATAATACCTGCATATATATATATATATATTAACTACTGGCGATAGCCAGTAGGTATATATAGTTAGGATTGTTTTCCATAGGGAAATCGCAACATTCTATTGGGAATAACTTTGGCGCCGGTTGAGGAATCTTCCTGAAATTTTCCTTAACTTTGCCTTGCGGCGCTCCGCTCCTTCCCTGGAAGTTTGGGGGGGATTCGTCAAGTGGGGGCCGAGATAAAAGGGGGTCCCAAAACGGGTTTTCCCCATGTTAATTTCCATAGGGCGGTTGGACTCACTTTTAGCCCGAACGGCTGAATGGTTTTCCACCAAACTTGGCAAAATTGTAGGGACTAGTAGCCCGATGTGCCTTTGCTATGTCTCAAGATATGTGCTCCAGTGGTTTTTACGAAAATTAACTTTGAAAAAATATGTATTGGGCTTCATTGGGCTATATATATGTTAGAGCCCAAATGTAGCCCAATGTAGCCCAATGTAGCCCAATGTAGCCCAAAGATGGCCACCAGAGACAAAAAAAACAAATGTAGCCCAAATATCAGCCAGATGTAGCCCAACTATAGCCCAATGACAGAATGTCCCAGAGTGTTCTAAAGAACAACTAGAGCGCTAACAGTCTTACTTATGACAAAAGTATGGCACACCTGAAGTCATCTTGATTGGAATAAAGTGTTAACACTTAAAACATTTAATTTGCAAAGGAACAAAATGAGGGGGTTCATTTTGCCATAGAAATTATGATTAGTGCTGAAGAAAGAAAAAACAGGGCACATTTTGAGTGACTGCTCAAATCCTCTTATATTTCATTAAAAACAATTCTAATATGCAGTCTCCCAAGATGGCCACCAGAGACAAAAGAGCCCAAATGTAGCCCAAATATCAGCCAGATGTAGCCCAACTATAGCCCAATGACAGAATGTCCCAGAGTGTTCTAAAGAACAACTAGAACGCTAACAGTCTTACTTATGACAAAAGTATGGCACACCTGAAGTCATCTTGATTGGAATAAAGTGGTAACACTTAATACATTTAATTTGAAAAGGAACAAAATGAGGGGTTTCATTTTGCCATAGAAATTGTATATATATATATATATATTCAATGAAAAAACCATAGGTTACACACCAGTTATAGTTAGGAATTAGCATTTAAAAAACCTTTGAAATTCACTGAAAAAACCATAGGTTTCACACCAGTTATAGTTAGCTGGAAATTTTACTCGCATAAAACCATTGAAATTCCCACGTTATAGTTAGTTGGACTCACTATAACTTGCACGTCTGCAATGCACTGCTGATGACGTCACATATTACATCACTCATGCATATATTTAAATATTTAAACATTACTCGCTAATATATGTATTCACTAAGATACACTTAATAAGCCAGTTAACCAATCAATTTTTTTTTAAAAACACTGAAAAAACCATAGGTTTCAGGCCTTATATAGTTAGGAATTAGCATTTAAAAAACCTTTGAAATTAACTGAAAAAACCATAGGTTTCAGGCCTTATATAGTTAGGAATTAGCATTTAAAAAACCTTTGAAATTCACTGAAAAAACCATAGGTTTCAGGCGTTATATAGTTAGGAATCAGCATTTAAAAAACCTTTGAAATTCACTGAAAATACCATAGGTTTCAGGCCTTATATAGTTAGGAATTAGCATTTAAAAAAACCTTTGAAATTCACTGAAAAAAACCATAGGTTTCAGGAGTTATATAGTTAGGAATTAGTTTTTAAAAAACCTTTGAAATTCACTCAAAAAACTATAAGTTTTAGTGGTGTTATAGTTAGCTGGACATTTTACTCATACAAAACCAACGAAATTGCTCCTATATAGTTAGTTGTACTAACTATATTTCGCGCACCCGCAATACACTGCTGATGATGTCACATATTAGATCATTCATGACATGGTCAGTGACATCACTGATGACATCTCAAATGACATCACTGATGACATCACTGATGACATCATCCACGTGACAATCACATACACCTTTTCATAAACTATTACAATTTTTCATCACTGTTTGTAAAATACAGAGTATCATATTTAAATCCATTGTCACAGCAATACAAGTATCTAAAAATCCACTCAGTGATTCATAGATGTATACACACATCTAATCACTTACCTATGGATTCACTCATACATGCTGTCAATGAACAATAGAACACTATCAAAAATACTTATACATCTATATCGACATTAAACAACAGCACGCATCCTATTCACATATGAAGTCATCCGACTCACTTATGCAAACAATGGATCATACTTACATATTTACATAGCAAAACACTTATACAAACACCACTTCTTCTATTCATTTAGATAGTAAGTCATACTTAGTGAATTATAAAATCATTATTACAAGTATACAGTTATCCATACAGTCACTCACACAATCATTGTGTCTTATGTATACTTATTTATATACAACAACTGACACATACACTGCCTTTTATTTTTCTAGTTTGTTGGACCTGTACCTTTGAGAAATATATTTGCTCATCACCACACCCATAAACAGATTCCCTCACCCAAACTGTTAGAACATGTAGTTTTAACTTCATATATCTACTGAATCAACTATTCACACATCTTTGGACAGTCACACACCCCAGACCGAACCACACACACTTTCACACTCCCATACAAATACTCAGTTAACTAATCAATAACTAATATAGACTTTCACATAGCTAGTAACCAACTGTAGAATCAGTTTACACAACAACTGACAAAGTGATACAGATATTCACACAGTTTAGTCACTATCCACCATATTTAGTGAGACATTATAAATTGGTCAAGTAAACAGTCAATTACACTGCTACTAAATCCTCCATCCAAATATTTATTTATATATATCCACTCATTCTTCAATGTAAATTGCTATATATATAATGCATATTTAAATAACGAAGCAAACCACATTCACTGGATAATGTCACCAGTGATGTCTTCAGTGATGTCATTTGAGATGGCATCAGTGATGTCACTGACCATGTCATGAATGATCTATTATGTGACATCATCAGCAGTGGATTGCGGGTGTGCGAAATATAGTTAGTACAACTAACTATATAGGAGCAATTTCATTGGTTTTGTATGAGTAAAATGTCCAGTTAACTATAACACCACTAAAACTTATAGTTTTTTGAGTGAATTTCAAAGGTTTTTTAAAAACTAATTCCTAACTATATAACTCCTGAAACCTATGTTTTTTTCGTTGAATATATATATATATATATATATATATATATATATATATATATATATAAAAGCTCCGAGTTACCCACAGGTTAAGGATGCACTCATCCAGCAGCCCTTGCTTCAAACGGGTAAAGACATCTCGGCACCCCAGTCTGCAGCTTCTCATGTCTCGATTAAAAGCCTGACGCGTTTCTGAGCCTACGCTCGTCTTCAGAGGCTCGACTTGAGTTAGACGCTTTGACACTCCCACTATTTAACCGGCCTCAGATGAGCGAACTTGTGTGAGTTGGAACGCACTGCCTTGTGGGAAATGTAGTTTGTGTCTCTTCCCTGTATGGGTGCGTGTTCTGCCATTTCATAGCCCTGGATGGGCCCCGGGATGCAAATGTCCATAGATCCCTTGGCTGCTGCTTCACAACAGGTTCGGCGACTTCCGACCCGTGACCTCCATGGATCTTCCGCGGGGGGTGCACCCTTCGCGGCTGGGCTGCCGCGTGCAAATGAAAGCTCCGAGTTACCCACAGGTTAAGGATGCACTCATCCAGCAGCCCTTGCTTCAAATGGGTAAAGACATCTCGGCACCCCAGTCTGCAGCTTCTCATGTCTCGATTAAAAGCCTGACGCGTTTCTGAGCCTACGCTCGTCTTCAGAGGCTCGACTTGAGTTAGACGCTTTGACACTCCCACTATTTAACCGCCCTCAGATGAGCGAACTCGTGTGAGTTGGAACGCACTGCCTTGTGGGACTTGTAGTTCGTGTCTCTTCCCTGTATGGGTGCGTGTTCTGCCATTTCATAGCCCTGGATGGGCCCCGGGATGCAGATGTCCATAGATCCCTTGGCTGCTGCTTCACAACAGGTTCGGCGACTTCCGACCCGTGACCCCCATGGATCTTCCGCGGGGGGTGCACCCTTTGCGGCTGGGCTGCCGCGTGCAAATGAAAGCTCGAGTTACCCACAGGTTAAGGATGCACTCATCCAGCAGCCCTTGCTTCAAACGGGTAAAGACATCTCGGCACCCCAGTCTGCAGCTTCTCATGTCTCGATTAAAAGCCTGACGCGTTTCTGAGCCTACGCTCGTCTTCAGAGGCTCGACTTGAGTTAGACGCTTTGACACTCCCACTATTTAACCGCCCTCAGATGAGCGAACTCGTGTGAGTTGGAACGCACTGCCTTGTGGGACTTGTAGTTCGTGTCTCTTCCCTGTATGGGTGCGTGTTCTGCCATTTCATAGCCCTGGATGGGCCCCGGGATGCAGATGTCCATAGATCCCTTGGCTGCTGCTTCACAACAGGTTCGGCGACTTCCGACCCGTGACCCCCATGGATCTTCAGTGGGGGGGTGCACCCTTCGCTGCTGGGCTGCCGCGTGCAAATGAAAGCTCCGAGTTACCCACAGGTTAAGGATGCACTCATCCAGCAGCCCTTGCTTCAAACGGGTAAAGACATCTCGGCACCCCAGTCTGCAGCTTCTCATGTCTCGATTAAAAGCCTGACGCGTTTCTGAGCCTACGCTCGTCTTCAGAGGCTCGACTTGAGTTAGACGCTTTGACACTCCCACTATTTAACCGCCCTCAGATGAGCGAACTCGTGTGAGTTGGAACGCACTGCCTTGTGGGACTTGTAGTTCGTGTCTCTTCCCTGTATGGGTGCGTGTTCTGCCATTTCATAGCCCTGGATGGGCCCCGGGATGCAGATGTCCATAGATCCCTTGGCTGCTGCTTCACAACAGGTTCGGCGACTTCCGACCCGTGACCCCCATGGATCTTCCGCGGGGGGGTGCACTCTTCGCGGCTGGGCTGCCGCGTGCAAATGAAAGCTCCGAGTTACCCACAGGTTAAGGATGCACTCATCCAGCAGCCCTTGCTTCAAACGGGTAAAGACATCTCGGCACCCCAGTCTGCAGCTTCTCATGTCTCGATTAAAAGCCTGACGCGTTTCTGAGCCTACGCTCGTCTTCAGAGGCTCGACTTGAGTTAGACGCTTTGACACTCCCACTATTTAACTGCCCTCAGATGAGCGAACTCGTGTGAGTTGGAACGCACTGCCTTGTGGGACTTGTAGTTCGTGTCTCTTCCCTGTATGGGTGCGTGTTCTGCCATTTCATAGCTCTGGATGGGCCCCGGGATGCAGATGTCCATAGATCCCTTGGCTGCTGCTTCACAACAGGTTCGGCGACTTCCGACCCGTGACCCCCATGGATCTTCCGCGGGGGGGTGCACCCTTCGCGGCTGGGCTGCCGCGTGCAAATGAAAGCTCCGAGTTACCCACAGGTTAAGGATGCACTCATCCAGCAGCACTTGCTTCAAACGGGTAAAGACATCTCGGCACCCCAGTCAGCAGCTTCTCATGTCTCGATTAAAAGCCTGACGCGTTTTCTGAGCCTACGCTCGTCTTCAGAGGCTCGACTTGAGTTAGACGCTTTGACACTCCCACTATTTAACCGCCCTCAGATGAGCGAACTCGTGTGAGTTGGAACGCACTGCCTTGTGGGACTTGTAGTTCGTGTCTCTTCCCTGTATGGGTGCGTGTTCTGCCATTTCATAGCCCTGGATGGGCCCCGGGATGCAGATGTCCATAGATCCCTTGGCTGCTGCTTCACAACAGGTTCGGCGACTTCCGACCCGTGACCCCCATGGATCTTCCGCGGGAGGGTGCACCCTTCGCGGCTGGCCTGCCGCGTGCAAATGAAAGCTCCGAGTTACCCACAGGTTAAGGATGCACTCATCCAGCAGCCCTTGCTTCAAACGGGTAAAGACATCTCGGCACCCCAGTCTGTAGCTCCTCATGTCTCGATTAAATGCCTGACGCGTTTCTGAGCCTACGCTCGTCTTCAGAGGCTCGACTTGAGTTAGACGCTTTGACACTCCCACTATTTAACCGCCCTCAGATGAGCGAACTCGTGTGAGTTGGAACGCACTGCCTTGTGGGACTTGTAGTTCGTGTCTCTTCCCTGTATGGGTGCGTGTTCTGCCATTTCATAGCCCTGGATGGGCCCCGGGATGCAGATGTCCATAGATCCCTTGGCTGCTGCTTCACAAAAGGTTCAGCGACTTCCGACCCGTGACCCCCATGGATCTTCCGCGGGGGGGTGCACCCTTCGCGGCTGGGCTGCCGCGTGCAAATGAAAGCTCCGAGTTACCCACAGGTTAAGGATGCACTCATCCAGCAGCCCTTGCTTCAAACGGGTAAAGACATCTCGGCACCCCAGTCTGCAGCTTCTCATGTCTCGATTAAAAGCCTGACGCGTTTCTGAGCCTACGCTCGTCTTCAGAGGCTCGACTTGAGTTAGACGCTTTGACACTACCACTATTTAACCGCCCTCAGATGAGCGAACTCGTGTGAGTTGGAACGCACTGCCTTGTGGGACTTGTAGTTCGTGTCTCTTCCCTGTATGGGTGCGTGTTCTGCCATTTCATAGCCCTGGATGGGCCCCGGGATGCAGATGTATAATAAAGCTCCCTCAATTTGCACCTACTTCGCGCACTCAAGAACGGGTGCTTTCACGGGCGGTGCCTCCCGCAGTAAATTGAAGCTCTACTAACTTGCCTTATTTTGAAAAGAAAAGAGAAAGCACTCACAGGAGCGGGTTCATAGTTTATTTCAAGAACCCACAGCGACCAGACGCGTTTCGGCGTTTTGCCTTTTTCGATGGTAAAAGTGCGCGTCTAAGGCGGCCATTTTTATTACAACATCTCATTACAATGTAAGACACAGACAGAGGACTGTTCCGCAAAATTATGGGCGCCATCTTAACCTGGTCTTTAGCATTCACATATGCCCCCAGATCAACAATGTTCGATTACTAAATATTTGTAAAACGAAACTTGATCAAATCAGTAATTACTATTGTTGGGCCTTATATTGAATCTCACTTCAACATTGTCCAAAACTCAATAGAGCCCTAGATGGGCTAGCAACCCCTTTGTTTGCTGTTCATATAACGGTACTTCAGTCTCGCCCTGAATGGGCTATGTCAGTACAAACTGATACATTTTTTCAATATAATAAACATATGCCCACATACAAATAAATTATTTTTGTTATATATACATACTTTCCTTCTTCCTTGTCCTTTCTTTTCTGTTACACACATCATTCTGAAGTCATAGATCATTAGTACATATACCTTTCATTTTCCCAGATGCACCGCTAATTCTTCATGGGTATTTAACCCTTCAGGATGCTTAGTTTGTAGATTGATGATGTAACAAGACTCTAGTCTCCGCAACATCATCAATCTCTCACCCCCCTAGGGTGTGCTGGGACATGATCTAATATAAAAAAATCTGAGCAGATCCCTGTCACTCTTGTGTTTCTGCTGAAAGTGCCGGGCTACCGGATATGTCATGTCACAATTTTTTATGGCCCTAGTGTGTTCCGGGACTCTCTTTTTTGTCTCATGAATAGTACTCCCAATATATTGGAGTTCACAGGGACAGACCAAGCAGTACACTGTGTACGGTGTGCTGCATGTCAAAAACTTATATCCCCTAAAGGATCAGGGGTTAGGCAACACACCGTGATCTCGCTCACACTCAATCCATTAAGTAGGCTTGAATATAAATCCTTAAAATAAAGATGCCAGGCTTCCTCGCCAATGTTGTGCTTGATGGTAGTCCTACCCTCAGTTTTTCCAGTATGGACTAAATTCCAGAAGCCTCTAATATCTTTTGAATCCAAAGCATTCTTAATGGCCAGCCATCTATCCATTTCCCATTTTGATTTTGCTTGTAAAATATATATATTTTTTAAATACCCTATCTTCCCTTATGCGCGTACTATCGCCCCCCCTTAAGACATGACATCAGGGCTCTCTTAGCATCCCTGCACGTCCTATTGTACCAGGGGTTATTATCACTACGATGATTACTCTTAACAGGCTTGCTACTGTAAAAGAAATCCCCCAGGATTGTAACCATATCCTGGTGAATTTTCTCTAAGTCATTACCAGGTTCTAAATTAGCACTATTTCCAGAGGCGAGGCTTGCCTTTTCTAGCAGGGGGATAATACTGTTGTACATGTCTGACATTGTTTCCGTGGATTGCATTATTGTGCCCCAACAAATACGTCTCCCTCCTTCGGCCACATCTAAGTTATCTAATGGGGGTTGTCAGCGCCTTGTTCTATTTCTGCTAAGTGGAAGTCTAGCAGTACGACTAAAGGATTATGGTCACTTTCTTCACGCAAATTGACGCAAAACTTTGTGACATTGTGACAGATTTCAACACAAGTAATCAATTATTGATGCCTGGCCAAATCTCTCAAAGGTGGAATACCCAGGGATATCATCAGGGAACCGTCCATTACAGGCCCTCAAGGAATGAGTGAGGGTAAGAGAGGTCAGTTGCAGAACAAGTGAGATCCACCCCCTTATTAGATAGGCATTAGACGCAGGGATTGACCATATTGACTCCTCATCACTAGTAATGGGTGTTGTCAAACCATTAAGGGGTTCAAAATGGCAGTTAAAATCCCCGCCACCCGAAAGTGAATTGAGGAGACTAGCCAAACAGTCTAACGTCGAGGATGTTCCACCATACTGTACTGGCCGAGAGTAAACATTAATAATGACCAACTTTGGGAGATTTCTGTGGGTCATAAGAATGCATAAAATATCCGGTGAATGGGTTTCTATTCTCTTCACCGTGCATCCTAGATGGATTCCCACCCAAATACATAGACCCCCTGAGGGTCTACCCCTAGGGCCCTTCACTGCAACTTCACAGTACGCTGCGAAGCCTACTCTATATAGTGAACTTAGGGCCAGATGTAGGTAATTTTTATTTACCGACCTCTTAAATACCGAGTCATACCGACTCGGTATTTAAGAGGTCGGAAAATAAAAATACCGAGATGTAGGTAATTGCAGATGTGCAATTACCGAATCGGAAACAGTCGGTAATTTCCGATGTGGTAAATACCGACCAGTTAATGCCCATGCATTCCTATGGGCTTTGAAGCCCATAGGATTGATTGGGCATATACCGGTCGGTATTTACCACATCGGAAAATACCGACTGTCACAAGGGTGCAGGGGGTGTCACTTTGACACCCTCTGGCACCCCCAAAAGAGGCTCGGGTGCCATGTGGCAGGCAGACCTGCCCTAAGGGCAGGTCTGCCTGTCATATGGCATAGGTGTGCATGCACACATGTGCATGCACACCAGAAACGGTATTTTACCATCAAGTAGTATTTGATGGTAAAATACCGATGTGGTACTGCTTGTGGGACTCAGAAGAGTCCCACCTACATACCAATTGTCCGGAATCAGTAATGATACCGACTCGGTATTTTACATACTCGGTAAATTTACCTACCGGTAAATTTACAGAGTCTGTAAATTACAGGGACCTACATGTCAAATTGCTTTTACCGGGTGGTAACGGCCGAATTCGGCCGTTACCACCCGGTAAAAGCCTACCTACATCTGGCCCTAAGTGCCCAGGTTTCTTGGAATAAGCAAATCTCGTGAGATTCCATGAAGCCACCCCAATCAGGCAAGTCTAGTTTAGCCACTAGGCCCGCGATATTCCATGACGGAATCCTAGGGCCATTCAATCTCACTTCCAACCCAATCTCGACAGTTACCTCCAAATCTCGACTGTCTATGGCTTCAGGGGTCTCGTAGTTATTGTTGGCAGGAGCTAATATTTGGGGATAAAATCCAACCTCACAACATGCAGAATTAGTTTTAGTAGCATCTGTAAATTTACCCATCTCCTCGCCCGCACTAACTATAGGAACTTTACCAGTTTCAGTAATCCCCAATGCATCACTTGGCACAAGGTGTTGGTTTGTTACCCCAGCCCCCAAACCCAAGGTATTATCGCAAAGCTGTTTAGCCAATGTCAGAAGGCAGGAGTCAGTTGGGGTCAGCCAATCCACCAGATCTAACACACTGAATCTGTTACTGAGTGGGACACCAGGTGCAAAAGAAATACTGTCTATCCCTTCTCTGTTACTAACAATACCAGGCTGGACACGCCTATCCCAGTGCTTTCCTTGATAACCGAATTAAACCACATGATTTGGGAGAGAGTAAAAGTAGCTTAAATCAAAGGTCTGGATGCTAGATCTCATATTTTTGTAAACCCCTCACAAAGATGTTGGACCACCCGACTTTCTCTGAAATTGATAGCTATGCAACGGCCCACTATATCTTTCGGTCTACGTCCTACCCAACTCACTCTGCGAGCAAACAAAATTTGGCTTTGCACATTTGGCGGAAGGGGTCTATTAATATTCAGCCAGTGAATCGTTTAATTTTTTAGTTCGATGTAGGATTCAGCTCTACCTGTTTCCAATTCGGGGACCCCGGCCAAAACAACAACATAAGGTGAGCAGTCAGGGGGTAAATCAATGTGTGGCAGAATGTTCTTAGGCTCATTGCTATTATACTTTCCCTTGAAGCCTCCATTTAAATTTTGCATCGGACCCCCTCCCGACAATTGTTTTACTGCTCTTTCACCCTGATAGCAGTCCATTTTTCGCGGTGCTAGGTCCAGCTACATCATTCCTGTACACTGTGGTGTCCATTAAATTAGGGACAGGAGGATGGAACAATAGAGGGTTGGTGACAGGGGTCCCCGGGGTCCATTATTTGTAGGTACATTGACCTGGCCACACTTAACCAACTTATTCTTGATACATTCCAAATTGGTTGTGGTCAACTTTTCGAATTTTGCCAGTCTATCCTCGATTGCCAATAACCTTTCAAGTAGGGGCTGTATAGAAGATGTAATAAGGCCTCCTACTTTTAACCAGATACCCTTTTCCAGCTGGGGCAGTCCTCAGTGATGACCGTGGACAAGATATTTGATGCAGGGTTGATCCCCTGAGGTGCTTCGATACTTATAGACGCTATGTTCACCAAATCACCAGTCTTATTCAATTTAGGCATCTTTGGGTTTGTACCCCTCTGCAAAGCCCCTCCTCGCTTCCTCTTAGGAAGTGTATGCTCTAGTGGTTGGGACAGGTCTTTAGGAGCAGACCCAGCGTGAGTAGCTGTGCCACTATCGGAATTTAACAGGGAGTTATGTGTAAATAGTACAGAATGACAAGACTCTCTGGCCAAGGATGTATTCCCTATTTCCTGGAGCATTTGGCTGTTACTCTGTCTCGAGGTCCCAAGATCAAAATCTATACGCATGTGCTGCTCCGGTGTGCGTGCGTTCATCAGACCCCTAATGAAGAGCGTTTAGCAAATGCCGGGTCCTGCGAAAGACGGCGCTCGGTGATTCCTATCTCATGCGCCAACATTGATGTAGCCCTTGTTCTGAACTGATCCAGTGTCCCGGCTACGTACCCACCCGTCACTGCTTTCCTCCCCTTCCCTTCACGTCCAGGCATGACCGACTGAATATGACACTATAAATTGTCACAGAGTAGTGACTCTTGGCGGGTTCGTAAAAACAAAATAGCCAACCTTTGAAGGAAGAAATGTTAGAGGGGGGGGGGGGGCGGCCGGACCTCCTCCGGTCTCCAACGTGCTCAAACGGGCCCAGGCTTAGTAGCAGCAGGAAGGGCTGATGCGCCTCAGATGCAAAGGGCTTGGAGCTCCTGGGACCTGTAGTCCGTCCGTTCGTCACGTCAGCGCAGCAAACAGGCAAAGCGGCATATACAAAACTTCATTCTGAAGTCAAAGCAAAGACAGTGGCAGAGAGTCACACACATTAATTTCGTCCTTGATAGTATTAACTTTGTTTTGTAATAAGTTATTGTGTTGGCTTACACAGTGCTATCTGACCCCTCCGGGATTTATTGGTCGGGACCTATACAGGATATTCTTGCCTACCGTATTTCGTCCCTCGATGCTCTTGTATCTCAATATTTTTGACACAATATTTGGTACTATCTCATTGCGAGCATTTGCTTGAATAGGGAGTAGATACTGTATCTATATGACAAAATGAATGTTTCTTTACTGTAGAAGCTATTAAGCTTTATTGGCAGTCAAAATAACATGAAACAGGTTTTTTTTTGCCTGGTATATTTTAATGGCAGCCTTGTAAATAGTAATGACGTTGTTTGCCTATACATAGAGAGTACCGTACAATGGCAATGATGCTCACTGGCGTCTAGATCCCTTGTAGTAAGGACTGCTTGAGGTGCATGTGATTAAGTCAAACGTTGTGCTCTGGTGAAGGTTTCAAATGCAGATCAAATCAATATGATGTGGCTATTTATGCTTTTTAAGGTTATCTATTGGAGTCTATTTTTTGTGTGCAATTTCATTTTTGTTTTCTTGTAGAGTATGTAGGACGATGTAGACAATGTAAAGGCTGAGGGTATTAAAGTGGTCTCTTACCACTGGTGATGAATGTGCATGGCACTGAGAAACAGTAGCTATTTTACATATGAAAGGGCAGATGAAATACGCGTGGTGGCTAAACGAAAACAATTTTCTAAGTAGGTAGTTGCATTGTAGGATGATATGAAAGAAAATAGATTTTTTTTTAACGGAGCTAAAGTGATAAAACAAGGCATAAAATATCTCTATTTACAGAAAGTTTCTTATTTTCGTGTTTCTTTTTTAGAAGAATGAGGGCCAGTACATAGAGGAGTGCAGAAGTATGAACAGGAATGCTACAACCAGAAATAATAAATGCTTTATGATATGGCCCATTCTCTTTAAACTAACCTCGTACAAATGTTTTGTTTTTGCTGGCATGGATTATTAATGGGCATTATTTTTGGCGCACATGAAAACCACTTGAATGCTCATTTATATTTCAAACTATGGTACCTATTCACAAAGGCATTTATGAATGTCAGAAGTAGTACTACTGGAGAACTAATTCACATACTGATAACTGCCCCTGTTATTGTTAATTGTTCATTGTTAATCTGCCCCTTCAGCTCATATTTACAAAGATTTTGCATCCCTTTTGCAGCACACTCTGACCGAAAAAGTTGAGCTGCCATGCGTTACTTTGCATAGGATATGCGTGAGATGGGTGGAGCACAGGTGTTTGTTGATGCAAATGGAGATTTACAAACAGTTTTAAACCTAGGTTTGTGCCAAAAAGGTGCGCCTACCAGATAGAGGTGTGACAAGGAGAAATATATTAATTTCTCCCAGTTACTTCCTATTTCCTTGTGTGCTGCATGAAGCAGCACACACAGAAAAAGAAATATAAATCTAAGGAGTATTTCTATGCATGAAGGTATCGCTGTGCAAAAATAATGCTGCCTGTAAGGCAGGCATCTATGAAGCATGGCACATGGGTGCCTGTGTTTGCGCTAGGCATCACACAGTGCACCAGCGCTAGAAGAGAAGTGTGTTCGATGAAAGTTTAGTAAAATTGCCCCACAGATGTTATCATGTATTATGGGCTATCCTTCTTGAGCAGCTCTTTGCTGTGTCTACCGCTTGTAGGCTAACATTTTAATATTCTTGCGTTCAGGTGCACTGCACCTCATTGTTTTACAATCTGTTATATCTTGTAAAGTGCCAAATGGATGTCTTAAAGCTAAAAAACGTTCTTTCATTTACAATTCAGTCCAAAAAAACGCTCTGACAATGCAGTGACAAACTGCCAACTGTGCATTCCCTTCCATATCGCTATAAAACAAACAATTGCAGGTGGTAATGCCAAACCAAATATATATGTACTAATATAAACTAAGGCACGCACGCATAAACCATTAGATCTAATATAATTGAATTCTGTTGTATGAAAACTTCCATATGGATGGTACCATGGCAACCGGCATCATTTACAAACCAGTTGTGGGATTTCAGCAATTTAATGCACGATATAGCATCAACACGTAATGTAACTACTGATTGCTCTGCTAAGTAGCTTAATTTATCATATTTAAACGCATGATGACCTGGTCAAGAGTAAACATTTCTGTAATATTCAATAGTTATCTGTAGACATTGATTAAACAATTGATAAACAGTGTTTGCCACTGCATAAATCAACTCCAGAGAATAACATCCTTTTCAAAAAAAGGAGCTTACTAATAGGTATTTGATGATGCTTACCTCTGAGAATCAAACATTTAGGGCCAATGAAGAAGAGTAGCAGCACACCTGCAGACTCACTGTGTATATAGTTCATTTGTACCGACTGCATATATATGCCTATACCCTCTCACAACACACAAGTCTCCAATTCACACATGCTAACAGCATGCTGCGGGAGTGGCAGAAGTCGAGCCCTAGTTGTTTTCCCCCGTGGTCTTAATACACACAAAGCACATGATTACAAGTAAATTGTTTACTCCATTTAGGGTGCAAGCTGCCGCCTGTCCATGGTGTGGAACTTCAAGAGGGTGATATTTGCCCTTTTTCTAATCACTCATGAGCAAAGTAAACCCTTCCAAGCTACCTTTGATTGAATATCTATCACTAGTATATTTATTGAGTATGGGGGCATGTCCATGCGTTAAGGGCATACAATTGACAACCGTTTGCCCTGTGCCTTCCTCTATCCTACATCATAGGTGGAGCACGTGAAGGTTGGTTTGAGGTGTGTACATACTTATCAATCAAGGATGTGATGCAGCATGGTTTTAAAAATCATAATACATGACACGTTTATTCACAAAAGAATCGAATAATTGTAAATGCATGTTGCAGACGTTAGACACAGTGATACATGAAGCTGAGAAAAGTGAAGTAGAAGAACCATAAAATTGTGCTTTAAAACATGAAATGAAGAAACCATACATATAGAGATAGTAATACTAATACATATAAACAAAGCTGCGCTAACAACTTTATAATATAACTAGTGTTTCCATGCTTTCTGCTGCGAGTGCACCAGTTACAAAAGTTGGTGCAAAAACGTGTAGCACTAAAGTACAAACTTGAAACTCCAGTAAGTAATATAAGAGCTTACATAGTTTGTGAAAATATGTCAAGGATATTCGAAAAACAAATTTATAAAAACATACATTTATACAAATATGTTGAAAAGTTGTGGTAGTAGGATTTTTCTAAAGTTAGCTATTTTCATGTAATAATGATTTGTGAAAGTGTTATACATTCTTTATGTGAATTGATCTAATATAATTATTTTTGATGTTGGATTTGAGCTAATTTTATTGAAACTTGAGGTGTAAACTTAAAGACCTTTTTCAAAATGCTATTCCCTAGTGTTGACCTATCCCTCTTTTAATGCAATGGTCGTTTTAAACAAGAGAAACGCCTCTTATTTGCCCCATACATGTCTACACCCTGATATTCCCGAATGTTTCATCAGTCTGCAAAGTGAAATATTCCTGTGGGAATAACATTTCAGCAATTGCTATGGTAAATCTACTTTTTCTCTTTTTCTATCGATACTAGGGCTATGTGGACACTCAATCTTTCATTTCTCTTGACGAGCATGGGAAACCATTTTGATGCTGTCCTAGGTGGGGGTTTGAGGATATCGGCATGTGATTGTCTTTCGATGGTGGTGTTATGCCATCTCACTGGGATGATTTAAAAACCTTTTAAAAGAAGAAACCCCAAAGAAGCAGCAATGAAAACGCCATTGATTTTTGCTTCTTATCAAACGACATTATGATTTTTTCCTATTTGAGACCTGGATGCTATGCTGATCGCTTTTTCAATCACTTTCTTCTTACTTTGGACTGCCTGGTTGATGCTATAGTTGGTAGCTGATTGACTGAATCTTCTTTGCCAAACCATTTCTATTTTTCCATTATATTTCTTTGTCTAGGCTAATGTACTCACCTTTAATGGACTCTAAATCTGACCCCTTTTCCTATCGTTTTAGGTACTGAGCTGTTAGTCAATGAACTATCCTTCTGCCTTAATGGTGTCAGAATTCTGTAAGTTTGTGGCTGTTTTTGATTCGAGAATTCTGCTTAAATGATTGGTACTGTTATACAAGCTGTGATATTCTTAGCCGAACTTCTGAAGAAATTAATTGTGTCAATGAATTTTGAATCTATAATACAATAATAAATTAATCAAAGTTCTGCCCGAGTCTATTATTGAATCCTGTTGATTTTTCCATTTAAACTGTACTGTTATTAATGATCTAAATGTGCTGTAGGGGGAATCACTGAGCTCTGACAGAACATCAAGTGTTACTACTTTTAATTTTTGCGCTGCTTTCGCAGGGCTCTAGGCATGCATACTCCTTGCTTGACTTAACTTCTTTAGGACGTTGGGTCGTCCAGTTGCTATCCTTTATTTGTACTGAATGGTCTTAATAGTGGTCTGCTTAAACTTGTTCTATAATTTGTGAGTTGGCTGCCAATTAATGATCCTCAACGGATAGCTAACACAGAGTTTGGTCACCCTAATTTCCAACCCTCCATTGGCGGAGAAAGGTTTATCAGAAGATCATTGCCTCTGTGGTAAATTAAAGCGCTGCAGTTTGTCTGACTATAAAGGGCCCAGTATGGTTTGAAGAGTAAAAAGAGTAAGGTTCTAATAAATATTTTTACCATGCTTTTACTGCAACAGATGCTAAGGTAGATGTTATGAGACCCTATAGCTATCCTTGTAAGAGCAGATTCTGGACATCAGCTGTGTCACAGAGATAAGCATAAACTGTACACAAAAAGCACAATTTGCACAAGGGAAACATTGCTACCTGAATTGATGTGTACACAAAGCAGAACTGTTGTCCATCCAAATATTTTCATGTGTAAGTTGAAAAAATATCAGGCCTCTACTCTACATACTAGTTTTAGTTTCCTAGTGCACCATGAGGTTTCAACCTTTTGCTACATTATCTATCTATCTATCTATCTATCTATCTATCTATCTATCTATCTATCTATCTATCTATCTATCTATCTATCGATCGATCGATCGATCGATCGATCGATCGATCGATCGTTCGATCGATCGATCGATCGATCTATCTATCTATCTATCTATCTATCTATCTATCTATCTATCTATCTATCTATCTATCTATCTATCTATCTATCTATCTATATCTATCTATCTATCTATCTATCTATCTATCTATCTATCTATCTATCTATCTATCTATCTATCTATCTATCTATCTATCTATCTATCTATCTATCTATCTATCTATCTATCTATCGATCGATCGATCTATCTATCTATCTATCTATCTACCTATCTATCTATCTATCTATCTATCTATCTATCTATCTATCTATCTATCTATCTATCTATCTATCTATCTATCTATCTATCTATCTATCCATCTATCTATCCATCTATCTATCTATCTATCTATATATCTATCTATCTATCCATCCATCTATCTATCTATCTCTGCGTCTGTCTATCTACACAAAGCAGAACTGTTGTCCATCCAAGCATTTTCATGTGTAAGTTGAAAAAATATCAGGCCTCTACTCTACATACTAGTTTTGGTTTCCTAGTGCAACATGAGGTTTCAACCTTCTGCTACATTATCTATCTGTCTATCTATCTAACTATCTATGTATCTATCTATCTATTTATCTATCTATCTATCTATCTATCTATCTATCTATCCATCTTAACAGTTTTAAAGGACTTTTGTGGTTGCTTCCTTTGTTGACAAGACTGGCTCTCGAGAGGCTGAATGCACGGAGTTTAGAACAGGCCACATTGATGAGCAAGTCTGAGGAGGGTTGTTCTAATTCCTAGCCCACTGCTTCCAGTCTCTACTTCTTGCCACTGAAAGCCACAGTTAATTAGTTCAAACAGTTTGTACTTAATTTCTCTTGCAGAATTGTCAGTACCTGAAAGCCTCAGGTATCTTAGTTCTTCCAATTGCTTCCAAAATGCTCCTAATGCTTCCAAAAGTGCTTCCAAAATGCGTTGGTTAAGAACAGTTAATATATATTTCCCTACAAATATGTTTACCTAGAGTTTATGTTGGTGGTCAATACAGTGAAATCAATAAGTGTGCAGGTTAATATTGAAGATTATATTGCCACATATTTGTTTCTTTATAGCCTTCATTGGGTGTGGCAGTTCCCATAATCCTTGAAAAAAATAACTGAAGGGCAGAAGTATTCCTGGATTCCTAACACAATTGACTTCGCCTTATTTGATTTTGTCCTACGTCAGTGAGAGCTCTAGTCTTTGACATCCACCTTACATTGCCTAAAGTAGCTGGTATATCAATGGCCCCAAAGTAATCAGAAGAGAATCTGATAGCCCAATTCACAGAGATAAATATACCCATGTAAATTTTTTAAGGTATAAATCTCCACTTTATTTTCTATTCACCATCTCTGAGTGGAGATGTACACTGCGATGTGATCTTCCTATGGGAAAGTAGAGGAACATGTATTAAAATGTTGTTACTTTTTGTTTTTTAATTTATAATAAATATGTGAACATTTTTTTTTAATTAACCTGTAAATAATAAATAGAATTTGGCAGCATGTTAACTCCTCAAATTAAATGTGTATGAAATAATACAATATATTATTACATTCATTAAGAATAATTTCCAAGCAACATTTTAATAAAATCACCTATTTGTGGGTTGTATATTTAATTATTTAAAAACGGTTTAACTGTAGTAACACATGTTTAAAAGTTCAATCTAATTTTAATTTTAAATTACGTTTATAATTAAATGTAAATAATATAATATTTATGCCTTATTTTTAATTACTTAAAAACATATACATAATTTTAAATTTTGAACAAAAATGATTAATTAAACATTAATTCCGATTGTTTACTATTTTAATTCTGACTTCCCTTATATCGATGGAGATTGTTGCAGCACCAATTGCAGCCAATGTGTGCTGCTTGACATACTCCAAGGCAGGTAGTACATTTACTCTTGTTTGGACACCTATAGGGCTATAAAATATTTAGAAGTGTACTTTGTGAATTGTCATTGTCTTACTTATATGTGGTGTGGTGTTTTCTATAGACAAGTCCCTCCCAAATCGCATATAAAATTTCCCTACACCCCTCCTACCTAGGGGAAAATTCTGATCTCGCTAGGAAAGCCCTGCATACTACTCGAATTTGGAGGGCTTTCCTAGCGATTTGCTTGTCCAGCGAACGAATATGATGTATCCGTATGCTGACGGACTCGGTTCGGTCGGGCTCCCATTGAACTCTATGGAAGCCTGTATACTGAAGGCATACACATGCTCCCATAGCAAAATGTGGTGGGTGGGGAAAGCGTCCACCTGTAGTGGGCAACCCATGGTGCCTGCTACACTGTGCATGATTGGATCGGGCGACCCATGGGCATCCCCCATGACCGATTCGGAGGGCCCCGAGTGAAGGGGGGCCTGCTACGGCCGATTCCCACTGCTGTTTCATTTCGCTGAGACTGAGTCGATATGGCTGTCCGATTCGTGCATCGTACTTGTTCGTTTGGAATCCGGCTCCATTACGCAGCACAATTCGGCTGCGAACGAGTTGGATGGACAGGATCGAGTTTGGGAATGATTCTGTCAACATGGACGGGATTGTCGCAACGTACTTGGTCATTCCGAATGAGGGACAATTTGGTCAGAAACATAGGTTCCAAATTGGATGTGCACGTTCAGGGAACATGTCTGGAGGCCTTCCTAATGACATCAGAATCGGCCGCTTAGTAGTAAGTATTTGCCATTTTCCTGCCACTCTCCCTTTTCTCTCCCACATTTGCTGCCAAATCATATTCATACATATGAACAGATAGCCACACAGAAAATGTAAGCGAGAAGGGGCAGAGATTTCAAGCCATTGGTTTGTGAAGTGCATTTTGTAGTAAGTGAGTAGTAATACTGTAGTACTTCTTTCAATGCTACAAAATAAAGTTTGTGCATTGGCCTTTGCGTATTAAAAATCTTCTTGGCATATTGCAGGTTGGTCTGCAAAATATACATGTGTATAGTGCATAACCTTCCGGCAGGGTTTAAAAGATTGTTTCAGCACATGTCTTAAGTAGTGTTACAGTATTACCCTTTTTAAGGATTTAGGGTTCATCCTATGGAAAAATACGCTTTATTAAAATGCGGCATATTTAGAGATTGTTTTCATTCAAAGCTGCTCTGATCTCACAATTTACATATTCAGCAAAACCTATTTTAAATGCTGTAGGTATTTAACATTTTTTTAAATAAAAAGAATATAAACCAATTACAGTCAATTATACGGTTTATCTTAACTGGATTCATATCAATTTAGGAATCTCATTAGATTTGCATTTTAGCAACTAACACAAATACTAGTTTACATATATAGTCATTTAGCATTTAATCAAGACACTGCTAAAGGTATTACATGTTTTAAAACTTCTAAGTTGCATTTGGAATATTCAAATACCTTGGTACAGCTATCATGTAAATGTTCTCTTTCATTCGTTTCTCACAATTGCTAGATTAAGCAAGGTAGATGTGTGATTATAAATAGAATTATAAATATCTGCATCTATTCATGAACATAGTTAGAAACTCGGTTAAGGTATTGCTTGGTTTAAAAATAGATTGTTCATTTCATTTAACCCCTTCGACGCTAATGACGAGCTCAGCTCGTCATGAGGTACACCTCTAGTACGCTCATGACGAGCTGAGCTCGTCATGAACCGCGGGTTTTTAAAACGTTAAGCGCACAGTGGGAAAATGCGCCGCATCGATAGTGTTAAAGTAACGTACTGGCAGACTATTGGTGGATTACTATGGTAATATTCAATGCATAAACTTCTATTTTAAAGAAATACAATATCAACAGAGTGCAAAAAATAGTATCGGAAATATCAACAATTTTTCATTTGTGTTTTCTAAACATACTTTGGCCTCTCACAAAGCTAGCTAAGATATTGAAAGCTAAACTCTTCAGTAACATTTGGAAAGTTGTTGAGATCATTACTGGGAAATGATATGGTCCCCAGGGAGGAAATGCTTCTTTTTAACTGTAAACAGCCTTGTTTTAGGGATTGCACCTCAACTATTAAAAACCCCTGTGCCCGGACGGATCGTCAGCTCCCCTCAGCACATTGAAAACCTTATGGGTGAGTAGCCATGCTATATAACCCCTGATTGATCAAACTCCTGATTGAGGGATATAAGTGAAGGTTTGCACGAGAACATAGAGCACGCATATTAGCAGGACGCGTGAAGCAATGCTCAAGGAATCACCCGCACACAAGAGAGTGCGTGTCTTGAAAGACCCGGGCTTTCGCATGTGTGATGGGTATTAAATTAGAAGCATGGTGCCAATGCGCTCACAAAAACAGAGTGCTCGTATGACTTGAATTTACAAAAGTGGCACCCCCAAAGAATAACACACACACAAGAAAATGCAAATCTTAAAAGCGGGGGGGATTCTTGGAACAGCAATAAAATTATGAACAAGTGGTCATCACGTGCAAGAAAACAGAGTGTGCATATGACCCGAATTCACTTATAAAGCACACCCAAAGAATAAAACACACACAAGAAAATGCACGTTTTGAATGTAGGGTCCGTGGAACAACGATCAAATTAGGAGCAAGTAGTCAATACGTGCAAGAAAACAGAGAGTGAGTGTATAACTTGAATCCACATATAAAGCACCCCCAAAGAATAACGCGCACACAAGAAAATGCACATTTTGAGGACGAGGTCAACTGCTTGAGCATTTGTAGAATGTTTGTTATGTCCGCAAGGATGAGCCCTCTAAGAGTGCTTGTGAGGACTTGGAGAGCAGCTGGCATATAAAAAGTGGTCTTCAAAGGGTGGGGTGTACTGATCAGGCATGCATGGCAATGTAAACAGTTGATCAAGATAACCTTTAAAATAGAGGCATAAAAACAGTGTGATCCTCTTCTTGACCACAGAGAAAGTTAATGCAAACAATGAGAATGTGCTACAGCAATGCAGGCTTCTCTCACCAATTGAACAATATCAATGCATTCCTGCAGCGCATGCTTCTCTCATTCAGGCAACACTCATTATCATTCACACAGCATCTATGCACATAATTTCCTTATCCCCTTAGGGACTGATGACGAGATCAGCTCGTCATGAGCGTAACCTGCCGTACGCTCATGACGAGCTGAGCTCGTCATGTAACGCGGTAATTTTGAAATTGCCGCGTATAGCGGGAAAATGCACCACATGCATGCCGTTAACTCAAGGGCACAATTGTTAAACAGCCTTCCTGGGCTCTTCTTAAGTTACTTCCAATCTCCTAAGTACACTCACCCTAGTCCAAACTGAAAACAGTTTATTCCGTTTTTTTCCCCTCTCAACACCCCTTTCAGCCACAGAGTTTGATAAGAAACCCTCCTGCAATGAGCTTGCGGTTAACAAAAACATATGATTTGAGACCAATGTACCTCCAAGTCACTCTGATCAGGAGTGCTGGGCAAAACCATTTTTATGCTTAGAGTACCTTCAGGTCACTCAGATCAGGAGTGCAGCGTGACTAGTCTACTCTAAATATTAATACTAAAAAAGGTACCTCCAGGCCACACATATCTATGAGTGCTGGGTGAATCTGTTTCTATGCCTACCTCTTCTATTTACCACGCTATGCTTTTTGTGTTATTTAGGAAAGAAAAAGCTAATCGCAGTTTGTCACCCTTTACAGGGGCTGCCAGTGGACAAATCCAGCCCACCAAGGAGGGCCTGCAGACTTGCAGTAAAGAGAGGTGCCTGCCACACCTCTTTCTTCTTAAATGCATGCAGAGTGGGTTTGGGCGGCTGGTGCCTCCTGTTACCAGGATGCAGTCTGGGTACCTGCTATGATCAGCTCCAATGCTGGCTCGTCAAATATAGAAGCAGGGTGTGACTGTAAAAAAGGAGGTCATCAAGGCTTGTCAATCAGGAACAGTTTAAGTCGAATTAAACAATAACGGCCAGGAATAGCAGACACACCTCTTACAGCTGGGTGCTTGAATTCAACTTGCATTAGGTACATGGCATGCTTTATACTGTACAGCGAGTGCAATTAGGAGAAGCTTGTCCCTCTTTGGGTAGGAAATGCTGGTACAGTGAGCCATACATTGCGTGCTTAGGTGCATGAGGCCATAAACACAAAGTAGAGGTCACATTCTGAGATGGTCAATCAATCAATCAATCAAAGACATTTATAGAGCGCACTACTTACCCGGAGGGTCTCAAGGCGCTTGGGGGCGGGGGGGGTGCTGCTACTGCTCGAACAACCAGGTCTTGAGCTTCTTCCTGAAGGAGAGGTGGTCTTGGGTCAGGCGCAGGTCGGACGGGAGGGAGTTCCAGGTCTTGGCGGCCAGGTAGGAGAAGGACCTTCCTCCTGTTGTCGTTCTTCGGATGCGGGGGACGGCGGCGAGGGCGTGACTGGCTGATCGTAGATGGCGTTTGGGAGCGTAGAAGTTGATGCGGTTGTTGAGGTAGCTCGGGCCTTGATCGTGTAGGGCTTTGTGTGCGTGGGTGAGGAGGCGGAAGGTGATTCTTTTGTTGACGGGGAGCCAATGCAGGTCGAGGATGAGTCTGGCTGAGGTGTTCTGGATCCGCTGGAGTCTCTTCTGGAGCTTGGCGGTGGTTCCGGCGTAGAGGGCGTTGCCGTAGTCCAGTCGGCTGGTGACGAGGGCCTGGGTGACCGTCTTCCTGGTCTCGGTGGGGATCCACCGAAAGATCTTCCGTAGCATGCGCAGGATGTTGAAGCATGACGAGGAGACGGCGTTGACTTGTCTGGTCATGGAGAGGGAGGAGTCCAGGATGAAGCCCAGGTTGCGTGCGTGGTCTGTCGGTTTGGGTGCGGTGCCCAGGGCGGGGGGCCACCAGGAGTCGTCCCAGGCGGAGGGTGAGGCGCCCAGGATGAGGACTTCCGTCTTGTCTGAGTTCAGTTTCAGGCGGCTGGTCGTCATCCACTCGGCTACGTCTTTCATCCCTTCGTGAAGGTTGGCTCTGGCGGCGGCGGGGTCGTTGGTCAGGGAAAGGATCAGCTGGGTGTCGTCAGCGTAGGAGATGATGTTGAGGTTGTGTTGGCGTGCGATGGCCGCGAGGGGGCTCATGTAGACGTTGAAGAGGGTGGGGCTCAGCGAGGATCCTTGAGGGACGCCGCAGATGACTTTGGTGGCCTCTGACTTGTACGGTGGTAGACGGACTCTCTGTGTTCTTCCGTCGAGGAAGGAGATGATCCATTCCAGTGCCTTCTCCTGGATTCCGACGTTTGCTGAGGCGCTGCACTAGGGTGCGGTGGCAGACAGTGTCGAATGCCGCGGAGAGGTCTAGAAGGATGAGGGCCGCTGTTTCTCCGTTGTCCATCAGGGCTCGGATGTCATCGGTGGCAGCGATGAGGGCGGTCTCGGTGCTGTTGTTGGCTCGGAAGCCAGACTGTGAAGGGTCGAGGGATCCATTTGTCTCGAGGAAGGTGGCCAGCTGTTTGTTGACGGTCTTCTCGATGACTTTGGCTGGAAACGGGAGGAGCGAGATGGGGCGGTAATTCTTGAGTTCGGTGGGGTCCGCTGTTGGTTTCTTTAGTAGGGCGCTGAGTTCGGCGTGCTTCCAGCTCTCCGGGAAGGTGGCGGTGTCGAAGGAGGTGTTGATGATGTCCCGCAGGTGGGGTGCGATGACAGCGTCGGCCTTGTTGAAGACGTGGTGAGGGCAGGGGTCGGTCGGAGATCCGGAGTGGATGGAGTTCATCATGCGGACGGTGTCTTCGGTGCTGATCGGAGTCCAGGCGCGGAGGGTGGTGGTGGGGGGCGGTGGTTCGGTCGTGGCGTGCGTCGGTTGAGGGCTGAAGCTGTTGTGTATGTCCGCGATCTTGTTGTGGAAGTAGGAGGCGAGGGAGTTGCAGAGGTCTTGCGATGGGGTGATGTCGTTGTTTTCGGCGTTGGGGTTGGAGAGCTCTTTCACGATGTTGAAGAGTTCCTTGCAGTTGTGTGCGTTGTTGTCCAGCCGGTCTTTGAATGCAGTTTTCTTGGTGGCGCGGATCAGTTGGTGGTGCTTTCGGGTGGCAAGCTTGAGGGTGGTCATGTTGTCCGGTGTTGGCTCCCTTCTCCAGGCTTTCTCGAGGGCTCGGCAGTTCTTCTTGGAGCTCTTGAGTTCGTCGGTGAACCATGGGGCCTTCTTGCTGCCGGGTCTGCTGGGCGGGGTCCTCAGAGGGGCGAGTTTGTCCCCGCAGTTGCTGATCCACTTCGTGAGGTTGTCGGCGGCCTGGCTGGGGTTCGCTGAGCTGGCGGGAGGGTGCTGGCTCAGGGAAGCGGCGAGCTGGTCGGCTGTGATCTTGTTCCAGCTTCTTCGAGCAGCCTGTTGCTGGTGGTGGTGGATAGTCGTTTTTCTGAAGGTGAAGTGGACGCAGCTGTTGTCCGTCCAGTGTAATCCAATGGCGTGGCTGAAGTCGATGTCTTTGCTGGATGAGAAGACGGCGTCGAGTGTGTGTCCGGCGAGGTGGGTGGGGGTGGTCACCAGCTGCTTGAGTCCGAGGTTGGCGAGGTTGTCGAGCAGGGTGATGGTGTTGCGGTCGTTGTTGTTCTCGGTGGCCGGGTGTGCTGTGTAGATTATCTAAGGTGATGCTTACTATTGTATTGTTTGGGCCTTATCTGGTGAATGCAACTGACCGGCTGTTCTGGTACTGCATCCTTGGGCCGAGTGCAGGCCCTCTGCTGTGCATTTGTTTGCATTTATGAGTGTGTGCATGTGATTCATTTCTTTACGCATTACATCCTTCAACCATATGTGATTTATTGCTGCAATCTTCCAAATGTGTTTGAGGCTTGTTCCATATCTAGTGTTTCCATCATGGGGTGTCCAAATGGTGGAAAGAGGGCAGCTGGGTTATGTTGATCTGATAAAGGGTCACTCTGAAACTGTACCAAGTGGTTTATTGTGAATTTGCACAGTGCAGGCTCTGTGGTGCGCTGGACCCCTGACCCTGCTTCAGGGCCGGTCGCTCCACACACCGCGTGACTCCCCGTGAGTGTGCCAGGCTCCCCGCTGCTGCCCCGAGCTCGCCACTGCCTTGCAGCTGTGCTTGTGGTATTTCCTCGGCGGTCTCTGCCCTTGCTTGTCGCCGCCCCTGAGATTCATTTAATGCATTTTGTACTGTTAATTGTATTATGTTCCTGTTTTTTGTATCTGCCTTGTCTCTGTGCTCGTGTTCTGCCCGTTCTCTCGTCCTCCGTTCCCGCTCTCCTCTCCCCCCGCTCCCCGCCGCTGCTCCCCTGCGGCCCGCCCCTTTTTTCTTCCTCTACCCCCATTCGCCGCCCCGATCCCGCCTCCCAGCTGCTCCTCCCTCCCACTTCGCCATTTATGGCGGAGTGAACGCGTACACGCAGCGAGCACGCGCAGCGGGCGCGCCGATTGTGCGCCGAAGACGCGCCAAAGGCTAGCCCGTCTGCGCCCGTCCGCGCCTGGACCGCGCCCAGCACCAGGACCCCTGGCCCCCGAGGACTCCATCCCACTGGACGGACTTATGACGCCGCAACCCTCCACGCACTCAATGCCGGACGATACCCCGCCTGCTACCGAGCCACCCCGAAACGCACCCACGGACCCTTCACCTGCAAAGCCTGCAATTTCAGCTGCCTCCGGACCTGCACCGCTCCCGCCAAACCAAGCACCAGAAGCAACCACCTCAAGTGCATCCTGCTCAACACACGCTCTGTCCACAGACACGCCGTGGAACTCTGGAACCTGCTCGACACAACATCACCAGACATCGCCTTCCTCACGGAAACCTGGATGAACGCCTCCTCAGCCCCTGACATCGCCATAGCCATCCCAGACAGATAAAAGATCACCCAGAGGGACCGCGTCAACCAGACTGGAGGAGGCATCTCCATCATACACAAGAACACCATCCGCATCTCGACCAACTCCAACGACACCTTCACCGCCGCCGAACACCTCCACCTCCAGATACACGCAGACCCCAAGACGACCCTCAGAGGCACCCTCATCTACAGACCCCCGGGACCACGCACAATATTCAGCGAAGACATCGCAGATTTCATCAGCCCGCACGCCCTCGCCTAATCTGACTCCATCCTCCTAGGGGACCTCAACTTCCACCTGGAGAACAACAATGACGGCAACACCGCCATCCTGCTGGACAACCTCGCCAACCTCGGACTCAAGCAACTGGTGAACACCCCCACCCACTACGCCGGCCACACGCTTGACCCCGTCTTCTCCTCCAGCAAGCACATCTCCTTCAGCCACTCCACCGGACTTCACTGGACTGATCACAGCTACGTCCACTTCAGCTTCAGGAAAAACACGACCCACCACCACCCACAACAGATTCCTCACCGGAGCTGGAGCAAGATCACCGCCGAGCAGCTCACCACCTACCTCCGCCAGAACCCTCCTGCCAGCACACCGGACCCCAACATAGCGGCCAGCAACCTCACACAGTGGCTCACCAACTGCGTCGACGACCTCGCACCTCTAAAGAACCCCCCCAGCAAGCCCAGAAGCAAGAAAGCCCCCCTGGTTCACCAACGAACACAAGGACTCCAAGAAGAACTGCCGCACACTCGAGAAAGCCTGGTACACGATCAGACCTCAGACAACATGACCGCCCTCAAGCACGCCACCCGCAAGCATCACCAGCTGATCTGCACCACCAAGAAGACAGCATTCAAAGAACGACTGGACAACAACGCCCACAACAGCAAGGAACTCTTCAACATCGTCAAAGAGCTCAAAAACCCCAGTGCCGGAAACAACGACATCACACCCTCGCAAGACCTCTGCGATCCCCTTGCCTCGTTCTTCCACTGCAAGATCGCCGACATACACAACAGCTTTGGCGCACCAACCACACACCCAACCGCCGAACCAACACCCCCTACCACCACCCTCTGCAACTGGACCCCGGTCAGCACCGAAGACACCACCCGCACGATGAACACCATCCACTCCGGATCACCTTCTGACCCCTGCCCCCACCACGTCTTCAACAAGGCCGACTCCATCATCGCACCCCAACTGCGGGACATAATCAACACCTCCTTCCACACCGCCACCTTCCCAGAGAGCTGGAAGCACGCCGAGCTCAGCGCCCTCCTGAAGAAACCAACAGCGGACCCCACCGACCTCGAGAACGTCCGCCCCATCTCGCTCCTCCCTTTTCCTGCCAAAGTCATCGAGAAGACCGTCAACAGACAGCTCGCCGCCTTCCTCGAGACGAATGGATCTCTCGACCCCTCGCAGTTTGGTTTCCAAGCCAACCACAGCACCGAGACCGCCCTGATCGCAGCCACCAATGACATCAGATCCCTGCTCGACAACGGTGAAACAGCAGCCCTCATCCTCCTGGACCTCTCCGCAGCATTCGACACTGTCTGCCACCGCACCCTAGTACAGTGCCTCAGCAACATCGGAATCCAAGAGAAAGCACTAGAGTGGATCATCTTGTTCCTCACCGGAAGAACCCAGTGAGTCCGCCTCCCCCCGTTTAGATCCGAGGCCACCAAAGTCATTTGCGGCGTACCACATGGATCATCACTCAGCCCGATCCTCTTCAACGTCTACATGAGCCCCCTCGCAGCCATCGCACGCCAACACAACCTAAACATCATCTCCTACGCCGACGATACCCAGCTGATCCTCTCCGTCACCAACGACCCCGCCACCGCCAGAACCAGCCTACACGAAGGGATGAAAGACGTCACCGAGTGGATGAAGAACAGCCGCCTGAAACTGAACTCAGACAAAAAGGAAGTCCTCATCCTGGGATCATCGCCCTCCGCCTGGGACCACTCTTGGTGGCCCTGGGCACCACTCCCAAGCCAACGGACAACGCACGCAACCTGGGCTTCATCCTGGACTCTTCCCTCTCGATGACTAGACAAGTAAACGCCGTCTCCTCATCGTGCTTCAACACCCTACGTATGCTCCGTAAGATCTTCCGCTGGATCCCCACCGAGACCAGGAAGACCGTCACCCAGGCACCCGTCACCAGCCGACTGGACTACGGGAACACCCTCTACGCCGGAACCACAGCCAAACAGCAGAAAAGGCTCCAACGCATCCAGAACGCCTCCGCACGACTCGTCCTGGACATCCCCCGTCGCAGCCACATCTCCGGCCACCTGAGAGACCTGCACTGGCTCCCCATCAGCAAGAGGATCACGTTCAGGCTCCTCACCCACGCACACAAGGCGCTCCACTACCTGGCCCCAAGTACCTCAACGACCGCCTGACCTTCTACGCGCCCACCCGCCAGCTACGATCGACCAACCTCACCCTCGCCGCCATTCCACGCATCCACAGAGCCATCGCCGGAGGAAGATCCTTCTCCTACCTGGCAGCCAAGACCTGGAACTCCCTCCCCATCCACCTACGAATGACCCAGGACCATCTTCTCTTCAGGAAGCAAATCAAGACCTGGCTGTTCACGCAGTAGCGCCCCCTCTCCCCCTGCCCCTTGATACCCTTCCGGGTGAGTAGCGCGCTATACAAATGCTATGATTGATTGATTGATTGATTGGACTACAAATAGTGGAACATTTTAGAAATTGATCCAATGCTAACACTTGTTACATAAGATATGCAATCTCATAACAAGAAAAGAGGATGAGGAAATTAAGGGTGTCTTCAAAGTACCACAGAGATGAACATGCTGCATATGCAATGGACCCTGTAGATAGAAAACAGGGCAAGCACATGGGGTTTAGAGGAAAAGCCTGTAATAAATTTGTAATTACGTCATTCAGTAAAATGTAAATTTAACAAAGGATTTCAAGAGACAAGACATTAACAGAATTCAGAAAAGCTGAGAGCTAAAAGAAGCAATGCAGTGGAGGCAATATAGTCTAGTTTGTTGTAATTTTCAAGCGACATACGATGGTAGATGGAAAAGAAAGTCCTTCATTTACTTTTTAGTACTTACGTATAAAAGTAGCTATAAAATAAAAAGTTTAATGTATACTATTGTTGACCACAAAGCATTGTGTACAATCAATATTAGTTTTAGCTGTTGGTCGAAGCTAATTTAACCAAATGTTTGGTTTTATTGAGTTATTCTTCAAAGTTATTCAGTGGATTTAATGGCCAGCGAGGACAGAGATTGACTGTTTGTTTGTACTGTTAAAGCAGTAAAAAATAATTACATTTTCATTAAATTAGCTCTAAGATACCAGCGATCATCTACAAATAACTCCGCTGTAAAATATCAAACATGTATTTCAAAACCATTTTGTTTATTAATCGCTTTTAACATGAAATATTTTAGATTCAACCAATAAAAGGTATTTATTGCATTTCTGAGTTCTACATGTTTTCTGGCCCTCGTGTATTTACAGTTTCAATTAAAAAAATGCAGCCCTTAAATGAGCTATTACCACATGATGTACATTTTGATTCTGCAATGAATAAAATAAGGGTGTCACTCATTGAATGGGTTTAGTTAGCCATTAAAATACAGCATTTACTGAGAGTTTTCTTTAAAAAAAGACTAACAGGACACATAGGTTTAGCTTATTTTAAAAGTACACATTTTTTTTATTTCAATGGCTTTATACTGTAATGCGATAGTTGTGTACAGTCGTTTAAATGACCTGAACGCATAATACCTCCCAAAACTAACTCCACACATGGATGGATCTTCATATCCATCCAAATCCATATATAGCAATGAGGGGGTGTATGGATGCCTTTTTTGAAGTGGGTGTGAATTGAACTCTGCAGAAGAAGTAAGATGTATGTAAAAATACATGGATTTGGAATGAAGCATAAATGAATAAATATTTTCCTCAAAAGAACAGAAAATAACAATGAATGACTCCTATATATACTGAAATATTGGTAGGCTATTTCTTAATAAATAATACAGTCTGTGTCCAAAAACTGTAAACTGCTCATTACATTACACTTTAGGTGGCCAGGTTTAGTAACCTAAAACAAATGTAACATGATATATTTGATAGCAAACTACAGGACAAAATGTGTAATTACATAGTCACAGTAAAGTCACATATTCCTGCCTCACTTTGCAGCTATGCTATCTGCTCCTTTTGAATTTCTCTCTTATGGTTTCTCTATCTTTTTTTTCTTTTTTAACAGCTTGAGTGGTTCCTAATCCTGAGCAATATATTAAACAGTTACTTGGTGGTCCTCGTGTTTACCTTTTGATGAGTGTAAGAAAGTGAATTATTGATTGGGGTGGAGGGTAGCCCACCCCAAGTACAAAGAACAATATCTGGTTCACTCTCGGTTTCAATCAGTGCTTAATTTGCATAATATGAAGTGCAGGGGCTCAAATGTTTGTCAAAGACCACACCTACTTTTTACAGCTCCACCCACTTCCTCCACTGGCTTTACCCACTTACTCTATTAGCTCCACCCACATCCTCAACTGGCACTGCTAAAAGTGAGATGTAATAATATCTCATACCCAATCTGAATTTCAGCAAGGAAGCCTTCCTCATAGTAAGATTTTGATAGGAGGTTCCCCTGCCCTGTGAAAATTTTGAAAAAGATTAAATCAAAAGTGCATTAAAGGCACAATGTTTAATGAATTGGCTAGAATCACTAATGCATTGAAAAGGGACAATTCCAGTGCTGTATGTGCTGATTTGAGTAAACAACAATACTGGGGTATGCCATTTTTAACAGAGTCCATGGGGTCATTAGGATTGCGGGTGGACTAAGACTAATCGGTTATTGAGACTGCCCGCCTTGAGGGCGGGAGTCCCGTGGGGGGTATTAGGATGCGCCTGCCACTGTGGCGGGTGCATCCTGCATTTTAAGCATTGTGGCGGGCGGTGCTCTCTGCACCGCCCGCCACAATGCTAAAAATGCACGTATGCATTTGCATAAACAAAGCGGCAGGCACCGCGCGGTACCTGCCGCTTTGTTTATGCAAATGCAGGGAGATACCACAGGTACCCCCCTGTGTGCACCCCACACCTCTCCTTCACTCTGGGGGCCCAAAGGGGGCCGCCAAAGTGAAGACCACATGCCTTTCCATCGTGGCATCGCCGTCACGGAAAGGCATCTAAAAAAGCCCATGCTAATGGGCTCCTAAGAGTTCAAAGATCCAACTTTTACATAGCCAATGTGAAAACACTCAAAAGAGGTAAACTGATCATGCAATACACTTGAATGAGTCACTTTGTCACTTCCAGTGGCCAAAGGGGTTTTGGGTTCATAAATAGTAGAGTATTCCGTTTAGGCGATTACTTTTAGAGAAATAATAAAAAAGATGATTACCTTCCCAATTGGGTTTTGTACTATAACTTACTCCCCTGGAGCTATATCTGCATTTATTAGACATTCAGAATAGTAAAAAACATGGAACTTAACTGGCGTTTCCAAATGTAGTTCTGTATCACACAGACAAGACAGAGATTAGAAAAGAGGCATATATTCAAAATATGACGTTTTAGTTAAAGATTTGTATCTTAACATAAAGCACAGAAAAATGTAATCTCCATCAAAAAGTCCTTGAGGCACCTGGACCAAAAGAATAGGTGCTGGCTTGGCAGTTTGAATTTGACTGTAAATTCTCAAGTCATATCTATTAGTGCAAAATTACCATAGTGCTATACAAAATAAAAATATACAAAAACAAAATAACTAAAAATAAAATATAGATAAAAACAAATAAATACATGCTCTAAAATGAAAATCAAAAAAGAAAGTTAAGTCTTATAAAAACAAACAAAATATATATATAAAATAGAACAATAACTATAACATCTAAAAGAGGAAGAGACATAAATATAACAACATTTTGAATACATTGACACTGTCAGCAATGTGTTATAAATGCAAATAAATAACCTATATAAACTACAACAATAATTAAATATCCATACATAGTAAACCCTAACTTTTCCAAAACATTGCAATGACACTGGTTTTGTCAGTTGGACTGGGAGAGCAAAGCTAGAAAAGCCCACAAACAGTCTTAATTGCTTGTGCATTCGAAGTTTTCCTCTTTCCTTGTATTACTACTAGTGTCATCAGCTGCTCTACGTCCCTTTACAAGCCATGATTGATGAAAGGGAAAGGGGTTGAATCTATTAAATGGTGGACAAACATGATTTAAAAACATTAAAGAAGATGTTATTTCAATCAGCAATGATGCTCTTGTAGATGTGCAAATAAGATTCATTTGAGAAAAGCCCCTCTCACATTCTGCAGTACTGACAGCAATAGTGTGTAAGGCAATTAAAAGCTCCTTGAACTGCCTTTTAATTTCTTTTCCTTCAGATTCCTTATACTCCTTGTAGGCATGTATGGTTTCTTGACTGGTAATACTGAATCTTTTACACAGAGACTCAATATCACTTTCACCATAAAGAACAGGTATCTCATCAGGCCATTACTGGTTGTATAAAACTTTCACTTCGCTAATCAGTGCATTATACTCCGTCTTTTGTCTCCCGTAGACAACATAAGATGTCTAAGATTTTCTGCAAGGCTATGAAAAAACTGTCCCTGTTCAATGATTTTGTCACTGGTCTTTCCTTTGTGCAGCATCACACCTTCACACCATCACATATGTTTTCTTCTATAGCCTTTTTACACTCTAAGAAATGGTTCCATTGCCGACCTACCATTGCCTCAAACACTGCTATTTGCCGACAAATAGCTGTATGAGCATCAAAGATTGTGGAGTCACGTTTCTGTAACTCGAGTGATAACTCTGAAAACTCCTGAAGAGCACCATACATGAGGCCAAGATTAGCAACAAACTGGGTAGATTATAATCACCTTCCTAGGCCTGTGTACATATTTTGTGTTTAAGTGTCACAGGAACCATCATCAGCTACACTAGTAAAGTGCTTGTAGAGAGCAGGATAAGCATTCCACATAGCCTCCACTGTTCTGAAGCTTGATGCAACCCAACGAGCATCTAACACTCTACCTATTCTGCAAAGCTGAATGTCAAGAGATTCTTCACATTCCTTTAGCTCAAACAGATGTAGCATATAGAGAACACATTTTATCAAGTATGTTTTTGAAATGATTTGTAGAGCCAATATTTATCATGACATCATGAACTGCAAGTTCCAGCCAATGTGCTGTGCAGTGCAAGGCTACAATATTAGGTGAGATGTTTTCTTGCAACATCTTACAACACCACTGTGGTGGCCAAACATCACTGAAGCTCCATCACAGGCAACTGAAACCATGCATTTGGGGAGAATTCCTCACTTATGTTAACTTGATCTTTTTTTAGTGCAGATAGTAAACTGTTTACTCTGCCGTCAGCTGACAAATCACTCAGCTCAATGAGGTCAAGGAATTGTTTAGCTGGGGAGTCCTTGCCCGGTAGCTGCATTCGCATGTACACAATTAAACACTGTTTCCTATTTAACGCAGTGGCTTCATCTAGTAATAGACTTACTTTTGGGGAAAGTTCGATACTTTTGTCAAATATCTTCCTCTTCTTTTCTGAGGATATGTGGCACTCTATGTTTGAGCAAGCTACATTAGATTGCAAAACTCATCCCATTTCCAGTCAATTCAACTGGTGGCAATCTATCTCTGTTTCAAAACCATACGCTGGCTTCTGCCGCTTTGGTTCCTTATAAGCTACATGGAATATTCTGGTTGTTGCTGACATTTGTACAGATTGCGCTTTTGCAGTTACTTGCAATGAAGGATCTCTTTTAGCAGTTTCGAAGATTTTTGAAATAGCAACATGAGCATTGCTTTGTGAATGTTCTCAAATCTATTTCCTCAATGATTTCTTCTGTTGTTCTACATTGGTGCCATATGCCTTCACAGTAGACTCAGTCCATTCTTTTGACAATTTAATTCCCCTAGATGTCTCAGCACCAAGAGCACAGACTTGGCGACACACAGAACAGCCAAGGATATGGCATTTAAGAATTAACCACAGATGCTTGCTTCGGAAATATATTTTTTTGGTCATGTTTCCAACCTTTAGGAAGAATTGTGTAAGTAGTTAGTATGTAACCTGTGTCTGCAAAGCATTTGCCCTAACACATTCTATTTAAAAGCTTTCTATGCTCTAGAGTGTTTATGTTGGTTAGAGTGTTTTAGCTCTAGAACTCCATGGTTCAGTGATTGTTGGGATGCCCTGTGGATAGTAAGTTTCTATTCTTCTGTTGTAACTTCAAATAAACAAGAAACTGTTTCACTCTACTGGACCCATCGTACTTCATCACGATAATCATAATTGTTCTATCTCCCAGGCAACGAAAGGCAGCAGAGGTTCCTCTCTGTTGGCTTCCTGGTGTTTACGTCATTGTGCCATCACGCACAACACCTCATAATTTCTCTATCTCCCAGGCAACAAAAGACAAGTGAAGTATGTACACTACATCACTGTTGCTAGGTGACGATATCTCGCCGTGAAAAGTGCTGTTTTGCCATCGATTTCACCCTGCAGTGACACTGCACGGCTTTCAAGCATCAAGGCAACAAGAAACACATTGTTTTGCTGTAAAAGAGGACATTTGAGGTTCTCAATTTTAAGTTAAAGTGAAAGCCTTTTCAACAGTGACAGGCACACTCTTCTTGCCTAATTTAAAGGAGATGATTATTTTTTTCTGCCTGTCACAAATATCCAAGTTGCACTCTTCAACTGTGATAGGTACACCATTCAACATTCCTGATCTGACATTACTTACTTGCACTACAGGATCTCCATACAATCTTTCAACTGTTTACCAAAGTGATAGGCACACCTACCAACTGCTCATCTACTGAATTGTTGAGACACATATTTCATCCCATCCTCATCGCCAGTGTGCAGAAATATGATGGGTCCAGTAGAGTGAAACGGTTTCTTCTTTATTTGAAGTTACAACAGAAGAATAGATATAGAATTTGAACTTTGTTTAAAAAAACTTGATAAACATTACCTTCCATAGGTGAGTACTATTTTAGAGAGGTACCACTTCGGAAGGCCAGTGCAAAAGCCTCAAGAATATGTTGAGTTGTTTGTGTCTGATCTTCGGAAATTATGCGCCACATGCAATTTTGCAGGGTTGTGGGTTTGCAACATAGAGAAGATTAAGGATGAGTTGTTGCAAAAAGATGCCCCAAAATTGGATGAAGTTATCTGAATCACAAAAAGAATTTAGCACTCTCTTGCCTGATTGAGGTCATGAAGTAAGAGAATGGTGCTTCGAGTGATAAAGTGCATAGTGTGATAAAAACGTCCTTGAAACAAACAGAATCTGTAAATTATGCTGGTTGATCGTCTGGCTAACAATAGGTCCTGTCTTGCCTTAACTTCCAAATGTTACAGTTGTGGGAAAATAGGCCATTTAGCAAAAGCTTGTAGGGCTCAGAAAAACAAGAAGAGTAAATGTGTGAAATAATTTTCCTTACAAAACAAGAGTGATCCTAATTGTGATGAGTTACACTGCGGGAGGTGGCACTTCAGGTTGGCCTGAACAAGAGTAAGAGCCCTATTGACAATGTCAAGGTGAATGGCAATACCATCAATATGCTCTATGAATCATGGGCAAGGATCTCTCTGTTTCCTAAAGACTTCTTTGACACAAAGTTGAACTGGAAAGTGAAGGTTTTTAAACCTGACATAAAGCCTCTTGCCTATGGTAGCCAGCCCATACAACTATTTGGTTACTTTGTGGGTGACATTGAGTAAGTAGGGAGACTGACTGCAGGGAAGATGTATGTTTCCTTTGGAGGAGATAGTATTGTCAGCTGGATCCATCAAACAGATCTGGGAGTAATTATGGTTCCAGCTGGCGATCCCTGCATTGTTCTCAGGGATTTTTCCTCTTCTACAGTTTCTGATGTTGTTGTCACTGAACATTTGAAGATTGATCAGTGTGCGACTTGTGTGGTAAGTTTGTACAGGTCTTTAGTGAAAAGTTATGGTGTCCCAGGTTATACACATGAAATCACTCTAGTGGCATCACGTAGAGCTGATGCCACTCCTGTAACGTGTAAGGTGCGCAGTGTACCTTTAGCTTTGAGGGAGTCCATGCGCAATGAACTTTAGAAGTTGAAGAAGGAGGGCATCATTGTGGAAACAGAAGTGAGTAATTGGTTGGCTTCGGTAGTCCTTGTGCACTAGGCTTCTGGAAAGGTGGGGTTTTGTATGGATCTTCAAGCCCTTAATCAGGCCATCATTGCTGACAGGTATTCCCTTCCTAATATTACAGAGATGCTGATGTAATTGGAGGGTGCTGTGGTTTTTTACACATTAGACCTTAAGGCCGCTTATCATCAGATCTGAATTGATGATGACTCCATGGACTTACCAGATTTCATAACTCCATTCGGAACATTTAAATTCATTTGCCTTCACTTTGGCTTGAATTCTGCAGTCTCTTTGTTCAAGCGGGGGATGGAAGATGTTTTGCATGGCCAGTCCGTGGTTAAAGTATACCAAGGCGATATTGTGGTTCAAGGTTCATCCCAACAAGAACATGATGATAGGCTTAGAGCAGTCCTGGGGAGATTAAAGTCCTGGGGTATGACTTTGCGGGAAAACAAATGTAAGTTTAATCTTTCAGAAATTGACTACCTGGGTCACAAGTTGACAAAGGAAGGAGTTAGACCCAAAGATCACCTTGTAAACACCATTGACAATCTTCCTGTACCAAAATCTAGGAAATATCTGGTCACCTTTCTAGGTATGGCAGAATATTATGTTACGTTTGTTCTACAGTTTGCTTGCCGCACATTTTCATTAAGGAAACTTCTAAAGAAAGGTGCAAAATTCCATTGGTCCCCTCAACAAGCTGAATTTGCTGATGTTAAGAAAGCCTTGAGTTGCACACCCTCTCTTCAATTAAGTAAGTAAGTAAGTAATCTTTATTGCGTGATTAATTAAAATCTTTGCAAAATCGTACATTAAAAATTAGGTCACATATACCAATACATTTGTTAAAAAGAGCTTCAATATACGTTACAGTAAGAACAGTTGGTTATACATGACTGGGATAAAAACAGTTAAAAAAGAAACTCCTGATTTAACTATTATAATTATTGTCAATGTCCGTGATGGCGTGCCCTGCATTGTGCTCCATTTAGTGTCCGGTTAGGGTTTCCAATTTGAACTGTGATTTCAGAGTTGCAGCTTCTGCCATTTGAAACCAGATCTCTGTGCATGATCTGTTATATTAGTTAGATTTGACAAAGCTTTTGCAATATTAACATATTTCACCAATCTGCATGCTAGTTTGATGTCACTTCCATCAAAAGCATGCTTTTAGTGCTTGCCTGCGGGTTCGAATCCCTCTCATGTTCCAGGCTGGTTTTAGTAGTAGTTTGCGCTCTTTGTCTAAGCCCCTGCAGCTGCACAATAAATAGAGGATGTCATCTTTAAATTCGCCGCAGATTTTGCGGTTTGTGGCGGTGTCTGACCTTTGCCAAGGAGGAAGGTGCTGGTTGACCGGTAAAACACCCATCCTCAATTTCAGGTATGATTCCTTCGCAATTTTTGAGAATCCTGTTCCCAGGTAAGTTTGCGGCGTGGCCCTTGTGTAACTCTGAATGACAAACCACCCGTGTGCTCTTTTGGATAGGGTGGATTTGTCTTCTTCCAAAGACAATAACTTTACTGTTTTATTTACTAATTCTTTAAAAGTTTTCTGTGAGCCATTGATCTCCCAGAGCTCCTGTATGGCTAAATAGATTATTGCCAAGTGTAGATAGACCGCAGCTGGGTTGTTTTTCTTTTTGTTCATCTCTTTCCATAAGTACGAGTTCATAGAACCATTCTCTGCTCCCTTGATTTTGTACCAGCACTTTGCATAAGACCCGTTCCGTGCTACTTGCTGTTTTTGCAGGCAGAATTCTAGTCTTAGCTGGGCTGGAGAAATATATTGGGGGAGGTTAAAAATTAGACAAATTGCTTTCGACACTGCTTTATCCAGAACTGCTTTGTCTCTTCCTCTCAGGCATTCGCTTCCGTAGGTGATGGTAGGAAGCAATTTTGCTCGAAAGACTTCTAGAAGGGGCGATAGATCAGGGCCTGCTATTTTGTGCTTAATTTTTTTAGTGCTACTGCCAGCGCAGTCCCTTTTGCTCTAATAGTCAATTTGTGTTGTTCAAACAAACCCTTGCTGTCAAAAATTATACCCAAGTGCTTGTACTCATCGACCACCTCCCATTGTTTGCCCTGAAGTTCCCAACGACGATGCCCTTGTTTCCTTCAATTTATGATCATCACTTTTGACTTCTCCAGGTTTATCATTAGCCTAATTCCGTCTGAAAAGTTGCTTGTAGTATTTAAAAGTTGCTGGAGGCCACCTGGGGTTCGACTGATCAATAATAAATCGTCTGCATACAGCAGGTTTGATATTGTTAAGCCTCCTAGATTTAGGCCATGGAGGACGCAGTTGTCTAGCTCTGCTGACAGATCAGACAGGAAGAGGTTGAACAGCATCGGGGCAAGAACACATCCCTGCTTCAGCCCCTTGGTGGTTGTTATTTTCCTCGACAGTTCCTAGTTTAATTTGTATCCATGTGTCTGAAAGAAGCGCAACTAGTTGGTCCAAAAGTTGCGGGCGATTTTTCAGTCTGATAGCTTGGACCAAAGTTTACCTTTTTCGATACTGTCAAAAGCAGACGTGTAGTCAATAAAACAGACAAATAGTGGCTTCTTGATTTTTACTGAGGCGTCAATTAGTAAAGAAAGAGCAATAATGTTATTTGTTGTCCCTGTACTTATTTTAAAGCCTGTTTGGTTAATAGGAATTAATCCTCTCTTTGATGCCCATTCTGTGAGTTCCTCCAGTAATAGACCTGCAAAATATTTTGTGTCTATGTCAATAAGGGCTATTAGCCTGTAATTCTTTGCTTGACACTCTCTTCAAAGTATCGACACTCCTGCCTGCTCTGTATTGATTACAGATTCCAGTTCCAAGGGTTCGGGTGCGGTACTCAAACAAGTAAAAGGTGATACGGTAATAGCTATTATGTTTCTGTCTAGGGCACTTGTGGTCCTGAGGTACAGTATTCAGTAATTGAAAAATAAGCTTTAAGTACTTTTTGGGCCATCAGGAAGTTAAAAAAATTCCTCTGGGGAAGCTCTTTTGTGGTTCGTTCTGACCACAAACCCTTAAAAGACCTGTTTTGCAAGAAGAGCTTAGATGCGGTGTCATCCAGGATTTGTAGGTGGGTGGTTGCATAACAGGACTATTGCTTTATTGTAAATTACATACCCAGTGCAGGGAACAAAGTCGCTGACTGTCTAACTCGCCTTGTTCCTAAACAATCTGGTGATGTGTCTGATGATCCAGAAAGTTCATGGGAGGGTGATGAGTACAAAGTGTGTGAGATCATGGAGGAAGTGATTAGTGTAGAAGACTGATGCTGTGGTCTGTGAAGTGTGTAGATTGTTGCAGAAGGTTGGACTGGCATAAAGAACTTGAGTGAGGAGGTCCGCAAGTTCTAGAATGTACGGTGTGAACTTTCTGTTAGTGGAGGTTTGCCCTGGAGGGGCACCAGAATCGTTCCTCCATCACTGGTTAGGATGAAAATTATCCAATTAGCTCATCAGGGCCACCAAGGCATTTAAAAAACCAAAGAGAGAATTTGTTTACACTTCTGGTGGCCGGGAAATGATCTTCTTGTAGAACATGTGGTGCATAGAGTGTAATGCGTGCAACAAGGTATACAAGACTAGAGTTCAACCTATGGTCATACGTGACGCTCCCACGCGCTATTGGCAAGAGGTGGCCTTAGATCTCCTGGGACCAGTAACAAGCAAATCTGGTCTGTCTTATGTTCTTGTTCTCAAGGACATGTATTCAAGATGGCCTGAAATCAAAGTCATACAAAGCATTGAGACAAGAGATGTTGAGTTTTTAGACCTCATTTTCTGCAGAGAGGGCTCCCTGAATGTCTTTTACTGGACAATTGGTCTAGAAAGAAATGGAAGTATTCTTGGTAAAGAGAGGAATCAAGCACAAAGGTTGTGCTCTCAATCATCCCGAAACAAACAGCATGGTAGAGAGGTTCAAACGGGTGCTAAAAGAGTCTATCCAACTAGCTAGGGCTCAGGGCAAGGACTGGAGGTCTGAGATTGTGGAGAGAGTGATGGTCTAACATCTCCCGCCTCACTCCATTACGAGTAAAATTCCTTTTGAACTGTTTAGGGGTCTGAGTCCCAACACTTATATGTTCCGATCTTGGATAAGAAGTGTACAGGTGTGAATCATGATGTAGTACCCTGGCAGGTAACCCAGAAACTGTAGTCCATCAAGAGAAAAGAGAACTTTGATGCAAGACACCCTGTTTCTCACACAGATGTACGTGTGGGCGACAGAGTGAGAGTGTGTTATCCGCAGAAGTCTGCTGTTTCTAAATCCCTCTGCCTTTTAAGGTGACAAAGTTGTAATGTAGTTAAACTTGATAATGGCCATATATGAAATCTGGAAACTATTGCTTTCATGTGTTCTGGTAGTCAAACCAAACCAGTCGCTCCATTGTGTTCCCTGATACTTCGTCACCTTTATGCAGGAGTTCCCGCACTTATATAGTCCCTGAAGCATTAAGGGACTTTGTTTTGAACTGAACTTTCTTTGTTTTATGTTGCTTAAGTTTTCTTTAATGTGTAGAGGGAAGGTGTGTAGTAGTTAGTATGTAACCTGTTTCTGCAGAGCATTTGCCCTAATAATTCTATTTAGAAGCTTTCTATGCTCTAGAGTGTTTATGTTGGTTAGAGTGTGTTAGGTCTAGAAGTCCACAGTTCGGTGACTGTTGGGGTGCCCTGTGGATAGGATGTTTCTATTCTTCTGTTCAAATAAAGAAGAAACTGTTTCACTCTACTGGACCCATCGTACTTGTTTACAAATGCCTTTCCTAAAAACTCTGTCTGAATGTGGTTTCATTGATAATATGTCAAACTGTTTTCTAGTGCTTGGTATTTCCTCTGTCTCTGTACCAATCTCCACAACATGATGCTGCTGTGTCTTTTGTTCTGTAGGGGTGAGAACGCTGCTGCTAGTAGTGGTTAAGTATGGGCGAAATTTGCAAATTCGCGGTACGTGAATTCGTGCGAAAGCAAATTTGCGTTCCACATAATCCGCGTATTCGTGCGATTTGGCGTGTTCGCGGGGTTTTTTGCGTATTCGCTTACCGCTTGCAACGCACCGACCGCGAAGTTGCCCGTGCGGTCGTACATGGGCGCGGCCATCTTGTGTGCGTTGCGTATTTCTGTTTCCGGGCGCTATTTGCAAGCTCGCATTTTGTGCGGGGCACTATTACGAGTTTGCATGTGTTTTGCGTGCTCGCGGGGGAAATATCGTGCAAACTTATCCAGGCGGTCCTCAATGTGCGCGGCCATCTTGTTTTTCATTCATTGCTATAGTTCTGGGCATGGCTTTTCTATCATCTTTCAATCTTTGCAATCCTTTGTTTCTTTGGACTTGTTTTGGCTCTTTTTTGCTCATTATCTATCTCTCTATTTGTCTAGAACTCTATTTTGTGTTTTTTCCAACTTTTTGTTACTTTAATACCTACTTTTTTTGTTTAGCTCTCTCCTTTTTTTTCCCCCCTATTCTTTTCTTCTTTTGCCCAGTACCATGGCAAAGGGAGCCGGGAAAAGCAAGGGGAAGGGTCCCGCACCCTGTACCCGGCTCCCAAGCGGGCGATTGAGGGAGGAGGATGTAGTGGCCAGGGAGGTTTTTACCACGGTGGAGGTGGCCGCTCCTATATTTTTTGTTCTGCGCCACCTCCCTAAGACCGTGGCAGCAGGGGGTAGGCCCGGTAAAGGGTATGGCCTCCGCGAGCGTCGCCATGGTGGGATAAGGTGTGCCGGGCCATGCGCAGGGAGTCGGGGGTCCGGCGCACCTATGACCAAGCGAAGCACCAGTGGGCTAACCTCCTCGACCGGGAGCAGGACCTGCTCGACCTGCTAGGCATGGAGATCCCTGGCCTTGGTAAGTAGCTATTTAATAACTACTTTGTTTTCTTCTGCTCTGAATTATATTGCTAATATATGTTTTTCACGAAGAGCAAGAATGCTGCAGATTCGATTACATTGCAGGTAAAATAATATTAGCTTCTGCGATTGTAGGTGCTTGTCTCCTCTACTTACTTGTTTGCAAGTTTGTGCTCATTTGGCCTGAATATGTATGAGTGTAGTACTTTACAGAACTGCATAATTCTAGCGAGACAAGTCTAGTCCTTCCTTTGTACTCCTGCTGCCACTAAGAAGAAGAGATAGGAAGAGATAGTGCTGGATTGATAGGTTGAGTATATTTTGACTTGTTCTTAGTAGTAGGACATTTTTTAGTGGTCTGCAATCATGATGTCTGTCACGTCGCGTGCTGCTGCGTGATGGCAGTAGTAGTAGAACCTTTTTGTTGTTGGTTTAGTTAATGATTTACATAACTTTCCAAGTAGACGGTCTGCGAATCCAGCAATACTGTACTAGTATCCTCCTAGTTGACTAGATCAGATAGGTCAATACATGTAGTGCAATTGTTGTTAATTTGTTTCCCCGAGATAATTTTAGATTGTGGTCAAAGAAATCAAATATTTCAAAAAAACAATCATCCGTTTTGTGTTTATTTCATGATCATCAGAACCTCCCAGGGGCAAGAAGACAGCAACACCCCAGACTCCGGAGGAACAGAGTGGGCAGGAATGGTCCTCTGCAGGCTCTTCTCCTGGCCCCAGTCAGTTGTTCTGTTGTTAATATAATTATACGTCCCTAACATTTACAGCTCCTATTCATTCCAAACTGTTTCCTAATTCTATTTTTTACAAAATAGTCTTTGATCTTCTTGTAGACTGTTTCTACATTCTTATCCTGCCTCTCTACCATCACTCTCTGTGCTACTACTATTTACTATTATTAGGAGTCGGTCTGTGTAGGTAGCTAAGCTTGCCCAGTCAGCAAACGGTGTTAAACAAAACTCTGATCCAGCAATAGCTCTAGAGGCACTGAGTGCAGTCCTCTGGGTTGCCCTTGCTGTCTATTCCAGTCTTGTTAATGTTAGTGCTTTGACAATTTCCAACAACAAAATGTCAATGTCCATCAAGAATAAGCTTAGTACTTGGCTTTTTGATTTGATAGTAGCACATACCATACCGCTAGTGTTTCAGGGACTATTCTGCACATACAGAAGTATGGACAAGAGAAATAGGACATTGTTGCTGATAGGTGCAGTTCGACTTTCCGCATACCTCAGTCAGAAGTAACTGTGCGGGACTCGGGAGCCCTCACCTTGTTGGAACTGCAAGTCCTCCTGGTAGTGATGAGGAGTAGTTGGTTCTGTCTGTAATTATAAAAATGTTGCACGTTAAAAAGCAAGCATTCATCAGTTGTGCCAAAAAGAGTTGCATGTTATGGCTAAGCATATAAGTTAACTCCCTCCCCAAAACCGTGACTTCTTTTCAGTCCCAATAATTAAAAATTGTTTAACATTTTCTCTTCCATTACGAGACGAAATAGGGGGTGGTGTATGGCATCTAAAAATATGACTTGTATTTTCTAGGCGTCACAACATCGGATGCGGCACTAGATCCCACCACCAGTGCCGGGGCCAGCAGTGCGGAGGGGTGCAGAGGCGCCACAAGTGCCACCAGGAGGAGCTGAGGGGGATGGCTCAGCAGCGGCGGACGGTGGTAAGTTATTATTATACTCCTTACTTATTGACATTTTAGAGTAGGCTCGCAAAGGAGTGTATGATGTACTGTACAGTAGACAGTACACTACTACAAGTACACTGTACTGTTAAGAACAGTAACTGATTTAGTACTACATTTTAGCCAATCACTGAGAAAACAGTCACCCTTGACTTAGCAATAGCATTAGCGGCGGTAGTTCTCGAGTAAGCAATGGCCCCCTCAATTTGACTTCAAATCAGCTGGGAAACTATTATCATGAAGCCAAGTCATATCAGATGAACTTGAGGGATGTGATCAATGAAAAGGGAAAGAACTTAGGGTCAATGGAAGTACGAGCAAGTCGTAACATTTATGACTGTAAAAATGATACGTGTTTTTGAATGCAGGCAGAGGTGGCTGATAGGAAGGAATCAGATGCATGGCTGCTTGAAGCAAGGATGGTTGGAGGAGAAAGAAAAAGTGACTGCCTGTGTGGGTGAATCAGAAAATGTATGTGTGGTGTGCATTGCAATATATCATTTGGGTGAAACTCAAATGCAAGTCAAGACGGTGGTTTACCACATAAAATGAAAAGGGTGTTATTTGGTTGTTGAGAAAAAGTAAAGTTGTTACAGTTGAGACATTAAGAAGAATGATAGAGGTTTACTTTGGAAGCCTGGATGGTATCTTCTTCCTCATACATAGCAGAGGTGTATGTAGAGCAGACGCTCAGTGCATGAAGAGTGTTACTTTGTTCGAACAGCATGTCCGTGCCAGAGTAGCAAAGCAGAGGAAATCCAAATACTACAAGTTGTGATTGTTCAGAAACTCTCCCTTGCCTAATGTAACAGTACAGTAGTTTATTTTGCAAGCACAGCATATATTGTGTATGTAATGTATAGTTGACAATTATATCAAGTCAAGTCCCTTCCTCCGGAAATTATGGTTACCACACTCACTCCCTATGTTCATAATTTTCTTTCTGCTGTGTTAATCATGGGTGGACTATCGCTGTTGTTCATTCAATCTATCACAACAAAGCACCTAAAGTCATCCATCATATACGCAAAGAGATCATGTTATCGGCTGGATACATGATCAGAAATGAATAGTCTTCATTTTCCTTTTGTAGTACTGAAGGCCCAGGGGGGGCAGTGCAAAATATAAATTACATTGAGCAGTAGCCCTTGATGTAATCGAGTATGGCCAGTGCCACTCCTACACAAAAGTAGGAGCTTCCCTATCTCCACCTGAATGTACTGCTTAAAGTAATGCATGCAAGTCTGCGTCATCATGGCTTGTGTCTCTTTTTCTTGGGTGCAAGCTGACTGAGCTGGCATTATGCCGGCTACCACAAGTTCACGTACAAGTAATTTCTTTTGCAAAACTAGAGAAAAAACAGAAGAATACTGGTGTTTCTCTGACTCTCTGACTATGTATTGAGTCCATAGTGCTGCCTGGTTGTAGAACTCCTGAAACTCTCACTGTTACAGGCCTACAAAGACGGCGGAAAGATACATGCCAAAATGGTATACTGGGCTTGCAAATTGCTAGTGTTACTGTGAGACAACTTTCTGTTGGATTATTTTGTGTTATTGTTAAAGAGTATTGGTTACATTATTTTTCTTTCTTTCCTCATATACATGCTCCCAAAAATCTCACCAGACAGGAGATGGCTGTCCGGGCCAGGGCCCGGAAGCTGGAGGCCATTTGTGAGGAATATCGGCGGCTGTGGGCTCGGGAACAGGAGGAGGGGGCGTCAACATCAACAACCTCCTCCAGTGCCCCCGTGTCCACCAGCCAGCTGCCTCCAGCACGGCGCCGTGCTTGGACAGCCTCCCGCCGACGCTCAGCTGCAACACCACCACCAGCTGGCCCCCCCAGAGCCTGGAGGGCATGCCTGCGCCGTCTACGCCTCAGGGTGGACTACCTGGAGCGCAAGGTGGACAATCGGGACCGCCTGTCCAGACACCGCCGGAAGTGACTCTGTCCCTTGCCCCTTTTTTAAAGACTGTTGACTGGGTTTGAGTGTTTGATTGGTTCAGATGCTCAGTCCATCACCACCCCGTTTTTGTACCACTTTGTTCGCCATGAGTTGGCAGGGTATGCTCAGACGTGAGTCCCTTGCTCACTTTGCCACTGGATTCAAGCAAGCCGGGCTGAAGACAGCTGAAATGCCAGAAACCGGTCCTCGGAAGCTTGTTTTCGGTCCAGGGAAGGCATGGCTTGGCAGTTCGGGCTGGACTGTTCCCATGAGGCACAGGGTCAGACTGATTTACATATGGCCATGTCTGAACTGGGGTGGCAGAGTGGGCTGAAGAACGGGGATGGATTAAACCCAGATATGTTGACTGGGTGTGAGTGTTTGATTGGTTCAGATGTTCCGTCCATCACCACCCCCTTTTGTACCACTTTGAGAATAGAGCTAGGCACAGCGCTGGCTGCATGCAAATGGTGATTACGCCACCCCGGACCGAAATTCCGTTGTTGTGGTGTTAGTAGGAGTGGTACCACACTAGCAGTAGCAGTATATGACAAATAAAGTAAAAAAAATAGACATTGAGTGGCCTGAGAGGAGTATTAGAAGGAACAGTAGCCTAAGCAATGCTGAAGATAAGTATGGGGAAAAAAGAATTGCATGGATGATTATGGCTACAACAAAAATAGTGACACAGCAGCGTAACAAGTCTTCTTGACATGTAGGAGGATGATGTTGACGATGGATCCAATTGATGGTGGGCATGAAATTCAGAATTTATTTTAAAATACTCGTTTTTTTAACCAGAATTACAATATCATAGGATTCCTCTAGCTGCCTTAAAATTTATTTGAGGAGGTTGCTTGCACCTTATCCTCCCCAGCAAGTGTGTGGAATTATTTTTGTAATTGACTCACACCTCAATGAAAACCACACAGCCCGGGGGAAGAGGGTTAGGGTTTGAAACTCGGATGGGAATGGGGTTTGTGGGGAAAGTTTTGTGGAGAGAGGAAAAAAAAGCACAGCATGTACAAACAACAAATGAAGATAAACAAATTGTTGGATACAAAGCTATCCATAAATCTTTTAAGGGACATTAAGGAAGTGCATGCACTACTGCATGCATGAAGTTGTTTGCTAAATGGATAGGTTACTGAAAAGTAAGTAGTACTTTCTACAATGTACTAACTATGAAGAAACAATTTGACAGTACAGGGCTGCAGTAATTACGCAATTTGCCTATCTGCCATCAAAGAGAAGAACCACTTAGTACATTAAATTAGTTTAAAAAATAGCAAAGAAAAAAGTACACAATGGCTGGAGGGATGAATTGAAGCAGTGAGCAAACAAATGCACAGAGTCACACTCATAGAAGTTCACAGCAATAACATTACTTAAAAAATAAGTAGAAATGAAGATGGATACCGTAACTGTATGTTGTTGTAGTTGTCCTGTTGAATTTAGGAAGTTGCATGCATCCAGCCATTCCTCTTTTTTGCGGTACTCCTCCATTCCATCTGACGCTCCGTCGATCAATGTTGGGGACCAGTAGACACCTAGTCCACTGCCTGCCTGGCAGATGCTGAATTGTGGCTCGCTAATGGTAAGCCTGAGTTCATCCTTTTTCCCATTGCACAGGGTAAAAGCCGGCCTGTAATTGTTGATGGAAAAACAGGAAGTCATATTAAAACACCACGGAGAAAAAATATAAGGGACGCTGTGTAGTGCAAAATAACACTTTCAGTTTCAGAGTCGATAGTATTACAATACATACAAGCATCATTTCGAAAGTGCGTACTCTGTGTCTCCTTTTCAAGGATTAATAAGTGTGGGTGAAATTTGCGGATCTTTCCCCTCAAGCTAGGTGTAAAGTGTAAACTGCGATTTTAGAACAAAATTAGACCTTCCCAGCAGTGTCTCCAGACACCTCAACCTACCCCCAAAAAAGTAGAACACCCCCAAACAGTCCAAAAGCAAAAATGGAAAATGCCACACTTAGAAAATCTACAGAGGTCTACCTGAAAATCGCTCTCAATGCGCTCTGCAGCTAGGCCCTAACCCCCCTTTTCCACATGGATTTTCTTCAAACCACTTGCAATCAAAATAGGACCTTCGCAGCAGTGCTCCCAGACCCCCCAACTCACCCCCAAACAGCCCCCCAAAAACACGCAAGTGAGCTAAAAAAGAAAAACTTTTTCACCATGGATTTTCTCCAAAGCACTTGGATCCAATATTAGACCTTCCCAGCAATGCCCCCAGAGCCCTCAACCCACCCCCAAAAAAGTAGAACACCCCCAAACAGGCCAAAAGCAAAAATGGAAAATGTCACACTTAGAAAATCTACAGAGGCCTACCTGCAAATCGCTCCAAACGCGCTCTGCAGCTAGGCCCTAACCCCCCTTTTCCACCATGGATTTTCTTCAATCCACTTGCAATCAAAATTAGACCTTCCCAGCAGTGCTCCCAGACCCCCAACCCACCCCCAAAAACCTAGAACCCCCCCAAACAGCTCCCCAAAAACACGCAAGTGAGCTAAAAAAGAAAAAAAAATTCACCATGGATTTTCTCCAAACCACTTGCATCCAATATTAGACCTTTCCAGCAGTGCCCTCAGACCCCTCAACCCACCCCCAAAAAAGTACAACATCCCCAAACAGGCCAAAAGCAAAAATGAAAAATGCCACACTTAGAAAATCTACAGAGGCCTACCTGAAAATCGCTCCAAACGTGCTCTGCAGCTAGGCCCTAACCCCCCTTTTCCACCATGGATTTTCTTCAAACTACTTGCAATCAAAATTAGACCTTCCCAGCAGTGCTCCCAGACCCCTCAACCCACCCCCAGAAATGGAGAACACCCCAAAACTGCCCCCCAAAAACACGCAGGAGTGCTATCCTCAGTGAGGCCTACCTTTAAATCGTGCCAAACACACTCTGCAACTAGGCCCAAATCCCCCTTTTCCACCATGGATTTTCTTCAAACCACTTGCAATTAAAATTAGACCTTCCCAGCAGTGCCCCCAGACCCGTCAACCCACCGCCAAAAACCTAGAACACCTCCATACAGCCCCCCAAAAACACACAAGTGAGCTAAAAAAGAAAAACTTTTTCACCATGGATTTTCTCCAAACCACTTGCACTCCAAATTAGACCTTACCAGCAGTGCTCTCAGACCCCTCAACCCACCCCCAGAAATGGAGAACACCCCCAAACAGCCCCCCAAAAACACGCAGGAGTGCTATCCTCAGCGAGGCCTACCTTTAAATCGTGCCAAACACGCTCTGCAACTAGGCCCAAACCCCCCTTTTCCACCATGGATTTTCTTCAAACCACTTGCAATCAAAATTAGACCTTCCCAGCAGTGCCCCAGACCCCTCAACCCACCCCCAAACATCTAGAACCCTCCAAGCAGCCCCCCACAAACATGCAATACTGCTAGGCCTCAGTTTAAATTGTGCCAAAACGCTGTCTGCAACTAGGCCTAAACCCCCTTTTTCCACCATGGATTTTCTTCAAACCACTTGCACTCAAAATGAGACCTTCCCAGCAGTGCTCCCAGACCCCTTAACCTACTCCCAAACATCTAAAACCCCCCCAAGCAGCCCCCCAAAAACATGAAATACTGCTGTCCCCAAAACATGGGAATATCTCAAATCGCGCCTTGACAAAAAAGTGCTGTTTTTAGCACTTCCACTACTTCGATCCTCTTGAAACTTACCAGGACACTTGTTCCAGTGATTCCCAAGAATCTCAGCAAGGCAGAACAAAATCGTTCCACTGTAAGGTGTACGACTAGTTCACCAAAACACGCACGCCAGCAAAACACCAAAAAAGGCCACAATTCGGCCAATTCTGAAAAATCGCCAAACCCCCCTAAAACCTTGCCAAAATCATTATGAATGAGCCTGCATCGGGCCCTGAGCCCTAGACTCCAGGAACCCTACCATAATATTAATTAAACCCAAAAACCCTAGTAAACCGCACTGAACTCTAAACCCTAGAAATGCTTTGTCTGTCTGTGTCAAAGAGCCTAGATATGCTACACCAGGTTGCTTCACTCAGTGGTGCCTGCCTTGACCGTCTGCATGGCCCTGCTGCAAGCATGGGCCAAAAACAAAAATCCGTTCCGGCAAATTCACAATCCGAGAATCTCGCAAAATTGCAGAAAATTTGCAAACTCTTGAGCGTAACAGATTGTTGCCCCATGCTTGCGGCAGGGCCATGCAGGCGGTCAAGGCAGGCACCACTGAGTGGAGCAACCTGATGTAGCATACCTAGGCACTTTGACACAGACAGACAAAGCATATCTAATTGTATGCAGCAAGCCACATAGCCCCAATTTTACATGAACTGCTGTACTCTGTAATCTGCCTGGCATAACAACACTACACTGCCTCGACCACTCCATACCGCGACTAGAAAGACATGTAGTTCTGCTGTAGTAGTTGTTGTAGACTGGTTTACCTGTTTGACACTCACAAATTGGCCATAGTTCTTCCCTAAACCGACGCTGATGATCCATCTATCCCAGTGAGTGACTGTAAAGAAAAAAGATATAATATTTAATCAATTATCATGGTATATTGGCAAACAGTAAGTCCAAGGACATTTTGCATATTGGAAAATACAACGTAGTGGCCCCTGCAGTTGAAGTACAATTTGAATTAAACAAGGTAAAAAAAAGCAGAGTAGACTTGAGTTATATTTAGTGTGTAAAAGATTAAATAATAACAGAAGACATGTGATTCATTTCAAGCACAACAAACAAACAGCAATTGCTTTCATCAGAGCCAGACCGCTATTGATGTCCACTACATGCCATCTTCTTCTCATTATTCATTACCTGTTCCACTTTTTGTCCACATCTTCTTCTGAAAGTGCGGGACCACAGGGCAGCCTCTCCTGTCAATTTCAGAAGTAACTGTCAGCAATCAGCAAGCATGTAGTCAGTAATTCCAGTCCCACTTGAGGGGACTCGTCTACGAGTACGAAGACAAAGTTTCTTTATTCTGCGTAATCCAGCCATCTGCCTTGAGGTAAATGGATAGGGGAAGTCTGGAGGAGGAGAATAGAGATTGAGTTGTGAACTTGTGAACCTCAGGAATGCAGACTGCGGCACCTTCAAATCAATAAGGAAAGAAGAGGAAGACCGTGCTTCTGATAGACTTGTTGTGATTAGGTGATTAGAGTTTTGTTGTGGTAAAAATTGCAAAACAAAGAAAGACACACAGGAATAAAAGTGAATAAGGACGAAAAAAAGGAAGTCATTTTCAGGCCTCGGTTTCAGGGAAGTAGAGCTCGTCCTCAAACTCTATGAATTGAGACAGGAGTAGGTCAGCTAACAGAGAAGAACTTCCGTCACCTAAGTCGGTGTCCTCTTCTTCCTGCGTGCATTCACGTATTTTGTAATCTGGTGGTATGAGGTGCTGATTCATCTTGATCACTGTTAACTTCTCCACATTTTTGGGTGAGAGGCGGGTCCTTTTTGAAGTTACAATGGCACCAGCAGCACTGAAAACACGTTCAGAAGACACGCTTGTGAGTGGGCAAGACAAATAATTTAGAGCCAGATTGGTGATCAGTCGCCAATGAGGCCTTTTCCAATACCAATACAGCAATGGGTTCTGATTAACAAAGACCTCTGTTGGGTCATCCAGATAGGCCTGCACCATCGACTCAAGGTTCTCCCGGGTTGCTCCACTTTGCGTACCATCTGTGGCCTTTGCATCACTGGAACGAGCAAACCCTTGATGAGTTAGCCAATCCGCTTCCGACAATATTATGGCTGGGCCGGGTGCAGGTGAGGATGATGATACGGTTGCTGGTGTCGTTAACGGCTGTGAGGGAAAGTGACTCCCTTCGGCCACAGATTCAGAAGTGGAACTTGACGCCGTATGGCCTGCTGATTCAGTTGTACTTCTGCCGGCTCCTTCAATTTTCTGCCGCTCTTTTTCGAACCGAGTGACTGACACAGCTAGCCAATGTTTGTACTTTGAAACATCTGCTTCATCAAAAGGAATGAATGCTTTGCTGGCCACTGCCTTTTTGTACCGTGTATCCAGAATAGTGGCACAAATGTAATGTTGTTCTGTATGTATGTTTTTAAGCCTTTCATTGTCAACTAGGTGGCTTAATAACCTCTCCGCCAACTGATATGCATCTTGCTTTTCAGCATTATCTCGGAACGTTGAAGACACCGCCTTCAGTTGGTGCTCTAGCATGCGCAACAATGGGATAGCTTTGCCCAAAGAACAGTCCTCCCTGCTGACTTCACGCCTGAAGACCTCAAAAGGACGAAGCATGTCTGTCAGGCTTGCAACTAGCTTCCATTCCTCCAACTCTAGCCTCATGTCTTTCATAGTAGAACCCAGTTTATAGACATACTCATTTATTACCCCCCACTGCTCAGACAGACGCTCAAGCATGTAAACGGTTAAGTTCCAACGTGTTGCCACCTCCTGGATGAGTCTTTTGACTGGCAGTCTACGTTCATGTTGCATGCTCCTCAGCTGCTTCCTGGCCTTAAAAGAATAGCTGAAATGTGTGCAGAGTCTTCAGCAGGTGGTCAGTAACTTGTTGACTGTGGTTTCTTTTTTCAAGAAACCTTGCACAACAATGTTAATACTGTGCGCCAAACACGGCTCTCTGAAATAGCAACCCTGATGCATGGCCTTAACTATATTACCGCCATTGTCCATGGAAACATAACCAATCATGCGATTTCTTGGATGCAGCCATTCATATACCTTCCTATCAAACTCCTCCAAAAGGTTAGGTGCAGTATGACATTTCTCCATGTCAAACATGGCTACTGTTGCATGTTTCCGAGTAGCTTGAAAAACTGTGTCCGTGTCAACACCCACTTTTAACTTGTCTTTAACCCCTGCAAAAGAGACCCAGTGTGCAGTGATGCACATGTAATCAAGGGCTTGGCAACTGGTCCACATGTCTGTTGTCAGGTGGATAGTGTGAACAGCACTCTTCTGAATAGCTGCGCCAATCACCTCCAGCACATCTTGCTGGAGGGAAGCCCGAAGGTCAATCCCGAGTAGAAGAAGATCCGTGCTCTCTCATGTAGAGCCGAGCACCATCTGTCAATCGTAGGCAGTAGCCTACTACTGCCTACGATTGACAGACGGTGCTCGGCTCTACATGAGAGAGCACGGATCTTCTTCTACTCAGGATTGACCTTCGGGCTTCCCTCCAGGGTGCGATATTTCCCTCCTGTGATTCCTGATCCCCTGTCCCCCACCCCTCCCCTGTCTTGATAAAGACCCGCCGTGACCACCAATCGGGGCACTTAAGGGTCGAAACGTCGACGCATAATACTGGTCAAGAAACTTCCGGGAACAGGCGCAATTACCATCGTGTGTCCTTGGAGCATTCACTTAGAACTCTGACCGTCAAACCAAAACTTTCCCTCCCCACTTTTACCTGTGTACAATACTGTATGAATTTGTAAATAAGTGTCACTGAATTTGTTTCACTACTCACTTTGTTCACCAATAGTCACTCTTCACATGTTTTTAACATTTATTGAAACTGAAATGGAATGAAGAAATTCCAGTGTTTTTCATACATAAAAACTTTGAACTAAATTTGTTCTCAGAGAGGTTTAATTGAATGTAATTGATTGTCATTCTTTTCATTATAATATGAGCTAACACAGCCTTTACTTAAAGTAATTTGTTACGCCACCCGACAGAACCATTGTTTCTTTCATCGGGTTCCAATCAAGATCAAGGTCATCAGAAGGAAGGGGGCTTGAAGAAGAACTTGTAGTGGACCTCCTTGACCTTTTTCTTGCTGGGGATCTGGAAGACAATGGATCATCCTCAGGAGGAGTGGCTTCCTCGGATGATACCTCCGCTTGAATCTCGATTTCCTGATGTGCCCCTAATTCTGGAGGAAGAAGCATTGTGGACAGTTGTGCCGCTCCATGCGCCTCTAGTGCACCTCTCCTTGCGCCTCTCCTGGCGCCTCTCCTTGCACCTCTCCTTGCGCCTCTACTTGTGCATGTACTTGCGCCTCTCTTTGCGCATGTACTTGCGCTTGTACTAGTTGCACCTGTGGTTGTCGTTGCGGCTGTGGTTGTTGAACACTCGTCAGCTGAGTTACACCCTGAGTTGATTGGGTGCTACTTTCTTGCGATGAGCCAACATCACTGGTCGATGGTGATTGAACAACCAAAGTGGCTGCCTCTGCAGCACTCATGGACTCGGACCTAACTTGGTGTGGTGGCACTGAGCCCATTGAAGCTAAGGTGCTGCTCCCAGCTTGGTCCCCGGCGGACCCCACTGCTGCAGGCGTTGTTTTTTTCCCCGAAAAAAGTGTCTGTGGGCACACCAGTCTCCTTGGTAAGTGGCACCACTTGTTTCTTCTGCTCCTTCTTATTGGCCGTGTCAACTTTCTTTGTAGAGGAGCTACGGCCACCTTTCTTTGGGCCCTTCTTCTTCAGATGTCAGAACAGCAGGCCGCAGTTGCACGAGTTGCAGAGTTGTCTGTGGCCACACGTGACGTTGTGCTGCACACACCGCTGAAGGACTTCGTCCTGGCTCTGGTGTTTCTCTTGTGCACCTAAAAGCAAAGGAAGCCAGAGGAACATCAGTTAAAAGCCCCAAAACGTCGAAAAACACACAAAAATCAACACAATCCAATGCCATCCATGCCCTCAATGATGCCCTCAAGAGGCCCCACACAAAGCCTTGGTCCATGCACCACTCAATACCCCTGGGCATAATGGGTGAAAGCAGGGCAGGCTGGTTGCAGGCCTATGGCTCAAAGCACACTGCCTGGCTTCAAAATGGCCCCTTTTCACCAAGCCACATGGCCAGGCCCTGCCTGGACCAGGCCTCAAAATGGCCCCCACCCACATGGCCAGGCCCCAACAACAACACCCCAAGAAGTAAAAAAACACACAAAAATCAACACAATCCAATGCCATCCATGCCCTCAATGATGTTTAAATTCAAGAGGCAACACACAAAGCATTGGTCCATGCACCACTCACTACTCCTGGGCATAATGGGTGAAAGCAGGGCAGGCTGGGTGCAGGCCTATGGCTCAAAGCACACTGCCTGGCTTCAAAATGGCCCCTTGTCCACCAGCCACATGGCCAGGCCCTGCCTGGACCAGGCCTCAAAATGGCCCCCACCCACATGGCCAGGCCCCAACAACACCCCGCAAAGTCCAAAAGCACACAAAAATCAGCACAATTCAATACCATCCATGCCCTCAATGATGTTTAAATTCAAGACCCCCCCACAGAAAGACTTGGTCCATGCACCACTCATTACACCTGGGCCTAATGGAAGAAAGCAAGGCAAACTGGGTGCAGGCCTGTGCACACTGCCTGGCTTCAAAATGGCCCTTTGACCCCCACCACATGGCCAAGCCCTGCCTGTACCATGCCTCAAAATGGCCCCCACCCACATGGCCAGGCCCCAACAACACCCCAAAAAGTCGAAAAACACACAAAAATCACCACATTTCAATGCCATCCATGCCCTCAATGATGTTTATATTCAAGACACCCCACAGAAAGACTTGGTCCATGCACCACTGAGTACCCCTGGGCATAATGGATGAAAGCAAGGCAAACTGGGTGAAGGCCTGAGCACACTGCCTGGCTTCAAAATGGCCCCTGGAGCCTTGACCCCCACCACATGGCCATGCCCTGCCTGGACCAGGCCTCAAAATGCCCCCCACCCACATGGCCAGGCCCCAACAACACCCCAAACAGTCGACAAACACATAAAAATCACCACAATCCAATGCCATCCATGCCCTCAATGAAGTCTAAATTCAAGGGACCCCACAGAAAGACTTGGTCCATGCACCACTCACTACCCCTGGGCCTACTGGCTAGTGAGGCTTTACAGGCACCCCAAAATGAAATAAAAAAAATCAACATATAACAGTGAGCTAAAATTATATGACATAAATGAGAATTAAGTTAAAAAAAATCACAGAAACAGTTGTATCATGCACCCATGACTAACCCAGGGCCTACTGGATACTGTGGCTACCCAAAATATATATATTTTTTAAGTTGTGAAAAAAGTTTTAAAACTGTAGTTGCAGCAACTGCAATGCCCCAAACAAACAACACCAACTTACTTGTAAAATCTCAAGTCCAAAAGTGATCCAAACTCCAAAGTAGAAAAAGTCCTCAAATACAAATATCCAGCAGCAGCCACAAAAATTAATCCTTCCAGCTCCAGATCCAAATCAAAAGTGACCAGGACATGGACAAAGCACTGGGAGGAGCCTGCTGGACCAGAACAGGAAGTTGGAGACTCTGGGGTACTTCCTTCCTCCCAACCCCCCCCCAAAAAAATGGACTCCTTGCACCAAAAAGTGCAGCCAAATGTCAATCTGAGGAGTTATTCTGATCAAAATCATCATTTTCAGAAGGTTTATGCTGCCTGCGGTGGATTTCTTGTGCAGAATTGCAACTTCTCCAATTTCGGGAAAGCAAGCTGTTCAAAACTCCCACCGGAAGTCAGCTGCGCGCCGCATCTACGTGTTTAGCATTGTTTACTCCCGCGATGCGTGATTGCGGGCCCTTATGACGTACTCGCATTGTCAAACTCTCGCTGTGCAGGATGGCGGGCCGCGATGACGTAATCGCGGTCAAAAAACTCTCGCGCGATCACGCAGCAAGATCCAAATTGGCGCAGCACACGCAAACCGGGAGAAAAAAAACTCGCGAACACAGAATCACGGTAAGTTAACACCTTGCGCGCTATATTGTATTTTTCAAGCACGACCAAGCAAAAAAATCCGCCTGCTTGCAAATTTACAGATTTTGGGGCAAATTTGCGGGATTCGCGGACCGCGAAATTGCCAAAAATCCGCAAATTCCGCAAACTAAAAGGATTTTACGCCCACGCTTAGTAGTGGTGTCACTCTCATCTGGTGCCTTCTCTTGCACTTCATAATCTTCCTTGTTCCCTTCATCCATTGGAAGTACACAGTCTTTTCTAGCAAGTTTGCTAGCAGGCTCCTCATCATCTTTGGGCTTAAATTTTGTGAAGTAGCTTGAAATCATCCTCTGTTCAGTGTGTGTCATTCCTGGGAAGCAAAGTGAAAGAAAACACAATAGACAATTGCGAAGTGTGATGTCAATTCATATAAGTATCAGGCACAATTAATATTTATTTGCAGTTTGCATCAAAGAAATATCTGCATCTGCACATCTATTACCATCAATGACTGACTACAAGTTTAACCCACATGTATCTTACTTTACTTACCCAAATTCGGGTCTTTTCCAATTCATACCCCTGCCTGCCCTGCAGTGCTCACTTGAAAGACACACAAAATCTTTAAAGTTTGCCTCACGTTTAAGCTTTGGCTTCTGATATTACTCCAAAAGCAGGGTGAAATTAGTGGCAGTGTGCAGAGTTAGTTTCACACTGTCAGTCACAAAAATTATTAATTAATCAACATTCAGGGCCAGACTGGGAACCCGAAGACCCTGGCAAGTTTTGTTAGACCAGCCCCCATACGGTGCTTAGCAAGCGAGCCTAACAACTTCTATAGGTGTTTGGGGGGGGGTGAAAATTCTCCCCTCAAGAACATTTTGTGAAAAGAAAGACCAAAATGGTGCACAATACATTTTCCATTACCTATTTAGCGTTAATAGCTTTCAAAGCATAATAAATCATAAATGATGACCTGGCATAAGCACCCAGACCAGAAAGCATGGCAATGTCGCATATAAGCACCCAGGCCAGAAAGCATGGAAATCTCACACTGTACTCAGACCAGGAAGCATGGAAATTTCACATGAAGGCACCCAGGCCAGAAAGCATGGAAACATCAGGCAAAAGCACCCAGCCTGGCCAGAAAAAAATGTAAATGGCCAACAAAGGCACCCAAGCAATTGGCACTGGAACAATTTTCAGAGTTTTGGTGCTGCAACTGCCCTCAATGTCACAGCACTGAAGAAGTCATAACATTGTGAAAAATCCAAACATCACAGTAAAGACAAACATAGAAAATGAGCCTTGCCTATTCCGGAGCATGTGGCGAGGGTGTGGTGGTTAGGTATGTTTTTGAAGATCCCTGCTTGTTGAGTGTTGTTGGGGAACTATATGAACACATTTTTTCCACAATCCTAAACTCACCAGCCCAAGTGCCTTAACTTCCTGCTGTATACAGTGCTGTGGTAGAATTCCTGCTTATCGGCTGATGCTTTGGATAGCTGAGTAGCTACCAGACCCAACTCACAAGCCTAGAAGGGAGAGAGGGCGGCCCTTTAATAAGTATTATTGACATATACACTATACAGAAGTTTAATAAAGCTGTTAGAGTATTCCGCCCGATGGTAATATGATAATCTAAACTTGAGCTATAAGTCTTCCAAGGCAGTGCAAGCAGATACCTCAATCCGTCGGTCTATAGTATAGGCCCTAGGCATGCAAAGGTAAATGCAGAAAACTAATTAGGCAGTGGTTGTCGGTTGAAGCCAAACTACACTCACCTGCTAAAGCCCCCAGGTCCCTGATATTCAACAGAAACCCAACGAAATGCCTCCAGGTGGCTCCATGCAAATGAGGGAAACCTTTTTTCTCTGTGCACCCTCGCTACGCAACCGCATGGTATTTATTTCAAAATATATCAGAAGTGAGATGCTTACAAATATTTAAGTTGTAGCAAAACAAATCAGAAAGTTTTGCTTGGTGACGTGCAAATGACAAATATTTGCAGAAACTCATTTTTCCAACACTGTACACTACATCATTTTATCAGTAAAACCACATGTGAGTGGGAAATGTTGTGGCCATTTCAATGGTAAATCTGCTGATTCTAAATAAGTGTGCTACCACTTCATGCTTCAGGTATGTATTTATTAGAAGTGATAGTATTTAAACATGATTTGAGAAATACTCCTGATGACAATGCGGTTAATGAACGAGGAGGCAAGTAAGCTGTCATGTGTAGCCTATATGTAGCTAGATTTGTATTATATATGGAGCAAAAGTTCAAATTCAAGTTTGTTCTAGTGTTCAGTCTTTTTAAAACCATTACACCAATAAACAATCATAAAAACCTCTTGTGCAATTAATTTACAGAGTTTTAAAAATAAATATAAGAGAAATTTCATAATGTGTATGGAGCAAAACTTTAGTCTACTTCATCAAATTAACTTGTTTTTAGTGCAGCAGATAAGCAACTTTTGTATTTGAAGGTGCTCTCATATGTGATGAAGAAGACAATAGTGGCTCAGTGAATTAAAATATTTTCCCAGGATCTCATAATTTGAAACCAGTTTATGGGTCAAGACCATTACAGTTAGTTTGAGTAGATTATTAAGTCACTAGACTTGCAGGTCTAGTCATTATTACAATTTTTCAAGGCATATAAGTGGTGAAACAGGTAGGTATTATTCATTCCAGATAAGCATCCAGTAGAAGAAGAGGAGCCAAGTCCAACACGTCCAGGAATGGAGCTGCCACTAAACAGCTGCCTCTGACCACCCCTCTTACTGAGAATTCCTCCCATGTTTCACATTCTAACTCACCAACATTCCACCCAAACAGTATGTCCCACAATGTTTCTGTATGTTTACATGTAAAAGCAGTTGTGTAGCTGAGTTCTCTGTTCTGTGGAAGCTATTCATATCTAACCTTATATACCATCCGTTCTGGACCATACCTTATACAGGCCTCGAAGACTTCTAAAAATATTACTAGACCTGCAGGTATATGACTTAAATAATCTTCTCTACCTAATTATAATGCTCTTGACCCATAAACTGGTTTAAAATTGTGATCCTGGACAAGTATTTTAATTCACTGAGATGCCATTTTCTTCTTGATCACACATGAGAGCACTTTCAAATACGCGGTTTCGGCATGTATGCTGTACCGAAAACTTGATTTAATAGTGTAAATTTTTGTTCCGTATATAATACATATCTAGCCTCACATATGGCCGCTGACTTTCCTCAGTTCATTAACAGTATTGTCATCATCGTGGGGGCAGGCATATTTCTCAAATCATGTTTAAAACTGTCACTTTTATTGAATACATAACTAAAGCATAAAATAGCAGCACACTGTCATTTGCAATCAGCAAATTTTATAATGAAATGGGCACATAAATTCCCACTGACATGTTATTTTAAAACTATATAGTGCACAATGTCTGGAAGCAAATATTTGTCATTTGCACTACACCAACTAAAATGTGCTGATTTGTTATGCTCCTATGTAAATCTTTGTTTGCATCACACTTATGAATTACAAAAAAATGATCTTTCATGATTCCAGATATACTTGTACTATTCATTTACAAGTTGTTTAAATGTTGTTAGAAAGAAACTGACATTTTGCAGCTTTTTTTCCACAATCATTGTTCGATAACTCACTTGACAAAAAGCACAACCTACAGCAAAATAATGAAAATTAAACATCATTTTCCAGGAACAGATAAGCAACAATTAATAAAAACAAACGGATATTTGACCCCTGTCCTTGAACAGACTGCAAATGTGTCAAGACAAAAACAAGATGTAAAGGCCTCTTTATTGCTCATTCACTTTCTGAAAGAAAAGAACACCTTTTCCTTTCTGTTTAAATTAACTGGTCAGCCGGAACAAGTACATTCTAAAAATAGCTTCACCTGAAAAACTCTCACTCACAATTGCGAGTGGATTTTTCAAGGCCTGTTATATATACCATATCTAATTTTACATACCATAACTAACATTACATACCACACCATATCAAACTTTACATACCATACACTTACCATACACTTACCAAACCAATCCTTCCTAATCCACCATACCGACCATACCGACCTTCCATACCTACCATATCTAAACTAACCTGTCATACTGTTGCTAACCCATGTGGCCGTAGTACAGTGTTGTGGGAACTTTTATTAAACCAAACACTGATAAAATCATTTGGTCTAGTGTAGCATTGGGGATACAAAATGCGTTTACTAATGCTGTGCAGCATAGGCGTAAAAATGCAGTGAGCTGTAAAGCTGAGTAGCTGGGTTACTCTGAGAGCATAATCCAGGCCTCTGACAATAAATAAAAATGCTGTAGCAGAAAGGCAAACAGCTAATATAAAGCTCTACAAGTTTGGCAATGTCCTTTTTAACTGCTGGTGTACTAGGAGAGTTTTTGCCTTTTGCAGGCCATTTGTGTGCCTGTCCCTGACACATGTTTGTGGCATTGTCAGGTTGGTGAAATGGGATCAGCAGACAGAAGACACTAGCTCGGTTGCATGGAGTGGACACGATATTGATCTGTCCGTGTCCGGCAGACTGGTGCTCATTTCCTCTCTTACAGCTTCCTTCTTATGCTATTCTTTAGATAGAAAAGGTCAAAAGGAATGTATGTGTTTACATGGAAATCGCAGACACCTGACATAGAAATACGCCCAAAGTCAAGTCTCTGATTTAACTGACGCTGATTGTCTTTGAATAACACAAATTATTCAAAACCTAATGTCTACTCTGATGATCTGATCCGAGTCCAAGGAAGTCCTCTCTGATTACCCCTGTGAACTATGAAGAGCCAATTCCTCACAGTCGTAGCCATGGCCACCTGACTTGCGCTGCAAGTTTAGGTGGTCTTTCCCTCAGCCTCGCCGGAAAAGTGTACTAAATTATAGGAAAAGCAAATAATGTTTGTGCACTGGGCCCAAACAAAAAAATCTTAATTTAAACACTGACGCAGCTGCTGGTGCAGTGCCACATACCAGGAGGCTCGTTAGGCAGCCCAAGCTATACCACAGGCTGGGGACGGGCAGACAGTAACAACTGTGCGTTTGTGACTACTGCTAGCCTATTTACTATAATACTGCTAGTAGTACTTACTTACAATTATGTGGTGGGCTGGGCCGGGGCACACAGCCTCTTAGTGACCTTATTAACTGATATAAATAAACTGGGCCTGGTGCTGCTGCCTGCCCTCTATGTCATTGGGCTGCCGCTGCCTTAAATGCTGATCACTCGTTACGGGGTGCGGGTGTGCCGGGACGTGGCAATCTTAAGAAAATCTGCGTACGTTGCCGCACAGCCCCTACCCCCAAAGAACCAAATCCAGCCCAATCTCAGTGTCCCGCCCACTGGTAACACTGAACTAACAATCTGCCAATGCCATCATACCTGAAATTAATCTTCTTTGCTGAATCTTGGTTCAGGCTCTCACTGACGGCCACAACACCAGTACTGCACAAGTTTGCAACTCTCTTTTTCACCAGGACTCTGGAGCAGTCGAGATTCTCACATTACTTTTGTGAATCGGGCCAGAGATATTATACATTGGAGAGTGAGCAGAGGGTGCTCTGAGATAACAGTAATCTCTTGTTAGCTGTTTAAGCTGTGTTTTTCAGGGATTGTACACTTGTTTTTTGGCTAGGAGAGTTAGTAAAGTGTTGTACCAACAGTATTTTTAGAGAGCATAGTTTGTTAGGCCCTTACCTGCAGAACTCTAAAGTGTAGATTGAGCAGGTCTGTCTCCTAAGAGATTCAGAATTGAGGAGAAGCTTTCCAGCCTCCCCCCCCTGGGCAGCAGCCTAAGCCTGCTGATTGTCTCCCTATCTCCCAAGCAACCCTGAGCGCTCCTCTCACACCTGCCCAGGCCCTTTGAGGGTTTGTTGGGTAAACGCCAACACATTCCCCTCCATTTTGTAAGCTACAGTTTCCCTGTGCCCAAGATTGCAGTGAACCAAGGACCAGGAGGTGATAAGAAGGCAGACTAGTGCTGTCTCATTTCTGAAATTTTAAAAGCGATTCTCCAGTACCCTTGATTGAATCATTTTCACCTGTTTTGCTTGGGGTTGTTAAAGTTTAAAAATTAAAGTATTTTACATGCCTGTGATTGCATCATTCTTCACCTGTTTTGTTTAGAAATTTGTGGTTATTACTTGGCCGTGACTGTTTTATTTTACCTCTTGAATTGTGGGATTTGCATTTCAATATCTGTTGTTTTTTCACATTGCCTGTGTCTACCTGTTTTTGCCTCCTAATTTCTCCTTTGCTCTGTACTCAGACCTATGTGATAAGCAATCCACCACAGCTCCCATTTTGTGTTAGCAAGTGAGTGAAATCATATTATTCCCACCCACTTTCTCCCTTAGCAATAGAGGAATTATAAATCAGAGAGTGAACAGGGGGTGATCTTTTAGCTGTTTATGCTGTGTTTTGTAGATATTGTTCACTCATTTTATGGCTATGAGAGTGAGTAAAGTTTTGTACAACCAGTACTGTTAGACGGCAATGTTTGTTAGGCCCTCACCTGCAGTGTGCACTGATTGGTAGTTGCATTTGGTGTTTCTATTTGATTAGGTTTTGTGTTCTCGGTGGTTGGGTATTTGAGGGTACTGATTGGTTCCTGGGTCAGTGATATTGATTTTGGAACTCAGGACTACTGATCTGATTGGTGGATAGGTTTAGGGTTTTGGTTTGGTTCCTGGGCTGGGCTTTCTATTGGACGTAGGGTTTAGGGTTTCCTGTATGATTGGCTGCTGGCAGTAGGGTTGGAACTAGGGCTGGAGTAAGACTTTCTATTGGACATATGGTTTAGGGTTTCCTCTATGACTGGCTGCTGGAAATAAGGTTTGGGGTTTCATGCCTGATTGGATGCTGGGACTAAGGCTGTGATTGGCTGTAAGGGCTTGCTCGCCTATTGGTCCTAGGGATAGTGGTGAGATTGGTTAGGGCTAGGGTTCCCATTGGTCGCAGGGGTCAACTGATTCCTAGGGTTATTTCAGGCCAGGGTTCAGGGCGTCTCACCCCGAACATTGAGGCTAAGGGCAGAGAAGGCAAGGACAATTGCCTTGTTGAGCCTGTTTGACACTGGATGGTACTAGGGCCAGAAATGCTGCTCACATTTACATACACAAGCACCCACCCAACACCACCCACATCCACAACCAGAGTAACACACTCCACTCCTTTACTACACACTAACCCTTTACAAAATTGAATGTCTCAGCACCCACTACAAAACCCCACAAACCACACCTATACAACTTTCTATCCCAGCTACCACATATTTCCACAATCATCTACAAACAGTACATAACTCTATCCCATACCACTAATCAATATGCTCATCACTAACACAACCCAAATCCACAAGGTATTTAACCATATATCATCCATACCCACACTCCTAGCAGACCCCTTATTGTCACTAACAAACATATACTCAGCCTTCCATCATTTCTCCAACCAACACCCTCCTCTTCTTTCTACCACAATAACATAACAGCACAACACTTACACTCCACTGCACCATGCATATTACCTCTTGCAGCAAACAAGTCTAAGACAATCACTCATAACTCTAGTTCATCCACTTTTACATATAACATACACTCTACTCATAAACACATCACTACCCTCTTTACCTTACATCTTCCACTCACAAACAATACTATAACAATACTATAAAACAAATCCATCTTATAAAACAAATACATCAGCACCTCCTTTCACCGCTCCTCGAAAACGAAACATATCACGCACACCAGCACAACAAAATCTCTCAAAAGCAACACCTCATAATACTTACCATCACAAAGTACAAATATACATCCACCTTCTAAACTGCACAAATGAACAAATTCCAATGCCAAGCCATCTCTCATCCACCACGCCTAACACATATACAGAAACACAGCTACTCTCTTTTAACTGCCTCTCATCCATTGGACAATTTAGAACCTTACTACATGACCCACATGCTACACCACCACCCCTAACTCATACATCTTCCACCCTAAACAGACACAAACAAAATAAGCAACCTCACAACTTTGCTTCTCCATGTTTACTGCACAACAAAATTACACCAGAAAAACTACATAACACAACAACTCACTCTCAGACACTGTCTCTACCACCTACACATGCAGACCCTTACAAATGCCTTCTTAGCCTGCTGGATGAGGAACATGATACAGAACAGCTACACAATTGTTATCCTCACATACCTAATACCAACAGTAAGGACACACCTGCTACAAGCCCACAAATACTGCTCACTCTTCTCCAAAACAAAGTCACACTATCGCCAAAGCATATTCTTTTAAATGTCTACTAATAAATGCTTGATGGCTCTCTAAAACAATTATCACATCTACAACCTTCTCACTGATGTGAAAGCAGACATACTATTCATGACTGGATCATGGTTGGGAGATAATTTGGCTTCAGTCCTGCATGAAGCCATTCCTCTAGGCTATAAAATGATCAACCAAAATTGTATAGGCAAAAAAGGAGGTGGCCTAGCTGTTGTGTTCAGACAAACATTACATATCACAAAAGTTGCCGACGTCTCCATAAAAGATTGTGATTCCCTTTTCAGCAGATGCCTGAGAGCCACTTCTGACCCTCTTCTGTTCAGGAAAGCCCTAAAAACCTTTCTGTTCTAATTTGGTATCTGAGCTTCTCCTGCCTTTTTTTGCTGTTAGCGCCGGGACACTTCCGAATAGCTGTGCGCTGAATAAATTAAAATAACATAACACACGGTTTTGAAAAAAAAATAACATAACATAACATAACATTACACCGTCTCCCTCCTGCAACTTCCTGCTCCTTTACAGACCTCCACCTAGCAATACAAAATTCCACACACCCTTCTAGACACAATTTCAAACCTGATAACACTACACTCCAACCTATGCATTCTGGTTGACCTCAACATTTGGTTTGACAAACCCAATATGCCCCATCCAAAAACAATCATCGCTGTCCTAGATGAACCGAAACTGCTTCAGAACGTCCATAAACCTACACACATCACTGGACACATCCTAGATGTAATTTTTGCTAATACAGAACTAGTTACCTTTCAAACAATAACTCCAGACACATGATCGGACCACCATTTGCTTGCTTTCCACCATAAAACAACACTAAGCGATGCACATAAAGCCATCTAACATGCATCCACCTATCGACCATGGAACAAACTAAATTTGGAACACTTATAAACACAACTGATTTGATTTGATTAATTTGATTTGATTTGCGAATTTATATAGAGCACGAATACCCAAGGGCGTTTAGGTGCTGAGCGATAAGATGCCAAAAGAAGAGTGGAGGTGGATATATAGTTAGCGTAGAGCCATGTTTTTAGTGCCTCTCTGAAGGAGAGCAGTGTTAGGCTATTTTTTTATGTCAGTCAGAAGTGAATTCCAGTATTTCACTGTCCCCAGAATAACATTTCTTCTGCCCCAAAAAGGATTGATTAATTTTGTTGGATTGTTAGAGTTTGCTCTGTGATGATCTTAGCATTCTGACAGGTGCATACCAGGTTAGATGTTGTTTAAGGTACTGAGGACCCTTCCCATGCAATGCTTTTAATGCTAGGCACAAGGAGTAAAATGTTATCCTTGTTTCCACTGGGAGCCAGTGCAGCTTCTTAGTCCATGGGAGATTGATTGAAATTTAGTAATATACAACAGCACTGTGGCTGCTGCATTTTGCTGACATTGAAGCTTTAGTAAATACTGCTTTTTCAGGCCCATATAAAGGGCATTTCTGTAATGGACTCTGGACAGGGCTAATGCTGTCACAAGTGTTTTCACGGAATTCGGTGGTATGAAGGTACGAACTTTACTAACATTCAGTACTGATCTAGAAACAATAAATTATGTTAAAAAACTACTGGAAGCCTTTGTTATCCTGATACCACTTAAAACCACATATCAGAACAAAAGAAAACAAGTACCTTGGCAAAATACAGATCTAAAAGAGATAAAACAACAAATTAGAAAGCTGCAATGTGCCTGGCTCAAAACAAAAGCCAATCAAGACAAACTTTGCCTACAGAATATCAACAGATTATACAAATCAGCTATCAAAAAAGCGAAGAAATTATACTATTTAGAGAGAATTAAAAATGCTAAGGGCCAGATGTACGACCATTAAGTTTAGCGAGTCGCAAATTGTGACTCGCAATTTGCAACTCGCTAAACTTAATGTACAGATACAGATACTGTTTGCGATTCCCTATGGGATGGCAAATTGCATGCCTCATGAATAATAGTAAAGCAGTTTTTTTTTTATTCCTGGACGTTTTCCTTAAAGGAAAGCAGGATGCATTTAAAAAATAAAAATTTAACTTTTCAGTTGGAGGGGAAAAGAGTTTAGAATAGATGAGCTTCAAGTAATTTTCTAACTTTACAGTAGTTCATAGACCTGCAAACGTGAAGTGGAAGCTTGTACCAATATTATGGAGCAAGGTAGGAGAAAGCATTTCTCCGCTACAAATCAAGCGAATGCACGGAACACACAATAAGGCTTATCACAGGATATTAGACTATGGCTAGGTGTGTATGCTTTCATTTTTAGTTGCAGATAAAACAGCCCTTTTCCTATTAGGGCATTATTGGGAAGGCAGCAGATCTTAAAACAACAGCTTTTTTTCAGTGGCAACAGTGCAGTTTCTTCAGCATCGAGGCAGAAGAAGTATCCGAAGGGCAATTGAGAACGAGCCTGGCTACAGTATTTTGTACTACCTGAAGTTTCCCAATTAGGTTCTCGTTAGCAGTTGCCAAAAGGGCGTTGCTATAGTCTATCCAACATATTACTAAGGATTGGACTGGAGTCATACTGGCAGAAGTTGGAAGATGGGAAATATTTGGCGCAGAAGGCGCATGTTATGATAACATACTCCAGTAGTGACCAGAATGTGTTCTTTCATCATTAGAGCTTGGTCTATTTTCATACCAAGATTCTGAACCCATTGTTTGGGCAAAGGAGTAGATTCCAGTTGGTAAGGCCACCATTCATCTGTCCAGATAGAGGAAGCCTTTCCAAACATCATAATCATGATACTCTGATACAAAGACTCTACGAAGCCGGCATAGAGGGGACTGCTCTAGACCAGAACGCATCCTACCTTTGCAACAGAACTAATTTTATTTTATTTATTTATTAATTGAGTTTATTGAGCGCGACATCTACCCATGAGGGTTTCCCGGCGCTAAGAGACAGTTTGACAACATCAGTCAGAAGAATTAGAGGTCGAAAAGCCAGGTTTTCACCGCTCTGCGAAATCGCATATGACAGTTTTCCATCCGAATGGCCAGAGGAAGTGAGTTCCACAGTCTGGGTCCTAGGTTCGCAAAGGAACTACCGCCCATTCTGGTAAGTTTAAACTTTGGTACATTGAAAAGATGATGGGATGAAGAACGAAGCGAGCGAACAGGAAGGTAGGGGCTGACAAGGGCCTGAAGGTAGAGGGGAGCTGATCCGATTTTGATCTTGTGCATAAAGCTCAAAGCTTTAAACTTTATACGATTTTCAACACGGAGCCAATGCAGCTCTCTCAGGCGTTCTGTGATATGGTCAGGTTTCCGGCAGCCACAGAGAAGCCGAGCTGCGGCATTTTGTACCAGCTGAAGGCGCCGTGTGACGGCCTTGGCAGACCCCAAATAGAGCACGTTGCCGTAATCCAGCCTCGAGGTTATCAAGGCATTCACGACAGATCTCTGGGTGTTTTTGAAGAGTATCCTGAAGATTTTGCGTAGCCATCGTAGGATGGTAAAACAGGTGGCTGCGACTTTGTTGACCTGATCTTTCATGGATAGTCCCCTGTCGATAGTTACTCCCAAATTTCGCACTTGTTCATATGGAATTGGTAGGGGACCCATGCTGGTAGGCCAATCTCTTAGGTTCCAGAGGTTGGGATTGTTACCAAGGACCAAGACCTCAGTCTTGCCGCCATTTAACTTGAGTAGGTTACTATTCATCCATCCAGATATTTTGCTGAGTCCCGTTTGCAAAGGGGAAGGAACCATGGGATCAATTTGAGATAGTGAAAAAACAATTTGTGAATCATCGGTGTAAGAATAATGATTTAAACCAGAACATTGTGCAACATAGGCCAAAGGTGTGACATATAAATTAAAAAGAAGAGGACTAAGGATTGATCCCTGGGGTACACCATGGGGGGAGGAGTAGCTCTTAGACGAGGATGATTTAGAAAAGATTTGAAAAGTACGGTCAGACAGAAAGGATGCGAGCCAGTCCAAGGCTTTATTACCAATGCCGATGGCAGCGAGGGATTTGAGAAGGATACTGTGCAACACAGTATCAAAAGCTGCGCTGAGATCAAGTAGGATCAGCGCAACTGTTTCTCCTCGGTCCAAAAGCAAGCGCAGATTGTCTGTAACGCCCAATAGGGTAGTCTCCGTAGAGAAGCCAGGGCGGAATCCGGACTGGGATGGATGTAAAAGGCTGTTATCTGTTACAAATTTGAGAGATGTACATGTATGTGTCGTTCCAAAATTTTCGGAAATGCCGGTAATAGAGAAATAGGACGGTAGTTGGCGATTACCTTAGGATCCGCCAGCGGCTTCTTTAAGAGCGGGGTGACCATAGCATGCTTCCAACAGCTGGGAACGGTTCCAATATAATAACTAATGCAATCCTAACCCCATGTTTCTCGTTCAAACCGTACTTAACAAAAGTAGGGGGTCCCTCAAGGCTCTATCATCTCACCCATGCTTTTCATCTACTTGAAGTTATTACCAGCCCTGATCAATCAATTTCACCTTATGTGCTATAGCTATGCAGATGACACACAGATACTCCTTCAACTGGAATGGCCAAAAAACATTGGAAACTCACCAAATTTCAGGTGTCTCAGCGCTGTAGATCAATAGATGACAAGGAGCCATCTCAAATTGAATGCTTCAACAACAGCAATATTCCTGTATGCGATTGGAATAATTTTGACCTGCTCGCCGCGTGGCCTGATGATCTGGGAACACTGCCTAAAGTATTAATGGAAATAAGAAACCTCGGAGGGACCATGGTTTCCAAGTTGTCAATGAATGCTCAAGAGGACAAACTAGGCACAAGATCAAGCTTTGTTACTATAAAAGTTTTGCAACAAATCGTCCCCCATTTGGAATTTCCACACAAAGTCAAGGCTTCCATTTCCCTTATTCTGCTCTACCACGGATCACCTTTAACAACCATAAACTGACTATAATGGATTTTGCTGCCAGGCTACTCTTACATATAAAACGCAAGACCACATCTCAACTACCTTGATATCCTTGCATTGGTTACCGGTTGCGAGAAGATCCACATTCAAGATGCTTTGTATCACCTACAAAGCGATACATGGAACAAGACTGCTCTTCATCAGGAATAAAATCACCAAACACATTCAACAAAAGAACCTCCGCTCTAGAGAAACAAGAAAAAAGCCATGGGTGGCTCATAATTTTCTGTTCAGGCAGCCAAACTATGGAACTCTTTACCCCCATCAGAGGATCTATGGATAACCACCTAAGCTTCAGAAAACCACTTAAGAATTGGCTCTTCCTCACATAACCACCATATGAAAACAGAAATATGCAACATATCCCTCTGAACATAAGCATTTTATTTGTACCTATTTATGTGTATTGCTTTGTATACACATGTAGAATAATTATGTTTAAAAAATATATATAAATATTCATTTGTTCTGCTTAACAAATGTACATATTACTGATAGTTACATTATTCTATGTTTTTAAGATGTATATAAGTGAGTTCATAATAAGTAAATTTTGTAACATAACTATTTATCTACAATTGCTTCACTATTGAATTACAAGAAAAATATAATTAATTTGAAGTACAAATACACTTGAAAGCCAGAGTGTATTTAATGCAACTTTAATCTACAGGTACTACCTTGCTTTCATGCATCTATACACCTTCCTTGTACCTGTGGATCTATATCTTTATTACCTTTCTTCTCAATCAGCATATCCAATGCGGTACCCTATTTCTCACCTTATACCACTCTCAATATATCCTCTACCACGACTCTCTGACTCATCTCAAACCTCCTTCTACTACTCTCTCCAATGCACTACCCTATTTCTTACCCATTACCACCAACAGTATATCCTCTACCTCTACTCTCCCAGTCATCCTAAACCCCATACCACTACTATGATCCCCAAAATAACCCTTTCTAGGCTCTTCCCTACTCTACCCCTCCTTGCATCATCTCATACCTCTTTTACAATTCCGATCCCCAAAAAGAAGCCTTTCTAACCCCTTCTCTCTGACTTTTCCCCTCCACCTCCCTTTTACTCATCTCAAGCCTCCTCCTACTGCTATGAGCTCCAAAACAAACAAACAAAAAAATATATAAACATTTCTTCTCCACTATCCTTTTCAGTCCAAATAAGAGACTAACTTTTTTTAACCATGTATATTCATTTTCAACATTTTCAACATTAATGGCTGGTTACATATCACTATTCCCACTTAGGCTATACTCATGTATTATTAAGAAACAGTTAGACAATAGCTATTTAGTAAAAGTAAAGAAGTACAACAGGTCAAATATAAAGCATTTCTTGATTGAGTATAGGGTAATTTTTGCCAATCGTCAGCATGTCATGCAGCCTTTTTCAGGATGTCATGTGTGTGGTATAGCAATCTGTTACTCACCTGTGTGGTGTAAACCCGGTGTGTGTGCCCCAACTGTAGGTCTGCGTACATCTACCTCCATGCCCTTACATCGTCCGCTAGTTTCATGTCTTTTCTAACATGCTTCATTCTGATCTTTTCAGATGTTGCCCATTCCAGCATATCTCGGAGCCATTCTCTGTGTCCTGGTGGGTTCCCATTCATCCATTTAATTTCGATGCGTCGTTTGGAAAGTACCAAACCAGGGCCTAAAATTTGCGACTGAACTTCCTTTTTACTGGGGCTGGAAACAAGGACCTCCCTCCAGGATGATGCAATGTAGGTACACTGCCAAATCATGTGTAAAAAATCCTCTGCTGGGGCCCTACACCTCGGAAATTCATCAGGTCAAGTAGGATGGATAGCATGCAGAGTCTTGGGAGTAATATATAATTGATGGACATAATTGTACTGGATTAGTTTAAATAAGGCATTTCTGCTGCTCTTACGCACTTCCTCATGGACATTTTGCCAATCCTGGGGGTAATATCTTGCGCCAAACCTTTCTCCCATCTGGCATTGGCTTTGGAGATAATTGTCAGAGTTTCATCATATAGTGCTCTGTATAAGTAGGTGATACGTTTTAGAGCTATTGTCCTGAGCGAAGGGCATATGATTCTAACTCATCTTGGCTGGTTATAAATTGGCCCCTGATATACAAGTCCCCCAATATTTTGCAGTCACCATTCTTTGACTTTCTCACTGATATATTTTGTTTTATATCTGCAACAGGTTTAATTGCCCAAATCGGCATGTCACTGGCATATGCTGCCCTATGGAGGACAGTCACTACACCCATTCCCAGATGTGGCCCATCTGCCTAATTAAAAAGAAGTAGGTGTCTGGAATGCATACCCCTAACATTAGAAGCTTTGGCAAACCTCGTTTCCGATCTTCACGTTCAGCAAACGTTTTTCCCAATTATTCCCTTCATCGAACTGATGGATTGCGTTTTGGAGGTAATCTAGATTGGGGAGCCCTATACCCTCTCTCTCCAATGAATGCTGTAGCATATGAAGCCCAATTATTTTTTGAGCAAATCTACCAGAAGTCTATCAAGCTCTCTGAAATATCTACAGGGATCCCAGAAAGTGAATTTTGCATAACCTACAGACAGCTGGCAATTTCCACATCTTAGTTATAACCAACCTACCCATCAGTAACAGTGGGAGGACCTTCCAAAATTGAATTGACGCTTGGAGGTTTACCATGACCCTTCACATACTTAGAAGCAAGAATCGTTTGTCTGTGGCAATTCTGATACCCAGGTAGCGGATTCTGTCACAGTACCAAGGTAGTGGGAGTTGTGGGAGCTGCATCCGTGAGCATTTCAAGTAGAATACATTGGGATTTGTGGGGATTTACCACTAAGCCAGAGACAGATGCGAACTCCAACACTGCTGTCTGTGGTATAGGCAGTGCCACTGCTGGATCTAGCAGATACAGTAATACATCATTGTGAGGGGGCAACCATGTAGTCAGAGTCCACCTTCCTACATAACCCCCACAAATGAAAGGAGATAAGGATAACCTTGCCCAGTTGAGCCTTTATTGACTAAGTGGCCATATAAGGAAGTATCTGCACTAGAATGGTTACCCCCGGTCTTATGGTCCACTAAGCAATCCCTCACCCTAAGGGTATGAGAGGATCTCCACCATGAGGACTCACTACCTGTGGTGTGTTTTGGTAAAGTAAAAGGAGGGTGAGGTGTCTGAGTGGGGAAGTGAGGACCTAATAAGGTTGGTCTCAGCTTCCTCAGATCACTGGTCACCATGGATGCTTTTCTTACAATGACTGAGTTGCATTTTGCTCTAAGGGTCAAACTCTAGCTGCCTACAGCTGGGGGTTGGGTCCCTTTTGGTGGAACACTGGAGGGACCTGGCAGGTTTGGAACCACTGGGTCCCAGGTTTGCCTTTGCCCAATAGAGTCCATCTGGGGGTGGCCTCTATTTAATGTCAAAAGGGTCCCTCAGAGGGTTGAGGAATTTTCACCTGGCTAGGGCTACTAGACTGGGTGACCCTAATCTGCTGATGGGGGGTTCCTCTAGACAGGGAGCCAGGTGGGGTCCACTGACCTCCCTTACCTCTGCAGCCCTGAGCTGACTGAGGGAGGGTAGAGAGGGGCAGGTTACCTGCTCCAGACTGGGTACCACCTTGGAAGGGTCCCTTGCCATCAGAGGGGTTGTCAGGACAGGCCTGACTACCTCTTTGGCAGTTCCTTCACTAGGGGTAGGATCAGTTCCCTGAGGAGGCTGACCCTTACCTATAGTCTTGGGGAAAGAAGACTGTTCTTCGTCCGTTGTGCTCTTTTGTGGAAGAGATTGGGCCATTCTTTTAGTCTCCATCACTCCAAAATTTCCCTGGGGTTGGACTGTGGCTCTCACAGCACTACTGACTCTCTCAGGGGCGCCAATCATTCTCAGATGGGCTTGGTGTTCAACTTCAGCCCAGGCTGAAATCTCCAGATCATTGCCCAGTAGGCAATCTACAGCCAAGTTTGGAGACACTGCCACTCTTTTTGGGCCTGTGAACCCTCCCCAGCTGAGATTGACTATGGGCATGGGGTGATCTGTTCTGACACCATCCATGTTGGTCACCTGGTACTTAAACTCAGGTAAAAGCTGTTGAGGGGGTACTAGTTTCCCTGTCACCATGGTGACACTAGCCCCTGTGTCCCTGAAGGCCACAGCTTTCTGACCATTAATTATGGGTTCCTGTCTGTACCTGCCCAAAACATTGGGATCCTTGGTAAAAGTGGCAAATTGCATGCCACCATCACAGACTAAGGAGGCTTGTGAGGGGGACCTGTCTAATTTAGGGCCCACCTCTGTTCCACATGAGAATGCACCTATCTTTTTAGGTACAACAATACCGCCTGGGGGATTACTACTAGTACTACTAGTAGTAATCCCACAGGAGGAGTGGTAGTGGTAGTTAGAGGAACATTTTCCTAATTGCCAATCCTGGGGCAACTGGAATCAGTTTTCCAGTGGCCAGGCTTTTTACAGACATGGCAATATGGTTTCTCTTCAGGAGAGGAAGGAGTTTGGGACTCAACCCCAGAAGTGGATTTTGGGGCCCTGTAGGGGACTTGTCTTTTGATATACCCCCCTCCTTTCTCTTAGGACTTGGTAGAATCTTTCCTCTGGTCACCACCTTGATTCTTAGGCCTTACCCTGGTTCTGACACCTTTGTCTGCCTTCTTTCCCAATTCTTGGGAAGAGGTCAGATCAGAATCCACCAGGCACTGGTGTAAAAGCTGGTTTTTACAGTTACTAAGGATCTGCTCCCTCATAATTAAGTTGTACAATCCCTTGAAATCAAACACCTTACTGCCATGTATCCAACCTTCCAGAGCCTTGGTAGCACAATTTACAAAGTCAGCCCAGTCCTGAGTCTAAGCCTTTTGGTTATCTCTGAACTTTATCCTGTATTGTTCAGTGGTTAGGCCAAACCCCTCAATCAGAGTACTCTTCAGGACTGTATAATCATCAGCAACCCCTTCTCTTACAGCGAGGAGCTTATCTCTACCTTTGTCTGCAAAGGAGAGCCACACGATAGCTGCCCACTGCTGCTGGGGGACCTTCTGAACTTTACAGGCCCTTTCCAGTACAGTTATCAATTTGTGGATATCATCCCCACTCTGGTAGCGAGGGACAATCTTGTTTAAAATCCTATGGTCATGAGATCTTTCTCTACCACCTGGGAATTTTCTTCCACCATGGGACTCTAGTCCCATCTTTTTTCTAGCTCTTTCAAGCTCCAGGGATTCCCTTTCTAAGGCTACCTGCTGTCTTCTAATCCTCAGCTGGTGGTCCTCATACTTCATTTCTCTCTCTCTCTTCTCCTATGAGAGGAAACAGATGTCCCTATAGATACACCAGAATGGTCAAACTCCACAGAGGGAGATCTGGCCCTCCTAGGTGTACCTCCAATTCTCCCTGGGGGATCAAAGATAGGGCCACCTTGGCCTTCCTCCTCATCTCCAATAGGAGCTGCACTTTCCAGGTCATGGTCATTGTCACCTTCCTGGTCAACATCAGAGTCTTGGTCCTGGTGATTCTCACCACTGGGCCCTTCCTCCTATGCTGCTACACCCCCACTGCCTACCCCTTTAGGCCCTGAAGTCTTCTTAACATCATCTAGCAGTAGCACCTCTATGAGGCGTTGGGTGTTGGCACTTTTACCTGTCTTCAATGTCCTCATAGTACACAATGCCCTCACTTCTAAGAATGGAAATATGTTATACTTGGATGCCAGTACAGTACTGACATCTGGCAGGGACCCACTGGTTCCTGGCATTGAAGACATCACTAGTGAGGTCTGGTGTATGCAACTACCTACTCTAGTGTGGCCTACTAAACTCTCTTGGGTTGTAGAAAGAGTGTGCTAAGCCATTGACACACAACTCTAAGTTCAGTAGCACTTACTGTTTTTTAAGCTCGTATTATATGTACCTCTGGTACCTTTAGTGATTTTCACTTAGTCAAATACTTGAGATTATCTGGTAAAACAATGGCAAGCTTGAATCCCAACCGCTGCACACCAATGTGAGAAGTTAGGCTGGTATACGCTGTCCACTATTCTAGTGGGCACCTTGCTCCAGTCCAAATGACCCTTATTGGTGATAGGGTAGAAGACAACCTTTATTGAAAGCTATCCTAGCGGTAGCTATGGAGAGCATCCTTCAGACTAAGTCTTGGAGGAATGTAAAGCAGCTTGTTTTACCAGTCTAGAATCTTGTAAATTACCAGATGAAAGGAGAACTACACCAGGTATATATTTAAAATATATGAATTTATTCTAAACACATCCCACTAGTCTCTTTATGAGGCTAGAGGCAAAAGTACATACAGTAAACTCAATAGCACACAGTAAATTAGCACAATATAGGTAGAGCCCTAGGGGCGTACTAAACCATATATTAAGAAAATGGTATAAGAACCTCGACTTGACTAGACACAAGGCATAGAGCCTGTGGAATCGCTGCGCCCACAAGGAACCACCCATCGTTCCCAGGGCCAACATCTGGTAGTTGTCCCCCAAACACAGAGAGCCAGTGCTGGTGGCCGTTCATTCCGCCACAGAGCCGCCCTTCTTTGGAATTCACTTCCATCTCAGATCTGGGGCCTGAACAGCCACATGGAGTTTAGGAAGGCCATTAAAACCTACCTGTTTCCTACACCATAGTCCCTCCCTCTCGCCTTTCCTTCCTGTCAGTTGTGTTTCTGCTAGCCCGGGATGACCCTTCGCTGGGGCAGCTGTTTTGCGCTTTACAAGTATTGCTAACATAACATAACATAATAGGTAGTGACACAGGGGACCCCCGCAGGACGCGTGCAGTGTGAGAACACATCCGCGGGACGCCGTTAGCTTCTATGGGGAAAGTCACGGTTGGGAATTTAAAGATTAAGGACACTTAGGAGGGGACTTTGAGCAAACCCTTTTAGACTTAAGGGGTTCTAGAGCCAACACCTACGGGAGCACTGGAGTACCCGAATTACCTCACCCAGGGAAGCCAGGTGTATAGATGTCTTTTGATGTTGGGAATCGTCGTCGTTTCCAATGGCGATCTGCTGCAAAGTGCTGCTGTCGTCGAAGAGGAAAGTGTTTGGGTGGATCCAAGCCTGGATAAAAGATTAGAAGAACCTGACAGCAGAGGGGACAGTGTCTGGGTCACTTGCCAGTGACCAGGGGCTCGAGAGTCGAATGCTCACCGATGTCGGGTGATTTCAAGGGAAAGAGGTGAAGATTGACTCTTCATCCACGAGGACCAGGGGTCATTGATGACCACCAGGATCTGGGATCGAGCTGTCCCACAAAGGATGTCGAGTGCTACGTTGTCGGTGCCTGGATTGGCCCCAACAAGCCTTGGCAACAGCAACCAACGCAGAAAGTAAAGAAATGCTTCGGTGTGAACCAGCAAAGTCCGAGGGACTCACCACGTGGTGGGGAGTCAGGGCACATCTGGAGCAATCAGAGAAGCCCAAGTAAAATCTCAGTTGCCTTTGTAGGGACCCACCAGTCAACGGACCAGGGATCACGAAGGAGCCTCAAGCGTAAATGCAAGAAGCGGGCTCATGGAACACTTGTGGAGTGTAGGCCCACAATCTTCAGTGCAGATGCTGCTCGGGAATTGGACTACAAGTAACCCAAAGCACAATTTCTAGAGCCGTCAAGACGTTAATGCACTTGCAAAGGTGCACTGTTCCAGTTCCAGTTCCATGTCACTCATGAGGGATGTGGGTCTCAGCTTTGCTGGGGACTCGGTCGGCCTCCACAAAGTCTGGAAATCAGTCCAAGGGAGATTCTTCCGTCCTCTAGTCTTTATTAGAGCATCGAAGTTCTGGGATTTCTGAAGCAGAGTTTCGTCCAGGTGTAATCTAAAGTCCTTTAGTCAGGGGTTCCTTTGTAATACCCAAGGAAGAGGTTGGACATACTCTCGGGACCCCCTATGGGAGGGTTTGGGAAAAGGGGTGGCTACACCCATTTCCTTTGACCAGTTACACGCCAGAGCAGGGGCTGGTAGCCCCTGCAACCGGTTTGAACTGGGTTATGCACAGGGACACCAAATGTCCCCCTAGTGCAGACTTCAAAGCACTCTCAGAGTGCACCCACCATGTTCCAATACACAAAACCCTGTCTGGGAGGTGGTTACACATCCCTGTGACAGGAAACCTATTGTCCAGGCCTCCCCTGCCGGAGTTTCGGTCAGCAGCAGGAGGCCAGACTTGTGTCCGTGGCTGCAGCATTCATTTTGTGATTCCAGGGGTATTTTAAACTATTACCGGGCAGACCGGTGTGTACTTGTCTCTCCTTCTATAAGGGTGGAATTCTACCCCCGCTGCCAGAACTGGCGGGGGGTAGGATTCCAAAGTGTTTGACACCAAAAACGACATGTTTCCATGCAGCCATTCCAAAGTTAGCATTTACAGCGAGGTTATAATGCACTTTAGAGTATATGGTCTGGCTGCAAGATAAACCAGGCCCATAGAATAGATTCCGAAGGCTGCAGAGGGGCCCTGCTCATGCATGGGCACCCTCTCACATGAAACCAAGCACCGTGCCTTCAGGATTGATAAGGCTGATAGGTTTCTTTGTGCAGTGATTTAAGGTAGATATAGGCAACCTATATCTTAGTAAGGGGTGCATGCAGTAGCAGTCATGTGGTGTCATTTGGGAAGGCTTCCCATGGGTGGCATAATACATCCTGCAGCCCCTGGTAGGCCTCTGGGGTACCTGTGCCCTTAGTACCTAGTGTACCATATACAAGGGACTCACAAGGGTACCCTGGTAACCAAACTGTTGCGTACCTATAGTACATGGAATTAATTTAGGGAGGAAAGCAGATTGGCTGGAGTCATGGATAGCACGATCCCAGCAAAACTAAGACAAAAACCAGCAAAACACCAGGAAAAAAGTGGGGGCAACCATGTAGTCAGATTCCACCTTCCTACAATCATTGTAGGTGAGTGACACTACATGTATGGTCCCTTCTGCCTTCATGCCCCAGTCCATAAGTCTGTGTCGTAGCAACAAAGTCAGTGGTTCCTTCGCTACCGCAAACAGTAGCGGCGACAACGGACCTCCTGTAGCATACTATGGCAAATCGTTAAAGGCCTCAGAGACATAGTCGCCCGTCTTGACTCTGGCTACGCGATAAATTTGGGTCCAACCCCCATTTTGTCCATTACCTGCCATATATATGTCTTAGGCTATCGAATCAAAGTCTTGCTCTTTGTCAAGAAATACAAGTGCACACGGCTCTCATTGACCTTCAGGGGCTTGCAGAACATAAAATGGTCTACGGAGGTTAAGCACTGTATTTCTCTTGGGTATAAATCCTCATTGGTCCTCATGTATTAGCGCAGAGGCAGGTAAGGAAGGTAAGGTAAGGTACGGAAGCACTTGGGAGGCTAGCAGGCTACTTAGTATTTTAGTATCTACGTTAAGCATCGAGAGAGGTATATATGACTTCATCTCGTCAATTGATTTACTTGGCTTGGGAACTAGCACCACTATTGCCTCTCACATAGTGTCTGGGAGGGTTCCCACTTGCATGGCCTCATTATACACTTCTAATAGTTTGTCCACTATTTGGTCTGCAGACTTATGATAAAATTATGCAGGCAGGCCATCCCCACCAGCCATTTTAGCTGACATTTGGTGTATAGGGACACAAGCATCTCTTCTCATATCAGATCAGCTTTAAGCATAGTTCTCTTCTCAGGAGACAAGCAAGACATATGAAGGTTTGTTAAGACACCCGACTCGTCGAGGGTAGACATTATCTTTGTCATTGCATATAGATCAGTAAGATATTGTCATGCTACTCAGTTTAAGGTTGTCTGGGATGTGTGCAGTGTGCCCTTCGAATCCCTCATTGCCAATATAGGGTCATGGGGTATCTGCTGTCAGAGTCAACAGAAATGTCTGTCTTTCAAGAAACTTTAGCGTCCAAGGTACGAGACAAAGCAGCCCACGGTCCGTCCGTTTTTTCTCCTCATGATAAAAGCACTCCTCATAGCTATTACAATATTATTCAAATCTGGAACACGAAGAATAGCAGCGTATGAAGACAATGTGCTCAAATTATTAGAAAGGGCTGAAAAAGCTATCTCAGTCATCCTTAACACCACATAGAGTTTTTCCAAAGTTTCAGAATATACGCTTAATAAAGATAAAAACAAAGTGGTCAATTAGGATGGCGGATGGATCACCACTGCCATGCAGGCGGTGGCGATCCGTCCGCCATCCTTGCCCGTCCTCCACATATTTCCCCCCGCCATATTACAATGGCAGGGTGGACCATGGTGGACTGGAAGACCGTCCGCCGCTTTTCCGCCGCGGTCGGAAAAGCTCTAATATGTTGGCGGTGTCTATCAGACACCGCCAGCCATATTAGGATGTGCTGGGGGCTATGCATTTCTGTGGCGGCAATGCCGCCACGAAAAGGCATACAGTCCTTGCTTTGGGGGCCTGTTGCGGGCCCCCAGGGTAAAGGGGGGTGGGGGTGCACATGGGGGGCCCCTATGGTACCCCCCTGTATTTCAAAATACAACATGGCAGGCGCCGCGTGGTGCTTTGAAACGCACAACATGCATTTTAACACTGCCGTGGGCGGTGCTTTCAGCACTGCCCGCCGCAATGTTAAAAATGCGGGATGCACCCGCCACTGTGGCGGGTGCATCCTAATTCCACGGACGGGACCTCCGCCCCTGTGGCAGACGGTCCCGTCCTCAGACAGGATGGCGGACGGACTTTGTCTGTCCGCCATCCTAATGGACCTCAAAGTACTTCCTCTAAACAATATTTTTTTATAAATCCATAATAAATAATGATGGCCTCAACTTTGTAAACAACAGAATGCAATATCGAAGGTTAAGGTGTGAACGCAATTTAAATGACACAATTAAATATGATGAAAACAACATCATAAATATTCTTAAATACCTTTTAACTAGCTGGTCTATAAAATGCATAGCTAAGTAAAGATGCATAGAAAATATTTAAATGGAGATTTTCCCACACATAAACTTCCTCATAGTCATATCCCCTACCCCCAATCAGACATAACTTTCGGTAAGATTGAAGATCTGACCTAAATTTTCATATGGTCTTCTAAAAACCCCAGAATCACTCTAAACAAGTAAGACTTCCCAAAACAATTAGTACCATCAATCACACATACTAAACTGCCTTTTTTTCAAAACAAGGTATACAGTGAATCTTGGAACTTTACAAGCCATTCAATATGTAGACACCAAATTTGTAAACAAGATAACACATTCTGCACTAGCTGCATTATAGCATAACCCAAGCATAAATCTAGAAGGCAAAACATTTTTCTACCAAAACTAAGCAAGGAATCAATTACATAAAAATGTTGAATTAGGAAATAATTCAATGCTTTTCTCCACAAATACTCTTACATTCCAGACTTCCTGAAATGTCTTAAAACATAAAAGTGCCATGTCCAAAATTAAACCATCCCACAAACCTTATATTCCTCTAATTTTTCAAAGTCTATAAAACAGGCCAATGTAATTCCAAACTATACACACTGCTTACCCCTAAACTCTCCAAGCAAATAGGAACACTACACTCCAAATGGACCCATATAAATACACCTCAACAAATACAGAAATAATCAGACCAATACTAATTAGATCTAAAATTGCTTCTTCTCAAATGAAAAGCAAATTGTGGGCAGCACATAGGACTGACTGGACCCCTTATAAACCTTACTTACTAGGGTATCTGGAATCAGATCAGTGCTGGAACTGTAGATTAAACCAAGGTGACCTTCAACATATGCTCCTTGACTGACACCTAGTAAAAACTTAATAGAATAACCTCAGTGCATACATATATAGTACACTTCACATTAACTGGTCTCCCATCCTATCTGTCAAAACAACAAGGTTTTCTTCAAGAATATCACCCTAATGCTAAACAAAACAGACAAACGGCATCTTCACATCTTACTAACAATTGAAGTCAAATCCATCCACTCCTAATGGAAAGACTTTACCCGCTATCCGGCCATACATAATGGGCATTGACCTTATATGTGAGGGGTGCAAACTAAATTCTAAATTCCTTTTGTATCCCAAACTATTTCCAGAACTAACGTATGGGATAAACTAGATACATATATAGAATCCAACAAATTATCATGAATCCCATACCAAACCAATACTCCATGCACATTAGTACCATTAAGAGATACAGACACACTGACAGTCCTGTGCAAAATATGACTACACCTCCTCTTTGAACCCCAACTACCTTCCCTCTTCCCAACTCCTCACCTTCTTCTGCACATTCTTCTCTTCTCTTCTCTCCTTTCATATCCATGTATCCATCTTCATTTTTTTCTTAAACTACCTCTACCAATCATGATTTGAAGTGTCAAACTCATCTATACCAATCAATGTATTTATAGAGAGCACAGCGGCTAACTAGTGTCCTGGCGCTAGAATGGACGCGAGGACCTTAGGATTAATCCTGGTAAAAAAACTAGGTCTTGAGTTGTGTCCTAAACAAGCTTACCTTCTCAAGGAGATGAAGCGCTAAAGGGAGCTTATTACAGGCCTTGGTGAGTAACACTGTGTAGGAACTGCCTCATCTGGTTTTCAAACAAAACCGGGATTTTTTTTTTAAAAAGAGCATGTTCTGCACGCAAAGTGTAACTAGGCAAATAATATCTGAGTCAGACGCACAAGTGCACAGGGACCGAATGATGAAAGGCCTGAAATGCAATAGCTAGTGCTTTAAAACTGATATGTATTTTGCCAAGGAGCCAGTGAATTCCTTTTAGATGTAACCAGAACAAATGAGATTTGGGCATCCACAAAATCAACGTTGCTGCTGTATTTTCCACAATCTGTGACTGATTAAGAAGAAACACAAGGAAACCCAGTTAGAGAGCATTCGCATAGTCTAGTCTTGCAGTTATGGAAGTGAGTACAATGGTTTTCTTAGTATCTAAGGGGACATGTACCAGTGTCTTTTTTGATGCCCAGAGTGTCACAAAACAGGACCCTGTAAAAGCAGAAATCTGATGACTGAAGGAAAGAGTATTATCAAATGTAACTCCTAATTTTCTTCCACCCACCTTGGGTGGCAGAAGGGGTCCTAATTACTCCGGCCACCAGTCTTTGGGCCAAGAAGAGAAAGAGCCAACAAATAGTAAGATCTTTGTTTTGAAAGTGTTTTACTTTAGGCAATTCATGCTTTTTCAGATAACTACCTCTAACAAGGATTGCTTTACCCGAATTGACTCAGCTAGAGCTTGCTTCCCAAAGGAGAAGACAAGTTGAGTATTATTGGCAAAATAAATTACTTTGATAATATATTTTTCCACAATATATGCTAGAGGTGCCAAGTACCCATTAAATAATGTGGGGCTCAACAAAGAACCGTGAGGGAAACATATGTCATTGCTTTAGGCACAGAGAGAAATAGCTCCAAATACAGTGCTTGTTCTCTGTTGGTTAAACATGATGGGCTCCAACTCAGGGCTGACATACTTGTTACCCAGCTTTGCTAATTTGGATAATAGTTGTTGATGGGATATGGTATCAAAGGCAGCCAACATTTCCATCAGGATAACGGGCAGCATGCTGACCTTGATCAAGACAGAATTTGATTTCCTGAGCTATCTCCAAAAGAGGAGTTGTTGTGCTATTTTTGGAGTGGAACCCCAATGAAAAGGGATGGAATAAATTGTTTCTCTCCAGATTAGCTCTTAATTGGTTATTGACCAATAGTTCTAGGACTTCTGCTGCTGCCAGAAGTTGTAAAATGGGGAGGAAATGTTCAAATATAGTTGGAGCTACAGCAGGTTTTTACAATAGAGGTTTTTACAATAGAGGAATAACCATTGCCTGTTACCAGTAATTAGGAACCAATCCATTAGTGAGAGAATAGTTAAAAACATGGTTGAGGGCAGGAATAATTAGATGAATATTATGATCAAGCGTACATGGAGGACAGGGTTCTGAAGGAGAGACTGGCAAGGACTGAAGGATCACAATCTGAGACTCATCTAATGAAATATGATCAAACCGAATATGTGACGTTACAACGCGATCAAAATGATCGCGGAACGTTACATCGCAGTTTTTTACAACGACTTGCGTTGGAGGGCGCTGGACTTAGGAACAGTATGATTTACTATTCTAAATCATAGTAAATCATAGGAATAGTATGATTTACTATTCCAACACCAGTCTACGTACAGTTGGGAAGGTGTTGAAATAGTAAATCATACTATTCCTAAGGTTATAGCGCCATCCAGCGCAAGTCGTTGTAACAACTTGCGTTGTAATACCAGCGATGTAAAGTTCGCAATGCCCGCGTGGTACTGGATGTTTCCCGATCAAAACTGGAAAGAGTACACTTGATATTATGCTTATATTCATCCTCCCTAAAAAGGTGAGGAATGAGTCCTGAATTTTTTCAATCTTTTCTACAATATCAGCAGCTAAATTATCACAGAGTTCCTTGGAAGCAGGAATACCGCTGAATATGTATATACAACAAGCTTCTATTAAGTATTAATAATCTCTTTGAACAAGTATTTTTTTATTTCATCTGGTTCCTTTTTGTTGTTGAAATTACTTCATTTCAAGTTTTCAAATTCTCATTGAGCTGCATTTCCATCATTTTATGCATTCATGATCATCCAATGCATTTCGAGCCAATCACTCTTCATAAGGGAGCATGTCTAAATATAATCTTGTTTATATACTTCTATAGAGTTGGAAACTTTTTAGTCAGTTAACCCAAAGGCTACATGTTATGAGACAGTATCATGCTCAGATAACCAGAAGTCAATAACTGGAGGAAATACAGGGGAAGAATTTATATTGATAACTGATGTTTCAACAAATGAAGATCAAGTATTCCTTGATATTTCACTAGCAGTGTGTGTGTTGCAGTTCCAGCTCCAGTAATCCTGATAGGCCTGGGCAGTCTTTGCCGCATAAATGATGATGATACCCACACAGTATTTGGCAGTAGCTGGAGTGCCCAGAGCGGCCACTGCATAATGTATTTATTCCCCCAGCCCACGTCTATCCATCAAGGTGCATTTGCAACATTGTTGGTGTAGAGGCCGGGTGACACTTTACATTCCTCCCAACATCTATTAGATGAAAACCAAAATGTATTCACACCATGCACACATAGACTTGGAGAAACTTTCCTGGTGCTGGATTGCAATGAAGACCATATGTCTGGCTCTGACCGCCATCGTCACTCGCACCTGTCAATGGGGTGCTCAAAGTGTGTGGCACAGGGGTGTCACCTGGGTGCTGTTAATCACTGGTAGGAACAGGCCGGCCGGCTGCAGGCATGTTTTGGTGGTCGCAAGAGTGGCCTCGGACACCATCGTCACTACCTCTAACTGCCCCAGGCTCCCCAGACAAAACCTCATCCTTCTCTACCTGGCTGCTATTTTGCTCCACGATCACAGGAAGCACACATTTCAACCAGGACACACTGCTCACTTCTTTGGTACAGCCACAATGGACAGTTACTATAGTTCCCTAGATGTGTATGATCTCCCAGATTTCTCTCTAAAAAGGTGCATGGACATTCCACTCTGGGTGGTGAAACCAAATAACAACTTGGTAACCCACGGATAGCGGTGTGCAGAGCCCAGCTGGTACAGTTGTTGTTGTCCCTCTGTTTCTCTTATGCCGCTTCCCCATCAAGGATCACTGGCTGTGAGGTGGGCCCTGCTGGGATGTTATCTCTGGTTGAAATCATGAGCAGCAAATCCTTTGGGGCATAGTTCATGGTGCTATGCAGAGTCTGTTGGTACGCCCATAAGAATCGGTGGAGGCAAATTTCTGCAACTTCAGAATTAGATTCACGCTTCTGTAGAGCACTTGATTCAATGTCCGCACTAAACGTTCCACCTCCGCATTTGCTTGAAGCCATTTTCAGGACACCTTTTAGTGCTTGATGTTCAGCAATGTCAGGTGCTGCTGGAAGTCCTGTTCTTGGAATAGTGGGCCTGTGGCTGTTTTAACTTTGTCTAGGAGCCATAGCATGTTGAAGTATTTTTCTGGAATGGGCTTCATCTTTGGAAATGTTGTGGACTGTACAAGCTCCTCCACCGGATACTTTGTATGACTGTCCACAATCACCACCGTAAGCTGCCCATCAAGGAAGCTTCCAAAGTACATCCTGACTCAGAGTCTTAGGCAGGGCTCCTCAGTGATTATCGTGGCAGATCATGGTTTCCGGCTGCTGACTGTACAGGAATGATAAATCCACACCTTTTCCTCCACAATGGTGTCCATTCCTGGGAACCAGACTTTGTCACGCTGTTGTGCCTTGCTCTTCACCTATCAGCTTGGTAAGTCAAGTCAATGACCCTGGCCAACAGGGGTGGGGCACTACAATTCACCACCCTCGTAACAGCAGTCCTTCCCAAATGGTGCTCAGTTTGTCACTGATCCTCCAGATATGGGTCATGGTTGGTTGTTCAATGGGTATTTGTGACCTAGCACCACCCAGAAGGTTTCGCCACTGCTTCCGAAGGAGTGTCTCTTTGACTTTGAACAACTCATGTCTGTCATAGTTGCCTTCGTGGTTTCTTCAATGGACATCGTCCTTGTACAAGCCTCATGTACAACCATCTGTACAAATATTTCTGCCCCTTCATACTACTCGCTCTGGCCAGTCTCAGGCTGCTCCTGGGGGTTGCATGATAGGTAATCTACTGGATTGTTGACTCCAGAGCGGTAACTATTTCAAAGTAATATGGCTGAAGATGCACTACCCACCGCTTGATATGAAGAGGGACATGTTGGGATGTTCCTGCGTGGGACAAGAGGCTTGTGATCCATGAAACTGTAAACTGCTGTCCACCAAAGTATAGATGGAAATGCTGGCAGTACCACCAGATCGCAATCGCCTCTCACGCTATCAGAGCATATCTAGCCTCCCTGTCCGACAGCACTTTGCTGGTATAGGCAATGAGGACCCATGATGCTTCACTCTTTTCCTGCAAGAGGACTAGCATCCACAACAAGTGCATTCTTGCATCTTGAGTTGAAGTAAGTCATGGTGGTGGTTGTCAGAAGAGCATCCATCACCTGGTGAAACACTATTGCAGTGCATTCTGTTCACTCCCAGGCAACATCTCACTTTTTGAGGGCTCTCAGAAATTTGGACAAAGTGTCTAGGTTTGAAATGAATCAGCCACAGTAGGTTGCCATCCCAAGAAAACTCTTCACTATTGTGGCTTTCTCGGAAACTGACACCTTCCGTATTGCTTCAACCTTCCTCGGGTCCACCCGCAGTCCCTCTCTCTCTCACGAACATGTATCTAAAGAAGGCAATCAAATTCTCTTTAACCGAATGCTTCTTCTTGTGCAGTGTAAGGCCACAATCCACCAACGTCTTCAGCGTCGTTCTGAGCGTCGTTCTGAGCTGTACATGATGTTCCTCGAGGGTCCCAGAAATCATTAGGATGTCTTCACACATGTTAAAAACCCCAGCAAGCCCAGATAGGGTCTCACGAATGGTGGTCTGAAACACCTTTGCCACTGAGTATATACCAAAATGTACCCACTGGTATCTCCTAAGGTTCATGTGTGTCGAGAATGTCATTATCTAACAAATGGTTCCAACTCCAGCTGGTGATAGCTGGCATTGAGGTCAAGTTTTGAAAATCATTGGGCGCCATTCCAGTCCGCCGCAATATCATCCATATTAGGGGTGATATGTCGTTTGCTTCAAATGGCTTTATCACGGAGGCCCATGTCCACAAAAAGACAAATATCCCTAGGTTGCTTGGGCACAATTATAAGGAGTGAGACCCAGGGCATGGCCCCCTTGATTTGTCAATCGGACCATGTAGTTCCAGGATCCACAGTTCCTCTTCCCCATGGTTGCAGGTGGAAGAATACTTTCCAGAGAGATTGCGCCATGGGATTAACAGTGGCATATATGTGGAGCCACACACATTTGTGTTCTTGAGCTGTCCCAATCCTTTGAACAGCTGTAGAAACTCTTGTATGATTGCCACAACTTACTACTCATGGCTCTACCTCATGAAGAATACAAGTCCTTGGTCTACAGCCATGTGGAAGCCCAGGAATAGTGTCTGTGTTGCCTTCAATGACATGGAAAAGGGCCCTTGTCAACCTCCCTTCATTCATCACCATTGTGCTCTTTTTCTGGGCCTTGAATATCACAGCCGGTTGACTGTATGAATAGATTACTTGAAAATATGCTGTCAGACTTTGCACTTGATTTAGATCTTGGCAGATGGGATACTCTGTCACAAACATGATGGATATCCTGTCCCCTGTATTACAAGTGCCACAGGACATAATGTGCTTGTGATATGGCGGACGGGATATCTGTCAACCAAGCACTTAAAAAAACTTAAGAGTGAAAGGAATTCTCATCACCAGGGCTCTGGGAACTTGGTTTTGCAATGTAAAGTTGGTCTCCTAAGCCTCCTTCACTATACTAATGGGCATTGATGAGCAATCATAGCCTAAGCTGATGGATGTGCTGTAGGTCATTTGAGGCACAATACAAGACAATAATTGCAGTTGCAGTAAAGATGTGGATGCTGAGCAGAATTGTGAGAAAACAATACTTTAGCAGTATCTCAAAATATGAACCTATTTATCGAAGGAAGTATGAATCAAAAACTAAAAGACACACAATGTACAATTTAGAATCACATATTAAAGGATATCAATAATGCGTTAAAATCACATTATGGATGTATTTTTTGGAAATCACAAACTGATCGTGAAAACTGGTGCAATGCCACATTTGTGTATTTGAAGAACATGCACTCTCCCTCATAGCACTGGCTCTTTGTGCGGCTGAAAAATAATGTGGAGGAGAGAAGGATGTGGGAGGATGGATTTTAAGTATTTTTGGAGAAGTGATTAATAAAACACTATCAGTTATTGATCTTGTAAAAAAGACAAGAATAAGATTGGATCCGTATATGCTTATAACAGGAGGAATTATACTTATAAAAGAATCAAGTATTTCTAAGGCGTGACAAAGAGGGTTACCTTGAAACAAGTATTGGCTGGTTTTGGATCAAATACTGATGGTATACTCTACACCAAAACATAATGAAATGGATGCAAGAATGAAGGCATTATTGTTTAAAAGTAATACTAGTGATTGGCATTTTCATGACATTTGGACGTGTTTTGCTTTAACTTAGAACTCCATTAGGGTTGGTAAATGCAACATTATGGTTGTATATTCCTATTTTTTTTAACTCTTGGAAAGGAAAAACATAATCAGAAACCTTTTAATTTATAAGACTTTTTATGAAGAGCTAAGATTTCCACCCATAATCTGTTTTAGGTGTTCCTATTATGGATTGTAAACTTAATATCCCTGAATGGAATGTTGTTTTCACAAAATTTGCAAGGGATGTGAAATGACATTGTTCAACTTTTCTTTCAGCTGAGTCAGTACCTTATTATCCTTCCCAACAAAGCGGTTTTCTTTTATATCAATATTTTCATAGACAGACAGACAGATGGATGGATGGATATAGATAGATAGACAGATAGATAGATAGATAGATAGATAGATAGATAGATAGATAGATAGATAGATAGATAGATAGATAGATAGATAGATAGATAGATTTTATAATATCCTAATTTTAAGAACGTTTTTTACTCACTATAATATTCCCCAAATTCAAATAAGACACTGAGAAGCCTTATTTCAAAATGTAGATGTGAAAATATTGTTTTATGAATGTCGTCGCACAACCAGCAGATCTAATGAAACATTTTTAAAAATATGACATTTAGAGAGACATTTCTGTGGCTTACTTGTAACCTTGCCTTTGAGACATGATTCTAATTGAAGTCTGATTGCAAAAGAGAAATGTTTTACATTGTTATTGGGCACATAATAATTGCAGCTTTATGGCAGTGGGATCAGTGGAAATTGCTTCTATGGTCAGTTGGAGAAACTGTGCGGTAATGTATTGCTCTGCCGTGCTGATAGCTTCGCATTAGTCATGCGCTTTCTGCAGCCAAGGCCTGTGACAGCAGTAATGATAGTCATTTTGTAGCATGACCATGCATATAAATACATTTCCTTAGGAATAAAATATCAAAACGTGGAATTGATACTTTTTTAGTTTTCACAATATGAAAACCTTCCTTCTTATTCACCTTAATATGTATATTATATGTATCCTTAATTAAACAAGAGTCACAATAGGAAAATGTGTGCTATAGTACATTTATTCAGGATTTCTGTTCTTACATATTATTCTGTGGATTTGTTAATTACATTTCAGAAATTAAGAACATGAAAACATATCAAAGGAAGCAGCTCTTTTCGTCTGCATTACATGTCTAAATATAAGTGTGTTAAGGTACTTGATCTGCAAGATAATGCCTGTATTACTGCCTATTAGTCCTCTTTACAAGTGTGAACCTATTTATTGTGGAGGTTCTTTGGTTCTTCTTTGGCAAAAGACATCCAGAGGAACCATGTAAACTGCCCAAACTGTACATGAACCGTCCAGTGGTTTGTATGGCTCTCACTGTAGGTATGTTTGATATGGAGAACCTCTCAGAACAGCATGCACAGATCAGTACTCGATTATCAACACAGACTTGCTAACCCACAGTTGGAGATAGGTGTTTTTATCAGCAAATATTCAAGGATATTGTAAGAAAACAGGGCTTTTTGCAGATGTCCCTCCACTTGTTGTCCCCATTTGGAATACTAAATGCTGTTTTTTGACTCTGACAGTGAACAGAAAGCTGCTAACAAGGCCCCAGTGCAAGTGCTGTCTCCCTAAAACTGTTTTGCGTAAATTGGTAACCTCAATCAACAAGGACTTTACCCTCTATATTGTACCAGTGGTATCCAGGGCATAGGCGGTAAAGGGGTCCCAATGGCTTCCAGCACTGTTTGTGCCACCCTGAATAACCCACGTGAAGTACTAACAGCAGGCTTTCCATTGCAGACTGTAGAAACAATGTAAACTGCTCCATCCATTCCGACTTTGCCCCCACCATGTGTAGGAAAGTCAATTCACTGCATATTTTTTACAACTCACTCACCCCTAATCAAGGCCTCCTGATCCAAGGAGGGAGGGTATCTTATATTAAAGGTGTGTGTATGTAAGTGCACGCTTATATATCCTTTTAGTGGCCTTTTCCATTAAAGTACACAATTAGCGGTAGGTGGCCCATAGGCTAACATAGGGTGGCACCCTGGAAAACCAGGGGTAGCTAGCTCAATTATGGTACCACCTAAATATTTCATGCTTGATACCAAACAACATGTCTTCTTAACTCTGACATGAATCTTATGTTTATGGCTAAGTGATATGCACCCATGTGACTACCTTAGAGATTGTGCACTGGGTTGCCTCTCTGTGCTCTGGTTGACAGCCCGTGCAGGCTGCCGCCAAGACAAGATTCTGACCTCCTGCTAGGTAGTGTGAACACTCTCAGGAGTCAGTAACAAAGGCCTGATCACAAAAGAGGTCACACCTCCTCCCTCTCAGGATGGCTATTGAAGTGGAACATTAAGGCAGTAAGCTTTAAAAGCTACACTGTCTTTGATATGAATCAGAGATGCCTCCTAAAGAAGGAAACAGCCCTCCCCCTGCCCCAGGCACATCTGCTACCATACAATAGTCATGAAGGAGGTGTACGTACCCAGAAGGCTAGTAAAGCTCTCAAATGGTCTGCCTGGTCTGTACAGCTAAGGAAGGCTTCTACAATTTTTAAAAGTTGTAGAAATAGTGGGTTCAGGGTAGAAAAACCAGTCGACCACAGAGATTTGGAACCGGGTTTGTGTCTGACAGAGCCGCTCAACATCCTGTGATTCTAGGCAAATCACTTCCCTGTGCCTAACAAAATTAATGCGTCTGTCTGTAACCCAACTGGTGCTCATGTAAAGCACTCTGATACATTTGGGTTCAGTTTGCACCCCCATTTTCTGACAGGCACTCTGCTATCCATGCCCAGGGCCAGGGCTCTGAAAAAGGTTATATGGTAATTAGGTGTATTTACAATCGGTACTGATAACCCACCTGTAAGTCCCTAATACAAGGTAGGGCCCATCCGATTTAATGCATTTACGAGTGTACTACTGTGTTGCCTGCTATCATTTTAAACGTCTGCTTTGCAAGCTGCTTTTAAATTGAAATTATATGCATATTCGTCTATGGATTTAACAGTACTTCCAAAGTATTAAACTACCTTCTTTTTTCATGTCACCACTAAGGTCTACCCTAGGTGCCTCCAAGGTAGGGTGCCAGGTAAAGATAAAATATGTTTTATATGTCCTGGTAAGGGAAAAACTACAATTTAAATGTTTCTCCATAGCAGAATTTTAGTTCTATAGGCTAAAATGGGAACACTGTTGACAGGAGTGAGCTAAAGTTATATTTCAAGTACTTAAAAGATTAGTAATGATACATTCAACAACTTGCCACTGTGGAACTTATCATAACTAATACAGAAACTAAGTTATAGACCTTTTTTTTCTGTGAGCCAAAATCCAGCCTTCTCGCAGCCTCTCCTTATTGGCCAGCCTTGATAGGCTTAGGCAAATTGTTCTGATGAGGTGTTAAGTGGACAGCAAAGGATATCTGGTGGGGGAGATCTGAAGAGAATAGGCCAGGAAGGGGGCTGGGTAAACAAACTGGTCTTCAAAGAGAGCAGGACAGAACAGATGCAAACCAAGCCTGCCCCCTCTTCCTGTACCTCCCGGCCAGATAGGACTCTCAGGAATGGAATTTGCAGAAGATCTGGTGAGGGAGGGTTAAGTTAAATAAGCCACAACAGTAGGTTGGCTTAGTCAGATCTTAACTCCAAATAGAAAGTTTCTCCATCCTGAATTTTAAAGTACAGTGCTTTGTGGGACAAGAATTTGGCACACATTGGAGGAAAGTGTCATACTTTTGGGTTGCACCCTGTACACCCTGATTCAGACATGCCCCCCCTGCTAGCCGCCCCAGAACACTGGATAAATATGGGAGAGTTGCTTAGTAACTCAGACCCCCTGCCTGAACCTACAAGACACAGAAGGACTGCCCTGCTGGAACCCTGGTCTCCACCTAGAGGACTGTACACTGAATGACTACATCTGCAGCATATTAAATAAATACAGCCATAAGGATTTTGTCTTGTTTCAAAAAGAGGAGTGGACTTCCTGAAAGCAACAGTTTAAAAGAGCTTCACCTGCATAATTTTCAGCTAGAAGAACCCAGCTGACCACATTCATCTGGACTATAAAGGGTTTGGCAAGGTGTATTGTGGGAATTGTAGTCCCAATGTCTGAGGAACAACTCAGAGACTCTGGAACCTTGGATTTATGTTTGAGAAAAGACTCCATAAGATGACTGACCTGATGTCGAGAGTCAAGCCAACTACATCAAACCGCCACCTGGTCTGGATTTCAGGTTAATCCCACTGACAGCTCCGGAGCTCGAGACTCTAGCTGAACCAACCGATGAAGCCACTGCCAATATTGCCTGCTGGAGAGGCCCAATTGACATTGAGATAAAATCGTCCAGAAAAGTTTCTCATTGAAAGGTGAAATTTTGACCACGGCCTCCCGCTTAGTGTATCCTGCCAGGGCTCTATTGCGGTTGACCTCAAACTTTGACTTTTTCCTGGTCAAGCACCACCAGATGTTCCAATTTGACTCTTTTGGTTTTTAGGTACTAGAAAGTGTTTATTCTTTAAAAATTCATATCTCCGGTTCCCTACATTGAATTTGTGTTGCTTTGTTGTCATTTTAAAGATACAAATATTTCCTATTGTTATAAATTGGCGTTGGATTTTTAATGTGTGTTGTGTCTTACTTATTTAATGTATTGGTGTTTTTGAATGCTTTACACACCTGTCTCCTCAGTTAAGCCTGTCTGCTCATTACCAGCTACCACAGGTTGAGAAAGGGATTCATTTATTGTGATCTTGTCTGGCAATCATATTGTCTTGGTGGCCATCATAATAGAGAAGGCCAACAACACCCAACTCTCTGAGTTCATCGAAGCGAACAACATCCTGACCTCTCCCAATCCGGCTTCCAGAGCAACCACAGTCGACATCCGTACCCTCCTCAACCAAGGTTAAACTGTAGCCCTCATCCACCTGGCCCTCTTGGCTACTTTCGACAATGTCTCTCACCATACCCAATGCACAAGACTCCACAACACTGGCATTCACAACAAAGCCATGGAATGGATCCACTCCTTCCTCACTGGCAGAACACAGAGAGTCAGACTACCACTGTACCACTCTGGACCCCCAGAGATCAGTTGCAGATCCACAGACTCAGCATTGTCTCCTATACTGATGACACACAGCAGATCCTCTCTCTCACCAATGAACCCACAGTCTACAAGGACAACTTCCATGTCGGGATGAAGGCTGTTGCCACCTGGATGAAATAAAGCTTCCTCAAGCTAAACTTAGAGAACACCGAAGTCCTTGTCCCTGGCTCCACCCCCTCCACCTGGGATGACACCTTGTGGCCCATAGATCTTGGAGACCACGCACAAAATCTCTGCATCAGCTTGGACTCCTTGCTCATCATGAACCAACAGATCAACATCGTCTCATCATCCTGCTTCCACATACCACGTCTGCTCCCAAAGCACTTCAAGGGGATCCCCACCGAGTCCAGAAAGATGGTCACCCACACTCTCATCAACAGCAGACTGGACTGTGGCAATGTATTCTACACAGGCCTCACCCAGAAACTCCTCAAGAAACTGCAGAACATGCAGAACTTCTCCGCCAGACTGATCCTCAATAGTCCCCACCGCAGCAATATCAGCAGCCCCCTGAGAGACCTCCACTATCTCCTCGTCAACAAAAGAATCACCTTAAAGTTCCTCACACATGCCTACAACGCCCTCCATGATGCAGGACCTGCATACCTCAACCACTGCCTCGCATTCCAAGCACCCACCAGAGACCTCCTCTCCACCCATCTGGCCCTGCCTGCTGTCCCACATATCTGCAAGACCAGGGCTGGGGAAGATCCTTCTCCTACCTTGCAGCAAAGACTTAGAACACCCTGTATCTCCATCTCGGGCAATCATGGTCACTGCTCCAATTCAGGAAGGACCTTAAGACCTGGCTCTTCCACTGAACCACAGTGCCTTTGACAGATCAGTAGCCCCCCCCCCCCAGTGCCTTGAGATCCTTAGGTTGATTGATTGATTGCTAGTGGTAAGGGCCTACATACCCCTACTAATAATCACCCCAGGGGTAGACTAGCTACAGGGACAAGCAGCCCTTTGGATACCTGCTCTCACACCCCTACCTCCCCTAAAAATAGGATTTACAGAACCAACCACTTACACAAGAACCTTAGTTCTGATCGAACCTATATCAAAGAGGCAAAGAGACCATGTCCTTGACCGTAGGACCAAACGAGCGATACTCTGTACCTGTGATACCACTCCTGGAGCTACATGAATGAGACCTGTGCTAGGCTAAAGGTCAGTAGTTTCTCCAGACAGAGGAACCCCTGGGAGAGCCAGAAGCAACCTCAAACTCTCTTGTACCAGGGGCAATAGTCCACAGTGAACTGTAAGTAAAACAACATTCTGGATCCAAAATATAGCTTGCCTTTATGCCCCCCAAGGGATTGCCCAAGTCCAATTGGCCTAGTGAGTTGTAGGAACTATAGTCCTGCCTTCTGCAAAGTTTCGGGCAGCTGTTGTATTCCCAAAGACCACTGGATGTCGGATTGGCTATCTGCTATGCTTATTGCTGCCAAGGTTTCTTGGTTTCCAGCCCAGCAAGAAATCCTTTCAGCTAGAGAGCACCCTGCAAAACCTTCTTCCAACAACAACAGTAGTGTGGTTGTCAACATTGTGCACCCTGTTCTTCCGCAGCACCGTGTGAGTAGTAAAAGCAGCTCTCCTGTCGCTCTCGGTCAGCACCAGGGCAGCCAGGACAACTATGCATCTGGGATCCATGGGCCAGGTAAAATTAAAATGACTTTCGAGGATTAGTCCTGGAACCTGCATCACTCAACTCGACCTGCAAGTAACCGATTGTCACCACCACATTTTCCCATTGACCACAATTCAAAAGTTCTCCAGTATTGAATTGCTGTGATTCATGTTTCCTTCTTAAATCCATAACTTTGGTTATATATATACGTTCATTTTGGTGTCTAAGTTAAGATACTAATGCACTTTATTTTTATAAATTGGTTTCAGATTCTTATTGAGTCATGTCAATTACTTTAAAGTGTTTATCCCATGTGTTTTGAAATGAATGAACCACACAGAGATTGATCAATTTTGACAAATCTTCCAATTTAAAAGAGTCTGTGCACTATAAATAGTCACATTTTCCCCAAAAGAGCAGAGTGAACTCCTTGTGGATTCTTATGTCTGATGATGCAAATTCAGAAATTCTTTCCATTACTGTGGAAAGTGTGGGTGTCATCTTTGAATGCCTGGTAGAGAATATGCAAAAATTCCCTGTCCCAATCTAAGCACTGATCCATGGTACTCAGTTCAATCACAACACAACATTGCAGCATCGTGATTGGCTCAGGGGAGCCTGTGTGCCCAGATGATTCCTGCAGCTTCTTCGGGACTGGAGTCAGGAAGAGCAGAAGAGTGGAGGAGAAATGCAGTCGGCGGAAATGGTAGGTGCGTTTTTAACTGCCTGCACCCGCCTGTCATCATCCCCCTCTGTTCTACCACCTCATCCCATACTATCCGCCACTGATTCTCATTTAAATGTTTCCTAAACATCGGTGGAATCCGTCTGGAATGTGAGAATCATTCCAGTATTAAAAATCCATAGACCTTGGCAGACAACTGACACAAAAATATGAATACAGCTTCCTTAATTTGAAGCAGCGATAACCCTGATTACTCTTTGGACATTCTGAACAGAAATATTAAACAAGATTTTTGGGCGAACCAGTTAGCACGAACAGACATAATTCTCTTAACAGGAGAGAACATTCAGTATTCAGATTTGATGCTGTTTTTGCTGGTTTAGTGTCTCTGTGAACTTCCCCACTGCTATTCAGTGTTAAAGTGCAAGTGCTGCTGTTGTAAATTGATTGTGCCGCCCACATGAGAATCCCTGAAAAGGTATCTCAGACCTGCCACTGGAGGGTCTGTGCGAAGTTTGGAACTGCCCTGTTGACCTGGCAAATGCACCCATTTGCCAGCCCCAAATCTTCCTTTTACTTCCAAATAAGTCACCCCTAAGGTGGGCCACGTGACTTCTGTGGGCAGGGTGCTGTGTATGTTAAAGATATGACACATACCAATGTGTGTGGCATGTTCTGGTGGTTAATTACACTCTATTTTGTTTTTCACCACTGCAAGGCTATCTGTCCCATAGGGAAGAATGGGAGTTTTACTTATAACATCTTATAAGCAGAACTTCCCATTTGGACAAGATTGGGAAATGGAACTTAGTATGCCTGGACTCAGAGTGTAAAAATACATCTATTAGTAAAGATGATTTTTATGTTCTGTGTTTGAAAATACCACTTTTAAAATGTAGGTATTTTCTTTCTTAGCCATCCTTTGTGCCTCTGCTGGGTTTGTGGAATGACTGGCTAGCTTTGGATTGACAGTAGCTGGGATGTGCTTTCTCTTCAGACAGCCACTGAGGGGGTCGAGGTGTGTCCTGCCTTTCCTGGATGAGTCAGGACTGTGCTGAATATGCCTAGGCTGTATTGAAAGTAGTAGGAGGAGATTTCCTTGCAGCGGAACGGGCTTGGTCTGCCATGAACAATGCTGTCTCCACCTCCTGCCAGGAAACTGGGCCAGAGAGGAGAGAACTGCTTTGGACTTAGCACAGACACTCCCTACCTGAGAGAACAAAAGGATTTTGAGTATAAATATTGGGGCCTTGACCTCAGAACTTTAGAACTCACTGTAATCAAGAAACCTGCCAAGAAGAATAGCTGGAAGAGCTGCCAGGAGGAGTTCTGCCCCTTTGCTGTGTTGTTGCTTTTTTGGGTTGACCTGCTGTTGCAGCTTCTGCCGTGGGCACTGAAAGGACTGGACCCAACTAGTCTTTACTTGTGCTGCGTATCTCCAAGACTTGAAGTAGGCGTGCCTCCTGTTCTGAAGTTGCAGGGACTTCAAAGACTTTAATTACCTCTGGGCACCACTTCTGAAACCACTGTTTCAGTTGTGAAAGAGAACGTAAATGCAACCAACTCTGTCAGCGACTCTGTCGCTGGCTTTGTGTCCAGACGGCACCACAAAGGGCACCATCCACATCTCTCACCGCAACCCTGGTCTCACCAATGATGACCACCGATGCTGATGCCACAGAGTCACTGCTTGCACCGTGATATATGGGCACCACACTCCTCACCGCCTCATTTCACTTCGCCATCCTGGTCTTATGGAAGCTAGTGCTGCTGCTGACTTCGACACCCACGACCACATCATGGCTAGGGTCACTGCTTGTAAGTTTCACAAGGCACCACCTTGTCCCTCACAGCAGTCTGGGCTGACAGGCAGCAGCTTCCGCTAACTGGCTCTGTCGTTTGCACTGCAATTTGCCAGTACTGCATCGAGCACCACCTCGCCCTGCATCATACACTTTGTCTCACCGCCCCATCTGCATGATTGTCAATGAGCCTCTGCCTGCATAGTATTGTGGAAGCACCGCACCCTGCAGCGCTTCCATTTTGCAACACAACTGCGATGGTTGCCATGCGTGGCTCGCACCAACATGCCAGCCGCAAGAAAAAAGATACTGTTCACAGGTCTGTCCACGCTTTCGCTGACCCGTACCGACGCGGTCGGCTGGAACTTTTATACTCTGTTGTTGTCAGCATCATGGTAGCCCCGGACGGATTTACTGACTCGTGGGAACTGTGTTTTTGAGATATTACTGCAATTTTAAGGATACCTTGCAAAGTACATATTTTTAAGTACTGTATGTTGGATTCTTATAGTGTTGGTCTTGTTTTGGATATAAAACAATATTGGATATTTTCCTAAACTGGTGAGGTGTCCTTTTGTAGTGTTTTCACTGTATTACTGTTAGTTATGTGCAAATACTTTACACACTACCTCTGAGATAAGGCTAACTGCTCACACCAAGCTACCAATGGGGTGAGCAGGGGTTATTTTAGGAGTGTAACTCCCTTACCCTGACTAGGAAGAAAGCTCCCTACTTGGACAAAGGTGCAAACCATTGCCAACTAGAGACCCCCATTTCTAACAACGTCTATGCATTGTTGTCATTTTTAAATGCAACACTTTTGAAACATGGGTGAGCCCACTGAAGAGAGCAAATAGGAGGAGAGAAAAAATGCATTTTGTCTAGTAATTCTGGTAATTGTAAAACATACTATCACGAGTTGGTTTGTATCCTGAATCTTGGGTGAGCTAATATGCTTTCATCAAGTGCTCACCTCCAACCAAAATGTTTGTGGTTGCCACTTCTGGTTTGCTGCCTACTCTACATTTCACTTGCAAATATTTTTTTAATATTCTGTACAGATATTGATTTTGAACTTTGATAATTTGATCTAAAATGGATTCTATATTCCCTGGGACCTCATATTAGAATGATGGGGTTCCATCACAGAGACAGTTTATCAGTGATTTGTGTCAGTTTTCCAGGGTTCAGACTATAGCTTTAATTTGCCTTTCCTGGATCAGCTTTCTATGTCTTTTGGTTTATACCTTCGAACTCCGATGATCTGTTCTAACAGTTGGAAGACATGTAGTCTTCTCCCTGCTTCTGTTGTTGCCATTTTCCTTTGACTATTCTCTCATGATGTTCTGTTTAGTCTTGAAAGGTGGAAAGTAGGCAATTGGGTCCATGGAAGCAGATAAGTCGGCCCATTGATGGTTGATTGCCCTTTCTCTCTACACTCTCAAAGGTATCAAGAGTTATCTTTGCACATATTGTGCTCTAGAGATCATCTTGCTAAAAAACAGGAAACACTCATTACTGCCAAGGCTTTTGGCAATGTTTTAGGTACATGCCGCCACCCCAATATCAGTCTCCCAAAGCAGCTGGGCCTGCTGTCCTTTTAATGATGTGCTAGCTAGGCAAGCCCTTTTAGGGGTTAAAAGTCTTATGCAGAGATTTGTTGGACATACTCTGGAGGGAAAATACTTGCATATCAAGTATGTGGACTTTTCATACCACTCAAAGACCTGACCTTCAATGGGCCCCAACTTAGAGTTCTCCTATTGGCACTGAATGACATGAGCAATGCCTCTCACTATAACCATATCATAAACCTGCCTTGGCACGGTCCAAAGGAAATCTCATTGATTAATGTCACTGTGTGATGTGTCTCAGTAAGACAGACACAGGCGTTGTCTCCTCCAGCTCATCTGCAAGTACATTAAGTAGTTGATTCCCTTGGGTCAATGACTGGAGGCCTCTCATGATTACACAGTGGATTTCTTTCCAACAAAGACTTTGACCTCTTTTCTCACTGGCCCCTGATATATGTCAGTATCGATTTGCAGGTTACTGGTTGTTGCTCTACCAAATGCTTCTGGACCTACATGGATCAGGGCTCTGAATTTTGTGCTTGTCTTAATCCATGATACCAGATCTTGCAGTGGTTGCAATTGAGCTGATCTAGGATGTTTGAGACTTTCCAGCATGAAAAATATATTTCATTTAGAGACTGATCAGTCACTGTTTGGATCTTTTTATATGTTGTTTAGCACAACCTTTACAATGCTGTGTAACCTAGGGCTCTTGCCAATGTTTGGCTTTCCTGCCCACTAGGACTTACAATTAGTTCAGTGCACCAGTGCTTGAGCGAGAAAGCCCAGTTACTATTTCTGGAGGAATATAAGGCCACATTGACTAAGAGAGCCCATGGGTGGTTTCTTATTCAGAGCTATACAAAGTCTCTGCCACAAGCTTATTTGGGAACAGGGTTCTCAAGAAAAAGGAAGGAGTTCTATTTGAAATTGAGGATGGGCATGCTGCCCATAAATCAGCACCTTCCACCTTGGGAACGTTCAGAAGCAAACATAAACTGCAGAACCTGTGGAGATTTTAAAGAGGAAGTTCTGCATATAATGTGCAGCTGTTCAGCTTTAAAGAATGAGCGAAGAATTTTACTAAAACCACTGTGAAACCAAAGAGTAATACGAACACGCGGGAAAGCACTAATAGCCAGCTTTCATAGAAACGACACTCAGCTAGCATCTAGGCTAGTCCGATTTATGAATACAGCAAAAACTAGGTTAAACTTAACTATAAACTGATGATCTGATCAATTAGGCTAGTATTAGAAGATCGGATAAGATATATGAAGTAGAATTCTGAAACTCTGACTTAAGACTTTAAAGCAGACTGTTGTACTGATAGAGCAAACCAGCGTTATGCTTTAAGGTAGTGAGAGCGGATTTCGGCAACAGCTAATCTTGAATGTCTGGTTTAATTATTGTATTTTTAACTTTGCACAGAAATTAAATGTCGTATGTACTTTTAACGATTTAATATACTGTCTAATTGTATTCATGAGTAATTTTAATGTAGCCTAATTTGAATGAGTTTTTTCCATTGCAAGGATTTGAACTAATCACGCAATAAAGAATTTTGTACCTTTGTATCATTTTTTATATACCCACACAACCCTACTTGACATCCTTATCAATGTGATGTCCATGCTTTCTGAGTTACTAACAGTCCCAGTGGTCAAATCATGGAGTTGTCATAGGGTTGAGGAGCAAAAAACTTTTATACTACATTGGGGGATTTTCCACTTAGTCAAGACATAACTAGCTTGATGAACATGCGTCAATCCAGATGACTTGTTTATTTTGCACATTTTCACTGTCAGACCTTGAAATGTAAATATCAGAGACTTGTAGCAGGCTTGTGTCTTCTTAGGTGTTAGCAAAGTCATTGTTAGGATGAATTTACACTTTCACAAGTTGTGCAAAAGGTAATGACATGATACATATAGGCTGAAGGCAGTGAGCCTAACTGAATATGATCAAAATGAAGTCTGGCTTTGGGATCCTAACGACAACAGGGATGTCATTTAGTTCCGGATTTTTAAGTCAGGTGTGCTCTCCCCATCCAGCAGCCCCCTGTGCTTCAGTCCCACCTCACGGTCATGCTTTGATCTCCACTTGAAAAAACTAATTGCTCAGTGAGATGCTAGTCCTCTGTCGGCGGACTGGAGGCAGAAGGCTGGTTACATTACCACTATAACCGGCATTTGTTCAGTACTTTTCTGATGTAACTATTGCATCTTGGTGCTTATCGGCTGTCCATGGAGTTAGGTTGCGCATTGAGGAGTTCATTTTTTTAATTTAACTTAAAATTGTCCTACTACCCACAAGAGATCACCTCCCAATCAGCAACAGGGTAGTCTTCTGGACACCTGTCGCTTATATGGGGTTGGGAAGAAAGATCTGCATTTAGTTGGCACTTACAAAACAATACAGAGTAAATAGAGATAGCTACTGAAAAAAGCCTTCAATCAAAGGGGAATGCACATGAGAAGGCAAGCGATGCTGGCCTGCTTTGAGCCGGGGGACACCCAGCTGAATTGTTGTTTTGTCAAGTTCTTAATAAAGGAGGAGAGTAGGCTGCAGAGAAATGGACCACCCTCCTTAAAACCTGAATAATAGCAATCTCACTTAACACTTGTATGTTCCTTGAACTTGCACCTTTTTGCATTGCTGAGGAAATTTTGGCCTTCTTCTCGGGGAAAATTAGACTGATTTTGTTCCTGGAACCCTCTAGAAGTTTTAAATTATTCTTAATTGTGAATCTTAACTCACCCCGCATACGGCTTTTGCTACGATTTTACAATACGATTGTGTAAACATTGTTTGTAATATGGACATTTTAACATGTGTTTTAGTATAATGCCTTAGACAATTTTAAAAATCAACAACATGTAATATGTCAACTGTCATTTATTGCAATGGTTTTAGTTAATCAATAAACTAAACTAAGCTAAAACATTTTGTGAGGGTGATTAAGCTTGGGTATCTATCAGATGTGTTCACAGACTTGATTCCGTTGCCCACTTGTTTACCCTGTTCAAGGCCAATATATGTGGAAGGAGGCAAGTACAATTGATTGATAAGCTTTTATTCGATATGCAAGATATCTTATAAGCGTACACACAATACAGCCAATACAAATCTATAAAAAGACATCATTTAAAAAGGCAAATATTAGGTGCACATTAAAAAGGTAAAAGGACATATAATGCCATAAATAAATTAGCTAAAAATACATTAAACTGCTACTGACAATCTCTTGCATCTTATCAACCAAAAACCGTTTTAAAAATGTGGCTATGCCACATACAATAGGGGAGGAAGTGTCCGTCATTAAAAATGCGCAGTGCTACTAGGTAACTACGTGTGCCCATATTCCAGCAGAGGGGTTTAAGCCAGAAACTCCTGGGCTTTGCATAATCCGGGCATTCAAATAGGATATGCGTAATGGACTCTATCCTATTAGAGCAACATGCGCAATAAGGGGACGTGTGGGCACCTGATTTCCACTTGGACGCCAGAGCCCCTAGTGGTAGCGAGCCTACTCTAAATTTAAAAATACAATGCTCGGTCATATGGAAGAGTAATTAGGTCCAGATAGGGCTCAAACACTACAACATCTTTTACTGTTAAAAAAGCAGCAGTGGACTTGCAATGATCCGGGTTTGTAACTAGCTGTTCCGCAACCCAGTTCCAATACAGTCTCTTCAACACCTCTTTAGGTGGAGCCGATCTTGATAACCAACAGTCCCCCAATCCGATTTTCTCCAAAAGTTTTTTAGTGTCACTCAGCCATCTTATTTTTGCCCAACCGCCCAAGCTCATTATCTCCGCCAACCCATCAGCATATGATTTTAAATCTTCACCCCTCCAGATACGTGTCCATAGAAGGAGAGGGCGAAGCCGGGCTTGGTCTTTAATGGTTTTACAGCCTGTATCCATCAGTACCGGTACTGTCGGGGTGCTTGAAGGGATGGCAATTATGGATTTTAAGAGCTTGCTCTCTACTGTTGCCAAGGCGTCCAGGCAGCAATGCCCCCACAGTTCAGCCCCATACAAGGCTGATGTTACTACCTTAGCCTTGTAGATATCAATTACTGGGGTAAGCGACCTCCTAGGTGATGCCCGGAATTCCCTCAGGAGGGCTCCTCCTACTCTCTTGTGGTTAAGGACCATCTTAGCAATGTGAGGTGACCAGTTCATGCTATCCGTAATCCGAATTCCAAGGTAGTCAAATTCGGATACTTTCTCCAAGGCAACAGAGTTAAGAATAGGCGGGCGGCCCAGTTTCTTTGGGGGATTTAGGACTAGGAACTTAGTTTTATCCACGTTGATTACTAGACCCTTTGCAGCACAGAAATCCTGGAAACGTGTTAACAGTTTCTGGAGGCCTTGCGGAGTCTTGGAGATCAAGAGCGTGGCATCCGCAAAAAGCAGGGTGGGGATCCGCACTCCTCCGAGACAGGGGGCGTCGGCTGGTTCTTGCTGGAGATGTTCCACCACCCCATTCACATATAGTGAGAAAAGGGTGGGCGCCAAAACGCATCCCTGCCTCACACCCCTAGACACTGGTATTTTTTCTGTTAATTCTCCATTTCTACCCCAGCGGACCTGAGCAAAGGTATGGGCGTGGAGGCTAATGAGGAGAGACAAGATATATGGAGGCAATCCCAGCTCATGAAGCACCCTCCATAACTTCTCTCGGGGGACTAGGTCAAAGGCAGTCCTTAGGTCAATAAAGGCCAAATATAGACTGCCCTTGCCTAGCTCCACCACCTTCCACCCCAGAAGTGCCAACCTGAACACCTGCTCTATTGTCCCCATACCTGCCCGAAAACCTGCCTGGAAGTCTGATAATATTTTCTTTTCCTCCACCCACTGCAAAATCCTACCAAGTATGGCTTTACCTGCTATCGTTTGGGTGGAGTCTATCAGGCTTATTGGGCGGTAGTTCCCCGGTGATTCTCTGCAACCTTTTTTGTAAATCGGGACCACTACCGCCCCCTTCCAGGAGTCTGGCACTGACCCTCCCATCATGATGTCATTAAGGAGAGCTGCAATGACCCTTCCCCACTCCACTGGATAGGCACGCATAAGATCCCCCGGAAGGCCATCTGGACCAGCTGCCTTGCGGGGGGCTACCCACCCAATTACCTTTTCGATCTCTAAAGAAGTAAAGAGATCATGGGTATGGGGTTCGAATGCCAGTGGGGAGATCACCCTAACATTTAGTTCCCCATCTGCCGGGAGGTATAAAGCCCCAAAGTGTTTTACCCAACTTTGTGGGGGGATATTACAGGGTCTCATAGCTGCCTCGGGCCTATTCCGGGAACCTACAAGGTTCCAAAAGGCCCTTGAGTCCCTACTTTTGCTGGCATGGAGTAGGTCTTCCCAGAATTTCTCTTCCCACTCCATCCTGGCGGTTTTAAGGGATCTATTGTAGGCCTTCCTTGCTTCCAGTATACCGCTATGGGATTTGTGCTTTACTGCCTCAACAAGCCTTGTTTTGTCTACCCTACACGTATGAGTATACCAACCATCACCCTGCTTGTTACTTTGCTTATTTCCTGACTTACTAGGAGGGATGGTAAACACGTTTGTCAAAGCCTCTACTAGAGAGGCAAAGAGTCCACTCACCCTTCCCACCCCTTCCAGGGGAAGCCCCAGGGTTGTCACTGCTTGGTTTAGAAGGGTTGAGATTTCTCCAACCCTTTCCTCAGAGAGGACCAGTTTAGCCCATTTTATGCGCCTTCCACAGAGTGAGACAACAGAGTCATCGGGGGGAGCTAATACGGGGTTACTAGGGCCCTTTTTTACAGGGCCCCACCACTGAGCCATGGTTAAGGAAAGTGAATTATGGTCACTTTCAATCGTCGGGACCACAACCATGTCCCTCATATGGTTCCAGAGACATACATCTAATAAGATGTAGTCTATTCTAGAGGAGTGTCCTGGTCTATTATAAGTGTGAGTTCCCCCCCTATCCGAGATTGTCCGTCCATTTACTGCCCTTAGATTTAGTTCAAGGCTCAGGGAGTATAGCTGTAACGCCACTTCTGACCATTTCCTAATGGGAGGAATCTGTAATACAGGGATCCCTATCCTGGTGTCCTCCTCGTCCTGGTCAAGGGCAACGTCGGAGCCCAAAGGCTCAAACGTGCAGTTCATATCACCCGCGACCAGGGTACATGACTTGTGTGGGGTTTTATTCAGGAGGGTCTCAAGGAGGGATAGTACAGGCGACTTCCTCCCGCCCTTGGTCCCTCTGGCATAAACATTATAAACATTTAGAACTATTCTTCCCCTTTGGTCTCTTAAAATGATATTTTGAATATCCGGACAACCTGTCTGTAGCTCCTCTGTTCTGCAGTCTAAGGAGGCTGCTACCCATATGAGTAGACCGCCCGAGGGGCGTCCCTTCCCTGTTTTCGAGGTTAGGGCAAGTACAGAGTGGGAGGAAAATCCCACCCTATGTACCGGCTCCAAGCTCCAGGTCTCTTGGAAGATGCATAAGGAGTGTTCATCAACCCAGGCATTCCAATCAGGGAGAGCCAACGTTCTTGTGATACCTGCGACATTCCAGCTGAAAACCTTAAATACTAGGTCCGTCACAGCTGGTGTGTCACTGGTCGCAAGAACACCACTGCTTGTAGCCCTGACCAAAGGGGCTTGCAAATAACAGTAATCTAAAGGAGTGTCCCTGATGGCTACCGTCCCACTAACACTTACAATTGAGGGAGCGGTAGTTCGGGAGGGTGGTGCTACCAATTGGTCAAGTCTGTTCGCTGCTTCTTTAACTGCAACTACCTCTATATTTTCCCTGGGGTTCTCCACCTCCAGTCAGCAACACCCTGGCACCCACAGAGGGTTCGGCCCACTACCCCCAAGACCCCCTGCCCAGCGTGTGTCCCAGTTTTTACAAAAATCAGGGATGCTTGGGCTCTCCCGAGGCAAGAAGGCAATTTGCCTAGGGTAAAAATAGGTTAGGTCCACTACTTAAACCCTGGTACATCCATGTTTTTTATAGGAGTACAAATGGAGCTCACTACTCTGGGGTCTTGAAAGTTTATTATTATGCAGCCCCCTCCTGGGTTTTTTTTCCCTGCCCTACCCACCCTACTCTACGAACACCTAAAATAATCCCATCCACACCCGTAGGAATTGGCTTATTTGACTTAAGCCAGTGGATGCACTCATTCTTAAGAGATTGGTGGTTCTCCAACTGGCCTTCCTTTAAAGGGGGAACATTCACCAGAACAGCTACAAATGGTTGGCAATCTGGCGGGAGATTTACAGGGGGGATCCGACGTATGGAATTTTGAGGGGCCACTGAGGTAGTAGCTGGGGCTATTGATTGGGGGGCAATTTTGGTGACCTTCCCTGTCACTGGTCCCTGAGCATTACCTTTTGAGCCAGGTGTTTGGAGAGCTTTTGCTTTACCTCTGCTTGCCTGGGGCTGTACTTGTGGAAGTGACTTAGACATAGTTTTGGCAGCCTCTATGAGTGTTGGTGTACCCTTGGATTGGGGCCCTGCTTTTGGTGGGGACGGAATTTTGGGTGCTGGAGCTTGCACTCTGTTAGTTTCAACCTTATTTGACCTTTTTGGCTGGTTGGGATCCACCTGTAGTGGTAAGGAGACTACTGGGGGCGCACTCCCCTTTGGACCCATGTCCTGGTAATCGCTCACTCTTTTTAACTGTTTGAATGTGGTTTTAAGTGAGTAAAACCCGTCAAGGGTTGATTGCTCAAGTTTGTCAATTCTAGCCCCGAGGCCCTTAACCTGGGTAAGTAAGGGCATCAAGAGACTGTTTACCCTCTCAAAAATAGATTCAATAGTCACCGAGTCGGTAATATTGGGGACATTTTCAGTACTATCGCTAGTAGGCGATCCCTTGGGAGTGACCACAGCATCCCCCACTACCTCGACTTTATCTTCTGGAAACAGGGCCTTTGCATGTTTCCCACCTGGGCAGGGCTTTCTTGTTCTTTGATAGAGCGCGGCCTGTCTCACCAACCTACCCTTTTTACGGTTACCTTTCTTTTTGCTTTTAGCCCTCTTATTCTGGCTGCTTGCAGCAATTTCAGATACACAAGGCACCCCATCTGGAATTACTATAGCAGGGGTTGGTGGTGTTAGCAGTAGTGACAGTGTTATGGCATTATTTTTGGGCATAGGTGATACTGGTGGAGTAGATGTACTGGAGGCACCCACTTCTTCGATGCCACTAGGTAGAAGCGCAGCCAAATGCTCCAACCTGTCTATGTTTTGCTCTATATCTAGGAGCTGAGGGGGGTCTATGAAGCAGCCCGGGAAGACATCAGGGGAGACAAGTTGAGCCCGCTCACAAGCCGGTGTAAGGGCCTGTGCAGCGGCACCCAAGGATGAGCGTCTGGAAGGGAGGTAGACCTCAGATAGGCGGCGCTCTGACATAGCAATCTCCTTATCTATTACCGCCGCCACCCTGGTGATAAAACGGTCCATTGTTCCAATCACGGGGCTCCCGCCAACACCTCCCCTTTCAGCCACGTTCCTGAGCAATTTTCCAGAACGGGTTGCCATGGTTGTACTCACTGCTGGTGGAAAGGGACGTGGCCCAGCCCAGCCTCTGGCAGCCCCTGACTGCCACAGACTGCCCGCCCTTTGCTCGGGCTTCGCTCGGTGTCCCGCTCGCGTCCCGCTGAGCGTTGAGCAGAACGTAAAATAGGCACGTTGCAGGCGGGGGGCGTGTCTGTTGGTGGGTGCGTCCTCGCGCACCTGGGGAAGCAGGGACTCCTGGACTTCCGAGTCCCTGCTAAAGCGCCGACGTGATGTTTTCCTCTAGCGCCTCCAAGTGCCCAGCGCTTTAGCCTCAGCTCTCCCAGCGAAGCGGGTGCGGCGAGAGGCACAGCCCAGCACAGCCCAGCACAGCAGTCGGTCCCGAGATCGAAGGGACAAGCAGCAACAGGCAACAACCTTCACAAACTCCCAGGTGGGTCCCCAAGTACAATGGAATGTGTCTAGTTTCAGAAAATTTAGCATCTGACAAGTTGGATCAGCCCTGGTGTCTATGATTACAGGCATGTGGAATGTCATATGAGATGTTGAGAGCTGTTTAGCTATAAGCCTTATTACAACTCTGGAAAATATCACCTACTTCGTCAGGAAATCCAGCAGAGGTAACCATGCCCTCTCTGGGTTTCACAAGAGGTCAAGCAAAAAAGAGTGGACAGGATTTTTACCCAAACTAAATCTCATTTACGCGACGTGACAAAATGGCATTAGCTTCTTTTTTCAACTCTTTTTATTACAACGTGCTCAGCATACAATACATTCAACAGACAGTTGGGTACGGATGCATAAGTCATGTTATCCGGTTGAAACAAAAAGTAAATTTGGATTAACAATATGATAGATTCAGTTAGGTAACATTGTCACCTTAAATTCTATCTTCCTCCCTAAAATTCCCTGTAGGTCTGCCAATTTCCCCAGATCTTCTCCCACTTCCATGGGACACCTCCACTCAAATATATTGTGTTCCGCTTGTCTACACCAATCCAAGTCAGACTTCCATTCTGCCACCCTCGATGGCGGCCACTCCTCAGCTTTTTGCAATATTTCATTTTGCTACCACTGCAGCTAGCGTTAACCATATTCTTGTGCATCTGGGTCAGGCCTCCTCCCATGAGACTTGTAACAAGAACCACCTGGGCTCGACAGGGATCTCATGGGGTGTATTCACCCAAATAATAGCTTGTTCTAATTACACTACTGAGGGTGTAGTGACCGCTCTGAGAATTTATTAAAACAGTGACACATTTGTCACCCCTGTTGAATTAATCATATGCTTACTGTCCCCTCATCCATAAAGGAATGAGACCCATGAGACAATGAAAGCGGAAAGTCTGCTCACAGTTTTAGTGGCCCTGTGGATGTCAGGTCTCACTGTTTGGCTCACCACACTTAGTATTCAGCAGCCCTAGCCTTTGGGAGCTCCTACCTGTCCAGCTGGCTTATCAATCTATTTATGGCACCCCATCTGCACTCTGGTGGGTCTCTTTTCTCTGATTAGTTTTCCTGAAGAGGGCCTTGATCCCTTGCCTCTATGTCAGTTGGTTGTACCCCATCCCACTTGCCACTTCCATGCCTCCTCCAGTGAGATGAAGTGCCAGGTCTTGTCCTCTGCAATTATCCAAACTTTGGCTGGAAAGAGCATCATGTACTTAATTTCTCATTTTCCAAGTTGCCGCTTCACCTCATCGGAGCTTCTCTAGTGCCTTTGTGCCTGCAAGGTGAAGTCTGGAAATAAACAGATCAGTGTGTTCTCAAAATGCATGTCTCCCTTAGTTCTAGCTGCTTAGAGGATTACTTCACAGTCACGATAATTGAATATCTTAGTGATTATTGTCTGTGGGGGAGCCTCAGGTTTTGGCTGGGGCACTGGGGCCCGGTGCACCATTTTGACAGAGAAAAACCGTGACAGTGTCTTAGGCCTCAATGTGTTAACTGTGAAATCGTCTAAGAAAAGGTCCACCCTTGGGTCCTCGACCCGCTCTGGGACCCCACCATTCTGATGTTATTTCTTCTCACCCTCCTTCCTGATCTTCAAGATTGGCTACCATAGTCTCACCCTGTTGAGTCAACGATTGGATTTGTGTTTCATGGTGTTTTGTCATAGATTGGAGCTGGATTATCTGGGTTTGTGCAGTCATGACCTTCTCGATTAGTTTCTGAAGAACCACTCTGATCAAGTTGACCTCAACAGTTACAGAGTCAATCTTGGGCTTTAGCATGCCCTTATGGTCTACTATAGCTGCCATGATAGCCCCAAGGGAGGGTTCCACTGCTGCTCCTCCTTCTTGCACATGGGGGGCTTTGAGATGGCATAGTTGTCCATTTTGTTAGTTTGTAAATCACTTGGCCCCTTGGATTTCACAATCTCTTTGCCTGAAGTGTTTCACATGGCCTTGATCCCTTTGCAATATTGTGGCTAGTGGGGGGCTCGATACTGAATGAACTCCCTAAGTGGGCCAGGCAGTTGGCGCCTGAACCCCTCAATCACCAAGCCTGGCCCTTCTGCCCTCTTCTTTGGGCTTCTCCAAGCACCTCAGCGTTAGTGGGCCATCTGCAGAGGGGCCGGGGTTTTGATGTGAGATCTCTTCAGGGGGGCATGCTGTGTGCGGCCTGCCCTTCCACTGTATAGTACTTCCAGCTGAACTCTCAAACCTCATATATTGCTTGTTCTGCCACCCTGGGCTGGAACCTGGGAGTCGGCCGCCTCCTCCAGTCGCAGGTCGGCACTGTGTTCGGGCTGCCGTCCCGACAAATCTGATGCAGTACCCCGGCCGGCCGGACTAGGCCTCTGCCATAATTTCTACTCTGCTTGTTACGGCCTTCCGAGGGCCCCACCCGCCTGTTGTCTTGCTGCGCTCCCTCTTCTTTAGCTGATCACCCTTCATTTCTAGCCTCACAAAGCCAGTGAAACTAGTGCACCGCCCACACCACTGAAAATGGAGCATCTCCGGAATTGGACAACCAAGCAATTTCCTGGCTCGGTTGTGTCGTATTCACAGCATGGCTGCCACCTCCTGAAGCTGCCTCGAACTTTGCGTTACTTCTTCCTTGTCCTGGGGTGGAGATGATGCCTGGTTCTGCATCAGCCTGGTTCCGCACCCTTCCGCTATGCTTTCACTTTGTGGGGGAAAGTTTGCAACTACGAATGGAAGGTCAGATTATGGGGTCAGCGCCTTAGGGGATCGGAGCCCTCCTAAAGTGTGGCCATTTTCAGTCATGGCTAAGCCACACTCCCAAAATAACTGAGGATTGCTGCAGCTTAAAAAAAGTTTCCCTGAACCCTTGGTCAGGTAGGACTGGCATAATAAATGTATATGTTGTCCAAAAATTCACTGTTACTAATAAAAGAGAACTACCCTGAGAGTAATTAAGCAAGTGGAAATACCCTTGTAGATACCGGGGGATCTGATATTTGGTCCTGACTTGTGATCCATGCAGACTGACTTTGTGATGTAAGGGGACACCAGTTATTCCTGTTAGCATCACCTATGTTTTTTATCTTGCTCGGGTGCCCTGCAACATATTAAATTCAGGAAAGGGAGCTTGAGGCAATTTTATTCTAAGTACTATAAACCCCAGCACCAATAAACCATAAATAGGAGCTCCCTTGACCACAATGTGAGAGTCCGTTTAACAAATAGGAAGGATCCTGTCTGAAATTGTTGGAAATGAATTGAAAGGCTTGAGATAAATATCTCAACCAATCAGTGGATTCCCTCAAATGAATGCAGTATAAACAGTCTGGCTTGGTTTGTAAACATGTTTTTAGTTAGAAGACATTTTTTACACCTTGAGATTAATGTGTATGTGTATTTGACACCTGTGTTTAAAGTTTGAAAAACGTTCTAAAGTAAACATTGATAACCATGCCGTGAGTTAATCAATAATTCACTACAGTGCATTTAAGGCCATGCTCAAGTTCATGAAATATCACCGTAACTTGTAGCCTAACTTAGACATCAATGAATTTGTTTCATGCAGTCAGAGAAAGCTTAACTCCACACATGCACACCTTACCTCAATCTTCCTTTGGGTATATTTATAGCACCAGATTAAAAAAAAAATTGATTTTGTAGAACATTTAATGGACTCACGTGATTTTAACATCTGTTCTCTAATGCCCTGAACATTATACTATGCCACTAAGACAAATAAAGATTGAATTGGAGTCATACAAATATTAGAAAACAACTTGATATGAATATTGATATATTCAAATAGATCCACATTACAATTCAATACCACATGTTACTACCATCGCCGTTGCTAACAAAAAAACGAACTATTCACTGTTGACAAGATGCAGTTATAGCTTTCATTACATCCATTGCTATTAGCTTGCAGTCCACAACAATGAACAGTAACATTAATAGAAACATACAAATATGTAATATACACAACAAACAAAAACTACTGCAAACCTAGCTTATTGCATTGGATTGTGGTAAATCTGAACTCCAACTTGCACCAAATGCAAAGTCACTTGAATTCACTGTGGACCCTAACCTCGCCCAGAAGGAAAATACTGCCCAAAAAATACAGACATCATGGTACCAGCTCTCACTTCTAAGGACAGTAAAACTGTTTCTTCCAGAGAGCGATTGGTCTACAGGTTCTCATACTCGCATATCTGTTTGGTGGTAAGTCCCTCCTCCATGGCCTCCCAGACTCCATATTGGCACCACCTAGGGGCATCCTTCACACCACAGCATGTCTCATCCTGGCCCAAAGAAATATTGCATCACCCTCGGCCTGATGGAACTCCATTGACTCCCCTTTCTGGCGAAAACCATTTTCAAATCCAGCTGCATCACTTACAAAGCCAGCACGACCAGCAGCTATCTTTCAGAAAAGCTCACCATCTCTGGTGGTTCTCAGCACACCCAAAGCCATAAAACGATTTGACCGCAGACAAAGATGTAAAAAAGAAAAACGAGACCGCAGGTTTTTTCGATCCACCCACCCAGGATCTGCAACAATATCCCTGTGTTCATCATGAACGACCCAATGCTACTCCCATTTAGGAAAGAGTTAAAGATTCACTTATATGAAGAACACTAAATCGCAAAGAGTCTAGATTTATCTTTGAATGCCCACCAGCCTTTTTGCTAGGGTTCACACTATGGAAATACAACATACATATTTAAATACATACACAAATATGTTTAAAGCTTTCCATTGAATTACAGAAATGTTGACTGGTGATTAATACCTAAAAATGTATTATAAGAGGTTGCTATTTTGAACTCTGCAAAAGGAATTTTCCCTGAATAGAGCAGGCCATGGTTCACGTACAAATAATAGAAATAAATGAAAAAATGTGTTTTAAATGTTTAGATTGGTATAAGGAGGACTTTAATGATATCCTAAGATGAAGTATGGCTTCGAAGGTAGTGGAGCGTTTTTACGGTCTTTTGAACACATATTACCCATCATGTGCCAGATTTTATCTTTTTAAGGAATACACTTTTATTATTAGTGAAAAGCACAACATAGTTCATCACACATTCATTTAACACAAAGAAAAGTAAACGTTGGAATATAAAAAAAGGTAATATCAATCTTTAAAAAAACAATTTTTTAACACTATGGGGCCTATACGGATATCTGGTGGTCGACAAATCTCCTTCTTAACCCCCGCCATATTAGAATGGCGAGGGGCACCACGGCGGACAGAAAGACCTTCTGCCGCTTTTCCGCTGGACGCATTGCCAGCTGGGCGAAGAGGCAGCCCATATGGTAGCGGTGCCTTGCAGGCACCGCCATCCATATTAGCATGCCTGTGGTGACATGCCTTTCCATGGCGGAGACGGCGTCATGGAAAGGTATGTAGAGAATGCCTTTTGGGGGCTCGTTGCAGTCCCCGGTGGGTGGTGGGGTGGATGCCTGCACTTGGGGGTTACCCTCGGTAAGCGCCTTTATTGGCATGCACAAGTTGGCAGGCACCACGCATTGCCTGTCACGTTGTGCATGCCAATACACATCATTCATATTTTGCATTGCATCGGTTGCTGCTGACAGTAAAATGTAAAATGTGCTGGATGCGACTGCCAGGGTAGCGGTTGCATCCTATTTGCCATAGCGGGACTCCCACACCTATGGCGGTGGGTCTCGTTTACCGTTACAGTGGCGGGTGGACAAAATCCGCCCGCCATCGTAATAGGCCCCATAATGTTTCATAAAAAATTAGATTTATAAAAATACAAGTACTGAGGTTATTTCACAAAAGCATCATGGGAAAAGTATGAAATGTACTTCGACATTCTAATGTCTAATTTTGGATTACAGAAAAAAAATCCAGGAGTACATCTGATAAACTTTGCATGTTGTATATACCCATGACTACCAAGATGAGTAACACTAAAACATTTAGTCACATAGAAAAGGAACAGACTTACATTAGTGTATGTAGACTTATAATTGAAATGCAAACTTATTGTTTTTTTCTCATTGTGGAAAACTTTAGTCCTGAGGAAATGTCTAACCCTCAACACCCTACCAATTCCCACTACTGAAAAATGTGTTTACCTTCAGACTCGTACATTTTTAGGCCCTTTCGTATGAGGTACTATCTACAAATATTTGGTGAATATCTACAAACGTTTTTCCATAATTCTGACTATGGGCTTTGTTGCTGTTAACCAATACTCTCAAAACAATTGCCCAATGGAAATCTGTACGAAATGAACCTTTCAAATTGTGATGGTTTTGCCTCAGTTCCAACCTGTTGCTACTATAATTTGTCAAAAAAAATCTTTTCTTCAAAACCTATTATTGGGAAGCATTGCTGGAGAAAGGACTAATTATAGTTCCTATGTGTGTAATGGACACCTGATGTGGGCACATTTGCAGGCTCCAGAATTCGATTGAAGGTGCACTATATGGCTTGGGCGCAGTTTTCAAGCGTGGTGGTTTCATGTGGAGATTCTGTCAGGGGTGTAACAAATGCCCCCGCAGCCCCCGTGGAGCCGGGGGGCCCCACTCTCTTCAGTAAATGAAGGGGGCCCCATCAGCTCTTCAGTGAGAGAGGCTTGCGCTAAAGCAAGCCTCTCTCCCTCTAAAGCAGGTGCAGGCTGTCTGCAGCCTGCTCTGAGCCCCTCCCGCTAACTGAAGAGAAACAATGTAACAACTGACATTGTTTCTCTTCAGTCAGAGCCCACCCGGAAAAAAGGATGGGGTCGGGGCCCCAGAGACAGCATTCCCTACAAGACTCTGCTCCTCTGAGAAGAGACAAGGATAAGGATGGGGTGGGGTGGGGCCCCAGAGACAGCATTCTCCAGGGCATTGCTCATATGAGAAGGGATGAAGCAGCAAAATGGTGTCCTCAGGTAAGCACTCTTGTTAAAACGCACCATGGGCATCCGCAGGGGAGGGCTAGGGGGACACTTGCCCCCCCTGGATCGCCAGTGCGTCTGGTGTGGGCCGATTCAGGGCCGGCCCTAGTCCATCATGCTTTTGAAATGGTGCCATTGTTCCAGGTGGAAGCCACCTCCATAGGGTGGGATGGGTGCAAGGCGGCGGATAAGAAGGGTCCAAGGTAGGGAGGAGAAGGGTGCAAGGCAGAGAGGAGAAGGGTGCAAGGCGGAGGGGAGAAGGGTGCAAGGCAGAGGGGAGAAGGGTGCAAGGCAGCGAGGAGAAGGGTGCAAGGTGGAAGTGAGAAGGGTGCAAGGCAGAGGGGAGAAGGGTGCAAGGTAGAGAAGGGTGCAAGGCAGAGGGGAGAAGGGTGCAAGGCAGAGGGGAGAAGGGTGCAAGGAAGAGAGGGGAGAAGGGTGCAAGGCAAAGGAGAGAAGAGTGCAAGGCAGGGAGGAGAAGGGTGCAAGGCAGAGGGAAGAAGAGTGCAAGGCAGCGAGAAGAAGGGTGCAAGGCAGGGAGGAGAAGGGTGCAAGGCAGAAGGGAGAATGGTGCAAGGCAGAGGGGAGAAGGGTACAAGACAGAGGGAAGAAGGTGCAAGGCAGAGAGGAGAAGAGTGCAAGGCAGAGGGGTGAAGGGTGCAAGGCAGAGGGAAGAAGGGTGCAAGTCAGAGAAAAGAAGGGTGCAAGGCAGAGGTAAAAAGGGTGCAAGGCAGAGAGAAGGGTGGAAGGCAGAGAGGAGAAGGGTGCAAGGCAGAGGGGAGAAGGGTGCAAGGCAGAGGGGAGAAGGGTGCAAGACAGAAGGGTGAAGGGTGCAAGGCAGAGGGGAGAAGGGTGCAAGGCAGAGAGGATACAGGTGCAAGGCAGAGGGGAGAAGGGTGCAAGGCAGAGGGGAGAATGGTGGAAGGCAGGGGGGAGAATGGTGCAAGGTAGAAAAGGGTGCAAGGCAGAGGTGGAGTAGGGTGCACGGCAGAGGGGAGAAGGGTACAAGGCCGAGGGGAGAAGGGTGAATGGCAGAGGGGAGAAGGGTGCAACTGGGAGGGGAGAAGGGTGCAAGGCAGAGGGGAGAAGGGTGTAACGGGGAGGGGAGAAGGGTCCAAGGCAGGGGGGGAAGAGAGTAAGGCAAAGGGGATAAGGGTGCAAGGCAGAGGGGAGAATGGATCAAGGCAGAGGGGAGAAGTGTGCAAGGCAGAGGGGTGAAGGGTGCAAGGGGAGGAGAGAAGGGTACAAGACAGAGGGGAGAAGGGTGTCAGGCAGAGAGGAGAAGGGTGCAAGGCAGAGGGGAGAAGGGTGCAAGGCAGAGGGGAGAATGGTGAACGGCAGAGGGGAGAAGGGTGCAAGGTAGAGAGGAGAAGGGTGCAAGGCAGAGGCGAAAATGGTGCAAGGCAGAGAGGACAAGGGTACAAGGTAGAGAAAGGTGCAAGGCAGAGGGGAGAAGGGTGCAAGGCAGAGGGGAGAAGGGTGCAACGGGGAGTGGAGAAGGGTGCAAGGCAGAGGGCAGAAGGGTGCAAGGAAGAGAGGAGAAGAGTGCAATACTGAGGGAAGAAGGGTGCAAGGTAGATAGGAGAATAGCGCAAGGCAGAGAGGAGAAGGGTGAAAGGCAGAGGGGAGAAGGGTGCAAGGCAGGGGAGAGAAGGGTGCAAGGCAGTGTGGAGAATGGTGCAAGGCAGAGGGGAGAAGGGTGCACGGCAGAGTGGATAAGGTTGCAAGGCAGAGGGGAGAAGGGAGAAAGGCAGAGGGGAGAAGGATGCAAGGCAGAGGAGAGAAGGGTTCCAGGCAGAGGGGAGAAGGGTGCAAGGCAGAGGGGAGAAGGGTGCAAGGCAGAGGGGAGAAGGGTGCAAGGCTAAGGGGAGAAGGGTGCAAGGCAGCGAGGAGAAGGGTGCAAAGTAGAGATGGGTGCAAGGCAGAGTGGAGAAGGGTGCAAGGCAGAGGGGCAAAAGGTGCGAGGCAGAGGGAATAAGGGTGCAACAGGGAGGGGAGAAGGGTGCAAGGCAGAGGGGACAAGAGTTTAAGGCAGAGGGGAGAAGGGTGCAAGGCAGAGGGGAGAATGGTGCAAGTCAGAGGGGAGAAGGGTGCAACCGGGAGGGAAGAAGTGTGCAAGGCAGAGGGGAGAAGGGTGCAAGGCAGAGCAGAGAAGGGTGTAAAGCAGAGAGGAGAAGGGTGAAAGGCAGATGGGAGAAGGGTGCAAGGCAGAGGGGAGAAGGGTGCAAGGCAGAGGGGAGAATGGTGCAAGGCAAAGGGGAGCATGGTGCAAGGTAAAAAGGGTGCAAGGCTGAGGTGGAGTAGGGTACAAGGTGGTGAAGAATGCAAGGGGGAGGGGGAGAAGGGTGCAAGGGGGAGGGCGTGAAAAGGGTACAAGGCAGAGGGGAGAAGGGTGCAAGGGTGATGGGGATGAAGTTAAAAATGTGCCTACCCCAGGAAACATTTCTGCTGACGCCCATGGAGCGCACACTACTTTATTAGAGAGAGTGGGAGATAGTGGAGAGAGAGTGGAGAGAGAGAGAGTGGAGAGAGAGAGAGTGTGGAGAGAGAGAGAGGAGAGAGAGAGTGGAGAGAGAGTGGAGAGAGAGTGGAGAGAGACAGTGGAGAGAGTGAGAGTAAAGAGAGAGGGTAGAGAGACAGAGTGGAGAAAGAGACACTAGAGAGAGAGAGAGTGGAGAGAGAGACAGTTGAGAGAGAGTGAAGAGAGAGTGGAGAGAGAGAGTGAAGAGAGTGGCGAGAGAGAGGGAGTGGAGAGAGAGAGAAGAGAGAGTGGATAGAGACAGTGGAGAGAGAGAGAGTGGAGATAGAGAGAGTTGGGAGAGAGTGAATAGAGAGTGGAGAAAGAGAGAGTAGAGAGAGAGTGGAGAGAGTGGAGAGAGTGGAGAGAGAGAGTGGAGAGGAAGAGTGGAGAGAGAGTAGAGAGACAGTGGATGGAGACAGTGGAGAGAGAGTGTGGAGAGAGAGAGAGGAGAGAGAGAGTGGAGAGAGAGAGAGTGGAGAGAGAGTGGAGAGAGAGAGTGGAGAGAGACAGTGGAGAGAGTGAGAGTACAGAGAGAGGGTGGAGAGACAGAGTGGAGAAAGAGACACTAGAGAGAGAGAGAGTGGAGAGAGAGACACATGAGAGAGAGTGAAGAGAGAGTGGAGAGAGGGGGAGAGAGAGGGAGTGGAGAGAGAGAAGAGAGAGAGAAGAGAGAGAGTGGATGAAGACAGTGGAGAGAGAGAGAGTGGAGATAGAGAGAGTGGAGAGAGAGTGAATAGAGAGTGGAGAAAGAGAGAGTAGAGAGAGAGTAGAGAGAGGGTAGAGAGAGAGTGGAGAGAGTGGAGAGAGAGAGAGAGAGTAGAGAGGAAGAGTGGAGAGAGAGTAGAGAGAGAGTGGATGGAGACAGTGGAGAGAGAGAGTGGAGATAGAGTGGAGAGGGAGTGAATAGAGAGTGGAGAAAGAGAGAGTAGAGAGAGAGTAGAGAGAGGGTAGAGAGAGAGTGGAGAGAGAGAGAGAGAGAGAGTGGAGAGAGAGAGAGTGGAGAGAGAGAGTAGAGATAGAGGGGAAAGAGAGTAGAAAGAGAGTGGAGAGAGACAGTGGGGAGAGAGAGAGAGAGAGTGTAGAGAGAGTCGAGAGAAAGAGAAGGTCGAGTGGGTGAAGAGAGAGTGAGTGGAGAGAGAGTGGAGAGAGAGTGGAGAGTGAGAGAGAGAGTAGAGAGAGAGAAAGTGGAGAGTGAAACAGTGGAGAGAGACAGTGGAAATAGAGTGGATAGAGTTGAAAGAGAGAATGGAGAGAGATTAGAGACTGGCTGACTGACTCAGAGACTGAATACTGACTGACCGAGAGACTGAGTGGCTGAGAAACTGACTAAGAAAGAGAGAGAGAGAGAGAGAGAGAGAGAGAGAGCGAGAGAGAGAGAGAGAGAGAGACTGGATGAATGAGAGAGTGACCGACTAACTGACAAACAGAGAGAGAGACTGATTGAGAGTGAGACTGACTGATAGAGAGAGAGAAAGACTGACTGACTGACAGAGACTGACTCAGGTAGAGAGATACTGACTGACAGAGAGAGATTGACTGACTGAGAGAGACAGACTGAGAGAGAGACTGACTGAGAGAGAGACTGACAGAGAGGGAGATAGAGAGACTGACTGAAGCAGAGAGAGAATGACTGACTGAGAGACACTGACTGACTGGGAGAGAGAGAGAATTACTGGTAGAGAGAGCGACTGACTGACAGAGAGAGACTAAGAGCGAGAGAGATTAAGAGACTGACTGGCTGAGAGAGAAACTGACAGAGAGAGAGACTGACAGAGAGAGAGAGAGAGGCTGACTGACTGAGACTGACAGAGAGACAGAGACTGAGTGACTGACCAAGAAAGAGGGACTGACCGACAAAGAGAGAGACTGACTGACAGAGAAAGAGACTGACAGAGAGAGTCACTGACTGAGAGAGACTGACTGAGAGAGACTGGCTGACTGCGAGCGAGAGAGAATGACTGACTGAGCGAGACTGACAGGGTCAGACTGATTTGCATATAGCCATGTCTAAACTGGGGTGGCAGAGTGGGCTAAAGAACGGTGATGGATCAAACCCAGATCTTTTGACTGGGTGTGAGTGTTTGATTGGTTCAGATGCTCCGTCCATCACCGCCCCCTTTTGTACCGCTTTGGCCGCCATAAGTGTGGCAGGGTATGCTCAGACGTGAGTCCCTTGCTCACTTTGCCACTGGATGCAAGCAAGCCGGGCTGAAGACGGCTGTAATGCCAGAAACCAGTCCTCGGAAGCTTGTTTCCGGTCCAGGGAAGGCATGGCTTGGCAGTTCGGGCTGGACTGTTCCCATGAGGCACAGGGTCAGACTGATTTGCATATAGCCATGTCTAAACTGGGGTGGCAGAGTGGGCTACAGAACGTGATGGATCAAACCCAGATCTTTTGACTGGGTGTGAGTGTTTGATTGGTTCAGATGCTCCGTCCATCACCACCCCCTTTTGTACCGCTTTGGCCGCCATAAGTGTGGCAGGGTATGCTCAGACGTGAGTCCCTTGCTCACTTTGCCACTGGATTCAAGCAAGCCGGGCTGAAGACGGCTGTAATGCCAGAAACCGGTCCTCGGAAGCTTGTTTCCGGTCCAGGGAAGGCATGGCTTGGCAGTTCGGGCTGGACTGTTCCCATGAGGCACAGGGTCAGACTGATTTGCATATAGCCATGTCTAAACTGGGGTGGCAGAGTGGGCTAAAGAACGTGATAGATCAAACCCAGATCTTTTGACTGGGTGTGAGTGTTTGATTGGTTCAGATGCTCCGTCCATCACCACCCCCTTTTGTACCGCTTTGCCGCCATAAGTGTGGCAGGGTATGCTCAGACGTGAGTCCCTTGCTCACTTTGCCACTGGATTCAAACAAGCCGGGCTGAAGACGGCTGTAATGCTAGAAACCGGTCCTCGGAAGCTTGTTTTCGGTCCAGGGAAGGCATGGCTTGGCAGTTCGGGCTGGACTGTTCCCATGAGGCACAGGGTCAGACTGATTTGCATATAGCCATGTCTAAACTGGGGTGGCAGAGTGGGCTAAAGAACGGTGATGGATCAAACCCAGATCTTTTGACTGGGTGTGAGTGTTTGATTGGTTCAGATGCTCCGTCCATCACCACCCCCTTTTGTACCGCTTTGGCCCCCATAAGTGTGGCAGGGTATGCTCAGACGTGAGTCCCTTGCTCACTTTGCCACTGGATTCAAGCAAGCCGGGCTGAAGACGGCTGTAATGCCAGAAACCGGTCCTCGGAAGCTTGTTTCCGGTCCAGGGAAGGCATGGCTTGGCAGTTCGGGCTAGACTGTTCCCATGAGGCACAGGGTCAGACTGATTTGCATATAGCCATGTCTAAACTGGGGTGGCAGAGTGGGCTAAAGAACAGTGATGGATCAAACCCAGATCTTTTGACTGGGTGTGAGTGTTTGATTGGTTCAGATGCTCCGTCCATCACCACCCCCTTTTGTACCGCTTTGGCCGCCATAAGTGTGGCAGGGTATGCTCAGACGTGAGTCCCTTGCTCACTTTGCCACTGGATTCAAGCAAGCCGGGCTGAAGACGGCTGTAATGCCAGAAACCGGTCCTCGGAAGCTTGTTTCCGGTCCAGGGAAGGCATGGCTTGGCAGTTCGGGCTAGACTGTTCGCATGAGGCACAGGGTCAGACTGATTTGCATATAGCCATGTCTAAACTGGGGTGGCAGAGTGGGCTAAAGAACAGTGATGGATCAAACCCAGATCTTTTGACTGGGTGTGAGTGTTTGATTGGTTCAGATGCTCTGTCCATCACCACACCCTTTTGTACCACTGACTGAGAGAGACTGGCAGAGGGAGAGAGAGACTGTCTGGAAGACTGACTGACTGAGAGTGAAAGGCTATGAGAGATAGACTGACTGAGAGAGATACTGACAGAGAGACTGACAGAGTGAGGGACTGACAGAGAGAGAGACTGACTGAGAGAGACTGACTGACTAAGAGAGAGAGAGACTGACTGACTGAGAGAGACTAATTGAGAGAGAGACTGACAGAGAGAGACTGACTGAGAGAGAGACTGACTGACAGAGAGAGAGAGAGAATAAGAGAGAGGAGAGAGACTGTCAGAGAGAGACTGACTGACACAGAGAGAGAGAGAGAGACTGACTGAGTGAGAGAGACTGTCTGACTGCGAGCGAGAGAGAATGACTGATTGAGAGAGACTGGCAGAGGGAGAGAGAGAGACTGTCTGGAAGACTGACTGACTGAGAGAGAAAGGCTATGAGAGATAGACTGACTGAGAGAGAGACTGACAGAGAGACTGACAGAGAGAGGGACTGACAGAGAGAGAGACTGACTAAGAGAGAGACTGACTGACTAAGAGAGAGAGACTGACTGACTGAGAGAGACTGATTGAGGGAGAGACTGACAGAGAGAGACTGACAGAGAGAGACTGTCTGAGAGAGAGAATGACTGACAGAAAGAGACTGACAGAGAGAGAGAGACTGGGACTCTGACAGAGAGAGAGACTGGCTGAGAGAGAGAGAGAATAAGAGAGAGGAGAGAGACTGGCAGCGAGAGACTGACTGACAGACGGAGAGAGAGATAGACTGACTGAGTGAGTGAGAGAGACTGGCTGACTTAGAGAGAGAGACTGACTGACTGAGAGAAACTGACAGAGAGAGGCTGTGAGAGACTGACTGACAGAAAGTGAGAGACTGACTAACAGAAAGAGAGAGACTGACTGAAAGAGAGACTTACTGACTGAGAGAGACTGACAGAAAGAGAGAGATAGAGAGACTGACAGAAAGAGAGACTGAGAGAGAGACTGACAGACAGAGGGACTGACAGGGAGAGAGACTGACTGAGAGAGAGGAAAAGAGAGACTGAGAGAGAGACTGACAGAGAGTGTGATGTATTCCTATAGGTTCTGTATCGATCCCCCTATTCCTGACCCTATTCTGGTTAACAAGTTAACTAGCAGCCATCCCATGAGGCAGAAAACCCCCATGATGCAGGAACCGTTATCTGATTAAGCCACACTACGGCACAGGAACGTGTTATCTGATTAGGTCATAACGCTTGCCATCTAATTAGACAAGCGATATTCCTCCAGCCCCTGATAAGGCATACGGAGTTCTCAAAACAAATCAAACCTATGACAACCTAGGAAAAACCCTGCGGCATTGTTTTGATTTCACCGAGAACTTCAGCAAAAGAATGTGCTAACGACCAGGTCGTATGACATTTAGAGTAACTCAGTCGTTCTTTTTCACTCAGACCCCTTTTTTCCCATAATACTCCAAAGACGTCTGGAGTGGGTGAAAGGTAATATCTGCCAGACCTCGCAGGAGGAAACTCCTATGTATGGTCCTTGGTTTAGTCAACGTTGAAGGATACACTGTTCCAAAATATTGTGCATCTAATCTTTGTTTCCATAAGAACCTGATCTGCAAACAAACAAAATAACCTTCTGGACAGTACAATGTCAGACAATGAAGGAGAAAGAGAGGCAGTTAGAATAGCAACTGAACTCGCAGCAGCTGATACTGCTATGCAAGAAGCAGACCCGGGTATAATAATCATCCCGGTCAACACAAGAAAATCTATAACTTTAAAACTTATAGAAAATGGACTGACACCTAGAGGTGGCACAGTCATATTCGTAATTGAGGCACACGAAAATCGGCAGACAGAGGTATTCTACACATGGATAAACTTTCCAGCAGCTAATGCTGTAACAAAGGTCTTCCACTATTACAAAACAGAGGAACCTCCTAATGAGTACACTCCTTTCGAGGAGGTGAAAGTACCACTTAAATTTCAAGAGCATCTGCTCTTATTTAATGGCGCCCTAAAACATAATAATCACATCACTAGGCTCGGTCCATTAGGTAGACCAGGAGCAACGTGGCCGGTTCTAGCCGGATACACACCACATCCAGACATCGATGGGATGTCTGCAGCAGAGCTTTTAACACAGCTAAAACAATTAATAAAATTACATAGACAATTAGTCCAATATGTGATGCGGACTTCAACAATTCAACCAGCAAATAAAATTGCACAGCTGACCCCTCATCAGGGGAACACAAATAAAATTACACCACAGAACATACAATCCTGCCTAGGTAAGGTACCAGCTAAACGGGAACAAATACCATTCTGGTTAGCACAAAAAATCACCCAAATAGAGGCGGTGTTTCCAGACACCACACCGTTAGAAAAACACAGGATTCTGACTATCTGTCTTCCAATGGGAATCGCACCACACGTGGAGGACTGTGACACTTGGGGTACAGTCTTTGCTTCCATCTACACAAAAACGCACGGTGTTCCATCCATTTCGGTAATACCAGATGTGCTAAAACAAATTCAAGACGAATACGGTCCAGAACCCGCTTTAACTCTTGGTATGAAATTACTAAAAGACTTCAAGCAGGTCTCGGCTATATTATTAGCCAACATAAAGGGAGAAGCAGCAAACGTGGCGATCCGCCAGATGTTAAAGGAGACAGATATAGCAGACCAACCAGCTGAAATTGCCAGAATTATAGAAAAATCCTATGAGGAACTAGGTAGAGATAGTTTAGGTGGAATACCAGTAAAACCACAACTGATTGAAAGTCCTGGAAAAATATTTTTTAATAATAATTCAACATCACAAAAAAAGAGCTGGGATGGAAACAAACAATCCAATCCTAAAGAAAAGAATTTCCAGTCCAGAGGAAGGTCTCCTCGGCGGAGAGAAAAATCTCCGAACCAAAGACACAGGTCACCCCAAAGTGACCCCTCTGGGAAAAGATATAACCTTAGAAATAGGGATAATATAAAGAAACCTGATAGATATCAAGACATTGATACACGTCCCTCTCAATCTTTTCAGACTTCCTCGCAGAAATCGGAAAGAAGAGGACGATCAGAACAAAGAGAAGAGCACGCCAAGTCCAAAGACAAGGAATCTGCTCATCTAAAAAAGAAACTACAATTTCCAAAAAAGAAGGTAGCCAGTATCAAGGTAGTAAACAATGCCGAGAATACTGAGGACACAATTGAAAAACGGAGAATGGGCTCAGACAATGCTAGACAGCGCAGCAGAAGTGAGCATAGCTCGCAAAGTCCTTATGAATCATCTGGAGACAGTGGACACGAATGAATATCTTCAAGTGGAAACTGCAGACACCAGAGTTAGCAAACCTCACAAAATATATGAAATAACTTTACGTATAGAAGGGGATAAGACTAGAAAAATAAGGGGACTATTTTGGGATAATCTCTCCAAGGGCTATGACATCCTTCTAGCTGAAAAAGACTGGCCACCAGAGTTTGTCAGGGAATGCCCTCATGGCGAAGAAATAATTATGCCTGCCTTCTCGAATCATATCCCAATTCATAAAAAATACACACTTGCCAGAAAGTGGGCAGTAGCTCAAGCTCCTGCTTTATATAAAAATCATGTAGGATGGGATGAGGACTCTCCTCCCCACAAAATCCAGTTAAAATCACAACCTACTGCACAAAGGCAGTATCCAATCAAGCAAGAAGCTAAAAAACAGGTAAAAGAAATTCTAGATCAATTAGAATACCAGGGGGTGATTGAAACTTGCACCTCACAAATGAACAACCCTTTGTTTCCTGTCTCCAAACCAGACAATTCATATCGTCTAGTTTTGGATTACAGACACCTTAACTCATGTTGCAAAACTTTTGCAGTGCAAAACTCGCATAGTGCTGCACTAATGAATAACATAGTGCGCAAAAAATACAAAACAACATTAGACATCTCTAATGGATTCTTTTGTCAAAACATAGCACCAGAGAGCAGATATTTGTCTGCGTTCTCAATAAATGGCACTCAAAAACAATTCTGTCGGTTAGCCCAGGGGTACAAGAATAGCCCAGGGGTATTCTCAGCGAGAGTAACAGAGTTACTACAAACATATGATGACGAAGCATTATCTTATGTCGATGACATATACCTAACAGATGATGACTTGGATACTCACTTGAAGAGAGTGAACACCATAATACTTGGGTTCGCAGCAGAGGGTTACAAATTCAACTTTAAAAAATCTAGAATTGCCCATCTAACAGTCCTGTTCTTAGGATATGAATTATCAAGTGAAGGCAAAAGCCTGGCTGACAATTTCCTAGAGAAATGTGCCGTACTCCAAGCACCTAGAACACTAAAAAACCTACAGTCAATTCTAGGCTTCCTAAATTTCGGAAGAACATACATTGCAAATTACGCAGAAAGAGTCAAACCCCTTTATGATCTAATAAAACCAGATTTTAAAAGAACCAATTGGACTCAAATACACACAGAAATTCTGAGATCCTTACAAACAGACATGTTAATTAAAACAAAATTAGAAACACGTGATAACACACGCAATCTTGTGATTCGAGTCATCCCAGGAAGATGCGGATTCACATACCTGACCTCTAATGAGGGAGAAAAGGTACCAATTGCATTCAAATCACACTTGTACACAGAAGCTGAAAAGAAATTCAGCATTAAAGAAAACATTGTTCATGCAGTTCAAACCGCAATAGCTAGAGAAAAAGATCAAGCGGACGGTAGACACATCACAGTCAGAACAGCAGAATCAGCCTTTGAGGCATTAACAACACCGTGTAATTTACCAACAACAACATTGAATCCGGAATGGATACAATGGGTGAATTCAATTACAACGGACAAAGTATACTACTACTTTGATCCAGAACTAAAGGAATTGAAAAATCTAGAATATGAAAGAACATTCCCTCTGCCAATCGACATTCTGCCCTTACGACAATACGCTTGTGTAATCTATACAGACGGACATGCTCAACCCTCCCTTTGGGGAGAGCAAGCATACAACCCCACATGTGAGATTACAAAAGAAGTGTGGCGCGGAGGTAATCTAAGACCTCTATTAACAAAAACACACTCAGTAGAAACTAATTCAGAACAACAGACTGAAATAATAGCATTAAAAATGGCGCTAGATAATGCGGATCGCGAATTCCCGACACTTATAGTGTCCGATTCATATTACTGCGTCAAATCATATAACAACGATTTGCAGACATGGATTCAAAACGGTTACAAAGATGACACAGGTGCTACAATAAAGCAAAAACTGCTTTGGGAACAAATAGTTCTGTTACAAAAAGAACTACCAAAGACTCACGTGATACATACACTGAGTCATCAGCGTGATGGCGTTCACGTTGCAGGGAATTCATTGGCTGAGACAGCCACAGCGGTAGCAACTAAATCGGCTTCCGTAGCTCGAAAAAAGCGTACAGTGAAGTATATTGACGGTGAAACAGTGCTGGCGGTGAAAACGTCATCAAAAGGCGACTGCTCAGCGCTACCGATCAACTATCCACTCATTTATACATACATAATCGATGCAAACTCCGTCCCTTTTGCTCGAATCCCTGGAGTGGGGGATAGAGTGATTCCAAACATGGACAGGAGAACCTTGTTAATAGCAGACGCACATATGGGCGAGGGTCTCAGACACCTCAAACTAAAAGATTCTCTGGAAGAATTACAATCAAGGTACTGGTGGCCAGGCATGAGCCTGCATCATACCATGTTCGTAAAGAACTGCCCAAACTGTAACGGAAATCGCAGTGGTGAGAGAAACGGTGTAATACCGTGTCGTTTCACTCAAAGAAAAGATCAACAGTAAAAAGCAAAGCGTCCGATTAACATATACAGGCTAGTTTCCACTTATAATGTAGATCACCAGCGCTCGGCTGACGTCTGGACTGTTATACAAAGATTTGCGAGTCTAAATGGCATATACGCTAGAAGCATGCTACGTTTGACCATTGTTTTCACTCTAGCCCTCCAGCCTGAGGGGAAACATGGCCAAATGAGCATAGCACAGCGGGACTCTTCTCACTTCCTTCCTGAGGGATACGGGATGGTGTAAAGAAAAAACCAAGGCATAAAGCTATCTATAACAGAAAGGATATTAGGTTCGGGAGCTGGGTGGGTCAAACATCTAATAAGTGTCCAACGTAGTCTAAATAACCTGCCAAGAAATTCTCTGAAGGGATTCGGTCCGTACAAATTATTGTTTGGAACTAGGATGTTAGTCTTAGACCTCGACAGTCAGACTTCACTGGTGAAGGAAAAAAGCTTTGATATCAAAGATCGTTTGGCTATTTTGCAGGACTTAAACGAAACAAGAAAAGACCTGAGCAACATAAAGTTGAAACAGCAGCCAACAACCACTGAAGAACCACCACCTGTCCCAGCAAGACCTGTCTGGATTCCAAAAGTCGGGGATCTAGTCAGAGAAAAGATCGCGGTAAAGAAGGAATTTGGGCCTTCTTACAGAAAAGCAGTTCCTGTCTTGTCTATCAACGGGACAAGATCAGTTGTACTGCCGCCGCTTGCTGGTAAAAAGGAGAACCGAGTTGTATCCATCGACCTGGTAAAACCACAATCATGTGGCCGATAACAAATAGTAGGCCAAGTGGACTCCCGAAAAGTAGTAGAACACCAAGATTTGCTACAAACACAGAGGTTCAATCTAAGAGGCTAATCACATTCGAAACGCCTACAGAACTACAACAAGGACTATGCAACAATGCCATGGAACTTAGACCTCTATAAACCCAAATAAAAACATTTAGCAGAGACACACCAATCTATAATGAAGTAACAAACGACTATGCAAGAAACAGTAATCCTGAAGCAATTGGAACAATTGACAGAACTGCATCCGGCTACTTCATAAAATTCGATGATTCCTCTGAAGGCTTCACTGAATCAAAAACACAGCCATCAACAAAAACCTTTAAAGATAAAGTTAAAGTACTTTTGAAACAAATGAAAGAAACATATCTGATTTCTCCATGGATTGAATTTTGGGTGGGTTTTGGTGCATTTATCCTCATACTTTGGCTCATCATGGTACTAACTTTGGGACGCTTCATTGAGGGAAAATATGCTAAAATGGACACAGCAAGTCAGAAAATCAACTTCATCCTCAAACCACACACATCTTCACACGTCGAGAAAAGGGAACTTTCTTCAGTCAACTTCACAGCCAATCCTATACCGGGTGGGGTAGCATGGGACAACACTGACTACGAAATTTATGGTCCGGTTGAAATCCTGAAATATCCACACCAAATTAAGATCTCGTTGAGTGACTTTGTAAAACCAAGCTCATTTGCTGATGATTGGGACTTTGAAAGTATAAATAATATGATGTCTGACTTAGTGATGTCTGCTAAATTTACAAAACATGATTATTTGCAGGGTTCGACAAATTATGATAGTATGTACTGTTATAACCACTATGGTAACCATTTTCTACATAGATCTGCACAACCTAGAAATGTTTTAAATTATAATCAATGGGAACATTGTGCAACCCCTCCAAAAGGAAGCTCAAGAACCGTTTATGACAAATATTCATACTTTTCAGGTTTTAACACAAGTAATGCTGAAACATTTTATTTCAAATTATCAAATAAGACAGGGACAAAGACCATGATAACAAACACGAAATTGATATATTCAGACTCATTCTTTGAACAAATGAATACTTTTGGTTTTGATTATTGGGACAAAAATGTTGAAGTAAAGAGTGTTTGGGGTACAAAATAATGGCAAGTACAGGGTATAGAATCTTTGTTTAGAGCCTGCATGATCCCAGAACAAATTATATTTTTAAATGACACTGTTCAACAAACTACCTGTCTTGGCCTAGCCAAAATCAAAGACTTAAATAAACCGTCTATTCCAAAACCAACAATGAACAGCAATAGCTCTACAGATGAAGAGATAGACGTAAATTATGTATTAAACCAAAACAGAACACATCCTGATTGGAAAAAGTGGTTGATCTGGCCCACAGATACTAATAACTGTCAAGACAGATTCCTGAACAAAACCCAGGGGTTCAAAATGACCAGGCCAGACCCTAGATATTCCCAAAGACAACACCCAGGGATAATAACCACCTACAGTGTGGGCAAATTATGCCTTCAGTGGCTACAAACTTCCACACTGACAGAAATTAAGCAACACCTAACTTTACTTACTGATGGTGCTGACTTGCGTGATTTCATTATGGGACCGCGCAAACAGCGTCAGAAACGTTTCATAGCAGCCTCTGTATATGCAGCATACAACGAGGCCTGGAAGGTGACTCAAATTGAGACAGCAGAAAGTATACGGGAAATTGACCGTATTAATTTGGAAAAATCACTTTCTGTAGTGGACGATGGGTTAATGACTCTGTCCTCCAGAATTTTTTCTCTGGACAGCATTGTGTCTTCAGCAATCGACATATTATCGCAAGACTTACTGTTGTTACAACACGGTCAGTCCCAATTGCGTTCTATTGTACAGCTTGGCTGGACATTACAAAATCTGCGTTCAGGCTATGTGCCTTGGCGTTTAATCAACACAACGTCATTATTCAATATCTTTAACCTCACTGATAAACAAATCAGTATGGCACAAAAGGGTGCTGATTATACAATCCTGAGCATTGAGAAACTCGAGAGATTACCAGTGACAATGTCAGAACGACCTGTCAGTGAATGGATAATACATGGGATAATTAATATTCCAATATCTACCTTCAGGTTTCAATACTGCCAAAATTATATACAGGCTGGCATGTACGAAAAATTGGGAAAAGGGTACATTAAAACAACATGGAACTTGCCCTATTCACATGCATGTGTCAGTAATAAAGGACAGAAAGTGTTTCTTAGTGGCAATAATTGTGCGATGTCACTGAGCGGTACACTTCTGTGTAATGGAATTAGTTTGCATGGAGCCTGTGAAGGGAACTCAAATAACCTTTCATGTCACCAACTAGGCGCACCTGCAACAGAGATAGAACCATTCTTTCAAAGACTCTATAATGGGAGTTACGTTCTAATTGTGGACCGCAGATGTTGTAGTCTTATGCCCGGGACTCCTTATCTCGTAACTACGACTGCGAAGGTCAAGTGCTGTGGACGCTTATTGTTCCCCAGCTCCCTTCCAGACAGGGAGGCAAGGGCATGGCCCAACTTGAAAATTACTTCTATTCGAATAGATACTTTAAGCAGAATGAAAACAGTGCTTCTTCAGACGCCGACCAGGCTCACGTCATCAAAAGAAACGTATGATCTCCTAGTCGCAAGGACGACTGCAGAGATTCACTCATTGTTATCAACTAATTCCCCCATACATTTCGCAGAAATCCTGAATGAAATCTTAAATATTTCTGATACCAGTGGAGTCTCAAAAGTATTTAAGACAGTATTTTCGATGGCATTAACACCATTCAAAGCCATACTGGGTATTTTTCCAGATTTCGTTCATTCGATTTTTGGCGGACTTCCCCTCATTTTGGGACTAATTGCAGGAATCCTATTCCTAGTCCTTATATTTCGTTATGGCAAACCATGTCACAGACAAAACACCTGCGACAAGGGAAGAAACAATCCTAGCCATTGGATACCGGGACCGGATATCAAAAATCCTGGGACTATCCCGGCTTAGAGACCTGAACATGACTTGGTTTCTTTCGTTTCGACCAATGTGGCAACGATGTGTTTTACCTGTATTAAGGTGCTTGCTATGCGGAGAAGAATGCGTGTTAGACACCTGTCTGACGCTACAATCGGATGCGCCAATGGATGCAGAAACATTGTTGAGTCCAATAAAGGCTCATGCTTTGTGCTGCCCTCAACGGCTACCAATCCTGATGACGGCATTCGTGGAAGCTTCACCACTACGATTAAGGGGTAGTGAAGTTCAAGATGAAAGCAGCATTGATCAGGTACGACCTTTTGTCAGCAATTCTAATCAAAACGTCAATGGAGACAATCATGCGAACGAATGCATGGTTACACCTTTTTCCGAGTTAGTGGAACTCTCCCAGGAAGCTGTTGACAGCTTTTTCGACAGTCTAAATGATATGATGTTCTCACCAGAGCAGAAATAGAGACTTTTGAGCGAGCTCGCACACGGCGTTCCCTGAATTTGGCCTTCAACTAGAATAGCAAAATACCATGAACAATTTTCCCTCCAGTTCACGGACAGCAATTTTTTTCAGCAGCCCCAAAATATTTTTACGAATTTTTCGGGACACTTATTTTCTGCTTAAAGTAAGAACTATTCTTAGAGAACTAAAAAATTTCTATTTTGAGATACTTTATAGACATTAGCTGCCCGCTGGTATGTTCATAATTATTTTATTCTGTGATGGAATGGTCTCGAACCTTTTTTCTGTATTAAGAGCCATTTCATGTGTAAATTCTCATATACAAATTAGTGATAATGTATAGATATGCGTGATAACTTTAGCATTATTCTACAGCTTGAGTGCATATAATACATGTGACTGTTTTTTCCGTATATTTGATGAATTCAAAATGCATTTATGTATTTTGGGGTGGTAAGGTATACATGATACTCTACAGTATGTTTTCCTATGCATAGATTCGTAAATATGTCCATAGTTAGCGTGGAGTGGGTGTGATGTATTCCTATAGGTTCTGTATCGATCCCCCTATTCCTGACCCTATTCTGGTTAACAAGTTAACTAGCAGCCATCCCATGAGGCAGAAAACCCCCATGATGCAGGAACCGTTATCTGATTAAGCCACACTACGGCACAGGAACGTGTTATCTGATTAGGTCATAACGCTTGCCATCTAATTAGACAAGCGATATTCCTCCAGCCCCTGATAAGGCATACGGAGTTCTCAAAACAAATCAAACCTATGACAACCTAGGAAAAACCCTGCGGCCATTGTTTTGATTTCACCGAGAACTTCAGCAAAAGAATGTGCTAACGACCAGGTCGTATGACATCCTTATTGACGTATCTATGTCCCTCCTTACGTCAATCTCGGCACCTTAAAGGTATAAATATTACCGATATTGCCCTATGCAAACACACGCGGTGGTGACGAGATCGGAGCAGCCAGACTTGCCGAAGCCCAGAGCAGAGCAGACCCCGCTGGCGCAGCCCCGCCTTCCTGACGCGCTGAGAACGAGACGCTGCTTTCTCCTGCCGAGAAATCCAGCTCCGGCGCTTCCGGGTAGCCCTCGCAGGCAGCCTGGAATATCGAGACCAGAGACGAGAGATACCATCCCTCATTCATCCTAGATTCCAGGTACAGAACTGAATAACCCCTTGCAGAGAATTCTTTAGTCATTCACTTGGCAAAACAAACTTAACTTAAACTGCTACTTTCTATTCCCGCCCACGTATTAGGCTTAGGTCAGGTACATCTGGGGTAGGCGTAGTTAGAAACACCAGTTGAGTACGATTAGTCAAATGTACATGTGTATGTATCTATTTTATCCATTTTAAACCATCATATGGCTTAGAAACCATATCAATGTTTTTACAGTATTATTTTATACTTCTGCTTCTAATGTATGCACTTTACTTAACCATAAGTATTGCAATAATATCGATCCATTTCTCTTGTATGAGAAAAGAGACTGATCAATAAATAACATCTTTTATTGAACACGCCCGTCTCTTCCTTTTCTCTACAATCTGGTGAGACTAAGAATGCACGTACTGACTGAGTAAAATAAGTCGTCTTTTGTTTTCACACAACTCTAGAGATACACTCTTGATTAGGGGAGAGCAAAGTTGTCATGTTCTATGGTTGTCAGAAACTAAATCCCTTCTTGTCTATCCAGGGAGGTTCAACTCCTCCTTGCCTATTCGAGAAAGTTTCTAGTGAACTCTGAGCTAGCTGGCAAACCCAAAACTTTAAGTCTAATATCGACAGTAGTAGACCTAGTTAACGTCTGGTCTAGGCCTATACTATTGAAGGTATTATTCCAATGCGCAGAGCCTATTGGGATAATAGGAACTATACTACAAGAGAGGGACTGACTGAGAGAGACTGACAGAGAGAGACCGACTGACTGACAGACTGACAGAGATAGAGAGAGACTGACTGACTGACAGACTGACTGACTGAGAGAGACTGAGTCACTGAGAGAGACTGAATGACAGAGAGAGATAGACTGACCGACTGAGAGAGCGAAAGAGACTGACTGACTGACAGACTGACAGAAAGCGAGAGATAGAGAGACTGACAGAGAGAGAGAGACCGACTGACTGACAGACTGATACAGAGAGAGAGACTGACTGACTGACAGACTGACTGACTGAGAGAGACTGACTGACTGACAGAGAGACTGAATGACAGATAGAGATAGACTGACTGACTGAGAGAGAGAGACTGACTGACTAAAAGAGAGAGACTGAGTGACTGAGAGAGAGAGAGAGAGAGAGAGACTGTGATGGAATTGTGGTAAAAGTGTGTAAGAAGCTTTGCAATGCCTCTTAAGATTGCTATTGTCTACTAAAAGGTATTATCAAAATGTGCTCTTTGTAGTTACATCTGCTTTTGAAATACTGCATTGTCGCATTGTCTAATGTTTTAAAACGGAAACGAGAAGGAGCAGAGGATGCACTTTTGTCAAAACTGAATGATGAGTGGGCTCGATGTTGTATATCATGACAGGAGTCTGCATCAGGAAACCCACCTAAAATTGGCCAAACTTCCCCGGTTTACTGATGAGGGACCCTGTAATGAATGGACCACCATCTATGATAGCCTGTTGCCATACTAAGCCCAACCTTTATCTCCACCATCCAGAGTTACTTATAACGGCTGTATTAGTGACAGTGGTGTAACAATAGCCCCACATCCCTTGCAGTACTGCGGGTCGCTGGCCTGAGAGCTCTAGAATGGCACGGAGAATGGGGGGGGGCCCTCCATGTAGTTTGCAGGGGGCCCCCTCAAGTTTCTTTATGCCACTGGATTCTGCTCTGGGAAATCAGAAGTTACCCCGTGCAGCATTTGATCAGGATTTAGCAGATGCTGAGCAAAAATATTGTGCGATAAATCGAGGCAAACTATTATGTGCAGTAAAATTGCATGCATACAAAAAAGCATTTTCATGCTGCTTTGCGGAATGCAAAAGGACATCATTAAATAGCACCCAAGCACACCTACTGCTCAGAGGGTGGTAAGCATTATAACATTCCACCTGAAAGTTGCCACAGACAAAATGCAGCATTAAATGCCCAAATCCTGGAATAAAAATACAAATGCTGATAAATCCTATGTAACAGGAAAAAGAATGATGCCACACAAGACAAACCTGCAGGTGCAAAGTTACTATCACATTGCACAGGTTAGCTATAATTATGCCCCGCTAAGCTGAAAAATCAACTCTAAATGTAGCTGAAGATATGCACATGGTACTGAACAACACATTCTGCAGTAGGAAGACTATTAATCTGAAATCTTCCTGTGCAGCCAGCAACGACACCACTGATTCAACGGCTGTCTTTGTCAGTAAAGTACCTTTACCAGCAACTGCAACTACTTGTCCATTTGATTTTGAGTGGCGTATTTGACTGAATAATAACATCTCCAGTCACCTCATTGATGCAGGCCGTGCTGGGTGCAGACCAATTAAAGATGAATTGGAATTGCTTTGCTTTTTGCTTGGGGGCGGCGATACCAAGGAAGCAGCAGATGAAAATGAAAAAAGGAAACTTCTCAAATTGGCCTGCAATCATTCTTGGTACTAGATTATGTTCAGCCTTTTTTGCATGGACCTGAGAGGGACAATACAGAGCCTTGGTCCTTGGGAAAACATTCCCACTAGCTGGTCCACGGAAAGTCTGAAGTGTGTCGGAAGTCAAAATATGCTCCCATCATGCTACCAGGCACTACGAAATGTACATGAAAAAATTGAAGGTGCACTCCAATGAAGTCAATAGCACAGAACACTTATTTGAAAACGTCTTCTCTTTATTCATATTCATTCATTTTCTTAAAACAAGGGCACAGCCAACGCATTTCGTTCCCCTAGTGCCACGGGAACTTCGTCAGGGCTGCAAAAGTTATAACATATACAAACATAAATATACATATGTAAAACTTAATTATACAATACTAAACATTTTTTTACGTTAAGACTTAACATAATATATCAATAGAGCCAAAAGGAAAAAACAAATGTTTGTACACAAATAAATAAAACATACAAATAATGACATTTAGAATTATTAAAAAAACACACACAAAAAAAGGAAAGAAAAGTGTGGTTGAGAATAATATCAGCAAAGGCAAAATTAGCTCTTCAATTTGCATATTACAGAAACATATTAGCTTAAAAACATGTTGAAAATACAATAATACAGTTGCTATTCTTAAACCAATGAATCTAGTTGAGATTATAGCAGGAGAAGTAAAAGGAGAAAAGGAGAGAACGAGCAATTCCAAAGGAAAGAAAAGATCCGAATTATGATATAAAAGTATTTGTATACCCTAAAAAAAAGGGAATGAAAATTAGACTATCAATCAATGTAAGCTCACCATATGTAGAGAACACGTAGATATAGTGATTGTGTCAAGTGAGAAAAATTCCTCAATAAGCGGACATCAAGGGTATATCGTCCCAGGTATTCAGGTTCTAATAATTAAGGGTGAAAGATTCTTTATCTTTATCTAGCTATACTGGAAACACTTGGGGCTCGATTCCGATCCGTTAAAATCACCGTCTGTACGACTCGCATCCGGAGCCGTTTCCGTACGACTCGTACGGACGCCGTACGACCGGACGATTACGATCCCGATCGGGCTACCCGGACGCGATTCGTACGGTCCATGTCAGGTATGGGCGATTCGTACGGAAAAGCGCACGATCACCTACATACCGTACGGTGCGTACCTCCCATGATCGCAGGGGTACGTGCCGTACCCCTGCGATCATGGGGGGTACGTGCCGTACCCCTGCTATCATGGGGGGTACGTGCCGTCCACCCAGCATACATGGGGGGTATGTGCCGTCCACCCAGCGTACATGGGGTACGGCACGTACCCCATGTACGCTGGGTATATGGCACGTACCCCCCATGATCGCAGGGGTACGGCACGTACCCCTGCGATCATGGGGTGTATGCGCCATACCCGGGGGGGGTGTTCCGTACCTGTTTTGGGGCGAACTCTGACTGTACGACAGTTTCCAGCTCCCGTAGAAAAAGGGTCGTTCGGAGCGTACACAACACGGATCGTACTTGCCGGGTCGTAAAAAGCAGCCGCGAAACGTATAAACGTCGTGTACAGCGACTTCCGAGGGCGATTCGTACGGGAATTTCATTCGTACGGTCCCTGGTACGATTCAGACGGATAACTGCATCGGGTGCGGATCGTACTACGTCGTTCGTACGGGGACGGTTACGGGTACGATTCGTACGGAAAAAAATGCTCCGTACGACGATTTGGAGCGCTTTTTACGGGATCGGAATCGAGCCCTTGGTTGGTTTGAATCAAATTGAAAACCAAATATGTGTATATACCTTGAAATAGTCCTAAGGTTAGCACCAATACCGTTCCCAGATGGAGCAATCCTATTTATAGAACGATGACTATTATCTTCCTTTCTAAAGGGACCTCCTGAAATTTCAGAAAGGGCAATTAAACAATAGATTTCAAGATATTTGCCAGTCCCAATAATTCCTAGATTCTGTCCTTCTTAGTATGGATGGTAGAACACCATTGTAAAAAAATGGGGGAAGGGAAGAAAAAAGATTCACACATAGTGTGTCATCATATAGGACAACAGTAAGGGCTATTTATGTGGAGTACTAGTAAGATGGGAAATATCCCAAAAATATATAATAAGAGTCACTTCTGATATCAGTAGCGTCCCACATAATTTGTACTCAAATTATAAAACCCAAATTCTACAACAATCGTACCTGGCAATGGCCGCCAGTTTTACAGCCCCCAACTAATAATCCAGGTAGGTGTTCAAGCTGTAAAAAGACAAGAATAGTTCAATCCTGTGTCATGCCTTAAAGATTCTAAGATGAACAATAAGTGGACAAAATAGTCAAACAATAAACACCCAAACTGGAATCCCTTCTCACCTTTATATCTGTTCCAAATTGAAATATGGATAGTTGAATTATTGGGTAGTTTGCCTCAGTGTAAATTGTATCTACAATATAGAGGTTAAATGTAGTTGTACCATGATCCTACCCGGGGATAAAAAGCACAAACGTCTATATTGTCATGAGCAAATTTTAGAGGAAAAAAGAACATTACTTCCCCCTTACACGTAAGAAATGCGAGTCACAGGCATTGGGCATAGCGTGATGTTCCACCCACTATCTAATATTGTCTAAAATATCGGAACACATTTAATTGCAAGTATGATGAGGCATAGAACAAAAACAAATCCCCTACATTTGATCTGATCCAAATACCTAAAGCTATTGGGCCAGTGTGTTGAGATTATAATCAAAGGACAACCCTCACAATCCCCCAATGCATGAGGGTATTACATCATCATGTCCCGGATTTAGAATTGAACAATGTGATAGCCAATCGTAGAGAGCAAGCCAACATTTAAACAAGTCACAACATATAATACGAAACAATCATGAGGCATACCTAAATTCAAGTTGGAATTCCCAAAAAGAATATATGGTGACCGAAAACAATACTTCCCCACAATATATTGTGGCGTTTCTCCCATTGAGTAAGGGTAAAATAAGTTCCCAGCACCTATAATGAGAAACGAACAGGAGGACAAAAAGGTCCTTAGGAAAATAACGCGTGGAACAAATAATGCCCAGCAAAATTTTACCCATGTCCCCCCCTCCGTACCTGTGATATGGCACCAAATTCCCATGAATCAGCAAGCCGACACGCAAGACGCCTCGCGTACGGCGCCATATTTAAAATACAAACAATGAACTATGTTGTACTCAGAAAATCACACGCAATCGGAAACCGCCATGCCTTTCCCGATATGTGTAAATTCAAAGAAATGTGGCAGCCAAGTTAGAACGGAGTCAATGACTCATCAGTCAATAGCAGAAGGTGCCATATGGGTAAAGGTTTATGGTATCACCCTATTATCTCTACCTAATTATATCATTATGAGAGGCAACATAAAAGTAGACAAGTTGTTAATTTTTTTAAAACCTAAATTGATGTTGACAGAAACTATGCCCGACGCAGCATTATCAAGTAGGTAAACTGACCGATATCCGTCTAGATGTAAAATATACAAAACTCAGGCAAATGCTACGGATGGAATCTAACAAAAAATCAGATCAAAGTATGCAGTGATTGATTTCATAATAACACCTACGGGAAAAAGTGGCAGACAACGGGCTCAAGAGTAGTTAGCAGAGAGATACCGTTTGTATCACGGACCACGGGCAAGATAAAAACAATACATAGGGTATATGATATTACCATGTTGTATATGCCTGCAAATTATCTCGATAAAAGGCCACCTGAAATAGGCATATTGTAAGACTGTTAATCATATATAGGGGAAAATAATGCTAAATGCATACCCAGTTGCAATTGTATGGGTAAAAAATAAATAATAATCTGTCATTGTAAAATTTATATAATAGGGACAACTATGACCATAAATTGTCGAACAGTTGACGTTAACACGTCCTTCTCAATATTCTATGGACTTCAATTAAAAACAAATGGTACAACCATCATTTCGAATCTTGCTACCACCTCTATCTCTTTGATAGGAGATAATTTCTGAAAAAGAGAACACAAAGAAAAGTATACAAAAAAAAGAAGAGAAAACGGGAAAAAAGGGGGGATAGCGATATGAATCAGTTTCAACAGTAGATCATCATAGTGTCAAGAAACATAATAGAGATTTCTTTATATTTACAAGAAACAGATTGTAGCAAGATTGTCAAACAGGGTTCAACAGGATGTGCAAAAATACACAGATATGTATTATATGTATAGAGTTTAGTCCAACATTCAGGGTATGTGCACTATCAGGTTTACACCAATTTCTTTTTGCTAGTAAGAGCAAAATGATACCCATATAGCCATCTGGCACAGAAAGTAATGAAGCTCCCTGTCAGTATTGTGGCCCATCTGGGTTGCTTTCAGATGACATATCCATTTCGCTTCCCACTGTCTGACTGCTAGCTCACGGTCACTGCCCCTAATGTCTTGTAGAATGTGGTTGATTCCGTGAAACCAGAAGGACAAGTCATCTGGGTGTGTATCATTGTAATGCACACTAACTGGATACCGGCTATCCTTATTTAGTATAGCTCTACGGTGTTCCTGAATGCGGGCCTTTGAGGGACGCACTGTACTGCCCACATAGATGATATTGCATTTGCAACCCATAAACTACATGTGAAGTGTTGCAATTGATGTAGTTGTTGATCCTATATTTTTTTGAGCCATTGTACATGAAGTCTGTGGTCCTATTCAGACCAAAAGGACAAATGTTACAGGAACCGCAAGTAAAGAAGCCCTGTGGTTTGGGTGGTAGCCATGTACCACAGGGAGAAGTGACATGGCTAGAGCATAGGGTATCTCATAATGACCTCCCTTTAGGTAGGTAACCAGAGGCCTATCAGACACTACATTTGACAGTCCCTGAATGTCCCTCAAGGTGTTCCAATTATTTTCTTAAATCCTATAGACCCTACTACTGTTGAAGTTACACTGTGTGACAAAGCTGACAGTGCGTTCCTTGTTGTTCCTGGGCGTTGTGTCCCTGGTTTTAGTGCACGGTGTATCATCTCTTTTTAATTTGTTTGCCCTCTGGATTGCGGTGTCAATGATACTCCTATTGTAACACCTTTTCAGGAATCTGTTTCTTGCTACATTCAAGTTCTTGGCATATGTATCATCCTCACTGCAATTTCTTCTTAGCCTGGTCAACTCTCCATAGGGGATATTGTTGATTACTGTGTGTGGATGTGCACACTCTGCGTGCAACACTGCGTTGCAGGCTGTTTTTTTTTCTGTAGAGAGTGCTCGGTGCCACGCCATCTTTAACAAAAATATTGATATCCAAAAAATTGATACTATCTCTGCCCTGTATCATCGTGAGCTTTACATTACAATCATTATCGTTAAGGTATGAGTGGAACTGGCACAGTTGTTCTGTAAATCCGGACCATAAAACGATAATATCATCAATGTACCTCCCCAAGAACACGATATGCTCGGTCCAGGGGGAAAAGAAGTGGGGTTGGAAGCGCACACCAATTAAAGGTACTCAAAAGGTAATCAAATATTGATAACAAATAAACAATCTTAACACAATTGGTGCAGCAGTGTAACCCTTGCTGTCTAACAGGGGTCAATAGACAAAAGTGGAAAAATGCTACCAAGACGGTCGCAACACTGCGCACTATCCATAAATGGTCACAAAGTGACCCTCTAGGTCATTGAATACAATTTAACAACCCTACATCAAAAATAAATCACAAGAATAGCAAATATACTTGTAAATGTAAATCTTTAAAGGTAATTGTTGAAATCCCAATTTTTTTTTTTACATTGATATCATTTTTTAGTTGCATTCACATAGAAATCAAAAGCATGAATTCCTTATACATGTATCTTGAGAACATTTACAGAGAGAAAGATAATCAATTGTTTACGATTTTTTTTTTAGACGTGGGCCCGATGCATTTCGGGACCTGAGAGTCCCTTCTTCAGGGGCCAATCTGTCTGTCCTGTGTGGAGACCTTCTGAATAACCTCGGATAAGGTAGACAGTGGAGTCTTCAAAATCTATAACGGATACCGGCAATTTTCAGGTGATGCAAGTGAGAGAAACAACAGTCTGGGGGTCTTCTGAAAGAGAAACGCTGCTGGTCTCCACCTTGCACAATACTTAACGAGCGTTCCACACGGTGTTTGGAGATGGAAATAGGACTTTCAGAAGACCCCCAGACTGTTTTTTCTTCTCGCGGTTAGAACCGGGAAACTGATTTCAAAGTCTTGTGTTGAAATCAGTTTCCCGGTTCTAACCGCGAGAAGAAAAAACAGTCTGGGGGTCTTCTGAAAGTCCTATTTCCATCTCCAAACACCGTGTGGAACGCTCGTTAAGTATTGTGCAAGGTGGAGACCAGCAGCGTTTCTCTTTCAGAAGACCCCCAGACTGTTGTTTCTTCTCGCGGTTAGAACCGGGAGTCTGATTTCAACAAAAGACTTTGAATCAAAGTGGTGACTGTTCGTGTTTTTCTCACTTGCATCACCTGAAAATTGCCGGTATCCGTTATAGATTTTGAAGACTCCACTGTCTACCTTATCGGAGGTTATTCAGAAGGTCTCCCCACAGGATAGAGAGATTGTCCCCTGAAGAAGGGACTCTCAGGTCCCGCAATGCATCGGGCCCACGTCTAAAAAAAAAATCGGAAACAATTGATTATCTTTCTCTTTGTAACTGTTCTCAAGATTCATGTATAAGGTATTCATGCGTTTGATTTCTATGTGAATGCAACTAAAAAAATGATATCAATGTAAAAAAAATGTTGGGATTTCAACAATTACCTGTAAAGATTTACATTTACAAGTATATTTGCGGTCCAGGGGGAGGCATGTCCATGCCATGCATGCTCCCTCTTGAACCACCCCATAAAGAGGCAGGTGTATGAGGGAGCACATTTTGAACCCATGGCAGTTCCAAGGGTTTGATGGAACCAAGTAGTGTCATGTAGGAAATAGTTATTACACAAGATGATATCTATCATTTCTAACAACATTCAGTTAAAGTCAAGTTGTTCAGCTCGTTCCTTATCCAAAAAGGATCAAACCGCCGGTATACTAAAGTCTTTGTGAATATAGGTATAAAGGCTTTCAACATCGAAAGTTACGAATGAAAGCTCTTCGGACCACTGAAAATCTTTGAACATGGACAGAATATCTTTACTGTCCCTGATGTATGAGGGAAGATCGGTGACGTATTTCTGAAAATATGCTCCCAATCATGCTACCAGGCACTATGTGCTTGGAAAGTAGCAAAACGCTTAATTGTGTTAAGCCCAGCATTTAGACCTTTATAATGCCTTTACTACTAGGGGTTCTTAGTCGATACATTTTAATACAGTGTATGGTGAAAAGATCTTATAACGAGATAACGTGCAAAAATATACACAGCCCTGATTATTGAGTACATGTCTTTCTGGTAAATTCCCGAGACACAGATTTTTTTATTACATGATCGTGGATCATGAAAATAATCTAATGTTTTATGAAACCATCTTTGCATATATAACCAAAAACAACAAACTTAATAGGTCCACAACAAATACAATTCACTTTTTCTATCATGGTGCCAAACTTTGACCAAAAGTAATATCAGTCCTGGTGTCCAAAACAGAAGTAATTATTTTTTAGGTTGAGCCTATAGCGGCAGCGCACATGCGCTGCTTGCTTTGCGAGGCATTCAGTATTCAGTATGGAGTGGAAGATTCGCCCACTCTCCGCCCCTCTTTTTCATTGGCTTGTGTCTTTGTTGTTCCTAAATGCTGCCTTCCGATTGGTTTTAGGTGTGTTAGTCCTTCCTTATGACAGCGATGTCTTCATTTGTATCCTTCCATGACTACTGGCTCCCTTTACTTCGAGTGTTGCACAGTATTTTTTATTTAGATTGTGAGCACTATTTTCTTTCCGTGCTACTCCCCTCCCTCAGGCAGTGCCTTCTTGCCTCCCCCCCCCCCCCCCCCGCCTGTACTCCCATTTGCAATACAATAGTTCTTGCATAAATGCAAGTCCTATTGTATTGAAAATGCTTCTTGGCCTTGTATCTGCTTCACAGTTCGCCGTGAGGTCACTCTGCGAGGCAGAGCTGTCAGGCACTAACTTGCCTTTCTGACTCCCTGTCTCCAAATTACCTCAGATTGTATAAGGTGGCAGTTGGGAGCATCAAAGGGAATGAGATGCGCAGTGTGCATATCGCTTCACATCTTGTGGGCACGAATAAGGTCAGAGCGCTCGCCAGAAAAGACTCCACAAATGCCACGGCGTCCATCTGCTCAGATGTTTGTTTCCTTGTGTAGCGATGCGTTAAATGGCGGTGCTGCATTCACTTAGTGTTTATCCACATGGGTGTTGTCAAGTATTGGAGATGTTGCGGTGGATCAAAGTTAACTTTGCAGAGGCCTTGCTGAATGGGCAGTAAAGACTGGAATAGAGCAGAGGAGAGTTAGAAGTGATGGAAAACGCAAAATGTATTTTTTTATGCAAATCTATAGTGCCCGTGGTGCGCAGATAAGAAACCCAACACTCTTAAATAATTAGTTACCGGAAAATTGAAAGCTGCAACGCTTTGTCTCGGTTTTAGTCATTATTACAGAACAAGCAGTGGCAAAGGCAATTTAGCTCACTTTGTCAATGTTGAGTGAGACACGCAATCAACTGTGCCATTGCCCGACCAAACATGCTAAAAGTATAGAAAGCAACATACTCTGCTTTTAAGATGGCAACATATATTGCATCACCATTTGTGATGCCGTGACAGGACAACACAACATCAGTACTGTTGTCTTCTATAACATTTAGAAAACTATATTTTCATTGTTTTATGAAAAATTACTTTTCACACAGCTACGAGCCACTACTGGCTTTGATAATGATGGAGAGTTTAATACTCCCCAGCACTAGAAAAGCCAATAGAGGCTACCACCATGTAGAGGGGCAGCACCAGGGCACAAGTCATAACAAGCATTTGCAACGCAACAGGACTCACATTTACCCAAGTTTGAGCTGTTGTCATTGTAAATGACAATGCATTTCATGTATGTTTTGGTTTTTGAAACATAAATAAAATGCATTGCCATTTACAAACCCGCGTAAAGGCAAGACCTATTGCATTGCAAATGCTTGCTTTTTTAAAGTTTGGCTTCAGGAGGCCATAAGACTAACGTGTGTGAGGATGAATTGAAAGAAAGTGGAGCCATTGCTATAGTTAAGCAGTGCATTTGAAACTGGTTAAAGAAAGACAATTAAGTTTGTATGCACTGGAGGATGATGAGCCATTGGAGATTAGAGTGTTTTTTTGACCATTTAAGTAATATTAGGGGTATTTTTTTTATACCAGCACAGCATGTACAAGAAGGTAATAGTGTCCGTTTGCGACATAAAGGAGTGGTTAGTACCAATAATAAGACACTTCACAACAAAAGAGACATAGGGTTTAATTCTGAGTTTAAGGGACCATAGACCGGAGGTGGTGCAGCGGTGACGGTGCGCATTGGCGGTCCGACCGCCAAATTACAACTTTGGCACTTGGACCACCATGGGACCGCAGCAGCTGCCAGGGATCCACAATCTCAGGTGCTGGTGCAGCAATCTCGAGGCCGCAATATTCTTGGCAGAGCTGCTGCAGCGCAGCCATGAATGTTATGAGTTTCCTTACTGTGACTCTAACCATGGCAGTGAGCCCACATTGGAAAGGGTGGTGATGAAAAAACAAAGTAGGCCCTACAGGGCTCCCTCTCTCCTCAGGCGCATTGGATACATGCAGGGGTCACATAGTGTGTCCCCCATATGCATGCACCCCCTATCCTCAATGTCATCGACTTCAGAGTCCATTTAATTAAGGAACGAGCTTTGAAGTTCCCATTGCATTGCATTTTTTATAAAGTGCTGTGAGAACGCCAAGGGACCACCCACCAGACTACAGGGAAAGTTGTAATCTGCCACGTGGCTGGCGGCCCTGTTTGGTATTGTGGGAGAGTGGCAGTTGCATGGCAGCCCAATCCCACACCACCAAATTTGTAATGACCCTTAACCCTGAAAAAGCGGCTAACAGCGATACCAGGAAATACATGTTAGCTGTTATGTGCTTGGATGAAATATATTTGACTTGGCGAATTACCCCTTCATGATGACTGCATCACTTTGGCTGAATGCATTGATACATCTGGGCCCCTTGATTTTGGATCGGAAAATACATTTATAATTTATAATTGTATTATTTAAATTATGTTTTGATGAATAGTTTGATTTCTTGATGGAATTAGGACTTTTGATGTGAATCGATTCATACAAGATGCATGATTACAATTCAGAATTATGTGTATGTACAACAATTGATCTATGGAAGATGTATGATTTTAATTAAAGAAACAAGTAAAAAAGTATTGCAATATATTATTAATTTGTGCAATGTATATGCCAGAGTGTCAAACATTGTTTACGGAATTTCTACTGAATGCAACACTTATTGTTACAGTGGAAACTCATCTTCACATTCAGGCCGTTTTTAATGGAATTGTCAACTCAATTTTTTACTATACAATCTTAATAACATTATTTGTTTTTTCTTATTAATCTGGGCTTACTGAATTTAGAATTATTATTCAAGTTACCCCTGTCCCTAATCTGCTTGCTTCCAATGATTTATAGTGAAAACATTGACACATTTGCCTCCCAGTTCTGTTTCGTCAAAACCAGAATGGCATACCCATTCAGTTTCCCCATAGCAGAAAGCATTTGTTCACCAGCTCCAAGTACTTCTCATTTGTGGTTTAGCAGGTGTTGACCTCTCTTGGCTCTACGTAAACCTTTTCAGGGACGGGTTCGTTATATAGATTGTTGACTGGTGGTTATTTATGTACTGTGGATTAGAAAGTAGTATGGTGACAATCAATGGAGCTGCTGGCTCCATTTGTTGCACTCACTAAAAGAGACAGGCCTCTTTTAGGCCATTCGTATTTCATACATAAAAGGAAAATCTCTGATAATCAACTGACTAAGGAAATCAGGGCTATATCTATGGTTCAATTAACCACCTACTGTGAACGTTGGAGACTGCATCGGACTAAAGGTACAAGTTTTAACAATCATGTTTCTCATGGTGGTGGTAGAGTGCACCACATAGTATCCTGAGTTTATATCTCGGAGGTTGGCAATTGTGCCCGTGCAGGCCAGTGCTCTACTCGGTACCTTTACTTAAATGGGATTATTCAGGGAGATTGATTCTGAGAGGGGGACAATGTTTCTGTCAGCTTACATGAGGTCCTTGTGGCATCTGTACAGGAAACCCACAAGTGTTCAACCCCTTACCCCTCCCAAAACAATAGAATTGTTGCAAAATTCACAAGACCATGAACGGCATTATTATGGGCCTGGGGAGTCCCTTGGGTTAAGGGGACTTCTTACTACCAATAAGAGTTGTTTGCCTGCAGGAAGCCTCCACATTGGGGAATAGAATTCAGCCCCTTTGTATTGATCTGGAGGTGAATCAATAACTGATAAAGTAGAAGTGTAATAAGAATATGTAGCATATCAGCATGTCCAGATTTATGTGGTGATTCAAGTAGTAGAGCCCACAAATATCAAAGATTGATGAGCTGGGCCTTGGATGATGAAAGAAAAGTGAGGTGACCTACTGTGTAGACTTTGAGACTCCAAGAACACTCTGAATGTATTGCATGTCAACCACATGAAAGTCCATTACAATCACATTCAGAAAACAACCCCAAAACTAGTCTGGACTGAAAGAGGCACTGCCTTTAATACCAGTCTTCATGGCACATGCCTTTTACAAGTAGTTCCTGCTACAGAAAGAAGCATATGATCATGGCTTAACAAAGTGGTTTCCCAAAATAATTATGAAGGATAGGACTTATATGGAGTATTCTTTAGCAGATGGCTGCTATCCAAATATGAACGGTGGAGTGTCACTGAGAGGAAGGCCTTTGTGGTGGTATGGTCAGTAAATAAACTAGACCATACCTGTGTTGTGTTCATTTCCAGGTTCATACAAACCACAAAGCACACAGGTGGCTAATATAGATGTGCAGGGAGACTCCTAAGCTATTATAGTACTCCATCTCCATACAGCGAGCGCTCTTTCAAGAGGAGCACAGACCTGGGGCTTACCACTGGTGCTGATGGTCCTTCCAAGTTGTTCCACTTTAGCAATGAGAACTTCCATGGGAAGGAAGGGTAGGTTCTACCCTTCCTTCAGCTGGAGCAAGATTGTGTAAGATTGTGCATCATGTTTTATTGGTCCCTCTATTTTCCCTGTCTGGCTTTCCTTGGTTTAGGACTCCATGCACTGTACCACTGTAAAACAATTTAAAAAAAATCATTTATGGAGCTCACAGCTGGCGGGCCTGCACTGAAGCACAAAACTGGAAACAAAGATAAAAAAGAAATTATCAAAAAGCCATGTTTTAAATTGCAACCTGAACAACTTGTTATACTCTAGATGCCACAATGCAACCAGTAGCTCATACCAGGCCTTGGAGTCTAATACAGTAAAAGAGCCACCGCCTCTGGGTTTCAAATGAAACTGAGGGCATTTTAAAAGTTCATCATGTTGTATTGGTCCCTCTATTTTCCCTGTCTGTCTTTCCTGGATGTAGGACTCCATGCACTGTACCACTGAAAAACAATTTAAAAAAATCATTGATAGATCTCACAGCTGGCAACAGGTGCCCCTGCACTGAAGCACAAAACTGGAACCAAAGATAAAACAGAAATTATCAAAAAGCCATGTTTTAAATTGTGAACTGAACAACTTTTTATACTCTGGATTCCGCAATGCAACCAGTAGCTCATACCAGGCCTTGGAGTCTAAAACAGTAAAAGAGCCACCGCCTCTGGGTTTCAAATGAAACTGAGGGCATTTTAAAAGTTCATCATGTTGTATTGGTCCCTCTATTTTCCCTGTCTGTCTTTCCTGGATGTAGGACTCCATGCACTGTACCACTGAAAAACTATTTTAAAAAATCATTGATAGATCTCACAGCTGGCAACAGGTGCCCCTGCACTGAAGCACAAAACTGGAACCAAAGATAAAACAGAAATTATCAAAAAGCCATGTTTTAAATTGTGAACTGAACAACTTTTTATACTCTGGATTCCGCAATGCAACCAGTAGCTCATACCAGGCCTTGGAGTCTAAAACAGTAAAAGAGCCACCATCTCTGGGTTTCAAATGAAACCGAGGACATTTTAAAAGTTTAGCATGCTCTTATATTAAAGTAAAGGCTGGAAAGTATTGCTTAAGTCTATTGCATAGATAATTAGGAACCTTTCTATGAAAAGCCCTAAATGCAAACGATAAGGCGCTAAATTCAGCGCCAGGACACCTCCGGGTAACAGAGTGCTCTACAAATGTGATAATAAATAAATAAATAATGTAATTTGTTTAGTAATTTTTGAGAGTCAATGCAGCAATTTCAACTGGGAATGAGCAGATTGAATTCAGGTAATCCCAAAAATAAGCCAAGCTGCTGCTTTCTGCACAATTTGAAGTCGATTAAACAGATAAGCTTGGAGACCCGGATAGAATGCATTGGCATAGTACAATCTTGATAAAATGGCTGCATGCACACAATTTTTTCACACATCTATGAGAAAAAAAAATTCAATGTCTTCTTTAGTGCTCTTAAAATGACAAAGCAAGACTCTGCAGCAGTAGAGGTTTGATGGCTGAAGATGAGAACAATGTCAAATTTTACACCTCAAATTCTTAACACCACCGTGGGGGGAAGAGGGAGTCCCAGCTTTTCTGGCCAACAGTCATGGGATTGTGTATAAGCAGAGCAACCAAAGAGTAAGATCTCGGTTTCGGAAGCACAGCGCTTTAAACAATTCTTTCTCATCCAATTAACTATTTCATGAAGGCACTACTTAAACCAAGCTTGCTCATTCAAAACCTGCTTTCTAAAAGGAAAGATCAGCTGGGTGTTGTCTGGATATGAAATTACTTTGATGCTAAATTTTCCCCAAATATATGCTTAATGCATTATGTATATAGTGAACAATGTGGGGCTCAAGGAGGATCCCTGGGGTTTGCCGTGTTTTACCACCATGGGAGCTGAAAGCTATGGCTCCAAGTACACAAATGCTCCCTATCCAATAAGAATAATTGAATCCATTGAAATGATGTGCCACCAGTACCCAGGTCAACTAGTCTGGTTAGTAATATCTGACGACAAATAGTGTCAAAGCTACCGACAAATCTAACAGATATGTCCAACCATCTGGCCGTGATTCAGGCAGAGTTTGATCTCCTCAGATATGTTCAAGAAGGCAATATTTGTACTATCATTTGAGCAGAAACCCGACGTTGTACTTTGCATTGGATTACCCTGTTTAACTTATATACCTTTCCTGTAAGACCATAGTAAGGTAATTTAAGGCAACATGGCAAAGAATTGTAATGTTGTACCACCCACCGATATGGCAACAATATTTGGGTTCCAGGACCACAAATGGGCCCTGGTTGGTAGCACTGTGAAAAGCTGCAGTAACACATGACAATAGAAAGTGTCTTGGCCATGTAAGAAAACATATTGTTTACCTTAGAGACTCCTAAAGTGTGCCCTGTAGGCCCATTGTTTAAAATGTTATATGGTGCGAGCATGAAGAGGTTATGTTTTAGACATAGCTGGCCCAATAGTTCATGGAGGATGAGCATTACTGGTACTGTGGACCCACGTGTCTAAAAAATGAAGAAACAAAATTTCAGATCTAAAAGAAGTTTTAATTCTGTCAGCCATTTTAGGAATTTAAAGTCAAAGATGGATCCTCTGTACCAGAATAGTCTAATTGGATAGCCAAAATATTGTGCAAACATGTTGCAGCTGCCTTTAATGGATGAGGAGACTGGTTCTTGAATTGTGAAACTAAAAACTTCAACACTAATATGGGGGGGCAGTATCTTATAATGAACCCCTTATAATTAGGTATGGGAACAGGTTGCTACTTTTGTAGGATTTGTAGATGCACCATGCCGCTGAGCAAATCCACCGTCATGACGCTGAATCATTTTGGGTTCCATGGCTTCTACAAGCTTACTAGCCTGGTGCAATAGATCCAATGCAAGCTTCAAGGACCCATGTCAGTCCTTGTAGGATGGGTGGCTCTAGTTACAGAGCCACAGTTTGGCAGCCATTATAGCTTGTCGTCCACAAGGTTGGGTGGCTGTTATGTGCAAAATTAAAGTAAACATGTTGCTTCAGTAACTAGTTCCTACCAGCTATTTTCACTGGCAAGGCAGTACCTGGATTCTAGAAGATAGCAAGTTGCAGATTATAAACTATATTTTGTAGCTTATGGCAGGAAATAGAATAGTAAATCAACAATCCAATTAATTGGTGACTTAGATTCCCAATAAATATATAGGAATAGTAACTTTTAGAAAGTTAACTTTTCCCTATCTAAAGCTCCTGGATGCTAATTTGCTTTAGCTTCCCGGCAGCTACTCAGCAAACCATAAATGAACCACCCCACAGAGCCCTCCTCAGAACACTTTCTGGACGTTCAGAAAAAGAAGGACTGACTGAACACTGCTTGCGGTAACATGAGCTCATCAATCAATCAAGAGACTTGTAAAGCATTACTACTCACTCCTAAGGTCTCAAGGCACTGGGTGGTGGGCTGCGGGGGACGGCATATCTGTCACTAGCACTGTGGTTCAGTCAAAGAACCAGGTCTTAAGGTCCTTACTGAATTGGGGTGGAGAGAGATGGTGGTTGCCTTAGGTGTTGAGGCAGGGTGTTCCAATTCTTTGCTGCAAGGTAGGAGAAGGATATTCCCAGGGCCATGGTCTTGCAGTACATGAGATGGTGGCCAGGGTCAGATGGGCAGAGAGGAGGTCTATTGTGGGTGAGAGGAGCTGAATTCGCTATCTCTTGTATCCAGGAAAAAGATGTGGACTACATGTCTCCTTTGTTGTTCAAGTGCACAAAATGCTGCAGAGCCTTTTTTCCTGGATTCCCAAGTGTCCAGTACCAACTGGAACTGCACTGTGCTCAGCTGAAGGCCTTTGCTGGATCAAGCCCTAAACTCTTGAGAGGCTCCCCTAAAGTTATGGTACCTTAGGTGAAGAGCAGTAAAAACAAGGACTCGTCTTACAGAGTTTTAGGACTCATAGCAAATCTGACTTCCAGCTGCTGGAAAACCAGGACCAACCTCCAGAGCATATCTGGTGAAGGCTCAACTTCGCTGAGCCGTGGAAACAGATCCTGCTTGGAGCTTCTCTGCCTCGGCAAATCAGTTTCAGCAGGCCCCTAGAGAGAACATATCAAATACACCATTCTGCCTTGCCCCCCAGGAAAAAGGACTTTCTTTTAAAAGACTAATGGCCTGATTATGATAGCAGTCAGACTGTCGTGTTTTTCAGAGATGGGACCGCCTGACATGCTGTCGGTGGTCCTGCCATAGGAATTAGTATGCGACCGCCACCACAGCGATCGCAATGCCTATATTTTGTATTGCGGCAGGTGTTGCGGGCTGCAGCACACGCCGCAATACAAAAAGGGGACACTGCACATATCCCTGCACTATGTGGCAGGCACCATGCAGTGCTTGCCACACGGTGCAGGGATATGTAGGGGGACACTATTAGTGCCCCCCAAAACAAACAGCTGAGGTCCTGGGATTAAGGTGGGCCCTTGCGGGCCCCCAATGTCTCTTTTTGCCAGCCTTTTCATTTTTAGGTAAACCGCCATAAAACAGCCGGCCGGGAAGGGTCATCATCATCCTTATGGCAGTGCCTGGTAGGCACCGCCACCATTGTAGGGATTGCAGCTGTCGGTGGCGCTCCCGCCCTCATAGTAATCAGGCCCTAAGTCCCTAACAGACACAGAAAATCTTGACCGGCCAAAGAAGAACCTTGTGGATTTGAAAATTCATTTTTTCCCACTTAGGGCTTTTCCAACCAAAACTAATGGCTTCAGCAGCACCTTGTCCAAGAGCTATCTGACTTAACATTGACAGCCTATCCCACTGGAAGACTTTTTCTTCCATGTTGCTAAATCTGAAGGCTAAAGCTCCACTGCATTTCCACCACACAAATACAAAGTTATTGAGTGTTAGAAATGGGATTTCTGGTTGGCTAAGGCTTGAGCCAAAGCCAGGCAGAAACCACCATTCCTAAGTCAGGGTAAGGAAGTCACCCACCAAGATAACCCCTGCTCACCCACTTGGTAACGTAACACAAGCAGTAAGGCTAAACTCTGAGGCAATGTGAGTTAAGGGTTTGCGCACGCACCCCCAGCAACAACACCCAAGGCCCACTACAAAGGAAACTCCACACAAGGTTAGGTATAAAAATAGCCTTTGCATTACACCAAAACACATTAGATATAAACACACACTTTACAATGTGCCTACAGGCATGGGCAGAATTTACAGGGGATATGTGCAAGACAGGGACACCTGGACCACTGTCAGGAATCAGCACTTTTAGAACTAGAAATACTGTTAGAAATAGCACGTTGTAGATCATAGAATAATAATCACTTTAGCACACAACCAGTAACTACTGGTACCAGGTAAGTACCACCTACGCAACCCTAACCACCTTAGGAGAATATTATGCAGGGAACCAGGACCTCACAGGGAACACCAGTACTAGGAGAAAACAACCAAGTACCACCATACATTTAGGGGTATAGGCATGGGAACAAAACACGTGATGCATAAACATACATTCAGCGGTGTAAGAACAAGGCACATGATGCATCAAAACACATTCAGAGGTGCAGGAACAATTGCGCAGAAATCACAGTCACCACCTGTGACTGTCCCTAAAGCCAACTGGCCTCGTAGTGGCTAGGACCCCTTGTGTCCCAAAGTCAGGGGCCTAAACGGAGCAGTTGCCCACTAAGTGCTGGGCAGCTGTGTAGATAATGAGGGGGCCAACTTGGGAGCCTTGCAGGCTCTGAACAAACCAACTGACTGTCCCCTTGGAGCCTCGCTGGGCTCTAAAGCAAAGTGATGCCCCCTAGAGCCTCCCTGGCTCTGCACAACAATGTGGGGCAAGGTGGGAGCAGCCCGCTGTCTTCTGGGGCTGCTCTACCACGCCAGACGAATGCCCCCTTGAGCCTCTCTGGGCTCTCAAAACAACTGGGGCGCCTGAGCCCCTCGTGGGCTCTCAAAAACATATGTGACGCTTTGAGCCTCTTGGGGCTCTAAGAACAAATGGCGCCTTGAGCCTCTCGTGGGCTCGGTAGGAACAATTGGGGCGCTCTGGAGCCTCTCGGGGCTCATCAACAACTTTGGCCCCTTCGTTAGAGTCCCCCGTGGGGGGACTCGAAATACACAAAATGCCCCTGGAGCCTCGGGGGCTCTAAACACTGAGGCCTCGCTGGGGCCTCTCCGCGCCCCCACAAGGAAGCGTGCACCACCGGGGGGGTGGGAGGGCGGGCACCGGCTATGTGCCCCAACACCCCCCCCTTGCATCACGCTGGCACTCACCGGCTCTTCCTGCGGCAGCGGCTGCTTCTCCTTCTCGGCGGCGGTTGCGGGGCTCTCCCGACCCCTGGGCGCCCCGCCCAACAGCGCCTATGTTCACCTGGTCCCCCATCTCGGGACCGGGACTCAGGGTGTAGCCTGGGCAGCTCGGCAGCTCCTCCTTCGCGCAGGCAGAAAAGTTCCTCCTGGGGCGCGGGGCTCCTGGGCCGCGCTGTGATTGGGCGGCCCACACAGCTTCCGGGTCGCCCTGAAGCCCCGCCCATGTCATCAGAGGCTGCCTGACTTCCTTGCGAGCTGGGCTGTGGCGGTGATCTCTTCTTGGGCATAACGAGGGGTAGGCTAATGAACACATAAAAAAGGGGTGGCACCCTTATATAAAAATAAATAACTGCGGGCATAAAGCAGGGTGGCACCTGCAAGGAAACACACAAGGGTAGGAGCGCTTACCCCCGGGGGAACACAACAGCGCTCTGCCTATAAATGCAGAATACAGCGCACACCACGAGCTGGGGGCACAGGAAGGGAGGACCCCTAAAGAAGGGCCCTCTTTGCAACATCCCAGAAGGAGGAAATGGGTCCCAGACGTCCAGGATAAAAGGGGGAGAACAGCAGCTCCCAGAAAAGGAAATTCCTCCAGCAATGCAAGGCATCCAGGGGCTGGGCAGGGCCCAGGGAGGCAAGCCTTCCCCTGGGCCCGAGCAGCTGCACGCCCCTGGCAGATTCCAGTCAGAAACAAGAACATTTTGTAAGGAGACACAGCCCCTTTTTATACCGTGAATTCCTTTGTCTAAAGGTGCAGGGTGTGGGAAAAACCAGGCGCAGCTGGTTTGGGAGCACTCTTGATGTGCTCAGCCCCTCACTCTATTCACTGGCAGGGCTAGGGACATTAGACGCACCACAGAGGGTGGATCCAGCATTGTGTGGTGAAAGCCCAGCCCTATTCAGGTCCCAGGTGCACCACTCCCTCATATCACACATGCTAATCTCAACACTCACCACCGGGCAGACCCATCATGACTCATGGAGCCTGGCACCCCAGCCAGCTCCAGCCAATCACACGCCAGCACATTCACTGCACAGACAGGCACACTTCTAGAAGTGGCACTTCCATATTAGACACAAACAGGCTGCACGCATCATTGCGCAGCATTCAATCACACGAGTCCGCACATACCAGACTCGAGCCTGCACACCCCACGCATTAGGAACTACCAGGGACACATACATTCCCCATGCATTCCTATGGGACGGCAGGCCTATCACACCACATGCACTCAGAGTGCGCACGCACTTTCCACTGGGACACAGTGAAAGTGTGCAGAAACCAAAAAATCACCATCACCAGGTCACCATTAAAAGCACAAAGTTTAGGGGTGAACCTGCCAGAAGGACCAAGTCCAACATAGAGCCTTTAATAGTACTTATTGCAATAGCTCCTCACGTGCTAGATTAAAAACTATGCAGAGAGAATAAAGTAATTGGTTTGAAATAAAAGAGACCTTGCTTGGAAATGAGATGTATACGTATCCTGACAGCCGCACAGAGACAATACATGGAATGAAACAAGGGAGCATTTCAAAATGGATAAAGAAAGAAATAAGTGCATTATCTAATGAATTACACTATGATAATCCATTAACAGTCATATATATTGTCCAAAGAGCCTTAAAAAACGCATACTTATCCTGCCTTTAGGGGCATGTTGCAGGATGACGCGTCTGAGTATCAACGAAATACCAACAGCAGCAGACATACTACATATATTGCACTTAAATAATTCACACACATTGCCGTGTACTAGTTAAACACAGCAGGACTTTTTTTGCTAATTCTTTCTTTGTATTGTGTGTGTGTGTGTGCGTATGCGAATGCCTGGGCATGTGTGTGTGTGTGTGTGTGTTTTGACTGGCTATGCAAGACACACAATAATATACTGCATTGAGTCACTACTTTTCATAATTGAAAATGCGTAATTGATATACTTCCTGTGTATAAATGTTGTCATTTCTGTAACTATGGTACGCAAAGTATTGGGAGAGTAATAATGCACTTTGACTTGGTGTTTCATTTCACAATATAATGGCAGAATGTTCATCCTTAAAAACGTTGGCAATAGTCTTTGATTACTTCAAACGAATTTAATCAGTGGCTCATATTGACAATAATCTGCACGAGAAAATCCCCTATTCATAATACCAGAAACAAAATCATACACGTGCTTTAGGGACTATTATACAACCTGAAACAACTGATTTTTTTGGTTGTCAGCGAAGTCAGATTGCAGAAGCTTGCTGGTGTTCATTAAAAATCTACAGAGCGCTAACCTCGATTCCCCTGCTAGAAATCCTTTTCTTGTGAGAATCTCTGGGGCGGAAGATAGCAGCCGCTTTCAAATACTTTCTGAGATAAACACAGGAGATAACGGATAACTATTTCCAAGCAACATTAAATGTCTTTTCCCAATATTATTATTGCATTGGCTCTATCTAGTGAACAAATCCAATGCATGCATTAGACTGTACAGACATCTACGTTGACATTCTCTGAACAGGAGCTCACAGTTAAAGTAGAAAGAATTTCATAACAATAATCTGTTTTTTTGTAGTACCATACACTGTAGTATTTGATTGACGTAAATAATGTCTAACACTATTACCTGACGTAAAGGTACTCCACATACTTGTGAGAAACTGTTTTTTTTGTTTAATGTTGGTGACTCCTGTTCAAGCAAAAGTCGCATTGCCTGTCAGGGTGAACCACAAAAGTCTCTAAATTAACCTATGCTGAACCCTTTGGTACTTGGCACAAAAGATGTCAGGCTTGACTTAGAGGTAATGTGTAGAGTGTTTACAAAGCACACAAATAGTGATAAAGTGAAAATACAACACAAGAACAGAGAAGGATGTACACCAGAACTACAAAAATCCAATCCATAAAACCGGCGATATGCAATTAAAAAAATGTAGAGTAAGTAGTGCCGCTCACAGATATCTCGTCCTGCAAGACTGGGTAAAAGTCACAATGCAGGCCAACCGCGATAGAGCGTAGGCTGAATACAGCGACCAGGTTAGCCTCAAATACCATGTTACCTTCTCAAGTCTAGCACAAAGAGTTTTGCTTGCAGTGCAGGAGGCCATGAGTAGCAGGGAGAGCATTGAGGATGGTTGTCACTGTAGAGGGAAGAGCAGACCGGGCATCACAGATGGTCATCGCAGTAGCATGAAGATCAGGTTAGGTGTTATAGGAAGTGCCTCTTTTGACATGATTAGCCCCTACTTTGTGCTTGATGTGATTTTGAACTGTAAGTGCACTGGGTCATTGCTAACCAGGTTCCCAGTGCCAGATCTCTTTCCCAAAATTGGAAAACGATTGGCACAACTTCAGCCACCCCTGTAAGTCCATAGTAAATGGTACACCTGGTACCTAAGGCATTCGTACTAAAGAGGGTCCTCTGGGGCTGCAGCACAAATTGTGCCACCCCAGAGACTCCTCACCAAGACCGTGCAAACTGCCATTGCAGTCTGTTTGTCTTGATGCAGAGAAAACAAAAGATTCAACACGGCACAAGTTTGCCATGTCCTCATACACTGCATGAGGTATAGGCAGATCACCCCTATTCCAGGCCTTATAGCCTTAAGGCAGGGTGCACTATATCCCATGTGTGCACATGTCTATATGAGCAGCTATGACCCTGCAATAGCTGAGCCATTCTTGAACATTGTTAATGCACAGGGAAGCCATAGGGAGCCCATGGGCTGAATACTTGTTCCTAGCTCCATGATGACTTCACTGTACCCTGAAATGTTTGGTACCACACATCCTGTTTAAATGAATCCTTACTGATGCCAGTGTGGGATTTACTAATAAATGCACACAGGAGACCCTTTAGAGGTCCCCTGAACACCTACCAAGCACTGGTGTAGTCTCTGACTAGTCGTAGCCAGCCTGCCATCACCAGACACCATCAGAGGCATGAGGCACATCAGCTCCGAGGAGTCAGATCTGTCTCACCACCAACTTTAGACAAACCAGGACCTAACGGAGCAACACCATATCAAATCCCCCCTTCAGCAAAAATAGCGAGATGAAGACTCCATGTCAGACTCCTACTACCCTAGAAGCAAGCACCCACTGAGAGACATTAAGAACCCTGAGATCCATGTTTTGAGTGTCCCAGCTGTCCCGAAATGTCCTCTCTAAGTTGCCTGCTCCTAACCACTAGGAAATCTCGATGCATGGTGCCTGACTGACCTATTTGCTCTGCACCCTTGCCCAACCAGCTTCAGTAATGACAACCCATCTGTGCTCACGTGGTCCTGAGGCCTTTGTTATCTCCTCCCTCGAGTGGGACCCTCTGGGCTTACCTTTGTGTCTCCTGTGCAGTGCCTTAACAAGTGGCACAGTTGTCGTAGTGCACCAGCTACCATCACCCTCAGCACCCTGCTCATGGCCGAATCTGATAGCTCCTTATCTGCTGCTGGAACTTTGGACCTGGTCTTGCTATCGACCTAAAATGAGAATTTGAACTTCATGAATTGCCTGATTCTTAATGCAGCTGTGTGCTTTTTCCCATTGTACGTAATTGGGCACAAAAGTGATATATTTTGCGAACTCTTAAAAAAATCGTAACTTTGAAAGTACTTACTATAAATTGAAGTTCTTGGTCTTAAATAATACATAAAAATTGATACTGTTTTTATAAAATTGATCTCATATTTATTCTCGAATGAGTGTCTTTTTTATTGCCTGTGTGAGTATAACAAATGCTTAGCACCACCCTCTGATAACCCTAACTGCCCACCCACACTACTGCAAATAGGGCGTTAGTATTTTCTACTTTTGCCTTGGTAAATGGTTAAATGAAAGAGGCATGCATGGCTAAACCACATGTGCCTCTACAGCGCTGCCCTAACAATGAATGCGTCAGAACAACAAATTTCATTACCACGCATGCCTTACCCACGCAATTTCATGGTAAATGCATGAATGGTAAAGGGATGTGTGTGGCAAAGTTCACACCTAAAAAATACCCTTACACCACTAAGCCCTAAAAACTATCCTGATCCCCCTGAGCCATGAAAACCTCCCAATCCCCCGAGCTCTGGAAACAACTCCAAACCCCCAGCACTAAAATCTACCCCAATCCTTAAAAACTACCCACATCTCCCAAAATCATGCTCCAGTCCCACTTACCTCACTGCATCCGCTCCCGATCCTTCTTGTTCCTGGGCTACTCATTCCAGCATCTAGATCATGCATATGCCTTAACTGCGCATATGCGTGGTTAAGGCAAGTGTGGTAGCGCTTGCAGGGAAATGTTGTTTGTGGCTAAGCCTTCAATGCCAAGGCACTGTACCTCATTAAACCAACTCACTGGACTCCTTGTACAGTGTACTTCGTTTTAGTGCACTATATAGAGAGCCAACTTTGTACATTGCATCATGCAAAGTTGTTACTGCAGATTTGAGAAGTGTAGATCTCGCATTGCCAGTCATCGCTGGCTGTCTCTGTAGTGTGAAGAGTCGGGTTCACCAGAGCTCACGTTATCGGTCGGCATGGGCAGCAAGATATTGGTTTGCCATCACGAAGAGTTCAAAACTGCAGGATTTCTCCTTTCCTTTTAGGAGGATCTCAACTTATGCCACACCAAGTGTCTAGGATCTGGGAGGGACCTCTTGGTGATCAGTAACTCACTCAAACAGAGGTCAGCAGGGCTCAGGCAGGTCAGTATAGAAGGTCAATTGGGCAGTTGCACAGAGGCCTCTGGAGCTAGTTATGTCATTGTAGCTTAGTACAGGGAGCCAGCTAACTAACACTTGGAGTCACTCATGTAGCCTGTTATAAAGGTTGCAGGTCCAGTCTTCCTTCTCAGACAGCAGGGCAGGCCTCCAGCAGCAGGGCAGTCCTCTGGCTACAGAGCAGTCCTTGTTCTGGAGTATCCACAGTTCCAAGCGTGTACTAAAAAGTGGGTCTGAGGGTTCTACGTTTGTAACTGATCCTCCTGTGAAGTGGGTAAAGCTACTGGACTTTTTCCCTTTACAAAAGTTCCTGGAATGTCTGCCTCACTGCCCTGCACCCAGTCTGTCTTTGAGTGCAATAGGTTAGAGTGAAGTTATTTTTGATTGTGCTGGGCCAGTGCCTTTGAAATACAAGTTTGGTAGGAGACAGCTCCAACCCCCCTTAAGTCAGGATGGCCCATCCTGCCAACCACCATACCTCCTATTGTGGTACTTTCTGGGGGAATGCACTATGGCCAACTTTTTAAAAGTCGCAGATCAGAATTGACAATTAAAATCGGACTTTACAGTTAAATAGGTGTAAGAAATTGAGTTGTTGGTTGATGAGGGTGTGAGCCCATCTCAAGCAACATCCACAAACCCCATCAGGATAATTCACTAAATTAACCTGTGATTAACTTTCTGGTAGGTTGGCATAAAAGCAGTCAGGCTTAGATTAGAAGCAAAGTGTAGAGTATTTATGCAGCATGCAACCAGTAATTAAGTGAAAGGCCAACACTAGAAAAATCCCACAACAATTTAGAAAAAGAAGAGTACAATATTTACACCAAAACAACCATAATCCAATCAGTAGAACCAGAGATATGCAATTTTAAATATTTAGGTAATAATAGGGCTTAAAGGCACAAAGCGCCGGGGGGCTTTTGAATTACAATTCTTCAGATATCAAACATGAAATTTCGATTTATTCCAAACAAGGTCTATGAATTGTTAAATTTAATTACATAATCAAATGCTATGCTATGGGAAAAGCAGGCCTTGCAACAGTGAAAAAAAATAATTTTAGGGTTTACTGCTACCATGACATTGAAAACTTAAAAGTACATGTCCAACTTTTTTAAAAATACAATGGAACCTGCCCTGTGAACTGTTTAGGGCCTACACTAAGGGTGACTTTTATGTATTAAACATGAAACTTAAGGTCCTGTGAAAGGTTTATTGTGTCAGGTCGAAATGGTAGTTTAAAACTACACACACAGGCAGTAATGGCAGGCCTGAGACTGTTTAAAAGGGCTATCTAAGTAGGTAGCACATTAAGTGCGGCAGGCCCACTAGCAGCATTTAATTTACAATACCTGGGTATGTATTATACCATTTTACTAGGGAATTACAAGTAAATAAAATGTGCCAACAGGGTGCAAACCAATTTTTCCATGTTTAAAGGAGAGAGCACAAGCACATTATCACTGCTGATTAGCAGTGGTAAAGTGCACAGAGTCCTAAGAGGCAACTCAAACGGGTTCAGATAACAGGAGGGATGAAGGCAAAATGTTGGGTGGTGTCCCTGCAGAGAGGGTCAGGTCCAGCAATATCATTATCAGTGAATCAAAGGATAGGTAGATTTACATATGTCACCATAGCTGGTGAAATTAAGTGACTTTAGTGATCCCACAGATGTTATATATGATGCAATCCTGATGTCATAAAGACATTCTCAAACTCCTAGGTCCTCTTTATTATGAAATTGCTGTCTCCACCTATTTACAACTAAGGTATAAAACATTGATATTTGTGAGGGAAATGTCACATTCTTGAATTTCAGAATGAGTGAAAATAGACATTTACTCTGAAAAATGTAATTTGAAAATATGAAAATAGTGCTGGTATGGTAAATTTCTGACTATGCTGTACAAGGATCACCCAGGATTTGTGTTAGTTATGGGTGTGACAACCTGCAAAGGTTGGTGAATATTTACAGTCAGGTATGCTTGTTAGTGTTTGCCACTAATTTGTGGGATGTTTCCCTCATTCCAATGTGAATGTAATCCCTGAAAGGAACATTACGTTTGCTTACAAAGATTTTGGACTTCTAAATCACATTTCCAATACTGTGTGCACTACCACTACTTTATGATTAATATTGATATCCATCTCTAACATACACTGTAAATATTTCAGCGCAACCTGCTTCTGCTGTGCCCGTGGCCTGTTCTCTAGGTTAGTCGCATAGCTAACATTTGCTGGTTTGCCATAATAGACCTCAGGAAACAATGTCTAGCAGCACAATAGGTAGCTGTTTTCACCTCTCTCTCTTTTGCCCCCTGAGAAGCCCAACAAGCCATTATATTGTGATCTGTGGTTACCCCTCTAAGGGCACGTAAATTCCTGATCTTTATGGATTTCTCTTCACGATATTGAAACTCGGTGCCCAGTAAAAGAATGACATCAACACTGGCATTGGGAACTTCATCTATAATAGAGGATCATCATGATATATTTCTTTTGTGACCTTAAAGGCTTATTGTGCATTTCCATTGGCTCTCATCTGTACTTGTCACTGATAGAGATCTTTATTCTTTGACAGTTTTATCTAGATGCATTTGACCTTTAGTTGTGCTACAGTTCGACTGGTTTGAGTTGAACACAACATTGCTGCCTGTGGCATCAAAGTTGTCTTGTAAACACAATAGAACAACTCTACATGATACTGCTTGCTTTGTGCCATAGTGAGTATGTTAAATATGTACACACTTATTTGGTCCTGTGTGTCCTTTCCTGATGGCCTTCATGGTGCATTCACTTGTTGGGAAAACGGATGTCACTACCTAGTGCACTGGGTTGCTGTGAACCTACATTTCTTTGGCAAATGTGTGAGCCCTATTTTTCTAACCAGGAGTGGATTATGTTTATGTGGTGTTTCCACTGATTTACTGTTTTAAGTGTTTCACAAATACTTCACACATTGCCTCCTAAGATAAGCCTGCCTGCTCTGTGCCAAGCTGCCAGAGGGTAAGCACAGGTTAATTTAGGGTGTGTATCGGTCTTACCCTGACTCGAATTGTGGTCCTTACTTGTACAGGGCGGATACCTCTGCCAACTAGAGATCCAATTTCTTACAGTTGGTTTGTTTTAAATTTGGTATCATTGCAAATACTCCAGACTTTTTATATTTATATTTTGCTACATTTTTGCAAATAATTTATCATTTATATTGAGATGTGATGATCACATCTGAAAGATACAACTTATGTCTTTATTTAATGGCATTGCTCGGGTCCAGACAAAACACATTATTTGATGAATGAGGGGATGCTTCTTTTGAACACAAAACAACAATTTTGTTTCTAAAGAATATTCAACAATTTATGTTCTTTATCGATAATGTAGGTCTCAATTCACAAAGATATTTGCACAGGCAAATCGAAAATTTGCAATAACTGCAGTTACAAGTGTAAATTAATCTCTTATATTCACAAAAAGGGAATGTGAATTTGCACACAATATACTCACATGTAGTATTGCACTGATGTGCTGAGATAATATACAGTTCAAAATATTTTCGCAGTGGTGGGGAGTGGGTGTTTCTCGTAAAAACACGTTTCAAATTTGGTCAACAACCACAAATGCAAAATTTTATAGTCATTCAAAACTTTTTCCAGGCAATTGCCCACCCCAAATACATTCGAAAATGTGCTCCTAGCATGAGCAGGAACTAATATGCAATTATTGTAATTGTATCTATATAGCGCTTCCTACCTCTGACGAGGCGGCAAAGCACTTTTCAGCAAGCAGCATGCTACTTTGGAACCCAAAAAGGTTTAGTGTTGGATTAGAGTGTGCAAATATGGGTTAATTTGAGTGGTGGACAGGTGAGTCTGCTAGTTGGATTGAAAGGGATAATGGATGGATATAATAGGAAAGCATCTAGAAAGTGTTTAAATGGAGATCATGGTATTAAGATGAGGTTTGGGATGAGTGAAAGGAGAGATGGAGGTGGTATCAGTCCAATTCCTGTGGTGTGCTTCCTAGGTTATGTAAAACATACATCAGACGCAAACCGCAAACTCACCGCAATGCTTCTAGTGCTTGCAAAGCACAGGATCTCCATTCATTGAGGGTGCAGACTGGTGCTTATAATTAAAAATTGGATGATTCAGCCCATTGCTAGACACTGCTAGGTGAATTTTGGGATTTGATGCCGGCAGCCAGCAGACCTCCAGACATATTGGCCTCTCTCATGTCTTACCTGCAACGTTTAGCTACTCCAGACGACTCACCAACAGGTTATCCTGTCACTGACACGCCAAACACTAGTGACAGTGCTGCGGATAGTGCCCCCTCATCGAGTCAGCCTATTTGTGCTTCCCCCAATGTGCCTTAAATACCTCCAGCCCAGGCTGAGCTGTGTATAGTGACCATTTCACCTATCATAATTTTCCAATGTGGAATGTTAATGAAAGTGTGATTGTGACTGCACTACTGCTACAATGACAACGTGTAACATGTTGTGATTTCTTTTTCAATAGGGGGTAATGAAAAAGAAAAAAAAAGGAGAGATGGAGGTGGGGAGAATCTCTAGATATGGATCAGGGACATCATGGTAGTAAAATGAGTTTTTGTATCAGTGAAAGGAGGGATACATCAGAGCAGAATTTAGAAAGAGTTGTTTAGGAGATTGTAGTGTTAAAGATTGGAGGGATTTGTTAGCATGAGCTGACAGCCATTTTGTATTTCTGGCAGCCATGTGCTGCCACGTGCTCGCCATGTGCTCTGTCCTCTCTCAGTGTTGACTGATCTTGTAATCTGCCTAGAAACAAACTATATTTATCATCTTCCACCTTCACACATGCTCAGTTGAGCTTGCAGCTGTCCCTGCAGCTGTTCCTAGTCTGTAAATGTCAGGATGTGTTCACCAGAATTAGCAACTGTTAACTCCTCCCACTTGGTTGAGCAAGCAGATCTTGTATGCCCCTATTAGGCATTTTGCATGCTTACATGAGCCAGGACTGCCCCTTGGTCTTATGCTGACTATGTAACCCTAAGCATATATAAGGCCTCTGTTTTCTGTACTCCTTAGACTGACTCATTCAGTTTCTAAGGCTTCTGTGTGACGTAGTCTCCCTCATCTGAGGTGAATAAATGCATTCTTTTTATATTTCAGCTTCTGTGCCAATTTCATCTTTGTTGGTTTAAAAGGACCAAGTATCAGTGAGACCCCTGAGAAGGTTTCTATTTTCAACAAATGGCGCTTCAACGTGGACCTCATCAGAGAAATGGCTATCTAAGGGAGTGATCTTGTCAGGAGACAGAAATCTATTGAGGAGGAAAGGACAGGATTCTACTAAGGAGGTACTCTGTGCACTGAGATTCTGGGGATTCTCTGTCTCTGCAGCCCAGTATATTTCTGGTCTTCCTGATTTTGATCCTCCACATGATGTCAATCCTGACTGAGAATCTTTTTGGCGTGAGTATTCTGAAAATGACCGTTAGGTCATTCAGAACTTGGCAGTTAGAATTTGGACACCAAGTGATTGGTAAGGGTTGTTTTGATGCAACACTTGCTGTTGGTTTGATGCCTTGGATTGGTAAGGTAGTTTAGTATCGCTTACTGTGGTTTTGATTTGTACGATTGGCCAATATTTGTATTTATATGTATGTAACATATAAATTGCAATTTATGTAGGCAGGTAATGAGGAGATTTTTCTCTGTTTTGAATTGATTTGAACGGCGCAACGTACGAAGAATACCTTAAGCACTACTTTGGTTATAAGATGTGAATTAAATTAGCCGGCTCCCCTGAGGGAATATCTAAATAGGTTTAGGTATAAAAACGTATTTCTTCCTTGGTGACTCTCTACCCCAATGGAATTAAAATATGACAATAATACAAACAAGGATCCTTTTCTGTGCACTTTTATAAATGGAGATATGCAGAGCGATTTTTGGGTGTTCTGCCAGCCAAAGCTAGTGAATAGTGTATTTTGGCTTCTTAGAAATAAAACAGTCTGTTGGGCTGTTTTTTTGCAGTCTTTTGGAATACTATTGAGAAGCTCTTCTTGTAAATATGACTTACAACTAGTATTTACAAATGGTTTGGTTTAAACACAGTCTGTGGGCTGTCCTTTGTTTCTGTCCTAAGTGTTGATCTGTGGGTTAATCGTGTGTTTAAATGTCTATGTGGTTTGTGGTTTCACATTAGTGATACTTCTGTAAGTAAATAGCGATTGCGCTATTTGTAAAATAATGGCTAGCCTTAAGCGAGCTGTATTGTGTGTTTTAAGTGTATAACCCCCTTCTGCATATGTTTGGAATGAGCTCAATGTGTGTGTTTGTGTTTTCTTGCTGTCATCAGTCCGTTTTGCAAAATGTCATTGAATTAATATTAAATAAAAATGAAAAAAAAATCCAAAAATGAACCATATGATATTCTAAATACCTGCATGTTACTATTAAATTGATACAGTAAGCGACTATGCACATGTTCAAACTGCCAATGCTTGAAAGATAAAATTAGAATCCACATTGAATAGGAATAAAATAGGCCTCAAAAACGAAATTGTGTGTTTTGCAATAAATAAACAATTATAAAATGTTAAAAAAATTTCCTTAGATACACTGTGTTAGATATAAACAGGGAAACATATCATCTGAGTACATTGGATGTTGCTAAACTAAACACATAATATAGAACATGCATTGAAATGCCTCAGTTTGAAATAGACTGTCACCACGCTTACATTTCAACACTAAACAATCTTTCCAACAGCTGTATTTTAACTGCCGCTTAGCAGCAGCTGTTGTTTTGATTGCAGGCCACGGAGAGACAGGAATGTTGACTTAGCTAGGCTTTTGTCAGTTAAACATGGGGTAAAATCCTGCCTTTCAAACTGCTGTTTTAAAAAGTTACAAAAATGAGGTTCCTTATTTTGGATAACAGGAAAAAATTTAAAGTAGGGATTTCCTTTCTTAAAGCCTTTTTACATGAGCATATTCTTGGTTCTGAAAATAAATAATGATTATCCTTTTAAAAAAGTGGCGCAAAACTTTTCATGTTTCAAGTTAGGCTTCTGTGCTTAGGCTTATGAATGAATGCATCTAAATATGATAGGCAAGGAATGAAGCTTGCTTTTCCTATGTGGAATAATCAAAATGATTCGTTTTATAAAAATAATATATATATTAATTATGAAAAAAATATTAAAAAAATAAGTGCTCTTAAATTCGTTTTTTAATATTTATAAAACGTAATACTCATACTGTGACCTCCTAGCGTCAAAATAAAATTTAAGTTGTGTTGTACCACATAATGAGGAAATTTGCATATAAAATCACTCTGTGCAGGCGTAAAAAACTCATTTTTATAAGGCCATATATGATATTTCTGCTGCTCAATCTCTGGAATTTGTAGAGAACATTCTGAGGATGACTATTATGCAAAAACATTACAGGATATTCATTTTTAAGTGCCCCAAATATCAAAGTCGAAATTGGGCAAAATTCACTAATTTAAAAACAGATTCTGCATTCAGATCAGCTTTTAAAATGCCTTAGGCTTCAGTAAATGCATACATTTAGGTATAAAACAAATAGCTGACCTTTATATTGCTAGACAAGTATACTGCACACTGCTTATAATTGAAAATATGTATAAAACCAGCAGAAGTCATACTTTTAACTCTACACTATCAAACAGGGGGATGAGTGCTTTCCAGCTCTGTCTCTTGGTTGACTTTGAATTGGGACAGCCACATGGAAACCCTTGAATACAGAATAGGACAGCTGGGAAGGGTTAAACGTCAGTTCTATATTTAGAAGCCTGGCAGGGCTACCAGAGGAAGGTCTGCTTCGACTTTTTGACCTCTCAAACTTTTTGAAAGAGGACAGGGGAGAGAAGGAGAAGTTGTACTTTTTTTGGCAAAAGCAAGCACTTTATGGACTCATATGATAGAAAACTATATAATGGAATATGTGACATTGATTAACAGATAAGCTTTGCCACATATATACAGCACTAATGCTTTTAGTCTGAGTATTCAGAAGCTGAGGCAATGAAATTAGTTTGAATTAATGCGCCCTCATGTTACACTTGTACATTTGCTAAAAGGATTGGGGTTTGACTATTCATGTTTTATTTAGCCCTCTCAAAAGTGCTATGTACCTCCTATAACTTTGTTTATGCCCAGTTGCAACATAGGGGTTGACAGTGTTGACAGAAGTGAAACCTGCTTCAGGTTTCCTACTGTCAAAATAGGGGAAGGAGGCTAACTCCTCTACAAATTAAGGCTAGTTAATATGTATGTTACTCTCTCTTTTTCTCAAATTTTTTTAGCCTGTCTAAGCTGTCTGTGAAATAGCAATGAGACATTTAATTGCCTTTCAGTAATACTGTTTTAAACATTGTTAGCATTAATAAAATGAATAAATGCATATGTTATATTACTGCCCATCCTGTTTGATAAAATTATGACAGGATCAGTAGTCTAGATTGTTGTTCCCTTATTTTGATCTTTAAGGGGAACTAGATGTGGGTAGTTTTTGTTCTACAAGTCTTAAAGTGATAACACCATTATTGTATGTTATTCTCATGCTACATAGTTTTACAAGGGCATTGCTAGTTTTTTTTATTAGCTAGTCTGTGTAAATAAACGGACAGTCCTTATTAGAGCTGATGTTGCATAGTTTGGATCATTAAAAGTAAAAAGCAGGGAAGATGCCCATGTGATCCTTAGCAAAAATGTTTTGAAGGAAATGTTGTTTTTATAGACAAGAAACCCGATTTAGGGGCCTATTACGATTGCATTTTTTCCGCATCCTCCGGGCCGGCGGAGGCCACCGCCGGCCCGGAGAATGCGGAAAAACCGCAGCGGACCCACCAAAGACCCACCGCTACATTAGGATGGCTGGTGGGTCCTGGTTTCCGTCTGCAGCTTTTCCGCCGTGGTTGGCTTACAACCGCGGCGGAAAAGCTCTAATATGGTGGCGGCGTCTCTCAGACACCGCCAGCCATATTAGGATGGGCTTTAAAAAATGCTTTTCCGCTGCGGGTTTTCCGCCGTGGAAAAGCATGTGGAACTTCACTGCGGGGGCCCATTGCGGGCCCCCTGGGTGAAGGGGGGTGAGGGGTGCACATGGGGGTACCTATGGTACCTCCCTGCATTTGTATGCAGAAATCGGCAGGCACCGCACGGTGCCTGCCGCTTTCTGCATACAAATGCAATATATGCATTTTTACCATTGCGGCGGGTGCAGCTTGAAGCCGCACCCGCCGCAATGGTAAAATAGAGAATGTGACCGCCAGGGTGGCGGTCACATCCTAATTGGACAGGAGGGAACTCCGCAGGCCATGCGGAGGTTCCCTTCTCCTCTATGGTCGCGGACGGACTCAAGTCCGTCCGCGATCATAATGGGCCCCTTAGTTAGCAGTTTTAGATTTTCCTGTTGCTTTATAACATGAGAGCATGGCCCTAATCGTACAATGTAGGTGCTTTTATTAAGAAAAATCATTTTAGAAGTGTCTGCCGTCCTGTACAAGTATTTTAAAATCTATAAGTAAAAGTGTAGAAAATGTCCTTTTTTTTACTTGAGGCTTTTCAGATTAGTATACAGCAATACACCAATAAACATTTGAATCATCCCCCCAATAGTATGCTTGAACGATATCTCTTTCACAATCATTATGTATAGAATCACCCCTCACTGTAAATATTGTGCACTAACTAGGGAACTCTTATTTGCATTTTTTTGCGTTTTTTGCACAGTTCTAATAACAGCATAATCACCAATACCTGATCCACAGCATAATTTGTACGTAACTGGGGGCTCGTTGAAACCCACCAATAGGCTTTGCCGATTCTCAGAAGCCGAATCACGTGGTATACTGCCGTGTATTCGGCGGAACCTGTAATATCTGGAGTGTGGCTATATTGCATATGTATCCAATCAATGGATACAAATTTGACCTTATTTTTAAGAGCCCACATTTACATATTTTATACACTCGATACCAGCCGATACACGGCTGCAAATTTGGTGATGATGATATATATATATAAATCAATGATTATCATATGTAATCCATGTACATATAATATTGCTGTTTATAAGATGTGCAATATGTTTAAATTGTGGCATACTGATATGAACAATCCATGACAAAGTATTTATATGTACTGTGTTAAGATGGCCGACAATTTTTCAAGCCTTTGTGGAGTTCCTTTGCTGTCATCTAGCATGTTGCTTGGGTGACGGCAATATAGTTTAACTAGCGTCCTCGCAGTGTAGAACATTGCCACTGACGAAGGAAATGAAACGGGTCTATCTTAAGCTGTTGCTAGCAAAATAAATACCTGCTACGCTACCAGAGTAGAGTGCTTGGACTTCTTTTGAAAATAAGGGAAGCAGTTTGGAGCTTTGATATATTTATATATATATATATATATGTATTACCTACTGGCGGTCGCCAGTAGGTAGTTATAGTTAGGACCTACTTTCCATAGGAAATCCACAACATTCTATTTGGAATAACTTTGGCGCTGGTGGACGAATCTTCGCGAATTCTCCAAGAAAATGGCCTGCTCCGCTCCGCTCCTTCCCTGAAAGTTTGGGGGTGATTCGTCAAGTGGGGGCCGAGAAAAAGTAAGTACCAACATGTCTTAAATTTAATGTACACCATTTCCGATGTGGATATCTTGCATGTTGTTACAGAAGTTGTGCTATATGGAATCCATATCATAGTCTGTCAGGAAAGCAGAAAGAACATGGAGGCAGGAGATGAAAAACAGATGTCAAATACACATTGGAGATAATATAGTGGGAGAAAGGAAGTATCTATGAGCAAAATTACTATGTAACATAAAAAAGTTGCACAGTATACTATAAGTCTGACTTTACATATAATCAATTTGGTACTAGTTTAAGAATTACATATGAAAATTAATAATGTCTCAATCAATTTTAGAATTATTAAATATACATTTATTTTTCAGATTCTTTTTCCAAATTAAACATAACTTCTATCATTTGACTGTCAGAAATGTCCTCATTTTGAATGAGCAAATCAACTGATTCTATACATTGTAGTAGTTCATAGTCCCTTGATTCATCCATGAATTCCAAGTTATCATTGGGTTCTATAATTTCTTCATTGTTGCTCTCTAGGACAATTTCAAAGGAAATGTTTTGTTGTCCTTCCATTTTCGTGCTGAAATTTGCATACAAAATAAATATATCAGTCAGTAGAGATAGGGCACTGTTGGGTTTAAGTTCAGACAGGTAGTTTGGATTTTTTAACAGTGAATTTATCTTTGGGCAGTGTATGGTTTCAGACTGGAAGTAGAAATATAAAAAAGTGTATGTGATGAAGCCTAAGTAAATTCATAATTATACAAGACAAGCCTAAATCCATCCATAACTATAACAGAGAAGTCTATCTCAATCTATAACTATTACAGAGGGATAGTATATAATTATCAGAAAAAGTTTTCCAAATTTACTTAAAGTGCACAACATACTTCAGTTTTCAAAATAACAACTTACCTTTCAAAAAGAAGTTGAAGTTGTCAGTGAAAATGCTCTTGAAATGTACTTCAGGAAGTAGTAGTCAAAATGGCTGTGTTTCCTTCTCTTTCTTTATATATATATTCAGGTACATAACCAATCAAATGTCATGAAATAATAGTAGAAAATGAAAGTAACTTTTTAATTGGTTGTCAATTCTAACACTTCAGATGTGTTTTTGTGAAGTAATTTACCTCACGATATTTAGAGAGGTCTACAGGCTAAATGGCTCAATGGAATTCCACCAAATTTGGGAAAATGGTAGGGATTGGTATGTAGTATGAGCTATTCCATATTTTGTGAAAGTGTCTCCAGTGGTTTTTATGTAAATTAACTTTTCACATTTTTTGGGAGCGCTTCCCAGTGCGCGCCCCGGTACGCATACCGGCAGCGCTACGGGAGTCCTCCATTTTGTGTTTAGGTAGATTTGAGACAGAAAATGGAGGACAAACAACGTTGGAAAAGGGTATAAGGGGGCACGGTAGGCACTCCCTGACCCCCTAGGTTTTCTGAGGGGGTGTTAGGAGGCCCATATAGACCAAAAAAAATAAATATATTTTTTAATTTTCGCGGGGGGAGCGCCCGGTACGCACACCGGGAAGCGTACCGGGGAGCGTAAAATAGTGAAAAAAGTTAGAAAAAGATAATCATTTGGAGTGATCAGAGGTAGGGTAGCTCTGAAAAGAGCTTTTGGATTCTGTGGCTGATTTAGGTACCTACAAGTAGGTACCAATGCACAGTCTTAAATTCAGGAGGAATATTCTATTCCCCTCATCTGAGAAGTGCACACCATCTCCTCTGTAGATATCTTGCATGTTGTAACGCAAGTTGTTGTTGTATATTGAACCCATTCCATAGTCTCTCATGTAAGCAGAAACAGATTTATTCACATGTTTCCGTGCTTTCTCAAATTGTGGACAAAATTGGTTGGACCAGTTCCATTTCTGTCTTTGGCATATATTGGAAAACACCAAGGCAGTTTGAGGAAAAAGTGCCATCAATTGTTCAAAGGTGTCCTTTAAAAGGATTTCCAGACCTACCCCAGTCAAAGTGCCTAAGTCATTTCCACCACAGTGCAGAATTATGAGGTTAGGGTGTGGCAAATGCATAAAGGTTTTCACCAATGGAATCAATTGGTGACATCTCAATCCTCTCTGGCCAATCCATTTAATGTTCACATTTTGTAAATCAAGGCTGTGAACATTTCTGGTAGCTGCATACGTTTGAGCCCAGTGGATATAGCTATGTCCAATAATCCAGACAGAATACATGGTGAGAGGAGATTCTGGTGCAGTCAGATGAAGTGTGGGAAAGAAATGGCAGTTGGAACATTAAGAGTTTGCAAAAAAAAAATGTAGACTTTCAGTGCTCTTGAATCACAAGCAATGATTGGTAGATTGAGATAGTTGAAAACTGAAAGTTAGGGTGCATGGTTGTGTTCTGTATAAGAAGTCATTTGAATGGTTAAAAACAAGTCATTTAAAGAAACATTGCACCAGATAAGCTGGTGTATTCGCAGGTCAAACATCCTTGCTGAGGTGATTTGCAACATTGTAGAATAAACTTTTAAACCTGAGAGCTCAGTAAGGAGGGAGTTGCTATGGTAACAGGTAGAAAGGGCTGAGGGGGGGAAGGGTGTTGGTTTGAAAATACAGAGGGAAGAGTTTTGATTGGTTACCATGAGCAATATGTGTGTAGAATTAGAGGTTTTCTGTGCCATTAAGGCTTGCAGTGCCTGGAGAACATACCTTTTGCTCTGCTAAAGAAATATTGGTGTGTGTATCTGACACTGTTCTGAATCTCCTAAAGCATTTGTAAAGGTGAGTTATGATTCATTTAATATACATAGAGACTTGTATACTCTATGGAGAAGATTTGGAAGCAAATTGTGGTTTTTTAATGTTGCTTTGTGTCATGCTTTTTGATAATGCTTGGTAAAAAGTTTTTACTGCATAGAGGAATTGTATTTTGTAAAATTGTGACGTTTTAGTAATGACATGGAATGCTTGTACATAGGACCTGTGCTGTGTTTCTTAAATGTGATGTCAAAAACGATTTTGGGGAAAATGAATGGCTTTTACATTTTTGAGTATAATGTGGCGCAGAGGTTTAAAAAGTGACGCATCTACCTACATGCGTCACTTTTTAAATATGGCACAAAAAGGTACATGTTTTATGCCGCCGATGCGTCACAAAAAGTGACGCATCAGCAGTGCAAAACTGTAGGAAGCATATTGAGTTTGTTTGCATAGAGGAATTTTATTTTGAAAAATAGTGAGGTTTCAGTAATGACATGGAATGCTTGTACATAGGACCTGTGCCGTGTTTCCTAAATGTGATGTCAAAAACGATTTTGGGGAAAATGAATGGCTTTTACATTTTTGAGTATAATGTGGCGCAGAGGTTTAAAAAGTGACGCATCTACCTACATGCGTCACTTTTTAAATATGGCGCAAAAAGGTACATGTTTTATGCCGCCGATGCGTCACAAAAAGTGACGCATCAGCAGTGCAAAACTGTATGAAGCATATTGAGTTTGTTTGCATAGAGGGATTGTATTTTGAAAAATAGTGAGGTTTCAGTAATGACATGGAATGCTTGTACATAGGACCTGTGCTGTGTTTCCTAAATGTGATGTCAAAAACGATTTTGGGGAAAATGAATGGCTTTTACATTTTTGAGTATAATGTGGCGCAGAGGTTTAAAAAGTGACGCGATGTTTTATGCCGCTGTTGCGTCACAAAAAGTGACGCATCAGCAGCGCAAAACTGACGCAGGGCCTCATAAATGAGGTTCTTATTTTTTTTGCACACTACTCCAGTTTAGTCCTGTCCACTGCACTCTTGGACACAAGCCTCACCTTTTGTGCTCCCCTGGACAGTCTTACCTGTGTTAACTCAGTGTAGGAAGCACATTGAGGGGCATATTACCAAGCAATAGTGACAAAATGTTACCGCTGCGCTGCGGCGATTTTTATCGCAGATAAACCTTGGTATTACCAAGGTTTATCGCAAATGCGATAAAAAACAGCCGCAATGCATGAATATCGCTGAAAAGTCAGCGATATTCATGCATTACCGAGCTAATGCTCTTAGCCATGTTATCCACCTCCCATTGGATAACATGGCTAAGAACTGCTCAGGGCAGGTGTTAGCTTTTGGAGATATTCGCGCTTAGCGCAAATATCTCCAAAAGTTGGTAATAGGAGATAGCGATGTTAGCGACTGTTTCCAGTCGCTAACATCTTGGCACGGCCACTTTGCATGTCATTAGTGATAAATATCACTGACATGCAAAGTGGGGCCCAAGATGGTCGCTATCTCCTACTAGCTGTCGCTAACTGGTGTTAGCGACAGCTAGGTAATAGGGAGATAATTTTATCTCCGCTTTCTTGGCTTTTAAAGCCAAAAATGCGGAGATAAACCCCCTTGATAATATGCCCCTGAGTTTCTTTGCATAGAGGAATTGTATTTTGTAAAATTGTGAAGTTTCAGTAGTGACATGGAATGCTTGTACATAGGACCTGTGCTGTGTTTCTTAAATGTGATGTCAAAAACGATTTTGGAGAAAATGAATGGGTTTTACATTTTTGAGAAGGAATAAAGAATGTTTGCATGCTTAAAGACATACATTTGACCCTTTCACAATGATGTCACCTGTGTTACCTCAGATTAGGAAGTAGATTGTGCAGATGAGGTGAGGCATGTGCAGAGGGACAGAGGAGGTGAGGTTTATGATCAAGACTGTAGTGGGAGAGAGGCCTTTCCCGGGAAGCATAGGTGATGAAGGCTGTGTATAAGAGTGCAGTGGACTAGACTTTATGAAGTCTATCCCCTACTGGACTCTTAGACACAGGTCTCATCTTCTTTGTACCTGTGGACAGAGCTGTCTTCCACTATACTAATATCGCCAAAAATTCCATAGCATTTCTGGATGTACAAGTAATGTTAGTCAACAACGTTATCAGAACAAACGTTTTCCAAAAACCCACAGACAGGAATGCGAGTCTCTTATTCCAAAATTTTCATCCAGACCCACTTAAGAAACATCTCCCAACTTCGCAATACATCAGACTCAAAAGGATTACGTCATGCGATGAAGATTTGCAAACATCGTTACAGCTCCAAACAGCCAAGTATGAACGAAGAGGTTACCCAGTAGAGGTTTTACAAACCGCCCTGGAGAAAGTGCTGAAAATAGACAGAGACAACCTATTAGAATCTCAAGTGAAAAAGACTGAGTTGAAAACAGTGTGTGTGATAAAATATTCCACGGAATCCAGTAAAATTAAACGTATCATCAATAAACATTGGCATCTAATTCAAACAGAACCTGATTTAAAAGAGCTATACTGTGACCGCGTCACATTTGCGTTCCAGAGATCTAAAAATCTTAAAGAACTATTAAATACACCCAACAAGGAGAAGAAAAAATGGAAAGGCATGTCTAAATGCTTAAATTGCATTCATTGCAGTAACGTGATTACTGGTAGAACTTCTATGCATCCCACTAAAGGTTTTCCCATTGAACTACAGCACTCCAGTACTTGTGATACTTCTAATTGTATATATGCCATCAAATGCCCATGTGGCAAAATGTATGTTGGACAAACAGAATGGAAGATCAAAGTCCGCATTACGGAACACAAAAGCAACATTAGACTTGGGAATGCAAAATCTTCTCTAGCATGTCATTGGAAAGAAGCGAGCCATCAAATTTCGCAATTAAAATACATGGTTCTCGAGACTATCTCACAACGCCAAGACAGGGACCCGGTGAAACAAAGATTATGTGCGGAATTCTACTGGATCAAAAAACTGAATTCCACCCACCCAGTGGGTTTGAATGACCGGGTTGAACATTCCTGTTTTCTATGATCCTTTATCCCTCCAACATTGACTTTTTTGCTATACTGGCCCCCATTCATAGACTAATGTTTACACTTTTTCATTGTTTTGATGTTCAATGCACCTGTATTTAATTTGGTAATTTCAGCATTTTTTAGCAATCATGCATGTTTTTCATTATCAGCTGTTGTCGCTGTTGGCTGTTCTCTGCATCAACTATCGGTTTTCACTTGGTGTTTTACCTTCGTTTTATACCCAGCTTTCACGATCGATACTTCCTATATTCTTTTATGGTGAAGTTTTGTTACTCATGTCACATGGTGTGGGTCTTTTTGATTACTTGGTTTCTATTGGTTTAGATCCCGATCAGATGACTATTCATTGGCCTATTATAGGCATTGCTGTTGTACCGCGTACATCCGAGAGTTTTCTTTGAGACGCGGCGGCGTCCGTTTGTTTGTAAGTACAGGGGTGGTAAAGGGAGTGCACTTGGGGGTCACCTCAGTTTCGTTTGATCTGTTGTCACCAATGTTTCTCAGTTTGGCATATTGTTCTGGTAATTCACTCGGTTTCATCTAGCACGCGTCTCTTCATTAATGCATGGTGGAACACTGGGTTCAGTCACGTTGTCTATTTGGCACCGCACACTTTGATTAATTTCACTCTGGTAGTTTCGTCGTGTTAACGTTGGGATTAGGTGCTTTGTGAGTACATGTGGCAGCACGGCATGTTTTTTATCATTTCACATATTTTTTCTTACCATGAACGTATTTAAATGGAGTGCCTAATTTGGTCCTGTTTGTTCCTTGTTTCAGACCCCTGACGAAGGGTCATGGTTATAAGACCCGAAATGCATTGGGTGATTTAAAGTGATATTCGTAACTACGGCATAAGAATGGAATTATGCATGCAAAGAAGTTCTGTTGAACATATGATGTTTCAAAAATTTACAATTAAAAATACGAAAAGATACAATTAAAATCCATGGAACTTGTTTAAGAAACATTGATGTTTCAGAGGTGATTTTTGCGCGCAGCCAAGAGGATAGATGATTCTACCCTCAATACTCGTTATCATATTGAAAGGCACGACTTGACTACGTGCGACGACTGATGCGCAATTGGCAAATGGAATAAATCTTTCGTCATTAAAAAGTGCTTAACCGAGTGCACAGGGATTACACAATTTCTCTTTCTTATGCAGTAAACCATATACTGAAAAGTGCAGCACATCTGCAAAATGTTTAGGCGAGGGACTTTATGGAGAAAGTCAATCTGCAAGATAATATTTTGGAATCTCATCTAATCAATCTCATGGCATGTCAGCGTGGTACAAATGAGTATTGGTACCGTCGTCATGGGGAATTGAAATGTATGCTAAGAAACCTAGGAACTCCTACATGGTTCCTCACTCTTAGCTGTGCTGAGTATGCATGGGACGACTTACTTCAATTTCTACGAGAGGCAAATGCAAATATATAAAATATAGAATTCAAAACACCTGGAGAGTTGTGTTCTTTGGATCCAGTGAATGTATGCAGATATTTCAATCATAAATTTGAAGCTATGATGTCTTTTATTACCAACAAAAAAAATCCTCCCCTTGGAGAGGTTTTGGATTTCTTTTGGAGAAAGGAGTATCAAGCGAGAGGTGCTCCTCACATACATATGTTGTTGTGGATTAAAGATGCACCCAAATTTGGAACAGATTCGGATGAAACAGTGATGAGTTTCATTGAAGAGTATTCAACATGTGCTGTTCCGAAAACTACAGAGGAAAACAGTTTAAGGCAACAAGTTTTACGCTTTCAATCCCATCGTTGTGGAAAGTACTGTCGTCAAAAATTCAGAAACAAGGACAAGTTCTACACAAAATGTCGTTTCGGCTTTCCACGACCAGTGATTTCTAAAGGAAGAGTAAATAATTTGATGTCTTCTCTGCGACATACTGTGACGAGGAAATCACCAAAAAATACATACAATTTAAAAAGAAACGAAGAGTCCAAGTACATCAACAACTACAACCCAGTGATTTTGTCCATGTGGAATGCTAACATGGATATTCAGTTCTTTGCTGACAACTCTATTTTTGTGGCTCGATATGTGACGTCTTACATCACAAAAAAAGAAAAGACAGAACTTAAGGAAATGTGAGAGGACATTTCACATGAAAAGAGTCTAAGAAAGAAATTATACAGTTACAGTCTGAAGATGTTGTCGCATCGAGAAATTGGAGCATATGAATGTTCTGATCGATTGTCGTCAGCAAGTCTCTAATCCAAATCTAGAACCATCATTTGGGTGAGTCTAGGTCTTGCTGCAACACGAAACCGAGTTTTGAAATCTGTACAAGAAATAGAGTATTTGGCGGAGAAAGAACCAGAAAGTACAGATATTTTGAAGACAAACATGTTGGATACATACTATCCAAATAGAAGTAGTCATCTTGAGAATAGTTGTTTGTGTGAAGTTCTGCAAAACTATATTTATAAGAGAACCATCAGAGAAGATATCAACAATGGAATATATGCTATCATTGGGTGTGAAGGATGTCTAGTGAGACAGAAAAAAGGCCATTTGATTAATCATCGAAAATTGAGTTGCGAAAATCCAGAGAAAAGGGAATTTTACTATTTAGCTCTTTTGCAACTCTTTAAGCCATGGCGTACAGAAGAGGAACTACTTGGAGATTTTCTGTGTTACAAGATTCTTTTAATGCAATCAAGGATACCATAGAATGCCCTGTTTTTCCAAATTATCTGCAAATGTTGAACGAAGAAATAGAGCAAGAAGCCACAATTGCTGCAGAGATTGCTAGAGACAGTTCTCAAGACAGTCAGAGTTCTGCTTCATTGAGTCATGATCCACTTGGAGGACCAATTATACAAAATGAAGCTGCCACTGCCATGGATGAGGTGGAAAGAGCTATGGAACAAGCTCAAGATGATGTAGTTAACTTAGAAGATTTGGTGAAACAACTAAACCTTGAGCAGAAACAGATATATGACGAAGTCACAGAACAGATTGAACATGGATTCAGTCATGAGAAGAGTGAGTGCTCATGTACATCATTTAAGCCTGTCCAACTGTACGTGAGTGGAGAAGCGGAACTGGAAAAAGTTTTCTGATTAAAGCAATTGCAACTTATCTGCAGAAAAGGACTGAATCACCGCTGTCTTGTGTTGTTACCGCTTCAACTGGGCTGGCTGCACATAACATTAAAGGGATTACTTTACATCGTTTACTGATGCTGCCAGTGGAGCATGATAACAAATTGGAGTACCACAAGCTATCTGGAGATGCGTGTTCCGAAGTTTCGAGAGTCCTGAAGAAAATGAAACTTCTTATCATTGATGAAGTAAGCATGGTGTCAAATATAATGCTTGCTTTTGTGCATTTGAGAATGCAAGAAATTCTTAGAACAGACTATGATGTCTTATTTGGAGGAAAACACATTATTGTTTTTGGAGATCTACTGCAGTTGACTCCAGTGAAAGGACAACCTGTGTTCAAAATGCTCACGCATGAAGATACCAGGAAGTATTGGAAACGTTAATATATGGTTAAACTTCAAATATGCAGAACTGCTTCAAAATATGCGGCAGGCAAAGGATGAAGATTATAAAAATATTTTACAAGATGTAAGAATTGGAAAAGTAAGTCAGCGAGCGAAAGAAGCTTTACACGGACGATTAATTTCAAATTTGTACCCAAATGAAAACATTCTTCCAGAGAATATTTTTAAGAAAATTAACGAGAAGAAATCTGGCATATGTTTGATGCCAACTCTGAAAGAATGTTCCATGTTCAACAACAAAATGTTACAGTTAGAAAATGAAGAGATAGTGAAACTGGAAGCTACAGATAAAATAGAGCATATGGGAGCAACAATTATTTTGTCTGAAAATTTGAAATCAAAATTGGATTCATTAGAGAAGACTATATCTAAAACTGCTGGTTTTGAAAAGACTCTGAATGTGTGTTTAAATTGTCGTATCATTTTGAGAAGGAATTTAAATGTTGAAAGCGGTCTGGTAAATGGAGCAATGGGTCATGTTGTTGGTTTTGTGAATTACAAAAATAGAGATGGAATTGAAATTTTAAAAATTAAATTTGATGGCATTGATGAAATAGAACAAATTTGTCATTGTTCAGCTAGATTTTTTTACTCGTGAAAGACTTATATGTTCGGCGAAAACAGTTTCCTATTTGTTTGGCATATGCGGTGACAATTCATAAGTCTCAAGGTTTAGGTGTAGATAGCGCTTTGGTGAACATTGGAAGTTCTGTGTTTAAAGAGGGTATAGCATATGTGGCATTATCACGAGTCAGAACTTTATCTGGATTGTACTTGATTGAGTGTGATGAAACAAAGATTTGTGCAGATCTACATTGTGTTAAAGAATTCAATAGGTTAAGAAGAGAGTATGCTCCACATTTGCCTCAATATCCTCTGATTGAAAAACGTGTGGTAGGCCGAAAAAGAAGAAATGAGAGTAATTGCAGTGAGGTAGTAGCAAAAAGACAAAAAGTAGACGAAACTGTAATTGTAAGCAGAAGGAAAAAAAGATCTGTTGAAGATGTTGTTGGATTTCAGTTTGAAAACAGTTCTGGTGTCAACTGCTATGCTAATGTAGTGGTTAATGTTGTTTTTTTCCTTCAAAATATACAAGAACAGATTGTTGAAAATCGGGATCAAAGATTTTGTTGTTTGTTGAATTCCATGTTTGAGAAATGTACCAGTGATAGAGCAAAAATAGAAAGTGTTTCAGAAATTCGAAATCTTCTACACATATCTACTGGTCAAAATCAATTTTCACAGAATATTCAGCAGGATTGTCAGGAACTTTTAATGTATATGTTTGATGCATTGGAAGTTGAAGGTGTAGATATTAAAAATCTTTTTAGCCTTTCTTATCAATGGCAGCATGACTGCGACAACTGTACTTTATCAAGTACTACTAGAATAGACACTGAAAGATTTATATATTTGACTTTACCAGACTGCAAATCAGTGCCTTTTAATGATCTAGTTAAAGCAGCGGATCACAATATGGTGTGTCCCCAATGTAAGTCTACAATGCAGTCCACATTATTTCTACAAAATTATGGTCAGTATGTCATTTTAATGTTCCAACGATGTAGACCTGATGGAACTAAATTGACAACTTCTATTAAAAATTTCGTGGCTTCACAGTTATCGATATCAGGAAGAACCTTTGCAACTGCAGCTATTATTTTTCATGATGGTCCTTCTACAACATAAGGGCATTACACATGCTATTTAAAAAGTTGTAAAGGTTGGACCCAATGTAATGACACTCATTTGACTTTCAAACAACGTTTGCCTTTTGGCTTAACAAATTCATACCTAGTGTTTTTACAACCAAAATGTAGGTAAAAGTAATTGGCCTATGAAGACGGGAGCAGTTAATAAAGGTTATTTTGCTGTTTAAAAATATATTCTGAATAAAAGTGAATCAGGTAATATTAAAAATTGACTTGTCATATAGGTACTGTAAGTGGATCTCATAGTAAGTGATATTAGTATTATAGAAAATGATGAACATGAGTGAGTCAGAGATGCTTTTACAAGTACTTAAATATAGTGAAAATGTTGTAGAGCCTTTCTTTCAGAACGTCGGGAAAAAGGTCATTTCAGATTTTCTTTGAATTAATTTGAAAGTATACTCATACATCTGACACTATTTGGCCAAATGGAAAGGTACAGGAATGAGTAAAGAGTCATGACTGAAACAAAGGAGTATATGAAAATAATGAAAATATTTCAGATGTTCTTGGAGCTTTTCCTCTAGAAAGTCGATGAAATGGATTTTTTACTGAACAGCAAAGTACTTTGCAACGAGAAAAGGACCTCCATGATATACTGTTTGGCCTCAAGGAAAAGTAAGTCAATCCAAGATTAGTGTTCATTTGTCATTTGTCAGTATCTAAGTTTTTTTTTAAAACACAATCTTTTAGATTGTGTTTTTTTCCCGCTGTCATATGATGAGTAATTTGAACTCACTGTTTTAAGTGAAATTCAATATATTCTGAGAACAGCAAAAATAAACTATGTAACATGTTGTACAAGTTATTCTATACTTTGGATTGTGTAATTTAAATTGTATTCCCATTCTCTGACACTCACTTTCCTTTTTCCATCCTCTTTCAGCTCTTTTTACTCACTTATAATGTCTTTCTCTCACTCTCTGTAAGCCCCGTTCCTTTACTGCACTTCTTTGACAACCCCTCATTCTCATTTCAACTGTGTGCATCCCCTCTCTCCCTTGCATAACTTTTCAGCTTTCAGTCTCTCTGCTTTACTTCCCTTTTCCGTATTTTCCTCCTTTGCTCTTTTAGCAATTCCTGTTTACTCACTCAGCAGTATTATTGCACTCTATCACTATAAATCACCCACTCTCCCTCGCTTATCTTTGTTTGCTCCTTACTTTTGACCTCTTCTCTCTATTTTTCGTTCACTACTTCTATGTCCTCAGTGCCTCACTCTCCTTGTGTTATGTTCAGTTGTGTTTATCTTCCTTCTATCACTTCTTTTACATTAACTTCACTGCACCGCTCTCATCGTTTTTCATCCCATTTCTTTTACTCTGGTTCCATTACTATCCCTCATTTCCTTTCTTTCAATGTCCTTCTCTTTACTTTCATCACCAAATTATTTTCTTTCAGTACCACTGTTTTAGTCATCTCCTCTCTTTCCTTTTTTTGCTCTCTTACTCATTTCCTTTTCTCACTCATTGTACTCCACCTCACTCAGTTTTTCTCTAGTTTGTCTGCCTACTAACTTCCTCAGTCCATTTCCCTCAATCGTTGTATATTATTCTCTCTCCCTTCATCCTTTCACTCTATGACTGTTCTTCACTTACTCTCAGTTATCTTCTATTCCTCATTCTTCTAATTGCATCCTTAATTAGACTGTTTTCTGTCTCAGTCAATATCTTTTTACTTACTTCTGTTTCCTGATTTAGTTTTGCTAACTCACATTGTTTTAGTATCTTTCTTACCTTCAGTCCATTTCTCTGTTCTTCTCACTCTCTTTGTCAGTGAATCTATATGCCTTACTCTTTGTAATTTGCACTCCTTCTATTTCTTTTTCTCTCTTTTTGTCCTTCTACCTTACTTTATTTCCCTTTCTGTGTCCTTCCCTCTTACTTTATTTCTAAATAGAGTGTTATGATTTTTAACCTCTTCATTTGTATCTTTAAGTTTAAAATACATATTTCATTAATTATAACTTATTTTTTCTTCTCTCTTTCACAGATACAAACTGTAGTAAAAAAATTAATTAAAGTTACATTTATTATATGGTAAGTATGACAAAAAAATGTAGTTTGTCATCACCCTTTGCTTTAAGCTCACTAACATTTTCTCAATCAACCTCACTCCTGTGCCTTTACTCTGCTTCCCTTACTTATTCGTATTCTACATGTTTACTCCGCCTTTCCTTATTTTCCCTCTCATATTCAACTTCTTTCAATCCCTATTCTTTACTTCACTTACCCTCTGTTCCCTTCCTTTGCTTCTTCACTCATTCTCTTTTTCTTATTTACCTTACTCCTACACATACACCTCATCCCCCTCCCAACACATACACACACCTCTAACATACACCCCACACACACACACCACACACACACCTCATACACACAAAAAATACTCCTACACACACCTCAAACACACACACACATTCCATACACACACATACATCGAACACATATACACCCCACACTCATACACTCCTCACACATATTTCACACACCCTCACCTCCACCCACACCGAAACACCTCACACAGCCACACCCACAGACACACCTTACACACCCACACCCCGACCTACACCCACTGACTCCCTAAAAGTCACACACACTGCATTACTTATCTTTCTTTGCTGTTTCACTCAAGCCCATTCAAGTACTGTTTCCTTTACTCTCTTTGTCCTTTCTCTTTCTCACTCCCCATGTCTTATCCTAATTCAATTTTTCCCCCTCTTTCACCCCTCTTTACTTATACTACCTGGTCTTTTCTCACTTTCCCTCATCGTTCTTCATTTATTTCGGTTCCACCACTAGCCTTTCTTCCCCATTTTTTACTGTCCTTTCTTTTTCTTTCAACAGCCAGTCACATTCTCCCACTATCTCTACTTTAGTCTTCTTCCTCTCTCTTCCTTTCTTTCGCTCCTTTAGTCACTTTACTTTTCTCACTTTCACCCTATTACACCTTCTCTGTTTTTTACTATGTGATAAATAATTCCTCTGTGTTTCTCCCTGTAGCTCTCTTTCTCTTAACATTACTCTCTTTGTGTTCTTCCCTCATGCTAACTCCTTCATTAATTTTTTTTTCTATTGTTTTTGGGGGGCGCGTAGGTACGCGTACCCTAAAAAACAAATTGACAGAGATTCATTAAAAATATAGGTTTAATTTTATATATGAAAGGTAGTTCTAAAAAGAACAGTTTTTTTCTTCTTTTTGTTGTTTTATATTTTTTTTATTTTTTTTTGAACATTTTGTACTTTTTTTGGCTTTTCAAAACAGTTTTATATTTTTTTTGTATTTTTTATGGGAAGAAACAAAGAGAAAGGGAATTGAAAATGGCTCAACTGGAGCAAAAAACAAAAAACTGAAAAAATTACTTCTTTTTTTGGGGGCAATCGTGATTGTCACCAGCAATGACGATGAGCTTTACACTCTTTTCTCCATAGGGCATAAGCTTGCCACATCCAGTACAAGTGACTTTAAAATCACCAAATCGTTCCTGGATACAAGGCATCACCTCTGATGTTTCTGGTCCCGATTGAGTGGATTGCTTTCTTTTGGAGCTGGTCCTTGAACACTGGGGGAGGTGACTGGTCAGTTCCCTGATCTCTGCTCGAGAATAGTTAGCAGGATGCTTCCGGGTCATATGCCGAATCATGGTATTATTACCAAATTAATATTTTTTATCTGGATTGGCCCTTGAGAGTTCTGCACCACAGATTTGACATGTTACCTTAGCCGCATTAACTTTTTTCTTGCCCTCTGGAAGTGAAAAAAACTCCCATACAATGTGTTCCTTTGGCTTGTATGGGGTATTTTCTTCAGGCAGCCATCTGCTCCCCTCCTCCTCTTCCTCTTCCTCCTCCTCCTCTTCTTCACCAGCAATGTATTGTTGTGGTGGTCCTCTTGGTGGTTGTGGTGGTGGTGCAGATGCTCCAGCTGTTGCTGCTACAGTAGCCATTTCATAGTACAAAATAATTGTCTCTGTAGATTAAACAGGTCTTCCTCTGTCAAAGGACAAAGTCAGAGTGAGGAAGAAAGGTGGGGTTTTTTATCATTTGGAAAAAAAACTGTGCTGAACCAATCAGAAGTGTTATTTTCAGGTCACAAGACCCAGGCTGGTCACAAGACCCAGGCATTACTCATTTAGAAACCAAAACTGTTCTGCACCAATAGAAAGTGTTATTTTCAAGTCACATGACCCAACGCGCTTACGCTACGCGTGCGTTCACCGGGAGCGCCCCGGGGTTAAAAAAAATAAATAAAAATTTACATATTTATACAATATAAAATTTGTTTTAAAATTTTTCACTTTCTATACCTATAAAGATTTGCTATTATAAAACCATTGAAATTCACTGAAAAAACTATAGGTTTCACACCAGTTATAGTTAGGAATTAGCATTAAAAAAACCTATGAAATTCACTGAAAAAACCATAGATTTCACACCAGTTATAGTTAGGAATTAGCATTTAAAAAACCTATTAAATTCACTGAAAAAACAATAGGTTTCACACCAGTTATAGTTAGCTGAAAGTTTTACTGGCATAAAACCATTGAAATTCCCACGTTATAGTTAGTTGGACTCACTATAACTTGCGCGTGCAATGCACTGCTGATGACGTCACATATTACATCACTCATGACATGGTCAGTGACATCACTCATGACATCACTGATGACACCATCCTTGTGACAAAGTGACAGGCCTCCTTTCACTGTAATGTAAACTTTGAAACACATATTCAAAAATAGAAACTAACATTTAAAAAAAATTGAGATACCCATACCAGTTACAACAACCAATTCAGTAATTCCTCCATCTATATACACATCCACTCATTCACCAACAGTTCTGTGTAGTCACTCATACATATACTCAGTCATCATATATAGTGATTACCTATATATCCTGTTACACAACGACAGTCATCCAAAAGTTACTCACACACATACTCACACATGCAAATAAACTATTGAACATCCATTTATTTGCATATACAGCTATACACACACTACCACCTTACTTCTAAGGAACCTTATACATACTTACTCTCTTAAACAATCACTTATAGAAACACATACTTATTTAAACAGGAACTCTTACAATCCCTTACTTTCACATATACTCACTTATATACATCAATATTCACATATACTACATTAAAACATATGTAGTTACTGATAAAGACACTAGTGAGACAGTCATTCAGTCAGTAACACACACATATACACACTCATCCACCCATACAGTCCTGCACATATGCTGTCTTCAAAACACATACAAACAGAGAGTCAGTCCCTCATGCATCTATGTTCTAAGTAATAACCCCACCAAACATATAGACACTCATATTGATATTAAAAAAAAACATCTAATAACCCATATACATACACGTGTAGCTACTCACCAACCCATGCAGCCACTCATACACAAAGTGAAACACTAATCCTTATATTTAAATATTTAAACATTACTCACTAATATATGTATTCACTAAGATACACTTAATAAGCCACTTAACCAATCAATTTTTTATAAAAAAAACCATCCATTTAGACACTTATTTACCCATTTATTCTTCCGTCAACTTTTACATATACATATATAAAACATAATTATTTTTCAGAAAGACACACATTCACTGGATGGTGTCATCAGTGATGTCATGAGTGATGTAATATGTGACGTCATCAGCAGTGCATTGCACGCGCAAGTTATAGTGAGTCCAACTAACTATAACATGGGAATTTCAATGGTTTTATGCGAGTAAAACTTTCAGCTAACTATAACTGGTGTGAAACCGATGGTTTTTTCAGTGAATTTAATAGTTTTTTTTAATGCTAATTCCTAACTATAACTGGTGTGAAACCTATGGTTTTTTCAGTGAATATATATATATATATATATATATATATATATATATACCCTTTACATCCGTGACGTCAATGGAGTCTCTCCCAAACAAACGGATATGGACCACGGAATAGTGCAATTCTTCTTTATTTTTTCATGCTAGGCAGCATGACGTGTTTCAGCTCCCACTGGAGCCATGATCGAATGACATAAGTCGCCATTTTTCTAAACATTTATATGTTCTGGTGCAGCTACAAGATTGGTCACATATGCAAAGAATGCATACGACATAGAGAAAATACTTTCAACTTTTTTAGGAGAAAAGACCTTGGCTTTTTCTTTTTAATAACCCATATTGGAAGTGCATATACCGATATCAATAAATAAATAGATACATGTGTATAAATACATGACTAAATAAATACATAAATAAAAATATACAAATGGATTGCAAAAATTAACAGGTTGAATCCCCTAATATTAATATGTAAAATTTGTTGTCTTATTCATTGTTTCATATGCACTTCCATTGGTAACTCCCATGTCTGCCTATTTAAGTGTGTTCTCCCTGGCTCGTTGCACTGCAAATTCCACTATTGCGTACCCTGAGCATAACTGACTGTTTATATGTGCAAGTGTTTACTTTTCAAAAAGTGCTTTACTGTACTGAAAAGTGCTTGTGTGCTGGGTCCCCTAAATTAGGAGATATCCATGTATTAAAATCATGAGCGCTTTAATTGATTTACTTGTGTTTACATCTTTTGTTCATTATTTTCTTGATCTCATCGGTCTATAGGAGCATTATTCATAAGTCCATTGTAGAGCTACATGTTTGTCGATGTGGGTGTACTTTATCTGTATCCGGATTAGACCATTCTGTTTCCCGTTATTGGATATTAAGTCCCCAATATTTAGACGAGTTTAAGGTCTGAAGTTGTAAGTTGCACTAGGTGAGGACTGTAGGTGTGGATGTTATTCACTGTATATACCTCCCCAATTCGTATGCGTCCCAAGGGTTATTACTAGCATGCAGGAGCCAAATACAAAACTGACTCGTGGTTCAAACTGCGTGAGTCTGCCATCTACTGTCGGTATACATACCAGTACCTCCTGCTCCACTTATAAACTTGCTGGTGACATGTGTCAAGCTCATTATGTATTTTAATTGCGGTATGAAGTTTACATCTTGTCCTCACCTATATCTCTATTGCAAATGTCCATTTGAACTAACAGATACCCTAGGTCCATTTACGTGCAAAATTTGTGGTATAATATAATTTAATTTAGATATTAAAAAAAATAAGTAGTTAGCTGGTTACTGTATTAGTGGTTTCCATCCTTGTGGTGATAATCAATGTATATAATACTAATCAATAAAAGTAATTCTAATGATTATTAAAATCATGGTAAAATATCAATGCAGTTACACATTTTAAATTAAAACCATCAAGTTTGATTGAATAATGTAAAACCATCAGCTAAAATCTAGGCACATAAAACATATCTTGTAAGACCCATATGACAATAAATACATTGCAATAAAAAACACAACAATTTCAGAATATTCAAACATATGTCCATCCCTCAATTTTTCCACAAGCATGTGTATAGGTCCTCCGTAACATTCAATCATGTTGGGTGTTTTGAATTTAATGCCAGAATATATCTGGTTTCTAGTTGGTGCTAGCAATGTTCCCTGTCCCCACCTCTCCTGCTAGGTGAAACACAGTCAATCACAAAATATCTCAACTCCTGACTTTTGGATCTATGGCTACTCTTGAAGTGGCATGCAACAGGGTAGGTATTATTCATGTTAGTGATAGCCCTTAGGTGCTGTAAGATTCGTTTGTGCACCGGGAATTTAGTGCTTCCTATATAGTGTAGGTTGCAAAGGCAGATTAAAACATACACCGCATATTCTATCTTACATGTTAACAATTTGGTTATTTTGATGCTTCTGGTGCTAAATTGTGTAATGTAAGCTAATCTATTTTCCCCTTGTTGGCACGATTTACAAGTTTTGCACTTGAAAAATCCTTGATGTGTCTGTAGCCAACTTGATTTGTCGATGGTCTCTGGGCTTGTCAACACAAGTTCATCACGCATGGATGGTCCCTTACTATATGTGATCGAAGGTCTACTAGGCAACCTCCCTCCAATGACCGGGTCACTCAACACCATGGGCCAATTTTGTGTGATTATAGATCTAATTTGTCTATGTTGCTGGCTGTACTGGATGATAAACCTGAATTTATCCTGCCCTTGGGGTGCTGCCTCCCTGTTTAAATACTGGAGTACCTCAGTTCCTGCTTGTGTTTGCTTCGGTGTTAGTAACTGGTGTCTGTTCAAGCGCATGGATTTTAAAATAGCACTGTCCACCGACTTTCTAGAATACCCTCTGTCAAGGAACCTCATTCTGCTGATAGCCTGCCCCTCTCTAAGATCCGTTTCACTGCTATGTATTCGTCTCTGCTGTTTATTAAGTGTCTGGGATGGGTAGTGCTGGCATGTAAAGTCGAGGTCCCTGCTGTTTCCTTGCGGTATAACTTAGATTCGATCTTGGGATCTTTCACATAAATCACTTTGTCTAGGAAATTTACTTCTTTTGCACTTATGCTTGTAGTGAATTGCAAGTTTGAATCATTAGAATTCCAAGCCACCACAAATTCATTAGCTTCTTGGCTATTGCCCTCCCAAGCCACAAACAAATCGTCAATGAATCTAAACCATATTTTGATGTTTTTCTCCATTGCCTGTCTGTGTTGGGTTTTGAGGACCAGCTCCTCCCACCAGCCCATGAGTAAACATGCATAGCTGGGGTAGAAGATGGCCCCCATAGCCACACCTCTGATCTGTTTTACAATAGATTGTTGAACATAAATATGTTGTTTGATAGACAGAACTCCACCATTTCCCTCAACATGTCTCTTTGTGCAGTTGTCATATCTTTGTTTCTCTCCAAATAATGTCGCAAAGCCCTCAACCCATCCTGGTTTCGTATGCTTGTATACAATGCACAAACATTCAGTACAATGAACAGGTATTCTGGTTTCCAAATGAAATCCATTAATTTTTTCAAGAAGTCACCTGTATCACATACATAAGAGGGCAATGATCTTACTGCATCCCAGAGAAAAAAATCAACATATTGTGATGTGGGTTCAAGTAAGCTATTTCTGGCCGATATAATTGGATTTGCTGGAGGTGTTATGGGATCTTTGTGGACCTTCGGAATGAAAGAAATTGTGGAGATTGTCGGGTATTCTTTATTCAGAAATTTGAATTCATGAGGTATAATTGTTCCTTTGTTTTTCCAAGCGATGAGTTTGAATGATATTTCGTGTGCATTGATTTCTCTTCCATGATGCTACTTCTAGTCTAACAAGAAATGTCCCTTAGCTGCTTGTATGCTTCATTTGTGTATTGATCTTTGGGCATCGACACAATATTATCTCCCTTGTCAGAGTTACGTATGATGATGTTGTGGTTCTCTATTAATTTACCCATGAGTGAATCATATTCATAATTCTGTCGATTGTACTTTCTTTTCTTGTTTTTGACAGTTGAATTTAATGACTTCACTTCTTCAACTAGAATCTCGTGGAAAATGTCTATAGAGTCGGGCAACATTACTGGGTTGAACTTAGACTTGTCCTTAAAAGATGTTTTTATCCCCTTTGGTGTTACAGAGTGTTCTACTGCTGTCAGTATTTGCAGTCGATCGCTTGTGGTTTCTCTCGGTGGTTCATTATCCATCCATAGTTCCTCCATTTGTTGGCTAAAGGTCGCTTCTGGTACTATCTGTTTTGTGTTTGCTTTACTGTTAGTAAGAGGATTCATATCTTTATTTTGTAAAGAGTGGAATTTTTGCAATTTCAACTTCCTAACACTCTTGTATATATCAACTCTGGTTTCCGTATAATTGAAGTCTCTCACTGGGCAGTATGAAAGGCCAATGCTTAATATTCTTTTGTCTTTATTTTCAAATTTTACATTAGATAAGTTGATGATTGTTTTGTTCAAATCCTTTACCTTTATTTGCCCCTCCTCCAGCCTCCTCGTCTTCTGATCTTCTAGCCTGTTTCTGTTGGCCTTTCGTCCTTGTCCAAGTTTGTGAATTTTGTTTGGCCGTAATTGGTTTTCTGTAGTCTTGGGCGCAATGTTTGGCTCCTGTCGGAGAATAAAAAAACCAACTCCTCATCAAATGTGTGTCTTTGTGTAACTTGTACTGGTGGAATTTGCCTTGTTTCCAATTCGAGGTCGCTCTCAGGAGCTGAACTGAGATCAGATTGGAACGTGTTGGACGTTGGTCTTACCTTTGGCTTTAATCTGTCTCAAAACATTGAAGGTGCCCGTGAACAAGGAACAAGAAGTTCCAAAACACGTAGGGTTTGAAATGTTTAGGCTGTTACCTACTGATTTCTGCGAATAAAGAAATGCTACTGGAACAGAGTGGTGACTCGGCTGCTTTGTGAGTGCGCTTACAAATGGGGGCAATCCTTTGTGTTTGATATGTATATATATTCACTGAAAAAAACATAGGCTTTACAGACATTATAGTTAGGAATTACCTTTAAAAAACCTTACAAATTCACTGAGAAAACCATAGGTTTCAGGGACGTTATAGGTAGTTGAACATTTGACTCATAAAACCATAGAAATTTGCCTGTTATAGTTAGTTGAGCTAACTATAACTCGCGCGCCCGCAATGCACTGGTGATGACGTCACATATTACATCACTCATGACATGGTCAGTGACATCACTGATGACATCACGTGGAACATCAGATATGCATGAAGTCACTCCAGCTGCTACTTTGGTATGCGACGGGTACGTAGTACCAAGCCACGCGTTACATCATGTATGTATGGGGTCGCGCCCACTGCGCATTGCGTATGCGACGAGTGCACGCCGCCAACCCCAGTGTTATGTCACAGACATATAGTGTCGTGCCGGGTACTCCATTTCCTCTTTTTTTTGTCTCAAAAGTATAGCTAAATAACTTAAAACAGTATATGACAGTAAGCGATAATCTAAAATATTTTAAACATTTATATATTTCTAACTGTAATAAACTTATATAATGACAAGTATATTTTGTCAAAATCGCGTCGGGCTCGGCCTCCTTGCGTGCTCGGTGCGCGATTGCCATGTGACCTTAAAAAAAACATTTGATTGCTGCATAACCTTTCCCGTTGTAACAGGTGGAGGACCCTACCTATTTTAGTCATTCTCTCTACAGCGTTTAATGAGAGACACCTCTTCTGCTTAGAGAGCTTATTTCAAAGGTTTTTCTGCTGTGTACACATATCTTATACTACACACAACATTCAACAATTATCTTGATCAATATTTATGGTCTGTACATTAGCCTTCCACATGTGATGGTCATGCATCTCAAACGTTACATCCAAAAAACAACTCTGTGTTACACGATGCCCCTGGTGTGTTTGTGTGCGCATTATTGTGCTGCCTTTCGTCCAGGGTATTGGCGGCTCTAAGAAGTATCAGAAGCCACTGGCAGAGTGCACTTCCTAGATCACATGGGACAAGCAGTAAACAGCAATGTGTAGATTTATTTAGCTGTACGCTCTGTTGTCAGGCTTTACCAGTATAGTAGTGTGTCATACATGAGACTTTCAGATGCACATTGACATGCATTGCTTGACTGTAATGAACATTATCACTGTGTAGACGTAGTCTCACTGCTGATCCTCCCTCTACCTGAGCACATTCACATGTCTGTGCTTCGCGATAGCAACACTTTCAATAATACCGCACACCATTGACATGCGTGTCTGCACATATCCACAACCTTTACAACGACATGTGATGTTTCCCATTCAATCTTTTCGAACAGCATCTCATTAGCGATAGTTGCCGCCTTCCCGAAAGATGCTACATTGATGTAAATTGCGCATTCTACGATGTCAAAACTACAAAAGAAACACACATAAGTACACTTCCTGGCCAGGCAGGAACTGAAAAACGCCCAGGTCCCTGGAATAATTATTCACACCCCTAGGCTGGCCTGGCGTACGCAAGCCCATCCCACTTTGGGTATGTATAAATAGGATAATGACGATGCCACATCTCCCAGTTCTTCCACACTGCCTCAGGTGATATGGCAGCATCCACCTCGCATATCACAATGAGCAATAAAAAAAAAAGTATCCATGAGGTGTACACCATCCTGGCAATCATAACTGGACATGAATTGTGAACCCTACTGGACGTTGTGTTTCCAAAGGAATCCATGAGGTGTACACCGTCCTGCAACCAACACTAAAAATGAATTGTGAACACTGCTGCCCGTAGTGTTTGCACACACAACAATGACAGCAGGTGAGCAGTGGGACTGGGTGCACAGGGGCTGCAATTTAGTGCAGTGCTGCTGGAGGGGTGGGGTGCCTGGGTGCGCAGGTATGAACCAGCAATGTTGCCCTGCATAATGATGTGATCTCTGACCTCATTCAGTCACATCTTTGTCTCATTTTAAAGACGTGCTGGATCGTACTGTAGGCCTGTACCAGTGGGCAGCGCTGCCCTACAAACACCTGTTGAGCGCGATGCTGGGCAAGGGGTGGGGTGCATCAGCCTGAGTGCACATGTGCGAATAAGCGATGTTCCTGAGCGTAATGATGTGATCTCTGGCCTCATTCAGTCACATCTCTGTCTCATTGTAAGGACCTGCTGGACCGTACTGTAGGCCTGAGCCACCAGACAGTGCTGCCCTACAGACATGTGCTGAGTGCAGTGCTGCGAGAGGGGTGGGGTCGGGTGCATCAGCCTGGGACCCCAGGTGCAAACAAGCGATGTTGCCATGCAAAATGATGTGATCTCTGACCTCATTCATTCACATCTCTGTCTCATTTCAAGGGCCTGCTCCACCGTACTGTAGGCCTGAGCCAGCAGGCAGCGCTGCCCTACAGACATGTGCCTTTTAGGGCACTATAGTGAGCTCATTACTAAGTGAACATGCACACAGCCTTCCGCCACTGCATTACAGGCACACATTATGCTTCTACCATGCGCTCTGTTCCTTTCTATGTGAACCTTTGTATAACATATTATTATGTAACCTTGTGTATTCTCGTGCACTCCTACTCCTTTTTGAACCACGATTACCACTAACAGTTGGTAAATCGTACTTCAAAAACGAAGGATGCACTCAACTGCTGTGTTCTATTAAGCTTGAAATAAACCTTCATTTACCTCCAGACGTTTCCACCATTAAATTATTTCTCCCTTTTCAGACACTGAATTGATGGACCCAATATGGGTGGAGTGGGAGCTCACGCCGCAATGATGCCTTGGGCATTCTGATACCTTCCATCGTGGTATCAAGACACCGTCCCCGACCGGAGACCTGCTCTCCTATCATACAAACAATCCCCAGATTCAGAGCTTGCACCAACACGTCGTTGGACTCACCAATGGTGGCAGGTGAACAGTGAAGCCTCGATGCGCAGGACCTATAATTGTTTGTTTTGACCGCAGGAGTATAACCCATAAACCACGTTGAGATTAGGGTAGGTACATGAAGACAAAGTAAATCGCTTGCCTGCACCTCTGCACCCAGGTTGCTGCACCCCAGCCCCTTGCCCCACACTGTGCTCAATTGTAGGTCCATGAAGACAAAGTAACAATATCTCAACTGGTATCACTCTAAAGGACAATTAGACATGTATGTATAAAAACATTATGTGGAAAGAAAATGGAAGACTCTGCATTGATTTTGAAATGTGCACATGGCATCATGTAATTGTGATCAAAATGAAAAAGGTACAGTTGTAGCAGCAATGTAGGCAAATAAAGGCGTAAACAACCTGAATTGGAATGTCTGACAAAATATCGAGATTCACAATATCGACGTACAAAAATATCGGAGCAAAAATATCGAAATCAAAAATATCGGGTTCCTATACTTAACTAGATATATACACAAATATCGATTTTTTAATATCGATATACAAAAACATCGTTTACTTTTATATCGACTACATTAACATCGGAAAACAAAAATATCGCTATCTACAAAAATAATGACATTAACTATAATATCGACATCAAAAATATCGTGCACTTCAATATCGGATTATCAGCTATATCGACTTTTTATATGCATCTGTTTGCATAATTAATTAACGTTTTATATGTGTTCACATCTAAATAAACACACAATACTTAAATAATAATATAGACACACTATTAATTTGTCAAAAATATCCTATTGGTATAATTATATCACCTACACATATAAAAATATTCTATACTACTTTGTATAATTTTATAATTTGTTTTTGTTTTTCACTTCTATTACAAAGTAATCACAACTGAAATTCAAATATACTAACTAACCAATCACAAACCTAATTTTTTAAATACACCAATAGCAAAGTAATTACTACTGACACTCCCCTATATAAACAATTAAAATCTAAGCACAAACTACTTGCCAAAAGTCACTGAAGGAGATTCATCTCTATCCGAATTGCTGCACAACAACTAGAAGAACCAGACTATCAACCTACTATCACATCTTCTAAGTAAGTAAATAAAATAGAAAGTGCATTATTTGCTAATACTACTTACTTACCTGCTAAATACCCAGTGCCCCTTTGCTATTCATACTACTTAACATGCTAAATAATTATATGAAACTATTTTTTTTAGATACAACGAGTACTGAATATTCTACTCAAAATACCTGTGAACAAACCCTAGGAATACAGATTCTAATAACTATGTAACTAATTTCACATTGATTCATTATGTGCACATAAATCTAAACACACAGAAATAATGACTTTTGCCCCACATATTTCTTTTTTTCTGTAGATTCTACTACTGAAAACTGCACTACTAATGAACTAAGGACATCAGTACTATTTCTCCAATACATTTTACTACGTAAGTATTATGCAACTGAAATAAATGTCGAAAAACAATACTAACATTTAGAACTGTTCTAATTATGTTCTATTATATATTGTTTATTTACAGAGCAAACACAACGAATAGATACACAGACATAATACAGAACTCCGCATTCTGAATAATACAGATAATAATCACAAAGTAAGTATATTAAAGGCATAGAATACCTAAATATCATTGCCAAAACACTACTCTAATTAATTCCCAAAATGTTATAAAACACTAAAAGTATCACCTAAGTATGGAAAAATATGTAACGTGAGCTTCTAAAGTATTTAATGTATGCAATATATAGAGATATTATTATAATATATGCACACATTAAAACTAAATAACAAGTAAAAAACTATTCCATAATAAAAATAACATTACCCACCCACACAAAATAAGAAAGCAAGGACTTACCAATCATGTTGTCAATCCAATAACCTCCATGTCCACCAAAGTAATCCAGGTAGTGCCAAATTAACCCAAAAAAAAATGTAAAAATACAACTGTTCCAAAATTAAGACATCCACGTTATCCAGAGCCATCGAATAAGCATAAAAAACCCGAAAAAATTGAAAAATAGAAAGAATCGCTCCAGCAAAACCGAAAAATGTAAAGAAGTGTTTGTAAAGCAGTGTTGAATTAAACAAACAAACACTTCCTTTAAAAAAAAACGGAACTTCCGATGTAGCGTACACCTATGACAAAAACATAGAAAACAGACATTCCCACCCACATTAATTAGCTAGTAATTAGGTACAAACATATTAAAATAGATTATTTCACTTGTAGATATACCGTAAAAGACTAAAATTCACTCTATATATAATGAGTTAACTAACTAACACTACGTGTATATACCATAAGTAATTATCTGTTTTCGAAATCTAAAACAAACCTCCCTCACATTCAACAACACAAAATATAAGGTCACTAATCTCAAAACATCATTAAAATACACATAAAACATATAAAATAAACCTTACCTGAAGCGACGTGAAGTGTCTCCCAACCGCGATCAGCCCTTCTTCCAAATAACCCAAAACGACCTAACCCGGTTACAAAATAAAGCACCCAAATGCAATAAAATAGTCCCAAGTATAAAATATAATATATATACTTCACTAAATATGCAAAAATGAACATTAAGTTTCTATTATTGTAAAGAAATATTTACTTTAATCCTACAATGATTTGATTAACAAATATGTAAATGAATGTAATAAATACATATTATGAAAAGAATATTATTTATATTAACAATGTCTAGAAATATAACTACATTGTCAAAAATTATAATAATAGAAAAATGTGTTAAAAATATGTGACTTACATAATAAATATTTTATGTATTGAAATAAAGTGTAAAAAATACTTTTGTTATTTCTACATTTCTTTATAAAATTACAATATGTAAAAGAGATAATTTTGTAATGAAATAAAATTTTATTTGTGAAACATAAATAAAAATAATGTTTCCACAATCATGTTGAACTATTTGTATCATTATCTTACTATAATGTAACAATCTTATCAGAAATTTTGCACTGTATATTAAATGTGAGTATATGTTGGTCTCTAATAATTTAATTATTACTATACCAAATCCAGCGTACATTAAATTAAAACTGACCCTGAACCCAAAAAATACCCCTTTACCCAAAAACCCAAAACTGACCCTGAACCCTAAAAATACCCCTTTACCCAAAAACTGAAAACTGACCCTGAACCCTAAAAATACCCCTTTACCCAAAAACCCAAAACTGACCCTGAACCCTAAAAATACCCCTTTACCCAAAAACTGAAAACTGACCCTGAACCCTAAAAATACCCCTTTACCCAAAAACCCAAAACTGACCCTGAACCCTAAAAATACCCCTTTACCCAAAAACCCAAAACTGGCCCTGAACCCTAAAAATACCCCTTTACCCAAAAACTGAAAACTGACCCTGAACCCTAAAAATACCCCTTTACCCAAAATCCCAAAACTGACCCTGAACCCTAAAAATACCCCTTAACCCAAAAACTGAAAACTGACCCTGAACCCAAAAAATACCCCTTTACCCAAAAACTGAAAACGGACCCTGACCCCTAAAAATACCCCTTTACCCAAAAACTAAAAACTGACCCAGAACCCAAAAAATACCCCTTTACCCAAAAACAGAAAACTGACCCTGAACCCTAAAAATACCCCTTTACCCAAAAACTGAAAACTGACCCTGAACCCAAGAAATACCCCTTTACCCAAAAACTGAAAACTGACCCTGAACACTAAAAATACCCCTTTACCCAAAAACTGAAAACTGACCCTTGAACCCAAGAAATACCCCTTTACCCAAAAACCGAAAACTGACCCTGAACCCAAGAAATACCCCTTTACCCAAAAACTGAAAACTGACCCTGAACCCAAGAAATACCCCTTTACCCAAAAACTGAAAACTGACCCTGAACCCAAAAACTACACCTTTACCCAAAAACTGTAAACTAACCTGAACCCAAGAAATACCCCTTTACCCAAAAACTGAAAACTGACCATGAACCCTAAAAATACCCCTTTAACCAAGAACTGAAAACTGACCCTGAACTCTAACAATACTCATTTACCCAAAAATAATTATTATTATGTAATTACAAAATAATTATTAATTAACAATAACAATAAAGTTAATATATTAGCACATTAGCTGTAAAGAAATAAATTTAATTATTAATATTATTTTTTCCAAATTAATTTACAATAAGTAAAACATATATATTAAACTAAATGAAGCTAATTAATCTAATTAACTAATTTATATTAATTAATTACCAATTAATTATTATTTAAAAATATGTAAAAAATTATATTAATTAATTAACTAATTAATAATAATTAATTAACAATTATTTATTATTTAAAAATATATACAAAATTATATTAATTAATTAACTAGTTAATATTAATTAATTACCAATTAATTATTATTATTTAATTACCAATTATTTATTATTTAAAATTATGTCCAAAATTATATTAATTAATTTACTAATTAATAATGATTAATTACCAATTATTAATTTCGTACTATTATGTACGATATTATATTAATTAATTAACTAATTAATATTCATTAATTACCAATTAATTATTATATAAAATAATGTACTAAATTATATTAATTAATTAACTAATTAATATTAATTATTTACCAATTAATTATTAATAAAAAGTTTTTTACAAATATATATTAATTTATTATTTATTTTTAAATTACTTCCCACCCTTATCCCCTATAAACCCAATAACCCGCTCCTAAAACTATATATGTTTTAAAAAAATATTTTTATATTAAATATATTGTAATTTTTTAATATAGACCTTTTTATCAAATTTTTATTTACAATTATTATATTTTTTCCTACACTATTTATTTTTTCCATTACTACACGATATTTTGTATTGTCGATATTTTGTCATACGATATTATTTTTTTCGATATTTCTACTTACTTACCTATTACGATATTTTTGTATCCGATATATTTGCTTCCCAATATTTTTTACCTTCGATATTTTAACTTCGATATTTTGTCTTTCCGATATTTTATTTTCGATATTTTGTCTGTGTACCCCTGAATTGGACTTGGTGCTCGAAAGGTGTACGTGACACAAAAAGGTGGCGACGCAAGTGACAATTGTGTAATCAGCGAAATGGCACATGGTACTTAGGGGAATAAATATATATAGTGACAGTTGTGGCTCTAAACAATGATTTACAATGTTGGATATGAAAGATTGAGAGCAATTTCAGTAGAGCCACAGAAGGAGGTGTGCCATCAGTTGCACTGAGGGGTCGACGACATTTCGATCCTATCAATCAGGATCATAGGCGCAAGTCCATGACTGACTGCAACCCCGCTGGATTTAGTCCACCACACGAGGTCTCCCTGCTACAGTGCCCATCACACGGAACACAGAGGAGCCGTAATTGTTTACCCCGCCGATGTCCTCCTTTACACGGCACATGCATTAAACCCTCGACCTGATGGTTGTTGCAAACAGAATCTCCGATTACCATTGGAGACCTTTGACGCTGGTCCTCCCGGCCACACGTCCTTGAGGATTTGTGCCCTCCCAGCACCGCAATTACTCACAACCCGATCCTGAAGATGGTCCTGATTGATATGATCTAAACGTCATCAATCCCTCAGCGCAACTGATGGCGCACCTCCTTCTTGTAAATTATTGTTTAGAGCCACAACTTTCACTGTATATATTTATTCCCCTGAGGGGTCGATGATGTTTCGATCCTATCAATCAGGATCATCTTCAGGACCGGGTTGTGAGTAATTGCGGTGCTGGGAGAACACGACTCCTCAAGGACGTGTGGCCGGGAGGACCGGTGTCAAAGGTCTCCAATGGTAACCGGAGTTTCTGGTTGGAGCAACCATCAGGTCGAGGGTTTAATGCGTGTGCCGTGTAACGGAGGACATCGGTGGGGAAAATAATTACGGCTCCTCTGTGTGCAACTTAGTGCAACTGATGGCGCACTTACTTCTGTGGCTCTACTGAAATTGCTCTCAATCTTTCATATCCGAGATTGTAAATCATTGTTTAGTGCCACAACTTTCACTGTATATATTTATTCACATGTGCACCATGCACCGTTTTCGCTGATTACACAATTATCACTTGCGTCGCCAGCTTTTTGTGTCACGTACACATTTCGAGCACCAAGTCCAATTCGGGGTCTTTACGCATTTATTTGCCTACAGTGCTGCTACAACTGTACCTTTTTAATTTTGATCACAATTATATGATGCCATGTGCACATTTCAAAATCATTTTGGAGTCTCCCATTTTCTTTTCACCTAATGTTTTATACATACATGTCTAATTGTCCTTTAGAGTGATACCAGTTGAAATATTGTTACTTTGTCTTCATGGACTTACAATTGAGCACAGTGTGGGGCAAGGGGCTGGGGTGCAGCAACCTGGGTGCAGAGGTGCAGGCAAGCGATTTTCCCATAGCTAATAATGTAATCTCTGGCCTCATTCATATGTTTCATTTTAAGGAGTTGCTGGACAAAACTCTTTCTCGTGGACCCCCAGCGTCCTAGACAGACGGGTGATGGGAGGGCAAACACTGAGGGCTGAGTACTGGAGGCCAATGCTATGTCCCCTCCTCCCTCTGTTCTTTTGACTCTCCCTCCCCTTGTCCCTTCCACCCACTCACTCTCCCTCCCATTCTCACTATCGTCCTTACATTTGGACTACATTTCTCTACCTCTTCCACATGGCACACATTCTTATGTTTCATTTTTGTCTTGCAGGTTTTGAACGCTGCTTCCACAGGAGTCCAACCCACGTAATTTATTTTATACTGTTGTTTGTTCTAATAAACTTACGTTTCCATTTATTTCTGTTTTAATAAAGGTTTTTTCCAATAAATAACTGAGTGTATACGTCTTCTTTTTCTGACAACACTTGTCTATACTTTACTGTGAAAATCGTCTGTTTATAGGAGGTTATGAGATAAAACATTTGATATTTTTCGGTGCACCTACCAAATATAAACCAATAGACTATTACATAAATGAAGCCTGTGTAATTCTACAACTGCAAGGGTTCTTTCTATGCGTATATCACTTTATAACACCATGAGAAATGCCCGTGTGATTACAGATCCAATAAAGCACTGCCTAGGACCACCGCGACTTCAGGGACTACTGAGGCCCGCCCTGCATATTTAAGTAAATCCCCGGAGGGTGGTGATCCCCGGACTTTAGTTGGCCTCGTAGCCCCCTGAACAATTAGTAAACAATACCTGAGAAGGTGGCGATCCCCTAGGCTACGAAATGTCTCTGTGCCCTTCCACACATAGGGGTTCATTCCGATTCGGGAAAGTAAACCGTCCTACGATTCGTATTTGTAGCTGTTTCCGTACGATTCGTACAAAGCCTTCCATATTGCGTAGTACGATCCGTTTCTAAAGATTCCGTCTGAAATGTTTAAGAACCGTACGAAAAACTATCGAAGAACCGTACGATACGGACTCGGCTACTGAGCCGTATGATTTTTAAACATGGAGTACGACCCGCCAAGTACGATCCAGATCGGAGACTGTGAACGCTATTCATTCGGGAAAACGCGTTGCGTATGAACTGCGATTTGTACGCAAAACATCGCGTATGAGCGAGCCGCAGAATCAAATAAAAAGCAAACCCCTCCTCAACGAAGCGCACGCGTACCCCGCAAATACGTCACGTATGAGAAAGCTACACAATAAAGAACTAAACAAACCCCCCTCAACGAAGCGCACGCATACCCCGTAAATATGTCACGTATGACAGAGCCACCCAATAAAGTACGAATCGAATCCCCCCTCAAAAAGACACAAGTGTACCCCTAAAACAGCACAAGGTGTGTGCAAAAGACTCACACAACACCACAAAACATATCTCCTGTCTACAAACCATTGCAAAGCAATGTCCTAGCCAAATCCAAAGTCGCAAACAGAGGGCCCAACCAGACCCACCCCTTATAACATACCTACCATAAAATTCAAACTAAGCCACACCCACAAATGGACCAATAAAAAGGGCCCAAACACACAAACCAGCAGCCTTTGCAACATACCAATTTACCCACAGAGACTGAAAACACACCAACAACCTCACACATCCACCTTCACATATACCCCCAATCACATTCAGACCCACACACCCCCTTCACATTCAGACCCACAACCCCCATCCATACACACCCTCACCCCAATCACATTTGCCCCACAACATGTCTGCAACAAAGAATCCAAAGTTCACAAACCAGGAGATTGAGATCCTTGCAAAAGAAGTCATCAGAGTAGAGCCACAGCTGTTTGGCGCATTGCTCAGACAGACCAGCAAGCCTGTGGGAGAGGATCGTCAATAGGGTCAATGCTGTTGCACCCATCAGGCGCACCAGGAAGGATTGCCAGGCCAGGTGGTACGATCTGCGGAGGATGGTCAAACGTAAGATGGATGAGGACTACGCCAATAGCCACCACACTGGAGGTGGTGGTCCCCACAGACCAGTACAGTTCCAGCCCTGGGAGGAGAAGGTCATGGCCCTGCTACTACCTGAGGGAGTACATGGAATTGATGGAGTCGTGGAGGCTGGTGAGTATCTAAACAACGCATGTGAAATGGGGGGACTCCCAGCAGTGCCCAGACATAGGAGGGATGTGCACAGGACTCCCAGCAGTGCCCAGACATGGGAGGGGTGTGTGGATATGTCTCCCAGAGGTGCCCAGCCATAGGAGGGGTGAGTGTACAGGACTCCCAGCAGTGCCCAGACATAAGAGGGGTGTGTGGATATGTCTCCCAGCAGTGCCCAGACATAGGAGGGGTGGGTGGATATGACTTCCAGCAGGGCGCAGACATAGGAGGGGTGGATGGATATGACTCCCAGCATAGGCCAACTATATGGGGGTGGGTGGAAATGCATCCCAGCATACGTCAACAGTATGGGGGTGGGTGTATATAACTCCCAGCACAAGCCAACAGTCTGGGGATGGGTGGATATGACTCCCTACATAGGCCAACAGTATGGGGGTGGGTGGATATGACTCCCAGCAGTGCCCATACATAGGAGGGGTGGGTGTATATGACTTCCTGCATAAGCCAACAGTATGGGGGTGGGTGAATATGACTCCCAGCAGTGCCCAGTCATAGGAGGGGTGGGTGTATATGACTCTCAGAATAAGCCAACAGTATGAGGATGGGTGGAGATGACTCCCAGCATAGGCCAACTATATGGGGGTGGGTGTTTATGGCTCCCAGCAGTCTCCAGACACATATGGGGTGGGTGGATATGACTCCCAGCAGTGCCCAGACATAGGAGGGGTGGGTGGATATGACTCCCAGCAGTGCCCAAACATAGGAGGGGTAGGGTGGATATGACTCCCAGCATAGGCCAACAGTATGGGGGTGGGTGTTTAGGACTCACAGCAGTGTCCAGACATAGGAGGGGTGGGTAGATATAACTCCCAGCAGTGCCCAGACATAGAAGGGGTGGGTGGATATGACTCCCAGCAGTGCCCAGACATAGGAGGGGTGGGTGGATATGACTCGCAGCAGTACCCAGACATAGAAGGGGTAGGTGGATATGACTCCCAGCAGTGCCCAGGCATAGGAGGGGTGGGTGGATATGACTCCCAGCAGTACCCAGACATAGGAGGGGTGTGTGGATATGACTCCCAGCAGTGCCCAGACATAGGAGGGGTGGGTGGATATGACTCCCAGTGTAGGCCAACAGTATGGGGGTGGGTGTTTATGACTCCCAGGAGTGTCCAGACATATGAGGGGTGGGTGTATATGACCCCCAGCATAAGCCAACAGTATGGGGGTGGGTGGATATGACTCCCAGCATAGGCCAACAGTCTGGGGGTGGGTGGATATGAGTCCCAGCAGCGCCCAGACATAGGTTGGGTTGGTGTATATGACTCCCAGCATAAGCCAACAATATGGGGGTGAGTGGATATGACTCCCAGCAGTGTTTAGACATATGAGGGGTGGGTGGATATGACTCCCAGCAGTGCCCAGACATAGGAGGGGTGGGTGGATATGACTCCCAGCAGTTCCCAGACATAAGAGGGGTGGGTGGGTATGGCTCCCAGCATAGGCCAACAGTATGGGGGTGGGTGTTTATGACTCCCAGCAGTGCCCAGACATAGGAGGGGTGATGGATATGACTCCCATCAGTACCCAGACATAGGAGGGGTGTGTGGATATGACTCCCAGCAGTGCCCACACATAGGAGGTGTGGGTGGATATGACTCCCAGCATAGGCCAACAGTATGGGGGTGGGTGTTTATGACTCCCAGCAGTGTCCAGACATATGAGGGGTGGGTGTCTATGACTCTCAGGATAAGCCAACAATATGGGGGTGGGTGGATATGACTCCCAGCATAAGCCAACAGTATGGGGGTGGGCATTTATGACTCCCAGCAGTGTCCAGACATAGGAGGGGTGGGTGGATATGATTCCCAGCAGTGCCCAGACATAGGAGGGGTGGGTGGATATGACTCCCAGCAGTGCCCAGACATAGGAGGGATGGGTGGATATGACTCCCAGCAGTACCCAGACATAGGAGGGGTGTGTGGATATGTTTCCCAGCAGTCTCCAGACATAGGAGGGGTGGGTGTACAGGACTCCCAGCAGTGCCCAGACATAGGAGGGGTGTGTGGATATGTCTCCCAGCAGTGCCCAGACATAGGAGGGGTGGGTGGATATGACTCCCAGCAGTGCCCAGACAAAGGAGGGGTGTGTGGATATGACTTCCAGCAGTGCTCAGACATAGGAGGGGTGGGTGGATATGACTCCCAGCATAGGCCAACTATATGGGAGAGGGTGGATATGCCTCCCAGCATAGGCCAACAGTATGGGGGTGGGTGTTTATGACTCCCAGCAGTGTCCAGACATAGGAGGGGTGGGTAGATATGACTCCCAGTAGTGCCCAGACATAGGAGAGGTCGGTGGATATGACTCCCAGCAGTGCCCAGACATAGGAGGGGTGGGTGGATATGACTCCCAGCAGTACCCAGACATAGAAGGGGTGTGTGGATATGACTCCCAGCAGTGTCCAGACATAGGACGGGGGGTGGATATGACTCCCAGCGTAGGCCAACAGTATGGGGGTGGGTTTTTATGACTCCCAGCAGTGTCCAGACATATGAGGGGTGGGTGTATATGACTCCCAGCATAAGCCAACAGTATGGGGTTGGGTGGATATGACTCCCAGCATAGGCCAACAGTATGGGGGTGGGTGGATATGACTCCCAGCAGTGTCTAGACATATGAGGAGTGGGTGGATATGACTCCCAGCAGTGCCCCGACATAGGAGGGGTGGGTGGATATGACTCCCAGCAGTGCCCAGATATAGGAGGAGTGGGTGGGTATGGCTCCCAGCATAGGCCAACAGTATGGGGGTGGGTGTTTATGACTCCCAGCAGTGCCCAGACATAGGAGGGGTGGGTGGATATGACTCCCAGCAGTACCCAGATATAGGAGGGGTGTGTGGATATGACTCCCAGCAGTGCCCAGTCATAGGAGGGGTGGGTGGAAATGACTCCCAGCATAGGCCAACAGTATGGGGACGGGTGTTTATGACTCCCAGCAGTGTCCAGACATATGAGGGGTGGGTGTTTATGACTCTCAGGGTAAGCCAACTGTATGGGGGTGGGTGGATATGACTCCCAGCATAACCCAACAGTATGGGGGTGGGTGTTTATGACTCCCAGCAGTGTCCAGACATAGGAGGGATGGGTGGATATAGTAAATAGTAAGTAAATCCACATTTGTAAAGCGCACAATCACCCGTAAGGGTCTCTAGGCGCTGGGGGCCGTCAGGAAGATTAAGCAAGCTATTGCCCAGAGTCACATGGTGCTGGGCTAATCTGCCACCGGTGCTGGGGATCGAACCGTGATCCCCAGATTCCGGAGTCAGTCGCCCTGGCCGCGGCGCCACACCTCTTCCCTATGACTCCCAGCAGTGCCCAGACATAGGAGGGGTGGGTGGATATGACTTCCAGCAGTACCCAGACATAGGAGGGGTGTGTGGATGTGACTCCCAGCAGTGCCCAGACATAGGAGGAGTGGTGGATATGACTCCCAGCATAGGCCAACAGTATGGGGGTGGGTGTTTATGACTCCCAGCAGTGTCCAGACATTTGAGGGATGGGTGTATATGACTTCCAGCATAAGCCAACAGTATGGGGGTGGGTGGATATGACTCCCAGCATAGGCCAACAGTATGGGGTGGGTGGATATGACTCCCAGCAGTGCCCAGACATAGGAGGGGTGGGTGGATATGACTCCCAGCATAGGCCAACAGTATGGGGGTGGGTGTTTATGACTCCCAGCAGTGTCCAGACATAGGAGGGGTGGGTGGATATGACTCCCAGAAGTGCCCAGACATTGGAGGGGTGGGTGGATATGACTCCCAGCAGTGCCCAGACATAGGAGGGGTGGGTAGGTATGACTCCCATCAATACCCAGACATGGGAGGGGTATGTGGATATGACTCCCAGCAGTGCCCAGACATAGGAGGGGTGGGTGGATATGTCTCCCAGCATAGGCCAACAGTATGGGGTGGGTGTTTATGACTCCCAGCAGTGTACAGACATATGAGGGGCGGGTGTATATGACTCCCAGCATAAGCCAGCAGTATGGGGTGGGTGGATATTACTCCCAGCAGTGCCCAGACATAGGAGGGGTGTGTGGAAATCACTCCCGGCAGTGCCCAGACATAGGAGGGGTGGGTGGATATGACTCCCAGCAGTGCCCAGACATAGGAGGGATGGGTGGATATGACTCCCAGCAGTGCCCAGACATAGGAGAGTTGGGTGGATATGACTCCCAGCTGTACCCATACATTGGAGGGGTGGGTGGATATGACTCCCAGCAGTAGCCAGACATAGGAGGGGTGGGTGGATATGACTCCCAGCAGTAGCCAGACATCAGAGGGGTGTCTGGATAGGACTCTCAGCATAGGCCAACAGTACGGGGGTGGGTATTTATGACTCCCAGCAGTATCCAGACATATGAGGGGTGGGTGTATATGACTCCCAGCATAGGCCAACAGTATGGGGGTGGGTGGATATGGATATGACTCCTAGCATAGGCCAACAGTATGGGGGTGCGTGGATATGACTCCCAACAGTGTGCAGACATAGGTGGGGTAGGTGTATATGACTCCTAGCATAGGTCAACTGTATGGGTGTGGGTGGATATTACTCTTACCAGTGGTCAACAGCATGGGGGTGGGTGTAAGGCTTAGGGCCAGAAGGCTGCAAGGGGGATGGTGAAGAAGGTTAAATTTTGGACAACCCTGTCACAACTACTGTGTAAGCACAAGCCCAATTGCAATCATCCCATATGGCCCAGGTACACACCCATGGACCATGCTCAATGTACAGGGAGTGAGAAAGTACTGACAACATAGCTTACACTAGGCTATAGTGTATGCCGCACAAGGTCATCCTGTGACCACTGCAAACACTAACATCAGGACAACAAGGCCAGATATCTTAAACCGGAACTAACAACCACGGTGATGGCAGCATGCTCCATGGGGGGACAGCCACACCGTGAGTGAGGCCCAGTTCCAACGTACACTCCAACTACCAGCACGGCCTGTCACACACACCCCTTACATAAACATAGGTAGCTGGGACAGGCAATGTAGTGACCCACTGTCACAACCTTCATGTAACACTACAAATACCGATCTGATGAAGCATTTAAGCAAAAACTGCACAGGCCTGATTCACAAGTCACTTGTACTTATACCACGATGACGTAGCTACACCTTACAGATGCAGCGGATGCACAAATATTACTGCAATGGTGCTGGGTATTGACAAGGTGATACCCCTGGGAGATGTGTGATGTTCTAAAGTCCTGCGGCAGAAGTATGTGGACTTGTCATAGTGTGGTTGTGGTGTGTGGTGGCTGCCCGTCATGGCACAGCAACACCACCCAAAAGTGGCTGAGTGACATCTTAAACATTTCACGCAGCCACTTTAATGCGCATGCTGCCTAAAAACCTGGGCATGCCTGAAGCTGACATAAGGATTGACACAGCATTGTGCAGATAGGGCCGCACAGAGCATTGCTGGATCTGCGTTGCACCAGCGACACAACTCAAGCAATGTGCATCTTCCATGGCACAGATGTAGGACGCAGCTGTACTGTTATCACACTGTGGTGATCCACAGTGTTAAAGTGTTGCATCCATGCTGGCATAGGTGTGGTGCACAATGACTGCCAAATCACTGCTGATATGCCTGGCTGTGCCATTCATTGTAAATAGACCCTCACATTAAAATGTGTCCTAATCACAGATCAATCTGACACCACAAGTGAACAGTGTGAAAAATACAAATCAGGTGTAACAGTGATAACGACAATGTATATGAAAAATTGTTTTTCCATAAAATGCCATTAACATTGTCTGTCTCTCACACCCACAGGGCAACGTGCACAATCTACCCCCAACCAGGGGGAGAAGGATCACAGTCGCAGGCTCCACAGGACCCTGATCCCACCAACAGCGACGCCTCTCACCACTCCATAGATGACACAGACCAACCTGGCACCTCTGGATCCCAAACCTGTGCAGCAGCTGGATCCGGGGCATCTGCGCCAACCACCACACCCATTCCTGCCACATCCCAGCCGACAGTTTGGAGCCCTGCCCACAATCCACAACTGAGCCAGTCTGACAATGAGGGACAAGGTTTGTCGAACACCCAGGAGGAGGCAGACAACACCACCACTGTCAACCCTCAGGGGTCCCGTCGACCCGATGTGCCCACAACAGCAGGCTGGGCTCATGTGGGCAGGGGTAGTGGGAGTGGCACAAGGCGGAGGCGAGAACCTGACCAGCAAGCTTACGGGCCCGGTATGTCTGAACTCAGAAACATCATGGAGGGATACCGGTGCGACACCAGGGAGTTCTGCCAGGGTGTGGGGGCCCTCATCGCTTTAAAAAACCAGCAGGCCGAGTAACACGCCAGTCAACGACGACACCAAGGACGGATGGAGGCATGACTGGCTGAGCTCTTGGCAGGGCAGAGGGTCATAAGCCAGTCACTCCATCGGATTGCTGACAACATGCAGCACCCTTCCTGTGTCACTAGGCCAGAAACATCCAGGCAAAGACTGCCAACAGGCACAGGGAGGGAGGAGGAGGTGGAACCATCCGACGGAGAGACCCAGGCATCGTCAAGGCCTGCATATGAGGGTCCCCCAAGGAAGGTGGGTCATCCACGGAGAAGACATTGAGAGGCAGATGGCCATGCGCATCTCCCAGGTCACCTGATCTGGCATCTTGCCTTTGTGTGCAACAGCATTACCTTATTGATTGTCACACTCTCCCACATGGACTTGCTGGTCGCAGTGTCACCAATGATGCCAAACACTGTGCTCTGGACTCTGTTGACTAAAACTGCAAGGCATCACATCTCCTTCTGTGAACTTTGGATTCCCCATATTTTTGTACAGCACCTAACACCTACTCACATTTCACTCACAAGATGGAGAATTAAAAAAACAATCACAATAGGTATTGATGTTGAAGTTTTTTTACCCGGAGTCAACAACATACGTGTTGGGATATGTGAAAGTATGCCAGAGTGTTGAACAAACACAAGCCATCCATACAGTGGGATCTGAGTCTGGTTGTGGACACACATAGGTCACAATGTATGATCAACTACATGCATTGTGGTAAATACTCACACGTGATGGTTACTATCTGCTGCGGGGGGGGCTGTCATACTGCTCTGACAGACAGTTACGAAAGAGTCTCATGAAGGTGTACAGGTCATGGGTAATGTGTCGGGGTCCATGGAGGGACTACCAGGTCTGTTTCTTGATGTGGGATAACTATCACCCGCATGCAGTTGTACTGTGGAAGTGATGAATGGTGCCCAGGGCAAAGGTGGCTGGACGGACTACAGGCAACGTGGTGTTCGATGGGAGAGGTGCATATTTGTTTTTTGGGTTGTGGAGAGACTACTGAGTGTGGCTGAGGAGTATGAAGGTCTGCCTGCCGTTGACAGTGGGACTCTCAAACAATCAATCAAACAGGATATTTGTAAAGTGTGCTACATACCTGTGATGGTTTCATGGCGCTGGGTGTAGGAGAGGGGGCTGCTACTGATCGATGAGCCAGGTATTGATGAGTTTTGTGAAGGGCAGCAGCTCCTGCGTCTGATGTAGGTTGGTTGGGAGAGTGTATCAGGTCTTGGTGGCGAGGTGGGAGAAGGATCTGCCACTGGTGGTAGATTTCTGGATGCGTAGAACAGTGGTGAGGGCGAGGTTAGCAGACCGGAGGGTGGGGGTGGGGGTGTAGAAGCTGAGTCGGTCATTGTGGTATGCTGGTACAGCGTTTTGTAGGGATTTGTGTGCATGGATGAGGAGTTTGAAGGTGATCCTCTTGTTAACAGGGAACCAATGCAGGCCTCTCAGGTAGGGTTTGATGTGACTGCGTTGGGGGGCGTCGAGGATCAGTTGTGCCGAGGCATCCTGGATGCGTTGCAGCCGACTCAGGAGCTTGGTTGATGTTCCTGCGTAGAGGGTGTTTCCGCAGTCCAGTCTGCTGGTGACGAGGGCCTGGGTGACGGTTTTTATTGTGTTGGAGGGGATACATTTGAAGATCCTGCATAGCTTTCGGAGGGAGTTGAAGCATGACGCGGAGATGGCGTTGACTTGCTTGGTCATGTAGAGGGCAGAGTTGAGGATGACCCCCAGGTTGTGTGTGTGGTCGGTGGGTGCTTTGCCTGTTCCTAGCGATGTTGGCCACCAGGAGTCGTCCCAGGCTGATGGGGTGGCACAGAGGATGAGGACCTCTGTCTTGCCTTTATTCTGCTTCAGCCTGCTGTCCATCTTCCATTCTGCAACGGCATTCATTCCCCTGTGGAGGTTGGCTTTGGTGTTGTGGGGGTCTCTGGTGAGGGATATGATAATTTGGGTGTTGTTGGCATAGGAGATGATGTTGAGTCTGTGTTGTTGAGCGAGCTTGGCGAGTGGTGCCATGTAGATATAGAACTGTGCCGGGCTGCGAGATGCTCCCTGTGGGATGCTGCAGATGATCTTGGTGCTCTTGGAGCGGAAGGGTGGGAGGTGGACATTTGGTGTACTGCTGGAGAGGAAGGATTTGGTCCAGGCCAGGGCCATCTCTTGGATTCCTGCGTCATGGAGGCATGCTGTTAGGGTGCAGTGGCAGACCGCGTCGAAGGCTGCTGATAGGTCCAGAAGGATGAGTGTGGCTGGTTCTCCTTTGTTCATCAGGATCCAGATGTCGTTGGTGGTGGCGATGAGGGCGGTCTCAGTGCTGTGGTTGCTGCAAAAGCCGGACTGGGATGGGTTCAGGATGTTGTTGTCTCCTAGGTAGCGGGTCAGCTGTCTGTTGACAATCTTCTCCATGACTTTTGCTGGAAAAGTGAGCAAGGAGATGGTCCGGAAGTTCTTTAGGTCATTGGGGTCTGCCTTGTGTTTCTTCAGTAGGGTGTTGATCTCGGCATGCTTCCAGCTCTCCGTAAAGGTCGCTGACTTGAAGGAGATCTTGATAGTTTTTTGGAGATGGTGTGCGATGGCTGTGCTTGCTTTGTTGAAAAAGTATTGAGGGCATGGGTCAGATGGGGATCCGGAGTGGATGGAGTTCATGGTCTTGATGGTGTATTCGTCGCTGACGTTGGACCAGTCGGTCAGGCGATTGGTGCATGTGGGGGTCACAGGGGTGGTGGTCTTGGTGGTGGATGAGGGTGTGTTGGTGTTGAAGCTGTCATGGATGTCGGTGATCTTGCAGTGAAAGAAGGTGGCCAGTGTTTGTACAGGTCATGTGATGGTGGAATGTCGTTGGTGTTGGAGCTGGGGTTGTAGAGGTCTTTCACGATGTTGAAGAGCTCTTTGGTGCTGTGTGTGTTGTTGTGTAGGCGGACCTTGAAGGCGGTCCTCTTGGTAGTCTTGATGAGTTAGTGGTGTTAGCGGGTAGCATTATTGTGGGCTGTGTAGCTGTCTGGTGTTCAGTTGCAGAGCCAGTTCTTCTCCAGTTTCCGACTGGTACGTTTGGAGGCCCGGAGGTCTTTGGTGAACCAAGGGTGTCTGCGCAGTTTTTGATCCACTGTATGATGTTGATGGTGGTGGTGTTGGGGTTTTTGGGTGCGGTGGGTGGTCCCAGGGCGAGGGTGGTGGTCAATTGGTCCTTGGTGACCTTGCCCCAGCAGCAGCGTGGCAACTGTTGGGTGCGGTGGTGTTTGGTGTGCTTCCTGAAGGTGAAGTGGACGCATCTGTGGTCAGTCCAGTAATGTTTGGTGGTGTGGTTGCCAGAGACGTGGTGACTTGCGGACAACATGGGGTCCAGTGTGTGTCCAGTGGCGTGTGTGGGTGTTGTCACAAGCTCTTTGAGTCTGAGGTTGGCGAGGTTGTCGATCAGTGCTGTGGAGTTGGCGTCGTTGTTGTTTTTGAGGTTGAAGTTCAGGTCCCCGAGGAGGATGTAGTCCGTGGATGCGAGGGTGTGGGTGCTGATGAGGTTGGCGATGGTGTCGATGAACTGTGGTGGGGGTCCGGGTGGTCTGTAGATGAGAGTCACTCTGAGGATGGTGTTGCGGTCGGTGTTGATCTGGAAGTGCATATGCTTGGCGGTGGTGAGGGCGTCGTTGGTGTTGTTTGTGACACTGAGGGAGTCCTTGTGGATGATGGCCATTCCCCCTCCCACTCTGTTGGTGTAGTCTCTGCTGGAGTTTTGGTAGTCCTCTTAGATGACAATGGCGATGTCTGGTGCCGAGGTGACGTTCAGCCAGGTCTCCGTCAGGAAGGCGACGCCGGGGATGGTTGAGTCTAGGAGGTCCCAGAGTTCAATGGCCAGCGGAGTGGGTGTTGAGGGGGTGGTGGGTTCTCTGTTTGATGGTTTTGTGGGCCGGATGCAGTTGAAGCTGCAGTTCCAGCAGGTGAAGGTCCCTTGGGTGTGCTTTGGAGGTAGCCCGGTAGCAGGAGTTACCGCGTCCGGTGTTGCGTGCGTGGAGGGTGCTGGAGTCGTAGTGCAGGCTGGTATTGTGGTGGCTTTGGGGTCCAGGGGTTCTTGCGCTGGGCGTGGTCCAGGCGCGGACGGGCGCAGATGGGCTTGCCTTTGGTGCACCTTTGGTGCACCAGTGGTGCACACGCTGTGCACGTCCGCTGCGCGGCTGCACAGACTCTGCCATTTTAAAGCGGGGAGGGAGGTCATCTGGGAGGCTGGAGGGTGGTGGGTAGGGGGCGTTGAGGCAGGGGCAGCGGCGGGAAGGGGTGCACAGAAGCAAGGGTGTGGGTGGGTGTAAAATTTGCATTAGAACGCCTTAGCGGCTACATTGGAAAAACAGAGCACAGAGTACATGGAGGAGAAAGATAATACAAGTTACAATTCACAGGGGTAAGTGCAGTAGGCGACCGCAACTGCACAGTGGAAGGGTGGGCACAGCAGGTGCTAAGTCACGCTTCATGCTTCACGCAGTAGCGGACAGGTGGAGCTGTTCGGTGGCAGGGGGGCGACCTGGCCTGCAAGCCGGTTCAAGGGTCACTCTTGACTCTAGTAGGTATCTCAGGTGGACGGTCATGCAGCTGTGGCAGGGGATGTTGATGATGAGGTGTGCGCATCAACCCTGGGTGTGCACATGTCCTCCTGGAGTCTGGCTCTACTTCCTGTGTAGACGTAGTTGAGCTAGCTGCTGTTGTGGACCTGGGTGGCTATCTGTCTTGACTAGGAGTGGATATATCTGAAGGTCTGTTCCAGCATGTGGATGGACTTGCATCATGAGTTAGCGATGGTGTGGATTTGGTGAACTAAATGCAAATATTGTTGTACCAATGCAGGATGGTGGTGTGTTTGTCCTCCAGGCAGGAGTTGCTCAACCACTGACCCATTTCTTCTTGTTTAGCTGTGGGCCTGCATACTAAAGTACTAGTCCAATGTCTGAGGAGCAATCATAAAAGTTGTGTAACAGCCCAGTGGTTTAAGATTTTAACACAATTTATGTGGAAGCCTCTCAGCTCAATTAGCATATGTTAATCCACTTTCCCTAGTGACACCCTGCCCACAAACCACTACAAAGATTCACTATCAACACTGAAACGTCATGTGGAACCCTTACCTCAGATTGGTCTCAAACCCGGATGTGTGGAGACACACGTTCCTCCTAGACATCTTTAGTAAAGGTAACACAGATCCTGTTTAAGCTTCCAATCATACACCAAGATCTATCTATCAGTCCTGGCAAAGATTTATGTGAAATTTCCATGGAAGCAACAGATGCACTTCGTTGAAGATAGTAGCCTCCCTCATGACTCGCAATCCAGCTTCCATTCCACCCATAGTCCACAGGTGGCCCTCATACAAATGGCAGACTCTATACGCTGGGAGGTAGATGGAGCTTCCAAGGAGGTGTTGGTGCTGTTCAACATGTCTACAGCATTTGACACCGTATACCATCACATTCTTCAGAACCACATGTAGACCATTGGTGTGTGGTCCTCAGTGCTGAACTAGATATTGTCCTAACTATCTGACTACACACATCAGGTCCACACCTACAACATCGACTCCTTAGTCAACACAGAAGTGTGGAATGCCGCAGGGCTCTGCTCAGAGCATGCAGACTTTGGTAATATTTACTTTACCACGCTGGCTGAATCGATTGCCATGTCTGGAGTCCAAATGACATCATATGCTGAGGAACTTCTGATTCTAATCAACTAAAATCGATTCAGAGTTGCAAATTTTGAGCATCACCACAATTGGTCCTTGGTGTTGTATGTCACTCTGGGGATGTACCTCACAAAGGTTTGTCAATCATACTCCTGGAAAGTTGGTGTCGTCCTTGCGGGTGGTCTGGTATCCATCTGTGATGGCAATGTAGAAGTAGTGTGCGGGCCTTACGTACAACCAGGTCACAGTAATTATGGTTATGTGTAGTGCTGTTGTGTTGATGAGGTAACAGAGTCCAATGTTGTGCTGGTGTAAGTAGCATGTGTGTAGAACAACGCACATGACCTGCTTGTACGGACATGCACTGATATGTGTGTCAGTGTGGAGTTGGCAATATGAGTTGCACACACAGCCTGCGGAGCTGTCATGTGTGCTCTTAGAGGTTGCCTGATACCAGGTGCATGATTGTGTGGTGTTCACTGTGTGGAGGGTGGCAGGAGCATGCGTCTGTAGTGTAACCTGTGTCATTGAATGACCACAGGGCCTTGCACTGTGCACGTTGCAGGCTCTGACAGGCCTGCCTATGTCATGGATGTAGTGCAACTGTGGCAAGGACAATCTGCGGTCTGACTTAAGAATGGACTGAGGAATGTTGGAGCATATTGGAGGTATGTGAGTCGCAGATTCTGGCCACTGGGTGTTGCGGTGTCACTGGGAATGCAGCAGCAGGAATGTCTGAACACATGATGGCATAAGGTGTGGGACTGATAAAAATAGGACAACCTGCACTCCCTAGTTTACCCTTTCTTGATCCTCTTCTCAATATTTACTTCAAATGTATACTGGTGCTGTCTCAAATCCTGGTTGACCCCTACCAGGTCCTATATATGTCCATAAAGCAGAAAACCTGTCGGTTGAGACGCACTGTTCACTGGCCTACTATGGTGCCCTAATGCTAAACAAATGTTATTCATCACTATTTTGAATTCATCAGATAATATCTGTACATCAAATCTTATCAAACATATTTACAAATGACAAACAATATAAATAAACCATATCTAATTCAAAATGAAGTCTTCATTGTTTGCATTTAATTCTTCTTTCTTGCGTGTCCAAAACAATTCAAGTTCATAAACCAAAGTACATTTGATTTCTCGAAGTTCATTCACTGGTCAATACAATGCCCAATGCATTTCGGTATAATACCTTCATCAGGGGGATTACTGTAATCAACAAAAACATTCCCTTGTAATTCAAACAACAATACAATGTATACAATAAGGGATAGACCCAGCCTGTCCTGGCATGCATGTGATCCTTTTTGTATATTATTCTCGTGCAACATGGATCTTCACAAATACCTTTATAGCCATGTGATTACATGTGTAGTGATTGTTCTAGAATAGTGAACAAAATTGTGTGATGAAAACCACCTATATCAGTTCCAGAAAAAATACATACCTATGTGCTTGAAAAAAACTTCACTACTATGATGTGACCAAAACTCGATAAGTCCAACATGGGCGAAACTGTATGAAAAACATAAATCATGTTGCTATGTGTGATTCCGCCTAAATTGTATTTCATTGCCTCTTTATTTACACAATATTCCAAACTGAGCATACCTGTTCCTGTTCATGTAGTTCTCTCGTCGTTTATACATCCACCCAATGCCTATATGGACTATGGCAGTAAATCTTGACAAAATCGCCTCTATAATATAAAAGCAAGTGTAACTAATTCTCCTCTGCAAACAACACAATATTGAACTTCTTATTATAATTACAAATATGCCCGCACTTGTAAATAATTACCAGCGTCTTACCGCAATCAAATTCCCCTCGGCGTTCCGACTACGTCTTGCCAAACCGCCCTCAGTACGGTGAATCGCCTGTCTGTGACGTCAGCCTGTGCGCAACCAATAAGCTCTCTACTATTATCTATGTCCTGTTCCGCCGGAAACAAAATTTAAAACAAAACTAGAAAACTGACTCTATTCCCACAAACAATCATTACCCTCACTCACCATGGCTCCCTCTATACAAACTCGCGAGAACTATAACCAATGTATCAATACACTCGGCATGATTAATCAACCATCTCAAGGTAAAAAACATGTCATAAAAAATAATAAGTGAAAACTGTCATCTCAAGTGTTATTATTGCCCAAGTTACATTTATATAAATATTCAAAGAAAATTTGTATGCCTAATGAATCCCTTGCCTAAGTCCACTGAAAGGTATGTGATATCTGTGAATAAATAATTCATTTTGCACGAGCACACTAAACAAATGAATCAATCACATAAACATGTGTAAGAACAATGTTATAACAGCAATACAATACATCTAGGAGATCATTATAAAAAATCATGTCATTTCGATTTTATCATTCAGCCCATCAGGTATCAAAGTTCTCAAAAAACTTATCCAGTATGTTTCTCTTTGTGCTAAAAAGCGCGTGGCATCAACATGTTGGGACTCCAGCAACCTTTCCAGTACTGTAAATTTTAACTGAGGAATTGTGTGATGCATTTGTTTCCAATGCATTGCCAAACATGATTTCATATTAGCTGTACGTATCATACTTTTGTGCTCTGTCATGTGTATTTTAACTTTTCTCGTGGTGTGTCCTGTGTAAATAGGGTAAAACGGATACCGAGAGGTTTGAGGATATCACTCAGGCCAATGCTATTCACATTTAATAAACCATTAATGGCACGATGGATTGCTATTTTAAATGAATGTTCTCTAGATTTGGTACTTTTAATTATTGAAGAGTTATCGAACGTTTTGAAGGAACTGGAAACCGAGATTGCGGACATGAAATCAGGGTTATCTAAACGGATGGCTGCAGATGAATTAGATAAAATACTAGGTTTTTCTGAAAATACCTGCCTAAAATCAAATTCTTGGTCAATAATCTCCCATCTCCTCAAGATACATTTCTTAATTGCAGTAGCTACAGTAGAGTATTTTAACACAAATACCTCTCTTTTGGAGGAAGATTTAATGGTCTTCTCCAACAGTTTAACTATTGGTATAGAACATGCTTTGACCTTAGCTTTTTCTAATACTTCCTCTGGGTAACCTCTGTGTTTGTACTCCAGACTCATCATCTTAATTTCGTGTATACCATGTGACTCATCTGAACGTATTCTGCGAGCCCTGATAAACTCAGACAATGGAAGATGACTTTTAGGAGACTGTGCATGGAAACTGTCAAAATGAAGTGCGTTGTTCCAATCAGTGGTCTTTTTGTACAGTTTAGTTGTTAATGTGTTCCCTTTCTTTTCAATGCAAATATCCAGATAATTAATCTGCTCTGTACTCATAGTATATGTGAACTTAATCATAGCATGACAATTATTCAATGATTCTAACACATTCAGTAGCCTGTCTTGTGAAGAACCTCTCCACAGTAACAGAATGTCGTATATATACCTCATGTATAATATAAGACCCTCTCTCCATTCAGCTTTACAAAGAATGTGTGTGTCCTCAAATTTGGCCATGAACATATTTGCGTATGTGGGCGCCTTCGTAAAACCCATAGAGGTTCCTGTCTTTTGAAGGTAAAAACTGTCCTTCCAACGAAAATATCCATGATATAAGCAGAAATGCAGTAATTCTAACAAAAATATGTTACGACCCTCCTCATAGGTATGTTTTAGGAGCATCCATTCTGCTGCTTCTAAACCCTCATCATGGGGGATAGAGGTGTACAAAGCTGACACATCTACCGTACATAACCATATTTCGTCAGTTGTTAAAATTTCAATGTCCTGCAGTTTCCTTAAACAGTCTGTTGTGTCCTGCACATAGGACGACCAACTCTGCACTAATGGTTGCATGAAATAATCTAGGTATTTACCCAAATGTTAATGTATAGAACCACATCCTGCCACAATCGGGCGAAACGGGGGGTCTGTCAGGCTCTTGTGCATTTTAGGTAACATATATATGTTGGGTCTTTTAGGGTGTTCAGTGGTAAGATACTTGCTGGTTTGATCATCAATCCACCCTAGTTCCATAGCTTTCTTCAAAATCATAGATAAAATGCATTGAAATTCAATAGTAGGATCAGTATCCAACTGGATATAGGTGTTTGTGTCTTTCACATGTTGTTCTACCTTAAGTAAGTAGTGAGCTGTGTTAAGTACCACTAGTGCCCCTCCTTTATCTGCAGGAACAATTTTGATGTTGTCATTAGTGGCCAGTCTATTCAAAGCTATTGCCTCACTTCGAGACAAATTTCTTCGAATGCCTGAATGGTATTTTAATTTTGACAAATCTTTCTTTATCAATGCCTCAAATAAATCCAAGGATTTGTGAGATGTGGGTGACATAAACGTACTTTTAGGTTTAAACTTCTTTTCTGATTGTGAACTTTCCACTTGTGCTTGAGAATATACCATGACATGATGGAAAAACCACCTCAGCCTTAATTTTCTCATGAATTTAAAGAGAGACACTTCTGTCTCTATTTCATTGCTCTGATAAGTCGGTACAAAGGACATACCTTTATTCAATACGGAACGTTCCACAGTTGTTAATTCAAAATCAGAGATATTCATAATCAGTTCCTCTTGGGGGGTTCCTTCAAGCACCATTTTGCTTTTTTGCGCCCTTGTCCCCTCCTTGTTCGTTTATTCTGGTTTGCGTTGGATCGTCCGGGGGATGGTTTGATATGCGGCCTGATTCTAAAAAAACCTGCTTGGTAGAACCACTAGTTTCTGATGTTGTTTCAATCGTAACCCCTGTTGCTCCCCCTACTGGAGGGCGGGCCGGTAATGTGTCCTGATCTGTAGCTGGACTCTCCTCCGATGTGGTGGCGTCTGGTTTTCTAAACACCCGTCTCTGGGCATAAGTATCAGCCAATGTATAGACCTTATCTAACTTGTAGTCGATCATGTCCCTTTTGAATTTTCTCAATTTTCTCTCATGTACCTCCTTAGTGTGTTCCTCAAGCTTGTCATTTATCTCACGTAGTGTTTTATCTAATTCATCAGCAGTCATCCGTTTAGCTAACTCTGATTTCATGTCCGCAATCTCGGTTTCCAGTTCCTTCAAAACGTTCGATAACTCTTCAATAATTAAAAGTACCAAATCTAGTGAACATTTATTTAAAATAGCAAACCATCGTGTCATAAATGGTTTATTAAATGTGAATAGCATTGGCCTGAGTGATATCCTCAAACCTCTCAGTATCCGCTTTACCCTATTTACACAGGACGCACCACGAGAAAAGTTAAAATACGCATGACAGAGCACAAAAGTATGATACTTACAGCTAATATGAAATTATGTTTGGCAATGCATTGGAAACAAATGCATCACACAATTCCTCAGTTAAAATTTACAGTACTGGAAAGGGTGCTTGAGTCCCAACATGTTGATGCCAAGCGCTTTTTAGCACAAAGAGAGACATACTGGATACGTTTTTTGAGAACTTTGATACCTGATGGGCTGAATGATAAAATCGAAATGACATGTTTTTTATAATGATATCCTAGATGTATTGTATTGCTGTTATAACATTGTTCTTACACATTTTTATGTGATTGATTTGTTTGTTTAGTGTGCTCGTGCAAAATGAATTATTTATTCAAAGATGTCACATACATTTCAGTGTACTTAGGCAAAGGATTTATTAGGCATACAATTTTTCTTTGAATATTTATATAAATATAACGTGGGCAATAATAACACTTGAGATGACAGTTTTCACTTATTATTTTTTATGACAAGTTTTTCACCTTGAGATGGTTGATTAATCATGCCAAGTGTATTGATACATTGGTTATAGTTCGCGCGAGTTTGTATAGAGGGAGCCATGGTGAGTGAGGGTAATGATTGTTTGTGGGAATAGAGTGCGCTTTCTAGTTTTGTTTTCAATTTTGTTCCCCTGCGGAACAGGACATAGATAATAGTAGAGAGCTTATTGGTTGCGCACAGGCTGACGTCACAGACAGGCGGTTCACTGTACTGAGGGCGGTTTGGCAAGATGTAGTCGGAACGCCGAGGGGAATTTGATCGCGGTAAGACGCTGGTAATTATTTACATGTGCGGGCATATGTGTAATTATAATACGTAGTTCATTATTGTGCGGTTTGCAGAGGAGAATTAGTTACACTTGTGTTTATATTATAGATGCAATTTTGACAAGATTTACTGCCATAGTCCATATAGGCATTGGGTGGATGTATAAACGACAAGAGAACGACACAAACAGGAACAGGTATGCTCAGTTTGGAATATTGTGTAAATAATGAGGCAATGAAATACAATTTAGGCGTAATCACACATAGCAACATGATTTATGTTTTTCATACATTTTCGCCCATGTTGGACATATCGAGTTTTGGTCACATCATAATAGTGATGTTTTTTTCAAGCACATAGGTATGTAGATTTTCTGGAACTGATATAGGTGGTTTTCATCACAAAATTTTGTTCACTATTCTAGAACAATCACTACACATGTAATCACAGGGCTATAAAGGTATTTGTGAAGATCCATGTTGCACGAGAATAATAAACAAAAAGGATCACATGCATGCTGGGACCGGCTGGGTCTATACCTTTTTTGCATACATTGTATTATTGTTTGAATTACAAGGGAATGTTTTTGTTGATTACAGTAATCCCCCTGATGAAGGTATTATACCGAAATGCATTGGGCATTGTATTGACCAGTGAATGAACTTCGGGAAATCAAATGGACTTAGGTTTATGAACTTGAATTGTTTTGGACACTCAAGAAAGAAGAATTAAATGCAAACAATGAAGACTTCATTTTGAATTAGATATGGTTTATTTATATTGTTTGTCATTTGTAAATATGTTTGATAAGATTTGATGTACAGATATTATCTGATGAATTCTAAATAGTGATGAATAAGATTTGTTAAGCATTAGGGCACCATAGTAGGCCAGTGAACAGTGCGTCTCAACCGAGAGGTTTTCAGTTTTATGGACATATATAGGACCTGGTAGGGTTCAACCAGGATTTGAGACAGCACCAGTATACATTTGAAGTAAATATTGAGAAGAGGATCAAGAAAGGGTAAACTAGGGAGTGCAGGTTGTCCTATTTTTATCAATTTTGTACTTACTGACTCCATTACAAGACAACCAGCACCCACTCAAACATGGATTTTGAAGCAATAGCACACTTGACTACTAATCAAGCAGAGGTGAAAGGTTATACACCTGAAGAAGCAGAAAACATTTATTCTCTAATCAAAGAGACTAGGGATTTTCAGGCCAGACCAGGCACTACGATACAACTCATTAAGCAGCTGCAATACACATTAAGGAAGGAAATTAATCAGAGGCTTCACGCCACCACTCTCATTCAGTACCATAGGGTAAAGCGGATACCGAGAGGTTTGAGGATATCAGTCAGGCCAATGCTATTCAAATTCAATAAACCATTTATGACACTATGGTTTGATATTTTAAATAAATGTTCTCTAGATTTGGTAATTTTAATTATTGAAGAGTTATCGACCGTTTTGAAGGAACTGGAAACCGAGATTGCAGACATGAAATCAGAGTTATCTAAACGGGTGACTGCAGATGAATTAGATAAAACCCTACGTGAGATAAATGACAAGCTTGAGGAACACTCTAAGGAGGTACATGAGAGAAAATTGAGAAAATTCAAAAGGGACACGATCGACTACAAGTTAGATGAGGTCTATACATGGGCTGATACTTATGCCCAGAGACTGGTGTTTAGAAAACCAGACGCCACCACATCGGAGGAGAGTCTAGCTACAGATCAGGACACATTACCGACCCGCCCTCCAGTAGGGGGAGCAACAGGGGTTACGATTGAAACAACATCAGAAACTAGTGGTTCTACCAAGCAGGCTTTTTTAGAATCAGGCCGCACATCAAACCATCCCCCGGACGATCCAACACAAACCAGAATAAACAAACAAGGAGGGGACAAGAGCGCAAAAAAGCAAAAGGGTGCTCGAAGGAATCCCAAGAGGAACTGATTATGATCATCTCTGATGTTGAATTAACAACTGTAGAATGTTCCGTATTGAATAAAGGTATGTCCTTTGTACCGACTTATCGGAGCAATGAATTAGAGACAGAAGTGTCTCTCTTTAAATTCATGAGAAAATTAAGGCTGAGGTGGTTTTTCCATCATGTCATGGTAGATTCTCAAGCACAAGTGGAAAGTTCACAATCGGAAAAGAAGTTTAAACCTAAAAGTACGTGTATGTCACCCACATCTCACAAATCCTTGGATTTATTTGAGACATTGATAAAGAAAGATTTGTCAAAATTAAAATACCATTCAGGCAAACGAAGAAATTTGTCTCGAAGTGAGGCAATAGCTTTGAATAGACTGGCCACTAATGACAACATCAAAATTGTTCCTGCAGATAAAGGAGGGGCACTAGTGGTACTTAACACAGCTCACTACTTACTTAAGGTAGAACAACATGTGAACGACACAAACACCTATATCCCGTTGGATACTGATCCTACTCTTGAATTTCAACGTATTTTATCTATGATTTTAAAGAAAGCTATGGAACTAGGGTGGATTGATGATCAAACCAGCAAGTATCTTACCACTGAACACCCTAAAAGACCCAACATATATATGTTACCTAAAATGCACAAGAGCCTGACAGACCCCCCGTTTCGCCCGATTGTAGCAGGATGTGGATCTATACATGAACTTTTGGGTAAATACCTAGATTATTTCATGCAACCATTAGTGCAGAGTTGGTCGTCCTATGTGCAGGACACAACTGACTGTTTAAGGAAACTGCAGGACATTGAAATGTCAACAACTGACGAAATATGGTTATGTATGGTAGATGTGTCAGCTTTGTACACCTCTATCCCCCATGATGAGGGTTCAGAAGCAGCAGAATGGATGCTCCTAAAACATACCTATGAGGAGGGTCGTAACATATTTCTGTTAGAATTAATGCATTTCTGCTTATATCATGGATATTTTCGTTGGAAGGACAGTTTTTACCTTCAAAAGACAGGAACCTCTATGGGTTTTATGGGGGCGCCAACATACGCGAATATGTTTGTGGCTAAATTTGAGGACGCACACATTCTTGGTAAAGCTGAATGGAGAGAGGGTCTACTATTATACATGAGGTACATAGACGACATTCTGTTACTGTGGAGAGGTTCACAAGACAGGCTAATGAATGTGTTAGAATCATTGAATAATTGTCATGCTATGATTAAGTTCACATATACTATGAGTACAGAGCAGATTAATTATCTGGATATTTGCATTGAAAAGAAAGGGAACACATTAACAACTAAACTGTACAAAAAGGCCACTGATAGGAACAACGCAGTTCATTTTGACAGTTTCAATGCACAGTCTCTTAAAAATCATCTTCCATTGTCTCAGTTTATCAGGGCTCGCAGAATATGTTCAGATGAGTCACATGATATACACGAAATTAAGATGATGAGTCTGGAGTACAAACACAGGGGTTACCCAGAGGAAGTATTAGAAAAAGCTAAGGTCAAAGCATGTTCTATACCAAGAGTTAAACTGTTGGAGGAGACCATTAAATCTTCCTCCAGAAGAGAGGTATTCGTGTTAAAATACTCAATTCCGCGGTTAAAATGTACAGTACTGGAAAGGCTGCTTGAGTCCCAACATGTTGATACCACACGCTTTTTAGCACAAAGAGAGACATACTGGATACGTTTTTTGAGAACTTTAATACCTGATGGGCTGAATGATAAAATTGAAATGACATGTTTTTTATAATGATCTCCTAGATGTTTTGTATTGCTGTTATAATATTGTTCTTACACATGTTTATGTGATTGATTTGTTTGTTTAGTTATCTCGTGCAAAATGAATTATTTATTCACAGATATCACATACCTTTCAGTGGACTTAGACAAGGGATTTATTAGGCATACAATTTTTCTTTGAATATTTTTATAAATATAACGTGGTCAATAATAACACTTGAGATGACAGTTTTCACTTATTAGTTTTTTATGACATGTTTTTTACCTTGAGATGGTTGATTAATCATGCCGAGTGTATTGATACATTGGTTATAGTTCTCGCGAGTTTGTATAGAGGGAGCCATGGTGAGTGAGGGTAATGATTGTTTGTGGGAATAGAGTCCGTTTTCTAGTTTTGTTTTCAATTTTGTTCCCGGCGGAACAGGACATAGATATTAGTAGAGAGCTTATTGGTTGTGCACAGGCTGACGTCACAGACAGGCGGTTCACCGTACTGAGGGCGGTTTGGCAAGACGTAGTCGGAACGCCGAGGGGAATTTGATTGCGGTAAGACGCTGGTAATTATTTACATGTGCGGGCATATGTGTAATTATAATACGTAGTTCATTAGTGTGTGGTTGGCAGAGGAGAATTAGTTACACTTGTGTTTATATTATAGATGCAATTTTGACAAGATTTACTGCCATAGTCCATATAGGCATTGGGTGGATGTATAAACGACAAGAGAACTACACGAACAGGAACAGGTATGCTCAGTTTATAATATTGTGTAAATAATGAGGCAATGAAATACAATTTAAGCGGAATCACACATAGCAACATGATTTATGTTTTTCATACAGTTTCGGCCATGTTGGACATATCGAGTTTTGGTCACATCATAATAGTGAAGTTTTTTTCAAGCACATATGTATGTAGATTTTCTGGAACTGACATAGGTGGTTTTCATCACACAATTTTGTTCACTATTCTAGAACAATCACTACACATGTAATCACAGGGCTATAAAGGTATTTGTGAAGATCCATGTTGCACGAGAATAATAAACAAAAAGGATCACATGCATGCCGGGACCGGCTGGGTCTATCCCTTTATTTTATACATTGTATTATTGTTTGAATTACAAGGGAATGTTTTTGTTGATTACAGTAATCCCCCTGATGAAGGTATTATACCGAAATGCATTGGGCATTGTATTGACCAGTGAATGAACTTCGGGAAATCAAATGGACTTTGGTTTATGAACTTGAATTGTTTTGGACACTCAAGAAAGAAGAATTAAATGCAAACAATGAAGACTTCATTTTGAATTAGATATGGTTTATTTATATTGTTTGTCATTTGTAAATATGTTTGATAAGATTTGATGTACAGATATTATCTGATAATTTCTAAATAGTGATGAATAACATTTGTTAAGCATTAGGGCACCACAGTGGGCCAGTGAACAGTGCATCTCAACTGACAGGTTTTCTGTTATAAGGTGTGGGACACCATGGAAAAGTGGCACACAAACACAAGGATATTTGCATAGCAGCATGTCACACGTGTATGGAAAGGAAGGAGTGTCTGGTTACTCATGGGTCACTGCTAGGAAATGGGTAACCAATCACTTAATATGACGGCCACAGGATCAGGCACCAAAAGGCCAAGTGGGGCAGAGGACAAACAGCATCAGCATGTGTTGCATGACCGTTGTGGGTATTAAGCTAAAACAATACATACACAAGCATATTTGTCAATCACATAATGAACCATGACGTATTACAAACACCATGCATGTTCCCCCACTACACATAACCACAATCATTGTAAAGTATGCCATAGATGAGGCATGCATACTAGAAAAACACCTGCGGTGACAGTAATGGGGCACAATGTACACTTAGTAATATTTTAAAACAGAAATGGTTCAAGTTTGTTCTGAGGCCATGCTGCTTTAGGCAATGTACATGGCCAGTGGCATTGCTCAGAAGGAAATAACTGTAATGCAATGAGGGTACCTGTAATGCTGCTGAAACTATCTCCACACAACTGCCAGGGACAGTTGGTACCTTTGATCCTCAGAATTGTGCGATGCTGATAGGGGTCCATATCCAGATAGCCCCTTGGTCTGAGTATGAATGACAGACTCTAAAGGGTGATCAGGCGAGGGAAGGAGAGGATGGGAACAGCATAGAGGGAGATCTGAAACAAAGGGAAACAAGCATAACAATTCAACACTTCTTGGCACTGAATCACTTTATACTCATGATGTATACTGTAACAGTTACACCTGTGTACTTTAACCACAGCCACTGTATCCAATTTGTCAGCACAGGTTTTGAAATGATACTACATCTGAGGTTTTAACAGGGACACATAAAAGGATTGCAGAGTTTGTCTCCTAAATGAAGGGGGTTTAACGATCACCAGGCTGCTTCAACGCAAATAGAACCATGCGCTGACAAACTTACTCACAGTGTATGAATGTGGCTCAAAAAATACAGTGAATTCAAAGTGTAGCAGTGCTACTCACACAAATCAAATAACTGTAGTCACCTGCTATAGCCGTACTTAGCTAATGCAATGAGGAAGGGGATTGTTTAAACACAAGGAAGCCTAGCAAGATCCAATCATTGGCTCTACAAACTGTGCCTTACAATGCCAAACATGACAAGCAGGTGTGATCAAACTCTACTGAGAGTAATGAGGAACAAACACAGTACACCACCCCTACCGTGACCAGGAGCAGCACGGCACAAGAGTTTGCTGCGATTAACATCAACCGACTGGTGTAACAGAAGTGTTTACATTAGCAACACCACTACGTTGCTACGTCATCAGTGCAACATTCCTGGAATCATGGGAATAGAAAGTTTACATCAAGTTACCAAGAAGGCTTGCAAAGCAGTGTTCTCCACCGGCACTGATGTAGCGACCGGAGAGTGACATTACATACTGGCACATGGGGCATTGCATCCTTACGAACAGACTCACTGGACAGTTGTCAGAACATGTGGTACATACAGCGGTCCACACCTTCACAACATGTGAATAGGTAAACCAAACTGTACTGGCCCACAACATAAATGTGACGAGCCAAACACACAGTGAGGTTGCAATTCCACACAGAGCCTGTGGTTGTGATGTCACACACAATGTAAACCGGTGACATCCGCAATGTATCAGGACCATGGTTTACACACATTGATGTATTCACCAGAGTCATCAATCAACAACAGATGACTGATAAGAAGGGTGACTGTCCAGTCATGGGAGTGTTGCAACAGGCATCTTGATCCATATTAATGACACATGTATGTATGCTTCAACAACAACAAGCACAGAAACAGTTCCCACACCAATGCTGAGCAACCCAAAAAAGCATGTTTAGATATCTTACACAAACTGACATTTCCACATGTCTGTGCATGGAACGCAGATTCGACACACGTTGCAATCATCAGGATCAATAGCAGGAGTGCCAAGATGACACGAACAGACAACAGGCAGAGTGACCTGGGAAAGACAGGCACACAAGGGGACACATTAATAAGAATTGCATACAGACATGGTCATGTGAAAATACATCACAATGTAGTACACATGTACATTACAAATTCACTCACTGCACATATGCGTGTTTCATGACATCACTTGTGTGACACATCACAACAAACATCAACGTTTTTTCGCATACAGTCAGCTGGACACCCAGTATGCAACACATGACACAAGCTTGCACACAACTACCCAGTCACTTACCATTAAGAGAAGAAGTTGCGTATGAGCTGACTCTGGATATCATCCTCCTTCTCCTCCTCACTTTCATCGTGCCCAAGCCCTTCATCCGCAACAGGTAGATGTTCCAGCTCATCAGGATCCAGGATGAGTGGTACGGCCTACTCAACTGCCATGTTGTGCAGCATGCAGCACACAATGAAGATGTTACATACCTTGACCGGGGCGTATGAGAGGGATCTGCCGGTGTTATCAAGGCACCAGAATCGGCTCATCAGGAGTCCAAATGTTCGCTCAATCACGCGCCTGGTCGGCCCGTGTGCATTGGTGTACTGGTGGTCTGCAGCTGTCCTTGGGTTGTGGAGCGGTGTCATGAGCCACGGCACGTTGGGATATCCTGCATCTCCTACAAATATACAGCGTGTTGAAATTTGGGTAAAGCAATTTCATCAGAGCAAACAAAAAATTATACATACATGACAAACAGAGTATACTCACCAACAAGACATGCCCGATCGTTGCGCAGCTGCAGCATCATCTATGGTACCCTGGTACACCTCATGATGAATGCATCATGGCATGATCCTGGAAAACGTGCACAAACATTGGAAATAAGCATGTTAGCAAGACACACCACAAGGGCATTTATTGAGTGATAGTGCTTCCTATTGCGGTAGGCCTGTGGTGGCACCAAACCCACATGTGTACCATCAATGGACCCAATGACATGTGGCATCCCTCCCAGGGCAAAGAATTCACCCTTGACATCTCTCAACTCTTCAGGGTTTGGAAATTTGATGAATTCTTCAATGTGGTCTAACATGGCAGCTAAGACATCATGTAGGACATGGCTGAACATGGTTTGGGACATACCCCCCACATCTGCAATGGTAACTTGAAACATACCTGTGGCAAAAGAATGTAGGGCGGCCATCACCTTTAGCTTTGTTATCAGCGCGGTTGGATACCTGTGTCGCGGTTGGAGATGTGGTTCCAGCTTGTCCGTCAAGTTCTGAATCAAATCTCGAGCGAATCTGTTACAACGGATGCTATCATGTTCCCTCATGGTCTCCAAGTCGAGAAAAGGCCTTGGTAGAGGCGATGCCCTGCAGGACATAGTGTGGAAGAATGGAGAACAACTGTCAGCTAAAAACAAATCCAATGTACATAGCACATGCAACACTGATACTACACATCAAGGTACTATGGTGCTTGGTGTAAGCAATACATCCTGGACACATATGCCAGCTTCCTGGCACTTCAAAAATAACCAAGATACATCTGTAGTTTTTTGAAAAACATTACATGCACACAAAAAGACTGCTGGGCTGCTCTGAGTGAGCAGAGCAAGATATCACTGGAGTGACACACATCACTAGACCTGCATTAGAAGGTTGTCATCCCATAAAGACAGCTGACTGCAAGGCACAGACCCAGGTCACATGTAATATCTATTGGACATATCATACAACTTGCTAATGAGGTGTGTATGTGACAACGCAACACCACAGCAATTGTCACGATGCAGACATATATGCTTGGGGATCAATGATGTATGATGCCATCATACCCAAAAGCCATTGAAAAAGCACATGTGCCATGGTGTGCGTACATGCAAAAACATTTCAGTCAAAACACAGACCCATTATAGATGCACCAACAGCAGATGCATTATACGGAACCCAAACTGAAAAATTAATCTTCAAAATTACACACACATTACATTGTTACATAGGGACCTGATGAGCGCTAAATTGACAAGTGAGAAATTGCCACGGTCCCTGGCATCATGAGACAGGTCCCAGAAGTGATGACTGTGCAATCCCAGTGTTTATGTGCATGACAACATGTGCATGATGATACCAATGGTACAAGTTGAAAGGTGATGTGTACCACCTAGTGCCCCATCACACAACACATGTGTCAACAGGTCATCACACATCAATTGTGCAACATGAACTGATATGCTGTGCTATATCAGTGCCTGGCACACCTAGGGCCTGCTCATGTAAGTATGAAATGAGAAGAACTTGATAGACATCCTTGTGTTAACCGTACTGCTACATCCCTGCCATGTGTGCGCCTCGTATCACTATTGTAATGCTGCCATACGTGAGCGTGTGCAACGTACCATCCCCCTGCTTTGACTCCAGCATGTGAAACGCACTGTGTAAAACGCATCATACCCCTGCATTCAAATCAGCGTGTGAAATGCACTGTGTAAAACGCATAGTACCCCTGCATTCACATCAGCGTGTGAAACGCACTGTGTAAAATGCATCGTACCCCTGCATTCACATCAGCGTGTGAAACGCACTGTGTGAAACGCATCGTTTCACTATTGTAATGGTGATATACGCAAGCGAACCGTACCCCGACATTGTGTGCATGCGTGCGCATCATTTCACGATTGTAATGGTGCCATACGCGAGCGAACCGTACCCCGACATTGCGTGCGTGTGTGCGCATCGTTTCACTATTGTAATGGTGCCATACGCGAGCGAACCATACCCCGACATTGCGTGCATGTGTGCGCATCGTTTCACTATTGTAATGGTGCCATACGCGAGCGAACCGTACCCCGACATTGCGTGCGTGTGTGCGCATCGTTTCACTATTGTAATGGTGCCAAACGCGAGCGAACCGTACCCCGACATTGCGTGCGTGTGTACGCATCGTTTCACTATTAAAAAACTGGCATACGCAAAACTCACCGTACTTGTGTGTGGATCCCAAAGAAGACATGGGGGACACCCAGGCTACGAGTAGTAGGCCCAGAATGCAGGCTGGTTGTCATTGATACTGAGATTTGAGTGTGTGCTACAGGTGTCCTGCAAAAGTTAGTTGGGCAAAACTATCCAGTGTTGCAATGTTGTTGTGGAGCTGAAGCTATAATTGTGAACCAGGCAAATGTGTGTCAGGGCCTTATGTTGAAAGTGATTGAATGAAACGTAGGATGCTAAGTAATGTGGCCTATCACACTGTACTCCTGATACTGAAAGCCCCTCAGCAGCATTGATTTAAGGCTACATGTGTCAGTGAGAGAGCACTTGCCTGCACAACATTAAAGTGGACCACACTGCTGCTGTCTCTGCATTCCCTGGACTCTGATTCTACTGACCATGGAGAGGGCACCTGCATTCAGTGAGGAGATGAACCAGGCCCTGCTGGATGCCCTCCAACCAAACTACAGCAAACTGTATGGGAGACCAGGGGAGCAGGTGAGTGATGACTGCACTAGCTTTGACTGTGCACCTGTTGTGTGAGTGTCACTACAGCCATTGTGCATTTGTGGATCAGACATGCAATGTGTTTTGGCAGTGAGTGCAGGGTATGTACATTGTGTTGTCTCCCATGCAGAGCATCTTGTAGTAAAAGTGTGTTTACTCCTTACTTGCATTATGGTAACTGTGACATTCAATGCATACTGATTTACACATTCTGCTGTGGCACACCGTGCATGCTTTTTTGGCATGATTTAAAAAACTGTAATAGTGTTCACCCCAGAGTGACAGCTGAATGTACTCACTGATGTTTATGGTTATTTTTGACCTGTGGTGATTTTGTACATATGCTGTATTTGAACTCATGGACATTGAAGAGTGTGAATGTTCCTTGTCACCTGGCTGAGTGTGTATGTGATGTTTTGCACCACAGCTGCATGGCGTATGCAGCAGCTCTAGCCATCTGATGAGACAAGTATGCAGTGTTGTGTGCGTGACTTGCACAGTTAGCCCAACACCTGTGGCACCTCTTTGTCAAGTGTGACTGTGATGTATTCCTATAGGTACTGTATCGATTCCCCTATTCCTGACCCTGGTCTGGTTAATAATTAACTAGCAGCCAGCCAACGGTGCAAAAACCATTATCTGATTAAGCCACACCACGGCACAGAAGCGCGTTATCTGATTAGGTCATAACGCATGCCATCTAATTAGACAAGCGATATTCCTCCAGCCCCTGATAAGGCATACGAAGTTCTCAAAACAAATCAAACCTACAGCGACCTGGGAAATTCCCATAGCCATTGTTTTGATTTCACAGAGAACTTCAGCAAAAGAATGTGCGAACGAGCCCGTTCATATGACATCCTTATTGACGTATATATGTCCATCCTTACGTCAATCTCGGCACCTTTCAGGTATAAATATTACCGACATTGCCTTAAGCAAACACATGCGGTGGTGACGAGATCGGAGCAGCGAGACGTGCCGAGGAGCCCAGCAGAGAGCGAAGCCCACAGGCGCTGCCCCGCCTTCCTGACTTGCTGAGAACGAGACGCTGCCTTTCTCCTGCTGAGAAATCCAGCTCCGGCGCTTCCAAGCAGCCCTCGCAGGCAGCTGGAATATCAAGACCTGGGATAAGAGATACCAGCCCTCCATCATTCTAGATCTCAGGTACAGAACTGAATAACCCCTGGCAGAGAATTCTCGAATCAGTCCCTTGGCAAACAAACTTAACTTAAACTGCTACTTATCTACTCCCGCCCACGTATTAGGCTTAGATCAGGTACACTGGGGTAGGCGTGGTTAGAAGCACCAGTTGAGTATGATTAGTCAAATGTATATATGTATGTATCTATTTTATCCATTTTAAAGTATCATATGGTTTAGAAACCATATCAATGCTTTTACAGTATTATTTTATAATTATGTCTTTACTGTATGCACTTTACTTAACTATAAGTATTACAATAATAGCGATTCATTTCTCTTGTATGAGAAAGGAGACTGACCAATAAATAACATCTTTTATTGAACACGCCCGTCTTTTCCTTTTCTCTACAATCTGGTGAAACTAAGAATGCACTGAACTGACTGAGTAAAATAAGTTGTCTTTTGTTTTCACACGACTCTAGAGATACACTCTTGATTAGGGGAGAGCAAAGTTGTCATGTTCCATGGTTGTCAGAAACTAAATCCCTTCTTGTCTATCCAGGGAGGTTAAAATCCTCCTTGCCTATTCGAGAAAGTTTCTAGTGAACTCTGAGCTAGCTGGCAAACACAAAACTTTAAGTCTAATATCGTCGGTAGAAGACCTAGTTAACCTCTGCCCTAGGTCTATACTATTGAAGATATTATTCCAATGCGCAGAGCCTATTGGGATGATAGGAACTACACTACATGGCGCCCAACGTTTGGATAGGCGATAAAACTAACGCAAGACATTAGAGTAACTCAGTCGTGCTTTTTCATACAGAACCCCTTTTTTCCCATAATACTCCAAAGACGTCTGGAGTGGGTGAAAGGTCATATCCGCCAAACCTCGCAGGAGGAGACTCCTATGTATGGTTCTTGGTTTATTCAACGTTGAAGGATACACTGTTCCAAAATATTGTGCATCTAATCTTTGTTTCCATAGAAACCTGATCTGCAAACAAACAGAATAACCTTCCTGTCAGTAAAATGACAGAAAGTGAAGAAGAAAGGGAGACAGTTAGACTAGCAGCTGAACTCCTAGTAGCAGACAATACTCTGCTGGAAAATGACCCAGATGCAATACTCATCCCGGTCAACATAAGGAAATCTATAACCCTAAAACTTATAGAAAATGGACTGACACCAAGAGGTGGTACAGTCATATTCGTAATTGAGGCACACGAATATCGGCAGACAGAGGCATTCTATTCATGGATAAACATTCCAGCAGCAAACGCTGTAACAAAGGACTTCCACTATTACAAAATAGAGGAACCTCCTAGTGAGTACACTCCTTTCGAGGAAGTGGAAATACCACTCAAATTCCAAGAGCACCTGCTCTTGTTTCATGGCGCCCTAAAACATAATAATCACATCACCAGGCTCGGTCCACTAGGTAGACCAGGAGCAACGTGGCCGGTCCTAGCCGGATATACACCACATCCAGACATTGAAGAAATGCCTGCACCAGAGCTTTTAGCACAGCTAAAACAATTAATAAAAATACATAGACAATTAGTCCAATATGTAATGCGGACTTCAACAATCCAACCAGCAATTAAAATTCCACAGCTGACCACTCATCAGGGGAACACAAATAAAATTACACCTCAGAACATACAGTCCTGTCTAGGTAAAGTACCCGCAAAACGGAAACAAATTCCTTTCTGGCTAGCACAAAAAAATCACTCAAATAGAGGCGGTGTTTCCAGATACCACCCCTGTTGAAAAACATAGGATTCTGACTATCTGTCTCCCAATGGGAATCGCACCACATGTGGAGGACTGTGACACTTGGGGAACAGTCTTTGCTTCCATTTACACAAAAACACATGGTGTACCATCCATGTCAGTAATACCAGATGTGCTAAAACAGATTCAAGATGAATACGGTCCAGAACCCGCTTTAACTCTCGGTATGAAACTACTGAAAGATTTCAAGCAGGTCTCTGCAATATTATTAGCCAACATAAAGGGAGAAGCAGCAAATGTGGCGATTCGCCAGAGGTTAAAAGAGACAAATATAGCAGACCAACCATCTGAAATTGCCAGAATCATAGAAAAATCCTATGAAGAACTAGGAAGAGATAGTTTGGGTGGAATACCAGTGAAATCTCAACTAGTTGAAAGTCCTGAAAAAGTATTTATAAAAAATAATTTAAACACTCAAAAAAAGAGCTGGGATGGAAATAAGCAATCCAATCCTAAAGAAAAAAGATTCCAGTCCAGAGGAAGGTCTCCTCGGCGGAGAGAAAGATCTCCTGATCAAGGATGCAAGTCTCCCCAAAGGGAGCCCTCTGTGAAAAAATACAACCTTAGAAATAGGGATAATATAAAAAAACCTGATAGATATCAAGATATTGATACACGTCCCTCTCAATCTTTTCAGACTTCCTCGCAGAAATCGGAAAGAAGAGGACGATCAGAACACAGGGAAGAGCACGTCAAGTCCAAAGACAAAGAACCTGCTCATCAGAATAAAAAATTACAATTTCCAAAAAAGAAGGTAGCCAGTATTAAAGTAATTAACAATGCCGAGAATACTGAGGACACAGCTGAAAAACGGAGAGTGGGCTCAGACAATGCTAGACAGCGCAGCAGAAGTGAGCATAGCTCGCAAAGTCCTTATGAATCATCTGGAGACAGTGGACACGAATGAATACATGCAGGTGGAAACTGCAGATACCAGAGTTAGCAAACCTCATAAAATATATGAAATAACATTGCGTATAGAGGGGGATAAGACTAGAAAAATAAGGGGTCTATTTTGGGATAATCTCTCCAAGGGCTATGACATCCTTCTAGCTGAACGAGACTGGCCTCCAGAGTTTGTCAGGGAGTGCCCACATGGCGAAGAAATAATTATGCCTGCCTTCTCAAACCATATTCCAATTCATAAAAAATATACACTTGCAAGAAAGTGGGCAGTAGCTCAAGCCCCTGCCTTATATAAAAATCATGTGGGATGGGATGAGGACTCTCCTCCTCACAAAATCCAGTTAAAATCACAACCTACTGCACAGAGGCAGTACCCGATTAAGCAAGAAGCTAAAAAACAGGTAAAAGAGATCCTAGATCAACTTGAATACCAGGGGGTGATTGAAACTTGCACCTCACAAATGAACAACCCTTTGTTTCCTGTCTCCAAACCAGACAATTCATATCGTCTTGTTTTGGACTACAGACACCTTAACTCATGTTGCAAAACATTTGCAGTACAAAACTCGCATAGTGCTGCACTAATGAATAACATAGTGCGCAAAAAATACAAAACCACATTAGACATTTCTAATGGATTCTTTTGTCAAAATAAAGCACCAGAGAGCAGATATTTGACGGCGTTCTCAATAAATGGCACGCAAAAAAATTTCTGTTGTTTGCCTCAGGGGTTCAAGAACAGCCCAGGATTATTCTCAGCGAGAGTAACTGAATTACTACAAACATATGATGACGAGGCATTATCTAATGTCGACGACATCTATCTAACAGATGATGACTTGGATACTCACTTGAAGAGAGTGAACACCATAATACTTGGGTTCGCAGCAGAGGGTTACAAATTCAACTTTAAAAAGTCAAGGATTTCCCATCTAACAGTCCTGTTTTTAGGATATGAACTATCAAGTGAAGGCAAAAGCCTGGCTGACAATTTCCTAGAGAAATGTGCAGTAATCCAAGCACCTAGAACACTGAAAAACTTACAATCAATTCTAGGCTTCCTAAATTTCGGAAGAACTTACATTATAAATTATGCAGAAAGAATTAAACCTCTCTATGATCTAATAAAACCAGATTTTAAAAGAATCAACTGGACTCAAAAACACACAGAAATTTTGAGATCTTTACAAACAGATATGTTAATTAAAACAAAATTACAAACACGTGACAACACACGCAACCTTGTGATTCGAGTCATCCCAGGAAGATGCGGATTCACATACCTGACCTCTAATGAGGGAGAGAAGGTACCAATAGCATACAAATCACACTTGTACACAAAAGCTGAAATGAAATTTAGCCCAACGGAAAAAATTCTGACCGCGGTACAGACTGCTGTAGCAAAGGAGCGGGCCCTAGCACAGGGTAAACGAATAATCATCGTGACGCCTATACCAGCCCTAGAGGCGGTAACCAAGGCAAGCATTCCGAATGCTAAAGCACTCCATCCGAGGTGGATACAGTGGGCTAACTCTCTTGCTGCAACAGACGTGGTATACGAATTTGATCCAAATTTAAAAACACAAGAATTTCTCCAATATGAATTCGAATGTCCTCCGCCGACCGAAATTCTGCCTCTAGAACACTACGGCTGTATAATATATACAGACGGATCAGCACAACCCGCAGTGGGGGGTAAGCAAGCCTACAGTGCTGCGTGCGCGATTGTTAAAGGTCGCTGGCACGAAGGAATATTTAAACCTGTGGTCACTAAAACGCAATCTCTAGGAGACTGTACAGCTCAAAGAGCAGAACTACTGGCATTCAAGATGGCGCTTGAAAATACCGATCGAGAATTCCCCACACTTATTGTGTGCGATTCGTATTACTGCGTTCAATCTTACAATGAATACTTGCAGATCTGGGTTCAGAATGGTTTTAAAGATGCAAAAGGTGGCACAATCAAACATAAAATGCTTTGGGAACAAGTAGTTCTTTTGCAAAAGGAACTACAAAAGACTCACGTGATACATACACTGAGTCATCAACGTGATGGCGTTCACGTTGCAGGGAATTCATTGGCTGACGAAGCAGCGAAGGCAGCCGTGCAAACGGCTTCCGTAGCTGCTATCACCCGGTCAAAAACAAAAATAGACAGCGAAATATTACAGGCTGTCAGCGCTACAGTAAAAGATGCGATAGAAACACTCCCGAAAGGCTTTCCAGTAAAGTACTCATACATAACTGATGCAAATAATTTTCCGTTTGCTCGAATCCCTGGAGTGGGGGATAGGGCAATTCCAAACATGGAACATAGGTTAGGACTCATTATAGCGGCACACGAAGGACTCGCTTCTATACATGCTGGCGTGTCAGCCACAGTGTCATTATTAAAACAGAGATACTGGTGGCCACAAATGAGAAGACAAACAAGGAAATATGTTCTAGAATGTGAAATATGTCAAAGAATGAAAGTATCAACAGTGAAACGACCAGCACAGACGCACCTTCTAATCTCAGATAAACCATTAGCCTGTGTTTACCTAGACCACTGTGGTCCCTTACAAAGGGATGGTAACTATAAATATATCTTGGTCGCAGTGGATTCATGCACGAGATTCATTTGGTTGTGGCCCCAGCGATCGGCTGACGCCAGAACTGTTATAAAAGATTTGCAAGTCTATAATGGCATATACGCTAGAAGCATGCTACGTTTTGAATAATGTATTCCCTTTAGCCCTCAGGCTTATAGGGAAGCATGGCCAAATGAGCATTGCATAGCAGGACTCTTCTCACTTCCTTCCTGAGGGATACGGGATGGTGTAAAGAAAAAACCAAGACGTAAAGCAATCTATAACGGAAAAGGTATTAGGTTCGGGAGCTGGGTGGCTCAAACATTTAATAAGTGTCCAACGTAGTCTGAATAACCTGCCAAGAATTTCTCTAAAAGGGTTCAGTCCGTACGAACTATTGTTCGGGACTAGAATGATGATCCAAGATCTTGATAGTCAGACTTCAGTGGTTAAAGACAAAAGCTTTGATATCAAAGATCGTTTGGCTATTTTACAGGACTTAAATGAAACAAGAAAAGACCTGAGCAACATAAAGTTGAAACAACAGCCAACAACCACTGAAGAGAAACCACCTGTCCCAGCAAGGCCTGTCTGGATTCCAAAAGTCGGGGATCTAGTCAGAGAGAAGATCGCGGTAAAGAAGGAATTTGGGCCTTCTTACAGAAAAGCAGTTCCTGTCTTGTCTGTCAACGGGACAAGATCAGTAGTACTACCGCCCCTTGCTGGTAAAAAGGAGAACCGAGTTGTATCCATCGACCTGCTTAAACCACAATCATGTGGCCGATAACAAACAGTAGGCCAAGTGGACTCCCAAGAAGTAGCAGAACACCAATGTTTGCTACGAATACAGAGGCTCAAACTGGAAGACTGATCACATTAGGAAAATCTACAGTGAATCAACAAGGACTATGCAACAAAGCAATGGAACTTGAACCTCTTAAAACCCAAATCAAAGCTTTTCATCAAGAAACAACAACCTATGATGATGTAACTGCAGACTTTGCTAATGAAACAAAGCAAAATCCAAAAGCAATTGGAACAATTGACAGAACAGCATCCGGCTACTTCATCAACTTCGATGATTCATCTGAAGACCTGAGTGAAGCAAAGAAACAGCCATCAACAAAAACTTTTAAAGACAAAGCTAAGGAACTTTTTCAACAGCTGAAAGAAACCTATCTGATTTCTCCATGGATTGAATTTTGGGTGGCCTTAGGTGCATTTATCCTCATTCTTTGGCTCATCATGGTACTATGCTTGGGACATTTCATTGAAGGAAAATATGCTAAAATGGACACAGCAAGCCAGAAAATAAACTTGGTCCTTAAACCACACACATCTTCACACATCGAGAAAAGAAAACTTTCTTCAGTGAACTTCACAGCCAATCCTATACCAGGCGGTGTAGCATGGGACAAAACTGATTATGAAATCTATGGTCCGGTTGAAATCCTGAAGTATCCACACCAATTCAAGATCTCATTGAGTGACTTTGTAAAACCGAGCTCATTTGCTGATGATTGGGACTTTGAAAGTATTAATGATATGATGTCTGATTTGTGATGTCTGCTAAATTTACAGAACAATATTTATTTGCAGGGTTCGTCTAATTATGATCAGATGTTCTGCTACAACCACTATGGTAACCATTATCTACATAAATCTGCTCAACCTAGAAATGTTTTAAATTATAACCAATGGGAACATTGTGCTACTCCTCCAAAAGACAGCTCAAAAACATTTTATGATAAATATTCATACTTTTCAGAGTTTAACACAAGTAATGCAGAAACATTTTATTTCAAATTGTCAAATAAGACAGGTATGAAGACCATGCTTACAAACACAAAATTGATATATTCCGATTCATTCTTTGAACAAATGAATACATTTGGGTTTGATTTCTGGAACAATAATATTGAAGCAAAAACTGTTTGGGGTACAAGAGATTGGCAAGTACAAGGTATAGAATCATTGTTTAGAGCCTGCATGATCCCAGAACAAATTATATTCTTAAATGACACTATTCAACAAACTACCTGTCTTGGCTTAGCCAAAATCAAAGATTTGAACAAACCGTCTATTCCAAAGCCAACAGTGAACAGTAATAGCTCTATAGATGATGAGATAGACGTAAACCATATATTAAACCAAAACAGAACACATCCTGAATGGAAAAAATGGTTGATCTGGCCCACAGATACAAATAACTGTCAAGACAGATTCCTGAACAAAAAACAGGGGTTCACATTGACTAGGCCAGACCCTAGATATTCCCAAAGACAACATCTAGGGATAGTAACCACCTACAGCGTGGGCAAACTCTGCCTTCCATGGCTACGAATGTCCACACTGGCTGAAATTAAGCAACACCTAACTTTACTTACAGAAGGTGCTGACTTGCGTGATTTCATATTGGGACCACGCAAACAGCGTCAAAAACGTTTCATAGTGGCCTCTATATATGCAGCTTATAACGAAGTTTGGAAAGTAACTCAAATTGAGACAGCAGAAAAAATACGGGAAATTGACCGTATTAATTTGGAAAAATCACTTTCTGTGGTGGACAATGGGTTAATGACTATAATATCGCAAGACTTACTGATGTTACAACACGGTCAGTCCCAATTGCGTTCTATTGTACAGCTTGGCTGGACGTTACAGAATCTGCGTTCTGGCTATGTGCCTTGGCGTTTAATCAACACAACGTCATTATTTAATATCTTTAACCTTACTGATAAACAAAGCAGTTTGGCGCAGAAGGGTGCTGACTATACAATTCTGAGCATTGAAAAACTTGAGAGATTACCATTAACAATGTCAGAACGACCTGTCATTGAATGGATAATACATGGAATAATAAATATTCCGATAACTACTTTCCAGTTTCAATTCTGCCAAAAATATATACAGGCAGGCCAGTATGAAAGGTTGGGTAAAGGGTACATTAAGTCAATATGGAACTTGCCCTATACACACGAATGTGTCAGTAATAAAGGCCAGAAAGTGTTTCTCAGTGGCAATAATTGTGCAAAATCACTAAGCGGTACACTTCTGTGTCAGGGTATTAGCTTGCATGGAGCCTGTGAAGGGACTTCAAATAACCTTTCATGTTACCAGCTAGGCACACCTGCAACACAAATAGAACCATTCTTTAGGAGACTCTCGAACGGGAGTTACATTCTAATAGTAGATCTCAGATGTTGTAGTTTGCTGCCCGGAAAACCTTATCTCATAACCGTGACTAGAAAGGTCATGTGCTGTGAACGAGTATTGTTCCCGAACGATTCTCCAGACAGGGAGGCAAGGTTATGGCCCGATTTGAAAATTGCTTCTATTCGAATAGATACTTTAAGCAGAATGAAGACTGTGCTCCTACAGACGCCGACCAGGCTGACGTCATCAAAAGAAACGTATGATCTCCAAGTTGCAGAAATACTGAATGAAATCTTAAATATTTCTGATACCACTGGTGTCTCCAGTGTATTTAAAGCAGTGTTTTCGGGTGCTTTAACTCCATTCAAAGCCATCCTGGGTATTTTTCCAGACTTTGTCCATTCCATTTTTGGCGGACTTCCACTCCTTTTGGGACTAGTAGCGGGTATTCTATTTTTGATCCTGGTATTTCGCTAAGGCAAACCATGTCACAGACAAAACACCTGCGACAACGGAAGAAATGATCCTAGCCATTGGCTACCGGGACCGGGTAACTAAAATCCTTGGACTATCCCGGCTTAGAGACCTGAACATGACTTGGTCTCTTTCATTTAGACCAATGTGGCAAAGTTGTGTTATGCCTGTATTAAGGTGCTTGCTATGCGGCGAAGAATGCGTGTTGGAGACCTGTCTGGCACTACTATCGGATGTGCCAATGGACGCAGATACCTTGTTGGGTCCGGTAACGGCTCATGCATTGTGCTGTCCCCAGCGGCTACCAATCCTGATGACGGCATTCGTGGAGACTTCACCACTACGATTGAGGGGTAGTGAAGCACAAGATGAAAGCAGCATCGATCAGGTACGACCTTCAGTCAGCTATGCTGATCAAAACATCAATGGAGGCAATCATGCTCAGGCTCATGAATGCATGGTAACAACTTTTTCCGAATTAGTGGAACTTACGCAAGAAGCTGTTGACAGTTTTTTCAACAGTCTAAATGATATGATGTTTTCACCAGAGCAGCAGGAATAACTTTGAGCAAACTAGCACTCGGAGTTCCCTACATGCTGAATTTGGCCTTCAACTTCTCAAAAAGCGATATGAAAATATTTTTTCTCATCATTTTTTCAGACTGCAAGAGTTTTTTTTTTTCCCCCAATTCAAAAATATTTACGATTTTTTGGGACACTTATCTTCTGCTTAAAGTAGACATTATTCTTAGAGAACTAAATTTCTATTTTAGGTAGTCACGAGACATTCGCTATCCTCTAGCACTATTATACATAACTTTATGATTGTGATGAAATGGTCTCGCACTTTTTTTTTCTGTATTAAGAGCCATTTCATGTGTATTTTTCGCATTTTTTCATGATAAATTTAAAATATGCGTTATATGTTTAGCATTATTAGACTGCTTGTGCATATGGTAGATGTGATAATACATGTGATTATGTTTTGTATATTTCGTAGTTCAAAATTTTCAGGATACATATGAATGTATTTTGGGGTGGTACGATATACACAAACGCTACTGGTTTCACTATGCCTAGATTTGTAAATATGGACATAGTCTACCTGGAGTGGGTGTGATGTATTCCTATAGGTACTGTATCGATTCCCCTATTCCTGACCCTGGTCTGGTTAATAATTAACTAGCAGCCAGCCAACGGTGCAAAAACCGTTATCTGATTAAGCCACACCACGGCACAGAAGCGCGTTATCTGATTAGGTCATAACGCATGCCATCTAATTAGACAAGCGATATTCCTTCAGCCCCTGATAAGGCATACGGAGTTCTCAAAACAAATCAAACCTACAGCGACCTGGGAAATTCCCATAGCCATTGTTTTGATTTCACAGAGAACTTCAGCAAAAGAATGTGCGAACGAGCCCGTTCATATGACATCCTTATTGACGTACATATGTCCATCCTTACGTCAATCTCGGCACCTTTCAGGTATAAATATTACCGACATTGCCTTAAGCAAACACATGCGGTGGTGACGAGATCGGAGCAGCGAGACGTGCCGAGGAGCCCAGCAGAGAGCGAAGCCCACAGGCGCTGCCCCGCCTTCCTGACGCGCTGAGAACGAGACGCTGCCTTTCTCCTGCTGAGAAATCCAGCTCCGGCGCTTCCAAGCAGCCCTCGCAGGCAGCTGGAATATCAAGACCTGGGATAAGAGATACCAGCCCTCCATCATTCTAGATCTCAGGTACAGAACTGAATAACCCCTTGCAGAGAATTCTCGAATCAGTCCCTTGGCAAACAAACTTAACTTAAACTGCTACTTATCTACTCCCGCCCACGTATTAGGCTTAGATCAGGTACACTGGGGTAGGCGTGGTTAGAAGCACCAGTTGAGTATGATTAGTCAAATGTATATATGTATGTATCTATTTTATCCATTTTAAAGTATCATATGGCTTAGAAACCATATCAATGCTTTTACAGTATTATTTTATAATTCTGTCTTTACTGTATGCACTTTACTTAACTATAAGTATTACAATAATAGCGATTCATTTCTCTTGTATGAGAAAGGAGACTGATCAATAAATAACATCTTTTATTGAACACGCCCGTCTTTTCCTTTTCTCTACAATCTAGTGAAACTAAGAATGCACTGAACTGACTGAGTAAAATAAGTTGTCTTTTGTTTTCACACGACTCTAGAGATACACTCTTGATTAGGGGAGAGCAAAGTTGTCATGTTCTATGGTTGTCAGAAACTAAATCCCTTCTTGTCTATCCAGGGAGGTTAAAATCCTCCTTGCCTATTCGAGAAAGTTTCTAGTGAACTCTGAGCTAGCTGGGAAACACAAAACTTTAAGTCTAATATCGGCGGTAGAAGACCTAGTTAACCTCTGCCCTAGGTCTATACTATTGAAGATATTATTCCAATGCGCAGAGCCTATTGGGATGATAGGAACTACACTACATGACATGTGCAAAGTGAGGGTTGTATACAAAGTTGAGACTGACAGGCAAGTAATCTGTGCCAAGGTGTTTATGTGTGGTCTGCTGAGGGTCCGTAGGTGTAGTGGGATATGTGACAGCATGTCACGTACTGTCCAACACCCTGCAGTTGCATGTGTTGTACAGTGTGTGCCATGATCAGTGAGTGTGTTGAAACCCTTATGCCATCTGTTGCCTTTCTAAGGCATGTAGTGCATTTGTGTGTGCCCACTGGGCAAATTCAGATGGACAATGATGCAAGTCCTGTCAGCATCCTATGCCCTGTTCACATCATCAATGTAGTGCAAGTGTGTGTCTCTGGGACATGCAGCAGGTGTAGTGATGTTGTATAACTTTCTCCTCCTGACAGGTAACTGCATACCAGAAGGGGGAGATCTGGTCGGACATTGTCAGGGCTGTCAGGTCTGTGGGGGGCCCTCGCCATCAGCTGATCAACATCAGGAAGAGGTGACAGGACATCCGGTGCTGGACCCGCCTTATTGCCCGGGTCAAGCTGAAGCTGGAAGCTCCACGCCGGCATGGCGGCAGCCGTCACCTCACCCCCCACATGCTCCGGGTCCTGGAAGTGGTCTTTCCAGACCTCCATAGGCAGTTGCAGGATGGACAGCAGCAAGGAGGGGGTAGGTACATGTCTGTTTGTAGTGTTGTGTGTCACATGCTACTTGAGGTGCTCTGAAGCCTGTGAACACTCCCACAGTTGGGGAGTCTGGTGAGACAGGCTATTGGTGCACTGTACTTTAAATTCACCATGTTCATCTGCTGCTCTTTTCCATCCCTTCCCCTCCTCCACATGTGACCCCTGGTTTGTGTGTTTCCAATTTTGCACATGTACTTCTAGGGTGCAAGGTAATTAGACAGCACATTGATTTGCGCATCATGTGGGAGGGAGGTCTGTGACATGTGTTGTTACCTTGCCTGTGCCACGACCTGTGCACTGTGTTTGGTATTCATATTTGTTTGCACTGATCACGAGTATCAACACAGGAGTGCAATTTATATGATTCACACCCTACCAGCATGAATGAGCCATGTTGCATACTCATACATGATGTACATCATTTGCAAGATATGCATAGTGACAAGACGGTTATTCATGACACAGTCAGCAATTTCTTGACCCACAGATCTGTGTGCCCACCACAGTACCCTGAAACACCCTGGCCTCCTAATCATGTGTGTCATCTGACACTGTGCCCATTCTATGTGGGTTCAGCATGGGTGTGCCTCAGTGGCATTGGTCCCTGCCATACTTTGTATTTATCATGTGTTAGCTACATCTGCACACTGTCCATGGATATATGATTTAGCATGTGCATACTCACACTGGGCATTGCCTGTGTGCCTATTCTCAAGTATATGTTGCTGATTGTTTGTGACTAATATGGATTGCCAGCCACAGGAGGTGACCTTGCTGTACATTTTCAAAAGTTGCTGCTCAGTTTTTGATACCCTGATTCTAATGTTTAACTTATTGAGCAGTTTCAAACACATTAATGGAGTGATGGGGGTCTTGTGCAGGAGAGGTGTGATGGGCCTGCCTGTTTGGCCTTGTCAGTTGTGAACTTTGGATGTCATTTGTGAGTTAGAGTTATCACCATACACTTCCCCTGTGATGCTGGATAGTGCTGTCATTGGGTGTTTTACAGGCTATGTTGTTTGCTTACAGAGATGATTGTGCCTCAAAGATTTTTGCAACATGTATGTAGCTGCGATGCTACGCTGTTTTGTCCTAGTGCGCACACTACAGTGCTCACATTTACCATGTGGTTAAGGGTGTGTCTTTCTATGCAGCAATGATGTTGATCTTCGCAATTGCAGGCACATTAGCTTAAGTATTGTCCTGAGTTTGGACATGTGGGCCACTTCACATGACAGCCAGTGTGTGTTATGTGCTAACAACTGTATGATCTGGTGATAGATGCCCCTGTGAGGAGTGACACATTTGAAGTGATGTCACATTGATGTATGTCCCTAGGCACTCCCAACACCTGTTTAGAGTTGTTGATGTTTTGAATGTGTTAATATGACAAAATGTGTAGGTTACACTTATGTGTCTGCATTATAGTTGTCTCACAAGGTAGTGCACATCACACAACATGTGCAATGTTTTTGAATAAGCAGGCATGTTTTAAATGAGGCCAGTGTTAGTGGTTAATGGTGTTCCTTGATCGACATAGACATGTCCCCACAGTGGTCTTGAGTGCTTGACATTCCTTTGCTGTCAATTGTACAGACTGATGTGTGTCAATCCATCAAGACCTCCGTTGGACCATGTATATGGTAAATGGTCCACACCATTTATTTCTAACAGTGTTTCATCTTGAAGTGTGCAAGCTGTCTCAATAAATTTGTCTATGTTGTTTGTGATGATTTCCTTGTGAGAGATCTTTCATGCAGGCACATACGTGTTATGTTCAGAAGATGGATATTTTGCAGATGCTAAACAAGTTGATTATGTGAAGTATGCAGAGTCCGAAGATGCAAAGTTTTTATGCCATTACTTTTCACCAAACACTACTTCCTGGGCTCGGGGAGTGGTGTAACCTTGGGGAGTGAGGTATGTTACTTTGCCCTGAGGGGAAACACAACTGTTTATTTATTTGTGAACTTGAGGTGGCATAACTACATTGTATATATCAGCTCTCATGTGAACAAACAGAACCTCCTCAGTGTGACTCTCACTCAAGTTGTGGCGTGGTCTGTTATTTGGATCCTTGTGTTCAAGTACCATTGTGTCTATCCCAACTGTGCAGTACTAGTCTTAAATATGTGTAGAGTTATGTTGCTGTTTCTCATGATGCATGCCATGATTTGCAATGTTCCCAAATAAATTTGTGTTCATGTGTCAGATGTGTACAGGTGAATTATGCCATTTTGTTTATTCTCCTTGCCAACAGCATCATCAACTGACACAGGAGGAGACATTAGCACGGACCAGGAGGGGGGACCCAGCCGTAGTGCCACCAGCGCTGAGGAGTTGTAGGGAGCCAGTGGCATGAAGGGTGAGGGGAGTCAGGTGGCCGGACCTTTGGAAGGCGACACTTCGTATCATGCAGACGGCTCGGCTTCTGACTCCCAGGAGGAGGGGGAATATGTGGCGACAGCTTCTTCCACCACTGTGTTTGTCCCCACCTCCTCCAGACCCATCTCCACCCTCCCAGTTGCTAGGGTCCCTTCTGTCTGTGCTGCCCCCCATGTCTCCTTCGTCCCCGGCACCACAGCCCATGCCCCTGTCTCCCCTGCTGCCAACAGTGCCGAGTCTGTGGACCTACTCCGGCAGATTCATGTTGGTCAGACATCAATGCTGACTGTCCTCCATGACCAAACTCAGATACTGACACAGTTGTTGTCATTCATGGAGGGCATGTCAGCTAACATGTCTGACCAACGTCGGAGTCTATCGTCCATAGACTTCTCACTGATGGCAGCACTTGCCCTCCTGCAGCAGCCCGTCCCCCCCACTCCTTCCGACCCATCCTCAACCCCCTCACCCATACCTGTCCACAGAACATGCAGACACACAAGATCACACACACCAACAGACCCACCCAGAACACCACCACGGAAGCCTAGGTGCAGATCTCCAGCCACCCAATCTCAGGGGGATGCAGGCACACCCACACGGACTGGGGTCAGCCGGCAGGCACGCAGACACAGACACAGTCCACAAGACTCAGAGCCCTCTACCTCCACTCCGATTGTGTCCCCGGGTGCAGGTGGTGGTCTGGCAGAACTTGCAGTCGCAAATTCCTCCCCCCTGCACCCACTACACCTACCCTTCTTTCTACTGTCCCTGCGGTGCCGGACACTGACCCAGATGATGCCCCCAATGGGTCCATAGACCTTTAACTCCATCATGTGCAGGCAAGTTTGGGGGTGACAACCTCCCAAAGGTTCCAAAGAAAAAGACACTTTATTCCGGACTGGCCATTGGCATTTTTTGAGCCTGGACTCATTTATGAACTAAATTTCGTTGTTGAGCTGAATAAAGCATTTTATTTTTCATTCTGAATTATTGCATTTCAAGTACTTGCTTTAAGTGCTGTGTGTCTCTGAGTTGGTGTCATGGTAATGTTTGGGTATTGTGAAAGATGTGTATTTTCTAATGGTAATGAGGTGGACCATGGTATCTATGTGCCATCACAATGTAGCAGCTAATTATCTTGATTTGTGTGTGTTCAGTTTGCCTACGGACATTGTCCAAAAGAGTGTCACTTCCTCAGTGACACATGAGATCTTCAGTACAGACAGTCACACAATTGTTGTGGTGACTTTTGTGCACATTTCCTATTTTTTAAGACATTCTCTTCAGCAATGGCCATGCCTGCTCACAAATGAGTTCTGCTCATTAGTCTGAGCCATCCATGCTACTCACTGTACTTGTGTGTGTAGTATGTAGTAATGCCTTCATGAACACCATCAGTCTTTTTCACACTATGCAGATGTATGATCACAGCCTTACCCTTATGTTTGGATTTGTTATGCAGGGTATTTGAGCACACTAAATCACAATTTTGTGCTTTGTATCTAAGGGGTTTCAACCCTGTTACTTCCATAAGAGAGTACATGTTTCACCACCTGGGCATTCATATCAAGCCCGGGATATACATGACAGTGTAATTTTCTTTTTTGCTCTATTTGTTTGGTGAGCTGTTACATGACTATACACTATATAGTCATTATGGGTGGGTGTGTAGGTTGCCTGCAACCTCCATGGGTGGATATGCACTTAGGATCTGACATCACACCCACATGTGGTGTGTCACGCAGTGTGTGACAGGAATCCATCCTCCATGGAGTGGGACACTGCTGTAAGTGATGTGTTGCTATGGCACTATCAGGACTGTCACAGGTTAGGGATGTAAACATACTCCCATGTAGTTGTTGTATGGTGATGATAATGCACCCCCCTATAACTGGGCACTGCTGGTAGGCATATGCAACTACCCCTCCTATGTCTGGGCACTGCTAGGAGACATATCCACCCACCCCTCCTATGTCTGGGCACTGCTGGGAGTCCTGTACACATCCCTAATATGTCTGGGCACTGCTGGGAGACCTGTGCACCCACTCCTCCTATGTCTGGGCACTGCTGGGAGTCCTGTACACCCACCCCTCCAATGTCTGGGCACTGCTGGGGGACATATCCACACACCCCTCCTATATCTGGGCACTGCTGGGAGTCCTGTACACCCACCCCTCCTATGTCTGGGCACTGCTGGGAGTCATGTGCACCCACCCCTCCTATGTCTGGGCACTGCTGGGAGATATATCCACACACCCCTCAGATGTGACGCACCGTACCCCAACATAAATGGCGTGTGTGCGGCTCATATCACTGTTGCAAGGGTGATATACGCGAGCGTGTGATGCACCGTACTCCAACATTCACGGCATGTGTGCAGCTCGTATCCCTATTGCAATGGTGATATACGCGAGTGTGTGACGCACCGTACCCCAACATTCACGGTGTGTGTGCGGCTTGTATCACTCTTGCAATGGTGATATACACGAGCGTGTGACGCACCGTACAAGTACACTTCCGTTGTTGCCGTATGTTGTTCTCACCGTATGCACCGTCGTCGGTTTCTGTGCACCAGGTCGTAGGCGTACAGGACTGGGATGACATAGTCGATGGGGTTCATGGCGTGTCTGTCGCGTACCGGGGTGCGGGTCGGGCCGGACTCTGCTTTTACGGTAGTTTTCAGCTTCCGTAGCAATAGGGTCGTACGGAGTGTTGCCGAGACAAATCGTACTTGCTGGGCCGGAAACTGCTGCCTGTTTACGTACGGACGGCGCATAGAGCGTGACCCGGATATGTATCGTATGTATTTTTTGTCCGTATTGTGTTTGGTACGTTTCGTTTGTTGATATGCTTTGGGTTAGGATCGTACTTGATCGTACGTACGGGGACGTTGTAGGTGTACGAATCGTATGGGAAAAACGCTCCGTACTGCGATTCGTGGGGGATTTTAACGGATCGGAATTGGCCCCTTAATTTATATGTGACATTAGGATCACCAGTCCTACAGAGACCCCGCAATATAATAATATGATTAGCCACGGAACATTACCCACCAGGAGCCTAATTTAAATCAACGAGTGCGACCCTGCTTTTGTGTTTCCTCCATTTTAGCCATCCAGATCTGCTCCTTTAAAGCGATACAAGGTTTTCCTCCTCTTGCTTCAAAAAGTCAAACAAGCATTTGCTATCACAGGGTGGAAGCCATGCACACGCCCTCTAATAGCAAACATAAATGTCCCGCGAATGCACACCCCGGAACATTGTATGAGCTGCACCTGGGAGGTCGCGCTCCCTAGGACCATGATGCATTGGTTAGTATAAATGCATACTAGCACTATTTACACATGTGTAGTACAGTTACGGGAGTGTAGTGAAGAGGCAGAGAAAGCGCAAGCTCTAAAAATATAAATCCTACCAGAGGTCGGATGACATAGTTCAATGAGTCGACGACCCTGGGATGAGTAGAAACAGCTACACAAAGAAAACGGGTCTTCAGCACAACGCAAGCTTCTTTGAAGTATTGGTGAGTGCTGCCCTCATTTTACCTTCTCCTCCTCGTTGCCAAATTTATGTAGTGAAGAGGCAGACAGCCGTGGATCCGATAAGTTGATTTATTGCAGGCAAACAAGACACCTTAAACACCCACCAACAGGAGCAGACAGCAAGGCAACTTTCTTCTCCAGCACCGTGCACAAACTCCACAAGGTTCTCCTCATGACAGCCGTACATACTAACACTACATACTTACATTCTGGTAGAATTACATACTAACATTCGACTATGTCTTACATTGGAATACTACACAGAGCATATGACTTTACAGCAATGAGCTCATGGTTTCATCCAGCAGTCTTAAGACCGGAAGGGGTGAGTAGTTCGCTTCCCACTCCCTGTATTATATAAACGCAAACTAACACTACTTCCACAGGTACACTAATGTAAATGTAAATGTAAATGTAAATGTACAGGAATTTATCTAGCGCAAATCACCAAGCGGTTTCTAAGCGCTTGCTTAGGGAACCCGTCCTGGTATTCCCCTGTGAGATAACCCCAGCAGGGTATCCCAAGGTGAAAGCCAGGCATCCCGCAGCGAGGGGCCGTTGTGGAGATTAAGCAAGCTATTGCCCAGAGTCGCAGAGTGTGAACCCGTGAATCGAGTAGGCACCGGAGCGAGAATTGTCGAGTCCATGGACATTTTAGGACTCAAGACCCGCCGAGCCGGGAATTGAACCCTGGTCCCAGGCTGACCTCTGCTTCCAGGTTTGCCTCCTCTAACCAGTGAGCCACACTTCTACAGCGCCCAGGACACATCACTTTACAACAATGAGCTCCCAATTTAGGCTCACGGATTAATCCCTGAGGCTTCCGGACCAGTAGGACAAAGTTGTTTGCTAACCTTATGTATTATAAACGCATACTAACACTACTTACACAGTTATACTACAGCGGCTAGTATCCTACAGTGCCCAGAGCCCATCATTTTACAGCAATCAGCTCAGTTTGAGACCCAAGTCTTCACACCGGTAGGAGTACTTTGCTTCCGGTATAGTATAAATGCACAGTAGGGGTCAGTAGTTAGCTTCCCACTCCCTGTATGGTATAAAGGCCTACTAACACTATTTGCACATGTATACTACAAAGATCACCGGTAGGCATGAGTGCTTCGCTTCCCGCTTCCCGTACTGGCGACCAGCAGTAGGTAATATGTCTATTTAACCATAAGTAATATGTGCATTTATTAAGCAGATCTGAAAAAAATCTAAATATTCAAAAAACATAATTAGTGTAAATTTTTATGTCAAGAAATACACATATCTTGATACATACATATGATTGAACTACATGTTTATGTACACAGGGATATGCTGTACATTTGTGTTTGATTATGGTAGTTAAGTAGGAAAGAGACTGTTAGACCTGGCATTCTTGGCGGGGTTTCCCCTGTCTTTTTGCATCTACCTCATATAATTTTAATGCTATTCTGGACATCTTTTTTGCTGGCTTAGGTACTCTGGGCATGTTACCACTGCTGATCAGTGTGCTAAAGTGCAATTGCTCCCTGTGTGAATTGTAATTCTGATTGGTTCCCCACGAGCAGCATATTTGATATTCTGGTAAGTTACTAGTAAAGTGGACTGTGTGTGCCCACGGCCTGTACATCAAATGCTACTAATGGGCCTGCGGCACTGGTTGTGCCACCCACATGAGTAGCCCTGTAAACATGTGTCAGGCCTGCTATTGCAACCTGTCAAACTGTCAACCATGTCAACCTGGCAATTACACCCACTTGCCGGGCCCTAACCGTTCATTTTACTACAAGTAAGGCATCCCTTAGATAGGCCCAAGGTATCTTCTTTGGCAGGGTGCAGTGTATGTAAAAGTGGGAAAGTTACTGATGTGTTTTAAATGACCTGATAGTGAAATACTGTTCCATTTTACACTATTGCAAGGACTAGCTCTCCAATAGGCTATTATTGGAGGTGTCGTGTGACAGCATAAATTTCATTTGGGAGCAGCTAGCGATTTGGAGTTTGTGTTCTCTGAGCTCAGAATTTAAAAACATATCTTTTAGTAAAGGTAATTTTTAAATTGTGTATTTGAAAATGCCACTTTTGGGTTTAAAGTATTCACAAAGCATATTAAATCTCTGGTGACATAAGCTAAGTTCATTAACAATAAAGTCCTTTTTGCAGAATGTGAACCTAAAAAGAGGAAGGAAGTAAGCTGTCAAAATTTGAATGAAGAATCCTTGCAAAAGCACAAAGAATGTCCTGTACTTAAAAATTAACGAGGTAATTCATCAAAACAAAGTTTTCGAAGAATGATAGAGATAAAAGGAGACCAGAAGGAAAGGCACTATAATTTATTTATGTATTTATTATTTCACAGAATTATAACCAGTCAGGGTCTTGAGGAGAACCCAAAAGAAATAACATGTTTAAAACGTATTGAAGAACTAACTTGGGGAGTGCCTTTATATTATTTAAGTCGTACAGTAGACATACAAAAAAGACTTAAGAACTGAATCTGAACTAAAGGAGGCAAAACCCAGTTTTTCAAAAGGGCCCCATCCCAAATGTGTAACTTTTATGAAGTGGGCATTTTCTTTTTCAACCTTCCGGTGCCTCTGTCTGCCTGTGGATTCAATGTCTAGTTTAGACCAACAGGGTCCTGTTAGTGCATTCACTCTGGACAGTCACACAAAGGGAGTAGAGGTGTGCCCCGCATATCCTGATGGTCCATCACCAGCATAATGGGCATTTCTGGGCTAGAGTGGCGGTAGGAGTTGTCACCTAAACCTGAATAGGGCTGGGCCTGGACTCTCACAATGCTATATCTGCCCCCTGGAGTGTGTCTTGAACCAAGACTAGGCAAGATAAGAACTGGTGCACTACTAAGACAATCCTTTGAAAAATGCCTACTTCAAAGGCCTTAAGGGGTATAGATATTGGACCTAAAATCCCAGACTTGTAGAACTCTCTGGATCAAGGGGAACCTTTGCAAGCTGTGAGGAGGAGTACTTCCCCTTTGCTGTGTGTGGCTTTGCTGCTTCTGCTTTGCAGAGGAAAAGGACTGGAACGTTGCTATGTATCCTGCTTGTGAAGTTTCTCTAATAGCTTGTGTGTGCTTGCCTCCAGTTAAGAAGTCTCAGGTCCAGCATAAGCTTCACTTGCAGCATCCCTGTATTTTACTGCTGGGAGGTCTGACCTTCCTTGTGGTGCCAAATCCAGTTTTGGGTCCTTGGAGGTTGTTCTTGCTGCAAGGACCTGCTTGAAACCATCAAGATTGACGCTGCAACCTTCCATCACTGGTTTTTCCGATGCAGCATTGCCATGTGAGAGAAATTTCCATGGACCGCTGCAATGCAGCTGAAGAAATCGACACAGCGCCTGTCAGCGGCTGAAGAAACTGCCACAGCGTACCATGTCTCCAAACTCTAAGACTTCCGCACTGATTCCAACTCAGTCCCTGTTGTTCAGCTAAAAGAATCAACGCATTGTGGGAGCGCAGCTGAAGAAATTGGCGCGTTGCCTGTTTTGCCCTGTCGCATCAACCTCCTGCGCATCTGGATTTTCATGCATTGCATCTGTACGCTGAGTTTTTTCTGAAGCATCACCGGTAGACCAGAATCTTCTGGAAATCGACACATCACTTCCCCTTACAGTCCAGATTCGACGCAGCACTTCTGCATGCAGTGGGACTGAGGGGTCACCTCTCCAAGGACTCAGGAATCAATGCAATGCATCGCTGTTTTTTCTGTTGCTTTCCTCCTCTGCGGCTGTATTACCTTGTGAAGTTTGATTCATTTAACGTACATTGTGTAAAATCCCAGCATCCATAGAGTTCTCTTGACAGAATTACTTGAAACTTTTTAAAGTCATATTTTGAGTTGTGTATGTTGGAGTTTTGTTATTTTGGTCTTGTTTAGTTTAGTTAAAGATACTTACTTTTTCTAAACTGGTGTGGTGTCCATTTGTAAAGTTTACTCTGTGTTACTGTGTGTGTACTAATACTTTACACATTTCCTCCAGGATAAGCCTGACTGAATGTGTCAAGCTACCAAGGGGGTGAGCAGTGCTTATCTGAGTTTGCAACTCCCTTATCCTGACTAGAAAGAAGGGCCCCTGTGTGGACAGGGTGCAAACCACTGCCAACTAGAGACCCCAATCTCTAACAGAACCGACTTTTGAGTGGTATTCTAAAGATAAGACAATTATATGTGGATCTTATGTTTGAGGGTAAAGAATTCCATAGTTTTGCAGCGTGAACAGAGAAAGATGTGCCACCTATGGGTAATTTCTGGTATGGTGGGACTTTGAGGAGAGGTGCTAATCTAGAGCGAAGGTTCCTTTGTTGAATGTATTTGATGATTTTATTCCTGATGAAAACCAGTCCTGTTCCATGTATTGCTTTGTGGGTGGGTGTTTGGGTTTGTGAATGTGGATGGGATAAGGTGTGAGGTAGTGAAGTAAGAAAAGTGCTGCATTTCAGCTCTAGGATCAACTAGTCCTGGACAGGCCTTAGCAGGCAACTCCCCTTGTCCTTACTGCCCTTAGCCATGATGCCCAGACTTAGATGCCCAAGCCCTAAGCTTGAATCGCCCTAGTGATCGGGTGGCACCTTCGGCTAATGGAAACCCTAGCCCTAAACTTAACCAGTCACAATACTAGCCCTAAGCCCTAGGACCAATCAGCCAATCAGAACTCTAGCCCTAAGCCCAATAGGAATCCCAGATATAGGAACCAATCAGAGCACAGATGTAACAACCAATAGGAAACTTATATAAGGGGCATTAACCTGGCCATCCCCCCTGGCTATCGCCTAGTGGGTATACACCATGCGGGTTCTAAAATGGGTGGAGGAATCGCTGTTATTTTACGATCTCATTTAAACATCACCTCTAGGAAAATTGCTAATATAGACCGTATTGAAGCGATGTATTTTTCAAGTCTGGATGCCTCTCTAGCTATCGCTTCAGGCATCCTAGTTTACAATCCCCCCGGGGCTGTGCCTTCTTCGCTTGCTGCTCTTTTGACTACGATCGCAGATCTATCATTAAAGCATCCCCATTTTATAGTATTAGGTGATTTTAATCTTCATGTTGATGTAAGTACCTGTCCACGAGCCAGCAATTTTTTAGACTCTATGCTTGGCCTTAATCTCACCCAGCGGGTACGGGGACCCACACATTTAGCTGGCCATACTCTTGACCTTGTTTTTTCGAACCTTCCTGGCCTTACTATACTACCTGTTTTACCCCTCACTTGGTCAGATCACTACCTAATTCCTTTTGAGTTGACTGTGCCACGGCCTCCTAGGGTCTCATCTAAAATCAGAGACCTTGGTAGAAAATGGCACAAGGTCACTTGTGACGCCCTTGAGCCTATCCTTTCTACCCAGATAGGGCAGCCCTCTTACGATCTAAACATGGACGTATCCAAACTTAAATCTTGCCTTTCATCAGCGATTGATCTTATTGCCCCTAAGCTACCTCTCACTTCTTTAAGATCGAGGCCCTCGGCCCCATGGTTCTCGCCGGAACTGCGAGAGGAAAGAAGTAGGTGCAAGAAATTAGAACCCATTTGGCGACGATCATATGATCCGGTCGCTAAAATTACTTATAGAACTGCCCTCAAGCATTTCCCCAAAATCAAACGTACTATCATGAAGGATCATTTTGCAGAGAAAATCAAGGCTGCGGAGAATTCATCCAGGACTCTATTTAATATCATTAAAGAATTCTCCAATCCTCCTGCCTTGGTTTGCCCGATTGTTCCTAGTCAGTGCCTATGCAATGGTCTCTCTGATTTTTTTCACGAGAAAATCACCGAGATCACGGGCACATTTCATCAGAATAGGGCTTCTCTACCACCTGTTTCAAAAATCATCTACAAGGACACTTTTGTCTCATTTAAACCCCTAGCAGCGGAATATGCACAGATTTTGTTCCACCGATGCAAATCAGGGTCTCCCCTTGACCCAGCCCCTGCACAAGTACTGAGCAATCTGGCTCCCCTGCTGATCAATCCACTTCTTGAGATATGTAATCTCTCTTTATCTTCCGGCCTATTCCCCTCTCTATGGAAACAGGCCATGTTGATTCCAATTCTGAAAAAGGCTGATGCTGACCCAACACTCTTCTGTAATTATTGGCCTATCTCACTCCTCCCTATGCCTGCACAAATTTTGGAGAAAGTGGTGCAGGAGCAACTCGCGGAACATCTGGAATCTAAACAACTTTTACACGGTTCCCAGTCGGGCTTTAGGCCCGGCTTCAGCACTGAGACTGCACTCTTAGAGGTATCAGAGGCTATTCAGGAGTGCGTGGATGTGGGTGAGGAGGCCATGTTGGTCCTCCTCGACCTATCCGCGGCTTTCGATACTGTCTCACACAACATCCTGTTGGAGCGCCTTCGCGATACTGGCATTGGGGAGACGCTTTTGGCGTGGGTGAGATCCTTTCTAAGAGACAGATCCCAGCAGGTTTTCCTTCGGCCCTATGTCTCTGCTGAGAAACCTTTGCTATGTGGCGTTCCGCAGGGCTCTGCACTTAGCCCCTTGTTTTTTAATGTTTACCTTGCTCCATTAGCGGAAGTGGTGGAATCCTGGGGGGTCAGAGTGATCTCTTACGCTGATGATACTCAGCTCGTATTTTCATTTAGAGACCACTATGATGGCAATTAGTCCAACTTTTGACAATGCCTGGTTAATATCTCCTCCTGGATGACTACCAACAACCTGAAACTTAACGCGGATAAAACTGAGGTCTTGCTTTTTAATCAAAAATCTCCCCTCCCGGCTAAATTGTGGTGGCCTACTGAATTAGACACTGCCCCAGTTCCAGTCTCATCCGCACGGAATTTGGGTTTTCAATTTGATAATGCCTTGTCCTGTAAGACCCAAATTAATAAAGTTTCAGCAGCATGTTTTGGTAAACTACGCATGATCAAAAAAATCTTCCCTTTTCTTCCGCTTGATTCACGGAGGACTGTGGTTCATGCATTAATCACATCCCATCTGGATTATGCAAACAGTCTGTATGTAGGAGCCCCAGCCTACCTGATTAAACGGCTGCAGATTGTACAGAATGCCGTGGCCAGGCTGATTTGTAACATCCCGTATCACCATTCCATTACACCGTATTTGGCTAAACTGCACTGGCTGCCGGTGTCCTATCGCATACAATTCAAAGCTCTGGTAATTGCGTTCAGGGCCCTTAATGGTCTAGGCCCTGCCTATCTGAGACACAGGCTGAAACCTGTCCAGTCAGTCCGTACCCTCAGATCAAATCATCTCCGCCACCTACACTCCCCCCGTTTCCGCCTTTCTAGAACGGGAGGTCGTGCTTTTGCTGTGGTCACTGATAAACTTTGGAATCATCTCCCTCTCGATCTGAGGTTCATTACACCAGAATCACTATTCCGGAGCAGACTTAAAACCTGGTTATTCTCTAATATCTAGACCCCGCTGTACCCCTGTGGTTGACTGCTGTCCGCAGCGCCGGGACACCCCCGTTGGGGGTAGCCATGCGCTCTACAAACTCCAAAAATAATAAAAATAATAATAATGTGACCTTAAGCACAAGCTGAAGGCGGAGGTAGGAAATATGCTCTTGAAGACCTGAATCTCTGTGGAGACAGACAGGCTCAATCTACACTTTGCAGGTATTACCTCTGCAGATAAGGCCCAAGTCTTAGCTACGTAATATATTGCTTTTCACGCACTTAAGCAAATCAGAAGTCAAAAACGAGTGCAACATACCAATTTGAAACACCGTTCAAACCATAAAGCAGGTTAAGCCGTCTTCTAAACACACTCTGCTTAACCTTTGATGCAGTACTTTGCATTTTTAACTTAAAAAATTAAAAAACGGGGGAAGAGGGGCTGGGGCTTGCCCCTGCATGCATAAGCACAGTGAAGGGGACACTTGCAATTATGTTTGAAAAGTGAACTAAACACTTCCAAAATGGTTTGCATGTGGAGAAGTATTTTTTTCACTAGGAACAATTTTCTCCCTTTCGAAAAAAAGTTTCATTCAATTTTGATTGTCTTACAACATGATTAAATGTACAAATATATGTTAATACAAGGATGAATAGTAAGATACGTGGGTTTCACGAAACACACAAATGAATTCCACAACTTCTGGGAATCTGTGACTGTTACTGTTTCTAAGGTCCAGTTATTAATTCTTTTTTATGATTTAAATGTTTTTATCGATTTTGAAGATGCATAGGTTAACATTGGCTGCTGCCTACAGCCCATGGCCGGTGGGGGGTACAAAGGAAGAATTATTCAAGAGAAAGTTGAAGAAAAGGAGAAAGGAGTGAACATATAAGAGAAGAAAAGTTGAGAGTTCTGGTGCCTACGAAGGGGTCCTTATTACAACTTGCTGATGGGTAGCCCCAGGGGGGATTATTCCCTTGCCTGGGGTTGGTTGCTTGGCTAGGAGTTAGTGGTGGGGAGTCATAGAACTTGGAGATATCTTGGGCAAGTGAGTTCCATAAATTCGAAGGAAAGAAAATCAATGGTGGTACCCCTTGTTTTATTGAACCTGGGTAGGCTGCGGGCCAAACCGGATGCAATCTTTTCCATGCCCACTATCTCCCATACCTTGTATAGGCAATCCAATTTAGTTGGACCTTCTTCAGTTCCCCAGCGAGTCAGTAGAACCTGTTTAGTGGCTCTTAGTGTTCAAGTGATGGCTCTTCCCTTACATGACTTAAGAGGGTAGATAAGGGGATTTGGCAGTCCCAGGAAGGTATAACTGGGGAATCTGGATATTTCGGTGTGATAGATGGAGTCTACTTCTGTGTTCTAATAGACCTGTATTTCCGGGCACTACCAGATAATATAGGTGAGTGTGCCTGCCTGCCCAGGTTTGCGCCAGCAGAAATCGCTGCCACAGGTTTCCAGTTTGCAACTCTATCCGGAGTATAGTACCAGTAGTGTGCTATCTTTAAAAGCATTTCTTTTCCCGCAGTACTGCAGGAGGTGGCTCTGGCCCTATGAATTATATCCTGCCATCCTTTAGGGGAGAATTCCCTTTCCAATTCCTATTCCCACCGATGCTATGCTGGGGTCTTAATTCTATGTTTGGGCTTATTCAAAAAGGAGTAGATATCTGAGAGCAGGCTCTTGTCTGATGTGTGTTTGATATACCATAGCTCAAATTTATTAGGGAGTGGCTAGCATGTCCTGAGGGATTCCAATACCTGATACCAAGTCGGGAAAGTCCATAATCCGTTTCTCGTCGTATAAGTCGCCTATCCTTTTACAGTTGGCTTCTTGCAGTTTCAGATACCTATTCCCTTCCATCGCTGGTGGGAATTCTGGGTTACCTATTAAAGGACAGGGGTCAAAAGGCCACTGGGCTCCTGTACTCTGTCCCACACCCCAATGGTCACCCTCAGTACTGGCGACATATAAGCTCCAGCTGGCCTATGCCGTTAGGAAGCCAGAACAACCTTCCATATGTGCATCCCTGCAATTGCGCGATCAATGGAACACCAATGCTTTTCAGACTCTAGTTTATACCACTCAATCATATACTGCAGTTGTGCTGCTTGTAAATAGTTCTCTAAGGGCAGTCCCCAAGTCCCCCATCATCCTAATTCAGAAATGTTTGATGTGGTGCCATGCAGGCCTTTTACCCTTCCCAAATGAAGTTTCCAAGTAGGTGTTGCATTTACGGCAATATACGAGGTGGGGGCATAGTGGTAGTGTCTGCATCACATTGAGAATGCAAGGCAGTAGAGTCATTTTAACGGCCACCAGCCTGCCCAACCATGACATGGTATGCTTCTTCCTGTTAAGTAACTCACGCTGGGTCTCATCCAGCAAGGCTCAATAGTTGGCCTTGACCACCTTTTCCGTTGTGGGAAATATCTGCAGCCCTAATAAGAAACGCTCCCATGTACCTACTCGAATGCGAATTTCTGCCTCAATTGATCCTCTCAGCCGTGGGAAGGGTAAGGCCGATTGCGAATGTTTTTTGTAGGTTGATTTTGAAGCCTGAGACCCCGCTAAATGTTGTAAACTCTTTTATTAGGGGAGGAAGTGATGTTTTGTGTTCTTTGTCACCCATTCGAATACCGGTGACCGTCTGGAGTTGTTGGCTCCACACAGAGTGCCTACAGCAAGGGGGAGAGCGGGCACCCCTGGCAAGTCCCCCTCCCTATTACACCCGGCCAGGAAGCTATCCCGTTTACTCTGATGCGCTCTTCTGAAGCTTTGTGTATGCAATTCACCCATCTTTTATAGCGTTCCCCAATCCCAAACCTGCCCGGATGTGCCTTACGTACGGCCAAGGTACACGATCAAACGCCTTCTCAGCGTTGATCGACAGAAAAAGTTTGGGTTGTTGGGTGCACTGACTTTTGTTTAGTAAATCACAGAGGCGTCTCGTCCCATCGCTGCCATTGCATTCAGGAATAAATCCTGATTAATCTGGGTCAATCAGGCCTTGCATGTGAGAAGCCAGTCATGCCGTCAATACGCTGGTGAAGATTTTTAGATCAACATTTTGTAAGGAAATCGGGCAGTATGAGGAGCGCTCCTGTAGGTCCTTCATGAGCTCCGGTATCACCACCACTTCTACCATTGACATTGTAGGGGTTAGGTTTCCTGTTTCGCTGAAAGCTTTAAATAGACGGACCAGGAGCGGTGTGAGCTCAGGGGCAAACACTTTGTAGAAATCTACTGGGAAACCGTCCGCCCCTTACCTACTGTAACTTTCAGTAGGGCCCGCAGGACCTCTTCCGGGTGCATAGCTGCATCCATAGCATCTGTGTCAGATGGGGGGAGGGATGCCACTAGAGCTCGACTGACATAGTCTTCGGCAGCCAACGCATCCAGGTGTTCCGCTGAGTACAATGTATTGTAAAAGGCCTCAAACGTGCCCGCAATGTCAGCGTCACCCTGGAGAATCTCTCCCTGGGTGGTGTTTATGCCTGCAATGCGGCATGCATTTGTCTGGAACCTCAGCAGGTTTGCTAGGAGTTTCCCGGCTTTGTTCCCCCCTTCATAGTGGCGCTGTTTAGTATGCAGGAGTGCATATTCCGCACAGTTTCAGTCCAGAGCCTTCAATTGCTTCTGTGCACTATTAAGTGTTCTTCTGACCTGGATCGCACCCATGCCATGGTGAACCCCTTCTAGCATCCTGATCTGTGACTCGCACAGCACCCATTTGTCCCTCCTATCTTTATTGAGCCCTGCTGCGATAGACAAAAACTGGCCTAGTATAACCGCCTTCACGGTGTCCCGGACCTGGGGAAGCGGAACCAACCCATTGTCATTAATTTCCAGATAATCACGGATAGTGGCTTGTATGTCATCTATATTAATCGTATGTGAGTATTTTGTGGTTAAGCCTCTACTACCTCTGGTGCAGCAGCCCTCCCAGTAAGTATAGCACCAGTGAAATCTGAGAGTGATCCGAAAAATCTGCTGTCCCTATCATTACATATTTAATGTAGCCCTTGGCACGTTGGGAGGTCCAGAATAAGTCTATCCATTTCTATGTTTGGTGAGATGCTGAGAAAAGGTTGCATTCCTGTGCTGCGAGTTTGCGGTACCTCCAAGCATCTATCAACCTCACCTCCCCAAGTCTCTGGAGCATAGGTTATGAAAGTGATCCTGAATGACCCATCCGTGTTATTGACCTGTCTAGCTGTGGGTATGGAACTATGTTAAAGTCCCTCATACCACTAAATTCTCATCTTGAGAACCCACAATAACATTCAGCGTGTCTCAAAGGAAAGTCTTCTGGTGTCCATTAGGGCTGTATATGGAGGCGATGGTATATGTGTGGGATCCCATCAGGACTAGCAATGCCAACATCCTGCCTTATATTTCTGCGTGTACCCCTTTACAGTTCCCGGGAAAGGTGAAGCTATGAGAATAGCCCCTTCAGCCTTCTTTCCCATGTTCGAGGAGAACTTTTCTCTATCGTACCATTTGGAGCAAAGGCGTTTCCAATCAGTGTGCAGCAAGTGGGTCTTCTGCAATAAGCAGATATCGCAGATCGCCCCTCTAAGCATTGTGAGGAGCGCGTGTCGCTTAACGGGTGTATTTAGTCCTCCGATATTGAAGCTCATGATCCTAATCTTAATGGGGGGTAAATGGGTATTTATGGGGGTGGGCAAGGATCCTCCTCTGGGGTCGCGTGGGATCAGGGATTCTCCCCTTCCGCTCCAGACCTATCCCAGGCCTGTGTGGTGGCATGATGCACAGTCAAAGGTGTCTCCCAACATCTTCCTCTTGCCCCCCCTCCCAGTCACGGTGATTCTCGCAGCGGCTTCCTCCCTCTCATCCCATCATATGTAGAGGGCATGACACCGTGGCCCATGGGTTTTAGCAGTGTCCATTTGGGGTAAGGGCATCCCCCGTTACCTGATCTCGACCTCCCCATGTATGCTGCACTTCTCCACCTGTTTCCATGTGCCCCTTGGCCATCTTCTTGCGAGTCCCCCCCCTTAGCATCGGAAAGAGTAGGCCCAGTTTCTAGAGAAAGAGTAAGAGGGGAGAAAAGAGTACAGAAACCGGATAAATAAACAAACAATGAAAGGATGCCATCAGCCTGGCATACAACGCACTATCATTCATGGGTCCATGTGTTTGGTGAACGGCCATTTCGTTGATGAGAGTGAGCCCTCTCTGCCAAGACCGGGTTTCTTTGCTCCTGGACGTTTCTGGAGTTTCTGCAGCGACAAGGTGGAAGGTAAATGTAGGACTTGGGCGCAGATGGTCAGATTGCCCCGGCCCCATCTCGGTTCTGTATATGTCAGAATAATGCCTCTCTTTCTTTCTGGCTCTCTCTAGCTGTAGGTTTGAAAGGTTTCTCACGTCTGGTCCCTCGTTGTCTTCCGGGTTTCTGCAAGTCCCGTGTGGAGGTGTCATCTGTTGATGACCCAGGGTTGTCCCTCTCCTCTAAGTCGAGACCTGTGCCTTCTTCAGTGACCGAACTGAGAGCAATTCTTTGTACCAAACAAATGAGAGCCCAAAAGGGTGACCCCAGCGGTATGGGATTCCTTTATTGTGTAAGTAGGCTGAAGCTGATTTCAGGGCTTTACACCTTTGTAGGGTGAGCGGTGACAAATCCTGGGAAATTTCAACTTGAAGCCCCTCAAACGCAAGGGTTGGTGAGTGCGATCCAGGATGACTTCTTTGTCTCCGAGTGCAAGTGCCACTTGTCAGAAGAAGCGGATCACCCATTCCTCCAGCTTCCCCCATCTGCCTGGAGGGGTACACCTTTAATGTATATGTTGGATCTCCAAGAGCGATTCTCATGGTCCTCAAGGAGGAGGTAGAGCTCCTTATTCTGTTCTCTGAGCTCCAGCATAGCATAGGTCTGTTCAGTAATCTCCTCCTCCATTCGGTTGCCATTCCTTTCCAGGGAGTCAACAGGGTACCTTTGCCCTGATCTGCTTAATATCGGAGGTGACATCTTGTCTCAGTCCCACAAAATCTTCTCTAAGTGTCCCTAACAGCTGCTCCAGAAAGCCACGGGTGATTTGCTCCTCTAGCTGCTCTCCAGGGGAGTCCATGTTTTATACAGTTGTTGGGACGTTGGCTGGTCTGCCTTTTTGGTGCCTGGCTTCTGCAGGAGATCCTTGATCATCAGACCCTTCTTTGATAGGAGTATGGGCATCTCTACAGGGCACAGTCTCTCGTTCACCAGCAGCGCGGTCGCTCAGACCAGTCTTGGTCAAGCTCACAGGCCCCTTGGTGAATCTTGGTTCTGGGGAGTCATTGGGGCTCCCTCTCACATTCAGGGACCCCGGGTACCTGGTATGCATTTTAGCCTCGCCTTAACCTTCGCTCTTGTCCTCCCTATGCAGAGTTTGCCCACAGCCCTCCTATAGGGCTTGCATATGTGGGTGTCTCCCAGGACCAGGGTCAGTTAGTGTATTTCAGTCGGTGAGTTGCACAACTTTAATAGGCCTGCTCCCGCCTTTCAGCTCGGCGTCTGGGCTTCCAATCCCTGGTTGTGAGCTTTCTCGGGATTTGGGGCTAGTCACTCGCCCATTTGGAAAGTCTATGACCCGGTGGTTAAAAGGAGGCGCAGAGAGGTTCTTTTCAGCCCACTCTCCCCTCCCAGGCTGCTGCATCTATTTCACTGTTCGGGGACGGCTGCTAGTTGGGGTCTGCCGGTAAGATTGGTGCCTGATCCATGATGGCCCTTCAAGGAGTCCCCTCAGTTCTTTAGGATAGGGTCTACTCTACTGTCTCGGGCCCATCTCTGTCCCATTCTCTCCCCAAAGCCCCATCGGCCCCAAAGCTCTCACTCGTCCAGGATTGCTGTTGGGTGCTCATATGCCGGCTTCGGCGAGGGGAGCTCACAAGGATTGCTGCTACTCCACTGTCATCTTGGCCAAGCCCCTATTAATTCTTTTTTGAGTTATAGGTAAAGTCATGTACGTTTGAAAACATGCATGCACAATATGAGAAAATGGGACTAAACTAACACATGTAGGAGCTATAAATGTCATAATTTCACTTAATTAGTGTGCACCTCTGTTTTTCATTCATAACCTACTATATCATAGCCATGGGCAGTACATGCTCCCACGAACCTCTCGATGGTGCCGGCAAGGGCAACTGAGACTGAAAGGGTGAGGGGACCCTACAGTGCTTAATTTCAGCTAGTCATTGCTGGTGGGGCCGACCGGCACTCATTTTTGGGGGCCGCACTTATTTTTGCTCATCATCATTTTGCAAGACAGGGAAACACATAAAGATGGGAAAGAGGGAAGAAGAGAAAGATGGAAAAGCCATCACCAAGGAAGAAAGAAGAGACCTGTCAGTGTAAGATAAGGGGGATTGCAATTTCTGGTAGTGAATTAAAGAGACTTGAGGTGGATTCAGAAGTATACAGCCTATGTATTTAGCATGCTGACTTTCAATGCCACCGGCTGAGCTTTTGAGCTGCACTTTGGCACTGGCACACATTGTTTTACAAATTAAGCCATGTAATTAGGATGTGTGCTTAAGCGTGGGCGTAAAATCCGTTTCGTTTGCGGAATTTGCAGATTTTTGGCAAATTCGCGGTCCGCGAATCGCGCTAATTTGCCCAAAAATCCGCAAATTCGCAAGCTGCAGATTGTTTTGCTTGGTCGCGCTTGAAAAATACAATATCGCGCGCGCGGCGTTGACTTACTGTGATTCTGAGTCCGCCGAGTTGTTTTTCTCCTGGTTTGCGTGTGCTGCGCCATTTTGGATCTTGCAGCGTGATCGCGCTTGAGTTTTTCGACCGCAATTACGTCATCACGGTCCGCCATCTTGCACAGCGAGAGTTTGACAACGTGAGTACGTCATAAGGGCCTGCGATCACGCATCGCGGGAGTAACCAATGCCGAACACGTAGATGCAGCGGGCAGCTGACATCCGGCGCTTTCCCGAAATTGCAAAAATTGCAATTCTGCACAAGAAATCCACTGCAGGCAGCATAAACCGTATGAAAATCATAATTTTAATCAGAATAACTCCTCAGATTGAGATTTGGCTGCACTTTTTTGTGGAAGGAGTCCATTTTTGGGGGGGGTGGGAGGAAGGAAGTGCCTCAGAGTCTCCACCTTCCTGTGCAGCAGGCTCCTCCCAGTGCTTTGTCCATCTCCTTGTCACTTTTCATTTGGATCTGGAGCTGGAATGATTACTTTTTGTCGCTGCTGCTGGATATTTGTATTTGAGGACTTTTTGGACTTTGGAGTTTTTGGATCACTTTTGGATTTGAGATTTTACAAGTAAGTTGGAGTTGTTTGTTTGGGGCATTGCAGTTGCTGCAACTACAACTTTAAAAATATATATATTGTGGGTAGCCACAGTATACAGTAGGCCCAGGGTTAGTCATGGGTGCATGATACAACTGTTTCAGTGAGTTTTGTTCAACTTAAATCTCATTTATGTCATTGAATTTTAGCTCACTATATGTGGATTTTTATTTTTATTGTGTGCTGCCTCTAAAGCCTCACTAGCCAGTAGGCCCAGGGGTAGTGAGTGGTGCATGGACCTAGTCTTTCTGTGGGGTGTCTTGAATTTAAACATCATTGAGGGCATGAATGGCATTGGATTGTGGTGATTTTTTTGTGTTTTTCAACATTTTGGGGTGTTGTTGGGGCCTGGCCATGTGTGTGGGGGCCATTTTGAGGCCTGGTACAGGCAGGGCCTGGCCATGTGGTGAGGGTCAAGGGCCATTTTGAAGCCAGGCAGAGTGCTCAGCCCTGTACCCAGTTTCCCTTACTTTCAACCACTATGCCCAGGGGTAGTCAGTGGTGCATGGACCAAGTCTGTCTGTGGGGTGTCTTGAATTTAAACATCATTGAGGGCATGGATGGCATTGGATTGTGGTGATTTTTGTTAAGCATGGGCGTAAAATCCGTTCCGCTCGCGGATTTTGCCAATTTTCGACAAATTCGCAATCCGCGAACTCTCGCGAACTTGCCGAAAATTCGTAAATCCGTGCGAAGCGGATTTTTTGCTTGGTCGCACTTGCCAACTAGAATACTATACAATTTCGCGGGAGTAAACACTTGCGAACATGTAGATGTGGCGGGCAGCAACAATCTCGCAATTGCGAGATTGCAAAATTTGCAATTTCGCACAAGAAATCCACCAGCAGGCAGCATAAACCTTGAAAATTATGATTTTTATCAGAATAACTCCTCAGGTTGACATTTGCCTGCACTTTTTCTTTGCAAGGAGTCCATTTTGGGGGGGTGGGAGGAAGGAAGTGCCCCACAGTCTCCAACTTCCTGTTCCTGTCCAGCAGGCTTCTCCCAGTGCTTTCTTCATGTGCTGGTCACTTTGATTTGGATCTTGACCTGGAAGGATTACTTTTTGTGGATGCTGCTGGATATTTGGATTTTTGCAAAACTGAAAGCACTCAGCAGGTGCAAAAGTTCAATCTTATCATTAGTAACCATTCCCTGTAGTGCCTGGAAGGATTACTTTTTGTGGATGCTGAAGGATATTTGGATTTTTGCAAAACTGAAAGCACTCAGCAGGTGCAAAAGTTCAATCTTATCATTAGTAACCATTCCCTGTAGTGCTTCCTGAGGGGCCCCTTCAGAGTTCAGTTGCCTACTTGCAACTATTCTATGACCTTGCTCTGACCCTCACAGCAGGCTCAGAGAATAGCTACAAGTATACAACAAAGGTCCGGTTAAAAAAATTACACTGCAACAGAAAGCAATTACAGATAAGGAAGCAGGTGCCAGTCTGGAAGTTCAAATTCAGTGACACATTAATCAGCCCCTAATTCATTCATGTCAGTTGAGGCAGGGCAAGTGTGCTTTTCCCCCCATAATCTACAGTGATGAACTAGAGGGTGGCATGGGTGAGCCAGAGGGTGGCATGGGTGAGCCAGAGGGTGGCAGTGGTGAAACAGAGGGTGGCAGTGGTGAAACAGAGGGTGCTGTGATGAACCAGACGTAGAAACAACATGTTCGCGGCCGTTGCTACCCTACAAGTAAGTTTGCGTTTGTGAACTGGTAAAAAACCCTTGCAAAATGGCAGAAACACTTACGAACACAAAAAAAAGGAATCCGCAAAATTCGCGAGAGTTCGCGGATTTTGCGGATTGCGAATCTGTAAATACGCAATTTCGCAGATTGCCAATTCGCAAAATCCGCCCATGCTTAATTTTTGTGTGTTTGTCAACTTTTTGAGGTGTTTAACTGATGTTCCTCTGGCTTCCATTGCTTTTAGGTGCACAAGAGAACCACCAGTGCCAGGAAGAAGTCCTGCAGCGGTGTGTGCAGCACAACGTCACGTGACGTCACGTGTGGCCACAGACAAGACAACTCTGCAACTTGTGCAACTGCGGCCTGCTGTTCTGACATCTGAAGAAGATGGGCCCAAAGAAAGGTGGCCGTAGGGCCTCAGCAAAAAAAGTTGCCAGTGCCACTGCCAGTAAGAAGGAGCAGAAGAAGCAAGTGGCACCAAGGAGACTGGTGTGCCCACCGACAACTTTTTGGGGAAAAAAAACTACGCTTGCAGCAGCAGCAGTGTCCGCCGGGGACCAAGCTGGAAGCAGCACCTCCACTTCATTGGGCTGAGTGCCACCACGCCAAGTTTGGTCCAAGACCATGAGTGCTGCTGCAGCAGCCACTTTGGTTGTTCAATCACCATCGACCAGTGATGTTGGCTCATCACAAGAAAGTACCATCCAAGCAACGCCAGGTGTAACTCAGCTGCCGAGTGTTCAACAACCACAGCCGCAACGACAACCTCAGGTGCAACTAGTACAAGCGCAAGTACATGTGCAAGTACATGCGCAAGGAGAGGCGCAAATAGAGGTGCAAGGAGAGGCGCAAGGAGAGGCGCATGGAGAGGTGCATGGAGAGGTGCAACTAGAGATTCATGGAGCGGCACAACTGCCTACAACGTTTGTTCCTCCAGAAGTAGGGGCACATCAGGAAATTGATATTCAAGCGGAGGTATCATCCGATGAAGCCACTCCTACTGATGATGATCCATTGTATTCCAGATCCCCAGCAAGAAAAAGGTCAAGGAGGGCTACTACTACTACAAGTTCTTCTTCAAGCCCCCTTCATTCTGATGACCTTGATGTTGATTGGAACCCAGCAATGCAGTCTGAGAGTGAGGCACGCCATGAGCCGACAAAGGTAGCTAAGCCTAAAAGGAAGATTCCCGCAAGGCTTCGACTTATGTGTGATGACGACGAACAAGAAGTGGTGTCTTCTGCTGCTGATGAACAGTCTGACGACAACCCAGTCATCACAGACGTCACTCCAGCCCCAGCGGGCATGCAGCAGACAGACATTTTCACCCTATCCCGAATGGCTGCTGAGCGGGATGTGGGCGGCATGGCACTGGTAACACCACCAACGCAGTTAAGTACAACACCAACACGACCTACAGCTTCCATCTTTTTTAGTCAGAAGGGCCAGCAGGGACCTCCATCCATCTCGACCTCCATTACCTCAGGTAGTGGTGCTGTAAGTGCACAACAGAGTCAAATTCGGCCACGCCCATCCTCCACTTCTTTTGGCATTGAAAGTAGCACCTCAACCACCAGCAGACATCTCCAGTCCCCAGTTTGGGACTTCTTTACTGTTAGCAAAAAGGCGGAAAACATGGTCATTTGTTTGATTTGTAAAACATCAGTTAGTCGGGGTAAGCTTGGTACCAACTATGGTACCGGAGGCCAGAGAGGCCATCTCCAAAAACACCACACTATCATTTGGGATGCGCACCTAAGAAAGATCCGGGAAGCCAAAAGTACAAATCCAAAGGTATCCATTCATATTGCATCTGATGATGACGAGGGGCCGATCGTGCAGGGGGGAAGTGAAGAACCGACTGACATTTTTTCTGGTACACCCAGTACCCCTGGCAGCAGCACTGCAGTGGTAGCGCCAACACCCTCTACCCCTGCAACATGTATGAGTCACACTAAGAGTCTGGGAGAGACACCAATGCACAAAACTACATCAATGAGCCTAACTGGTTTGAAGTCTGCATCATCATCATCATCATCACGTAAAACGGTCCAGCCCACCATTAGAAGCATGTTTTGGTTGGATGCGCCATTTGAACGCAACCACCCAACGGTACGTCTGTATAACGCAAAGCTGGCTAAAATGCTAGCGCTGAACCTTCTCCCTTTTTCTTTCGTGGAAGGGGTGGGTTTTCTAGAATTTGTGGCAACAGTCTGCCCTAAATGGAAGGTTCCTAGCCAGTCCTATTTTGCTAGAGCTGTGGTTCCAGCACTACATCAAGGTGTGCAGGAGGTGATTGGGGCAGCTTTGCAGAAGAGTGCTGTTCACACTATTCACTTGACAACAGACATGTGGACCAGTTGCCAAGCCCTTGATTACATGTGCATCACTGCACACTGGGTCTCTTTTGCAGGGGTTAGAGACAAGACAAATGTAGGTGTTGACCAGGACACACTTTTTCAAGCTACTTGGAAACATGCAACATTAGCCATGTTTGCCATGGAGAAAACTCTTACTGCACCTAACCTTTTGGAGGAGTTTGATAGGAAGGTCTCTGAATGGCTGCATCCAAGAAATCACATAGTTGGTTTTGTTTCCATGGATAATGGCAGTAATATAGTTAAGGCCATGCATCAAGGTGGCTATTTCAGAGTGCAGTGTTTGGCGCACAGTATTAACATCATGGTGCAAGATTTCTTGAAAAATGAAAACACAGTCAGCAAGTTACTGACCACCTGCCGAAGAATCTGCACACATTTCAGCCATTCTTTTAAGGCCCGGAAGTAGCTGAGGAGCATTCAACATGAACGTAAACTGCCAGTCAAAGGATTAATCCAGGAGGTGGCAACACGTTGGAACTCAACCTTTTACATGCTTGAGCGTCTGTCTGAGCAGTGGGGGTATTAAATGAGTATGTCTATAAACTGAGTTCTACCATGAAAGACATGAGGCTACAGTTGGAGGAATGGAACCTATTTGCAAGCCTGACAGACATGCTTAGTCCTTTTGAGGTCTTCACGCGTGAAGTCAGCAGGGAGGACTGTTCTTTGGGCAAAGCTATCCCATTGTTGCACATGCTAGAGCACCAACTGAAGGAGGTGTCTTCAACGTTCCGAGATGATGCTGAAAAGCAAGAAGCATATCATTTGGCGGAGAGGTTATTAAGCCGCCTTGTTGACAATCAAAGGCTTAAAAACATACATAAAGAACAACATTACATTTGTGCCACTATTCTGGATCCACGGTATAAAAAGGCAGTGGCCAGCATAGCATTAATTCCTTTTGATGAAGCAGATGTTTCAAAGTACAAACATTGGCTAGCTGTGTCAGCCAGTCGGTTCGAAAAAGAGCGGCAGAAAATTCAAGGAGACGGCAGAAGTACAACTGAATCAGCAGGCCATCCGGCGTCAAGTTCCACTTCTGAATCTGTGGCCGAAGGGAGTCACTTTCCCTCACAGCCGTTAACGACACCAGGAACAACCGTATCATCGCCCTCACCTGCACCGGGCCGAGCCATAAAATGGTCGGAAAAGGATTGGCTAACTCATCAAGGGTTTGCTCGTTACAGTGCTGCAAAGGCCACAGATGGTACGCAAAGTGGAGCAACCGTGGAGAACCTTGAGGTGATGGTGCAGGCCTATCTGGATGACCCAACAGAGGTCTTTGTTAATAAGAACCCATTGCTGTATTGGTACAGGAAAATGCCTCTATGGCCACTGATCACCAACCTGGCTATACATTATTCGTCTTGCCCACTCACAAGTGTGTCTTCTGAACGTGTTTTCAGTGCTGCTGGTGCCATTGTAACTTCAAAAAGGACCCACCTCTGGCCCAAAAATTTGGAGAGGTTAACACTGATCAAGATAAATCAGCACTTCATACCACCAGATTACAAAATACATGAATGCACGCAGGAAGAAGAGGACACCGACTTGGGTGATGGAAGTTCTTCTCTGTTAGCTGACCTACCGCATCTCAATTCATAGAGTTTGAGGACGAGCTCTTTTTCCCTGAAACCGAGGCCTGAAAATGACTTCCTTTTTTCTGTCCTTATTCACTATTATTCCTGTGTGTCTTTCTTTGTTTTGCAACTTTTACCACAACAAAACTCTAATCACCTAATCTCAACAAGTCCATCAGCAGCACTGTCTTCATCTTATTTTCCTTATTGATATGAAGGTGCTGCAGTCTGCATTCTTGAGGTTCACAAGTTCACAACTCAATCATGCTCCAGTATACTCCTCCTCCAGACTCCCCCTATCCATTTCCCTCAAGTAAGATGGATGGATTACGACGAGTCCCCTCAAGTGGGACTGAAATTACTGACTGACTACATACTTCTGATATTGATAGGAGAGGCTGTCCTGTGGGCCCTCACTTTCCGAAGAAGATGTAGACAAAAAGTAGAACAGGTAATGAATAATTGACAAGATGGCATGCAGTGGACAGCAATGGCTGTCTGGCTCTGATGAAACCAATTGCTGTTTGTTTTTTGTGCATGAAATGATGAATCATATGTCTTGTCTTAGTTATTTAATCTTTTACACAGTAATTCCAACTCATGTCAACTACTCTGTTTTTTTTTACCTTGTTTAATTCAAATTGTACTTCAAATTCAGAAGCCACTATGTTGCATTTTACAATATGCAAAATGTCCTTGGAGCGGACTTACTTTCCAATATACCATGATGATTGATTAAATACTATATCTTTTTTCTTTACAGTCACTCACTAGGATGGATGGATCATCAGCGTCGGTTTACGGAAGAACTATGGCCAATTCGTGAGTGGCAGACAGGTAAACCAGTCTACAACCACTACTACAGCAGAACTACATGTCTGTCTATTCGTGGTATGTAGTGGTCGAGGGCGAGGCAGTTTACTGTTGTTGTTATGCCAGGCAGAGTCCACTACAGTCAGCAGTTCATGTAAAATTGGGGCTATGTGGCTTGCTGCATACAATTAGATATGCTTTGTCTGTCTGACAAAGAGCCTAGGTAGCTACATCAGGTTGCTTCACTCAGTGGTGCCAGCCTTGACCGTCTGCATGACACTGCCTCATGCTTGGGCCAAACATCCGTTATGTTTGCGAAATTTGCTGTTTTTCGGTTTTTTGTAAATCTCGCGAAATTACAGAAAAATCACAAAATCTTGAGCGGAACGGATTTTTGGCCCATGCTTGCGGCAGGGCCATGCAGACGGTGAAGGCAGGCACCACTGAGTGAAGCATCCTCCTGATGTAGCATACCTAGGCTCTTTGACACAGACAGATAAAGCATATCTAGGGTTTAGGGTTCAGTGCGATTTACTAGGGATTTTGGGTTTAAGTTGGTAGGGTTCCCGCTGAGTCTAGGGCCCAGGGCCCGATGCAGGCTCATTCATAATGATGTTGGCAAGGTTTTAGGGGTTTTGGTGTTCTTTGGTCAAGAATTGGCAGAATTGTGCCCTTTTTGGTGCTTTGCGGGCGAGTGTGTTAGGGTGAAAACTAAGTGAAAACTAGTCGTAGACCTTCTTCTTCTTCAAAGAGCGCAGTGGTTCGATTTTGTTCTGCCTTGCTGAGAATCATGGGAATCGCTGGAACAAGTGTCCAGGTAAGTTTCAAGAGGATCGAAGTAGTGTAAATGCTGAAAACAGCAATTTTTTGTGAACAGCGTAATTTGCCATGTTTTGAATATACTAGTATTGCATGTTTTTGGGGGGTTGTTTGGTGGGGTTCAAGATTTGTGGGGGGGAGGGGTCTTGGGGTCTTTGAGCACTGCTGGGATAGTGTAATTTTGATTGCAAGTGATTTGAAGAAAATCCATGGTTGGAAAGGGGAGTTAGGGCCTAGCTGCAGAGCGCGCATCGAGTGATCTGGGAACTAGGCCTACATTTTTCTAAGTATGAGATTGTGCATTTTTGCTTTTTGCCTGTTTGGGGGGGTTCTGCTTTTTTGCGGGTGGGTTCAGGGGTCTTGGGACATTGCTGGGAAGGTCTAATATCGGGAGCAAGTGGTTTGGATGAAATCCATGGAGAAAAAGTTTTTCAGTTTTCGCTCACTTCCTTGTTTTTGGGGGGCTGTTTGGGGGGTTTCTACATTTTTGGGGGGGTGTTTTGGGGTCTGGGAGGACTGCTGGCACAGTCTAATTTTGATTACATTTGTTTTTAAGGAAATCCATAGTGGAAAAGGGGAGTTATGGCCTAGCTGCAGAGCGCGTTTGGACTGAATCGAAAATAGTGTTAGATTTTGCATTTTTGCTTTTTGCCTGTTTGGGGGGTTCTACTTTTTTGCGCGGGTGGGTTGGCGGGTCTGGGGGCATTGCTGGGAAGGTTTAATATCGGGCGCAAGTGGTTTGGACAAAATCCATGGTGAAGAAGGGGGGTTAGGGCCTAGGGTTAGAGTTAGGGTTAGGGTTAGGGTTCTAAAATCGCTGTTTACACTTTACACATAGCTTGAGGGGAAAGATCCGCAAATTTTGCCCACACTTATTTATCCTTGAAAAGGAGACTCAGAGTATGCACTTTCGAAATGATGCTTGTATGTTTTGTAATACTGTTGACTCTGAAACTGAAAGTGTTATTTTTGCACCACACAGCGTACCTTATATTTTTTTCTCCGTGGTGTTTTAATATCACTTCCTGTTTTTCCATCAACAATTACAGGCCGGCTTTTACCCTGTGCAATGACAAAAAGGATGACCTCAGGCTTAGCGACCCGCAATTCAGCATCCGCCAAGCAGGCAGTGGACAAGGTGTCTTCTGGTCCCCAACATTAATCGGGGGAGTGTCAGATGGAATGGAGGAGTACAGCGAAAGAGAAATGGCTGGATGCATGCAACTTCCCAAATTCAACAGGACAACTACAACAACATACAGTTACAGTATCCATCTTCATTTCGACTTATCTTTTAAGTAATGTTATTGCTGTGAACTTCTGTGAGTGTGACACTGTGCATTTGCTTTCTCTCTGCTTCAATTTATCCCTCCAGCCATTGTATACTTTTTTCTTTGCTATTGTTTAAACGAATTTAATGTACTAAGTGGTTCTTCTCTCTGATGGCAGATAGGCAAGTGAAATTGCGTAATTACTGCAGCCCTGTACTGTCACATTGTTGTTTCCTAATAGAACATTGTAGAAAGTACTACTTACTTTACAACCTAACCTATCCATTTAGCAAACAACTTCATGCATGCAGTAGTGCATGCACTTTCTTTATGTCCCTTAAAAGATTTATGAATAGCTTTGTATCCAAAGATTTGTTTATCTTCATTTGTTGTTTTTCCATGCTGTTATTTTTTCCTTTCACCACAAAACTTTACCCACAAACCCCATTCCCATCCAAGTTTCAAACCCTTACCCTCTTCCCCCGGGCTGTGTGGTTGTCATTGAGGTGTGACTAAATGACAACAATAATTCCACACACTTGCTGGGGAGATAAGGTCAAAGCAACAGAAAATCTGGTTGAAGGAATCCTAGGAGATATTCTTACTCAGCTTTCACAGACCCAGGACTATTTGAAAATCAAATCTGATTTTCATGGCCGCCATCAACTGTATTGATCATCAAGAACATTCTCCTCCTGCACGTGGCGAATGATTACGCTGCTGTGTCCTTCACCTTCAATACTATTCAATACTATTTCTTGTAGTAGCCAAAGCCAAACTCCACGCAACTAGTATACTTAGGAAACTAGCATTTGTTAGGCTAAATTATGGCACTGTTCTTGTCAACTATGCTATCTATTGTACTGTTGTAATGATCCGTTCAGGCCACTCAAGGTTTCATTTTCTTTTTTTTCATATGCTGCTAAGTACTGCCACTGTGTACCGCCACTACTACCACCACAACGATACCATTTCATCCACCCAGGATTGCCATCCTTCATCGCCAGTTGCCATGCAGCCAGCCCTGTGCCTAGCCCTATTCTGAAACATGAATCACAGGTAAGATAAGCATTTGGGGGGAGGAAGAATAGTGGAGTAGTAGAAGAGAGGAGAGACTGACGGTAGTACTACTAAAGTAGTAGGACAATTGAATTCACTAACTCTGTGAGTGGCACTTACTTTTGTAAACATTTGGCTGATTAATTAGACTATTTGAATCAAGCAGCCAGTTAAGTTTCAGGAAAATAAATGAACAGGTAGCCACCCCCCCACCTCCCCAGCAAAACAGTAAAAACGCGTATGCAATGTTTAAGTTGCAAGTAAATAATTATTTAAATCAATAACAAAAAAAAACTATCTCGCAAGACCCGTCCCACCCCTCTACCTAACCCCAAAGAATGTCCGTGAAGAAGTCCCCATAGTCCAAGAAAAAACCCAACTCCCAATTCCCACCCCCTCCTAAAGTCTTTAAAAAAGGGGCAAGGGACAGCCTCTCCTCCTCTGCTGCCGCCGGCGGTGTCCTTTGGCCAGGTCGGCCCGTTGTTCCCTGCGGAGGTTCTTGAGCAGGCTCTTCATTCTCTCCATCTCCTGGTCAAGGTTGGACACCCTGAGGGTTAGGCGGTGGATGCGGGCCTTGCACCTGCTGTGGGGGGCAGCTGATTTTGTGGCTGCTTGGCGGTGGTGGGTGACTGCGGTACCACGGCTCCATACCACTGGAGGCTTGCGCTGACTGGCTGACCCAGGGAGCGCGGAGGAGGATGCAGCTGTTGTGGTGGATGTTGTTGTGGACTGCGACTGCGTGTCCTCCACCTCTTGGGCCACCAGCCACCGATATTCGGCAACAATCGCCTCCAGGTTTCTTTGCCTTGCCCGTCTAGCCAGCTCCTTCCGAGTCAGTTTTCGAAGGAGCATCTATATGAAGAAAGAAAAACATACTGTAACAAATGCTCTTTAAGATTAACACAAAATAATTCAGCAGAAAGTTGTGTCACAGTAGAACTAGCAACTTGAAAGCACAGTACATAACATTTGTGGCCTGTATCTATCTAACCTCCCACTTCATCAGCCTCTGCTCTAACATTAGTGGGAGTTTCAGGAATCAATTCTACAAGCACTATATGGACTCACTACATTCGACTATGACAGTACACCAGTCTTATTCTTCTTCTTCTCTCTTGTTTAGCGAAATTGGTACGTAAACTTCTGGAAGCCAGCATAATTCCAGCGCAGACAACTTGCACCCGAGAAAAACAGACGCAAGCCATGATGACACAGACTTGCGTTACTGTACCAGTCCAGTACATGCAGGTGGTGAAGCTCTTACTTTTCTATTACGGGTGGCACTGAGAATACTCTGTTACAAGGGCTACTGCTTAATGAATTTAACTATCACCCTACAGTGCCAATGACTACTAGAAAAGGAAAATGACGAAGATAAATAATATGATTATCTATCCCTTCACAGGATATTTGCTTATATATGGGAGACCTTTAGGTGCTTTGTTTTTTATTGAGTGAATACTGATAGGCCACACATGAATGACAAAGTAGTACTAAAATTATTAACAGAGGTAGTGAGTGGCCCCCGTAATCGCCGGATATATGCTGTGCTTGCAACTACTGCTACTATTCATGGTAGGATTCCGAAAAATTAGAACTTCTTTTCCTTGCCTTTGCTACACTAGAACAGACGTGCGGGTGCGGTGTTACATGCTCTTCAAAGTAACACTTACTTCATCCAGTGACCGTCTACTCTGTCTACATCCACATATGCTATCTATGAGTAAGATAGTACCATGATCTAGGCATCCATCCATTCAAAGAAAATGTCAATCATTCTTCTTAATGTCTCAACTGGACAAACCTTAGTTTTTCTCACGGAAAAACAACATTTTCATTTTATTTTGGAAACCGCAAGCCATGCATCCGTGCTTGACTTGCATTTGAATTTGCACCAAAGAATATATTGCGCACACATACAGCTTCTGTTTCACCCACCCAGGCAGTCCTCTTCCCTTTCTCCTTCCATCCATCCTTGCTTCATCCTTCAACCGGCCATGCATCATATTCCCAGCCACCTCGGGCAGCATTAAAAAACACGTATCATTCTTTGCCAGTCATCATTACTTGTAACTCGCTAGTCCTTCCACACTTACTTACACCCTTCTTTCCCTTTTCGTTCATCCCATCCATCAAGTTAATCTCTGATTATTGGCTTCTCAATAAAACTTTCACAGCTGAGTTGAAGTCAATTTAGAGGAGGCTACTACCTGGTTGATAAAAACTTAGTTCTAAATTTATAAGTCTTCTTAACAGTAAAGTATACTTGTAGACACCCATGCAGAGAGCACACTCTGCAGTCTAGAATCTCAATAAGTAAGGAATATAATAGCTTACCACTGCCCGCCACTACCCTGGCATCCCCCACAGCAGTTCCGGATGGCTGTTCCACCGCCTCCGCCTCCGCCCCAGGAGTGCCCACCTCCGCGCTGGCCCCGGCACCGGTGGATGGCTGTGCCGATGTTCCGCCTAGAAAATATATTTCAGATTCTTAGATGCCATATACACAACTCCCTAGTATTTGTCTAGGAATGAAAAAATGTTAATATGACTACACAAACAAATTTAATAATTTGTGACTCTCTAGTCTAAACTACAAATTGCCCTTTTTTCAGGGAAGGGTGTTTTTAGTTATGCTTAGCCGTAACATCTCTTGCTACACTTTTTGGCACAACTGATGAATGCTTGCTTTTTAACACGCACCATTTTTCTCATAACAGACAGAAGCTTCCCTTCTAAGAACAAGAGCAAGATCAGATCCTCATCACTTGGACGGAGTCAGCAATGATTCAGCACCACAAAGAAGACTTGAAGTTCCAACCTGGTGAGGGCTCGCCCACAATTAGGGTGTAAAAATCACTAAGCACTTTTCATTTTTCAATCCACCGTTTATGTTGTATGATGAACTTGATTTTAATAAATGTTTTTACTTTTAATAAAGCTTTAAAACTTACATAGACTCTGTGGTTTTTGGTCATGAGTGAGTGAGCAAAAGGGTTTGCAATTTGCAAGCATGAGGCCGTGGCTCTGAGAGGTCGGGACTCTGACTCCGTACTCTTATGTCCTGCGTTGTAAAATCATTGGGGTTCAATCATCGATGAATTCGGGAGCTAAATGACTCTGACACACTAGCTAGTCAGTAAGGAGATTGGGGGTTTAAATTCTGTTATGACTGAGGTATGTGGAAAGTCTAACTGTGCCTATTATAATTGATAAACAATGCACTATTTCGTGTCCATAGTACTGTTTGTGCAGAATAGTCCCTGCAACAGTAGTAGTATGGATTGTCCTCCTATCCAATCAAAAAGTAAACTAGTGTCTTATTCTTTCTTGGTGGCCATTGACATTTTATTGTTGGGAATTGTCAAAGCATAAACATTTAGAAGACTTCCAAGCACATTATGGACAACCCAGAGGACTGCATTCAGTGCATAGAACTATTGCTGAATAGAATGGGAGTTTTGGTTAACACCTTTTGCCAACTGTGCAAGCTAAGTTAGCTACACAGACAGACTAATAATAATCTAGTAGTACCACAGGGAGTCATAGTAGAGGCAAGATAAGAATTTAGAAACAGTCTACTAGTAGATCAAAGATGATTTAGAAAAAATCAAATGAGGAACGTTAGGAAAAAATAGGTGCTGTAAAAGATATGGAAGTATAATTATTAATATTAACAGGAAAACTTACTGGGGCCAGCAGAGGAGCCCTCGCCGGACCGATCCTGGCCTTCCTGATCTTGTCCCTTCTCCGCCGGCGCCGCTTCCTCCTCCTGTGTCCCCTTGCCCCTGGGGGGTGCTGATGTACAACATGAAAGAAAGACACAAACATGGATGATTGTTGTCAACCAAATCAAACATTTCAAAATAACAAATTATTTCAGGGAAATAGACAACAATTGCACTAAATTTATTGACCTATCTGGTGTGGTCTACTAGGATATTAGTATTGCTGGATTCGCGGACCGTCTACTTGGAAAGTTATGCAACTCACTAAACCAACTACAAAAAGGTTCGACTAGGACTGGCAGGCAGCACTCCGCAGCACGAGAAGTGACAGACACAGTCCATCGTGATTGCAGACCAGTGAGAACACTAAAAAGTTTCCTACTAAATAACTAGTCATAATATACTCAAACTTTCAATCCACCACCACTATCTCTTCCCCTTAGTCTCTGGCATTACGCAGTTCTGTAAAGTACACTCATGCATAATCACTCAGGCCAATGAAATGAGCACAAAATCGAAAACAAGTAAGCATAGTAGCACCGCCACTGAGCAGGCGAGCAGTGCACCTGCAATGCAATCACTGAAGATTTTGAAACATAATTTACCTACAATGTAATCGGCAGCATTATTGCTCTTCGGAAAAAACAAACATTTGCAATATGATAACATAGAGCAGGAGAAAACAGAGTAGTGATTAAATAGCTACTACTACTCACCAAGCCCACGGATCTCGACGCCTTGCAGGTCGAGCAGGTCGTGTTCACAGTCCAGGATATCGGACCACCGGTGCGTGGCCTGGCTGTAGGTGCGCCGGACCCGAGACTGCCGATACATGGCCCGGCACACCTTCCGCCACAGCTGGCGACGCTCCCAGAGCCCGTACTCGCCAGCGATCCTGCCGCCTGCCGCGATGGTCTTGGGGAGGTGGCGCTGGACATAGAAAATCAGTGCGGCCACCTCCTCCACGCTAAAGATCTCCCTGGACAAGACTTGCTCCCCCCTCAATCGCCCGCATGGGAGCCAGGTGCGGGGTGCGGGACCCTTCCCCTTGCTATTCCCGGCTCCCTTTGGCATTGTCTGGACAGGTGAAGAAAAAAAATAGAAAAGAATAGGGAGCAAGTAAAGAAAAGAAAAGAGTTTAAAAAAGTAGCTTTAAAAGTAACGAAAGTTGAAAAAACCATTAAATATAGATGTAGAAAAATAGAGGGATAGATAATGAGTGAAAAAGATCAAAAACAAGTTCAAAGAAACAAAGGATTGGAGAGATTAGGAGAGGATAGGAAAAGCATGCCCAGAACCATACCAATGAATGAAAAACAAGATGGCCGCGCCGTTGAGGACCGCGTGGGTACGTTCGTGCGATATTTCCCCACGAGCACGCACAAACACACGCGAACTCTTAATAGCATGCCGCACACAACGCGATATTGCCAATAGCGCCTGGAAATCGAAATACGCAACGCGCACAAGATGGCTGCGCCCATGTACGACCGCATGGGTAACTTCGCGGTCGGTGAGCTGCAAGCGGCCCGTGAATACGCAAAAACACCCGCAAACTCGTAAAAAAAACCCCGCAAATTCACATGAATTCGCGAATTTTGCGGATCGCAAATTCGATTTCACACGAATTCGCGGACTGCGAATTCGCAAATGTCGCCGATACTTGTATGGGAAGTGTGAATAATGGTCAAGGGAGATTGTTGAAATATGGGCATGCAGGCTGTCAAACGTAATTAGTCGGCAAAAGAGTCATAGTCTACAGGCAGATTGGGAAGGTTGGGGCTGATTATCAGGAGGCTCGGCTGAGTTTTTTGCTGCACATGGACAGAGGATCACTGTGAGGGATGTGGTGAATGGGTGCCAAGTGGTAACCAGGGGCGACCCTAAATACGATTGACTGGGATGGTGCCCCGGGCAGAAAAAAATGTTGGTGTTTGCTGTGGGGACAGGGGATCGTTGCGGTGTTACGGAAGAAGGCGTGAGGAAGATGGGAGGGGGGCAGAGAGTTGATGGGGTGCAGACAATTATGCAGAGGTTCATTAAGGGCTAATTACAAAGTCTTTAACGGGACCCAATTGAGATCAAGGGGAATATATGAGCTGCTGTTTGCAGGACATTAAGTAAGGCAATTCCTTGCTGCGCCCCTCAAAATTTGGCACCCTGGGCATGGGCCCATCTCGTCCATGCCTAGGCTGGCCCTGGTGGCACCAGTCCACCCATTGCCCTAAACGTATGTTCTTTTTCATTTAGAAATAGTGAGTTTGACACTTTTTACACTCTTCATTCCATTCTAGTCGGATGATTACTTCAAATGTAGGAGACAATCAGCAGGAATACATTTTAAATCACTTTTTCTGTATTGGCTCGAATTTATTACTTAACATGCTCATGTTCATAATCCTGAATGTGTTCAGAAAATAGCTAAACAACGATGGCATTTTTACTACCGTTGAAGTATAAAACAATGTAGGTTGGATGATAGAACTGTGTGACATATTTTCCAAAATGTGAATTCTAATGTTTATAAACTCTTTGATATGGTGAAAGGTACATGTTCCCGGATTTCATTGTTTTGCTTTATTTAAATTACTCCATGCAGCTGAAGCTAAAAATAAGATGAAAGCCAGCCTTAGTGTATACGTTCTTCGCACAAATACGCTGTTAATCATATCCCATGGCTTATGCTCCGTGATAGAACAAGAGCCCTTAAGATATTAGAAAAATAGAATTTGTGTGATTTTAAACGGAGGGAATTACCTTTTACTTCAGAGTGACTCCAACTCACAGCAAATTTTTCTAACGTTGATTCATTACTATGTGAACAGTGTTAACCTCCAGATAGTGCTGAAAGGCGCACTTGCTGTTAACTTCAAAATGATTAATGCCAGGACAAGATATCAGTACCTAAGAGTTGAGAAACCATTAACTGGGAAGAAAACCGAAAAAGCCAGAGGGAAAAAATAAGTCACGGTAACAAAAGAAGGCAGCGAACTAAGGCCTGCACCTACTCCTGATGTCAGTTTGAGATGTTCCTGCAGCAGTGTTCAGCTGTCAAGAAGAATTCTACCCTACTCCTGAGCTGGCCGTGCTAGTGTATTCCAAATGACTGCAACGGGGGGCAGTGTAGGGCTACGAGCTAAACGCAGAATTAGATGATGCACCGATGTCTGCTTCCGTGGCACACTTAATGGAGGTTTTCAGTTGAAAAATCAGTTTGAAATTACAATCAAGCTGCACATTGGATACTGTTTTATATATTCTCGCGTTTTAGAAAAACATGACAACAATTTCAGTAGTGATGACCTCATTTTGTTTACAGTTCATATACAACTATCAAGAATATTAGAATGAGCTGTTGAGTCAATGCATACCTTTTTAAATACCGAAACGATTAACAGCTCTTCGTTTTTACTGAGATACCTACAGCGACTGACAGTCAAAAAGCACTTAATGTGTTTTCATGACACTTGTACTTAAGGGGATACATGGCATGGCCTCAATTTATAAAAAGAATCTAAAGAAATCGACTATCCTTGAAAAGAGCAAACAAAAACCCTGCCAAGCACACTCTTCTGATCGCTCTCACGCCCTGTTGGTGAGACAGAGGCCCCACATATGAATTCTGTCATTTCCGCATTCGAACGATCCCAGATCTGTATTCCTTTAGGCATTGACCGTTGACGTGTCTTCACACAGCACTTCTTTCTTAAGTTTAAGTTCATTGAACAATAATTGGCTTCTGTCACAGGTTAAAAAAGTCAGGTCTCGTGAAGCTTTCGAGATGCTTGTACTCTCTCCGTATCATGAACTTGTGTGCTGGTGGGAGAACAGCTTTGTGTAGGGATAATGAAAATACAATCAGAGATAAACGCATTATTGTCCGCACATAACAGAGCTATACCCAGTGAAAAATATTTTAGATATTAACATGTTTCATTACTTTATTTTGCAATTAACTTATTAGATTTACACCCCCTCTCGCTTTCATTTTAGATTTCACTTGTGATCTTTCTTTTTCTTTTTTTTTTCCTCCCTCTCCTTTTTGATTTAACTTTCCCTCCCTCACAGCATTCCAGTTTTTTGGGCAGGATGGGGTAGAGGGGTCGAAGTGGAGGCAAAGTGCAGTGAGAAGGTTAGAGAAAACAGAGCAAAGATATTGGGTAACTACGATATTTCTAAGTTGTTATTAATGGCAGAAGTCGGTAATATGCCCAGAAACCACTATGGCCCTCATGACAAGCAGTCTGGAGTAGCCTATATTGGGGATACTGGTAAGTCGGAGAGGGGGAACTGGAGTAGGGCGGGGTACATGCAGCCTATTGTGGTTGGACCCTAAAGGTTAACTAAGAAATGTGCAACTATAGGGGCTATCGATAAGTCAGAGTGAAAATCTCCCAGAAATTCTACACAGAGATTTTCCTGTTTTCTGCAGCCGAAATTTCCCTGCGAATTTAAAAAAAACTGGAGAATTCCAATGAAGCCAATAAACGCTGTTACCAGCCACATAGGAATTAAGAGGCTGTCCACAATGAAGGTCTTTATGTCTATTGAAATCCTCAGTTGCAACTCTTAAAGAGGAGAGTCCTACCTTTAAGGTACACATTCTTTAAAATATTAGAAGGTACACTCTTTTGCTTGAGAATGGAGTGGGGGAACAAGCAGTAAGCTTAATATCTAGAGGTACCTCAATCTTAAATCTCAGTTAACTCCGAGCTACCCAGCATGGATTTAAACCAGAAAATGCATTTAAACCTAGATAATACAGTTAATATATCTATTTATTATTGTCTTGTTGTTTTGCACTGTTATGGGACATATAAACTATAGATGACATGCGTCTAAGCAGCTGCTAATTGTACTTGGATATGAACATGCCATTCGAAGGGTATACTAAGAGTCATAGTGGCATATTCTCAAGAACGTGTGATAACCATCGCAAAAGTAACTTAACGCAACTTCCAACATTGCAGTCTATTGCCGGAAAATTCCTCCGTGTTAACGAAGTATTCTCAACATTGTGGTAAAATGCGATAGTCACTAGATAACGTGTCAAATGACCGTGTTAAAATCAATGCCATGCCGCAAAAATGTCAAACGTGAACGCAAAAAATCTTGCGATTAGGCCAATCGCTCTACAAAAAGCAGGGAAAACAGCAACAGGCCTGCACACCCCAGGCATCTGGCGGGAAAATGCACTATGAAAGCTACACAACACACCAGAAACAATCCAAAGCGCGTTGCAACATGGATGCACCCTGACCGAGCGCAGAAGCCATGGCAAACCCCACAACCCCCATGACCACCAGCAAGGAACAACGGGGTCGGGGAAGGCCAAGGAGAAGAGGAAGAGGAAGACAGGGTGCAGTCCACAGCAAAACTAGATCTGCGTCACAGTGGTGACAGAACACTACCATCAACTGACCCACAAGTTGACCACCAGGAGTGCAGTTGGAGTGTCGAGGAGGCCAATGGAGGAGGCCAAGAGGCCAAATCAGGCACAGACCCGCTTCCAACAGGAAGGCTGCAATGGTGACAGGAGGTGGAAGTCCTGCGCCACAGGAGGAGCTGGGGAAATGGAGGCCACAGTCATCAGTGGGGAGACTGTGCAAGAAGTCGGGAGTACGGACACAGCTTTAGGGGACCAGACACAATATCAACAAGGTGAGTAACGACCAGGGACTGGGGGGAAGGGGTAAGATGGGCACAATGGCACAAATGCACAACGATGTGTAGCACACTGCACACCCACAATGACCCTGGATCATGTGCCTGATCCCCGTGGCGCACTCCAGCACACACACATAGCAAGAACAGCACACCAACATTGACGACAATGTGGTACAATGCGCAAACCCGACACTGCATAACAGAGGACACAACTGGCTCTGGACACGCGCAGAAACAGGCCTACTACATCTGAGAGAGATGGACACTGTGAAATGGAAATGTACGCGTATAACCTCACATCCGCCATGTAGTACAAATGTACACGGTCCCGCATCTAAATCCTGCACCTCCCAAACACTCACAATGTACATTGTCATACAATCGGCATGTAAACAAGAACAACGCGCCAACATACATGTCAACACAATGTCAACATGCATGTCCCCTTCACATTACAGAGGGACACACAACACCTCCAGCAGAGCACAGAAGACCCCACATCAGTGATGCCAGAGAGGACAACCGCACCTTCGACACCGATGTCCTACAACAGCCCATGGACATCCCACACAACCCATCACCAGGACCAGGGCAGCCAAGCTACTTAGAGGAGAGTACAGACCCTGCAACAGACCACACAGCAGGAAGCACCAACAAGCATGACTGGCTCACAACACTTCACCGACCCACACAACACCCCAATGCCAGGTGTCTGAACGCCAAGAGGAGGTGGCCGAACAGGTACGGGTGAGGTCTGAACTCATGAAAGGCAAACTAGATCACATACATGGGTGTCTATTATCTTCAGGGACCACTTACACCCTACAAAGGAGACCCACACTGCCATAGAGACACATGCAGATGCACATTCTCAGTACAGACCCATGCCCAGGGGCACGCAAATATCAGTCACACAACCACGTTGGCTCTGTGTACAATGGTCCAGTCCACTCCTCTTACAAATTGAGTGGGTGACGACAAAGCTACATGTGCAAGCTCTAACCTGCTGCCTGCGGTGACATGTCTGTGTCCGCTGTACACAGCACAATGTAATGTCATAGGGCCCAGGGCCCTCATGAATACAACAAGACCACAGGGACATGCGCAGATATTATGTTAAACTGGCTACGGGCACGAGCGCCTGCTGCCTTTATTGGCAGGGCCACATGCACAGTGATGCTTGTGCTGGATGTGTGCGGGGTGAGTGTAAGACAGCCCGCACAGAGTGCTTGGTGCTGGAAACAACCTGCTCAGTGGACACCAGTGCAATGGAAACTTAAAACAACTTCATAACAGAGTCAACTGCTGAGCAACATGGATGGAGCTGGAGCACCCAACATACAAACAGAAGTGTCTGTGAGTTGCAGTGCACTGAGGTTGGGGCACTAGAGCTGAGTGCGTTTTGAGTGCGCTCATGTGATGAAAATGACTAGAACTGTGTCCATTATGGATATTCCTAATGCAGATGCAGTTGGGTGTGTTAGACCTGCATAATTTTCCTCATCAAAGTCCCAGGTCTCCCACACTACCTGAGGTGACATTGCTGCGCAACTTCTCCACAGCACAAAACTCAATCAGTAACGGTCCATGGGTTGCCGTGCACTGAGTCAGTGCCACCTGGAGTGCTGAGCAGGGGATCAAGCAGATGATGGCATCCACAGCAGGTCTGAGCAACTCCGTTAGTCTGCCAGTACCACTGTTTCGACTCTGGCAGATGGTGGTTGGAGTTGGCCCTGGTGATGGTGGCGTGTACCTCCAGCAGTGATGCGAAGTTGGAGCGGGTCAGGACTTGATTTGAGGCCGGAGGCAGCAGACAGTGCAGGGCCACATACACATGGCATCGATGACCCAAAGACCACTGTCACAGAGGTCATCCAATAATAATTCAGACAGGGTCCCTCTCTTGAGCTGCACAGAGTTAGTGGCCCCAGATGCACAGTGGCCGGCACACGCACACCGCCTCGGGTCCACTGAGGTAGGGCCATGCAGACTGAGCGGGTCCTCGTCGAAAGTGAATGTGGCAGAGGATTACGGGGGACAGTGGAAGGTGTCCTACAGGGTATGATGCAAAGGACAGAAGCTATCCAGAAGCAGCAAATAGAGGAGTGGAGTGCCACAGCATTGTTGCCACCACCAATTTGGTATCAGCCACATGAGGATGAAAACTACCCCCTAGTCCATAGACTCAGAGGCCACAAATGTTTGAGCAGAGAGTGTCCATGAATGTCGGGGAACAGACTTAGTGGCAATGGGGTTGAGACAGGATGCAGTTTGCAATGATGCCGGTACTCTGAAATGAACTCCGCCATTGCTAAATCAAGACTCAGTGACCTACTGGACCGCAGTGTAGGCCGGAGGCAGCGGTCAGCAGTGGCCCACAGACATGTGTCGCAGGCTCGCGATGCACAGAGTTAGTGACACCAGGGCAGTTGCTGGTAGTGTTCGATCACCTCCATAACAATGATCCTTTTTTCCTCCCAAATGCAACGCGTCATCCTCTTACGCCTGTCCTTGCATGCAATGATATGTGCTCTGCCTTTGAATAATCGATGTTCAGTTCCAATTGTGTGACCTAGTTGAGCTCAGTGTAGGCCGAGAGCAGTAGTTTGCGTGGGCCCACAAAATCTTGCGGTTGTGATGCACTACTGAGACCTGGTGGCACCGCATCGAAGGGAGTATAGTTACATAAACTCAGTCATAATTAATGTGCTCTGCCATGGTGTAATCAAGACTCGGTTTCAAATGTGCGACCTAGTTGTCCACTGTGTCTGCTAGTAGAGTATGTCAACGAGAAAGGAGTACTGCAGGCCTGTGTCAGGGAGGCCGTGATGATCTGATAAGGCTGCCAGGGTCGCGCCCCTTGGGCTTGGAGCTTGCACCGGCATGTGGTGGGCCCTCTTTGACACACAGCAGTGTCAGCAGGTTGGCAATGCGGCCTGGGTACGTAGGGGCGGGCAAGACGGGTTCGGGGATCAGCAGCCCAGGGTGCAGCAGGCACACAGGATCGCAGGCAACACCGCTCACAGCAACGGCATCTGTCTGGTGGCTGGGTTAGAGGTGCCACCCTGACAGAGACGTTGGGTATTCCGGAAGAGAACCACGCCCAGAGTTACGTGCTTTTTATTCACACCCCTATGCTGGCCTGGCGTCCGCCGGGCCAGCCCAGTCTGCTCACGCTTAAGGACGTAACAAGCTACATTTCCGCGATCTTCCCCACTGGCTGGCGTGACATGGTTGCATCCACTGTCCACTACACTCCATGCATCGGCAGTGGATGTCGATACGGATATGTGTGTGGTCTGCATCCTGCAGTCTGGCCATCACATCCACACCACACTTGGCATTGTGTACATTCTCATTCATGGGTCACTTGCCTCATTCGCACTTGCCTGGTTCCACCCTCTCCCCACAATCTCATGTTGTGTGGCTGAGGTGCCAGGTCGTTGATGGCTTATGTACATGGCTGGCCCAGGTTCCCACAGTAAGTTGTGCTGGCGTGTCTGGTGGGTGAGCATGCTGTTTTGCATGTTGTATGTGAATTTCTCACATGTGCATTTCCAGTGTTGTGAGTTACATGATTGTGGAGTTGAGGTGTGTGGTGTGTTCATTTGGTACTTGCCAGCAAGCAGTGCATTTCCATGGGTGCCATCCTGTTAGCGCTGGTTGACGATGGACTGTCGGTAGATGTAGGAATCATGCACACTGCCTGGGTAGTTGGCGACGACATTCGGGAAGAGTCCCCAGTGGTCCACCATTGCCTGCACATTGATGGAATGCATGTGCTTTCTGTTGCGGTTCTTTTGTGCAGTGTTGCAAGGGGGCACAAGTAGGACATGTGTGCAGGTAATTGCCTCCTAACACGTGCAGGTAGACAGCTATGGCGTAGATGCCTTGCTTGGTCTCCAGCTGTTCCTGCACAGTGTGGGGAAAGTATAGGTAGTGGAGTACCAAGCTGATGATGTCATCCAAGACCGTTGTGAGGAACTTTGATAGGGCTGGCTGTAAGACTCCTCCGACTCTGGCGGTTGTTGGTTGGAAGGTACCAGAGGCCAACAGGTGCAGCACAGCCTGCAGCTTTGTCTGCGGATGTGATGTTGGTTGTCTGCTGTGTTGGTACCGTCAGCCTGTGGGCTATGATGTTCAGGATGCGGAGGATGGTTGTCCTTTTGAGCCTGTGGTGGGCAATGACATTCTCTAGTGTTGGGCCTGTGAGGTTGGTGCATTTTCTTATGACTGCTTTCTTTGTCTGGATTGCCTCTGTGGTGGTCCGGGGGGAGGTGGGGGTCCAGGGGGGTGGGGGGAGTCCTGCGGTGCTGGGTGTTGTTGCCCTGTTGCGGCTCCGAGCTGCATGATCAGTGGCTCCATGGCATCTGTTGATCTTCAGGTGTGGCTCTGGGCTGGGCTCCCTTTTCTGGTGCAGACTGTCGTCTGACTTTACACCAGGTCAGAGCAGGTGTTAATTTCCTGGTCCTAACGCACCTTATAGCCTGTTTTTGTTCTTTTCGCCAATCTGGCTGGTCATCGAGAATTTTGCGGAGTTGTGTTGTTGCGGCATTCTGCTCGGGAACATCTACTCTGTATCTCATTAGCGATATTTGCCGGGGTCGTCTGTGGTGATATTTTTTGCGGCTGCTATCGCATGTAAACTGCTGCAATGGGCTGTTAGCACCAGCTTGTGAATGGGGTGATACATTTATCGCAACTTTGGCTGCAATAAAGAGAAGATTTCTTCAAGTCCTCACTGCCATGTTTTGCCACTAATGATTCTGAAACAAGATCCTGGGCCAGTTTCTTAGAACAGAGGCGTCACTATGCACTGTACTTCAGAAGTTGCTTTGCAAGAGCTCTCTAGAAGTTGTAGTATTGATAAAACTGTGAATGATGCATGTGAGAATTGAGTTGCTTTGTATGAGGATAGTAAATACCTCTGTTGTGTAATAACGGGGTGCATTGAAAATCAGGTAAGATAAGCACTGTGAAAGATCTTTCGTCGCCTTAATACTATTGTACAAAGACATAGGGGGAGCCAGATTAGAGGCACTTTGTAGAAACGCTGGATGTTGTGGCTTCTGGAGGCTGGTTGATGCCAACAATCAGGGTAAGTGTTATGGGAGCTAAAGAGGATACCTCAGTATGGTGTCAGATTGAGAAACAGAAATAATTGCCTAATTCAGGGCAAGATATTTGTACAGACCGATGACAAATAAGCTTTTTGTGACCTGCCTGTTATTTTAGAATCTACCTATTAATAGATCAAATCACAAACCCCCAATCACATGGGGTTGCATAACAATCTTCTTAATGATTATTAATTAATCAGGTCACTATTTGTGACACCCTGTAATTAGCTACCGAGGCAAGGGTGTTGGCTTGCAAGTGTTTGCATTCCCATGGGAAACTTGTGAGGTTGTGCTTGTGAAATGTCTTGTAAATAAATATAAAAAATCTTAAAAGGGGCTTAGAGCCCGCCCCTTACTTACCTGTGCTTACCATTGCTTTTATCCACGTCACTGTCCATTCCAGTCTTCCTATTGGTAAGCAAGTCCTCCTGGCTCCGGCTTCCTCCTACGCTTTGAGCTGTGTCTTGTCTGTGTAGCTTGGTCCAAATACTCCTTCCGGTGGTCAATGTCCTTAGACTGGCCACAGGCTTCCGCAGGTACTCCTTTTTACTTTTTGACACAACCCCCCCCCCCCCTTCTCTTCATATTTTACTTTTTGGGGCTGCCCTTTACCCCATTATCTTTCGCCTGCTCAACATTTCAGCATGACCCCCCTCCTTTAACCCATTTTTTCTTGCAGGCTTGTGTTTTAATTTTCGGTGCTCCCCCTCCCCCTTATCTTTAACCCACTAGTTTTGTTTTTAATCTATGTTCCCTCTCCATGTCTTCATCTGCCCAACCCCCCTCTAGCCATCCTTTATCATGCTGTCTCCTCCACAGTAAACTAAAACTACGAGAGTACCCCAAGAGGATTATTGACAAAGCAATGAAAAGGGCCCAGAATAACAACAGAGAGGCCTTACTGGAGGACCGAACAAAAGAACCTAATGAGAGTAAACGACCGATATGTGTAACGACTTTCAACACCATGTCTAATGAAGTATCAAAGATTGTCAATAAACATTGGAGGATACTAACATGTGGCAACCTAAACTTTGAAAAACCTTTGTTTGCTCACCGAAGGGGACGAAACCTGAGAGACATGTTGGTACATACAAGACCAAAACCAACAACAGCAGTTATGCAACCATCTATTGACATCCAGGGTCATTTCCCCTGCGGAAACTGCAGCAGCTGCCACCTGACCAAGAAAAGTAAAAAACTTACTTTCCGAAATGGAACAACTTGGGAGCAAAGGAGATTCTCCAATTGTAATTCCAAAAACGTGGTCTACCTGATAAAGTGCCCCTGTAATCTTGAATATGTGGGTATGACCACGAGGGCCATGAAGACAAGAATGAATGAACACAAGAGCAATGTGCGCTGTAAGAAGAGCACAACAAAAATGGCCACACACTACCTGACCGCAGGACACTGTGTAAATGACCTCAACTGGACAATTATAGAACAACTACCTACTGATGCCGGGCTCTTCCAGAAAGAACAAAGATGGGTTTTTAGACTTGGAACCCATTTAATTGGGCTTAATGACGATGTGCCCTGGACTCAATTATCCAATAATCAATAAACAGTGTTTTGATGCAACCCTCGTTTATGTGAAACAGTCGGCCGCCAATGACCTCTAAAAAATGACCATCTCGAAAAACTAAGCACTTAACCAATCGTTATGACCACTCAACAATGAGCATTTCAAAAACCAAGCACTGTCACCATGAATACAGTTAATCAATTGTAGATATTCACACGCGGTGCCAGAAGGAACGCTAATACCCACTGCGCACGCGCGAGAAACACTGTCCTTTCAATAGCGCTAGTACCAACGCGCATGCACTACAAACGCTATCCTGCGCATGCGCAAATGAACCTCTTCTATGTGCGCGTGGAAGAACAAACGAGACGCTATTTCCATGTTAGTCCATGACGGACAAAGGGGCATGATGTATGGCTAATGAGCGGACGCTCCATACATGGGCATGCATTAATTAACACAGAGCGGAACACCCATGTTAGGCAATACAGATGCTTCCGCCCAATTATAACACAGGGTATAAATAGCATGTGTACTCGTTTACCGCCTCACAAACAGCGGAGCAGCGTGTGGGGGAAGACGGTGTCCAAAGCATCCTGTTAGTGTGAGTATTCGACAGAGCAACTTAAAAAGAGCATCTCTTTGACATCCAAGTAAGTGAGAATGATTTGTTGAAACCTGCATCATTCTTCCCAACAGATTGCAATAAAAGCAACACCCCAGACGTCCCATTTTGCTCATGAAGCCCACAAGCAAGCTTCACAAATATGACCAATAGTAACTCCTAGTACCATATGTGTTATATGTTGTATGTGTTGTGAGTACTTTTTCCTTCCACAGGCTTTAAAACAAGCATTTTGGTGAGGTTCCAGGTGATTGCACCTGCTTGAACTACCCGCTACAAGGGTAACCATTGTTGTTTTCTCCTTTTTTGTCTTTCTACAGGTCATTGTACTTGTAGCAGACCGCTGTAGGCACACTTAGCCTATTTATTTTCACTTTTCTGTATAATACACTTTTTTATTAAAAATACGTGAGTAAGGTGGGGAGGTCGTGCCCCCGTTCTGAAGAAGGAGCTTGACTCCGAAACATGTCGACAACGCACACCAGAGGTCCTGTTCCCTAATATAACAGATCTGACCTCCCACTGCACTTCTTTTAACAGTACCAGCCAGAGTTCAGAATACATTTTTTTTCTTTTTTCAACTCATGTGCCAGGTACTTTTTAACTTTTTTCACCACATCCCACCACTCACTTACAAATAATACACCCCACACACCTAACACCACACATAGTCATTACTATTAGTGCTCCCGCGTAGTCGTAGGTCGTAGCACGCCGCATCCCGATAGAGGGGTGCGAAGACCCCGATGATGAAGCATGACACCAAGGGGCCTTTTGGTGTGTGAGGGGTATTTTACAAAACACTGAGTGCTTCAACATTTGTCGATCACTCTTTTCCCTTCCAATTTTTATGTTGGATTCTCTATGTTTACTTAAGTACCCCTGTGGAGCAAGAATCCAGACTTTCGCTCTGCCTCCCTCTCTTGTTTTTGACTTTCTCCACAGTACCAACATCCCACCTCGCTCGCTGCCCCCCTCCTCCATCCTGCATCGTTTGCTGCCCTGTATTGTTGAACACAATGCACAAAAGATGTCAGGGCAGTAATTGCCTAGATTCATTGTACTAGAAGCTGATATGTGACGGTAACCTGAAAATTACATCACTACATTAAACCATGATACATTCATACACAAATAAAGGGACTTTCAGTAAAGTGGCTGCTAACCATAGAGGATGTGAGGTAATGGCCAGAGCTGCCACCTTTGAGGCTGAGGAGCCAGTTTCGAATCTCGGCGGCAGCTCAACAGCCTGTGATTCAGCTTAAATGTTATTAATCTCCCTATGTCTACAATAAATCAATGTGTATTTTTGTGATGTAACAAGTGCTCCAATACCATTGGGTCAAGTTTGCGCTGTGTAAAACTGCTCCAAATAAAAGAGTGGTATACAAGCAATCATTCCTCAAATGTGTATCTCTAAAACATGAAGGGTCTTGAAAGATGTTACTTTCTTCAGACCCTCACCAAAGGATTTACAATTTAATATCAAGTACATAGGGAAACTCCTTAGCATTAAACACACTAAGGGGCCAATGTTCCTATGGAGGTACACTAGCCTACTAGGCTACGGGTAGGTTTTACAGAAGAGAAGATACGTAACTTATCTATGATAGATAAGTCTCAGGATGGATATAATAGATAGTGGGGAAATTCCTCAAATTACCTTTTAAGGTGTCATGCTTCATCATAGGGCATTTTTGCTCCTTGTGGGGTTGGTGCTACAGTTCCCCACGGGCCACGTAAGAGGGCTCTTTAGCGGAGATCTTTTGAAAGGAAAACGCCGTAGTGATGAGTGCAGGTGTGTGGGCTAAGGGCAAGGGTGAGTTACACATTTTGTGACCCCAAAAGGTAATTTATTCTTTGGTCCATCTGGTATGGTTAAAAGCAAGGAACTTTACACCTTCCACCAAAGAGGAGGTTAGGTTTGTTTCTCAGGAAGTGAATAGTGGTAAAAGTCATAGGGTCCACATGTTTCACATCCTTGTGGTACAAACTGGATCCTTGGTGTTTCTTCAGGACCGTAAAGAGATAAGTTGGGTGTGCATAAAGAAACAGGAGTCACGGATAGATGTATGCCCTGTTAGACAAACCTTAGTCAGGCTTGTGGTGGTGTTATCATGGAACTGTATTCCACAAACACCTCAAAGAAATTCTCCAACCTAAAAAGAACAAAATAAAAAAATTAAAAATCCATGTGTAAGTCAATAAGAGCGATATTAAATTCAAAGAAAAATAAAAAATGCGAGCAGGCAAGATTGGTGTGTTATAGCAGAGGGAGTATGTTAGATAGTTTGCAGTCATTAATCGTTCATTCAATAAAGTGTTAAGCAACAGGAATAAAGGTTAATTAGTGTTCACCGGCTGAGGATTAACGTTTCCCCCAGCGTATTGTAAAAGACATTGCTTGTAAAAAAGAATGGAAAAATGTTGCTTACACCAGTAGATGTTGGGGGAGGCCTCTACGGGGAGAGTAGATATACCTGGGGGTTACGTAAAAGTAAGGTGATAAAGTGGTAAAAGTGACACATGAAGAAATGTGTCTCAACCGTAAAGAGCGGTGTGGAGCAAAGATTCGGTACTCACAGTGACCCTCGAGGGTGTGTAGCTATCGCACCTACCCACTTCTGCTGCCAGCAGAGGAGAAATGAGGGCAGCCTTGGCCTGATTATAAACAGAGCGGGGAAGTTGTACCTTCCGGCACGCCTGACCCGGAAGCAGCCCTGGAGGCTGAAGTGACATGAATAGCACTGTCAAGGGGAGGTTGCATTATCCTCCTCCATCAATGGAAACCATCTTGAAGTGGTACCCATGTCACCCTGAACAGAGAAAGGTTGTGTGTCAATTAAAACAAGGGGAGCTAAGTCTGGATAATAACACCTCACATATCGAGTAATAGTAGACTTGAAGAGACATGAATAGATAGTCTCTGTGTGTAAGTGGGTATAGGAGAAACTGCATGCACTGGGAAAACGGATGGCATTTAATGTCCTACTCTGTGGTATGGGTAACGAAAGAGATATATGCCATGATGTGGGTGTCAGAGGCTATAATTGTCGCATTATATGACTGGCTTCATGCTAGCAGTATGGCAACAGGCCACTTAGGAAGAACTCCTCAGCATACCTGCCAACTCACAAATTGATGCCTCTGTGTGAGGAGGAATTGCGTCCCTTGAAGGGGCAGGGCCTCGTGCCCAGAGCTACCTAAGAGGCGCTCTACCCCTCACCAAGCCCCCCCACACCCCTCTCAAAAAATTGAAAACAAAGGACCATTGGGGGTGTAGCCGATGTCCTGGGGTGTTTTCACGCCTCTTAATGGACATCAGCTGGTTACTGCCTCCGAAAACGAGCTGAAAATCCAATATGTACAGTGGATTTCAGCTTGTTTTCCCTGCCACCATGTGATTTTGGCTCCTCACTGGTGACCATGTGAAGAGAGCCGAAATTTTGTGACACAAGGTAACACTGTGTGAGTTTGCAGGTCTGCCTCAGTAAACTAGTCTTTTCAAACTACTCAGCACAATACCTAATTTTTGTTCTTGATGTGAAACATTTCTACACAGTTAATATCACAAAATGATCAGATTTCTTTTCCGGTTTCTCAGACTATTATGTTTAATTAATTACTGCTTCTTTGATGTGGCTGCAAATGTTACCTCTCCCTTCTAATCAAAAACACAACAGAGTGGACCATCTAGTGGGCACAGCTTGGGACAATTTTTCTCAGCAGATCGTTTTCAACGCAACAGTTCGCAGAATTCATGTATTCTTTTTCGTCCTCTGTTAAATATTTCACTGAGACAAGTTTTTTTTGGAGGATGAATGATAAAAAGTTTAAAGTCAAGAGTGAAAAGGTCAGTCAAACCAAAGTGAAATTTTCCAAAATTTTCTTTAACATATATTTGCAGGGTTAAATGATGAATTATGTGATGTCAATGACATTTAAACAATTCGCCCCAAGAGCTTTTCAAAGTAAATCATTTTGTTGGAAATAAGCCCACGTGATTCATAAACAAATATATTGTCTGATCCATTGTCAACACACATAAGGCTGAAATAATGAAACAAGAGAAACAGATACCTTCAATTTTTTCACGGTATGCATTAGAAGGGGCCATTTCATGCGGGTGTCATACCAAAAAGTTGTCAGTTTCCAAATAGTGAAAAGCACGCCCAGGAATATGTGGATATACATTGTACATTTTGGGACATGATTGCATCCAAGGCACTCACAATTACTTGCAGGTAAGGGAGGCAGGCACCGAAGAGTTACATGAGTTGCCCAGCAGCGCAAGTGAGTAGGTATTGTTTTTGCCATTGCACAGAAACTTAACCTCTTCCATGTGTCGGACGGCCCCCGGCCGTCTGACGTCACAGTGGACTTGTGCGTCGGACGCCCAGGGGCCGTAAGAATTGAGCTTGCGTGGAATTTCCCCGCACAGCGCGGAAATGTGCGCAGCATGGAAGCGGTTAACTTGGGTGTTTTCAACCATCCCCTCCCGCTCTTCATTGGGAGGGAAGTAGGGGGGGCAAGCACGACCGACTACCATTTTGTGTGTGTAAAAGGCCGCTTTATTGAAACAGGTGCACATCACATTGTTATGTTAAAAATGTTATACCGCGCACGTACACCGAAACGGTTTCATGGCGCTCATAACAGACATAGCAAGCCGGGGCCAGGATATCATACTGCAGCTGCTTTGAAAAGGAAAGTTTTCAAGGTTTTCCTAAATGACTCATAAGTAGAACAGTGGCGAAAAGAAGAGGGGAGGGAGTTCCAAAAGATGGGGCCGAGAGAAGAAAAGCGCAGGCCACCATGCTTCTTTCGGCGATTAGATGGAATGCAGAGAAGATTATCAGCCGACGGTCTAAGATTGCGGGTGGGAAGGTATCTCTTTAGTTTGGAGGACACAAATTAAGGGGCGCAGTTGTGAAGAGATTTAAAGACAGTGCATCCAAGTTTAAAGGAGCACCGTTGGGCCACTGGGAGCCAATGAAGGCTCCTTAAAAGGGGAGAGACATGCTGGTGTTTAGGTTGGTGAAACACCAGACGGGCTGCCTGATTTTGAATTAACTGGAGTTTTTGAAGTTGATAGGCAGGAATCCCCACATACAGAAGATTGGCAAAGTCAATCCTGGAGATGACCAGAGCCAGTAAAACTAGAATGAGTGCCTCTCTGGTAAGAAAGCGACAGATCTTACGGATCCTGCGCAGTTGGAAAAAACAGGATGATGTCACAGCCGAGATCTGGGGTTTCATGGATAAATCCTCAGAGATGACCACTTCAAGGCTTTTCACAGTGCTGACCGGGCGAGGAGGGGTGCCGAGAGAGGGGGGCCAGTAGTTGTCATCCCAAGGGTTAGTAGGGCCACCTACCAGGACAAGTTCTGTCTTAGACGGATTCAACTTGAGCTGGCTGTGAGCCATCCAGTCAGAAATAAACAACAATGTGGTTTGAAAATTAGATCGGGAGGAAGGTGAAGTGTCCAAAGGAAAGACCAACTGAAGGTCATCTGCATAGGTATAAATAGTAGCAGGGGAGTGACGAAGGGAAACCATAAGTGGTTGCATATACAAATTAAAAAGAAGGGGAGAAAGGGCAGAGCCCTGAGGGACACCACAAGTGAGGGGGGAGAAGGGAGCAGCAAAGGTAGACAGGTGAACTGCCTGCGAGCGGCCTTGCAAAAAGGACCGCACCCAGTCCAGAGCAATGCCCTGGATGCCGGCATTTCTGACACGGTCGATCAGAATAGCATGATCGACCGTGTCAAATGCCGCCGAGAGATCCAACAATACCAGGGCTTGAGAGAGATTATTATCAGCACCAGCTCTGAGGGTATCCATGACAGCCGCAATCACCATCTCGGTGGAATGGAGAGGGCGAAAACCAGCCTGCTGGGGGTCCAAGAAAAGGGAAGTCTCCACAAACGAGCTCAGGCACCTGGTGACATAGGTTTCTAGGATCTTTCCCAAAAAAGGGAGAAGAGAAATGGGCCTGTAGTTACTCAGCACAAGTGGGTCTGCGCCGGGTTTATTAAAGACTGGCAAACCGCCTTACAAAACTAAAACCTCTCTAAACATCGAGTTACCTGACCCCTTTGTGTTTTTCTCCCCCCACCCCTATGATCCCCACATGATAACATCCCCCAACCTGCAACATACAAATATATAACTCAATTACATCCTAATAATATCCAATTTTATCCCCTACATCCTAACTCCAAAACCTCCCAAGACCTACAGTCCTAATTGCCTTCTTGCAACTATAACTAAGTACCCTCTATTGTAACTCCCAAACTGGTTACCCTTTCCCGCACCCGTTCCCCAAATCCCCAAACTTAACGATAAAGTACCGAACTCCAGCCAAACTTGGCCAACATAAAAAACAACTCCGCCAGCACCTGCTCCAAGAGACAACTTACATAAAAGAGCCCCCCTTGGCACCTGTCCCAAAACGCAGCCACCCTATACCCACCAAAAGCCTACCTAAAAACCTCCCACAAAAAACCCTAAAGCCCAGGGAGGGTGGGTGGGGACAAAAAAGCACCTATACTGCCACGCTCCCAGCCACCAGGTCTCCGTACCTAAAATGGTGGTTTGGATAACGTGGGCTCCCTACTTAAAAATTGGGCTGCTGACCTCACATTTGGGCTGCCTTTGGACTATCCGCAGGCAGCCCAACTCGGCAAAATGGCCGCTCTTTCCTTTTCCCCCTTCCCCCTCCCAAATCTGCCCGGGGGGCAGACCTCGTGGCTCGGCTGCCCCCCACACCCACCTTGTCTTCAAGCAAACTTCAAACCCCTCCTCCAGCCCAAGATTTAGCATTTGGATTGCCTTATCCCTCTACTCCGGAACTTTTTTTTTTACATGTTACACAACAGCTCGGACTGCTGGCTAACATGGCTTAAAGGAAAAAAAAGTGCTATAATGAGGTCAAGGTTGGCCGCTTCATAGTACTTTGTTTTTTTTGGGGGTTTTTTTTTGTACTTGTTGTGCAACTTGTAAGAAAACATTGATAAAGTCAACAGATTTGCATAGGCGAAACCTGGTGGCTGTGCCAGTGCTTTTATTTCAAGCGATCCATGTTCTTTAAATTAAAAGGGTTCTGCTTTAAAAAAATTAATTCCTGTTTGGGAATACATCGACAAGAGAAGGCAGTTATCCCCTGGGTCACTGCCTACTCCCAGCAAGGCCACCCAACAAAATTACTAAAGGGAAGCTATCCTATGGGGATAGTTCCATGTTTGTGAATGATAGTTTTTCAATACTTTGCCATTGTAATTGCGTTTAAAAACTATTTAAACATCAGATTGCCATCACGAATACAAAGGGATGCCCCTTTCATCTCCCTTCCTAATTGTTATTCTAAAATGCAGTTTGTTTAGAGCACTGTAAAAAACATTTGTCCTGGCAAGCTGTGTAAGTTTGAAAATTGTAGTGGTTGCAGTTGTAAAAAGGAGTTACACATATGGCCCTGTGTTCTGAATTCCAAATTGTACCCCTACAATTATTATTTTAACAAATCCATAATAAAAACATGACTTTAGGTATCATTACACTCAGAGCCAGAAATACAACCATTTTTAGCAGTCGCAAATGGGAAATCAGCCAGTTTGTAAACGATATAAAGGGTTGCAGCATGTACCAAACCTGTTTTGCCAGTAATCTGTTACTGACACACAAATAGTTTTTGTGAGTCGCTTTTATGAAGGGACGTGCCAAGGGGATGTAGGATTGTTCTGCGACTGCAAATACAGTCGCAAAACAATTGCTTTTACCACAAATTTCAAATTGGTGGTTAGCCGGTCACAAACGGGAAGAGGTCCACAAGAGGCCCCTTTCCCTTTGTGATTGACAGAAAATTTGTTTTCTAAGAGCAGGCCGTGGCCCTATGGAGCACGCAAGGCCTGCTCCTAAAAATTAAACCGAAACGTTTGATCTTTACTATTAAAACGCATCCTGTTTTGCTTTTGCGAAAACGGCTGCATTAAAAAAAATGCTTTATGTAGAAAACAAACACAAACAAGGGGATCTGCTCTCCCCAGCAGGCCACCATCCCTGAGTCATTGCCAATTCCCAATGGGTCGCAAATTGTGACCTGCCTTATGAATATTGATGAGGCATGTTATTTGCAACTCCATTAGGATTAGTAAATTGTGTCTGAGACACATTAGTACTTTTCCTTTCACAAGTCGCAAATTGTGAGTCGCAAAAGGAAAAAGTTGTACATTTGGCACCTAGAAATTAACTGGCCAGGGAGTTTCTGCTTTACATAGAGGGCAGTTGACAGCGTAACTGGGTTAAGCTGTTGAAAGGATCAAGTCTTTCAGCATAGAGACCGCTTTTGCATTTCAGTTTGAAAAAGTGCTATTGAACATGTAACAAGTGCAGAATTACTAACACATCAAATACACGTTTCTGATGTGCTTTTTTCTGTAAATCTATAATTAATATGTCTGATAAGCAACATCAATCAAAAACACATTCAGTGCTAATTTAGTGACTATTTATCTTAGAAACTATTCTAGGAATGTCATAAATCTTAAGACTATTTCTCCCCATAGTTCCATTATTTTATCTAGTTTAATCACTTGCTTTAAGGCTTCTTTCTCTTAGTTTTAGTTCTTAAACACTCATGACAGGTTCCCTTTTACCTATAGTCTCCATTAACATGTCCAGTTAGTTTACCTTTGGACCTAAATCGCATCCTAGTTACTGGAGATCGCCATCTTAGACAATGAAAGCTGTCTGCATTTGACGCAAATTTTATCTGTGCCTATCTTTCCTAGAACTGTGACAGTGTCAAGTCATTCAGATATAGACATTAACAACACTCCCAGTGCGACATCATTCTCCGGCAAGTGCCGTTTTTAAGGTCATATAACAACCATAGCCAAAATAGTGAAGTCTGAATTGACGTCCACTCACTTTATCTGTCCATAAGGAAAGGCCGGGGATGCCACCTTTATGCAGATAATCTCTGTAAGTCGTTCCTCAACTTATGTCAGATATTTCAATATCTGCTAAGATTCAGTATGTAAGAACTGGTACTTCACAACTTAGGGCCTGATTTAGATTTTGGCAGACGGGTTACTCCGTCACAAGGGTGAAGGATATACCGTCCCCCAAAATATAAATCCCATATGACATATTGGGATTTATATTTTGGCTGAAGAGATATCCATCACCGTTGTGACAGAGTTACCTTGTGGTGGTGAGCCTCAGAAAGGCCTACCAGTGCTAGGGGGTCTCCCGTCTCTGCACAGAGTCCTCAGACCAATAGAAAGAAGTTGGCACAGAAGCTAGAATAGAAAAGACTCTTTTTTATTGGCATTTCTATGTCTTTTTCAACAACTCAATTCACGCATCATGTACATCAAATACATTATCACCAGCATTCTGCTATCAGTTCTCGGACAACATCTTTTGCTATTAAGACGCTAATATAGTGTGACATATACGTCAGGCGACTGAGTCCCGGGCCTTCGTACATGGCCATATCCTGTGCGAGTCTTTGCGTCTCATGTCCGCCTGGAGTGCCAGTTCATTTGTACATAACTCAGTTGCAACCACAACATTTGCAAGAAAACAGTAATAACGAGATACAGCTTTATCACCAGTGTTCAATACAAAACATTCCCCCATTCCCCTCCCCGAGGTCCCCCTCCCCCTCCTTCAGTCAGTAAATGTGTGTTTATTCCCTCATCGTATCTAACCGGCCTCCCACACCCCCCACTCCTCTTCTCCTCGCTCTCAGCGTATGTATGCTTCCCCATGTCTACTGCACCCTCACAACATTCCGGCCGTGAGCCCCCGCCTGCGCGTTAGTGTCAGTATTACTGCTTTCATTGCTGTTGTTATTTGTGTTCGCCGTGCGCCCCTCCCCATGGCTATCCATTCCGCCCTCCGTGACCCCGCCCCTTCCTCAGCCGTGCCAGTCCCTGTTGCCTGTAGTGTGTTGAGCATGCCCTCCCAGCATTCCGCCATGGGCTCTCTGCGGAGTCCCACTGTTTCCTCTCTCTTAATGGCGGTCCACTCCACGCGGCCCCACGACAGGAGAGACAGGGTCCACGCCTGCACACTGGGTGGGTCCCTCGCCTTCCATCTCTTTGTTAGGAGTCTCACCGCCGTGACCATTCCCAGGTCCAGAAATCGGGACGAAGCCTTGGTAGCAGGCGACCTCTTGAAGTGGTGTAAGAGGACTTCAGGCTAGTCACAGGGGATTGCACGGCCAGTGCATTGCACGAGCCGGGCATGGATCTCCCTCCAATAAGTGCCTAGTCTTGAACAGCGCCACACAAGGTGGAGGAAGTCCGCATCTAGCTCGTCGCACCGAGGGCAAGATGCATCTGCCCTATTAAAATATTTATTGATTAAAGCTGGGGTGAGGTAGGCCCTGTGGACTATATATACTTGGATCTGGTGAAATCGCATGTTCCTGGGGATGCGCACCGGACTTTTGAGCATCCTTTCCCATTCTTTGTCCGCCAGCTGTCGTCCAATATCCTGTTCACACTTCCCGCGGAGGGGGGGCAAGTCCAGCTCTGTGTGCAACCGTAGGGACGCGGCAAACCATTTAATGAGATGCCTGCGCCTGCCCATGACATGGAGGTACTGTATCGTCAGATGCTGCACCGGCTCCTCCGTATGTCGCCCCACCCCATCACCATCCGGGCTGTGAGTGACCTATGCATGAGGAATCCCCCAGGGGGGAGCCCAACCTCTGCAACCAACGTCTCGAAGGGGATCAGGGCTCCATCCTGGTAGAGGTCGCCCAGCGTCTGTACATCCGCCTCCTGCCACTGTTCTAGCATGCGGCGTGTGAGAACACCCTCGCCTCCCGGAGAGCCCTTCAACGGCACAGCGGGCACGTATGGAAGCACTTTCCTCGTGAGGTATAGTGCCCTACGGAAGCACTTGTATGCCACCCCTAGCAGGAGTGGGGCAGGTCTGGTGCAGTGATCCTTTCCATGGTGTAAGGCGGCTCACTTGTGGCGATGTCCTCCATCCCCCTGTCCGCCATCCAGCGGGCAATCCATTGGAGCTGCGCAGCCAGATAGTAGTGCTCAAAGCAGGGGGCGGCCAGGCCACTTTTGTCTGTGGGGATAAATAGCTTCCCTAGGGCCAGGCGGTGTCGAGACGCGCCCCAGACGAAGTCGCGCAAAGTCCCGTTGAGCTTGGAGAAGAAAGTTGCAGGCACGAACAGAGGCAGATTTTCAAAATAGTATAGAAGGCGAGGAAGCATCACCATTTTGGCTAAAGCGACCCTGCCCGTGGGTGTCAGGGGGAGCGTGGACCAGAAGCCTATCTGCACCTTGAGCGCTGTAACCGCTCTACCTAGGTTCCCGTCCATCAGGTCCGCTGGCTGCCGGTAGATCTGGATCCCCAGGTATTTAAATGTGTCCGTGCGCCACTGCACTCTCGTGCCCTGTAGGCTATACTCCGGATCATTAACCTCACTATTAAAGGCGTATAGGCAGGACTTACCCACATTAACTCGGAGCCCCGAGAGACCGGCAAACCGACTTAGCAGTGGGGCAAGCTGTTCCGGCATACTATTCACGTCCCTGACAAAGACCAATAGATCATCTGCATAAAGGGACACCTGATGTATACAATCTCCTAGCGGAATCCCGTCAGCCAGCAGTTGCCTCATGGCTACCGCCAGAGGTTCAATGGCTAGCGTAAAGAGCAGTGGTGACAGAGGGCATCCCTGTCGAGTGCCTCTGCCCACCTCCACCTCCTCCGAGACGTAGGTCCCCAGCCGGACACGGGACTAATGGCGCCAGGCGCTCAGCGAGTATCTTGGCTAATATTTTATAGTCCGTATTAAGCATCGCCAATGGGCGATATGAGCTCTGGGACATTGGATCTCTGTCAGGTTTGGGCAGGGACACCAAAAACGCTTCTCTCAGGGAGGGCGGAAACCGGCCCTCAGCTATCGACGCCCGATACATCTGGAGCAGCCATGGTGCCAGGATGTCTCTGTTTGCTTTGTAATATTCAGCTGCAGGCCGTCTGGCCCCGGCGTTTTCCCCGCCGCCAGCGCCTGGATCGCGTCACCCACCTCCTCCAGTGCAAGCGGGGCACCCAGGTCCGCCCTCTGTGCATCAGAGACTTTGGGCAGCGTAACCAGCTCTAGGAAGTCAGCCACCGCATGCTCCCGGCCAGTGCCTTAAGCTTTGTAAATGTCCCGGTAGCGCTCAGTAAACGCCTGGTGTATTTCACGCTGTGTATACACCACAGTACCATCTCCTAAGCGAATGGCACCAATCGGCGCCTTGCGCTCCGCGGCCTATATCAGCCAGGCTAGCAAGCGACCTGCTCTGTCTGCTTTCGCATGTGTCCTGGCCGTGTGCGCTACATAATTGTGACACCTTAGTCTTTCAATGAGGACCGCATGCTCACCTCGTAGCTCGCCCAGCTTAAAAGCATGCCTACCCGTTCCCTCCCCCTCACACTCATACCATTGTAGCTCGGATTCTATGCGAGTCAGGGACGCAGATACCTGCGCTTGGATGTTCCACGTGGTCCCTATGCAATGCCCCCTGATAGTTGCCTTATGGGCGTCCCACTCCACCATAGGGTTGCTCGCTGTGTCCTCATTTTCCTCAAAAGTGGCTAGTCAGGTTTTTTTGGAATGAATTATAGCCACGCAACCAATTTGTATTGCGTGAACCAGACTTTTTTTTGTCACAAAATGATTTATTTTCATTAAAATGAAGTTTCATTAGTCAGTCCGTATATTTTCAAAGCAAACTCATGTCAAAACAGTCGAATCAATAACATACAGTGATGTGCGCAATATATACAAATGTGCAAGGGTTCATAATAGATACTCAAAATTCATGACACCAAGTAACTTTTTACATGATGAATACAAAAAATAAATTGCAACATCAAAAACATTTCAATACAGAAAACTGATACACATAGAAAACCAGTCCTTTCATTCAAAAACCAGTGGACAGGCGGAAGTGGGGATGGAATTAGACTGCCTGCCTATCTCACAACACCTGTGACGTGTTTATTAATTTAAGGATTAACAGCGGGTTCCACCAGAGTGGTATTAGTCAATCCTAGCTGCACCCTTCTTCCTTGTCACAGGCTGGGGGTCAACGCGTTTCGAACCATATTGAATCGTGGTTCTCCTCAGGACGGGGACTGGATAAGTTCCTCACTATAAACAAAAATTAAAGGAAGGGTGTCAAACTAATACTGCGACCACGTATGAGAATACTCTCTCTTACTACAAACACAGTAGGGTGGTTGTAATTTACCTGCCCAGCACACACGGGGGCTGTGGGGGTGAGAATTAACTGCACATCGAGTAGGTTCGTCTGGAAAAACAAGTGTGGTGGAAGTCAGAACTAATTCACAAGACTGCTTCATTTCAGAGATTCAAACAAGGAGAAAATTAGTAATAAACGTTACACAGGGGAAGATCCGTGTCATACCTGTACTGGATAGTTGGCACGGGGTGACAGACACTGTTTTCTTCAAAACGCCCACATAATCGTGCGGAAGAAGATCAATGGGATGGCTCGCCTTATCTTGTGGCTAAATGGAAAGGAGAAGCAAGCAGCACTGTAGTGCAATGTCCCATCATAAATACACATATAGAGTACAGCAATCTGTCCTGTCCTACCTGCGCACGAAATGTCGCTGGCGGTAAGTTGAAGTACCGGGAAGGATTCTTGTACATTCGGCGAGGGCAGGGTTCCTCTACACCAAAACCACTACAAAAAACTTGGAATATTAAGTATACATACTACGCAAAGGTCGTATTTAAAAACGGATGTGTTTGAAAAGAGAGGAAGCCGATCGCACCTAGCACAAGGAACTTACTATAACAGGTCTTGGACTCAATCCATGATACCGCCGCCATCAACATCCAGCGTGTGGCTGCGCGGACCGTCTCCCGGCTTTTTAAAAAAGAACCCGCTGGCGGACGTCGACACTAACGATGGACAAACGATCCAGTGCTTTGATTAATGGAACTTGTAGTTCCGCATAGAGGAGCGGAAAAAACCTCTTAACTGCAGCGCCGGTTGAGGCGGCTGCCCCCGTGAGTGTTTAAGAATGCCTGGGAGATGTAGGGTGTTTGCACCGGCGTACCCAGAGAAAATATAATTTTTAAACTTTAAAGGTGAGAGTACGGCCGGGGGAGCGTAAGGACCTCATGATGGCAGTACAGATTGTAGCTACTGCCCCAGTGACTCCAAATCCTTACCATTCCTGGATGTTGAGGTTTCAGCTACAGCGGATGGATTGTCCTGTTCCTTATACCAAAAAAAGACCGACAAAAATAATGCACTACACTACAGGAGCTACCACCCCAGGAGTCTCAGGGATAACCTCCCCTACGGGCAGTTTCTTCGTGTTCGACGAAACTGTTCGTCGGTTGATAAGTTTGATTTACATGGACAGGCGCTAACAGCAAAATTACAGGAAAGAGGGTATCCTCGCAAATTGTTGAAACATTCTATGAAAAGAGCACGCTGGACACCCAGGGAGCATCTTTTAGAAAAAAGATCGAAACCTGCGACCCAAAGGATTGTGTGTGTTTCCACCTTCGGTCCCCATACCAATCAGCTCCAAAAAACAATCAGAAAGTGTTGGCATCTGGTTGAAGAAATGTTACCAGATGTGGGCCTTCCATTGTTTGCACTGAAAAAGAACCGGAGCATCGGCCAGATGATTACATCTACGCGGCCCCCTGCCAAAAGAGACACCCAAAGCACCATCTTTGGGGCCACTCCTGTGAAAGGACATCGTAAATGCGGGACATGCACTGTCTGTGATCTCACAATGGAGGGCTCCCTTTTCACAGATGGAACAAAATATTGGCGCCATGATGAACATACCAACTGTAAAACAAAATATACTGTCTACGCCATCCAATGTCCGTGTAAGAAGGTGTATATTGGCAAGACCACGCAGGAGGTGCGACAAAGAATCATTCAACACCGCTCACGGATAAACAATAACAATCTGACCGCACCATTGGTTTCCCATTTCCTGAGACATAAACATTCCTCAAATGATATCCGATGGACTGTGCTCGCTGTCATCAGAGGTGGTAACGGGGATCCAGATGCTCGTCTAGCACAGAAAGAGGCATATCTTATCCTAAAATTTGATACATCTAATTCTGGCCTCAATGAAATGTCTGAACTAGGAAATCTGTAAAAACCTTGTCCCTTTCTGTACTGCTTGTGTGCCCACTCCGACGTTGGGCTGCTTTTGACCGTGCTGCTTATTCTGCTTATATTGACAAAAAACCTGATAATGCCAAGCAATTTTTGCTCTAAATGTAATCGGTTAATTTGCTCGTCTGGATTTGAACATTGTGGTGGCAGGTTACTAATACTGTGTGGTTGATCATATTCCCATTTATACCCTTCTACTCTTTTAAAAAAAAAATTCCACTGTATATGGTCCACTGCCTGTCTGGAAATGAACACGGTGGTGGCAGGTCTTTAACACTGGTTGGTTGACTTTTCTCCTATCCCTTCAGTTTAAAGTTCTTTGTACAACCCAGGCGTGTCAGTGGCTAGTCCGCGCACCTCCCAGGCACTTATAAACACCCACTGGGGAAGTAGCTACAATCTGTACTGCCACCATGAGGTCCTAACGCTCCCCCGGCCGTACTCTCATTTTTAAAGTTTAAAAAAATTATATTTTCTCTGGGTACGCCGGTGCAAACACCCTACATCTCCCAGGCATTCTTAAACACTCACGGGGGCAGCCGCCTCGACCGGCGCTGCAGTTAAGAGGTTTTTTCCGCTCCTCTATGCGGAACTACAAGTTCCCTTAATCAAAGCGCCGGATCGTTTGTCCATCGTTAGTGTCGACGTCCGCCAGCGGGTTCTTTTTAAAAAAGCCGGGAGACGGTCCGCGCAGCCACACGCTGGATGTTGATGGCGGCGGTATCATGGATTGAGTCCAAGACCTGTTATAGTAAGTTCCTTGTGCTGGGTGCGATCGGCTTCCTCTCTTTTCAAACACTTCCGTTTTTAAATACGACCTTTGCGTAGTATGTATACTTAATATTCCACGTTTTTTGTAGTGGTTTTGGTGTAGAGGAACCCTGCCCTCGCCGAATGTACAAGAATCCTTCCCGGTACTTCAACTTACCGCCAGCGACATTTCGTGCGCAGGTAGGACAGGACAGATTGCTGTACTCTATATGTGTATTTATGATGGGACATTGCACTACAGTGCTGCTTGCTTCTCCTTTCCATTTAGCCACAAGACAAGGCGAGCCATCCCATTGATCTTCTTCCGCACGATTATGTGGGCGTTTTGAAGAAAACAGTGTCTGTCACCCCGTGCCAATTATCCAGTACAGGTATGACACGGATCTTCCCCTGTGTAACGTTTATTACTAATTTTCTCCTTGTTTGAATCTCTGAAATGAAGCAGTCTTGTGAATTAGTTCTGACTTCCACCACACTTGTTTTTCCAGACGAACCTACTCGATGTGCAGTTAATTCTCACCCCCACAGCCCCCGTGTGTGCTGGGCAGGTAAATTACAACCACCCTTCTGTGTTTGTAGTAAGAGAGAGTATTCTCATACGTGGTCGCAGTATTAGTTTGACACCCTTCCTTTAATTTTTGTTTATAGTGAGGAACTTATCCAGTCCCCGTCCTGAGGAGAACCACGATTCAATATGGTTCGAAACGCGTTGACCCCCAGCCTGTGACAAGGAAGAAGGGTGCCGCTAGGATTGACTAATACCACTCTGGTGGAACCCGCTGTTAATCCTTAAATTAATAAACACGTCACAGGTGTTGTGAGATAGGCAGGCAGTCTAATTCCATCCCCACTTCCGCCTGTCCACTGGTTTTTGAATGAAAGGACTGGTTTTCTATGTGTATCAGTTTTCTGTATTGAAATGTTTTTGATGTTGCAATTTATTTTTTGTATTCATCATGTAAAAAGTTACTTGGTGTCATGAATTTTGAGTATCTATTATGAACCCTTGCACATTTGTATATATTGCGCACATCACTGTATGTTATTGATTCGACTGTTTTGACATGAGTTTCCTTTGAAAACATACGGACTGACTAATGAAACTTCATTTTAATGAAAATAAATCATTTTGTGACAAAAAAAACGTCTGGTTCACGCAATACAAATTGGTTGCGTGGCTATAATTAATTCCAGAAAAACCTGACTAGCCACTTTTGTTCTGTTTAGCACTTGTTGAGGTCCAGGCTAGCCAGTGGTAGGACTCGATACCTTCATTTGTGTACCGTCTCATTTTCCTCAAAGCAGGAGAGAATGGCGCTACCCAGGGATGATCTGAACTCCGCATCCTCCAACGCGGCCGGCTGCAGTCGCCATGTGGGCCCTGTAGGTCTATCTGCCACCCAGCTAATCTGGAACCACAAGGGGTTGCGATCCAAGTGCGTCCTGCCCAAATATTCCAACTTGGTTAAGAGCGGGAGCAGGGACTGGCAGCCTACTATTCTGTCCAGTCTAACATGGAGGCCGTGCACCGGCGAGTAATAGGAGTATATTTTGTCTGTGGGGTGTTGTGTACGCCAAAGGTCTTGAATGTCCCAATGTGTTAGCCAATCTCTAAGGGCTTGTGCCGTTGAGGTCGCTGCCACTGCGCGCAGGGGCGGGTATGAGCGGTCTAACTGTGTGTCCAGCATCATATTGCAGTTGCCTCCTATCAACCAGGGCAGACCCGCATACTGCTGGAGGACGTTGTTTAAAGACGCCAGAAGGCGGGTTGCTCTGTATTGGGGGCGTAAATAGAGCCCAGCAACATTTCTTGCCCATTAAGCCTTCCCCTCACAAAAGTGTATCGCCCTTCCGTGTCTACCTGTGTGTCAGTGCATGCGAAGGGGACACCTGCCTTCACCCATATCAGAGTGCCTCGCGCGTGCGCTGAGTAGGTAGTGCCATAAAGTTGTCCCCTCCATCGCCTGCGGAGTCTCTCCAACTCTCCTCTAGACATGTGTGTTTCTTGGAGGAGTGTAATCCCCATGTGGTGGCGCTGCATATACGCGAAAACAGAGTACCGACGCGACGGGGTGTGCATGCCTCGGATGTTCCAGGTCATGATGTTAGTGCATGCCATGAGTGGTGCTGTGGCGTGCTCGCCCGGGGGTCAGGGGGCGCAGCTTGTGAGGTCTGGGGGTGGGCCCTTGGTAGGGAATCACTAATTGCCGCATCTGAAACATGTGAACTGAAACTAACTGAGTAACTTTATGGGCGTACTCCCAACGGGGAATGCGCCCAGACTGAGCAACCAAACTATTGCTTAGAGTATTGCGACCGCAATGTGTGTGCGTTTGGGGAACGTGCAGTCAGTGGTGTTATCAGGGGACTCCCTGGATAAGGCCCCAGCGCTGTTGAGGTGTGGTTGGGTTGCTACCAACAGTAGAGCGTGCCGGCTTGTGCAAGCCACCTGTGAGTGCCACCCCACGCGTAAGTGCATGAACTCGTGTCCTAGTGGAAAGCGAGGCTGTGCATCTACATCACATTAGCAGGTCCTATTACTATGTCTGCGCGCATGTGTGACTCCAGGCCAGCAGTGTTGCCTATCAATGTGCGTCATCAGACGTTCAAAGGATACAATGGATCTTTGCACAAAACACCAGTTATAGAGTAGTCCATCGTATGTTCGCCAGCTGTCATATGATATAGTTCGCTGTCTGGGGCGTCACCACCGGCTGTATAATGTCGTCCGACATTACCGTAGATGGCGAGGAAGATCCGCTAGCCCCGGCTCTGTTTTGTTGTCCATGTTCCTGTCTGCCATGTCCTGTCCCCGCTCCTAGCGTTGCAACCGCCTCCAGTGCCTCATGCTGCTCCTGCCGTATCTTCTCCGGGGCTGGGTGCCGCCTGTCCCAGGCCCGTTCCCCGTCTGGCCCCTCTCTTCCTCCTCCTCTTCCTGGAGTGCTGCTCTTGCATCCGCCACCCTCTGGGGCCTCTGGTCGCGTCCCCGACCACTGCCCGGTCTCCTCCAGCCAATCCCAGACTTCTGTTGGGGTGTCAAAGAAGCGTGTGCCCTCCTTCGTGACCACGCGCAGCCACGAGGAGAAGAGCAGTGAATAGGGTAGTTCCAGGTCCCTGAGCTGTTTCATCACTGTCATGTAGGAGCCCCGCCTCTTCTGCGTCGCCGCTGTGTAATCCTAGAAAAGCATTACACGACTGTTGCCCACCTGCAGGTCACTCATCTTCTGGGTTTCCCGAAGTACAGGATCCCGGTCTCTGTAGTTGAGGAGCTTGAAGAGGAACGGGCGGGGTCTAGCTCCTGCCCTCCGGGCTTGCGCGGGCACCCTGTGCGCCCTTTCCACTACGAACTGCGGAGATAGCACTCCAGGCGGCAGGATTGTCCTCAGCCACGTCTCAGTGTATCTCTCAGGTGCTGTCCCTTCTTCTCCTTCAGGCAGGCCCACTACTTGGATGTTGCTGCGCCGAGAGCACCCTTCCGCATCCTCGGCGCGGTCTTCTAGTTCGTGGACTCTATCAATCAGGTCTTGTAGGGCAGTGGCGTGACTGCGCACCACAGGTTGTAGCTCCTGTACCACTTGGCGCTGTTCTGTAACGGTCTCCGCCAATTTACGGTGGTCTGCGTGCAGCAATGTGAAGTCAGATGTCACCTTATCAATCCGTCCCTCTAGTGACGACTTGGTTTGCTCTAGGGTCGATCCAATTCGCTCCACCGCCGCAAAACTGTGTCCATCTTGGCTGCCAGAGTAGCAGCCGGGTCCCTGGCCATCCGCCTCTGGTCCTGTGTAGTGTCTGGTCCGCTCGCCTCCTGCTGCCGCAGCTGCGCTTTGTCTCTGAGCCTGCCCATAGCGATTTGCTGCGCTGTGGGCATCTACACTTCCGGTCACTCGCTTCCAGTCAACCCCAGGGGGGTGTTATTCCCCAGGTAGTGGGGTCCTCACTCCTACCAGCCAACCTTTCGGCCAGGAATCCAAGAGCAGTCCACCCTATAGCCTTACTCCCGGGCTTCTGTATGCGCACCCTCCTGCTGGTGTGGCACGTGCCGGCAGCAAGCCGTCCCCCAGTCCCCTCCCAAAGAGCTCAGACTGCAATTACAGGTGGGGTTTCAGGCTTGCTCAATTAGGCAGGGCAACCAGATGCTGCCAGTGATCCACTATCAGGTATGCCCCGGTCAGGTTAGTGGCAAGGGCGTTGTCTGCATCCCAGTAGGTAGGACTATGCGTGGGCAGCTATGCGCAAACTGCAGAAGGCCTCCACTTTCGGGCAGCTGCGGTGGGCAGTCTGTGGCTGTTCATAGGCCTGCTCTCACTCTCAGCTCTTGTCTTGTGTTTACCGGGCGAATCCAGGGTCAGCAGGCCCCTCCGTTCTTTTAGTCCGTGGCTAGCAGCGCTCGCAATCAGAGGGCCTAGCGCTGTAGGTTAGGGGGGTTGGGGGGTGTCCGGGGGTCCTCGCAGCACGAGTTCTCTAAAATGGCGCCTGAATAGTAACGTCTCCTCAGTTGCGCAGGGTATTGCCAGCCTCACCCCCTCGTCTCCTGCCTCCAATTTCCTCCACCCAGCTGTGCCCCTCTGCCGGTCCTGTAGCGTTTAGGTGCCCCGTAACTTCTCTCCCCAGGGCCTGACCTGCTCTTGTCGTCCCGCCTCCGGAGCGCCGCAGCTCACTCAAGGAGGTCCGTTGACCTTCGGCTGCCGCCCGCTGCCAAGTATCTCCGCTCCCCTCAGCTAGCAGCTGAGCGGGTCCCTCTCTTCCCGGCATCTGCCTCCAGATCTCACCAGCGGCCGAGCCCGCGCTCCCGCTACACAGTTCAGCCGGTTGCAAGATGGCGGCTCACCGTCCAGTCCTTCGCAGGGGCGCCGTGGGACTCCTTCTCCTGACCTGCCAGCAGCGTTACTGGCCATCCGGCCCGGCCGCTCACTCCGGGGCCTCCACAGTGCCTCCCCGGCTCTTTTCGCAGCCCCCAGTCGCAGTCAGGCTTCTCCCGCGTCGCCAGAGTCGGGCCCCCTCCTCTCTGGGACCCAGCCGAACTTCGCGCCTTCAACCCGGCCGCCAGTAGCTCCCTCACATTGGAGAAGTCTCGGCTCCTCGGTCTCGCCGCACGGCTCCGGAGACACCGGTGAGGTCCCCAGGCGATCCCGCAACCTCTCCACCCGTCGTTGGTAAGCTCTCTCCACACTATCCGGGGAAATGCAGGATAAATTAGGGCCTCACTAGCGGAGCTCTAGCAAGTTGCGCCCGCCATGTTGCCTGGCTGGCCACGCCTCCCTAGAGTTTATTAAACCTCATGAGGTGGAACTACATTCACACAACACCCTTAGGTAGTGTATGAGGTAGCACACTGCCTGGAAGGAGCTTGATCCTTTTATACCCACACAGGGGCTCAAATGAAGGCGGTACAAGTACAGAATGCTGGATTCAAATACATACAAGGTCATACAGAGAGTGTGCTGGAAACAAGTAGGAGGGGCTGACAGTTAGCTAATTCTGGTGGACCCATCCTGACAGTTACAAGTTGGGGACAGCTGTAAGCTCAACTGAGCATGTGCAAAGCAGAAGAGGCTAAATATATATCGTCACTAGGCATATTTCAAGAGCAGTTGACAGGAAGGTAGGACAGAGCACATGGCGAGCACATGGCAAACAAAATGGCTGCCAGAAATACAAAATGGATTCCACACAACGGAGAAGATAGTCTCTAAATACAAGATGTCTTCTGCTAATGCTTAACCCAATCACTGCTAAATTACAACAGACGACCCTTTCAGCATTAGCTGAAGACATTCGTTTATCTGGGGTAATCTAGATATGCATCCTGTACATTGATGCTCATCATCTAAGCTATTTCCTTATTTAACATTTGCTGTGCTTTTATATCTGCAATATTTCTTTTGGCAGGTGTACAAGCAGTGCTGCACATGGAGCAAAGCATAGGACCACATTGTATACAAGTACAGCATGTAAATAGTATCACCAGTAGTATACATAGAATAGTCAGTAGTTTCCAGCCCCAAGTAGCAATGAGTGTCCATATCCAGTTTGAAAATGTCCATGTGCCAGTCTCTGTGTGAATTTCTGCAGCAATCTTATGCAGTTTTCAGATTGCATCATATACTGAAGGTGAGTGATCCGTTATAAATACGCAGCAACTGTTACCGATGATGTAACATGCACCACCTCGATCAGCCAAAATCACGTCAAGCACCATCCTATTTTGGAGTGCTACAATCCTTGCAATTTGTAGTTCCTCTGTAATGTTCCCAAGTGCCATAGCTGTTTGATTGGTGACAGCTTCCACAACACGAGTTAATCGCCTTATCTTTCTGCTATTCAATGCAGCACCCACAAAGAAGAACAAACCCAAATTGAAATCGACATATTGTTGCAAAGTGGTATCTGTCTGGTCCACTGCATCTGCAGTTATTGTTTGTTTATATCTATTATTGGAAATGTCATTATACAACTTTAAATTCCGGTGATATGAGGGAGGGGCCAAGAACACAGGTGGTAACAAAAATGATATGTAACATACCCTTGACCACCCAACAGGTAATTGATAGTATCCTTTATTACCACATAACGATAACCATCTTTATCTTGATAGCATACTTTATTCAACCGAAAGATAATTCCACCTACTGAGGGCTTTCCGAAAGCAAACAAAAAAGCATACCAAGCTTGACAAGAACCACTATGGGAAAACGGTAGAGGAATAAAAGGTGTTCCTCCTTTCTTTTGGTATGCAGGTATCATTTCACACACCAAACAGTTGGTAGTATTTGTGACATTGTGTGTATGATGCAGCATCTGGATGAATGTGTTATTTAGGTAGGATTGTCGATGTTTCTGCTCATGGTAGGGAAGTGTAAAATAGTTATGTTCCACTGAAGCTGGAGTAGTGGCAACAAGAAGCTGTTGATCAGGAGCCACTTTCTCAACAAACCAGGTGATTATCACCATAACCACCAGAGCAACAATAAACCCTACAGCACAAATGATTCTTTTGATATTCATTTCAGCAACAGTGATGATTAATCTTTCTAAAAACTTGTTGAAAACAATCGTTGGAGCTCTTCTCCCTTGGGCAGCCGCTTATTTCTTTACCACGGGCCAAGATGGGTGTCACTACACTAATGCAGGCTTATCCCCCCCTTGCCACATTGGCTCCCCGTTTCAAAAGCCCAGGGTGGAAGCTCAACCAGTCTCGTTCAACACTGCAGATTCTTTCCTCGGTCTCAAGTGGTATCGCGATGCTCCAGGAATCGTGTGGTCCGGGAAGCCTTTCGCAGATTCGTCAGGTGAGATAGCTCAGCAGGTTCCATCAAGGCAAGCGACACACGCTTGCAATGCGTGCTGTGGACCCAGTTCTTTTTGTTTGTCACTCAAACTGCTGTCCTTGTAGCCAAAAGCACCTGCTCCGGACCTCGCCACCTCGGTTCCGAGCTGTTCGACCTGTCGAAGACTTTAACCATCACATAGTCGCCGGGACGGAGTTCATGGGCCTCAACTGTAGATCTGTCTGGAAGACCTTCTCGAACCTATTGATGAATAGAGATCAAACTGTCGGTTAACTGTGCCAAATAATCTTTCAACAGAACACAAGGTACATCATGTATGGGGCGTGGCTTAGGAACTCCCCAAATGTTCATCGGTCTCCCAAATACCACCTCATACGAGGTAAGACCTGATCATGAGTGTGGCACCGATCTTATGGATAATAATGCCAAAGGTAGTGCATCTGGCCACTTTAGGGACATGGAATTCAGTATGTTTGCCAGCTTAAATTTTAAAGTAGCGTTATACCTTTCCACCAATACTACAGATTGCGGTTGGAAGACTATATGGAATTTCTGTTTGATCCCTAACCCTTTCAGAACTTACTCAACAACTTGCCCAATAAAATGAGGTCCGTTCTCACTCCACAAAAGCTTACAAACACCATACCTAGGAAGAAATTCCTTCAGATGCACCTTTGCTGTGGTAAGAGCAGTATTATCCTTTGTAGGGTACGCCTCCATCCATTTACTGAAGGCACATACCACCACTAGGAAGTATTTTAGATTATTGCAGCGTTCAAGTTGGATTTAATCCATCTGCAAAACTTCAAAAGGTGCGGTTGGTGTAGCAAACCCTCCTGTAGGAGTTTGTGTCCCTTTTCCCGGATTATACTGCCAACAGATCAAACAGGACTGTACTACTCTTTTAGCTGTGCTCGCAATTTCAGGATGCTCCCAAAATTGCGTAGGCAATTTAGTTATTGCTAGAGCTCCAACATGTGCCAGCCCATGTGCCGTTTGAACCATAGGTTGTAAATAGGCTGCAGGCAATTTCCATTTATTCATTTCTTTGTTACGCCAACAACCCTCATCGTCTAACATTCCTTCTTTAGACCATTGCTCAAGCTCTTCCACAGAGGCAGATCTTTGTGTATCCAATACTTCTTCTCTAGCGTCATGCCAACGTTCAGCTTGAGACTTCACTACATGCATGGAAGTAGAGTTTCGCTGCATCGCTGTTTCACGAGCTACGCGATCTGCAAAGGCATTGCCTTGTCCTAATTTGTCAATGATTTTCTTGTGTGCGCTACACTTCATAATAGCAACTTTCTTTGGGTATGTAAGTGCAGTCAAGAGATTATGTACTAATTCTCCGTGCATTATCTGCATCCCATGGGATGTAAGGAAGCCTTTTTCCTTCCAGAGTAGGCCAAAATCATGAACCACTCCAAAAGCATAGCGGCTGTCTGTGTAAATGTTTACACACAAGTCAGTGCTAAGTTCACACGCTCTTGTCAAAGCTATTAGTTCAGCTGCTTGAGCCGAGTTCTGAGGTATGCGAGCTGTTTCCACTACTGTCTCAAGCGTGGTGATTGCATAAGCAGCTGAAGTCGTGCCATCTGGTAACTTCAGACAGGACCCATCAACCCACAGTTCACCATCTGCATCTGGAAGGGGCGTATCTTGCAAATCGATGCAACCCTTTGTCTGTTCCTCAGTATGGAATATACAATCGTGAGGTTCCTTTGACTGGGACTGAGTCGCAGAATATGGCAACAAAGTGGCTGAGTTCAGTGTCACGCAACTCTTCAAGGTAATATGAGGTGCTAACAGTGTCAATTCATATCCTGTCAAACGAGCACTAGTTAAGTGTTGTGTCTCAGTCTGATTCAAAAGGGCATCTACTGCATGGGGTACTAGCACCAACAGTTTGTGTGACAAAAATGTCCCTTCACTCTGACATATGGACACAGCTGTTGCTGCAACTGAACGGAAACATCCAGGCAACACACGAGCAACAGGATCAAGAACTGCAGAAAAATATGCACAGGGACTCTGCTTCTCACTGTGTGTCTGTACTAAAACTGACAATGCACATCCAACTTTCTCGTGTACATAGAGTGTAAAAACCTTCGTGTAATCTGGTGTGCCTAACACTGGTACAGAGCAGAGAGCTTGTCTTAACTGACGAAAAGCATTTTGACATTCATCTGTCCATGGAAAGAGAATCAGAGTGTTCTTAGTCAAAAGTGCTAGCAGAGGTTTAACAATGTGTGAAAAACCCAATATCCATTGCCTACAAAACAAAGTCAAGCCAATGAATGCACGGACATCTTTCTGTGTGGAAGGTACTGGGGTGTCTAAAATTGCTTGAATACGATCTGGTGTCAGTGCACGGCCCTCCTTAGACAGAAGGTGTCCTATATATGTCACCTTCGGTCTAAAATATTGCAATTTCTTCCGTGATACTTTATGGTGGTGTGTAGCAAGAAAAGAAAGCAAAGACAAAGTACATTTTTCACACTGCTCAGGTGTATCGGCTGCCAACAAGATTCATCAACATATTGTATGAGAGCCACTCCTTCAGGCAAAGTAAAGGAATCAAGCTGTCTCTTCAATGCTTGACTGTAAATACTGGGACTCTCAGCATAGCCTTGAAGAACTCTACAGAATCTATACAATTGATTATTCAAAGTGAACCTGAACAAATATCGGCTATCAGGATGAATAGGGATTGAAAAGAAAGTGTTCTTCAAGTCTATAACAGAGAATGTAGATGCTGTCGGAGAAACCAAAGTGAGTAGTGTCGATTTGTCAGAAACCACAGGGTACTGCGGTACTACAATCTTGTTTACTTCTCTCAAGTCAATGATACATCTATAAATCTTAGTGTCAGTATCTTTTTTCAAAATGGGAAGAATCAGACTATTACAAACATTGTAAGGAACTTTTTCCACAACCCCCACTTTAATCAAATAATGAACAATGCGTGGAAGTGCTTCTTCTCCTTCTTTAGAAATTTTATACTGAGGCAGTCTTGGCAAAGAACCACCCTCCTTGACACTAATATGCACTGGCGGAATAACCATTTGCCCTACATCGGTGTCTGAAGTAGCCCATATAGTACTAGGGAGTGAGGCTAGTGCAATGTCTTCTATAACAATACAAGATCTCTCAATCACATGGTAGTTGTCATTCAAAATAACCCGTACTCCTTCCGGAGAACATTGTATCGTAGCCCTGAAATATTTAAGCATATCAAGACCCACAGTATTTTCTGGTGTGTTTGAAAAAAGCAAAAACGGACATGGAGTAGTAAACTTATCTACATGAAATGCGAGTGGTTGTGACAATGGGCTAAGGGAAGGTGTTCCATCGAAACCTATCGATATAATGGTTAAGCCAGACAGGGGAGCCCTTGGAACCAATTGTTTAGACAAGGCCCTACGAGTATAGCTCCTGTATCAACCAGAAACTGATCAGTAGAACCCAAAATATGTGCTGTAATATAGGGACCCCTCTGATCTACTGGAACTTCAACTGATTCCTTACCCTATCCTAGGCAATCCTATGCATAAACGGAATCTTGTAAATCAGACGGCACATAGTCGGACATTTGATATTGGTTCCTTCTATCAAAAGTGTTAAACCCATCCTGCCCACGTGTATTAGCATCAAACCTAGCGCGATCATTCGTGCTTCCTCTAGGCCCGGAATATCCTGAGGAATTTCTCATTTGTCCTCAACCACGTGGACACTACTGGGCATGCAGTACTGGACAATCAGAAAGCCAATGTCCAAATTTCTTGCAGTACGCACACTGGTCAACAGATAAATTCGAACGAGTATAAGAAGGAAAAGAGGAACCATAAGATCCAGGTCCGCCTCAATCATTACCTCTAGAAGGCGGTCCATATGCTTGAGCTAACATAAGCTTTGTTTTCAACTCTTTAGATTTTTTATCCTCATTATTTTTAGATTTAAATTCTTGTCGCTCATAATAATGAGCCATGGTTAAGAGAGAAACCGGAGAAGAGGAAGTCCATGAACTCTCACTGGCCTTCAGGCGACTAGCTATTCCTGGCAAAAGGTTTGCGAAATATTTATCGACAAGCAGATGCCTACCCGTGTCATCTGTTAATGACTGGCCACTAAAATCGTTGAATGCCTCTTCAAAGAGTGTAAAGAAATCTGAACCCGATTCATCTGCCTTTTGCTTATACAATGCTAATACAGTCCAATCTATCTTTTTAGGGGGAATAATCGTCTTTAACTTAACTAATATAGCTGCCGGCAGATTTAAAATTAACTGACACGGTTTCTGTGCAGGTTCTCTATCTTCATCTAACTGCTCTAAATCTTTCCATAATGCTCCAAATGTCGCATGGTCATCAACTTTACGCACAGTTCTCCACATATCAGGCGTTAATATTAATCCAAAAAAACAAATCAATATCAGGCAAAGTCATAGTACAAGAACTAATTGCACCCTCAACTTCCTCATAAAAGGCTGCTGGATTCTTTCGCGAATCAGGCAATGCATTTTTAAGGGCCATAACATCTGCTCTATTCCAAGGAGTGTAAACCCAATTATAAATAAAATACCCTTTAGCATCTACAGAAGTCCTATCATCATTTGTACCCGTTCCCTTAGGAAAAACATATTAAGGTGCGGCTTCCTGCATGGGTTTCACATTAATTACAATATTCTTATCTGTTTCAAGAGTAGAAGTTTGTGCGATGCTGATCTGAGATGTTGGTGCAGCTGCGTCTGCTGTCTTTTTCTCCTCTTGCAAACAGGCTGCTTCAACACGCAGTTTAACCCAGTGTCTGATCGTGTCAGCCACCTGGGAGAAGACAAAAAGACCATCACATAATTGTTTACAATCAGCTGCTACATCATCAGGCTCCATTTCTACTGAATGTTTCCTAAATTGTTCAATAACCTCTGCAGCAAATACCTCAGTAAAATATATCTGCTCCATTTCCTGCCAACTTGTTATACTATCTAGAAGTTCAGAAGCAGCAGTAGCACTACGAATGACTTTACGCGCAGTAGATCTAATCTGACGCACGTTCAGCAGATAACATTGAGCGAGTTTCTCTAGCTTTGTCCTGGTCTGTAGAAGAGTTCTCATCTGACTCATAAGGAGCAGAAGGAAGAGTATACAGAGGTGGACAACGATCTAATAAGAGAGAGTCTTCTTGGGGTTTATTAAGAATAGGATAAAGAGGTCTACGAACAGCATATTGGCCATTTACCTGTAAATGACGCTCCCAATCTTCCCTCTCTTTAATTTCTTTCATTTCCCTATTTTTCATTTCCAATGCTTTCGCATGGATACTCTTTCACTGTTCTTTTTCAATCAAGGCTTGCTCACGCTTCATTCGTTCACGCACTTCTTTTTCCCACATTCATACACAGTCAAACATATCTTGCCTAGCCTTTCGCTTAAACATCCGTTGCTCCACATACTGAATCTTTCGCAAATCAAATGACCCATTCCTAGGCCAACGCAACTCGGGATTTTTACTAGTATATTTATTCCATAACGTGCTGGACATTAAGGAAGAAATACCATACTTAACATACATGTTACTATTAGGCGTCCCCTCCGGGGGGCTGGTTGTGTTTCGTCGAGTCTCAAATTGGTACCACTATAAAAGCAACACATCCTACAAAATTTGTGGAAACAGGCATGCCAAAAATAGTGCAAAATATGCAATATAATAATCAAAAGAAGCGCTTAAGGTACTCTTCGTACGTTGCGCCATTCAAACAAATAAAAATGGAGAAAAATCTCATTACCTGCCTATATGTATTGCAACACAAAAATATTTGTCAAACTAAATTCAATATTGGCCAATCATACAAACAAAGCCGCAGTAAGTGTTACTAAAGTACCTTACCAATCAAAGGCGTCAAACCAACAGCAAGTGCTGCAGAACGGCTCTTACCAATAAAATGGTGTCCAGGTTCCAACTGCCAAGTTCTCAAATTGACCAAATGGTCACTGCTCGGCGAATCAACAGAAGAGATCTCAGGCGAGGACCGGCGCCCCCTGGATGGTCAGATCAGAAAGAAAGGGAAAACGCCGTGGGTGCCAAGATTCGGGTCTCCTCAGGCAGCGATTGCGTCCAAAGCGAGATTCCAATCCTTCGTTGCGACCAGTCCTTCGGGAATCCGAGTCACCGATGAGCCCCGTGTTGGAAGCGCCAATTTGTGGTGAAAAGACGAACCATAAGATCCACGTCCGCCTCAATCATTACCTCTAGAAGGCAGTCCATATGCTTGAGGTAACATAACCTTTGTTTTCAATGCTTTATATTTTTTATCCTCATTATTTTTAGCTTTAAATTCTTGTCGCTCATAATACTGAGCCATGGTTAAGAGAGAAACCAGAGAAGAGGAAGTCTATGTACTCACTGGCCTTTAGGCGACTAGCTATTCCTGGCAAAAGGTTTGCGAAATATTTATCGACAAACAGATGCCTACCCGTGTCATCTGTTAATGACTGGCCACTAAAATCGTTGAATGCCTCTTTAAAGCGTGTAAAGAAATCTGAACCCGATTCATCTGCCTTTTGCTTATACAATGCTAATACAGTCCAATCTATCTTTTTAGGGGGAATAATCGTCTTTAACTTAACTAATATAGCTGCCGGAAGATTTAAAATTAACTGATACGGTTTCTGTGCAGGTTCTCTATCTTCATCTAACTGCTCTAAATCTTTCCATAATGCTCCAAATGTCGCATGGTCATCAACTTTACGCACAGTTCTCCACATATCAGGCGTCAACATTAATCCAAAAATACGAATCAATATCAGGCAAAGTCATAGTACAAGAACTAATTGCACCATCAACTTCCTCATAAAAGGCTGCTGGATTCTTTCGCGGATCAGGCAATGCATTTTTAAGGGCCATAACATCAGCTCTATTCCAAGGAGTGTAAACCCAATTATAAATAAAATACCCTTTAGCATCTACAGAAGTCCTATCATCATTTGTACCCGTTCCCTTAGGAAGAACATATTATGGTGCGGCTTCCCACATGGGTTTCACATTAATTACAATATTCTTATCTGTTTCAAGAGTAGAAGTTCGTGCGATGCTGATCTGAGATGTTGGTGCAGCTGCGTCTGCTTTCTTTTTCTCCTCTTGCAAACAGGCTGCTTCAACACGCAGTTTAACCCAGAGTCTGATCGTGTCAGCCACCTGGGAGACGACAAAAAGACCGTCACATAATTGTTTACAATCAGCTGCTACATCATCAGGCTCCATTTCTACTGAATGTTTCCTAAATTGTTCAATAACCTCTGCTCAAATACCTCAGTAAAATATATCTGCTCCATTTCCTGCCAACTTGTTATACTATCTAGAAGTTCAGAAGCAGTAGTAGCACTACGAATGACTTTACGCGCAGTAGATCTAATCTGACGCACGTTCAGCAGATAAAATTGAGCAAGTTTCTCTAGCTTTGTCCTGTTCTGTAGAAGAGTCCTCATCTGACTCATAAGGAGCAGAAGGAAGAGTATACAGAGGTGGACAACGATCTAATAAGAGAGAGTCTTCTTGGGGTTTATTAAGAATAGGATAAAGAGGTCTTCGAACAGCATATTGGCCATTTACCTGTAAATGACGCTCCCAATCTTCCCTCTCTTTAATTTCTTTAATTTCCCTATTTTTCATTTCCAATGCTTTCGCATGGATACTCTTTCACTGATCTTTTTCAATCAAGGCTTGCTCACGCTTCATTCGTTCACGCACTTCTTTCTCCCACATTCATACACAGTCAAACATATCTTGCCTAGCCTTTCTCTTAAACATCCGTTGCTCCACATACTGAATCTTTCGCAAATCAAATGACCCATGCATAGGCCAACGCAACTCGGGATCTTTACTAGTATATTTATTCCATAACGTGCTGTACATTAAGGAAGAAATACCATACTTAACATACATGTTACTATTAGGCGTCCCCTCCGGGGGGCTGGTTGTGTTTCGTCGAGTCTCAAATTGGTACCACTATAAAAGCAACACATCCTACAAAATTTGTGGAAACAGGCATGCCAAAAATAGTGCAAAATATGCAATATAATAATCAAAAGAAGCGCTTAAGGTACTCTTCGTACGTTGCGCCATTCAAACAAATAAAAATGGAGAAAAATCTCATTACCTGCCTATATGTATTGCAACACAAATATATTTGTCAAACTAAATTCAATATTGGCCAATCATACAAACAAAGCCGCAGTAAGTGTTACTAAAGTACCTTACCAATCAAAGGCGTCAAACCAACAGCAAGTGCCGCAGAACGGCTCTTACCAATCAAATGGTGTCCAGGTTCCAACTGCCAAGTTCTCAAATTGACCAAATGGTCACTGCACGGCGAATCAACAGAAGAGATCTCAGTCGAGGACCGGCGCCCCCTGGATGGTCAGATCAGAAAGAAAGGGAAAACGCCGTGGGTGCCAAGATTCGGGTCTCCTCAGGCAGCGATTGCGTCCAAAGCGAGATTCCAATCCTTCGTTGCGACCAGTCCTTCGGGAATCCGAGTCACCGATGAGCCCCGTGTTGGAAGCGCCAATTTGTGGTGAAAAGACGAACCATAAGATCCACGTCCGCCTCAATCATTACCTCTAGAAGGCAGTCCATATGCTTGAGGTAACATAACCTTTGTTTTCAATGCTTTATATTTTTTATCCTCATTATTTTTAGCTTTAAATTCTTGTCGCTCATAATACTGAGCCATGGTTAAGAGAGAAACCAGAGAAGAGGAAGTCTATGTACTCACTGGCCTTTAGGCGACTAGCTATTCCTGGCAAAAGGTTTGCGAAATATTTATCGACAAACAGATGCCTACCCGTGTCATCTGTTAATGACTGGCCACTAAAATCGTTGAATGCCTCTTTAAAGCGTGTAAAGAAATCTGAACCCGATTCATCTGCCTTTTGCTTATACAATGCTAATACAGTCCAATCTATCTTTTTAGGGGGAATAATCGTCTTTAACTTAACTAATATAGCTGCCGGAAGATTTAAAATTAACTGATACGGTTTCTGTGCAGGTTCTCTATCTTCATCTAACTGCTCTAAATCTTTCCATAATGCTCCAAATGTCGCATGGTCATCAACTTTACGCACAGTTCTCCACATATCAGGCGTCAACATTAATCCAAAAATACGAATCAATATCAGGCAAAGTCATAGTACAAGAACTAATTGCACCATCAACTTCCTCATAAAAGGCTGCTGGATTCTTTCGCGGATCAGGCAATGCATTTTTAAGGGCCATAACATCAGCTCTATTCCAAGGAGTGTAAACCCAATTATAAATAAAATACCCTTTAGCATCTACAGAAGTCCTATCATCATTTGTACCCGTTCCCTTAGGAAGAACATATTATGGTGCGGCTTCCCACATGGGTTTCACATTAATTACAATATTCTTATCTGTTTCAAGAGTAGAAGTTCGTGCGATGCTGATCTGAGATGTTGGTGCAGCTGCGTCTGCTTTCTTTTTCTCCTCTTGCAAACAGGCTGCTTCAACACGCAGTTTAACCCAGAGTCTGATCGTGTCAGCCACCTGGGAGACGACAAAAAGACCGTCACATAATTGTTTACAATCAGCTGCTACATCATCAGGCTCCATTTCTACTGAATGTTTCCTAAATTGTTCAATAACCTCTGCTCAAATACCTCAGTAAAATATATCTGCTCCATTTCCTGCCAACTTGTTATACTATCTAGAAGTTCAGAAGCAGTAGTAGCACTACGAATGACTTTACGCGCAGTAGATCTAATCTGACGCACGTTCAGCAGATAAAATTGAGCAAGTTTCTCTAGCTTTGTCCTGTTCTGTAGAAGAGTCCTCATCTGACTCATAAGGAGCAGAAGGAAGAGTATACAGAGGTGGACAACGATCTAATAAGAGAGAGTCTTCTTGGGGTTTATTAAGAATAGGATAAAGAGGTCTTCGAACAGCATATTGGCCATTTACCTGTAAATGACGCTCCCAATCTTCCCTCTCTTTAATTTCTTTAATTTCCCTATTTTTCATTTCCAATGCTTTCGCATGGATACTCTTTCACTGATCTTTTTCAATCAAGGCTTGCTCACGCTTCATTCGTTCACGCACTTCTTTCTCCCACATTCATACACAGTCAAACATATCTTGCCTAGCCTTTCTCTTAAACATCCGTTGCTCCACATACTGAATCTTTCGCAAATCAAATGACCCATGCATAGGCCAACGCAACTCGGGATCTTTACTAGTATATTTATTCCATAACGTGCTGTACATTAAGGAAGAAATACCATACTTAACATACATGTTACTATTAGGCGTCCCCTCCGGGGGGCTGGTTGTGTTTCGTCGAGTCTCAAATTGGTACCACTATAAAAGCAACACATCCTACAAAATTTGTGGAAACAGGCATGCCAAAAATAGTGCAAAATATGCAATATAATAATCAAAAGAAGCGCTTAAGGTACTCTTCGTACGTTGCGCCATTCAAACAAATAAAAATGGAGAAAAATCTCATTACCTGCCTATATGTATTGCAACACAAATATATTTGTCAAACTAAATTCAATATTGGCCAATCATACAAACAAAGCCGCAGTAAGTGTTACTAAAGTACCTTACCAATCAAAGGCGTCAAACCAACAGCAAGTGCCGCAGAACGGCTCTTACCAATCAAATGGTGTCCAGGTTCCAACTGCCAAGTTCTCAAATTGACCAAATGGTCACTGCACGGCGAATCAACAGAAGAGATCTCAGTCGAGGACCGGCGCCCCCTGGATGGTCAGATCAGAAAGAAAGGGAAAACGCCGTGGGTGCCAAGATTCGGGTCTCCTCAGGCAGCGATTGCGTCCAAAGCGAGATTCCAATCCGGCGTTGCGACAAGTCCTTTGGGAATCTGAGTCACCGATGAGCCCCGCGTTGGAAGCGCCAATTTGTGGTGCAAAGACGAACCATAAGATCCACGTCCGGCTCAATCATTACCTCTAGAAGGCGGTCCATATGCTTGAGCTACCATAACCTTTGTTTTCAACGCTTTATATTTTTTATCCTCATTATTTTTAGCTTTAAATTCTTGTCGCTCATAATACTGAGCCATGGTTAAGAGAGAAACCAGAGAAGAAGAAGTCTATGAACTCTCACTGGCCTTTAGGCGACTAGCTATTCCTGGCAAAAGGTTTGCGAAATATTTATCGACAAACAGATGCCTACCCGTGTCATCTGTTAATGACTGGCCACTAAAATCGTTGAATGCCTCTTTAAAGCGTGTAAAGAAATCTGAACCCGATTCATCTGCCTTTTGCTTATACAATGCTAATACAGTCCAATCTATCTTTTTAGGGGGAATAATCGTCTTTAACTTAACTAATATAGCTGCCGGAAGATTTAAAATTAACTGACACGGTTTCTGTGCAGGTTCTCTATCTTCATCTAACTGCTCTAAATCTTTCCATAATGCTCCAAATGTCGCATGGTCATCAACTTTACGCACAGTTCTCCACATATCAGGCGTCAATATTAATCCAAAAATACAAATCAATATCAGGCAAAGTCATAGTACAAGAACTTTTTGCACCATCAACTTCCTCATAAAAGGCTGCTGGATTCTTTTGCGGATCAGGCAATGCATTTTTAAGGGCCATAACATCTGCTCTATTCCAAGGAGTGTAAACCCAATTATAAATAAAATACCCTTTAGAATCTACAGAAGTCCTATCATCATTTGTACCCGTTCCCTTAGGAAGAACATATTAAGGTGCGGCTTCCCGCATGGGTTTCACATTAATTACAATATTCTTATCTGTTTCAAGAGTAGAAGTTCGTGCGATGCTGATCTGAGATGTTGGTGCAGCTGCGTCTGCTTTCTTTTTCTCCCCTCGCAAACAGGCTGCTTCAACACGCAGTTTAACCCAGAGTCTGATCGTGTCAGTCACCTGGGAGACGACAAAAAGACCGTCACATAATTGTTTACAATCAGCTGCTACATCATCAGGCTCTATTTCTACTGAATGTTTCCTAAATTGTTCAATAACCTCTGCAGCAAATACCTCAGTAAAATATATCTGCTCCATTTCCTGCCAACTTGTTATACAATCTAGAAGTTCAGAAGCAGTAGTAGCACTACGAATGACTTTACGCGCAGTAGATCTAATCTGACGCACGTTCAGCAGATAAAATTGAGCAAGTTTCTCTAGCTTTGTCCTGGTCTGTAGAAGAGTCCTCATCTGACTCATAAGGAGCAGAAGGAAGAGTATACAGAGGTGGACAACGATCTAATAAGAGAGAGTCTTCTTGGGATTTATTTAGAATAGGATAAAGAGGTCTACGAACAGCATATTGGCCATTTACCTGTAAATGACGCTCCCTATCTTCCCTCTCTTTAATTTCTTTCATTTCCCTATTTTTCATTTCCAATGCTTTCGCATGGATACTCTTTCGCTGTTCTTTTTCAATCAAGGCTTGCTCACGCTTCATTCGTTCACGCACTTCTTTCTCCCACATTCATACACAGTCAAACATATCTTGCCTAGCCTTTCGCTTAAACATCCTTTGCTCCACATACTGAATCTTTCGCAAATCAAATGACCCATGCATAGGCCAACGCAACTCGGGATCTTTACTCGTATATTTATTCCATAACGTGCTGTACATTAAGGAAGAAATACCATACTTAACATACATGTCCCTATTAGGCGTCCCCTCCGGGGAGCTGGTTGTGCTTTGTCGAGTCTCAAATTGGTACCACTATAAAAGCAACACATCCTACAAAATTTGTGGAAACAGGCATGCCAAAAATAGTGCAAAATATGCAATATAATAATCAAAAGAAGCGCTTAAGGTACTCTTCGTACGTTGCGCCATTCAAACAAATAAAAATGGAGAAAAATCTCATTACCTGCCTATATGTATTGCAACACAAATATATTTGTCAAACGAAATTCAATATTGGCCAATCATACAAACAAAGCCGCAGTAAGTGTTACTAAAGTACCTTACCAATCAAAGTCATCAAACCAACAGCAAGTGCCGCAGAACGGCTCTTACCAATCAAATGGTGTCCAGGTTCCAACTGCCAAGTTCTCAAATTGACCAAATGGTCACTGCACAGCGAATCAACAGAAGAGATCTCAGTCGAGGACAGGCGCCACCTGGATGGTCAGATCAGAAAGAAAGGAAAAGCGCCGTGGGTGCCAAGACTCGGGTCTCCTCAGGCAGCGATTGCGTCCAAAGCGAGATTCCAATCCTTCGTTGCGACCAGTCCTTCGAGTCACCGATGAGCCCCGCGTTGGAAGCGCCAATTTGTGGTGGTGAGCCTCAGCAAGGCCTACACGTGCCAGGGGTTCTCCCTTCTCTGCACAGAGTCCTCAGACCAATAGAAAGAAGTTGGCACAGAAGCTGGAATAGAAAAGACAGACTTTATTAAAGTCATGAGGTGGAACTACATTCACACAACACCCTTCGGTAGTGTATGAGGTAGCACTCTGACTGGAAGGATCTTGGTCCTTTAATACCCACACAGGGGTTCAAATGAAGGTGGTATAAATCAGGCCCATAGCTAGGGGACACAGATCGAAGATCGAGATGAGCACAGCACCAGATTCTGCCTCAATCGATTAATCCTCCAGCAAGACTGTCTGAGGCTCTGCGAAGCGTTCCCTTCTGCCTTCAGGAACTGGCCCCAGGACTGTGTCCTCACACAGACACAATCTCCTAGCTCTTAGCCTTGTGCTTGAAATAGCTGGCAAGCTATTCCACACAGATAACATACCCTGCCATACAGGTATGTGCCCCACCTCTGAACCTCAGGTTAATTATTTATTCATATACTAGAACTAGCAAAGCACTTAGAGATAGCATAGCAAGGGTGCAAGAGCTATGAATTATGATGTCACCATTTTCCCCTGTGTTCACTGTTATTGGAAAGCATAGCTGTTTTTTATTATATTCTGTGATTTTAACGATATTATGTGCCTTAGATCCCGGCATTTAAACTATATATGTTGAAATACCTATTCATTTTCTAGTGATCTTGAGTGTGTAAATAAATAATGAACCATTGCTTGGATTACCACTGCCTCCTTTCTATTAACCCAAATCCATTGACACCATCCCATTTATATATTGGGTGATGTTTTGCAGGACTACAATAACCTGCCTTTCACATTCAGCGCTGGTGCATTGGACTAAGTTCACTGGTGTCACCCAGCCCATGGGTGTAAAAACAAACCTTCTAGAGCTGACCCAGAGACTCAGTTTGCGCAATAATGTCAAATAATTTTTCACTATACCACTACCTTACTAATGAGAGCCTCACCCATGCCTGGATTGCTCTTTGTAATCTGGTGATTTTTGTTCTCTAGTTTTAAGGACCGTAATTCAAATATTATAATGCGAGGAGGAGTGGCTAAGGCCCTAAATGGCACAATTGATGGTGCTGGGAAAACTCTCGACCGGAGATTGCCATCAGTGCCACTGATGGAGGAAGGCTGGCCATGGAGGGACTCTATCTCTCTTCTGATAATCGGTATATCACCAGAGGCATATTTGATGCTGTGTGAGGGAGCCATTGTGTTGGAGAAGGAAATTGTATAGAAAATATTAAATATAACCTTTTGTCCATTCAGGGGCAAAACTAGAATTTCACTTGTATATGTAACAGAAGTATGTATGCATAGTTAGAAAAATTGAACATTTTATTAGTTGCCTCAACCGGCCCTTTAATAGACACAACCTCTATCCGTATCCCCTTATTCCACCCCTTACAATTATACCATATTCTGCCATTATCAGTTCTATGAGTTCATGCACTTGTCATTTTCAATACCTTATTTATGTAAGCTTCACTACAGACAGCTCCAGCCATCTCTAGCAGACAGTATTATGTACATAAAGTAAAACCTTACTCATTATTAGATGGGTTTTTTGTCTTGTTACTGATGTCTTACTAATTTAGTCTGTGATTGTCCCTCACCTGGAGCATTGCTCTTTTACACCTGCATTTCATGTAGCCCTCAATTGCTACTCTTGCTTTCATTCAGGAACTACATTTTCTCTCTCATATCTACTTCTCCCCACTTCACTTTATCCCACCCACCTAACTTTCAGTAAGGAATTGTATTATTATTTGGGGTGAGGTACTATCCACCTCATAGAATAATCATAACCATTGTCAGGGTGAACCCTTAACCCGTTTACTGCGGCGGCAATTCCGCCACGGTGCGGCGGATTTAATGAGTGGGTGGGGCCGCGTTAGCCAATGGACCTGCGCAGCACTACGAAGGTAGTGAGCTCAACGGCCGTTAGCTGACATAAGCACGCAAGGGGTTAAAGCCACTTAATTAAAAGGAACTTAGCCCCCAACAGCTGTGGCACATAGCAGATAGGATTAACGTAGTGCAATAGTTAAAGTATTTCTGCAGTATGAAAACAGTAATAAATTCCAATTCAAAACAATAAACATCCCAGACTGAATAAGATCAATTGGGTAAATTAAAAAAAATGACACCAAAATAACAAAAATCTACTAAGAGGAACCAGAGAAATACATTTTAAAATGTTTAAGTTCGAATAGCACCATAATCATGTTGTGTTATGATATGTGCATTTGTAAAGTGCACACACCTGCAAGTGTATCCTGGTGCTGAGAAGATGTGTGTGTCACCCCTGCCAACTGCTTGTGGAATTCTAGAATACAGAAGGAGGCTTTGAAGTGGAGTGGCAGGCTGTTTCATGCTTTAGGAGTGATGTAAAAAAAAGCCTGTCCCCCTGATCTGGTTCTGTTTCTGTGTGAAATGTATGCAAGTAGGAGTCCTGGGGAGCAGAGGTTTCTGCGCGGCTGGTGAATAAAGATGGTTGAAATGAGCACATTAGTGTTTCTGAAGCCGGTGGAGCACCCTGAGGTTTGCAGTGATGTATGTTTTGTGTGAGAGGTTGAAGGTGAGTCTGGCTGTCGAGTTCTAGATTGTTCGTATTTTCTAGGGAGTTACTTGGAGATCCTGGCTTCAAGGGTGTTCCCGTAGTTCAATTTGCTTGGGACTAGGGCGTGATTGAGTGTTGCTTGACAGTCATTTAAAGATCTTCCGCATGAATCTTTAGGGTCTGGAAGAAGGATGCAGTGGCAGTGTTGACTTGTGTGGTCATGTTCAGTTTGCTGTTAATGAGTATTTCTAGATTCCTGGTGTGGGTGTTTGGTGTGTGCCCAAGTTAGGGGGGTTGAGTTATGATGGGGAGAGGAGTTGGCCTAGCGGCTAGGGCGGTCGACCTCGAATCTGGGTAAACAGGTTCGAGTCTCGGCAATTATGCTGAACATCCAGTGATTCTGGGCAAATCACTTAATCTCCCAGTGCCTAACACAAACGAATGTGTCCTCATGTAAAGCAACTGGTGCTATGTAAAAGGGCTCTGATACCTGGTACCGGGTCAAGTTTGCGCTATATAAAACTCCGTAAAAAAAAAGATGGTGGAAAGATCTGGTTGAGGGTCATAGTTGCTATAAAAGATGAAGGTGATTTTGTTACAAAAGAATTCTGAGAGCTTATTGCAAAGGTCTTGTGAAGGATTAATGTTGCTAAAGGCAGAGGGGAGTTAGGGTGAAATCTATGCTGATGGCGAAGATTTCCTTGCTGCTGTTAGTGCCGGTGTTGATGCGATCTGCAAGAGGTGTGCGCTTCCTGTTCTGTATCCGCTGGTGGTAGTGGCTTTCTGCAAGTTGCTGGTGTGATGGTGTCAGTGCGCATAGAAGGCAGAAGCCCACTCCTCTTCTGAAATGCTTTTCCAGCTGCAGTGGGCAGTTCTAGTGATGGAAGGTCTGTGGTAGTGGTTGAGGGTATTCTGAGACTGACAAGTGTGTTGTCTGTTAAGGTCATAGTTGGTGGCTTGTCAACTGTGATGTTGCTGATTGAATAGAAAATTGGGTTCAATAGGTGTCCGGCGGACAGGGTGAGTTCAGTAAAATACTAGGTTAGGCCAAAGTTTGCAAGGTTTTGTAAAAGAGTCATAGAGTTTGGGTCGGTGTGGTTAACATCTTCATGAAGGATGCACATTTTGACACATGATGAGAGTTCTGACAAAGGGCATAATGTCACTGACAACATTTGTGTAGGGTCCTAGTGGTCTGTATATGAGGGTTCTATTCACAGTGAAGTTGGCTCTGATGCATAGCTTGAACATAAGGTATTCCAGGTAGCTGGTGGGAGTGTCCTAATAGGTAGTGCAGCTGATGGTATCTTTGAATATGATGGCAACTGCACCTCCAGCCTTATGCTGGTGTGTTTACCAGGTGATCTTATAGCAAGTGGAGATGGCTGTACCTGTGCCTGATACAGAGTTTGGGATTAGCCCAGTAAGAGTAAGACCGGAGTATGGTCATGCAGTAGGTTGCATATGTCTGTGGCATTTTTGGTGAGGGTGCAGGTGTTGAGGAGCATTCATGTGATTGTGGCATGCTGTGTGGGTAGTGTTTGTTCTGTGTGAGAATGAGTGGGGCTAGTTTGAGTGTGAGAGTAGGGTGTTGGGTGCTGTTGGTGCAGAAGTGGTGGATATAAGGTGTGGGACAGTGCATGAGAATTTGCAGGAGGACATGTTAACTATCCCTTTATGTTGTGAGGTGCAGTGTGGCAGCAATGCAGCAAGCAGTGGCCAGGTTTGAGAGCATAGAGGAGTGTGGCAGGGTAACAGTAAGAAGGGGGACAACCAGGGTTCCCGGTGCTGTGCACAGTCAAGGCACGCACGGAAGCAGCAAACTTACCTTTCGTACCAGAGGCATGTCCAGTACGTGAGTATGTGCTGCATCCACTATTCAGTAGGTTTTGCAGGAGCACAGGGGGCCATGGGTGGGGAATTAGTGATGACACTTCCTGTGCACATGGATGATGGGGAATCCAGTGATGTTACCTCTTGTGCAAATGGTGAAGGGAAGTGAAGTCCTCTTGCATTGGTTTTTCTTTCAAATTTGGTTTTGGCTGGAAGCCAGAGATGGCCTTTATGTGCTGATGGATGATGGAAAATCCAGTGATGCTACTAGTAGTGCAAATAGTTTATGGGAAATTAAGTCCTCCTGCATGGCTTTTTCTTCTAAAGACGGTTTTGGTGGGAAATTAGAGATTTCACCTCCTGTGCAGATGGGTGAAGTAAAGTGCCAATGATAGTGAAGGGTTGCAGTAGACCAGGACCTTGGCACAATTTGATGTTGACTGGATGGAAGTGTGGGTCAGATAAATCAACTAGTTTCTTCCTTGTCAAAGATGTTGCCCTTTGACTTTAGTCCCAATCCACCACAGGAGTATGCTTCTAATGCCCCCAAGGCCTTCAATTAAGGCACTTAGAGACTTACAAGATGTCCATCAGAAGCCAGCAGCAGGGTCAAGTCCAGGTCCAGTTGCTACTGATCACCTGGGTAATTGTGGGACATGCCTCTTGTAGCTTGTAGTATCCATGAAGCTTGAACAGGAGGTCAGGTGTGTATGACCCATGGAGCTCACTTTTGTGTCCTGGGGACACAAGAGAGCAGTTCTAGTCCTTTAGGGGTCTTCTTGTGGCACAGACAGAAGGTGCAGTCCTTTTCTTATCTTCATCAGGTCCAGGAAGATTCTGAAGTGGGTGTCTCCCAGGAAGCATTTCAAACTGTTTCCCGCTTATTAAAGTGCAAATTACTGGCTGGCAGAAGTGAGAGACAAAATGCGAATTTAGCCTCCGAGAAATTTCAAGCAGCTTACTAGCACCCTGTGTTACAATGCTGGGCACAGGCAGCGAGGGAACAGTAGCATGACTCCTCAAATTGAGTGGGGAATGGGAGAGGCATTTATGGCACTCCAGTGTTAGATGCCATCCCAGCTGAATCATCATCACTACTTTGCTTTGTAATAAAAGAGAAACTGGAAGCAAATGTCCTGCCTCTGCTGGATTCCACTCCATCAACACAATTTCTTCCCTGCTTCAGAGGGGGGGCTCTGCACAATTTCAAGTCCCTGCTCTGACTACTCTAAATACCTATTCAGCAGACAGAGGTGCACTGATGGTGAAGTTCTATCAGTGACTTGGAAGGTCTATCTCGCTGCTTTGCGTATGCACTCTGCATTCAATGTACTGGACTCTTTCTGGCACTCTTCCTAGAGGATAGTGAGCCTGAGATGGCTGCAATACATCCTGGGCACTGTCATTGGGACTCCTTGCCTTGGGTTGGGGCCTGAGAATATTACTGTATTGGACCCAGTGCATGGCCTGGTTTCCAAGTGGAGAGTGCTGGACCCAGGTGAAAGGCAAGCATGGTTCTGCCCCTCTCCTGATATGATACTGTGTAAGCGAAGAATGCGTGCCCCCTGACGTAATAAGGAATACTGAGGACTGTGCTGCAGGGACCAGGCTTGCTACCACTGCTACTGAGGATTAGAGTAAACCCCCAGGGCCGCAGACGGGGTCAGGCTGATTCTACTGTGCTCTCTACATGCACCCCCATATATCAAAGAACCCCACCAGGCTCCTCACTGGGGTGTCAGGACAGATGGGCATCTAGGTTTTGAATCTTCATGCTTCGCATGATTGTGGGACGCAGAGTGAGTGGGTCAGTGAAGCTGACCTCAGCCTCAACATGCTTACCAGGCCAGGGAAAAAACATCTATTGAAGACCCACCAGTATTCATGATCATGCCTGGGTGTCAGGCCTCAACATTTGTGAATGTGGTGAAGGGAGGCAGGCACGACGGCTGGTCATCATGGGGCACGGTGGTCCCAGTCCAGGCCCAAATGAAGATAGACGAATTCACTAAGCCTCCACCTCAGGCCACAAAAAAACTCGGAGGATGGAGACCGACCCAATCTCTCATCTAGCTGTATGTTTGGGCACTTCAGAGATCCAGGCCTCAGGTGCGGCCCTTGAAACCAAAATCGCAGAGGTGGGGGTGATGTTGCACTCCTTAGACAAAATTTGCTCAATGTGCTAGAGAGAGTCCCGAGAGCCGAAGGCCAAATTTCTGAATTAAATGACTCAGTGACTGCTCTTGAGGCGGACGTGGCTGGCTTGTCTTCAGTCTCCCATACTTTGTAAGAACGTGCTGATGATTCAGAGAATGAGGTCTGTAGAAGCACCCTAAGGTTCCTGAACTTTCTGGAGGGGCAGAAGAGACATACCTGGAGATATACCTAGAGCATTGGCTGAAGACTTGGACCCCGAGGAATGGTGTCAGTTATAAAATTGAGTGCGCCTACAGAATGCTGATAATATGGCCCCAGTCCAGGGGCCCTATCTTGGCCTACGATAGCCAAGCTGCTAAGCTATTGGGATAGAGATGCAATCCTCAGGGTGTCAAGATCAACGGAGGATATTGGCTTTCAATCCTAAAAGATCCTTATTTCTACAACAAATTTGTTTGTAGTCAATTAAAACCATAAACCTCAACAGAATGACTTGCAGAATAAAAACAGATACATTCAGAATTAAAAAAAACAGCTATCGATCATGAACAGATTAATTCCAATTTTAGGAGCAGTCGTTAATACAGAATTTGCTGCAAATACACTGGTCAATTTTGCATAAGGTGCAAATGTCCATAATGTTCAAAAAGCTAGCAAAGCCTGTGTGGTGTGCAAATTTACTCAGAAGGCACTGATATTTAGCCTCCGGAAAGGAGGAGTAATAAAATTGCTGTTGTTTGACCTTCTGCACTGACAAATCACAAAGCCACCTGCCCCTATCAACCTGCTAAAATATAAATACATTTGTGCAATTTTGTGCTAAAATTGCATTTGTGCAATTGAGCAAAATTATGCATTAAGTGCAGATAATCAAGAGACAGACAAGGTGATGTTGAATTTATACTCAGCCTAATGGGATAGGAAGCAAACCAAGAGCCATGCTGGTGTTCATGGGGAATTTCTTGGCTAGGCAAGAAATTATAGACAGAGCTAAACCTCAGGATCACTGTACGTTTAACGGAATAACCTTTTCCGCAGGCCCAGACTTCTGTCATGTCACCTTCGAAAGGAGATGGAGGTTACGCCAGTTGATTGATCCATTTCAGAAACTAGGATGTGAGGCATATCTGCTATTTCCGGCAAGACTCAAAATAATAGTAGATGGGCAGACAAGGATGCTCTTCTCTGAGATTAAGGCGCAGGCCTTTCTGGATGAAATGAAGGAGAAAAAGAGACGCAAAGATACCTGAATTCGGATAATAAGCTGGACATAAAGGGGCACAAACTGTGTTTGATCAGATGGGGTGAGGGTGGTTCTTTTTGCTGATTTCGGGATTGTTTGAGGGTAAGAAAGACACACTTTAAAAATGCGGTAAGGCTTTGTAAACGGGAGGGGGGAGGGATGCGACACTCTGAGGTTCTAGGAAGCAGCCATGCATAGGTCAGGCCTGTAAGGGGGGGAGGGTTGGGGACAGGGGAGCACAGGACGAGGGACAGTGGTAGGTTTAATCAGGGGCAAGCGGATGCATTTGTTTGCCATGTGGAACTCCAATAGAGTTGTTAAGGATGAGCCAGGAGCAGGAAGGAAAGGTATGACCGTGTGAATATATCTAGCTGGAATGTGCACTAATACTAACGCTAACGTCAATATTAAGATATTGACACTTAATGTGTGTGGTCTTAATGATAAGGGCAAAAGGCAGAAAGTCGCACTGATGCTTAAGGATACGCGGGCAGATTACATTTTTCTGCAGGAGACTCATATAGGGGGGAATAAGCCGTTTCTGCTCGAACAATTAGGGTTCCGTGTGTTAGCCTACTCCAAGCAGGGCGCAAAGAATAGGGGGGTGGCCATTTTAACTAAGAGGTTTGACACACTGACAAGGAAAAAGCTAGTAGACCAATGGGGGAGATGGGCTCTGATAGAATGCTGGATATGGCTCTACACAGGATGATCCAGAAGTAATAGACTTTCTGGACATAGAGTTAGCAACTTGGGCACCAAAAATAATTTTAGCCGGCGACTTTAACATAAATGGAGCTATGGGGCTAGGATTGGATATGAACGGACAGTACATAGGCAGGAAAAAAAGAGTTTGCCGGGCAATTGAGAGGATGGCCAGCAATAATTCCTTAAGTGATGTATGGTGGAAGTTAAAGCCAGCCGAACCTGGATACACTTATTATTCTGCGCCACATAAGATCTGTGTTAGGTTAGATTATTACTTCACATCTGGTTTCCCTTTTTCTAAACTGCACATAGAGAGACTTCCACGTATGGTATCGGACCACAACCCACTTATCCTCACAGTTAGCGGAGAAGGCTTTAGGAGACAAGAAAGGGCCTGGACATTTGAAAAAGAGCTCTTGGTAGATCCAAGTTATGTAAATCACATGAACGAATGGATAAAAGAATTCTGGGACAACAATAGGGGTAGTACCACGCCAGGAAATGTCTGGGACGCCTTCAAGGCAGGAGTCCGCGGAGAGACGCTGAGCTATAGTCTGGCTAAGCAGAAAAAGGAAAGGGATCTATCAGAACAGTTAAAGAGAGCAGTGGTGGAGGCAGAGCAGGAGCTCGAACAGGCTATTATGGATAGACTAGATATAGAGCAACAGGTCCTAAGGGTTATGGTAGCAAAGATGGCGGCAGAAGAAAGAATAGCAAAAAAGGCAGCTAACATTTTTGATACAAGACGAGAGAACTGCTATGAATATAACGGAAAGGTGGGCCATACTCTCGCAGTAAGAACTAGACAGAGAGTAGCTAGGGAAGTAATTAGGGAAATACGGGATACAGGAGGCAATATTGTTTCGGATGAGCAAGAGATTTTGGAGGTCTTTAGACAGTTTTATCATAAACTATATACGGCGGACCAGGACATTCTACCGGAGGGAATAAACAGATATCTTCAGGATATATTAATCAAAGAAATAGCGGAGGAAGTTAGGGATGAGATGGGGGCACCGCTGAGCGAAGATGAAGTTCAAGAGGCCATGTTGCGTCTGCCTTCGGGTAAAGCTTCTGGGCCAGATATGATACCAGGAGAATTCTACAAAGTGTTCTTTAAGACAATGAAATCTGATTTAATGAATACAATACATGAGGCACGGAAAGGAGCATCAATCCCAGCAAGCTGGGCGGGGGCTGATATAATAGTAATCCTTTAGTAGGGCAAGCCACCGACTTACCCGGGTTCATATCGACCAATCACCCTAATAAATTTGGATGTGAAAATATTCTCTAAATCATTAGCAACTAGACTTTCTGGTGTAATTGAAGGATTGGTCAGTAAGAACCAACATGGGTTTATTCCAAATAGGGGTACTACACAACATATCAGAAAAGTAATTACCCTATTTGATGCCCAGGGGATGGCACAGGGGAGGGCAGGGGGTTCAATGGCAGTTCTCCTTTTAAGGCTTTCGACCGCGTGGCTTGGGAGTTCTTATGGGCAGTAATGAGAAAATCAGGGTGCGGGAAAATTTTGTGAAAGCAGTACAATCATTATACAGGGCTCCAACGGCAAGGGTGAACGCGGGACGCTCAAGTCCAATTGAAATCTCGCGTGGCACAAGGCAGGGCTGTCCGTGCTCACCCTTATTGTTTGCAATGTACATAGATCCGCTAATCTCTAAATTAGAACAAAATGAGCGCATACGGCCAATAATAACAAAGATGGGCCCAAGCAAAGTTTTAGGGTACGCCGATGACGTGGCAGTTATTACACCCACACCCACAGAGGCTATAAGAGAGATAGAAATATAAGTAGACCAATTTGGTCAGGTGGCAAGGTACGCTCTGAATAAAGCCAAAACACAAATCATACACAATGCACATACAGAATGCACAGATCCACGGGTGGTGGCACAGGGGGTATATCTAGGAGTCTCTATCACTGCAGACCTGGACAAACTGGTGGAACTGAACATAAATCCGATAATAAGTAAGTCTAAACGAGACTTAGACAGGGTGCATAATATTCATATGTCTATAGTGGGACGAGGGAATTTTGTGAAAATGAATCTTCTTCCAAAAATTTTATATTTATTCAGATCAATCCCCTTATTCTTTAATGCTGGCTGGTTTAACATAATAGAACAAATATTTAATCGTTTTATCTGGTCCCACGGCAAAACAAGAAGAGCTCTTAGATTCATGTCGCTACCACGGGATCGGGGGGCTGGGCTATGCCCGATTTAAAACTATATTACTGGGCAGCAGCGTTACAACAAATGTCAGGCCTCCTGGGGGGGGGCAGAAACGGAGGAAGAACACCACACGGGTCCCACGGAAATCCACGGACTGGTTTTAGGAGTAGAGGTAGAGAATGTGCTTTTGAAACACACTGAACCAAGCTTCTTTAATAAAACCAAATCTAAAACAGTCGAGGCAGCCTATAAGATCTGGAAGGCCTTCAAGAAGAGTTTTGGCCTGGGTAGATTTAACGCTCACACTAGATTGTCTAATAACCCTACAATACCACAGGATATTTTCGGGGATGCAATTTTTGGGGAGTGGGAGAGATTGGGGGTTAAGAAGGTGGGGGATCTCATAGGCCCAGAAGGTATAAGCCAATTCTCTGTAATTCAAGAGGTATTTGGAATAAATTCAAGAAGTTTTTTTAAATATCTACAGGCAAGAAGTTTCCTGTCGGGCAAGATAGGAGGTGCACGTGGATTTGAAATTAACATGATATTGCAGGTCATTGAAGAGGGGCAAGGCTGCACAATTAGAAGGTTGTATGTAGAGCTAATTAAGAACAGAGAAGATGATTTAGAAAAGGTTGAATTGAAATGGATGAACAGAATAGGGATACCACGGGGGATATTTGGGAGGTCACTACAGCTTGGGCATGAAATCCTCTGCTCATCAGCTCTGCAAGCACAACATTTTAAAACCTTGTATACACTGTATTTTACACCTGCTAAAATAGCTCAATGGGGGGAACACAGGGGATATCATGCCCTAGATGCGACAGCATGGAGGGTGATACAACCCATATGTTTGACACTTGCCCAGCTTTACGGCCCCTTCTAGAAGCCATGGAGATATTTATGGACAGATCTTTAAATGTGAAAGTTAAGCTAACACCAGAGCTGATTATGCTGGGGGTCTAAGTGAGATCTCTTGCTGCAATCAGGAATACTTTCTATTTGTAGCGATGGCAGTATTTCGTCTGTGCATTGCTACGGCCTGGAAGGATAGAACACCCCCCACGTTGCAACAATGGTTAGCCAAGTTGTTACACAGCTGTAATTTAGAAAATTCGATTTATGCTAGGAGAGGGAAAAAGGGTAGAATAAAGGGGCAGCAAATCTGGTCTCCGATAAATAAGTGGAGGGAAGGGGTGGGGTAGTGTCTGCAATACATATATGTTTTATTTTTACTTGGCCCTCTCTTTCCGGCTCATTATTGACAAAACGTTTATCTTCTTTTGCTCTTCTCCCTACTATTTTTGGGATATCTTACATTTATTTCTATAGAAATTTACTTTGTAAAATGCATCGGGAATGTAATTAAATGCAATGTAATGTCTTTTTTTCTTACTCCTGACTTGAGATTTAATGGATTTGTCCTGTGGGGGAGGGGGGGGTGCGGAGGTTAAAAAATTGTTGTAAAAAACTTCAATAAAAACATTAAAAAAAAAAAAGGATAGGAAGCAACTGTTGTTCATTTTCCTTAGCAGCCCGCCAGTGCATGATACTCACAGGAGATCTTATCAGGGCCTTCTTTACTGCTCCATTTACCCCACCTATGTCTGTACATGTGTTATGACAAGGGTTTTAAAAATGTCCAGGAACTGTAAAAGTCTAATCCCCTACGTGCTCATCTTTCCTCCATTTTGGAGGGAAATCTAATGTGGGGATATCACCAAGTCTTAGTGCTAATAACTTCTGTTTTATCTTCCAAGGGTAGGTTGCTTTCAGAAGGGGGAATTATCTTAGAGCAGAATAAGATTATAGGATCGGCCACCCATGTGACCTCTTGGACAGCTTTTCTTTATCAATTGTCCAACTTTATAATTTGATAGATTTATTTACAGCTTTCCTGAAAGCTTGCCCTGGTATTCTTGTGTTTCAAAAGGTCGCTTTATTTTGAGGTTCTCAATGGTAGTCTCAAGATATTTTTTGTATTTACCATTCCCTCTTTAAAGATTTATTTCAGACCAGACTTGATGAGCAAACATGTTATCTGCAATGCATCACAGTTTGGGGCAGCATTTAGTGTATGCTGCAGCCTTGGTGAGTTTTTTTAATGAAAACTCCAATCTAATTTGAACAGGCAATGCGAATCTGAGTAACCGGAAGTTTTTTTTTATACAATCTTATCAGTATTGAGTCTAAAAGTTTGGCATCAGTGCCTAACATTACTTCTGATCCATACGCAAGAGTTAGTAACAGTTTAGCCTTCAATACTGCCACCAGAGGTTTCAGGTTATGGCCTTGGATGGATCTTGCTAATGTTGAAAAGGCATGATAAAGTGCCCATTCTTTCCCTTTAATGGGCTTTATATGGGGTGCAAACATGCCTCTTGCATCTATTTTGACTCCTAGATACTCTTAGGTCACTGCTTTGTCGATGTTTTTCCGCTGAGATGCCATTTGCGTTTATTTTAAATGCTACGATTAAATGCAATCACTTTGGTTTTATGGTTTACTTCCAACTAGTTTTTATCTGCATATGTGGCAAGGCAATTAAGTAACCTCTCTAGGCCTATTACTGTGTTGCTAAGAAGTAGCAGATCATCTGCATACAGGATGTTTGACACATGCTGGCCATCCAGGACTCGGGTGTGGGAAATATGATGGTCCAATTTTATGGAGAGATCTCTAATGCAAGATCTTTATATTCCCAGACTATATTGGGGAGTACAACTACAGCACAAATCAATTAAAGTTGTTAAACACTGGTTGAAAACCCTAAAATTCAGAGTAATCCATGATTTCAAATAGCTCTTCCTCGATACCCTGGGGGCGGCAGAGGAGTGGGTGACAGAACAAAGAACAATGCAACATACCCCCAACCTGGGGAGGTTCAAATATAATGGGGGAGATTGGACCATAAGCCAAGCAATAGGTTGAAATAGATTCAGGAGCATGCTTTGACACATTCTGAACCCTCAACATCAGACACAGAGCATGCTGGACTGACCCAATGTACAGTGACGGGGATGCTCCAGGTGCAACTGCTCATAGGCACGACTGTGAACCAAAGGACTCCCCTGGAGACCCTGGGGGAACCACGTGATGGACCAAATCAACCCTAAATCAGCTCCTCAGAGATCTATTTGATTCACAGATGGGTGGCAGCTGTGTTGCATTGCCAGCAACACACAACTTCCTATATATTTGTGTGCTCTGTGGGACTGGCTTGTATAATGTAGCCTCATTTATATGTCAGTCAAAAAGGCCGTTATTTGGTATTTCACAACCATAAAGCAGACAAAAAATTATTTAACAACAGTCAAATTTAAAAAAAGTTATATTTCCAGGAGTGTAATTCATTATTAAAGTTTTTACAATTTTTGCAAAGTTTTCAGTCCTGTTTTCGACCTTGTTTATTTATTTTGTGTCCACTTTTAGGAGAAGGTTGTCGATCAATGTGAAGAACTTAACCCCACGTCAAATTAAAATGTTTGAAAAGCCCTCCATCCAGCAAGTTACAGCCTGCCTGCAGGTGCGGATGTTTAATTTATTCAAGATCACTTTTAAGAGTTTCCTTCTTTCGTCTTTTACTGTGGGGCAGATGCACATCAGCTGGTATATCGATTCTGTGTGGTATCCACATAAGCAACAGTTTTCGTCTTGATGTTTGCCTTTCCAGGTTGGTGACAAGTCCTTTGAGGTATGATCTCCTAGTCGGTAAAGCATAAACCTCCTTTTTAATGTAAATCGAAAATGTGCTGCTAAAAAAGCATGCAGTTTGGGCTTTGTATATGAATTTATTACCGACCAGGCATGTCGATGTTTAATCAATCTTGTTTTGTCTTCCAAAAAAGACAGTTTCCTTGCAGTTGCATTACACACTTTCCATCTTTCGATCTTACTGTCCCACACCTCCTGAATAACTAATGTTGCTAGGGCTGCACTCAAGTATTGACCCCATGTATTTGGTAATTTCTGTTCGAACTGGACCTATATTTCTGCCCAGCATAAGTTGTTCAGAGATCCGGATTCCGAGGATTAAAATTTCCAACACAATTTCACAAAAGTAGCTTTTCTTTGGTATTCCTGATTCTCAAGGTCGAATTCCAAACGTATCTGAGCTGGTGACGGAGCTTTGTTGAGATTTAATCCTGGTTTATGTACTTTTGTCTGCAGCTCATTTAGAATGTCAATTAAAAATTTGCAAACATTCGTGACAAGAATTTTCAATTCTATTAAGGACACGGAGGCGAGGATTATGCTTTCTCGATTTCTTTACTACCAACAGCAGCCAATAGGAAAATAGTAAAGAAAAACAGCAAACTACAAATCCCATGAGCCCTTAGGCAACCATAGAGACTACATGCTATAAAAGTCACCATAGAGGACAACACTTCCTCTTTCTTTGTCCAGGAAATTATAACAGTCAAAAGTCATTGAAGAAAGTACCGCCGACCATCCGGAAGGAAAAGTCTGAAGGCAAAACGCACAAGAGGGCAACAGGAAACAGGCAACCATCCAACAGCGAGGAAATTGCATCAGGAAAACACAGCAGATCCAGCCTCCAAGGAGCGGAAAACAGTGCAGCAGACCAAGATGAAGGATTATTTCTGGTCCGAACCTGAAAGAAAAACAGAGCCGTAACATATATCCCCAAAACCTTGGAAAGGTAACATCACATAGGGTGGGGAAAAAATCAATGCAAGAAACATTGCGGATCATAGCAAAGCAAAGATGCAATATAACAATGCAGTGTAATACAAATGGGTGGGATAATCCTCGCCTCCGTGTCCTTAATAGAATTGAAAATTCTTGTCACGAATGTTTGCAAATTTTTAATTCTATGGCAGGACAGGAGGCTCAGATTATGCTTGTTCAAAGCTGTTCCACCACAACAGAGGCAACATTCACTATGGGTTTGAAATAATACGTCTTAAACACAGTATCAGAAGACCAATCAGCCGTCTTCACAATATCTTGCAAACTTACACCAACATGAAAAGCCTTAGAGGCCATGGCACCCCTCGCGGAATGAGCTCCAAAAATGGAGACATCAATTCCTGCCTCGGACATAAGCCAGCGCACCCAACGAGCCAGAGTAGCTGGCGCCACAGGCTTAAAAGGCTTTTGCAAAGCAATCAATAACTGTCCAGACAAATCCTGACGAAAAGGAGCAGTACTCACCTCATAAGCATTTATGCAGCGGACCACACACAATTGTGGATTGTGAGGAAACGCTGGGTAAGTGACAGTAGACAGATTAGTCTTGGTACGTCTGGAAACCGTAAAAGTAACGCCTTCGGGGGAAAAAGAACGACCCGCGAGATCTAACGCGCGGACATCCGAAACACGCTTACAAGATACTAAGCATAAAAGCATTGTCAATTTCGCAGACAACTGCTTACGAGACAGAGAAGCGTTGGGAGGCCAAGCTTCCAGAAAACGTAACACAATGGAGACATCCCATAGAGCGACATATTTCGGACATGGCGGCGTAGCCATCCGAACTCCACGCAATAATGTAGAGATGAGAGGATGTTCCCCAATGGGCTTGCCATCGACTAAAGCATGGCCCGCAGAGAGAGCGGAGCGAAAAGAATTGACAGTCCTGTAAGCAGAACCAGAAGAAGCGATGGAAGCAAGAAAATTAACAACTAGAGAGACATCTGCTGAAGCGGGATCCAGGTTCCGTTCAGAACACCAATCACACCACCGACGCCAAGCTGACGCATAACGCTTGCGCGTGTTGGGGGCCCAAGCTTCACTGAGAAATCTCTCAGCGTCTCCAGATAAGCCAGGGACTTTCCAGCGTTCCCCGAAAGACGCCACGCCACCAGACGGAGCTGGCCCGACAGAATTAGAGGATGTGGATGGAGTAGAGGATCCAACAGCAAGTTCCACTTCGTTGGAAGCAGGAATGGAGTCGAGCAACTCATTTCCAGAAGGTCCGGAAACCACGCTTGAGCTCTCCAAAGAGGAGTGATCAGAATGATCTCCGATAGAAACTGCTTCGTTCTGGCCAAGACTCGCGGAATCATCGCGAACGGGGGAAAAGCATAACAAAGCTGAGGAGGCCAAGTCTGGAGAAAGGCATCCGTGGCCAGAGCCTCCGGATCCGGACGCCAGCTGTAAAACTTGGGCAGTTGAGCATTGAGGCGAGAGGCGAATAGATCGAGCCAAGGGCGACCCCAAAGGCGAGACAGGGTTCGAAAGACCCGAGGGTGAAGGCGCCAGTCGCTGAAGTCCAGCAGATGGCGAGAGTTCCAGTCGGCCACCTGATTCTGGCGACCTGGGAGATACTCTGCAATAAGAGTGATCTTCCTCTGAAGGCAGAAATGCCAGAAATCCTTCGCAATCTCTGCTAACAATTTCGACCGTGTCCCCCCCAGTTTGTTCACATATCTCACCGCTGAGATGTTGTCCATGCGGAGCAAAATGCAACAGCTGGTGGCCTGAGGAGCAAGGCTGCGGATCGCAAATGACCCCGCCAGAAGTTCCAGGCAATTGATGTGAAGGGCTAACTCGTGTTGAGACCAACGGCCGCCCGTCGTCAAATTCCCGCAACGGGCTCCCCAGCCCCATAGACTCGCATCCGACTCCAAAACCAAGTCTGGAGTTGAGCCGAACAGGGCTTTCCCGTTCCAGGCTTCCATGTGATGGAGCCACCACATCATTTCCGACTTCGCATCCTGGGACAGAGGAACAAGGTCTGAGTAACGAAGACCCTTCTGCAAGTGACGGATCTTGAGACGCTGCAGGGCCCGATAATGTAGGGGACCCGGAAAAATCGCCTGAATGGAAGAGGCTAATAGTCCGACAACTCGAGCGATCGACCGCAAGGATACGTTCGGTGCAGACAACAGTGACTTCAACTCCCTCTTGATAGACCTGATCTTCTGGGCAGGCAAAAGAAGTTGGCAAGAGATCGAATCCACAAGGAAACCCAGAAACTCTATCGATTGAGTGGGTTGCAAATGAGATTTCTGAGGATTCACTAGAAATCCGAGAGACTGAAGCAGATCGATCGTCCAAGATAAATGGGAACGTAGTTGCAGCGGGCACTGAGCCATCAAAAGAATGTCGTCCAGATACACTATCAGCCGCACCCCCCGTGCACGCAGCGATTCCATAACCGGTCTCAGGAGCTTCGTGAAGCACCACGGGGCGGACGAGAGACCGAACGGGAGAACCGTGTACTCGAACCACTCCCCTGACCATTGGAACTGCAGAAAACGGCGATGAGGCGGAAAGATGGGAACGGACAAGTAAGCGTCCTTCAAATCCAGGCGAGCCATCCAGTCGCCCTTGCGAAGAAGATCCCTGAGAAGATGGATGCCCTCCATCTTGAAATGTCGATAGACCACCCCGTTGTTGAACTCCTTGAGATTGAGCACAAGGCGAGATCCTCCCCCTTTCTTCTCCACCAGAAACACATTGCTGACGAACCCCTGTGGATGTAGGGTCGTTCGCACAATGGCCCCTTTGAGAAGAAGAGAATCGATTTCCGTGGAGATCACCTCTTGATCTCGTTGGGAAAAAACAAGGGGAGAAGGGACGGGACCCTGAAGGGGTGGGTGATAGAACTCGATGTGGTACCCTTGAACTGTCTGTAATATCCAAGCATCGTTGGAGATCGAGCGCCAATTCTTTAGAAAAAACTGTACCCTGCCCCCCAGAACAACACTGTCGTAAGGAATCAAGCTCACCTGTAGAGGAGAAATCTTGTCGACCTCCTTGGTTGCCACCGTAGCCTCCTTTGTTGCCTTGACCACGACCTTTACGGGAGGGGTAGAAGGTCGTCTTAGAACCGGAATAGGATTGTTGGTGTTGCTGACGTTGACCGCCTCCACCCTGGTGGGACTGTTGGCCTCGTTGCTGACCAGAACCTCGGCCGAACGAACGTCCCCCGGATCGTCCGGCCTTGGCAAAAACCGGGCGGAACGCCCTGCGCAAGGAAGATTGCGCCTTGTCGAGGCCACTAAAAGTCGCCACGAACCTCGTCAACTCCTTTAAAAATGGTTGACCAAACAGGAGACCCTGAGCCAGAGCACCTGACTCAGACGTAGCAAGTTCAGACAAACGTGGATCCATTTTCAGCAATATGGAACGCCTACGTTCGGTGGAAAGGGCACAGTTTGCGTTCCCCAGAAGACAGACAGCCCGTTGGGCCCAACCAATAAGATCCTCGGGGTCAATGCCAGACGCCGACCCCTGGGCTTGATACCCCAGATCCAGGATTTTCGTCAGGGGACCAAGAAGATCCAGCAACTTGTCCTGGCACAGGCGCCAAGAACGGTCAATCCCCTTTTTTGGATCTTTATTACATTTCTTAAGGTAGGTCAAAATCGTTGGGTCGACCTCCGGAGTGTCAGCCAATTTATCCGCCAACTCCGGGCGAGGGCACTCGGAACGTAACCGAGAACGCACCTCTTGATCGAAAGAATCACGGATATGGGCTTGGATGTAATCCGCGACCTCTGGAGCAGGGCACCAAATTTTGGAGTTAGGGTGTATGATTTCAGTAGGCTCAAAGGTCAAGACCGGTGGATGGGATGAGGCGTCAACAAAATGTTCTTTGCGGGATTTCTTAGCAGGAGGGGGACCAGAGGGACCTGAAGAAGACGAAGAGGAGGTATCCTCCGTGTCCGGAGGCGGAAGCTGGGAGTGGCCAACTTTAGTAGGAGCAGACAAAGACTTGGCCAAGTTCACAAAAGCAGACCTGTGAGGATTTTTGGGTGACTTAGAGGAGTGTTTTGAAGCAGAGGACGGAATCCAGCCTTGTTGCTGGGCATAGTCAGTCAAATGGCGCTTTAGCGGCCCAATTGCTCGGACTAGCGCGGTATTGACCGAATGTTGGACCCCCTGGTCAAGGGCATCGACCAAATCGTACTCAAACGATTCCTCTGGCTCCTCCTCATAATAATACTCCTCAGCATCGACATAGGCAGCCATGGCGTAGAAAAAACAATGCACACCACTGAGGAAAAAGGAAATATATAAATATATAGGTATATATTTAAATGCCCACAGAATACTAAAGCAAAGGTCAGGTGGAAAAACCAAGCGACCCTGTCAGGGGGGGTGACAGCCCCACGCAAGCTAGAGAGGCAAAGCAAGAACTCGACCAAAAGTAATAAGATTAGAATGTGGAGGGACCAGCTTGCGTATAAAGACACCCTAGGCACCGCCTCTATAGATTATACAGCCCAAAACCCTTGCGCGAGGTAGAGGGCGTCAGGAGAGCTCTCCGGCAGGCAGGTGGGCAGAGGCAAGAAGAAAAACGCCGCCTCGCAGCGTGTCCGGGCTCCTGTCAGACAGAGCGTCAACAAATGCCAGCGCGCATGCGCGGTGGCGTGCCTGAACTCCGGAAGAGGAGCAACGCGCGACACGAGCGCGCGAGTCCCCGAGCCCCGGTCCCACTCCACAAAAACAAGACACGGGCACAAAGCGCCCGAAAGTCCAGAGAGGCGACACGCGCTCTCGAGAAAAAACAGAATATACAAAGTTCTGAAAACCGGAGAAAAACGCCAGCGGCAGCACAAGCACACGCAAAGCGGCTACAAGGCAAGCATACCGCGAACAGCGACGTACAGCAAAGGTAACAGAACAACAATTCAACTGGCAATAAACATGCAAGTAATACACCATAAATGTAGAAAAGCACTTAACTGGCTGCGAAGCAGCAAAGAAAGAGGAAGTGTTGTCCTCTATGGTGACTTTTATAGCATGTAGTCTCTATGGTTGCCTAAGGGCTCATGGGATTTGTAGTTTGCTGTTTTTCTTTACTATTTTCCTATTGGCTGCTGTTGGTAGTAAAGAAATCGAGAAAGCATAATCTGAGCCTCCTGTCCTGCCATAGAATTTCCAGACCGTGCCATATTGCTAGGTCATATGCCAGTGTTGGAAGTAGCTGTGCTGCCATTACTTTCAGGAGGTGACTGTAGAAAGGGCAGCACAGTTTCTTTTGCAGCTGTTTGTAAGCGAAAATTAATGAATTAGCTTTTGCTTTTATGTCTGTGTTTTGATCCGTAAAGGACATGCATCGGTCCAATTTGATGCCCAGGTCTTTATAAAAGCTGATTTCCTCCATTTGTTTGCCCTTTGCGTTCCAGTTCTATTTACCATGCCTGGAGCCTGCTAGACCGACCACCTTTGTTTACTTCTCATTTAATTCCAACCCTAGCCAATGGAAGTAATCAATCAGGTTGTTGATACATTTTTGTAACCCGATTGGGGTTTGACTCATGACCACTATATCATTCGCATATTGCAGGAGCTGAATTGGCTCATTTGTCAATTTGGGAGGGTAACCATTTAATTTTGACAGGTGGTTGTTTAGAAATAGGTTAAATAAACTCGGTAATAGGATGCAGCCCGTTTTCAGTCTGTTGTTAGTGTTGATCTGAGAAGATATTCTGCTACCATCTCCAAGTTTCACTCTAGCCCAGGTTTCACTATATAGGGCTATTTTGATGTCAATTAGTATTTGTGGCAATCCCCATGCTTTCAATTTCACTCTAAGGCGAGCTCATGGCATTCTGTAGAAGGCTGATTTTAGGTTGATATAACATGCAAATAGTTAGTTTTTTTTGCTTATAGCTTTTTCTGTTAGGATCGTCAACACTGCCAAGTTCCTGATGTGATCATACCATGCCTAAAATCTGTTTGGCATTTCGGGATAATACTCATTTCCTCCGTCCAAGCCTGTAGATGTTGTAAAGTACATTATGCGAAAAGTTTTGCCTCAACGTCAATCAAGGCGATGAGCCTGTAATTTCCAGATTCGGTACAGCTTCCGTTTGTCAGGACTTTAGTGGCTCCTACCCTCAATGTGAGATCAAGAGTAGGAAAAAACCCATATTTGAAAGAAAAGTCCAGATTTCCGCGATGGAGAAACATACATATGGTTTCTTTCCTTATTTTGAAACAATGTTTGTCCGTATTGAAGAACTCCAGGGTAGAAAATGGCAGAGCAGGAGAGAAATGGCAGAGATCAGGTTGCCGGTCTAGTGTTTCTGGGCACGAGAGGAACAGAGGTAACAAAGTGCACGTTCCAAAGACGAACTGCGCTCTTAAGCTGTAGCCGTCCCGAGAGGAGAAGCGTCTCCTCTTCACGCATGGAAACTCTGAGGAATTTAGTCACCGGACGCACTTCTTAAGGGTGTCTGAGAATTTTGGAATTTCAGCTGTTAGCAGAAATAACGCATGCCCAACGTGAGATACCACAGTACAGTAAGAGATTGAATTAATTAATCCAGTGAAGGAGACTCAGGAGAAGTTTGTACCGGCACACAACGGTAGAAGCCTTGATGCTGGAGCTTGCAGAAAAGCCAATATAAATCAGTCAAGATACCGCAATTACTCTTATGTTAATAGTAGGAAGCTGTACTTAGTTTATCGAATTATTATTAAGGTCCTAGTCGTAGCTTACTCATAGCAAGGGTTTAAAACCTATTTAGGAAACAGAGACATGCAATTCCATGATTACCTGAAGACTTCAGTTGAAGCAATATTAAGCCTGGATATTAAACAGTAACCAGGTAACAAGAGAAACATTAGAGTGTATGGGGAAACTCATTGCATAGATTACAGCAATTATTGACTGTTATTGTCTTTTTATACAGGAACTGTTTAAAAGATTACAATATTACCAATTGAGAGAGGAGCCATAGCCTAGGTCTAGAGGGTAAGAACATTACAGACTAGCATTGAAAATACAGTATAGGTTTGGTTGCATGTTATATATTGTGTCTTCCTTCAGGTGCGATCCTAGAGAGCCCCCATGTGGACCCAAGAGTGAAGAAGACTACAACTCTTAAAGACAGAGGCTGACTCTCTTTCTCTTTCACTTCTCCTTACACCCCTGCTTTAGACGTTACCTTGATTACAAATTCAGGTGGCTGTTGAGGTGGTGGGGCAGTTGGATCATCGTCGACTCATGTGGATTATTCTAGGCACCTTGACACCGTTTTTATAAATTGGATGAAATAGATTCCATCTCCAGGAATTTGGCATCTTATTTCACGATATAGATGGTTAAAAAATGGCATGAGGTAATTGGCCCAAACTTCTTGCTTAAAAAGTGCATTGGGAGACCGTTTGGCCCTACTGCACCTTCAGTTTTACATTTTTTTATCACGGCTTTTAGTTGTTTAGTTGTTATTAGGGTATTTAAGTCATGGGTCTTGAGTTTCAGTAGGTTCCCTTCCAATGTTGCTTTTTTTCTGTTTGGGGGGCTAATTCAAATTCCGTTTTGCTCTCCATCCTTCTGTATATTTAAGCCTGTTTCTGCCTGCGTGTATGTACCATTTTGTGTGTTAATATACAAATTGTCAATGTGTTGTGTCCATACTGTCTCGGATATTCCAGCATTTTGGAGCGTTCCTATTCCTTTTGTTAGGTTATTTATTATTCCCCAAAATTCACGGCTTCTTTGGCAATTTACTTGCCCAGAGCAATTTCTCCGTAAGACTGTCAATATGCACCTTTTTAGCCTCCCTGCATTTTTCCTTATATTCCTTTCTCATTTCTGTGATCTTACTGTAGTCCGTAGCTTTTCCCATTCTTGCCGCTACGGCCTTGGTTCGTACCACCTTTACAATTTTCCTTTTCATGTCGCGCTGCTGTATATCATACCATGGTTCATTTCTGCCGCCATGGGTCAAATGTCGTGCTGAAATTGCTGGAAATTTGTTTAACAAGGTCATTCCTAGGTTCTCCCAGTCTTGCTCTAATAAATAGACATTCAGTGGCCCGATGTTTTATACATGTTTATGGACGGTGTCCATTATTTATTTTCCATATGACCTGCTTCTGTCAGAAGATCACTCACTACTGAGTGGTGTCACTTAGGTTCCTATATGGAGTGTTAGAGCAGATTACTGACACCACACCATGAATTGCACTGCTTGGTTTGATGGAAGCAAGGTGGAAGCAGAAGGGACAGATGTTTAGAAGAGATAGGCACTTTGATAACTAAAAGAGAAATCGCTTGAGTCTGGATCACTGTGACCCCACCCCAGATTATTATATAGCACAGTGCAATGGACTAGTGTGTGAATTTGGAGGAACCCATATACAGGGCTCGGTGGAGTCTGCACAAACACAGAAGAATAAGGGGAAGGTGGGGAAATGATTTTGGACAGGAATTACTTGCACTGTGAAAATGTCTATACAACTTGTTTGGAAATTATACCTATTATACCTGGCTAACATTGTTGTAATGTTTAAATTGTGTACCATAAAATCAATATAAAGTAGTTGATTTAACAAGAAAATGACAGATGTCACAGTGCTGTATATCCAATGGACCTCACTGTCAGACACCTAGGGCCAGATTTACTAACATTTTATATTGTACCCCTTTTGTGGCACAGCCATGGTGCAAAATGCTAATAAATATTTACAAAGGCACACAAGGGACAATTTGCGCTGCCTTGCAAGGCTTTGTAAAGAAATTTACTGCAATGCAGATCCTTGTTCTGTATTGCGTTACATCTCGTTCTGTGCGGCATTCCATGGTTGGAGCATGGGTGTTCCTGTACATTCACCCATGGGTTTCATGCAATCCCACATTTACAAAAGCTTGTAAACATGGGATTGCGTGAAATTACTACATCTTCCAGAAAGTGGAGTAATAAGGAGCACAATTATTTTTTCTTCTTGGTATTGCAATATGCAGCACAGATTGAAAGAGGAGAATGCCTCAGGGGATTGTTTTTGTGCAGTAAGGTATCCATCACTTCCTTAACAAAGAACAATTCTCTTTGTAATGCAGGCCCCATTCCACTGTGATGGAAGAGTGCATGCATTGCTGCTAAGCTGCCTGAAGTGCATGAGCACAGTGAGAGAGCAAAATCTTTCCATATATTAGTAGATATAGCGCATTTCTACTCTCTCCCTTTCAGCTAAACAGTGCAGCAAGTTGCCTAGCTGCACTACGTTGCATGAAAGGTTAGTAAATCTGGCCCTAAATCTCCAAGTCGCCATAAACTTCCAGCTCAATATAGGCGAAATGCAGAAACTAAGAAAAACAACAACACCTTTTAAAATATCAGTATTCAAATTCTTAGCCAGAAATGTCCTCAACTATCATTACAGGCTGAACTTGAAAGATGTCAATTTGTAGTGGACCCAACCTCCCCCTCCCCACCCTACAACTCTCTCTTGTGTAACTGCTCTCAGGTCCAGGGGATGCCACGATCTGGAAGGGTTAAATGAGAAATAGACCCAGAGGCCACCCATAAACCTTCGGCACATTAGGTACTATGGGGCTTATTTACAAGCCCCTTGCGCCAATTTTGCGTCATTTTCCCCATGGTAAATCTGACGCAAAAGTGGCGCAAGGGGCTTGTAAATCTGCCCCTATGGCTCTGTTGATATAACCACCTTCTGCGCCACTTTTACCTCACACCGTTGTGCTGCTGTGTTTTGTCGTACACTTAGAGAGGTCTGCGTTGGGAGATACAAGAGACAAGATGCTGACTAGCAAACAGATGTAAATCTATGTACAGCGGCTCAGGCTTTTTACCGATGCCAGTGTCACTGCTATCTATAAGATGTCAAGCAGTCGGAGATCTAGACGGGGGTGTGTTGTGGGTTATGATTTTGTTGTATTTCATGTTCTGTTGCGTGTCCTGTGAGGTATGCTTGTTCTGCAAACATACGGATATGCTGTGTGTACACACTATTACATTATAGTGCAAAAAGATGTATGTTTGGCCGTCGGGATCTTATTGTGCATTTCAGAAATCAGCAACAGATTGTAACGTACCCACTTAAGGTATTTAAAGTTATAGTATTGGTGTAAGGATATTTTAGTATTGACTCAAGCAGATAATGCGTACTTTGGCTAAGCTGCGTGATTGTATGGTGCAACCAGGTCGGCGGAACAAAACACATTAAAACCCCGTAGGTATATTAGTCCAGCAACCCACACATATGAATGAGAGACAATGTCCAGGGCACACGCAGTAGGGGTACAGGTATAGTCAATGGATATCCAGTGTCAAGAACAGAATATATGATGATTCGAAATTGTATTTAATTAGTGTAACCACGAAAGAGCAACCACCCGATGCTCACTCGCCGAACACTGGACCGCATTCGTATCCTCTATTATGGTCCACTTCCCTTGATGGATTCCTAAGATTGCCTACCCGCACTCCGAGTGTTTACACCCATCGTGGTTCCTGTTTATTTCCCGCAAGATTAGTTTAATTTAGACCCGGCCGGGTGGAATTATCACCGGCTTGTGGCCCTGAAGAAGTCACGGGATCACTCCCATAGGTGACGAAACACGTGTCGGCTGGTTGTTCTTTCATGTTTACATTGATTAAATACAATTTCAAATCATCATTCTGGTGTGGACCACATATTCTGTTCTTGACACTGGCTATCCATTGACTATACCTGTAACCCTACTACGTGTGAACTGGACATTGTTTCTCGTATTTAAAGTTATGTTTTATTTCATCAATGTATATTTATTTTTTCCCTTGAGCTATGCATTGCGATAGTTGCGTTGTTGCTTCGAGGTGTTAGCACAATTTAAGCAAGGCGCTCCAAAGAATTCAGATTGGTCAACAAGCTTTCTTAAGACGTTGGGCTTTCTTTGTGCACTCTCCAACTAAAAATGTTTTCCCAGGAAGACGACTTATTTTGTTACCTCCCAGATTGGAAGGGTAGCACTTCATTCGTAAAGATGACTACGTTGCTCGCTCTATAACTGGTTTTACTAATATTTGCCAACCATTACAATCATTTCACATATGTTAACATTTAGAGGTTCAATGTTGCTGAATGTGCTAGTTTGGAGGTTTGATGACTCTGAATATGCTAACCTTGGAAGAATGATTTGACCTAGCCAGGATCTGAACTAGAGAGACTGGAAAGTTACAGCAGATGTCAGCAGTGCATGTTTATTTACTTTTGCTATCCCCACAGATCAAATAAGGAATTCAAGAGCCAAGAAAGAAACATTAATCTCAATTTGTGACTACATAAGCTTTACATATTTACAAGAGAAGAGTTAGCTGACAGATTCTTCATGGAAAGTTTCAGATGCATCTATGATATACAAACGATTAGGAGATAAGAATAAAACAAATTGTTCGTATAAGTGTGGCATTTGTACATTTTTATTCATGATGCCAGTAAAAAAAAAACATTATTATAATCGGAATAAGAAATAGAGACTAACGCTGATGTAAACTAACTTCCTTAGCAGGAACATATGAAATTTACCACCTAATGCAATTCGCCATAATAAGGCACAGTTTAGATTCCGTTCATTAGGTAATTGCCATCATCCTTAGCAATAGAACCACAGCAGAAAATCTAAATATAACTTATACTGAAGGTATTTCTACTCTCTCAGTCCCCCACATAAGTTATTAACATGCAACCTTGTAGCAAACATGTAAGAAAGAAATATTTATTCATGAGATAGAAAGTTTCACACCAAACCACAGCTTCAAAAAAACAGTCAAAGTGCATGCAAGGTGTTCCCTCGTGTACACATGCACGTGAGTCACAGGCAACGGCCCGACTCTGAGCAAGATAACTTACAAACTGAGCTGTGTGACACGGGCATGGGAAGAAAGGTGTGGAAAGCCTCATTCAACTTGTTCAAAATTAGTAGACCACAAGGAAAGTACATCATATCATTCAAACAGTTCTACATTCATACACTGGCAAGGACTCAATGCATATATCAACAGCGATCACTTAAATACAATCGAACACATATATTCCAGGCCTAAAACTGCTTTATAGGCGATAGAATGTGCTCTGAGCTGAAAAGTCTAACATTTCCAACTTTTCACATTTTACAATTGCAAGGTAATTTGTAGATCAAAGATACAGTGAACCCCCTTTCTTTACTGTTGGAAAGTGGATCATTAGTAGGGGTAAATAAGCATCTACAACTGGCAAAAAGGCCACTAACACAGTCTAGGGCTCAGAATGAGTCTCAGAAAATTATTCCCATGCTCAACCCTCGGTAGCATGGCTCGAGCAGGCAGCCTTATCTTCAGAGACAGGTATGTTAAGCATTTAAAAACACCAATTCGGCAAATAATTAAGACACAACACACAATAAAAATCCCAAAACAGTTTATAAAAATAGAAAATATTAGTATCTTTAAAATTACACCAAAATGAAAAATTCCAATGTGGGGAACTGGAGAAATTGATTTTTAAAGATTTATCACTACATAGCACTGACAAACCTATAGCGCCTATTAGGACATCAGGTCATTCTAGAATGGAACAAAGTTAACGTTTCATACTCACCGCAAAGGAGCTCTTTGAGGCTACCCCTCGCAGTAGGTCTCGGTTAAGGTTTTTAACTTCTGACTTAGAAACTTTTCTGGAGCTTTTCTTCCTGGGGTCCCTTAAAGCTGTCAGCCAGTCTGAATTTAGTGAGCATTCACCAGCTTGCTTTGTGACGAGCTCCCGGTCAAACCTATGGAAGTCAGACCTCAAGAACTTTCCAGCGGAATGAACCAGAGATCTAGGTCGGCTCGCGGTTGAAGGTGGGTGGCTTGACTCTTGCGGTTGGTCCCAGTCACCTTTCCTCTTTCAGATTTAGAAACATTTGAGGAGCTTTTTCTCCTGGGTCCCTCAATGCTCTTCACCAGGCCAAATTCAGTGAGGGTTCGCCGACTGGGGTTTCAACTAGCTCACAGTCAAACTCTGGAAGTTGGACCTCCGTAGTTTTTAAGTGGGATGAACCTGGAGGGCTGGCCAGTTCACAGTTGAGGGTCGCCGACTTGGCTGGCCAGGTCAAGCCCTTCCACTTATGGAACGCTTTTTCCAAAGTTGCTCAAACTTTTTCAAACTTCTGGAATTTCTACCTGAAGTTCCTTTGAGGGTCTCAAAGTGTCCAAAACTTACTCCAAGTGTCTGGAAGCTCCAAGATGGTCCTTGAAAGTTTGCTACTTCAATTCCCTTGGACAAAACCCTTACAAACCCTTACAAACCCACTAGTAGTACCCCAGGCTGGAGGTTCTTGGTGGTGATAATCCATGTGAGCTCTGTTGACCTGTATCATGCAGGGAATTTACAGGGCTGTAATTCCAGATTCTGCAACAGTCAGTCAGAGTGCAGGGCCTGGTTGGTGAAAATCAAACTTCTCAGATGGATCCTTCTTCCTCCTCTTGTTTCAGGCAGACCCTTTCAGATAATTATTCTGTGTCCTCTGGGGTCACATAGTAGGGAACTCCTGTCTAATGAGGTGCAGGGCAACACCCCAGACCATGATCAAAATAAAATATGGCTGAAGTCCCAGCAGAGGGTCACGAGCTGGCTAAACCAACCTCCAGGATGGCTCATCTGCATATTCTCCCTCCTCTGGCATCTGAACACTCCTTCCTTAAGCCTGCTGGCTGGGTTCAAAGTGTAGTGATGTAATTGAAACTGGCTTCTTCTGCCTGTCCCCTCCTTCTTTTGAAGATCATGGTTTACAACCCCTTCCTGTTGCTCTGGCATTCCTATGTAGCACAACCCTCCCCTCCCAGAATGGCTCTTTATGCCAGTGGCTACGTCTCATCTCATTAAGGCAGCCTGGCTAATCCATTTAACTTGAATATGTATAAATATTACAGATCCTCACTCCACTGTGCTCCTAGCACAAAAGTCGATTTTGGGAAGCACTTTACTACAATGTAGGTATTGAAGTTTGCAATGTCACTAAACCCTTGTCATACAAAACAAATTGTATAAGGGTCCTCCTTAGAAGTTTTGTAATTGATTACTTTTTAAGTGTCCCAAACACCAAAGTTGAGTTTAGGCACACTATACATGTTAAAAGCAGTCCTGCAACACAGGGCTGATTTTAAACTGACCTTAGGTCTCTGCAGTGCACACATGAACGTGCAGAAATGGCTTCTGCCCTATATAATACCATACCATAATATATATCAGGGACTTAAAGGTAGTTTTCATCCCCCTGCCATATTATGTACTAGGACCGTGTAGGGGAGGTCATGCCAATCATAGGGGTACCCCAACCTATAGTGAACCCTAATGTATGTATGTATTTTCACTGTATTCTAAATTGTGTTTTAATCATAGTACTGGCCCTGGGCCTGGTTAGGCAGATACCAGGGGCAGTCAGAGTCAGTTACCACCAGTACCTCTCAGCAAAAAATGCAGGTGCCCAGGGCGCAAGGAGGGCTTTGCAAGATTTACTTCATGTCTTCCTTTAGTGGACCCCACAGAAAATGTAACCCTTTAGTATTTTTCAGACATTGCTGCTTTCACTCTTGACCTCAGAGCTATCACTGACATACTACTTATCATACTGGTCATTGTATAATTCTACTTCCATACATGTTTCCTTTACAAAATCATAACATTTGTGAGTTTCTCGGGTTGTTCCTTAGTAGAAGTGGGACTTTCTTGACTATTTAGGTATTGTCTAGGATTTGCTATTGAAAATTTAGATCTCAAATCTTGCAATTAGTTAAGTTCCCAAACTAAAGCCCACTTTATTTTTAGGGCAACTGTACCCTACTGCTGATTGTTTGGTTAGTAAGGGTATACAGTAGCCATAACAAATACATTAAGAATGTTTCGATATATATCATAGGTGAGAAAGTGGATTATTAGTAGGGATGGATGGCAGTCCAGAACAAGTAACAATTGCACTATTCTTGTTAGGTCCAGTGAAGGTTTCAGTAATTTAAACTTGACTTTAAGACTTGGTACCTATGACACAGAGCAGCCAGGCTTACCTTAAGAAAATGTGCAAAGCATTTGGAGTACCAAAATGGCTTCAATGTTGAAAACTCAACACAATAAACTCCCCACTCAGAATCAGAATCAGAATCATCTTTATTTCGATAGTTAAAAACTATCATAAAAAGTACATACACAAAACATATAAAATCTGATTCAGCATATACAATTTCAGTAAAAACCAATTTGGTTAAAACTAATCACAGTAAAAAATTGTAGAAAAGAAGAAGAGTACGAATTACAGAGATTAAAAAAAGATAGTCCAGGGGGCCTATGTCAATTAAAAAACAATAATTCAATCGTAGTTTTAGCCCCATTGAGTTCAATCCCTCGTATTCCTCAATTTAACAGCAATCTTCAGGAAACTGATAATACAACAGAGAGTCCTTGTGTCCATAGCTTTTTGGAGGAATAACAAAGCAGTTTTGGCTTGGGAGATTTTCGCCTCCTTTAAAATATTTACAAGAAATCCTCTGCGGGGTAAACTATAAAAAGGACATAATAATACAAAATGAAGGGTGTCCTGCGGAGACCTATTGTCGCAGCCGCAGGCACCCTTCTGCTCAATTGTTCGGGTAAAACCCGATGGGTAAGCGAGGATATTTGGCAATAAATTGAGCCTAAAACGGGAAATTAAAAATCTCTCTTGCTGATTGTGCATTAAAAACAAATAGGGTTCCATACCCCTCTCATTACAGACAAGAGAGTAGGCTAAAACTGATTTTTTAGCAGAGTTTTCTTGTATTCTGGCCTGTTCGTATTTATCATATAACTGCTTTTCGATCTTAGACCTGCAAGAGCTATTAATTTTAGTGTGGTCTGAAAAAACCCATTCTAACCCGATGGATTTTAAGGCATCACTAACATATTTGAGCCAATCAATTAGCAACCACCTATCTCTCTTTAGACAGTCTGTGATGATCAATCTAGAAAGACCTGCATATAAAAATAGAGAATAATTTAATGAACAAAATAACGGAAGAACCACAAAAAAACACGAGGCGATTCATAAAGTTTCAAACGAAAATAGCACCAGAAAGTTTTAAGCACCAGCATCAGTCATCTTATTTGCTTGGCCAGTACCTAGGGGTGATTTAAGGCTGACTGCAAAGTATTGCAATTTGGATAAAGAAACCAGGTTCAACCCATTCAGATGTTTTCCAAGGAGGCAGGCTGTGGACGAAAATATCTCCATGAGACCGGAAAGCCTTTGGACAAGGTCCTAATGAAGCCATTGACTTTTGGTAGGAAAGCTCAGAGTGTTGGATATTGAAAATTCATTCCCAAGAAAGGTCAATAGCTGGCCAGATATTTTTCGGCAACTTCAACTGGTGCATATTTCTATGGTCCAACTAAGTGCTAGATATACGCAACACTGGGCGCAATATACTGGTCACAATTTGCAGCCAGTATTTTTGCAACCAGAGTGGTATTTTATTAAGCAAGCTGTGTACTAATAGATCGGTTCACAAAATACCAATTTCTAGTCGATTTAAATCAACCTTCCTTATCAATATTAATGAGGTAGGTTGCCATTGGCGGCCCACTAGGAATCACAGCCATCACAGGAATGGTGACAGACTAGCATGGCTTTGACTGCTTTTAATTGATGCAATCTTTTTTTTTTCAAATCTAGCATATTTACTTTTAAAGGAAAATGGGATGCATTAAAAATGAAGATGCAACTATCAGATTTTCATCATTCTGACAGGGGAAGGGGTGAAGTATTAAAGCCTTGGGGCCATATTTGGGTTGCAAAACTTTAATACATACCTTTATGATTCCGTATTTGGAAGGGATGCCCAAAACATGCCCCTTCGAAATATCAAATCAGTATTACATCACAAACCCAAATTGAGATTCAGTAATGTTTTAGCAAATTGCACTTTGGGATTTGTACATACAAAAAGGCATTTTTGCTATCACAAATGTCCCAATTCTGTGAAACAGAGTGTTTGCAACCAAAAAACACCTTTGCACATCTGACTCTATGTCACATTTTTGGAGCTCGGATTCCTCCTGTGAGCCAAGTCAGTATGCTATAGATGAACATGCCTCCAAGAGAGCGCATACCCTCTCCACCATGTTCCACTGAAACAGTTGTGCAGCTGTAGAACAGCTCAGAGTGGTACCAACCTTAATCGTTGGCCCAGTGGCAACACACCCTTGTCGGATTGCCTTGGCAAGTTTGTCTTGATCCTTCAGAGGTCTTTGGAGCCAAAAGGTTTCAAAGCCCAGGATTTTCAGGAGGTTAGGAGGAGTACACTTTAAGACAACCTTGAGTCCCATCACCTCACCGACAATCAATCTTGTACAAACCATCAACAGGGTTCAGGGGAGGCTCAGTTGGAACTGGTCAGCTAGTCTCTTGTCACCCTCTGATCCACAATGCATTACTGTGCAAGAGCAGTTGGAATAATGGGAAATATCAGACTATGTGTAGTAGCCAGAGGTGTCCTTTTTATTATGATATCATCAGAAACACCGGTCCTTACTATTTTTATTCCAAAATTACCATGATGGCATATTTTTTATTTTGAGCAGGAAATTGAAAAAAACAATTCTGTGAAAGGGCACAAGCTAAGTAGTAGGGAGGGAAGCCCAGACAGTGTAGGGAGGCAGTATCATGGAGTGAAGCCAGCATGCTGGACTGGCAGGGTGCAACTTGGTACCAGCAAACACTGTGGGAGGGCCAACCGGCCAATCACAAAAATCGTTGGTGGCCCACTCAGTGGACAATTAAATTACATATGGGAGGGTGGGTGCTCTCAGCCGGCGGACACAGTGGATATCATTGGTCAATGACTGTTACCACAGAGTTCTAAATGTTCATCTAATTGTTAAAAAAAACTACAAATAGCTATGGATTTTGTCTAGTGTTGTGGGCAATAAAGTTTCTCACATATGAACATCCCTAATCTATACTCATCACTTGAAGGTGAGATGGAGGTTGATAGCTTCCAACATTCTTTAGGGACCTGAGGGAGGTCAGGATAAATGTGAGTTGAGGTGTTTGTCTGCCATTCCATTATGTTCTTTGACCTGCAAGAGACTGGAGCAAACACAACAATTCAAAGTGTCCCTTGTTACGATTTGGTTCAAAACATAGAGAAGCTGATGATGATGTGGTCGGAAAAGGCGCTAACTGTTGTTTGGAGCCTTTCCGACTGCATTGTTTGGATTCCTTTCTGACCACCTCATTATGATGGAGGCGGTCGGAAAAGAATCCAAATGGTCATTCTGACTGCCTTCCAACGGGCTCAGAGAGCCCGTCTGCCAGCCAGAATGTGGTCAGTAATCTCAAGGGGGCTCCTCCCGCCCTAGGGATTATAATGTTGGGTTTCAGCAGCCTTTCTCTGCTGGACTTTCCAACACCGAAAGGCTGTCGGAACTAAGCTTTAGGGGACCCCAGCAGAGCTACTTTGGTAAACAGCCTCCAGTTGGAGGCTGAGGGGACACCTATGGTGCATCCCTTTTGATCCGTGCACCCCGTGGCAGGCACCTTGCGATGCCTGCGACGGGGTGTAGGGATGAACTGCACCTCCTATTTTACAATGGGAGCAGGCAGTCAGTCTGGTACAGATGACAGGGTGTCGGTCAGTTCCATGACTGAGACGTTGTCGGGCAGGGGAAACTCCACCCAACATCTTAATAGGGCCCAGAGTGTTATTACAAAAATATTTGCTTGGAAAATAATTGTTCATAGTGTTTAACATTGTTTAGATGTTAAGCATCAAGCCATTTTCATAACTTTCAAAATTTTTATTGATGTTTAGATATTAAGTGATATATCTCTTATATACATTTCAATCATTAATGAATTGTCCAATTTGCAAATCATGCACACAAAATATAGTTTGCACTTGGTTTGATTTCATTCTTTTGGCTTTTTTTCTAATAAGGTGGACTTCACCTTATTTCAAATCAATGCTCTTTAAATAGCTTACGAACTACTCAAACAACATATCACTTGTATAAAGGTGTTTTTGTTATATCTTTGCAATCCTATAAAAACACAACGTCCAAAGACCAGGGTGAATTTGGGGCATGTTGGCTGCAAACCTGATGCATATCCATTTCTAAAACTGTGTGCATGATAGACTTTGACTTCTACAGTCAAGGACTTCGCTTTTGGAATTAGAGTTTGTCAGTGCCAAAATTAATTTTATAATGAGATTGATAGAGATTATAGAGGGCACCCTCAACCCTTCAAACTTGGTCACTGATGATATAATCCTTTTACATTAATCTATTTAATCGAAAACATCTACTTTTTACAAGCACACAGCGTGAGGACAATTTGTGCTATCATTGTACTAAAGATTTACTTTAAATTCAAGAGTAATGTTTTCATTTAATCTGACATATTTCATGCATACTACAGAAATATGAATGTATGCTTCAATGGATGTGAATACAGTTCAAGAATGAGTGTATTACATGACTGATAAAAAGAAAAGGGTTTCAAAATAAAACATATGTCGGTTGTTTTTTACAGAAATTCAGCCAAGAGTAATTACCTGTTCATATTGAGGCTAATGTCCCAATTTATATAAAAAATGATATATAGTTTTTTTTAATGTGATTCTCTAAACACAGGGAATCCTAGAAGGGAATTCAGGCTGCTGCTGTTCGGTGATTTTACTGTAATTCAGGTGAATAAATTGTGTGCTTGAATGGAGTTTATGATGTTTTTTCATATATTCCTGTGTAGACCCACTTGAGATAGGCAAGTCCAATTTACAATTGCCTGATCCTTATCTCGAGTGGAGCCATGGCCTAAAAAAACTGGATTGGCATGCTGTCTGGTCGATAGTGGAAGAGGCCTTTGCATGCATTTCAAGCATCGCTTTTAAGTTTCTGAATCAGTGTCCAAGAACGAGTGTCTTTGTTTTAACCCAATTTGCAGTATTGAGATTGAGAAAACTGGCTGCCGGACTGTTGCCAGCGTTAAATGCCAATCACAGCTTCTGATGGTCCTGAAAATGTGCACTCACCCCCATGCCTCCTTTATAGTTTTATTGCACCCTTTATCTGACCCCAAAGCCAGTGCTACGACCTATCACTGCACAAAAACAACAATCTAACACAAGTGGACCCAAAACGTTAGTCTCAGCTGGACAAACCTAGCCTGGGACGTGGGGTCACTGCCTTTGCATGACCACAACACGAATTTCAACCTTTAGAGATGTGTATCATTACTCAGACCCTTTCCCTTCAGTAATATAAGGCAGTCAGCAGATATTCATTTTTTCTTACTTATTTTTATATTATGAATTGCATTTTAGAATGCATTAAGAACTTTCAACAAAAATGTGCACGTTGAAAACAGTACAATAATTAGACTTACATGAGCAACATGCAACAAAAACCTTATTGTACTGAAGCATTTCTTTAGTGCTTCATGCCTTGTATGAGTCAATAAACTGCTGTTTGCATCAGGTTTCATTGGCTATACTATGAATCGGACGCACTATTCATTTTTGAGCTGGCGCTCCTGTTTCAGCGCTCCGTCCATCATCTCCTTGTGTTTGCTTTGTACGCTCTAAGTTGGAAGGGTATTGCCAGACGTTGGTCACTTGCTCACTCTGCCATTTGATTCAAGCAAGTCTCGCTAATGAGTGGTGTTACCCCCAAAGAGTCCCAGGATGCTTGTTTCCTTTCCAGGGAAGGCATTGCTTGGCAATGTTCCTTTGAGGAACAGGGTCAAAACTGATTTGCATATGGCTGGGTGTGAACTGGGATGGCGAAGTGAGCTAAAGAACAATGATTGATTCAACCCAGATCTGTGACTGGGGATGAGTGTTATAATCCATAAGTATTTAGTTGCTTATGAAAAGAAATGCAGGATCGGAGTGGGGTCTGTAGATTACTTGGGGCACTCAATATCCAAAGAAGGTTTCCGTCCTAAGCTCAGCCTGCTGGAGGCCATAGAAAAAGCCCAAACCCCCACAAACAAGCAAGAATTACTGTCTTTTTTGGGTCCAGCCAAGTATATGGCAAAGTATGCCAACAATTTTGCAGACATTGCTGGAGATCTCAGAGACTTCACTAGCGGCCACATGCATCATTGTTGGTATTTGCGATTCCTAAATTGCGAAAATTAAGGAATCGCAATTTAGAAATTGCAAATACCTATGTTTTAAAAATGCGCATTTTTTTTTGCGATTTCTTATTTTTCCTTATTTGCTATTACCAATTTTGCGAATCGCAAATAAGGAATCCCTTTACATCGATTCCTATGGGCCTAGAGGCCCATAGTAATCAATGGGAAGGCATTCTCATTTTGCGATTTGCAATTCAGGAATCGCAAAATGAGAATGCAATTTCTAGGGTGCAGGGGGGGGTCCAAAGGACCCCCCCTGCACCCCTGAAATGTAACATAAAGTCCATTTTTCACACATACATGCCCAAGTGCATGTGTGAGTGTAAAATGAAAGTGTTAAAAATGCACTTTTGTGCATTTTTGAAACTTTTCTAAAATTACCATGAAGGTTGACTTCATGTGAATTTAACACTTCTAATGTGCGAATTCGCAATTTTTTTAAGATGATGCATTGCATTTAAGAAATCGCAAAATTGTGATTTCTGAAATGCAATCGCAATTTAAGAAATCGCAAATAAATTGCGATTTCTTAAATTTCAAAAAAGCCAAAAAGGTTCATGCATCCCAAAACAATGAATTGCATTTGCAAACAGCCGAATTCTGTGATTCGCACCATTTACGAATGCAATTCAGTTTGATGCATGTGGGCATAGGAGTCATGCCCAATTCAAATGGTCAGAAATACACCCGAATGCATTTGAGACCATCAAGTCAGCTATTCTTAATGCCCCATATCTGTGTAACTTTGATCCCTCAAGGAAAATGATACTTACCATGGATGCCAGTAACAAAGGGTTAGGGGCTACCTTGTCCCAAGTCATCGCAGGCAGAGAAAGAATAGTGGCTTTCGCCTCTCGCACCCTGAGTAGTGCAGAGAAAAACTATTCGGTAATAGAAAAGGAGGCACTTGCCTGTTTCTGGGCCGTGAGACACTTCAAATTTTACCTATGGGGCATTAGATTCACCATCCGGACGGATCATAAACCCTTGATGTACATTTTTAGTTCCAAGGGGGCTGCCAGTTGCACACCCACGATTGCCAAGTGGGTGTTAGGATTAGAAAGTTTTATCTTAAAAGTGGTTTTTGTTGCCGGAGACCTTAACAAAGCAGCAGACTTCCTATCAAGAGCACCTTTGAATAAGGTGGAACAGTTTGAGGTTCAAGAATTCCCCATTATACAAGTACATTCAAGTACCATTAGCAAGGAGGAATGGGCTGAAAGTATGAACAACGACCCAACTATCGGCAAATTGAAGGATCTGACTGTAAATGGGTGGCCTGAGAGTCAAAAAGAAGTCGATGACGAAGCGAGCAAATTCTTGGAAGTGAAACATGAAATTAGTCTCAATGAAGATTTGCTCTGGAGAAAGGACAAAATAATACCCCCAAAGATCTTAATAGACATACTCATCGACCTAGTCCACAAAGGACATTTAGGGAGAAGCCTTACAAAGAACAGACTCAGGGAGCATTACTGGTTTCCTGACATGGATTCATGGGTGGAGAGCAAGGTGAAGAACTACTGCGCCTGCGCAAACAGTGACAAGTCCAAACATATTCAGAAGGTCCCATTATCACCTGTGTCTATCCCGAATAAACCATGGGACAAACTGGCGCTAGATATCATAGGCCCGATCAACAGAGCAGGAATGAATAAACGATTTATTTTCACGTTGACGGATTTCCATTCACACTGGGTGGTGACTAGAATGGTCGATGATATCACTACTGAATCTTTGATAGAATTCTTGAGCAACATGTTCTCCAATGAAGGTATTCCCTCCAAATTGGTCACTGATAATGGAGTACAGCTCACGTCTTCAGCAATGTCAGAATTCTTGGAGACGCTCAAGATTCCTCATCTCAAAACAGCACTGTACTGCCCGCGAACAAATGGCATGATCGAGAGAGTGAATAGAATTATCAAAGAGAACATCCAGCGTGCTTGTGCCAATAAGGTTCCTGTTGAAAGGTCAATCAGAGAGCTATAATGGGCATTTCACACGACTCCAAACACAGTCACTGGAATATCTCCTTTGCGTTCCCTCAGAAGAAGGAAGCCGAGCACCAAATTCTTCCCTTCATGGATAGGGGGAGGAGAATGGTCTTCTCATTCGGTGGAAGAAGCTAGAGGAAAAATTGATTCTCATCAGGCCAAATATAAAGAACAATATGATACTAGACATGGATGCAAAGCACAAAATTGGGTGGTTGGAGAGTTGGTAATGGTAAGGAGACCGAACATTACTGGAAATTTTGACTCCAAATACTTAAAGCCCAAAAAGATTGTAGAGGTCAAGAACAACACAGTAACCTTAGAGAATGGACAGAACTGGAGCATGGACCGGTTGGCAAGGTATCATGAACCAGGAACCCCTGCACAGGGGAGCTTGCGGAAAACCACAGACCAAAGGGGGCACACCAAGAGAGCTACCAAAGCTCCGAACTGGCACAAGGACTATAGAATGTATTAAGGGATGTTATATATGGTTATAATCTTTTTTGCATTTTTGTTAGGAAGGAAGATGTGTTATAATCCATAAGTATTTAGTTGCTTATTACAGGTGGTAAATGTGTTATCCACTATGTAATTGTATCATATTACAGGTTGCCTATATTCCTATTATTATGGTTGGGCTATGTTCTAGCTCTACACTGGTTAGATATGTGTTTTATACATGGGAATATCTTGCACTTGGTATCTTCCTCCACCCCTCTCTTTCCTCCCCCTTTGGTACGTTCCTCAACCCCGGAGGCTGCTTTAGAATGTTGAGAGTGGGGAGACTTATCTTGAAGAGAGCGATGTACTGCAGTGTGCTGTTATCCTGGTGGCACTGTGGAGGTCGTAAATAAAGAAGAAGTTATCCAGCTACCTGTCAGGTATCTTTTTAACAATGAGTTTCTGAAAAGTTTCAGTGCTCTGTCCACTATCTCCCTGTGATTGCAGACCTTAAAACAGGTGTGCCAAGCGCTAACATGAAAAGGTCACCTGATTTACAATGAATAGGCTACTCTCAGGGCAGCCGTGAACTCAGGACTGCCTTGGGGGCACTGTATTAGCTGAAATACTGAGCAACTGCTTTAAGTAACCGCTCTGTGTTTCACTGTGCATGCAGCACTCGCCTGCCCTTTAGTGAGGGGACAGAGATTCTCCTGCAGGTGGGAGCAGTGAGTGCCTGTAACCACCTGCAGGTGCATGTCTGGAGGGGTCCATGGGACCAGCTGTGCCCCCGCCAGAGGGCTGTCTCCCAGGGGCACACTTATAATGCGTCAACTTTTGGAGGCGCACTCTGGTGCAGTAAATGCACATGAGCTTGATGTATTGCAGAAAGTGTGAAAGTAGATGCAACTGCACATATTTACCATTTTGACAGTCATCAGTTTCCCATGTTTGAGACCAGCATAGAGTGCATAATAAGTGCAAGGTGGAGTTAGGCAAAAATGTCATATGAAGAACACCGAGAAGTGACAAAGACCATAACCCTGGAGGCACTGCTAAACAAGCAGAGGATAAACACTGTGAGGTCAACCAAAAACTAACAGAGACTCCTCAGCTGAATGCACTGCTATATACCTAAAGAATGTGTTGAAAGTATACCAGAAGTAAAGGTTGTTTTTATGTATCCTTAATTTCTTCCACCACAGCATCTGTACAGCGAGTCCATGGTAACCGTATCTAGTATTTGTATAGCGGAAACATGGCCCAACACCAGTATATCACTGTATAAGGACTTAGGTATGGATTTAGTCACTCAGTGAGAGGAGGGTAGCTGGTTTCTGGACTGTTACTGTATCTTGAGTTAGTGTTTTTAATGATGTGAGTATTCAGCTGTGTTCTAAATTAGAGCACGTTTGAAGCACTATTGATGGATATGGAGCAGCCGTTCCTGATCCTTTGTGCACAAATGGAGAAGTCCTTTTGTTTTTGCATTTTTGCACTTCTTCATCTTCACTCTGATTGTGTCCTGGTTGCGAGTGTGTTATAGCTGCGGGATATGAGATTGACAGTCAAGTAAGGGTTTGTCCCTATGGCTTTGTTGGTGATGCAGTTTGACTTGAGTATGATGCAGACAATGAAAGTTGGTGACAAAGCAGTGTTTTGTATTTTGTTCATCCCTCTCCTGCTAAGATCTTGCCGCTCTCCTTGATTTGCGGGGTCCTTCCCTACGAGCGGACCCGCCATCTTGGAGTTAGCAGTCTAGCTTTTTTTGCTCCTTACGCCTGGGCTGTATAAAATTCGACGCTGGCATGAGCGTGCAGCATTCAATTGGCTGCTCAAGAGGCTGTTTATTTTGTGCACGGCAGGGAACTACTATTACGGTTTTTACTCTGTTTTAAACTGCTTTTTTAAAAGAAATCTCACTTACTCTTGGGATCCTCAGGTGGTTACTTTGTTTATCTCCCTCCCGCTAAGATGTTGCCGCTCTTCTTGATTTGCGGGGTCCGTCCGTGCGAGCGGACCCGCCATCTTGGAGTTAGCAGTCTAGCTTTTTTCGCTCTTCACTCCTGGGCTGTATAAAATTCGATGCTGGCACGTGCGCGCAGCGGACGCTCAAGCGGAGCGCCGGAGACGCGCCAAAGGCAAGTCCGACTGCGCCCGTTGGTGCTAAGGATGTGCTCAGCACCAGGCACGCTGCCCTTTTTAGTGCTGGTGTGGGATCTGACATGGGATCCCGCCTCATTAGTTACACCAGTGAAGAGCTTTATCACATTGGTGAGTTGGGTAGAGATAAGAGGGTTCTCTGGTTTGCTGAGTCTGCTTCTCCAGTAACAGGCCTTTTAGATAAAGGTCTTTTATCCTGTGGGCTTTTAAATGTTAGATCTCTGCCTAAGCACAGTGTGGAAATGCAGCTGATGCTAGAATTTCACAAGTTTGATGTTCTGTTTATGACAGAGGCCTAGACTCACTCAGGATGTGAGGTCGACCAAGATTGAGTGGGAGGGGGGGTGTGGTTGGGGTGATTTACAAAGATACCTTGAATTTGGTTACTATTGACATTGATGTGGTCTTTTGAAATACTTGGCTTCTCCATTAAGAATGACCATGGTCATATTTTAACGGGGTTTATTTGTTATAGTCCTCCTGGGGTTTTTAGTGTGCACCAGCAGCAATCACTGTTGGAGACTCTCACTAATATGGCAGCCACGCACCACAGATTAGTGATTCTATTTGACTTTAATCTGTGGTTAAATGGATCCCTTGACTCTGGCTATTGTAATGTTCTTCACTCATGTGAAGGCTTTTGCCTTGTTCAGCAGGTGTCCAAAGCCACTCATAAGGGTGGGCACCTTCTTGATTAAATTTTTTCAGAAGCCCATCTTCTTAATATTGGGGAAATTCTGCCGATGGACTGGACTGACCATTAACTGCTCACATTGGTTTTCTGAAGCCTGACCCGAGGATTTGCTGCCAGTACTCTTCCCTGCCGCTCCGTGGAACAGCACGCCTCCCCACTCGATCGCACTCGCTGGTGGGAGCGCCTTCTGCAATCGGCAGAAGTACTCACTGCTCCCAGCTGAGAGTGAGAGAGTCGTGGGTAGAGGCTAGAGGGGCTTAAAGTGCAGAACTACACCGTCTGGGGGACTGCGTGGACCAGCAATCCTAAGCTAGCGCAGCTGGTGCCTCTTCCCCCGGCGGCCACGCCCACCGCTTCCAGCTCTTTACCTTTCGCAACACCCGCTTCGCGGGTGCTGCTCACATTGGTTTTCTGAAGCCTGACCCGAGGATTTGCTGCCAGTACTCTTCCCTGCCGCTCCGTGGAACAGCACGCCTCCCCACTCGATCGCACTCGCTGGTGGGAGCGCCTTCTGCAATCGGCAGAAGTACTCACTGCTCCCAGCTGAGAGCGTCGTGGGTAGAGGCTAGAGGGGCTTAAAGTGCAGAACTACACCGTCCGGGGGACTGCGAGGACCAGCAATCCTAAGCTAGCGCAGCTGGTGCCTCTTCCCCCGGCGGCCACGCCCACCGCCTTCACGGTCATAATTGACGGGCCAATCTCCGCGACGCGGGACGCGCGCGGGACGGAGCTCGGGCGTTCATGACCGAGCAAGACTGGACTGGGCCTATTCTCTTACATTTGCTTCCGGCACCCCATTATACTTCAGCTGCTTTTATCAGATAAGTGTTATTTACGCTTTTAACGTGATTTCATAGCTAAATCATGTCTACTAGGGGAAGCAGGAGCAAGACGGCCCAGGGGTTGGGCCAGATTACTGGCCCAATAGATCAATTCATCACCAAAGCTAATGATGCAATCAATCAGGGGATCGTACTGTTAGAAAGACGTGTCTCACAGGATCTCGCTGCTGCACGAAGGTCCTCCATGGGCCTTTTGGCCCTAGCCACAACGCCTATCCAGATGGGTGTAAGTGCCCCACTACTGCATGAAGCCCGTGCTGATATACATACCATCCCAAGGAGCGTTGACCTATCTGCTACACGTCTCTCACTGGACGTAGATACCATGGAAGATCTGGAGAAATCCCCGATCATGTTGATAAGCCCCACCCAATCGGTCCCGCAAACCTTAGTAGACCTTTCGAATACAACGGATAAGGGGATAAAGGAGGGAGCTATCCCTAAACAAAATGGCGCTAGGCCAATAGACAAACATAAACAGCGTTGCCCCCTAAAGAAAAATAGACATAGAAAATCCCCCCATGTATCTCCAAGAAATAATGTCATAAATTCTTCACTTGCAGTTACAGATGATCTCCCTACAGCATCCGCACCTATGGATGCTGATGAGAGGGGGGTCGCAGCTAGTAATATAAACAACTCTGATTTAAATGTGCAACTGCTGGCCACCATTAAGGATCTAATAAAGACCCATCTACTTCCAATTGAACGATCCTTAATGAATATCGAGAAACAAATTGCCAGGCTTACTAATCACTCAAATCACCTAAATCATGTAAATAGTATCACTGCACATAATACACTAGCTCCTCCTAATGTGAATATCAACAAGGCCACTACTGTACAGAAACCTTTAGTTTCGTTATCAACACCTAAAATCCCTATGATTTCTACTAACCTGCAAGTTAATGCAAAAGAGGCTAAGGGTACAACACAGCAAATACAGGGAAGTCTGGAGTTCCCACTGATCTAAATACAATTAAACCTAAGTCTCTCCCTCCCAAGACCCCAGATATACTACAGGGAGGTGATACCATTAAAAAATCAGTAAGACCTAAGAGGCCCATTCATCTTCCCCCAGAGGCAAGCCCCTTCACTGTGATCCTCACGGGGGTTCCAGAACTCGGGGAAAACTCAAGAGAATCTACCTGGTCCTTAACAAACAAAGTGAAGCAATGGCTTAGCATCAATAGACCTCTTCCCCCTAACTGCAATAGTAGATTTTCTATGGTACGTAGGGTCTTCTGGATCGGGGACACAAGGAAAAGAACTCAGGGGGACTGTGTCATCATAAATTTTGATGACCCAGGCACGGTAAGATATATATGTTCTTGGACAGCCTTGGAAAAAAAGGGAAGTATAGATGCCAATCGCTTGTCCTTCTTTTACCCTCCAAAGTTCTCCTATGATCAAGACCCCCCCTTTAGTTGGAATCAATCTCCTGGGTGGAGTTGGTCCCAAATAGACACACGCAGTAGGAGACGGGAATGGGAACCCTACTCCTGGAATTCCAGGAGAGAGCAACCATATACAGAGGGATGGAGAGGGATACCGACCAGTAACCGCTTTTCAGCTTTAGAAATGGTGGATTGACCACTATACGACCAAACATCTCCAAAGCATGATCCAACAAATCCTCTGCCACTTGCAATCCTAGGGGCACCCCAAAGTCAAGGTAATGAACTATATGTGGAGCCTATCTCTGTGGGCCCTCCTGACATGTCTATACCACGGTGCATAAACGCACTATCTGAAGGAACTTCAGATTTTCCCTTGAACTCAGTTTTTGGATCAACACAGACAAATATTCCGTCAAACAGTCATGACATAAATCAAAACATGTCTTTTTTAACTTGGAACATTGCTGGTCTCTCAAAAAAAGCAAATGACCCAATCTTCCTTGAATTCATAAATACTTTTGACATAATAGCATTGCAGGAATGCTGGGATCTGGCACCTACTAATTTAGATGGTTACAGTACTAACTTTACCTCAGCTATTCAGTCAAATAAAGGTAGATGTTCTGGCGGACTCTGTTTATATGTCTCAAATAGGGCCAATATCCTACTAGAGAGCGTAGAATTGTCTCCACCTAGCCCCATTAATAATAAAATTGGTCATTCTCTGCAGGCTTTTCGATTGACTGGGAAAGAGGTTGTTAGCTCCCTTATAATTAACCTATATAACAACGTAGCGAGGGATGATCAACCTGAATTTACAGATCACTTGTCGAAACTTCTGAAGAAGGGTGCGGGAGGGGATAGATCCGATAGTCGCATAGTAATTTTAGGAGACTTTAATTGCCACCTATGTCCATACAGCGGAACAAGGGTCTGTGATGTAAGAGCCCTAAATGGTGACTATACTACCCATTTTGAGCACACAACTCTTGGAAACCGCTTGAACAATTTACTACATGAATGGGACCTGGGCTTCTTTAACGAACTAACTGTGCCCATGACCGATTTTCTACCTACATTTCATGGAAGGGGGTCACTTACGACAATAGACTTCATTTTGATGTCCAATAGTTACCATGGCGATGCCCTAGAAGCTAGGAGAGAAGACATAGTTATGAGTGATCATTATCCGATCAGTGCTAAAATACACACTCCCTCGAGCAGGATCCAATCCGGGGATATAACAGAAAATCTTTACTCTCATTCAATATCCCTGTCATCTATAAATGGTTACACCATAAAATGGTCTAAAGTTGATACGACCAAGTTCTTGGAAAAATTGATCACGTCTGACCTTGACCTTTTTCAGACATGCCTTGAATATCCCCCTAATCCACGAGCAATCAAATCTGCCTTCGAAAAAATCTCAATACAAATTAGGAAAAATTTAACTAGAAAACAAAAAGAAAGAATTGGGGCCAAGAGTCCAGGTTGGTTTAACTCGGAATGTTCGAAAACACATAACATTCTCAAGGATATACTTAAAAAATCTCCTAAAAACCTATCTGAGATAAGATCTGCACGCTTTGCGTATAGACAGGCGATTAAAAATAGGAAAAGGGAACTAAAAGATGCCGCTTGGGAGGCACTAATTAAAGCAAGCACCCTAAGGGACAATACGGCCTTCTGGAGGGAGGTCAACGCCCCCTTCTTTAGGGACAGGACGTCTGACCATATAGAAATTGCCATCACCGAGGAAGTTTGGATAGATTACTTTACAGAGCTGTACAAATTAGATGAGCAGATTGAACCACCCAACCCCGAAGTACTGACAGCGGAGGTGAATGACTCGCAAAGAAGCCAGACAGAGTTATTTCCGCTTCCTACCCATTTTACTTATCCAGAGGTGGAATTGGCTATACTGGAAAGCTCTAACGCTAAAGCACCAGGTCCTGATGGTATTCCCATCGATGTCTTCAAAGACAATATTCATCTTTGGGCGCCAATCATCACAAATGTACTTAATTCTTATGCTCTCGAAGGTTTCCCCGCAACATGGCAAGAAGCCATAATAATACCTATTTTCAAAAAGGGAGAGAGAATGGACCCAAAATGCTATAGACCGATTTCCCTACTGGACTCTATGATGAAGGTGGCTGGGAGAGTCTTGTTAAATCATCTACACGCGTGGGCTTTGGACAATGACGTTCTTTCTAAATTCCAATATGGCTTTGTTTCCGGCCTTGGGACGGTGGAGCAATGTCTCAACTTAGCCCTGATTACAGACAAATATTTAATGGCTAAGAAGAGCAATTTATATTTGACTTTTGTAGACTTAAGCTCTGCTTTTGACTGTCTTAATCATAGCATACTTTGGTCTACCCTCACAGATCTGGGAGTTGATTTAAATATTCTTGTTTTTATAAAGGAACTATACCGTGGAGCTGGGGCCAAGGTCCGTTATGGAAAGGATGGAACTTGTACACATAAATTTCCTATAAAAAAAGGGGTCAGGCAGGGGTGCATCCTTGCCCCGTTTCTTTTTAATCTTTATATAAATAGTGTTGCAGACTGCTTGGCCAAACTAGACGTTGACTACCCTAAAATAAATGGCCTTGCAGTCCCAATCCTCTTATATGCGGACGACGCTGTTATTATGTCCAGGACACAGCTAGGCTTACAAAAAGCACTGTCAGCCTTTTCTACATTTATGGGCTCGAGAGGTCTTAAGATTAACGTGAGCAAAACTTTTACCATGTGTTGCAGTAACAAAAAGAACATCTCATGTAACATTTTCCTAAATTCAACAAAGATAAGCTTAACGAAATCTTTTAGTTATTTGGGTGTACATTTTAATAACAAAGGGACATGGAATGCAGCTATCCAAACACGCAACTTGGCTTTTATTAGACAAATTGGTGCCCTAAAGAAGTTTGCAAGAAAACTAGGTGGGAAACCGGTTGGGATTTTGCTTAACATCTATGCAGCTAAATGTGTCTCCACAGCAATATATGGTGCTGGCATCTGGGGTATGGCGGATTGCCGCGAGATACAAACCAGCGAGAACGCATTCCTGAGATATTTGTTAGCTGTTCCACGTTCCACCTCTACTACAGTCTGCCATAATGAGCTTGCTAGGGTCCATATTTCAGACACAATTAAGACCACCCCAATTCTGTTATGGCATAAAATATGGACCTCGGAAAAAACAGCTTTCAATCGAGATGTGATTACTGACTGTATGGCTTTAACAGACTCAAGGAAAATACCCTGGCTTCTTTATGTCAAGAAATTTTTAACTTTACTGGGACTAGCTGAATTGTATGATAATCCTACCTTATGTTCATTAACCTTGAAAAAGGATCTTAAGGCTCGCTGTCTATGCCTGCTCGAGGACAGGCGCTCCTACTTAGAAGGTAACAAACCAACGATTGTTCATCACTACCTCTTGCTGCATGATGCAGGCATCCCTCTTTATCTGTCCCCGACCCTCCCGGTTTATACGAGATTGCTGTTAACTAGGATGAGGACCGATTGTTTATATCGACTGTTAACATTTCCCACTATTAATGATTGGTCTGCTGACCTGGCGGCTTACCCTTGCGATAATGTTTCCAAACAATCCAACATTCACGTTGTTTTGTTTTGCAAATTTTATGACTGGGGAAGAAAGAAACATCTACTCCCACTGCTAAAATTATGGGGATTAAGACAATGTAGACCAGCCTTACTTAAACTATACATGCTTGAAGATGAACTTACAATCACCGCAGCTGCCAAGTTCTTGAAATATGCAGTAAGGTGTAGAGCGTCTATGAACTGATTTATTAATCAAATTTAAATTTGACAGTCATTTCTTGATTATTTTGCATACTTTTGTAAAATATCTTTTAACTCTTTATACCCGTGCTTCTAATCAATTTTTATGCTGTATTAAATTGTGCTTTTATGATTTTCTATGTCAAAAATCGAATAAAGCTATCTTTGAACTGATCCAATTTTTTGTGAACTCTACCACTTACAACACTCAGACAGCCTGCTCTATGAGCGAATATGTTAGTAGAGAATGGAAGGCCCTTTTACGCATGAAGGTCCTTGTCCCTCTGTTCCAGGTAGAGGACTGTTTTTCTTAGATAAGCAAGTTGAGGAGAATTATGCCTCTCTCTGCTTGAAGATTACCTCGGTCTTGGATTCATTAGCCCATTTAAAAAATCATAGAAGTAGGGGTAGACCCTCAGCCGCTGGGTTTACCGATCATTTAAAAAATTTGAAATTAGCATGTAAGCAGGCTGAGAGGAGGTGGAGACGCGGCTATAAGGATAAGGATAAGTACACATGGAAATCTAAAATTGTGGGCTATAGGGAGGAGATTAAAAGGACCAAGGCGGAGTACTTTTCCAGTAAGATTCTTAACACCCCTAATAGCTCCAGAAGTATTTTTAACATCTTGAATAGTCTCACCAGCCCAGATTGCTCTAAGAATTTGATACCCCCCTCTCAAGAACTCTGTGAGAACCTGGTTAGGTTCTTTCATGACAAAATTAAAACTATTATTGATGACTTGCGGGGAGCATCTGCAACCCGTGACTGTTGCTACAGAGACCATGGGCATTGAGGATACTGTGGAGAGTGGCTCTGAGGCTTGTGGTGCCATCTCTGAATGTGTGCCCGTTAGCCATCTATCTGTGTTCATGCCTCTGGCAGTGGAGGAACTTTAGCAGGATGGCACGTGGTATCCCTTCTGGCTCTCCTCTTGATCCTGTGCCACACAAAATCTGGAAGGAATTTGAGGTAGAGTTGTTTCCAATACTCCGTTTGGTTTGTAATCAGTCTCTTTCCAATGGAGTGGTTCCGCCTCTATGGAAACAAGCACTGGTGACACCCCTGCTAAAGAAGCCCTCACTCGACCAAGAGTGCCCTAGAACTATAGGCCCGTTTCTTTATTGCCTTTTCCGGCTGAACTTGTGGAACAAGTGGTCAGTAGCACTCTTTCTAAGCAGTTGGAGCAGCATAACTTACTGGAGGAGGCTCAGTTTGGCTTTCGGCCGGTCCATGGCACCGAGACAGCCTTGGTGACCGTTATGGATGAACTTCGGAAGTGGGCTGACAGGGGTCAGGCAGCTGTGCTTATTCTGCCTGACCTGTCTGCCGCCTTCCATACTGTTAACCATGGGATCTTGCTGAGAAGACTGAGAGAGGTGGGGGTGACGGGTTGTGCTTTTTGGTGGTTCCAGTCCTTTCTACTGGGTAGACACCAAGCAGTGTCCCTCTCTCCTTTTCAATCTGCCTTCACCAATCTCTCGCATGGCGTGCCACAGGGCTCGGCAATCAGCCCTATCTTATTTAATATCTATATAAAACCCTTGATTGCGGTCATCAAAGAACATAATATTAAAATAAATCGTAAATTATGCTGATGACAAGCATCTGATTCTCTCCTTTGAGGGAGATCAGTCAACATCAGTGGAAGTGTTTCATAACTGCCTGTGTGACACGGCATGTTGGTTGAAGGAAAACTCGCTGCAATTTAATGCGTATAAGACCGAGGTGATTTACTGCTCAGCGGACAAGGTTCCTCCTGCTTGGCCCAGTAATTTCTGGCCTACTGACACCTCGGCCGTTGTTCGGCCAGTTAAAACGGTCCGTAACCTGGGCATTATGTTTGACAATAAACTCACTATGGAGGCCCAGGTTACAAAAACGGTGGCCTATTGTTTTGCTATTATTAGATCACTGCAGAAAATCTTTCCTTCTGCTTGACTCTCCGAAATTGCTACTAGGCCAATTGCAGAGGATTCAGTCTGCGGCAGCCAAGTTAGCCTTGGGGTGGCCCAGAAGGTCTTCTTCCTTCTCTGCCTTGGCAGAGCTGCACTGGCTCCCATTGAGGCAGAGAGTTCAGTTTAAATCCCTCTGTCTTGTATTTAAAGCCCTCCATGGGCTGGGACCTGTGCTCATGCGGAGAAAGTTTGAGTGGTATGCTCCACCAAGAAGTCTCTGTTCTTCTTCGGCAAGACTGGTTAAGATACCGAGGTTCAAGAAAAGTCAGGTCGGGTGGTAGATCCCTTGGTGTGGCTGCTGACAAACTTTAGAATGAACTCCTGTTGGAGCGAAAACAAGTCAGGTACCTCCTTCCTTTTAGAAGGAGATTAAAAACCTGGATGTTTCCTAAGACATACTTGGCTGTCTGCTTCGGGCACATTCTTATTCTGAACTTTGAGTTTGTCAAGCGCCAGGATGCCTGTCAAGTGATAGTGCACTCTATAAATTAAATAAATAAATTAAAAGCAGGGGAGTGTCAACCCTTGTGTATTATGCATCGCGAGAAAATTATTTAAAAGCAATCAAGACTGGCTGTCTTAGCAGAAACTAAACAGACTTTAAACGGTCCAGATTTCACTTAATCCTACTAGGCTGAAGTCGGCCAAATTGTGAGCAGTGGTGCACACCAACAGCCCTGTTCAGGTTCCTTAAGGCTTCTATAGGCACACAAGATTCAAGTTGGGTACCAGTCTGGCTTAAACAGTAGTCAGACTAGTATACTGCCCTTGCAAAGGTGAGACACAAATCGGATTCTGTCCTGATGGAACAATGCAGAATAAGAGCACCTTGAGTTACCCTACTGCCTTCACCACTTAATGCAAGGCCAAAACTTTTATTTACATCGCAGAGACGTTTGTGCGTTTTACTTTCCAAGAGAAGGCATTGTTCATTTTCGTTTGCAAGATGACTTTATTGAGTTTTTGTAACAACTAAAGTGCATCACACAAATTGGGTATGACCATGTTGCATATCTTATAAACAAGTCCTAGGCATACAGTAGTGACACCACTCTGCCAGGACTGGAAAAGAACAAAAGGGTATATAAACACCACCTACACCAGACAGCACCCCATCCCACGTAGAGCATAGGTATCCTGCAGAGACGAGGCAACAGTGCAACTTTCCCTTGCTGAAAAATATAACCCAAATCCTTCTGCCTTTCCCTATCGCCACTGTGTCCCTTCCCTACTGTACTATTGGAATCAACCAAAGAACTTATCGTAAAAACAAACATTACCATTTCAAAAAGTGGGGAGGGCCCACGTGGGTAAGCATCCAGATCCTGCTTTAGAATCAGAAACCAATAATCAAATACCACTCCTGATCTCCCAGTCTCTTACTCGAGTGTTCAAGAGAGTGCTCAAAGCCTTCACATTTGGTAATATTCTAAAACATGGGGCTATGATACAGTAATCCCGGAAAGAATGCCGTTTCCTCACCTGGCATTCCAAGAATCTTGGGCCCCCTAGGCCGTTCCCCAGCATGGGATCCTAGATAGCATCTTGGAGGTCCATCTGGTTGTTTGTTTTGTATACTCTACGTACACATCCTGATACTTTCAATATCTTACTTACCATCCCGTTCCCATGGGGAGCGATTGTTGCCTCCAATGTCACAAGAAACACACGTTAGCCATCACCATCCATGTTGCCAACCAGTGTTTCCTGTATTTGAAAAGAACAACAGTCCTGTACATTTCATGCAGTAGAGCAAGGTATGCAGACATTTAAATTCCAACATCCTCTGGCCTGGTCAAAATGGAACATGCCTCCTCCCGGTACCCAGACACCTGAAAGCAACCTCAGAGGACACATGCAATTTTGCCGCCAATTTCTCCACAGGGCCCACAGGTATCATGTGGAAGCAGTCCTGCCTTACATAGCTTAGCTGTCGACCGGTATCAAATGTGTTGCAGTTTAAAGTATGCAAATGTAATCAAGCTTCATGGAGTAGGTATGTCCAGTTTTGGATTACCAAATAGGCACTGTAGGCATGGCCTATAGCCCTCACGTCTTTTAAGGGCCCTGTGACAAAGAATCAAAATAATATTTATTTGCTCTTGAAAGAAAATTACAATCAAGCTTGTTGTAAGGTAAATTCTAAAGATGACCAGAGGTAGCCAGGAGGTATATTCCATGTAGAAGGTTTATTTGTAGATGTTACAGGTTTCATAAAGGTCTTAAGACGATCTTAAGAAGGTCCCACCAGGAGCTGCATGGTTGCTGTTCAGCCCACTCTCTTCAACTGTCATTCTCTCCACACAAGCAGGCACACTCACATTCCACTCTCTCTGTCATCAGGCATCATTCCACGCAGTCAACACATTCACTCTGGCTGAGCAGCTAAGGAGGAAATGCACTTGTAGGAATCAAGGTATAACACATCCCCTTCCCTTGGACACAATAAACCACAATAATTTGCAACATTGCAACAAGAACGTAAAAATTATGATACTTGCAACATTGTGCACAATTGATATTAGAGGAAGAATAAAAGTACAGTGAAAGGGAAGAACAAAATGAATAAGTAGTGGAAAGTGACTAAAATGAGGGGAGGATGAAACCGTGCAAGCAGCCACAAGATGGCACATCCCCTTCCCATGGAAATAAAATAATTACCAGCAATAAATAAAACGTTGCTTGTAAAACATTGCATGCAAAAACATTCTAGTATAGCATCATAAGAGTGAAGGAAGAAGAGAAATAGAAAATTTGATGTGAGTAAAAGGTGCAAGGCAGTGGGGTAATTCAAGGTTGAGAAAAAGAAACACCAAAAGGTATAACACCCAATGTTTTCTACACGCCACACAATAGAGGAAAAAGTGCAGGGCTGGGAGAGTAAAGGAAGATGAAAATATCCAGACAATCACTCTCTTCTGCACTCCTCAGTAACTCTATAGGCTAGATAACCCATTGCACAAAGGCACAATAGTATAGGGTAAATAACCCATCGCACAAAGGCACAAGAGTATAGGGTAAATAACCCATCGCACGAAGGTACAAAAGTACAAGGTAAATAACCCAATGCACAAAAGCACAAAGGCACAAAAATATAGGGTAAATAACCCATCAAACAAAGGCACAAAGGCACAAAAGTATAGGGTAGGTAACCCATCACACAAAGGCACAAAGTCACAAAGACCCAAGAAAATAGAGGTAAATATCCCATCACACAAAGGTACAAAGGCACAAAACTTTATTGTCCCCAATAAGAAAAGCGATATTTGCACAGTACCTGAAGCTCATTGCTCTGATCTGAGATATGTAAAGCACTGATGCAAGTGGAGGCCATGCTGGAGAAAGCTTTTAAATTGTTGAAGTTAACTGAAAACAAATTCATTTGCGCTGACGAAATAATGTGTGGTTGGCAAGAAGTGAAGAACGTAGTTAAGCTAATGAAGCAGGAAACCATGAAGATTCAGAACATCTGATCAAAGTCATCATGTCTCAGTAAAAAAAACTGTAAATAATGCAACAGTACTTACATTCTTCGCGATAACCAAATTAGCGAAGAGACCTTCAGTGATGGATTGCAAAGATTCTGTCATACCATCTTCACTGCAGGCATTTCCGACATCTTCCGCAGGCAGCGGTGTGAAGGGAAACCTCGGATATCCAGGATGGTGGCACGTAAGGAAAAACATTGTCGGGTGGCTCACAGCAGGTGCGTGCTCCTGCAGCTTCGTCCAACTTCACGCGACAGCAGATCAAGTAAGTTGAGCACACACTGAGCTCTTGGCTTTCAAATGTGACAGCTCGCGGCATTCAAATGTGGCAGCTCGCAGCACTTCTATTCATATAATGCACACAATAACGGCCAAATCATACGTGTTCAAGGTCCCGCTCTCACAGCCATTGTATCTAAAGCATGGCGCTCCGCGCAGCTCACCATAAAATCCAAAAGTACGCACAGTCACAATTTGTTGGATGTGTGCATAGGAAATATACACCACAACGACGTCAAACATCAAATCACTGCGGACACCCACCAATATGTTGGCAATGAGTTGGTGTGGCAGGCATCTGGGTTAGCACAGCGTGAGTCAGGTAATTCAAACACCGCGTAGAAAAAGGAAAACCGCTTATAAGAACACGGCAGGCTCTTGTTAGATTGCATCAATCTCACGGCTGTTACTGAAGTGTTGTGGCACGAGGCACGCATTCAAATCAAATACCAATAAGTGTAACGGCAGGCTTGAAATAATAATAATGAAGACAGCGATTTTTGCCAGTGTTCAATATTCATTGGTTGGGTAATCAAAGCAAGGTAAAAGAAATTGTTGTACAGTGCAGTTCTCGCCTCACCTAAAGCGCAGTTGGTAAAACATTCCCATAATTCCTGCTCTTCACCACTGTCAGTCAATGTCACGGAGTATCCATACATGTGGCTATGGGAGAACATATGCCACTTTTTAACTTATTTTGGTTAGTATTGTATTTCTTCTTATAAAGTATAAATCCACAATTACAAGGAATGTGAATCGCCCTGGGTAAGCTGTCCAGATGGCGGAGGACACTGGTGGGACTCTGGAGGGCGTTCTTTTTCTTGTTTTTTTTTTAAAGTTGCTTTACTTTGTTTTTTGTATAAATAAAGTTCTGTAAAATTGTAAGTTTCCTCACATTCATTAGTCTTGTGGCCAAAACACGCAGGGTTTCCTTCAGATTGTCGCCAAAATGTTGTAAGGTAAATTCCAAAGATGACTAGAGGTAGCCAGGAGGTATAATCCATGTACAAGGTTTATTTGTAGATGTTACAGGTTTCATAAAGGTCTTAAGAAGATCTTAAGAAGGTCCCACCAGGAGCTGCATGGTTGCTGCTCAGCCCACTCTCTTCAACTGTCATTCTCTCCACACAAGCAGGCACACTCACATTCCACTCTCTCTGTCATCAGGCATTCTAACATTCCACACAGTCATCACATTCACTCTGGCTGAGCAGCTAATGAGGAGATGCACTTGTAGGAATCAAGGTATAACAAAGCTTTCTTAAATTGTTTCAAAAAGGTAGGAGAAAATGAATCAACTGAAAGATACATAAACTTTAATAAAGACTCTATCGAGAAAATATTGTAGTAATGTAATGTGCCCATTAACAACTTAAAGAACTTAAACCAGAGACGGCAGATTCACATAACAGTTGAAAGCTCATTTTCTGGCAGCAATCAGTTTGTAAGAAAATTCTGTGCAAACTACATACGGGTAATGTACAGTAGTGATGGCCATCTCCATCTAGCGCCCGACGTGCACACAGCTTAGTTCATTGTTGTCCCACTAGACAGTGAAAAACCAAAGGTGGTGATGGACGGAGCGTTGACAATACAAACACTCACCCCCAGTCAACTGATCTGGGTTTAATCCTAGACTAGACAGTGCCAGTACCGCAATCATACAACGTATTCTTTTGCAAATATGTGCGGTCAATGTTCCTAAATGTTATGACAATATTAATAATTTATGTATCTCATGATATCGAACACTACTGGTCAACAAACATTTTTGAAGTTAAAACAACTAAACTCACTTGCCATTATGGCCACTAAATACGATGTCTTGCAAAAGGTATACTTCCAAGATATCCTGAAAAATTTCACCACAAACAAATTGTGGAAAGTGATTTTTTAAAGGTATGTTGGTTCTTTATAATTAAAACAAAAAATGTTTTGTTTAATAACATTAACAACTGTTAATGTTTAGTTTTGTATAATAAAATTAGTTTATTAAAATTGTTGGTTGGTAAAATTAAATGCATTTAAAGAGATAATTTGCAAGGAGGGCCATAACTTTCGACATTCTAGTGGCCTCCACAGGGTTTATTAAGACACTGGGTATATCCCACAAATGTCTACCAATGTAGCCGGGTAGCTTCAAGAGTGGGAAGAGAGTGGCAGCCATTCAGCATCAGCATACACATCCCTGACAGTGTCCCTGCATTGGTACTTGGCTTCTCATTATCTGTGCGTATACTTGAGAGGTCCAAATATAATGACCACCCTTTCAGTTTGTTTTTTAAAAAGTGCAGCATTTGGTTATGCTGCCACATTTGCATGTGATCTAGACCATATTCCAAGCACAGCTCCTCAAATGAGATTATAGTACCACCTGTTACAACTTTGTCTACCACCTGTACGCCCCAGTCATTTCTTTACAGGCCAATTAACGGTCTGCCCATCTATCTGGATACCCCTATTGGGCCAAAGAGGGGCTGACACATGCAGCCATGGGAAGATATCTAGTATTATGTGTGCTCTTTTCCATATTGTAACACATGTCGTACCATTAGGTTATCCAGTGAGCGATGTATATACTGTTGAGTATATAAAGTCCACTTGGGGGTCCCTTACAGTGGGGGACCAAAATACCACCTGGGAGAGATGATTAGATAGATTATATGATTCCATATGGAAGAAGTAGAGACCTCCTGATTCGATATTGGCATAGAATTTGGACACATAGAGACGGGGTTTTACTCTGACCTCTGATCCCCGAATCAATTTTCCTGAGCAGTGAGCAGAGAAGAGGGAGGGACAGCATTCCAGCTTATAATTGAAACAGGGTGCCATCGCCATTTCACTGCATGAACCGTTCCCCAGAGTGACAGCTGTAATGAAGTCCAATAGGCAAAGCCAAGTATTATCTTGTTTATCAGAAGTTTACCATTGTCCTCATCATATGTCGCAAGGAGTTTAATAACACCCTCTACCCCGATTTTTCATCTCTCCAGAGTCAAATTTCAGATGCATATCCTCAATGAAGACCCTTGTCCTAACCATAGACATGGTCAACCCTCACATTCTCCCAACTCCATCTTGTACCCCGAGAACCAAGAAAAGTCATTCAATAAGGTGACTAGTGCCAGCAGAGAGCAGTGCGGTCCGGGGTTCAATCACTGTCACCAAGATATTGTCTGCGTAAAGAATGGGGTTGTCTGGTCCAGCTGCCCCAAATTCTTTTTGAGGCAGGACATTTATAATGACCTTTTTGGGCATCGTGCCTAGCAAGCCTGCCTCATTGGCTTCCCGAAAGGCCTGATATAGTGAATGTGACACGTGGGTCTTGCAGGTTTTGTAAAACTCATTGTGTAAGCCATCTTCCCATGGGGACTTGCAATACAGTAGGTCAGAAATAGCTTTACATATTTCTTCTAAATTGATTTACCCCTTAAACAGGGCACTACACTCATCAGTCATATTCGGAAGATGGATAGAGTTGGGGAACCCATCCACCACCCGCATTGTGTCTTCACCTGAAGAGCTGTATATCATCTTGTAATAGGAGGCCAATGTTTCTGATTGTTCTCAGGGTGTGGACAAGCCTCCCAAAGGGGGGCGGTATTGCTGGTTTATTAAGTTGTACCTCCCTTTGCTGAAGTTAGAAGGATAACATGCATCCCACTCCCCCGCTCATAATGCTTCTATATGAGTTAACCAAGCTCTTTTTCCACTACCCTTGAGTAGAGCTTATTATATTTGAGCTTCTCTGCCTTTAGGCAGTGTCTGTTATGAAGCATGGAGTTCTCCTTAGATTACTTCTCCAGAGTATCTATTGAGTGTCCCAGGTGTTTACATTTCTCCACATATAGTTTCTAGCTGACTACTGAATCTCATAGTAAATAGAATGCGCCAGGCCTCTTTCTCAGCTGCCCATACCATCTGCTGTGCTGCAACTGACTGTTCATTTTCAACACACTAAGTTTCGACCTCAGTGCCTCTTTATCCTCTGGCAGACAGTATTTAGCTGCCTGCATCCTCCGTAGCCCTACAGAAGTAAGTCTATACCTAACTTAAAACTGAGTAATATGGGAGCGTGGTCCAACTTTCTTCCCAAAAGTATGTTAAAATGAAAGGATAAGGATAGCTTGTTGGGTTTTAAGAAGAAATAAATAATGAGAAGATATTGTGGACAGGGGATGAGTAGGCATAGTCCTTGTCAGAGGGGGCCCCAGTTGCCATTAAGTAATGGCGAAATGTGTGAATTCGCGGTACGCGAATTTGTGCAAAAGCGAATTTGCGGTCCACAAAATCCGCAAATTTGTGCAAATTTGCGGATTTTTTTATTTTTGCGTGTTAGCGAGGCGCTTTGCGTGTTCAGTGGGTTTTTTTCAGCATGCTGACCGCGAAGTTACCCATGCGGTCATACATGGGAATGGCCATCTTCTTTTCAGTGTTCGCGTTGCATATTCCCGTTTCCGGGCGCTAGTTTAATGCTCGCATTGGGCATTTCCTAAGTGCGGGGCGCAATTACGTGATCGCGTCCGTTTTTGCATGCTCGCGGGGAAAATATCGCGCGAACTTACACACGTTGTCGCAATGGGCGCGGCCATCTTGTTTTCCATTCACTGCTATGGTTCTGGGAATGCTTTTTCCATCCTCTTTTAATCTCTGCAATCCTTTGCTTTTTTGAACTTTTTTAAAATCTTTTTTAATCATTATCTATCACTTTATTTTTCTACATCTATATTTTGTTTTTTTCTACATTTTCTTACTTATTTACTACATTTTACTCTCTCTCTCTTTTCTTTTATTTTCATTTTACCTTTTTCCTATTCCTTTTTTTGTTTTCCAGAACCATGGCAAAGGGAGTCGGCCCTAGCAAGGGGAAGAGTCCCGCACACCGCAGCCGGCTCCCTTGCGAGCGCTTAAGGTCGGAGGATAGCACAGCCAGGGTGATCTTTAGTGCGGTGGAGGTGGCCTCACTTATCTTTTATGTGCAGCGCCACCTCCTGAAGACCATCGCAGCAGGCGGCAGGCCCGGTACAGGGTATGGCCTCCGGGAGCGTCACCAGCTCTGGGCTAAGGTGTAGGTTTAGGGAGTCAGGGGTCCGGCGCACCTACAAGCAGGTGACACACCGGTGGTCAGACATCCTTGACCGGGAGCAGGACCTGCTCGACCTGCTAGGCGTTGAGGTCACTGGGCTTGGTGAGTAGCTATTTAATAACTACTTTGTTTTCTTCTGCTCTGTGTTATATTGCTAATATATGTTTTTCCCGAAGAGCAAGAATGCTGCCGATTCGATTACATTGCAGCTAAATTAATGTTTAAATCGCTTCTGTGATTGCAGGTGCTCGCCTGCTCAGTGGCGTTGCTACTATGCTTACTTGTTTGCAACTTTGTGCTCATTTGGCCTGATTATGTATGAGTGTAGTACTTTACAGAACTGCGTAATGCTACAGAGACTAGAGACTCAAGTTTAGTCCTTCCTTTGTACTCCTGCTGCCACTACGAATAGATAGTGGTGGATTGATAGGTTTAGTATATTATGACTTGTTATTTAGTAGTAGGACATTTTTTAGTAGTCTGCAATCATGATGAGGGACTGTGTCTGTCACGTCGCGTGCTGCTGAGTGCTGGCAGTCGTAGTAGAACGTTTTTGTTGTTGGTTTAGTTAGTGATTTACATAACTTTCCAAGTAGACGGTCTGCGAATCCAGCAATAATGTACTATCCTCCTAGTTGACCAGATCAGATAGGTCAATACATGTAGTGCAATTGTTGGTAATTTGTTTCCCTGATATAATATTAGATTTTGGTCAAAGAAATCAAATATTTAAAAAAAACCATCATCCATGTTTGTGTTTATTTCATGATCATCAGCACCTCCCAGGGGCAAGAGGACAACAGACACGCAGGCAGAACAAGGTGGGCAGGATCAGTCCTCCGAGGTCCCTTCTGCTGGCCCCAGAAAGTTGTTCTGTTGTTAATTATACTTCCCTAACTTGTACAGCACCTATTCATTCTAAACTGTTTCCTAATTCTATTTTTTACAAAATAGTCTTTGATCTTCTTGTAGACTGTTTCTACATTCTTATCCTGCCTCTACTATCACTCTCCGTGCTACTACTATTTACTATTATTATGAGTCGATCTGTGTAGGTAGCTAAGCTTTCCCAGACGGAAAATGGTGTTAAACAAAAATCTGATCCAGCAATAGCTCTAGGCACTGAGTGCAGTCCTCTGTGTTGCCCTTGCTGTCTATTCCAATCTTCTTAATGTTAGTGCTTTGACAATTTCCAACAACAAAAGGTCAATGTCCACCAAGAATAAGCCAGTAGTTGGCTTTTTGACTTGATAGGAGCACATACCATACCGCTAGTGTTTCAGGGACTATTCTGCACATACAGAATTATGGACAAGAGAAATTGTTGATGATAGGTGCAGTTCGACTTTCCACATACCTCAGTCAGGACAGAAGTTGAACCCCCAATCCCCTGACCGACTATCTAGTGTGTCTGACCAATAATTATACGACCCAGAAGAACAGAAGAAGACTACCGAGACCCGACCTATCAGAGTCACGGAAGCATGCTTGCAAAATACAGTAGTGCAACTGCAAAGTTTGCAAACCCTTCCGCTTACTCACTCGTGAACAAAAACCACACAGTGTTTTTTAGTTTTAAAGTATTATTTTCAAATAAGAAATAAAAAAACAATTTCTTTATTATTCTTTATTTTTAGCGCAGTATTTCCAGCGAGCAGTGGTGATAGATGACGTTAAAGTTTAAACACCCTTCCCTAGAATATACTTTAAATTAACACATCTAATTATTATAATAACTGTGCGGTGATGAGGAGTAGGTGGTGAAAATTGAAAAGCTCTTGTTGGCAGAAGGGCAATGGAATCTTCTGTCTGTAATTAGAAATATGGTGCATGCTAAACAGCAAGCATTCATCAGTTGTGCCAAAAAGTGTAGCATGTTATGGCTAAGCATATAAAAAGTTAACACCCTCCCCAAAACCGTCACTTTTTTTCAGTCCCAATAATTAAAAATTGTTTATGTATTAACATTTTCTTCCATTACGAGACAAAATAGGGGGTGGTGTATGGCATCTAAAAATATGACATGTTTTTTCTAGGCATCACAACATCGGATACGGCACCTACAGCCACCAGTGCTGGGGCCAGCAGTGCGGAGGCGTTCACTCCAGGGGCTGATGCGGCGGCGCCACAAGTGCCACCAGGAGGAGCTGCTGTGGGGGATGGCTCAGCAGCGGTGGATGGTGGTAAGTTATTATACTCTTTACTTATTGACATTTTAGAGTAGGCTCGCAAAGGGGTGTATGATGTACTGTACAGTAGACAGTACACTAGTACACATACACTGTACTTTTAAGAACAGTTACTAATTTAGAACTACATTTTTGCGAATCACTGAGAAGACAGTCACCCTTGACTTAGCAATAGCATTAGCAGCGGTAGTTCTCGAGTAAGCAATGGCCCTCTCTATTTGACTTCAACTCAGCTGTGAAACCTTTATCGTGAAGCCAAGTCAGATCAGATGAACTTGAGGGATGTGATGAACTAAAAGGGAAAGAAGGGTGTAAGGAAGGACGAGTGAGTCGTAACACATATCACTGTAAAGAATGATACGTGTTTTTGAATGCATGCAGAGGTGGCTGATGGGAAGGAATCAGAAGCACAGCATATATTGTGTATGTATTGTATAGTTCACTTTATATCAAGTGAAGTCCCTTCCTCCGGCAATTATGGGTACCACACTCACTCCCTATGTTAATAATTTTCTTTCAGCTATGTCAATCATGGGTGGCCTATCACTGTTGTTTACTCAATCTATCAAAACAAAGCACCTAAAGTCATCCATCATATAAGCAAAGATCATGTGATCGGCTGGATATATGATCAGAAATGAATAATCTTCATTTTCCTTTTGAAGTAGTTAAGGCAGTGCGAAATATAAATTACATTGAGCAGTGACCCTTGATGTAACCGAGTATGGCCAGTGCCTCCCCTATAGAAAAGTAAGAGCTTCCCTATCCCCACCTGCATGTACTGCTTAAAGTAATGCGAGTCTGTGTCATCATGGCTTGTGTATGTTTTTCTTGGGTGCAAGCTGACTGAGCTGGCATTATGCCGTCTACCACAAGTTCACGTACAAGTAATTTTTTCCGCAAAACAAGAGAAAAAAAGAAGACTGCTGTACTCTCTGACTCTCTGACTATGTAGTGAGTCCATAGTGCTGCTAGTAGAATTCCTGAAACTCCCACTAATGTTACAGGCCTACAAAGACGGCAGAAAGATACATGCCAAAATGTTATACTGTGCCTGCAAGTTGCTAGTGTTACTGTGACACAACTTTCTGTTTAAATATTTTGTGTTAATGTAAAAGAGTATTGGTTACAGTATTTTTCTTTCTTTCTTCATATAGATGCTCCACAAAAACTCAGCCGGAAGGAGATGGCTGTCCGGGCCAGGGCCCGGAAGCTGGAGGCCATTTGTGCTGAATATCGGCGGCTGGTGGCTCAGGAGCAGGAGGAGGAGGTCTCAACAGCTGCATCCTCCTCCAGTGCCCCTGGGTCTACCAGCCAGCAGCCTCCAGTGGTACGGCGCTGTGGTCCAACAGCCTCCCGCCGCCGCACCTTCTCCGCCAGAGAGTGGACTACCTGGAGCGCGCGGTTGAGAAGCTGAAGCGCCAGCTCCAGGACCTCTGTAAAGAGATGCTGGACCACCTGTCCACAGGACACCGCCGGAAGTGACTGTCCCTTGCCCCTTTTTTAAAGACTGTTGGAGGGATGGGAATTGGGCGTTGGGGATTCAGAGGGAGTTTTTGAGGGACATTCCTATGGACATTGGTTGGGGTTAGGGTGGGGGGTGGGTTGGGTCTTTTGAATAGTTTATTTTTGTTAGGGGAAATATAATTATTTATTTTACATACTTCAACATAGTGTATGCGTTCATATTATTTCGTGGGGTGGTGGGCGGGGGTTACTGTACGTTTGGTTTCCTCAAACTTACCAGCATGAATTATCTAAAACGTCCAAAAATGTACAAAAGTGCCACTAACAGAGTTAGTGAATTCAATTGCCCTACTAGTACTTTACTAGTACTACTGTCAGTCTCTCCTCTCCTCTGAGTCTTAGCCCATTATTCTACCTCCCCAAAATGCTTATCTTACCTGTGATTCGTGTTTGAGAATAGAGCTAGGCACATCGCTGGCTGCATGGCAAATGGCGATTTCGGTTGGCCATGAAATCCATCCAGGACAGAAATTCCATTGTTGTGGTGGTAGTAGGAGTGGTACCACACTAGGAGTAGCAGCATATGAAAAAAAAAGGAAATGAGACAATGAGTGGCCTGAGAGGAGTATTAGAAGGAACAGTATATTTGTAGCCTAAGCAATGCTGAAGATAAGTATGGGAAAAAACATATTTGCATGGATGATTATGGATACTACAACACAGCAGCGTAACCTGTCTTCACGTGTAGGAGGATGCTGTTGACGATGCAGAATTACAATATACTAGGGTTCATCTAGCTGCCTTAAAATTGATTTGAGGAGGTTGCTTGCACCTTATCCTCCCCAGCAAGTGTGTGGAATTATTGTTTTCATTTAGTCACACCTCAATGAAAACCACACAGACCGGGGGAAGAGGGTTAGGGTTTGAAAATTGGCTGGGAATGGGGTTTTTTGGGAAAGTTTTGGGGAGAGAGGAAAAAAACTCAGCATGGACAAACAAAAAACGAAGAAAAACAAATCTTTGGATACGAAGATATCCATAAATCTTTTAAGGGACATAAAGGAAGTACACTACTGCATGCATGAAGTTGTTTGCTAAATGGATGGTTAGGTTACTGAAAAGTAGTACTTACTAACTATGAAGAAACACTTTGACAGTACAGGGCTGCAGTAATTACGCAATTTCACTTGCCTATCTGCCCTCAGAGAGAATAAACACTTATTAGTACATTAAATTAGGTTTAAAAATAGCAAAGAAACTTATCAAATAGCTGGAGGGAAGAATTTGAAGCAGAGAGCAAACAAACGCACAGAGTCACACTCATAGAAGTTCACAACAAAAACATTATTTAAAAGATAAGTAGAAGTGAAGAGGATACTGTAACTGTATGTTGCAGTTGTCCTGTTCAATTTGGGAAGTTGCATGCCTCCAGCCATTCCTCTTATTCGCGGTGCTCCTCCATTTCATCTGATGCTCCGTCGAGCAATCTTGGTGACCAGACAGACACACTGTTCACTTGCTGCCTGGTGGATGAGGAATTGCGGATCGCTTATGGTAAGCCTGAGTTACTTGTTTTTCCCATCGCACAGGGTAAAATCCAGCCTGTAAATGTTAATAGAAAAACAGGAAGTGATATTAAAACACCACGGAGAAAAAAATATAAGGTACGGTGTGTAGTGCAAAAATAACACTTTCAGTTTCAGAGGCGACAATATTACATAAAAGGATCTTTTCTAAAGTGCGTACTCTGAGTCTCCTTTTCAAGGATAGTAATTGCTTAGCACACAGCAGGCCAGGGCCATGCAGACGGTGAAGGCAGGCACCACTGAGTGAAGCAACCTGATGTAGCATACCTCTTTGACACAGACAGACAAAGCATATCTAATTGTATGCAGCAAGCCACATAGCCGCAATTTACATGAACTGCTGTCTGGAGTCTGGCATAACAACACTACACTGGCTCGACCACTCCATACCACGACTAGACATACATGTAGTTCTGCTGTTGTTAATGTTGTTGACTGGTTTACCTGTTTGCCACTCACGAAATGGCAATAGTTGTTCCGTAAACCGACAATGATGATCCATCCATCCCAGTGAGTGGCTGTAAAGAAAAAAGATATTATGTAAGTTTGATCATCAAGACTCATCATCATCATGGTATAGTGGCAAACTCAATGTTGTTCATGCAGTCGCAGTCTAGTAGTTTACACACACAGTGAGTCCAAGGGCATTTTGCATATTAAAAAATGCAACGTAGTGGCCCCTGCAGTAGAAGTACAATTTGAATTAAACAAGGTAAAAACAACAGAGTAGACTTGAGTTACATTTAGTGTGTAAAATATTAAATAATAACAGAAGACATATGATTCATTTCATACACAACAAACAAACAGCAATTGCTTTAATCAGAGCCAGACAGCCAGTGCTGTCCATTGCATGCCATCTCATTATTCATTATCTGTTCCACTTTTTGTCCGCATCTTGTTCTTAAAGTGAAGGCCCACAGGGCAGCCTCTCGTGTCAATTTCAGAAGTAACTATCAGCAATCAGCATATATTCAGTAATTCCAGTCCCACTTCTTTTGAGGGGACTCGTCTACGAAGCGACAGTTTCTTGATTCTGCGTAATCCAGCTATCTGCCTTAAGGGAAATGGATAGGGGGAGTCTGGAGGAGGAGGATAGAGGAGCATGACTGAGTTGTGAACTTGTGAACTTCAGGAATGCAGACAGCGGCACCTTCAATAAGGAAATAGGACGAAGACAGTGCTGCTGATGGATTTGTTGTGATTAGAGTTTTGTTGTGGTTAAAGTTGCAAAACAAAGAAAGACACAGGAATAAAAGTGAATAAGGACGAAAAAAAAAGGAAGTCAGTTTCAGGCCTAGGTGTCAGGGTAGTAGAGCTCGTCCTCAAACTCTGTGAATGAAGACGGGAGTAGTTCAGGTAAAAGAGAAGAACTTCCTTCACCTAAGTCGGTGTCCTCTTCTTCCTGCGTGGATTCACGTATTTTGTAATCTGGTGGTATGAAGTGCTGATTCATCTTGATCATTGTTAACCTCTCCACATTTTTGGGCGAGAGGCGGGTCCTTTTTGAAGTTACAATGGCATCAGCAGCACTGAAAACACGTTCAGAAAACACACTTGCGAGTGGGCAAGACTAATAATTTAGAGCCAGCTTGGTGATCACTGGCCATTGACCCATTTTCCCATACCAATACAGCAATGGGTTGCGATCAATGTAGACCTCTGTTGGGTCATCCAGATAGGCCTGCACCATCCACTCAAGGTCATCCAGGGGTGCTGGACTTTGCGTACCATCTGAGGCCTTTGCATCAACACTGGAACGAGCAAACCCTTGATGAGTTATCCAATCTGCTTCCGACAATATTATGGCTGGGCCTGGTGTAGGTGAGGATGATGATACGGTTGCTGGTGTCAGTAACAGCTGTGAGGAAAAGTGACTGACTTCGGCCACAGAAGTGGTCCTTGACGCCGGATGGCCTGCTGATTCAGTAGTACTTCTGCCGGTTCCTTAAATTTCCTGCCACTCTTTTTCGAACCGAGTGGCTGACAGAGCTAGCCAATGTTTGTACTTTGAAACATCTGCTTCAATAAAATGAATGAATGCTTTGCTGGCCAGTGCCTTTTTGTACCGTGGATACAGAATAGTGTCACAAATGTAATGTTGTTCTGTGTGTATTTTTTTAAGCCTTTCATTGTCAACTAGGCGGGTTAATAAGTTCTCCGCCAACAGATATGCGTCTTGCTTGCCAGTTTAATCTTTGAACGGTGAAGACACTGCCTTCAGTTGGTGCTCTAGCATGCGCAACAATGGGATAGCTTTGCCCAAAGTAAAGTCCTCCCTGCTGACTTCACACGTGAAGACCTCGAAAGGACGAAGCATGTCTGTCAGGCTTTTAACTAGATCCCATTCCTCCAACTCTAGCCATATGTCTTTCATAGAAGAACCAGTGCAAAGACATACTCATTGATTACCAAGCACTGCTCAGACAGACGCTCAAGCATGTAGAAGGTTGAGTTCCAACGTGTTACCACCTCCTGGATGAGTCCTCTGAAAGGCACTCTACGGTCATGTTGAAGTTTCCTCAGCTGCTTCCGGGCCTTAAAAGAATGGCTGGAATGTGTGCATATTCTTCGGCAGGTGGTCAGTAACTTGCTTACTGTGTTTTCTTTTTTCAAGAAATCTTGAACAACAATGTTAATACTGTGCGCCAAGCACGGCACTCTGAAATAGCCACCATCATTCATGCCCCTAACTATATTACTGCCATTATCCGTGGAAACATAACCAATCATGCGGTTTCTTGGATGCAGCCATTCAAAGACCTTACTGTTAAACTCCTCCAAAATGTTTACTGCAGTATGAGATTTCTCCATGGCAAACATGGCTACTGTTGCATGTTTCCGACTAGCTTGAAAAACTGTGTCACTGTCAACACCTGCATATAACTTGTCTCTAACCCCTAAAAAAGAGACCCAGTGTGCAGTGATGCACATGTAATCAAGGGCTTGGCAACTGGTCCATATGTCTGTTGTCAGGTGGATAGTGTGAACAGCACTCTTCTTCAAAGCTGCCCCAATCACCTCCAGCACATCTTGATGTAGTGCTGGAACTGCAACTCTGGCAAAATAGGAGCAGCTAGGAACCTTCCATTTAGTGCAGACTGTTGCCACAAATTCTAGAAAACCCACCCCATTAACGAAGGAAAAAGGGAGAAGGTCCAGCTCTAACATTTTAGCCAGCATTGCGGTATAAAGACATGCCGTTGGGTGGTTGCATTCAAATGGCGCCTCCGAACAAATCATGCTTTTAATGGTGGTCTGGACCATTTTCATATGTGATGAGGAGGATCCAGACCTCTTCAACCCAGTTAGGCTCATTGATGTACTTTTTCACATTGGTGTCTCTCCCAGACTCTTAGTGTGCCTCATAGATGTCGCTGGGATAGAGGGTGTGGGCGCTACCACTGCAGTGCTGCTACCAGGGGTACTGTGTGTACCAGAAACAAATTAACCGTGGGCGCAAAATCCGTTCCGTTCGCGGAATTTGCAGATTTTTGGCAATTTTGCGGTCCGCGAATCCCGCGAATTTGCCCATAAATCCGTAAATTCGCAAGCTGGTGGATTTTTTTGCTTGGTCGCGCTTGAAAAATACAATATCGCGCGTGCGACGTTGACTTACCATGATTCTGTGTTCGGCGAGTTTTTTTTCTCCCGGTTTGAATGTGCTGCGCCATTTTGGATCTTGCTGCGGGATCGCGCTAGAGTTTTTCAACCGCGATTACGTCATCGCGGCCTGCCATCTTGCACAGCGATAGGTTAACAACGCGAGTACGTCATAAGGGCCCGCGATCACGCATCGCAGGAGTAAACAATTGCGAACACGTAGATGTGGCGCTCAGCTGACTTCCGGCGGGAGATTTGAACAGCTCTAAAAATTGCAATTCTGCACAAGAAATCGACCGCAGGCAGCATAAACTTTCTGAAAATGATGATTTTGATCAGAATAACTCCTCAGATTGACATTTGGCTGCCCTTTTTTGTGCAAGGAGTCCATTTTTTGGGGGGGTGGGAGGAAGGAAGTGCCACAGAGTCTCCAACTTCCTGTTCCTGTCCAGAAGGCCTCCTCCCAGTGCTTTGTCTATGTCCTGGTCACTTTTGATTTGGATCTGGAGCTGGAAGGATTACTTTTTGTAGCTGCTGCTGGATATTTGTATTTGAGGACTTTTGGGACTTTGGCGTTTGGATCACTTTTAGATTTGAGATTTTACAAGTAAGTTGGTGTTGTTTGTTTAGGGCATTGCAGTTGCTGCAACAACAATTTTAAAACTTTTTCACAACTTAAAAAATATATATATTGCGGGTAGCCACAGTATCCAGTAGGCCCAGGGTTAGTCATGGGTGCATGATACAGCTGTTTCTGTGAGTTTTTGAACTTAAATCTCATTTATGTCATGGCATTTTAGCTCACTGTCATATGTGGATTTTTTTTTTTATTTTGGGGTGCCTGTAAATCCTCACTAGCCAGTACGCCCAGGGGTAGTGAGTGGTGCATGGACCAAGTCTTTCTGTGGGGTGTATTGAATTTAAGCATCATTGAGGGCATGGATGGCATTGGATTGTGGTGATTTTTGTGTGTTTTTCGACTTTGTGGGTGCTGTAGGAGCCTGACCATGTGGGTGGGGGCCATTTTGAGGCCTGGTCCAGGCAGGGCCTGGCCAAGTGGTGGAGGTCAAGAGGCCATTTTCAAGCCAGGCAGTAGGCTCAGGCCTGCACCCAGTTTGCCTTGCTTTCATCCATTATGCCCAGGGGTAGTGAGTGGTGCATGTACCAAGTATTTATGTGGGTTGTCTTGAATTTAAACATCATTGAGGGCATGGATGGCATTGGATTGTGGTGATTTTTGTGTGTATTTTGACTTTTTGGGTGCTGTTGGGGCATGGCCATGTGGGTGGGGGCGATTTTGAGGCCTGGTCAAGGCAGGGCCTGGCCATGTGGTGGGGGTCAAGGGGCCATTTTGAAGCCAGGCAGTGTGCTTTGTGCCATAGGCCTGCACCCAGTCTGCCCTGCTTTCATCCATTATGCCCAGGGGTAGTAAGTGGTGCATGGACCAAGTCTTTCTGTCGGGTATCTTGAATTTAAACATCATTGAGGGCATGGATGGCATTGGATTGTGGTGATTTCTGTGTGTTTTTAGACTTTTGGGGTGTTGTTGTGGCCTGGCCATGTGAGTGGGGGCCATTTTGAGGCCTGGTCCAGGCAGGGCCTGGCCATGTGGTGGGGGTCAAGGGGCCATTTTGAAGCCAGGCAGTGTGCTCAGGCCTGCACCTAGTTTGCATTGCTTTCATCCAATATGCCCAGGGGTACTCAGTGGTCCAGGGCCAAGTCTTTATGTGGGGTGTCCTGAATTTAAACATCATTGAGGGCATGGATGGCATTGGATTGTGGTTATTTGTGTGTGTTTTTCGACGTTTTGTGTGCTGTTGGGGCATGGCCATGTGGGTGGGGGCCCTTTTGAGGCCTGGTCCAGACTGGGCCTGGCCATGTGATGGGGGTCAATGGTCCATTTTGTTGCCAGGCAGTGTGCTTTGTGCCATAGGCCTGTACCCAGTCTGCCCTGCTTCCATCCATTATGCCCAGGGGTAGTGAGTGGTGCATGGACCAAGTCTTTCTGTGGGGTGTCTTGAATTTAAACATCATTGAGGGCATTGATGGCATTGGATTGTGGTTATTTTTGGGCTTATTTCGACTTTGTGGGTGCTGTTGGGGCCTGACCATGTGGGTGGGGGCCATTTTGAGGCCTGGTCCAGGCAGGGCCTGGCCATGTGGGTGGGGGTCAAGGGGCTATTTTGAAGCCAGGCAGTGTGCTCAGGCCTGCACCCAGTTTGCCTTGCTTTCATCCATCATGCCCAGTGGTAGTGCGTGGTGCATGGACCAAGTCTTTCTGTGGCGTGTCCTGAATTTAAACGTCATTAAGGGCATGGATGGCATTGGATTGTGGTGATTTTTGTGTTGTTTTTCGACTTTTTGGGGTGTTTAACTGATGTTCCTCTGGCTTCCTTTGCTTTTAGGTGCACAAGAGAACCACCAGTGCCAGGAAGAAGTCCTGCAACGGTGTGTGCAGCACAACATCACCTGACGTCACGTGTGGCCACAGACAAGACAACTCTGCAACTCGTGCAACTGCGGCCTAATGTTCTGACATCTGAAGAAGTTGGGCCTAAAGAAAGGTGGCCGTAGCGCCTCTATGAAAAAAGTTGGCAGTGCCACTGCCAGCAAGAAGGAGCAGAAGAAGCAAGTGGCACCACCTACCAAGGAGAAGGGTGTGCCCACAGACACCTTTTTGGGGGGAAAAAAACTACGCCTGCAGCAGCAGCGGTGTCCACAGGGGACCAAGCTGGGAGCAGCACCTCCGCTTCATTGGGCTCAGTGCCACCAAGCCGAGTTAGGTCCAAGCCCATGAGTGTTGCAGAGGCAGCCACTTTAATTGTTCAATCACCATCGACCAGTGATGTTGGCTCATCGCAAGAAAGTAGCATCCAATCAGCGCCGGGTGTAACTCAGCTGACGAGTGTTCAACAACCACAGCCGCAACGACAACCACAGGTGCAACTAGTACATGCGCAAGTACAATGGCAAGGTGAGGCGCAAGTACATGCGCAAGTAGAGGCGCAAGTAGAGGCGCAAGTAGAGGCGCAAGTAGAGGTGCAAGGAGAGGAGCATAGAGAGGCGCATGGAGAGGCGCATCGAGAGGTGCATCGAGAGGCGCAACTAGAGGCGCATGGAGCGGCACAACTGCCCACAATGCTTGTTCCTCCAGAAGTAGGGGCACATCAGGAAATCGAGATTGAAGTGGAGGTATCATCCGAGGAAGCCACTCCTCCTGATGGTGATCCATTGTCTTCCAGAACCCCACCAAGAAAAATGTCAAGGAGGGCTACTACAAGTTCTTCTTCAAGCCCCCTTCCTTCTGATGATCTTGATGTTGATTGGAACCCACCAATGCAGTCTTAGAGGGGAGCACGCCATGAGCCGACAAAGGTAGCTAAGCCTAAAAGGAAGGTTCCCACAAGGCTTCCACTTATGGGTGATGACGACGAACAAGAAGTGTTGTATTCTGCTGCTGATGAACAGTCTGATGATGACCCAGTCATCACAGTCGTCACTCCAGGCCCAGCGGGCATGCAGCAGACAGACATTTTTACCCTATCCCGAATTGCTGCTGAGCATGATGTGGGCGGCGTGGCACTGGTACCACCACCAATGCAGTTAACTAGTACACCAACACGACCTTCAGCTTCCATATTTTGAGCATGACATTGGAAACAAGCATTGGCCTTTTAACGGTGAGATCTGCTCTGCCAGTGCTTGTTGAAGCTGCCCTTGCATTGCTCAGCTAGCAATGGTCCTTGATTGCAAGGTGTGCTGGAGGTGATTGGCGCAGCTATTCAGAAGAGTGCTGTTCACACTATCCACCTGACAACAGACATGTAGACCAGTTGCCAAGCCCTTGATTACATGTGCATCACTGCACACTGGGTCTCTTTTGCAGGGGTTTAAGACAAGTTAAAAGCAGGTGTTGACACGGACACAGTTTTTCAAGCTACTCGGAAACATGCAACAGTAGCCATGTTTGCGCCATGTTTGCCATGGAGAAATCTCATACTGCACCTAACCTTTTGGAGGAGTTTGACAGGAAGGTCTATGAATGGATGCATCCAAGAAATCGCATGATTGGTTATGTTTCCAACGATAATGGCAGTAATATAGTTAAGGCCATGCAGCAAGGTGGCTATTTCAGAGTGCCGTGTTTGGCGCACAGTATTGACATTGTTGTGCAAGATTTCTTAAAAAAAGAAATCACAGTCAGCAAGTTACTGACCACCTGCCGAAGAATCTGCACACATTTCAGCCATTCTTTTAAGGCCCGGAAGAAGCTGAGGAGCATGCAACATGAACGAAGACTGCCAGTCAAAGGACTCATCCATGAGGTGGCAACACGTTGGAACTCAACCTTCTACATGCTTGAGCGTTTGTTTGATCAGTGGGGGGTAATCAATGAGTATGTTTTTGCACTGGGTTCTACTATGAAAGACATGAGGCTAGAGTTGGAGGAATGGAAGCTAGTTGCAAGCCTGACAGACATGCTTCGTCCTTTTGAGGTATTCACGCATGAAGTCAGCAGGGAGGACTGATCTTGGGGCAAAGCTATCCCATTGTTGCGCATGCTAGAGCACCAACTGAAGGCAGTGTCTTCAATGTTCCGAGATGATGCTGAAAAGCAAGACGCATATCAGTTGGCGGAGAGGTTATTAAGCCACCATTGAAAGGCTTAAAAAAATACATACAGAACAACATTACATTTGTGCCACTATTCTGGATCCACGGTACAAAAAGGCCTTGGCAAGCAAAGCATTCATTCCTTTTGATGAAGCAGATGTTTCAAAGTACAAACATTGGCTAGCTCTGTCAGCCATTCGGTTCGAAAAAGATCGGCAGAAATATGAAGGAGCCGGCAGAAGTACTACTGAATCAGAAGGCCATCCGGCGTCAAGTTCCACTTCTGAATCTGTGGCCGAAGGGAGTCACTTTCCCTCACAGCCGTTAACGACACCAGCAACCGTATCATCATCCTCACCTGCACCAGGCCCAGCCATAATATTGTCGGAATCGGATTGGCTAACTCATCAAGGGTTTGCTCGTTCTAGTGATGCAAAGGCCACAGAGGATACGCAAAGTGGAGCAACCCTGGAGAACCTTGAGTCGATGGTGCAGGCCTATCTGGATGACCCAACAGAGGTCTTTGTTAATCAGAACCCATTGCTGTATTGGTATGGGAAAAGGCCTCTATGGCGACAGATCATCAACCTGTCTCTAAATTATTTGTCTTGCCCACTCGCAAGCGTGTCTTCTGAAAGTGTTTTCAGTGCTGCTGGTGCCATTGTAACTTCAAAAAGGACCCGCCTCTCACCCAAAAATGTGGAGAGGTTAACACTGATCAAGATGAATCAGCACTTCATACCACCAGATTACAAAATACGTGAATGCACGCAGGAAGAAGAGGACACCGACTTAGGTGACGGAAGTTCTTCTCTGTTAGCTGACCTACTCAAGTGTCAATTCATAGAGTTTGAGGACGAGCTCTACTTCCCTGACACCGAGGCCTGAAAATTACTTCCTTTTTTTTCCGGTCCTTATTCACTTTTATTCCTGTGTGCCTTTTTTTGTCGTGCAACTTTTACCACAACAAAACTCTAATCACCTAATCACAACAAGTCCATCAGCAGCACTGTCTTCATCTTATTTCCTTATTGATTTGAAGGTGCCGCAGTCTGCATTCCTGAGGTTCACAAGTTCACAACTCAATCATGCTCCTCTAGCCTCCTCCTCCAGACTCCCCCTATCCATTTCCCTCAAGGCACATAGCTGGATTACGCAGAATAAAGAAACTTTGTCTTCGTAGACGAGTCCCCTCAAGTGGGACTGGAATTACTGACTACATACTTGCTGATTGCTGACAGTTACTTCTGAAATTGACAGGAGAGGCTGCCCTGTGGGCCCTCACTTTCAGACGAAGATGCGGACAAAAAGTGGAACAGGTAATGAATAATGAGAAGAAGATGGCATGCAGTGGATAACAATGGCTGTCTAGCTCTGATGAAAGCAATTGCTGTTTGTTGTGCATGAAATTAATCATATGTCTTCTGTTATTATTTAATCTTTTACACACTAAATGTAACTCAAGTCTACTCTGCTGTTTTTTACCTTGTTTAATTCAAATTGTACTTCAAATGCAGGGGCCACTACGTTGCATTTTCCAATATGCAAAATGTCCTTGGACTTACTGTTTGCCAATATACCATGATGATTGATTAAATAATATATCTTTTTTCTTTTCAGTCACTAACTGGGATGGATGGATCATCAGCGTCGGTTTACGGAAGAACTATGGCCAATTTGTGAGTGGCAAACAGGTAAACCAGTCCACAACAACTACTACAGCAGAAGTACATGTCTGTCTAGTCGTGGTATGGAGTGGTCGAGGCAGTGTAGTGTTGTTATGCCAGGCAGAGTCCAGACAGCAGTTCATGTAAAATTGGCTTGCTGCATACAATTAGATATGCTTTGTCTGTCTGTGAGAAAGAACCTAGGTATGCTACATCAGGTTGCTTCACTCAGAGGTGCCTGCCTTGACCATCTGCATGGCCGTGCCGCAAGCATGGGCCAAAAATCCGTTCCGCTCGCGAAATTTGCTGTTTTTCGGCGGCAAATTCAAAATCCTTGAATCTCGCAAAATTGCTGAAAATTCACAAATTCTTGAGTGTAACGGTTTTTTGACCCATGCTTGCGGCAGGGCCATGCAGACGGTCAAGGCAGGCACCACTGAGTGAAGCAACCTGATGTAGCATACCTAGGCTCTTTGACACAGACAGACAAAGCATATCCAGGGTTTAGGGTTCAGTGCGGTTTACTAGGGTATTTGAGTTTAATTTGGTAGGGTTCCCGCGGAGTCTAGGGATCAGGGCCCAAAGCAGGCTCGTTCATAATGATGTTGGCCAGGTTTTAGGGGGTTTGGGGTTTTTTGGTCCAGAATCGGCCGAATTTTGGCCTTTTTTTCGGTGTTTTGCGGGCGCGTGTGTTTGGGTGAAAACTAGTCGTACACCTTCCAGTTAATTATTTTTTTCTGCCTTGCTGAGATTCTTGGGAATCGCAGGAACAAGTGATCTGGTAAGTTTAAGTGGATCAAAGTAGTGAAAGTGCTGAAAACAGCAATTTTTTGTCAAGGCGCGATTTGCCATGTTTTGGGGGTAGCAGTATTGCATGTTTTTGGGGGGCTGTTTGGGGGTGTTCTAGATTTTTGGGGGTGGGTTGAGGGGTCTAGGAGCACTGCTGGGAACGTTGAGGGGTCCGGGAGCACTGCTAGGAAAGTCTAATTTTGATTGCAAGTGGTTTGAAGAAAATCCATGGTGGAAAAGGGGTGTTTGGGCCTAGTTGCAGAGAGCGTTTTGGCACGATTTAAACTTAGGCCTAGCAATATTGCATGTTTTTGGGTGGCTGCGTGGGGGTGTTCTACATTTTTGGGGGTGGGTTGAGGGGTCTGGGAGCACTGTTGGGAAGGTCTAATTTTGATTGCAAGTGGTTTGAAGAAAATCCATGGTGGAAAAGGGGGGTTTGGGCCTAGTTGCAGGGAGCGTTTTGGCTCGATTTTAACTTAGGCCTCTTTGGGGATAGCAGTATTGCATGTTTTTGGGAGGGTAATGTGGGGTGTTCTAGGTTTATGGGAGTGGGTTGAGGGGTATGGGAGCACTGCTGGGAAGGTCTCATTTTTTCTTCCAAACAACATTTTGGTTGTAGGTTGAGGGGAAAGGTGATTTGACCCTGTTTCTAAGGTGCATTTCGGCCCATAGGCTAACATTGCCGGTAATGCGTTATTGCAGATGTCACTGGAGTCAACTCCTCTGGCACTTTACGCAGCTGTACTGTAGGAAAAGCACTATACTTTTACCCAACGAGGTAGCACTTACTGGATTAGTCAGTAGAAAGTACTCCAGTAATAGTTATGCAAATCGCAAAAAAATCCAAGAGTTTGCGGGAAAATCCGCAAATTCATGTTTTTTTTGCGATTTCCCGCAAATTCCCGGACCGCAGATCCGCACAATTCGCCCATACTTACTAATTACTATCCTTGAAAAGGAGACTCAGAGTACAAACTTTCGAAATGATGCTTGTACTGTCACCTCTGAAACTGAAAGTGTTATTTTTGCACTACACAATGTAACTTATATTTTTTTCTCCGTGGTGTTTTAATATCACTTCCTGTTTTTCCATCAACAATTACAGGCAGGCTTTTACTCTGTGCGATTGGAAAAACGATTAACTCAGGCTTACCATTAGCGATCCGCAATTCCGCATCCGCCAGGCAGGCAGTGGACAGTGTGTCTGGTCACCAAGATTGATCGACGGAGCGTCAGATGGAATTGAGGAGTACCGCGAATAAGAGGAATGGCTGGATGCACACAACTTCCCAAATTCAACAGGACAACTACAACATACAGTTACAGTATCCTCTTCACTTCTCCTGATCTTTTAAATAATGTTATTGTTGTGAACTTCTATGAGTGTGACTCTGTGCATTTGTTTGCTCTCTGCTTCAAATTCATCCCTCCAGCCATTGTATATGTTTGTGTTTGCTATTTTTAAAACTAATTTAATGTACTAAGTGTTGTTTATTCTCTCTGAGGGCAGATAGGCAAGTGAAATTGCGTAATTACTGCAGCCCTGTACTGTCACATTGTTTCTTCATAGTCAGTAAGTTGTAGAAAGTGCTACTTAGTTTAAGTAACCTAACCATCCATTTAGCAATCAACTTCATGCATGCAGTAGTGCATGCACTTCCTTTATGTCCCTTAAAAGATTTATGGATATCTTCGTATCCAAAGATTTGTTTATCTTCATTTGTTGTTTGTCCATGGTGTGTTTTGTTTTCCTCTCTCCTCAAAACTTTCCCGAAAAAACCCATTCCCATCCAATTTTTAAACCCTAACCCTCTTCCCCCGGGCTGTGTGGTTTTCATTAAGATGTGACTAAATGACAACAATATTTCCACACACTTGCTGGGGAGGATAAGGTCAAAGCAACAGAAAATCAATTTCAAGGCTGGTGAAGGAATCCAACGATATATTCTTACTCAGCTTGACACAGACCCATGACTATTTGCAAATCAAATCTGATTTTCATGGGCGCCATCAACTGGATTGATCATCAAGAACATCCCCCTTCTACACGTGGCGAATGATTATGCTGCTGTGTCCTTCACCTTCAGTACTATTTCTTGTAGTAGCCAAAGCCAAACTCCACGCAACTAGTAGTTATACTTTGAATACTTTAGCATTTGTTAGGGTAAATTATGGCAATGTTCTTGAGTACTGTGCTATCTATCATACTGTTCTAATGCTCCGCTCAGGTCACTCAAGGTTTCAATTTCTTTTTTTTCATATGCTGCTACTGCCACTGTGTACCACCACTACTACCAACTCAACAATGCCATTTCATCCGCCCAGGATTGCCAACCTTAATGGCCATTTGCCATTCAGCCAGCCCTGTGCCTAGCCCTATTCTCAAACACGAATCACAGGTAAGATAAGCGTTTGAGGGGAAGAAGAATAATGGAGTAGGAGGAGAGAGGAGAGACTGACGGTAGTACTAGTAAAGTAGTAGGACAATTAAATTCACTAACTCTGTGAGTGGCACTTACTTTTGTAAACATTTGGGCGATAACTTAGACAATTTGAATCTAGCAGCCAGTTAAGTTTCAGGAAAACAAACGTACAGTTACCCCCCCCCCGCCTCTCCCGCAAAACAGTAAAAACACGTATGCTATGTTTAAGTTGAAAGTAAATAATTATTTTTATCCCTAACAAAAATAAACTATCCCGCAAGCCCCGACCCACCCCCCTCCTTAACCCCAAAGAATGTCGTGAAATAAAAAAGTCCCCAAAGTCCAACAAACCAAACTCCCAATTCCCACCTCCCAAAAGTCTTTAAAAAAGGGGCAAGGGACAGTCTCTCCTCCTTTACTGCCGATGGCGGAGTCCTTTGGCCAGGTGGTCCCGTTGCTCCCTGGGGAGGTTTTTGAGCAGGGTCTTGACTCTCTCCATGTCCTGCTCAAGGTTGGACACCCTGAGGGTTAGGCTGTGGATGCGTGCCTTGCACCTGCTGTGGGGGGCAGCTGATTTTTTGGCTGCTTGGCGGTGGCGGGTAGCTGCGGTACCACGGCTCTGTACCGCTGGAGGCTTGCGCTAACTGGCTGACCCAGGGTGCGTGGAGGAGGATGCAGCTGTCATGGTGGATGTTGTGGACTGAGACTGAGTGTCTTCCTCCTCCTGGGCCACCAGCCGCCGATATTCGGCGACAATCGCCCCTAGCTTCCTTTGCCGGGCCCGTCTAGCCAGCTCCTTCCGTGTTGGTTTGGAAGGAGCCTCTATATGAAGATAGAAAAACATACTGTAACCAAGATTAACAAAAAATAATTCAGCAGCAAGTTGTGTCACAGTAGCACTAGCAACTTGCAAGCACAGTACATAACATTTGTGGCCTGTATCTATCTAACCTCCCACTTCGTCGGCCTCTGCTCTAACATTAGTGGGAGTTTCAGGAATCAGTTCTACTAGCACTATATGGACTCACTACATTAGAATCAGACAACACACCAGTCTTCTTCTTCTTAATCTTCTCTCTTGTTTAGCGATATTGATACGTAAACTTCTGGAAGCCGGCATAATGCCAGCGCACTCAACTTGCACCGGAGAAAAACAGACGCAAGCCATGATGACACAGGCTTGCGTTACTGTACCACTCTAGTACATGCAGGTGGTGAAGCTCTTACCTTTCTATTACGGGTGGCACTGGCCATACTTTGTTACCAGGGCTACTGCTTAATTAATTTATCTTTCACCCTGCAGTGCCAATGACTACTAGAAAAGGAAAATGAACAAGATAAATAATATGATTATCTATCCCTTCACAGGATATTTGCTTAAATATGGGATGCTTTGTTTTTTATTGAGTGAACACTGATAGGCCACACATGAATGACAGAGTTGTAATACAATTATTAACAGAGGTAGTGAGTGGCCCCCGTAATGGCAGGATATATGTGGTGCTTGCAAACTACTGTTACTAGTCATGGTAGTGTTCTGAAAAATTACAACTTCTTTTCCTTGCCTTTGCTACACTGGAACGGACGTGCGGGTGCGGTTTTAAATGCTCTTCAAAGTAACTCTTACTTCATCCAGTGACCGTCTACTCTGTATACAAACACCTATGCTATCTATGAGTAAGATAGTACCATGATCCAGGCATCCATCCATTCAAAGTAAATGTCAATCATTCTTCTTAATATCTCAACTTGACAAACCTAAGTTTTTCTCTCGGAAAAACAACCTTTTTATTTTATTTTGAAACCGCCAGCCATGCATCTGTGCTTGACTTGCATTTGAATTTGAACCAAAGGATATATTGCGCACACATACAGTTTCTGTTTCACCTATCCATGCAGTCCTCTTCCCTTTCTCCTTCCACCCATCCTTGCTTCAGCCTTCAACCAGTCATGCATCATATTCCCAGCCACCTCGGGCAGCCTTCAAAAACATGTATCATTATTTGCCAGTCATTAATTTTAACTCGCTCGTCCTTCCTTATACCCTTCTTTCCCTTTTCGTTCATCCCATCCATCAAGTTCATCTCTGATCTGAATTGGCTTCTCGATAAAACTTTCACAGCTGAGTTTAAGTCAAATTTAGAGGAGGCCATTGGTTACTTAGCAACTCCCGCCGCTAATGCTATTGCTCATGCGAAGTCAAGGGTGAATGTCTTCTACCTGGTTGACAAAAACTTACTTCTAAATTTGTAAGTCTTCTTAACAGTAAAGTGTACTTGTACTGTACAACATATACACCCATGCGGACAGCACACTCTGTAGTCTGCAATCTCAATAAGTAAGGAATATAATAGCTTACCACTGCCTGCCACTACCGTGGCATCCCCCCAGCAGTTCCGGATGGCTGTTCCACTGCCTCCACCCCAGGAGTGCCCACTTCCGCGCTGGCCCCTGCAATGGTGGATGGCTGTGCCGATGTTCCGCCTAGAAAATACATTTCATATTCTTAGATGCCATATACACCACTCCCTATTTTGTCTAGGAATGAAAATATTTTACTAATACTACATAAACAAATGTAATAATTTGTGACTCTGTAGTCTCTAAACTACAAATATCCCTTTCTTCAGGGAAGGTTTTTTTTTATTTATGCTTAGCCGTAACATGTCTTGCTACACTTTTTGGCACAACTGATGAATGCTTGCTTTTTAACACGCACCATTTTTTTTCAAAACAGACAGAAGCTTCCCTTCTAAGAACAGGAGCAAGATCAGATCATCATCACTTGGAGTCAGCAACGATTCAGCCCCACAAAGAAGACTTAAAGTTCCAACCAGGTGAGGGCTCTCCCACAATTACTGTGTGAAATCAGCCACTTTTCAGTTTTGAATCCTTCACAGTTTATCTTATATGATGAAGTTGATTTTAATAAATATTTTTACTTTAAATAAAGCTTTAAAACTTACATGGACTCTGTGGTTTTTGGTCATGAGTGAGTGAGCGAAAGTGTTTGCAATTTGCAAGCATGACTCCGTGGCTCAGAGAGGTCGGGACTCTGACTCTGTAGTCTTATATCCTGGGTTGTATAATCATTGGGGATCAATCATCGCTGCATTCTGTAGCTAAATAATGACTCTGACACACTAGCTAGTCAGTAAGGAGATTGGGGGTTCCACTTCTGTTATGACTGAGGTATGTGGAAAGTCTAACTGCACCTATTATAATTTATAACCAATGCCCTATTTCTTGTCCATAGTTCTGTTTGTGCAGAATAGTCCCTGCAACAGTAGTAGTATGGATTGTCCTCCTATCCAATCAAAAAGTAAACTAGTATCTTATTCTTGATGGCCATTGACATTTTATTGTTGGGAATTGTCAAAGCATAAACATTTAGAAGACTTCAAAAGACATTAAGGACAACCCAGAGGACTGCACTCAGTGCATAGAGCTATTGCTGAATAGAGTAGGAGTTTTGTTTAACACCTTTTGCCAACTGTGCAAGCTTAGTTAGCTACACAAACAGACTAATAATAATCTAGTAGTACCACAGGGAGTCATACTAGAGGAAGGATAAGAATTTAGAAACAGTCTACAAGAAGATCAAAGACAATTTAGGAAAAAATAGAATGAGGAACGTTTGGAAAAAATACAGGTGCTGTGAAAGATAGGGAAGTATAATTATTAATATTAACAGGAAAACTTACTGGGGCCAGTAGAGGAGCCCTCGCCGGACTGATCCTGGCCTTCCTGCTGTTGCCCCTGCTCCGCCGGCGCCGCTACCTCCTCCTCTGTCCCCTTGCCCCTGGGGGAAGCTGATGTACAACATGAAAGAAAGACATAAACATGGATGATTGTTGTCAACCACATCAAACATGTAGAAAAAAACCAATAACAGACTATTTCGGGGAAATAGACAACAATTGCACTAAATTTATCGACCTATCTGATGTGGTCTACTAGGATATTGCTGGATTCGCGGACCGTCTACTTGGAAAGTTATGTTACTCATTAAACCAACTACAAAAAGGTTCTACTAGGACTGGCAGGCAGCACTCCGCAGCACGCGAAGTAACAGACAAAGTCTGTCATGATCACCACCACTATCTCTTCTTAGTGGCAGGAGTGCAAAGGAAGGACTGGACTTGAGTCTCTAATGTCTAGCATTACCCAGTTCTGTAAAGTGTACTGAAGCTTTTGAAACATAATTTACCTGCAATGTAATCAGCAGCATTCTTGCTCTTCGGAAAAAACAAACATTTGCAATATGATAACATAGAGCAGGAGAAAATAGAGTAGTGATTAAATAGCTGCTACTACTCACCAAGCCCAGGGTTCTCGATGCCTAGCAGGTCGAGCAGGTCGTGTTCCCGGTCCAGGACATCGGACCACCGGTGTGTCGCCTGGCTGTAGGTGCGCCGTACCCCAGACTCACGATACATGGCCCGGCACACCTTTCCCCACAGCTGGCGACGCTCCCGGAGCCCGTACCCGGCACCGAGCCTGCCGCGACGGTTTTGGAGAGGTGGTACTGAATGGAGAAAATCAGTGTGGCCACCTCCACCGCGCTGAAAATCTCCCGGGCAATTACTGCTTCCCCCCTTAATCGCCCCCATGGAAGCCGGGTACGGGGTGCGGGACCCTTCCCCTTGCTCTTCCGGTTCCCTTTGCCATGGTCATGGACAGCTGAATTTTTTTTTAAAAGAATAGGAAAAAAGTAAAGAAAAGAAAAGAGTTAAAAAAAGTAGCTTTACAGTAACCAAAAGTAGAAAAAAAACAAAATATAGATGTAAAAAAAGAGAGGGATAGATAATGAGTAAAACGATCAAAAACAAGTTCAAAGAAACAAAGGATTGCAAAGATTAGGGGAGGATTTAAAAAGCATGCCCAGAACCATAGCAATGAATGAAAAGCAAGATGGCCGCGCCCGTTGAGGACCGCGTGGGTAAGTTCGCCCAATATTTCCCCCGTGAGCATGCAAAAACACACGCGAACATGTAATCGCGCCCCGCGCACAACACAAGCTTGCAAATAGCGCCCGGAAATGGAAAAATGCAATGTAGACAAGATGGCAGCGCCTATGTACGACCGCATGGGTAACTTCGCGGTCGATGCGTTGCAAGTGGCCCGCGAACATGCAAAAAGCCCTGCGAACACGCAAAAAAAATATCCACAAATTCGCACGAATTCGCGGATTATGCGGAACGCGAATTCGGTTTCGCGTGAATTCGCGTACCGCGCATTCGCATATTTTGCCCATACTAAGAAAAAATGTCTGTCGCTTCTTCACCTCCCCCCTGCAGATCAGCCCCTCATCATCATCAGATGCAATATCAATGGATACATTTGGATTTGTTGTACTTTGGCTGCCCGGATCTTACTTAGGTGCGCCTCCCACTGGATAGTGTGGTGTTTTTGGAGATGACCTCTCTGGCCTCTGGTACCATAGTTGGTACCAAGCTTACCCCGACTAACTACAGTTTTACAAATCGAACAAATAAATAGGTTTTCCGCCTTTTTGCTAATACTAAAGAAGTCCCAAACTGGGGAGTTGAGATTTCTGGTGGTGATGGTGGAGGTGCTACTTTCAATGCCAGAAGAAGTGGAGGATGGGCTTGGTCGAATTTGGCTCTGTTGTGCACTTACAGTTACAGCACCACTACTTGAGGTAACGAAGGTCGAGCTGGATGGAGGTCCCTGCCGGCCCTTCTGAAGAGAAAATATGGCAGCTGTAGGTCCTGTTGGTGTAGTAGTTACCTGTGTTGGTGGTGGTACCAGTGCCACGCTGCCCACATCACGCTCAGCAGCAATTCAGGATTGGGTAAAAATGTCTGTCTGCTGCATGCCTGCTGGGGCTGGAGTGATGTCTGTGATGACTGGGTCGTCATCGTCAGACTGTTCATCAGCAGCACAATACAACACTTCTACTTCTTGTTCGTCGTCATCACCAATAAGTGAAAGCCTTGCGGGAACCTTCCTTTTAGGCTTAGCTACCTTTGTCGGCTCATGGCGTGCCTCCCTCTCAGACTGCATTGGTGAGTTCCAATCAACATCTAGATCATCAGAAGGAAGGGGGCTTGAAGAAGAACTTGTACTAGCCCTCCTTGACCTTTTTCTTTCTGGGGATCTGGAATACAATAGAACATCAGGAGGAGTGGCTTGCTCGGATGATACCTCCGATTGAATCTCGATTTCCTGATGTGCCCCTACTTCTGGAGGAACAAGCACTGTGGGCAGTTGTGCCTCTCCATGTGCCTCTCCATGCGCCTCTCCATGTGCCTCTACTTGCGCCTCTACTTGCGCCACTCCTTGCGCCACTCCTTGCGCCTCTACTTGCACCAATCCTTGCGCCAGCGCCACTCCTTGTGCCTCTCCTTGTGCCTCTCCTTGTTGCACCTGTGGTTGTCGTTGCGGCTGTGGTTGAACACTCGCCAGATGAGTTACACCCTGCGTTGATTGGATGCTACTTTCTTGTGATGAGTCAACGCCAATATCACTGGTCGATTGTGATTGAGCAATTAAAGTGGCTGCCTTTGCGGCACTCATGTCCTTGGGCCTAACATGGGCCTAACTTGGCGTGGTGGCACTGAGACCAATGAAGCTGAGGTGCTGCTCCCAGCTTGGTCCCCGGCGGATACCGCTGCTGCAGACGTAGGTTTTTTTTCCCCAAAAAAGTGTCTGTGGGCAAACCAGTTTCCTTGGTAAATGGAGCCACTTGCTTCTTCTGCTCCTTCTTACTGGCAGTGGCACTGGCAACTTTCTTGGTAGAGGAGCTAGAGCCACCTTTCTTTGGGCCCATCTTCTTCAGATGACAGAACAGCAGGCTGCAGTTGCACGAGTTGCAGAGTTGTCTGTGGCCACACATGATGTCACGTGACGTTGAGCTGCACACACCTCAGCAGGACTTCTTCCTGGCACTGATGATGAACGATGAGGATGATTTGTGGGTCTCTTTGTGCACCTAAAAGGAAAAAAGCCAGAGGAACATCAGTTAAATAAATGTTGCATATGTCGTGCTTCAATTAATATTTGCAACTAGGCATTTATTATTATTACAACTCACCCAAAAACGGAAAAACCAAAAATAAAATGTGCAATTATTTCTAATAAAAAATGGATGTTTACATTAATAGAAGAGAGACCACACAGAGAGAGTTGTTTCATGCACCACTGAGTACCCCTGGGCATAATGGATGAAAGGAGGCAGACTGGGTGCAGGTCTATGGCACAAAGCACACTGCCTGGCTTCAAAATGGCCCCTAGACCCCCACCCACATGGCCTGGCCCTGGACCAGGCCTCAAAAAAACACACAAAAATCAACACAATCCAATGCTGTCCATGCCTTAAATGATGTTTAAATTCAAGAGACCCCAAATAAAGCCTTGGTCCATGCACCAGCACTGACTACACCTGGGCATAATGGACGAAAGCAAGGCACTCTGGGTGCATGCCTATGGCACAAAGCACACTGCATGGCTTCAAAATGGCCCCTTGACCCCCACCCACATGGCCAGGCCCTGCTTGGACCAGGCCTCAGAATGGCCCTCACCCACATGGCCAGGCCCCAACAACACCCCAGAAAATAAAAAAACACACAAAAATCACCACAATCCAATGCCATCCATGCCCTAAATGATGTTTAAATTCAAGAGACCCCACAGAAAGCCTTGGTCCATGCACCAGCACTGACAACCCCTGGGCATAATGGATGAAAGCAAGGCAGACCGGGTGCAGGCCTACGGCACAAAGCACACTGCCTGGCTTCAAAATGGTCCCTAGACCCTCACACACATGGCCAGGCCCTGGACCAGGCCTCAAAATGGCCCCCACCCACATGGCCAGGCCCCGGACCAGTCCCCAAAAACACCCCAAAAATCAAAATACACACAAAAATCACCACAATCCAATGCCATCCATGCCCTAAATGATGTTTAAATTGAAGAGACTCCACAGAAAGCCTTGGTCCATGCACCACTGAGTACCCCTGGGCATAATGGATGAAAGCAAGGCAGACTGGGTGCAGGCCTATGGGACAAAGCACACTGCCTGGCTTCAAAATGGCCCCTAGACCCCCACCCACATGGCCAGGCCCTGACTGGACCAGGCCTCAAAATGGCCCCCACCCACATGGCCAGGCCCCAACAACACCCCAAAACATCGAAAAACACACAAAAATCACCACAATCCAATTCCATCCATGCTCTAAATGATGTTTATATTCAAGAGACCCCACCGAAAGCCTTGGTCCATGCACCAACACTGACTACCCCTGGGCATAATGGATGAAAGCAAGGTAGATTGGGTGCAGGCCTATGGCACAAAGCACACTGCCTGGCTTCAAAATGGCCCCTAGACCCCCACCCACATGGCCAGGCCCCGGACCAGGCCCCAAAAATACCCAATAAATCGAAATACACACAAAAATCATCACAATCCAATGCCATCCATGCCCTAAATGATGTTTAAATTCAAGACACCCCACAGAAAGCCTTGATCCATGCACCACTGACTACCCCTGGGCATAATGGATGAAAGCAAGGCAGACTGGGTGCAGGCCTATGGCACAAAGCACACTGCGCTTCAAAATGGCGCCTAGACCCCCACACACATGGCCAAGCCCTGCCTGGACCAGGCCTCAAAATGGCCCCCACCCACATGGCCAGGCTCCAACAACACCCCAAAAAATTGAAAAACACTTGGTTCATGCACCACTGACTACCCCTGGGCCTACTGGCTAGTGTGGCTTTACACCCACCCCAAAATTAAAAAAAATCCACATATAACAGTGAGCTATTCAATTCCATGACATAAATGATATTTAAGTTCAACAAAACTCACAGAAACAGTTGTATCATTCACTCATGACTAACCCTGGACCACTGGATACTGTGCCTACCTACAATATATTTTTTTTTAAGTTGTGAAAAAGTTTAAAAATTGTAGTTGCAGCAACAGCAATGCCCCAAACAAACAACACCAACTTACTTGTAAAATCTCAAATCCAAAAGTGATCCAAACAAAAAGTCCTCAAATACAAATATCCTGCAGCAGCCACAAAAAGTAATCCTTCCAGATCCAAATGAAAAGTGACCAGGACATGGACAAAGCACTGGGAGGAGCCTGCTGGAGAGGAACAGGAAGTTGGAGACTCTGGGACACTTCCTTCCTCCCACCCCCCCCAAAAATGGACTCCTTGCACAAAAAAGTGCAGTCAAATGTCAATCTGAGGAGTTATTCTCATCTAAATCATCATTTTCAGAAGGTTTATGCTGCCTTCGGTAGATTTCTTTTGCAGAATTGCAATTTTTGCAAGTTCGGGAAAATGAGCTGTTCAAAATTCCTGCCGGAAGTCAGCTGCACGTCGCATCTACGTGTTCGCAATTGTTTACTCGCAACGCGGGGCCCTAATGACGTAGTCGCGTTCTCAAACTATCGCAGTGCAAGATGGTGGGCCGCTATGACATACTCGCGGTCAAAAAGTCTCGCGCGATCACGCAGCCAGATCCAAAATGGCGCAGCGCACGCAAACCGGAAGGAAAAACAACTCGGCGAACTCAGAATCACGGTAAGTCAACGCAGCACTCGCGAGATTGTCTTTTTGAAGCACGACCAAGCAAAAAATCCGCCAGTTTGCGAATTGCAAATTTTTGGGCAAATTTGCACGATTCGTGTACTGCGAAATTGCCAAAAATTTGCAAATTCCACAAGAGTAACAGATTTTCATCCCATACTTAGTTGCCATATATCAACCAGTCCAGGATCTCCCATTAAATCCAGTAAGTGTGCTCTGTCTGCCACATTGCATCTGTCAGGGGGCTGGTACAGTCAATGATCGGGCCTAGGGTTAAATTCCAGTTACTCCCATAATCGAGTATTCAGTATAGAGTTTATTATGTTGCCGAAGGAAGCTGGTCTTACCCTCATTAGGTGGATGGTTAGTACATACAACCTAGTGTGCCCCGATAGTCAGCTTCCTAAAGGCTATCTGCCTTCTGGATCCGTCAATGTGTGTTTAAAATGGCGTGGCAGTAAATTGCGAATCAGAATGGGCAAACCACATTTCCTGGATGAGTTTGAGGGCAAGGATGAGCTGTGTGTGTCCGTCAGTGTGTCAGTCAATCCGTCGTTAACCCACCCCACCTCCCAACCCAGTTTCTTTTTAGTTTGGCAGTTTCAGTGGTAAATGTAGTTCTTGGCAAAGGGGGCATTATCTGCCTGATGATGGATGAGATAGTTCAGTATGTTTTTCCGTTTGCTGTCATTGGTAAGGCTGGTCTAATTAATGGAAAGAATACACACCAGGACGTCTTGTGGTTTAGTGTGGGAGATAATGCTGGAAGTCCAAAAAAAGGGTCTATGGTCAAATTGACAATAGGTAACATCCTACAGTGTGTGTATGGTGTGGCGGTTTGGGATATGAAAAGGGGCTGGAGGAAGAAGCAAGACTTCATTTGCAGGTAGGTGTAAATTGTACTGTGTCAAGCCAGGTCACAAGGAATTCTCACATGTGTTTATATAATCTTTTGTGCTTTAGAGACATCCCAAACCCCTGGCTTACCTCCTTCATAACAAGTAACACTATATGTAGTAAACAAAGTAAGCTCCTCTCACTGCAAACTGGGGTGCCCCTCCAATGAGCCTGCTACCTAAATCATTCATTAGGGCAGGGTCAACCATTGATCATAGTACAGTTTTATGAATCCAGACAAGGAGTAGCTCTAGAATATATGGGTAGGTACCTATATGCTGTGGGGTCATCCCAGTTCCCGGTTTTCCTCTATCGTTCCACCCACATTGGTGCCAGATAGAGTCGATCAATAGGCATATGTTAGAAATTGAGTTTCTGGATGTCAGAGGTATGCACCCTGTCCAAGCAGGAACCACAGTTTTAGTCAGGGTAAGTCAGATGCAGAGGATAAATTAATCTGTGCTCGCCCTCTGGTAGCTTGGCAAGGAGCAGGCAGGCTTAACTTAAGAGGCAATGTGTAAAGTATTTGTGCAACACTTCAAACAGTAACACAGAGAAAACACGACAAACAGACTACACACCAGTTTATAACAATAGCTTTTATTTGTGTGAACAAAACAAGACCAAAACAACAAAACTCTAAAAATTATAACCGGAGTTATACATTTTTAAAGAATACATTAAAATGTAGTGCTTTAAAGCTTAAAGTGCCAACCAGGGACATCTGGTTGTGCTTGACTGGGGTGAATCCAGAAGTTCAGGTTGCCTGCAATGGTCAGATATAAGCACCAGGCTTGCCCAACTGAAAAAGTATCTTGGTTCTTGGATGTGTCGAGGTCGGAGCCGTGATGCGGGACGCAAAAGGTGATGTGTCAAGGTCAAACCACTGAATTGAAGGCGATGCATCATCATGGATCGTGGTCAAGCCGTAGGATGTTGGCGATGCATCAGAACTGCAGACAATGAGCAACGAAGTTGTGAATACAAAATGTATGGTCTGTGCAGCGGCAGCGATACTTTGCACAGAGGGAGATTAACTGCTTTCAATCATTGCACTATCGTTGATGTGTGAATTCTGGTGATTGCAGCACTTTATATAGGGGGCACGCCAGCATGCCTATGGAATCACTCTTGGCTCAAGTGAGATGGGTCCAGTCATTCTATTGGCTAATCTTTGGTGAAAGTCTTAGGTCTATCATTTATTTTCTAAGTGTGGGCGGTGAACTCCTCTCCGCTCGATGACTTTGCGGAGATTTCCGCACTTTGTGTTACACAGAGCCCGCGAAGTTCTGAAAAACTCCTCTCTGCAAAGCGGAGGGTTTTTTCCTTGCTCGCATTTGTCAAGGTCAAGTTGGCGAGTGCGAGCATGGAAAGTCAATCTCATTGCAGGCAGTCAGATTTCTCATTGTGAGTGGTCGCGTATGCTCACGACCGCTCTTGTTGAGACACTGTCTGTTCGAGTTGAGAAAGCTACCGCTTGACTAAAAAACTACTTGAATGGCAGAAAGGAAGCAGCAGCTTGCACTGTGCATGGTGCTGTTTGTGATGAATGAACAGTGTAGACAAGCACCTGGCACTGAAAATCACTGTGAACAGAGCTCCGCTTAGCGCAGCAGAGTTTTTTTTGCACTTCGCTGGGTTCCACCCAGATGGCATTTAAGGTCTCTTTTTTCTCTTTTTTCTCTCTTTATTTACCATTCTGTGCTTGTGGCAATGGTTATTTCTTGACTTTCAATTTTTTCTTGTTCTTAAAAAAGATTTTTGGAGTACAACAGTGCCTTTCATTTGTCTTTGTGAAAACAAAATAACCAACAGTTCATATATTATACACTGTGATGACTTTTCATTTAATTAATGTGGCACAGTGTCTAAAGTATGTATTTTTCAAACGTACAGACTTGAAAAAGTCATCAAAACAACAAAACACGTCAGCTGTTTTCAGTTCTTTGGATCACAACCATTTTTGGGCACTTAAGAAATAAAAACGACTGTGAAGCATGGACCTATATGATGTCATCTTATATTAGACTCTTATTCCATATACTATCATCTAACGTCTTTCAGAATAATCCCATTGGTCCAGTCGGATTGATGGCCGAAAGTCCCTCAGTTATGTGGTGCTCTGGAAACCTCATTACACTCAGAAGTGTTGTTCACTTCCACCTCTCTGGGTCAATGCAGCCTGGCAAAAGAGGAACAGTTTGGTTGCCATCAGATGCCACTGGAGGGGGCCCCTCAACCTTTAGCTGTGGGTCTGTAACAGGTATCTAATCAAGTATGCTGGTATCTCACCTGGTCAGACCAGTTGGGGGGTACAGAGTACAGCCACCATGCTGCATACTCCAGGATTAAGTCAGTACCCCTATCTGTAGCTATATGGTAGTTTGTTTGTTAGAGGAGCATTCTCACAAGCTCCGTGTGGACCCATTAAGTCTTCTCCACAGCATGTGGAGAGCAGAGCACTGTGTTCAAGCCTAGGCTGCAATGTGGGCTCGATATGGCTGTCAGGAGGCAAAACACACTGGGTTGGAGGAGATCCGCTTAGGAGGCTCATCAGAAGACATGGCTTGGCAGTTTGTGCTGGACTGTTCACATGAGGCATCGGGCCAATACTGATTTGCATATAGCTCTGTCTGAACTGGGGTGGTGAAGTGTGCTATAGAATGTTGATGGATTCAACCCAGATCTGTGACTGAGTGTCTGAAAAGTTTCAGCGCTCTGTCCATCCTCTCCTTGTGTTTGTATAGAAAGGGATGAGTCTGATAATTATGGAGCTGGGTCTAACAGTGTCATGAGTGTAGCTGACAAGCTGGTTTCTAATGTAAATAATGACAGTTGTAAAGGAAACTGGAATTCTGGATGACAACTGTTGGGGTGTCATTCAACATTTATGTGGATTTTGGGTCCCTTTACACCCTAGTTAATGAAGTAGTTTGGAAGAAAAAGTTTGTGAACAAGGTTGGGAACATTTCAATTGAGCCATATATATATACCCTAAAGGGTGTAGTGGGGAATACATTGATATGCTTGGGTTCAAATGGCCTACATAAAAATTAAGAAATGGGCATACAGGAGGACATTGTACATAGCTAAAAGAGGGCATTACTTTCTTTGGTAGTTCAATCAGAAGAATCTGCACATTGTTTTAGATCTCAATAGCAAAAATAATGTTTCATTTGTTGGTCAGGGAATAAAGACTGCGACTCTATGTTGAGGAAATTTCCTAATGTTTTCAATAAAATGTTAGCTAATTTAATGGTATTTGAATGTAAAAATCTGTTAAACAATGATGTTTTCCAAAAAGTACACACAGTAAGGTATATTCCAATGGCAGTGGGGTAGAAGTGTCTAAGGAGCTCGAAAAAGAGGCCACTTCAAGCATTATTGAGGTGATAGAATCATCCACAAGGGTTTTTTTAATTAGTCATAGCAGGACAGAGTAATGGTAAACTAAGATTGTGTGTTGATTTACATCATTGGAATATCAACATTACAGTGAATAGGTTTCCTTTACCTAAAATTAGCAACATGGTGGCAAATCTATAGACGGCTAAATGGTTTTCAACTGTTGATTTGTCATCCACTTATTATCAGATCTACCTGACACCTGATTCCATGAAAGTCACAGTTTTTCTAACACCTGATGGATGTTTTCAATTTAAAGGAAAGCCATTCTGATTGGCATCACCAGCTACTGTCTTTCAGAGGCTGATGGTTAATATATTTTGTATTGAACAGGGCACACTATTGTTCAGAAAAGCATGATTTCAAGTTGTAAAAAGTTGTATGTGCTCCACTTTCATTGGAGATTGGTTTGATTTTGAGGGGGGATAGAGTTGTTCTTCCATGTATGCGATGTCATCATATAGTTATGTCACGAAGGGCATTTCAACATTGTTCAAACTAAATCTGTGGTCAAGAAACGGTTTTGGTTGTCAGGTGTTGATATTGCAGTTGCGAGCTGTCAAGGAATGTGTGAACTGCTCTCTGGCAGATACATTTGTTTGTACAATTACATTTGTTTGTACAATAGGACCAAAAATAGGTGAGAAGCACAGGTCCAAATAACAATGGGAAGCAGTTGCTGTTGACATCATGAGGCCTTTTAATACACCTTAAAGATATGTAATAGTTCTCGAACCAAAAGGAATGATGGTGGATTCGCAAAAGAGTAGTGTGATGTATCTAGGCTAATCATTAAGGAGAATGGCGTCAGGCGGAAACCACCATTAGTGAATGCCAATAAGGAAATAACTACACAGAAGAATGAGGATGATGTTCAGTCATTCTTAGGGCTTGCTGAGTACTGTGCAAAATTTATTTTGAGATTAGCTGAGAAATGCTACGGACAGCTTTTGAAAAATAAGTATAATTTTGAATGGTAAACACAGTGTGAGAAAGACTTTTGCATCATAAAACAATCGCTCAGTAAAGGTATAGCCCTACAGAGTTTTGATCCTAATTCAGACAGTATCTTGACAACAGATGCCAGTAATAAATGGTTAAGGGGAGTACTAACACAACTTGATGGTAAGTAAAGAAAGTGTAATTCTCTTTGCTTCCAGTTCTTTGTTTCCCAATAAAAACAGTACCCCACTAAATAAAGTTCTTGATCACTTCAGAGCATTTGTGTGGGGTAAATCTGTCATAATTAATCGCAACCAATGACCACTTGTGAAACTGTTGACCACAAAGGGTACTGTAAATGCCTCTGAAACAATTGCTAGGCTGTCTATGTGACTGCAGGACAATTTATTCAAGGTTGTGTATGCACCTGATAAGAACAAAGTGATGGCAGACATTTTATCATGGATGCCATCACAGTTGGAAGAATGTGAAAATGAAATGTGGAATGGGGTGCAAATAGCATATGAGCATGTTTATGACATACTGGTAGTGGGAAAGGATAATGGGAACAATAGTACAAAAAAGATGAGAGTTTGCAACAGATGTGTAAATTTATCAGTGAAAAATGGCTTAAAAGTGAGGTCAGAACTTTTATTAGAGCTTGCTTTGATTTTAAGGGGTGATAGAGTTGTTCCTCCATGTATGTGATGTCATCATATAATTATGTCAGGAAGGGCATTTCAACATTGTTCAAACTAAATTGGTGGTCAAGAAACTGTTTTGATTGTCAGGTGGTGATCTTGCAGTTGCAATATGTCAGGGAATGCATGAAGTGCTCTAGGGCAGATACATTTGTTCATACAATAGGACCAAAAATAGGTGAGAATCACAGGCCACTAATAACAATGGGAAACAGTTGCTGTTGACATCATGAGGCCTGTAAGTAAACCTTAAAGATATGTTATTGATCTTATGAATATGCTTTCTAGAAGGCCTGTTGTAAAGATGATTGAGAGAGTTGACATAGATTCGATCATATGTTTTATAGAATAAGGGCCTGATTACGAGTACGGCGGTCCCAAGGCCACTGTACTTGTGGTGGCGGTCCGAATGTTGCCTCCTTCACAGTCTGACCACCCAACTACAAGGTTGGCAGCCCGACACAAGACGGCTGCCACTGCGGGGATTCTGGATCCCAGTGGGGCGGCAACAGGGAAGCTGTGATCAATGGCAACAGTATTGATTCAGGCACTGCTGTGGTGATCATGACTTGCCATTCAGTCTATCTTTTCTTGGTGGGGACCCTGCCATGAAAAGATCATAGGAAAGGACCCATACAGGGCCCCAGGGTGATGCAATCCCAAAGTAACAGTAGTTCTGACTATAAGTAGCTGCACAGATGCTAATATTGTTAAGAGGTAATATTGGGCAGTTACCTCTTTACTAATGGGGAGTTGTGCATGGAGGCACATGCTGTGCCTCCTCCACTTGCACTGTCATCCGTGCACTGTGTGAAATGCACGACATGGTGCATGGTACACAGTGCCCCAACGTGCAATTGATGCTGCCACAGCGGTGGCATGTGCTTCAGGCTCTTCCTATGAGCCGAAGCTTGACCTGTTGTGGCACTGCTGACACAACACCGTCAGTCCAGCGGTGTTCTTATAATACAGCGATCGGAAAGGCATAGGCTTATCCCGACTTCCGTAACACGGTCCGGTGATCCTACCACCAATATCGTAATTACGTCTCTGAAGGCATATCTTCTACAATTTTAAGTGGCAATGATGTACGGTTCATGTCTAATGCATCTAAAACATAGAACGACATCCTTGTATAATCCACGCAATAAGTTTATGGTTGAGAAAGTGGTGTAACGAAACTTGACGGGGGTCCCCCTGTAAAGTCCAAGGAGGGCCCCCATACTCTAGACCCATCTAGAGCTCCCAGGTCAGGGGCATGCCACCCGTTCACAGTGAAGGAGGGGGCCCCTTGGAGCTTGGTGGCCCATCCACACTGTGGGGGCTACAGGGTCTATTTTTACATCACTGGGATGAGAGATTCTAGGATTTGATTAAATGTATCATTCAATCTGCTGTTGCTAATAACTTGGATTTTATTGTTCAGTTTTATTGTTCAGTTGGAGAGGGATTTTTGTGGTTACTGAGCAATGAATAATGAAGCCAAATGTGTTTCACCACTTCTGATTCTGAGAGGAAGGAATCCAAGGACTAAGTGAAATATTTGTTGGTTGTTTAGTCCTAGTGTAGAGCAGTGGTCTTTTGAGTCGGTAAGAGAGTCTACAGTTTGGACTCATCAGAAAAGTGCAGTTTATTATGGCCACAAAAACAGTACATTGGGGCTCATTAGGATGGCGGACGGACTTGCGTCCGTATGCCACCCTAGAGGAGGAGGGACCGTCCGCAGGGGCCACGGCGGTCCCTCCAGTGCAATTAGAATGTTACCGCCAGCATGGCGGTCACATCCTCAATATTTAACATTGCGACGGGTGCTGCTTGAAGCAGCACCCGCCGCTAGGTTAAATATGCATGCTTAGCATTTGCATGCACAAAGCGGCAGGCGCCACGCAGTGCCTGCTGCTTCGTGCACGCAAATGCAGGGGGGTACCATAGATACCCCCCATGGGCACCCCCACCCCCCATCTCCCTGGGGGCCCGCAACGGGCCCCCAAAGAAATCACTGTATGCCTTTCTACGGCGGAGATTCCGCCGTGGAAAGGCATCTGTTTTCTGCCATCCTAATATGGCTGGCGGTGTCTGATAGACACCGCCAGCCATGTTAGAGCGTTTCCGCCGCGGTCGGAAGGTGACCGCGGCGGAAAAGCTGCGGACCGAATTTGAGACCCACCGCCATCCTAATTTGGCAGTGGGTCTTTTGTGCCTCCCCGGCGGTTTTCCCGCATCCTCCGGGCCGGCGGTGGCTTCCGCCGGCCCGGAGGATGTGGGAAAACCGCGATCCTAATGTGCCCCTAAGTTGGTGAATGTTAAGGTGGGATATTGGGTTTGCATAAAGATGCCTGGCATGGTCACTAAAGGTGAAAGAAATTCCTCAGACGCTGAGGATGTTGTGGAGGAAAGCACCTTAGTAATGGAAAAGGTGGGACCTGAAATGTGTGACCTTGGAAGAAAAGGAGAGACTCAGTAGAGAGTGAATTTGGCTGGTTGGAAGATGATGGTAGCCAAGAAATGTTGTGTCCTTGCACAATATGATCTTTATAAAACTATGTATGTCGGGAAATATTTCAGTATTATTAAGCTCAAATAATGCAAATTAACTTTACAAGACCACCTTAATAAGTTTTGGATAAGAAATTCACTTGAATGTGAACATAAACTCCTGCATGCAAGTTGTGAGGAGAACTAAAATGTTATATCAGTAGTCCTTCAAAATAATTAACTTAATGGCAAAGGATTACAATATGTATCTTCCAAGTAGGGCAAATTTCATACAGTCTCGGAGGAGATCGCTTCATATTTATTGCATTCAACACATGTTGTATTGTTGTGACATTATTTTCTGTGGCTGTATTTTTGTGGTATTTTGTCTGGTCTCACCGTGTGCTCTACTGTTGTCCTCCCCCTGATTCCCTGACCCCCCACCTCACGCTTCCCGCCACTGCTCCCCCGCCCGATTTTGCCTTCTGGATAGGCTTCCCTCGCCCATTGGCCGCCCCGCTCCCGCCTTCTAGCTGCTCCTCCCTCCCACTTGTCCTCTTATGGAGGAAGCCGCGGGCAGTGGTTGTGACCTGACCTCTGGTCACCCCACATGCAGCACGGCTCCCCCTGTGCGTCCGTGACTCCCCCTGATGCCTGGAGCCCGTCGCTGGTGTGCCCCTGGGACTGGTATTGCCGTCAATTGTATTGTTGTGACATTATTTTCTGTGGCTGTATTTTTGTGGTATTTTGTCTGGTCCCACCGTGCGCTCTACTGTTGTCCTCCCCCTGATTCCCTGACCTCCCCCACCCCACGCTTCCCGCCGCTGCTCCCCCACCCAATTTTGCCTTCTGGATAGCCTTCCCTCGCCCATTGGCCGCCCCGCTCCCACCTCCCAGCTGCTCATCCCTCCCACTTGTCCTCTTATGGAGGAAGCCGCGCGGCAGTGGTTGTGACCTGACCTCTGGCCACCCCACACGCCGCACGGCTCCCCCTGTGGGTCCGTGACTCCCCCTGGTGCCTGGATCCTGCCGCTAGTGTGCCCCTGGGACTGGTATTGCCCTCAATTGTATTGTTGTGACATTATTTTCTGTGGCTGTATTTTTGTGGTATTTTGTCTGGTCTCACCATGAGGTCTGCTGTTGTCTTCCCCCTGATTCCATGACCCCCCCACCCCACCCTTCCCACTGCTGCTCCCCCGTCCGATTTTGCCTTCTGGATAGCCTTTCCTCGCCCCATTGGCCACCCTGCTCCCGCCTCCCAGCTGCTCCTCCCTCCCACCTGTCCTCTTATGGAGGAAGCCGCGCAGAAGCTCAGCAGACACGCGCAGCGCGTGCGCCGCTGACCCGCCGAAGGCACGCCAAATGCAAGCCCATCTGCCCCCGTCCGTGCCTGGACCGCGCCCAGCGCCAGAACCCCTGGCCCCCGCCGCACCCAAAGCACCCAATTGAGATACGACTCCGCCGCCCTCAACACACTCAACACCGGATGAACAGCCGCATGCTACCAAGCCACCCCGAAGCGAACCCATGGACCCTTCACATGTCAAGCCTTCAAATACACATGCCTCCGTACCTGCAGACCACCTACCGGACCTCAGAACAACAACAACCACCTCAAATGCATCCTCCTCAACACATGCTCCGTTCACAAGCACGCCATCGAACTGTGTGACCTCCTGGACACTACAGCACCAGACATCGCCTTCCTCCCGGAACCCTGGATGAACGCTTCCTCAGCCCCAGACATCGCCATAGCCATCCCGGACGCCTACAAGATCAGCTGGAAAGTCCGCATCAACCAAACCGGAGGAGGAATCGCCATCGTCTACAGTAACACCATCAACATCACGACCATCACAGAAAACACACTCTCCACCACCGAACACCTACACTTCCAGATCCACACCGACCCCAAGACCACCCTTAGAGGAACACTCATCCACAGACCCCCGGGCCCACGCGCACAATTCAGCGAAACCATCGCCGACTTCATCAGCCCGCAAGCCCTAGCCTCACCAGAATGCATCCTCCTCGGGGACCTGAACTTCCACCTGGAGAAAAACAACGACAACAACACCACCGCCCTACTCGCCAACCTCGCCAACCTCGACTCAAGCAACTGGTGAGCACCCCCACCCACATCGCTGGCCACACACTCGAACCCATCTTCTCCGCCAGCAACCACGTCTCCTTCAGCCACTCCTCCGGACTACACTGGACCGACCACAGATGCATCCACTTCACAGATGCTGGAGCAAAATCACCACAGACCAGCTCCTCTCATCACTGAGCCAGAACCCACCAGCCAACATCGCTGACACCAACAACGGAGCCCACAACCTCACACAGTGGATCTCCAACTGTGCCGACAACCTCGCTCCACTCAAGAACCTCCCAGGCGTGACCAGCAACAAGAAAACTCCATGGTTCATGGACGCCCTCAAAGAATCTAAGAAATCCTGCCGAACCCTCGAAAAAACCTGGTGCCATCCATGAACGAACTACAGAAAACCTGACAGCCCTCAAGATCGCCACCCATGAACACCACCAGCTGATCCGCTCCACCAAAAGTACATCATTTAAAGAGCGACTAGACAACAACACCCACAACAGCAAGGAACTCTTCAACATCGTCAAAGAGCTCTCCAACCCCAGAGCCAGCAACAACGACATCACACCGTCACAAGAACTCTGCAACTCCCTCGCCATGTTCTTCCACCTAAACATCGCTGATATACACGTCAGCTTTAGACCCCAGACCGCGCCTCCAGTCACCAAACCAGTGACCCCCACCACCACCCACAACGCCTGGACCCCCATCAGCTCTGAAGACACCACCAACATCATGAACTCTATCCACTCCGGCTCCCCCTCGGACTCTTCCCCCATCACATCTTCAACAAAGCCGACACCATCATCGCACCCCATCTCCGGGACATCATAAACAGCTCGTTCGCATCAGCCACCTTCCTCGAGAGCTGGAAGCATGCAGAAATCAACGCCCTTCTGAAGAAACCCACAGCGGACCCCAATGACCTGAAGAACTTTCGCCCCACATCCCTTCTTCCCTTCCCGGCCAAAATCATCGAGAAGACCGTCAATAAACAGCTGACTGCTTTCCTCCAGGCAAACAACTCGCTTGACCCATCCCAGTCGGGATTTCGAGCCGACCACAGCACCGAAACCGCCCTCATCGCAGTCACCGACGACATCAGGACCCTTTTGGACAATGGAGAAACAACCGCCCTCATCCTCCTGGACCTCTCGGCAGCCTTCGATACCATATGCCATCGCACCCTAACTACCCGCCTCTTCACCACTGGGATCCAAGGAAAGGCCCTGGACTGGATCTCCTCTCAGACAGAACCCAGAGAGTCCGCCTCCCTCCCTTCCGCTCAGAAGCCACCAAGATCATCTGCGGCATACCCCAAGGATCCTTGCTCAGCCCAACCCTCTTCAATATCTACATGAGCCCCCTCGCCGCCATTGCACGCAAACCCAACATCAACATCATCTCCTACACCGACGACACTCAGCTGATACTCTCCCTCACCAAAGACCCAGACACCGTCAAAACCAACCTACAGGAAGGAATGAAAGACGTCGCAGAATGGATGAAGCTCAGCCGACTGAAGCTGAACTCAGACAAGATGGAGGTCCTCATCCTCGGACAATCCCCTTCCACTTGGGACGACTCCTGGTGGCCCACGGCATAGGGCACCGCACCGACACCCTGATTCATCCTGTAAATGTAAATGTATTGCGATTTATATAGCGCACGTATCACCCGAAGGCATCAAGGCGCTTGCCTTGGGAACCCGTCCTGGTATTCCCCCGTGAGATAACCCCAGCAGGGTATCCACAAGGTGAAAGCCAGGCATCCCGCCGCGAGGGGCAGTATGGGAGATAAAGCAAGCTATTGCCCAGAGTCGCAGAGTGTGAACCTGTGAATCGAGTAAGCACTGGAGCGAGAATTGTCGAGTCTGTGGAATTTTGAGCCCGAGACCCGCCGAGGCGGGGAATCGAACCCTGGTCCAGGACCGATCTCAGCTTCCGATTCTGCCGCCTCTAACCCCTGAGCCACACTTCTCCACTAATCCTGGACCCCTCCCTCACGATGACCAAGCAAGTCAATGCCGTCTCGTCATCATGCTTCAACACCCTACGCATGCTCCGTAAGATCTTCTGGTGGATCCCCACTGAAACCAGAAAGACGGTCACCCAGGCCCTCGTCACAAGCCGACTGGACTACGGAAACACCCTATACGCAGGAACCACCGCCAAACTTCAGAAACTACTACAACGCATACAGAACGCCTCCGCACAACTCATCCTCGACAGATATCCCTACCTGACAAAGGTGGCAGACTGCTTTCAAAGAGCATATTTGATCATTTAGGGTCTTGGGTATTGGAAAAAGTAATATTTAATTAGAGCAATCATGATTGAGGATAGTTCAGCAGGTCTAGAGTATTACACTAAGAGAAAACAGATGCATATTTACTACCAGGGATTGTGATAATTGTTCTCTGATGTTATACCTTCTGCTAAGTGTTGTAGGTACCAATTTAGGCTTTATATACATTTTAACACTTGAGGTATAATATGGACTCTCACTAGCACCATATCAACACATGCCTTTGTATATGACTTTGAGGATTAATATTGCATTTGGACTGCAGCAACAAACACTGATTACCACATGCATCACAATCACCTGATTCCCCTTTTTTTGGAGAGTGTCACCATTGGCTCCACTGTCTCACATATATGTGGGCCCCAGATGCCCCTTGGTAGCTCTTTTGTGCCTGCAACCCGGAAAATAACCTGCTGTCTCATCACTGAGGTACTGATAATAGGAAAAGCATATTTGAGCCAATATTTCAGTTTTGGAAATGAATTCCTCATTCAAGAACGCAACATCCTACACTTTGCCTGAAATATCAGCACTGCTGCCAGTCTTTTCATCAATTTAGAGAAGGGTTTGAGATAACTCATCAGAACTAACAGAGGAGAACACTCTATATGTTTGTCCAATATTTCACCCTGGCTTTCTGATATTTCAGACCAGTAAACACTTGTAAATGGAAACTCCTATGTCAAGTTAAAGAAGAAAGCTATGTCTTGAAGGCACTTTCAATCAATCAATCAATCAATAAATCAATCAATCAATTATTCAGTACATTTGTACAGTGCTTCTTGTCACCCATGAGGTTATGCAGGCACTGAAATGGCCCAGTTATTTATGCCAACTAGCAGTGTCTTCAGGGAATTTTAGAACTTTGGACAAGATGAGGAGGTCCATAGATGAAATGGTAGCATATTCCATATATTCGATGCTCGGTAGGAGAAGGAGCGGCCTTCACATCTGCTATTTCATAGGTGGGGGTGAGGGTTAGAGAAAGGAAAGTGGCGTGGAGGTGTCTGGTGGGCTGATGGAGGTTGAGGTGGTGGTTCAGGTAGGTTGGTAGCAGTTGTGTAGGCACTTGTATGCAAGACTCAGGAGCTTGAACTGGCATTGTTTCTGTAAAGGGAGCCAATGGAGTTCCCCGAAGTAGGGGCTAGGGAAATTCAGGACATGTCTGGATATGGCGTTGTGTATGGTCTGTAGTCATCGAAGGAGGTGATCCCTGCTTAGGCAGTTGTCCAGTTGGCTGGAGATGAGGGTCTGGGTGATGGTGCATCTTGACCTTTGGGGTAGCCATTTGAAGATAGTAAATAGACATAATATGGAGTTGTTAATGTGGACTTGCACTTAAATCGAGTACAAAATATTGTATTTCAAAAATATCGACTGTCAGAATATCGTTGTCAAGAATATTAAGTTTAAGGTAAGTAAAATCATTTTTAAAAATATCAAAGTCATTAATATCGTTTGCTAAAATATCGTTGTTAAAAATATTGTTGTTTTAGTTAGTGTCATGTATTTTAGTGTGTATTCTAAATGTATCTGTACTATTTTTTGTGTAAGTATTGCATTTGTTTTTTAATATATGAGTTTATTTTTCAGGAGTTATCAAATTTTTTTAAGTAGATTTAGAATTTTTGTTCCACAGTAGGTTGTGGGTTTTTAGGGGAATAGGGTGGGAAGTAATTTAATTATACTAAATGTAGTAATAATTTTTAAAAGTTAATAATTTTTTTTCTTTTATTTTGCGTTTTAGTTCTGTAGCGGGTTGTGGGTTTAGAGGGGAATAGGGTGGGAAGTAGTTTAATTATAATACATTTATTAATAATTTTGAGAAGTTATACTTTTTTCAATGTAATTTTGTGTGTTGTTCTGTAGCGGGTTGTTGGTTTATAGGGTGCAAAGTAATGTAATTATAATTAATTAAATAATTAATATTTTATATTAATTATTATTTATGGATTTAATATTTTATATTGTCAACTATGGTAACTATTATTATTAGTATTATTATTAGTTATTAATTGGCAGTTAATTATTAATAATTAATTTGAAAATATGTTAATTGTGTATTTTTCTAGAATTGGGTTGTGGATTTATAGGGGAGTCGGGTGGGAAGTAGAATAATAATAAATTAATTAATTAATATTTTCTATTATTTAAAATGTCTGTATTTAATATTTTATATTGTTAATTGTGATAATTAATATATTAGTTTGTTCTGCATTTGTTATTAATAACTATTAATTAATTGTTAATTATGTTAATTGTCATTTTTTTAGGAATGTGTTGTGGGTTTATAGGGGAGTAGGGTGGGAAGTACTTTAATTATAATTAATATAATATTTTAATAAATAATATTTATGTATTTATTGTTTTATATTGATAATTGTAGAATTTATTTTAAGAATTATGATTTATTAGTTGATTATTAATGTGTATTAATTAATTATTAATTATGTCAATTGTGTCATTTTTTAAGAGTGGGTTGTGGGGGGAGTAAGCTGGGAGGTAATTGAATTTTAATATATTTTTAATTTGTTTTATATATTATTTATTTTAAGTTATTTTCTAGTGCTAAATGTGTGAATTAATTTATTACTATTTTTTTTCGAATTGCTTGCTAATTTTTACTAACTAATTAATTAATTGTTAATTCATTATGTTAATTGTGTTCTGTTTTACAATATTGGTGGTGTAATTTATAGGAGAATATGGTGGAAGGTAAATTATTTTGTATTAATTAATTGTTTGTTAATTAATGTTAATACATTTTCTGGAGTGGGAATGGTAAATAATTCCCCTCTGCTTCTGAACACTTTCCCTACTGTAGCACTTGCTGGAGAGGGAATAGTAAATTATTCCTCTCTGCAATCCAACACTTTCCATACTGTTGCACTTGCTGGAGTTGGAATAGTAATTTTATCCCTCCACTATCTAACACTCTCCCTACTATTGCACTCTCTGGGGTGGGAATAGTAATTTTATCCACTCCGCTATCCAACACTTTCCCTAATGTTGCACTTGCTGGAGTTGGAATAGTAATTATAACCCCTCCGCTATCCAACCCTTTCCCTACTGTTGCACTCGCTGGAGTGGTAATAGTAATTGTATCCCCTCAGCTATCCAATACATTCTCTACTGCATCTATCCCAGGAGAGGGAATAGTAATTTTTACCCCTACGCTATCCATCTCTTTCCCTACTGTCGCACTTGCTGGAGTGGGAATAGTAAATTATTCCCCTCCGCTATCCAACACTTTACTTATTGTTGCACTTGTTGGGGTGGGAATGATAATTTTTACCCCTATGCTATTCAACAATTTCCCTACTCTTGCACTCTCTAGAGTGGGAATAGTAATTTGTACCCCTTCGCTATCCAACACTTTCCTTACTGTTGCACTCGCTGGAATGGAAATAGTAATTTTATCCTCTCTGCTTTCCAACACTTTCCGTACTGTTGCGTTCTCTGGAGTGGGAATAGTAATTTTTACTCCTACACTATCCAATACTTTCCATATTGTTGCTATCCCTGGAGTGGGAAAAGTAATTTATACCCCTATGCTATCCAACACTTTCCCTACTGTTGACCTTCCTGGAGTGGGAATATTAAATTTTTCCCTTCCGCTAGCCAACACTTTCCCTACTCTTGCACTCTCTGGAGTAGGAATAGTGATTTTTACCACTCCGATATGCAACATTTTCTCTACTGTTGCAGTTAATGTAGTGTAACATGTATTTTAAAAAGATAAAAAATATTTTAAATATTTTAATGTATTATATATATATATTTGATTTTTCTTTTTATGTTACATATGTTTCTAACAATTTATAATTTATTAAAATAACTATTTATGAATATTACTTATTAATTATACATATTATATTTGATATCTGTAGGCTTAATTTACTTTTACAATTTATTTATTTCTTATAATTTTAAACATTTTGTAATAATTCTATGTTTTTTTTAATTAAATGTATTATTTCATTTATTTTACATTATATTTTAAACATTTAAATAAACAATATTTTTAACAGGGATATTTTTAACAAAGATATATATTTTTTCAATATTTTTGTACTTACCATTATGAAGATAGGAGTTCAAAATTTTTGACAACGATATTTTTGTCACAATATTTTTGTAGGTCAACATTTCCGTTGACAATATTTTGTCACTGATCCGGTGCATATATTACAAAGTATGTGAAGGATGAATAAGCAGGTGGAGGAGATGGAGATGACCTGATTCATCACGGTTAGCTTGTTGGAATGATGTATAGGATCCTCCTGTGGGGGTAGGGGTAGGCCTGAGTTTACCAGAATGCGCCTCATGGGGATCTTTTCTTTCTGAAAATCAGTACCTCTGTCTTGTCTTTGTTGAGCTTCAGGCAGTGGTCCTTCATCCAGTTGGCAACATCTGCCACGCAGTTGTGGAAGTTTCATGGTGTTAGTGGTGTCTTCGGAGAGGGAAACAATGAGTAATGTGTCTTCTGCATAGGATATGATGTTGAGTCCATGGGTTTTGGCGATGTTGGCCAGAGATGTCATATAAGAGGGTTGGGCTGAGTGAGGATCATTTTCTGCATTTTTCTGGTGAGTAAAGAGGCGATACATCTGAGAGGAGCACCCTGGATAACCACGCTGTGCAGTCTTGTGATGAGTGTGTGGTGGAAGCTGCATCAAAGGCTGCCGAGACATCAAGGTGGATCAGAGTCGCAGTCTCTCTTTGTTTGAGTAGGCCTTGGATGTCATTGGTAACTGTGATGAGGGCTGTCTCGGTGCTGTGGTTGCTGCAGAATCTGGATTGGGAGGAGCTGAGTTTGAGATTCTGTTCCAGATGTGTTACCTCTAAAGTGGATTGAGGCTGGAGTCCTGGTCTAGTTAGTTCATTCTATCACTTCATCAAAAGATGGCATTGCTTTTTAATAAGATTGAACAATAAATAGCTGTTAATTGTTCGCGTCCGAGTCTGTTGTGTCGTGTTAATGCTTGGCTACATGGAGTCGTTCGCGTACGAGTCTATCTCGTCAGGCTTCTTTCTGGCGGAATTTATTTTTTTCCAGCCGAGTCGGTTGTAAATTTCAAGCATTGCATTGTACACAGCCATTTGGAAGGCAAGTGTATGGTTGGGTCAGAAAATATGACTGTTCCGTTTTGGGAAAAACATTTTCCAGCCAAAATCAGAATCCAGCTCTAAGTGTTCAGTGACTTAATTCAATTAAATGCTTTCGATTTTCAATTACATATACGTCCAATCCCTGTTATAGCTTTAATACTTGAAGACGTGTTAACCAATCACAATACAGTACTTGTGCAACAATTGACAGACCCCAGGGTGACACTCTAGGCCCGATTCCGATTTCGGCTTGAAAATGTTTTTCTCGACATAGACCCATCATATTTTCTGACCGAACCGTACACATGCCTTCCGACTGGCTGAGTACGATGCGATGCTTGAAATTTACAACCGACTCGGCCTGAAAAAAGAATTATTGCCGGAAAGTAGCCTGACGCGATTGACTCGTACGCAAACGACTCCATGTATCCAAGCATTAACACGCCACAACTGACTCGGATGCGAATGATGCCTCATTGTCCAGCATTAACACAACCCAACAGACATGTACGCGAAGGATTCTACACAGCTAAGCACATACACGACGCGACAGACTCTATCACGTCCCCATTGAACGTGTTCTGGTGCGAATCGAACCTAAATACGCCTCATCTGAATGCTGTGAGGTGCTGAAAGCTGCACCCTAACGACGCTCAGAAAGAATGCATCGTACTTGCGTGTCTGGAAACTGCTTGTGAAAAGCCTCCGTACAACTCGATTTCTGTGTTTCCTGAGCATGTTCGTTCTTGTAACAGAGCACGAATCGGAGCGGAGGATTCGGTCAGAAATTTGCCCGTAAAACACATCGTACTTGCTTGTTTGTAGAAATAAGCTCTGGATACGAGTCGGTCGTAAGGTAAGCCTACGAATAGCATTAGGAAGGCATTTTTAGCATCAACCCCTCTTTGTCATCATCAACTAATAGCAGTGTGACAGTGTATCAACCAACCAATCTCAGCACTGCACACTATGTTGTATGATCTTACTCCTTGTAGAGGTTTAGCTTCCTCTACAACTTTTCTCAAACATATAATATGACAGCTCTAAGCAAATATAAATAAACAATATTTTTCTGCTCCATTCAGGAAAACTAAAGCAAATCAACAATAAGAATTTTAAGGCTTTAACACCTCCCGACTTTTCTACACAGAAAGATTTTTCACTCTCAGGAATGAAACCTCAACCAGCGGGAAATCACCCTAATCAGTAAAGATTCACCTTTGCGCAAAAGAGGTTCTGCCAACATCAAATAATATTAGTACATTCACAACAATTTGTTATAACAACTATTGCAATTGTGCAGTCAACAATACCTCACAACATACACCACAAATCTTTAGCAGACAAGAACAGCAGAAATCAACCTTTATTTATCTATTCTCAGACCTCAGATTACCTTGGAGTCCAATAACCTCTACAGCTTCCTCACAATAACATAAACATCACAGATTCATTTAACACTTCTCAACATGTGACAATATCAACAACAATACAACTGAGGCACATAACCTTTTTGATACTCACACCTTCAATACAGCATCCACCTTCGAAACTGCACCTTATTAGTTTTCAACTTGTGGGCTTTGGACTATGGAACTTGGGCATTACTCTACCTCCGGGTATGTTTTAATAGCGCCTCTTCTCACAATGTACACCGTCCTCCTGCTGGTGTGGGAATCAGTTTCAATTTAAATCCCGGTTTACAATCATCTAGGCTAATTCTAACTTTCACTAAGGTAATGGATCGTTGCCACTGTTTTAGAGAAGATCGGGAGCTGTATGTCATAAAAAATTCAAATAAATGAATGTCACAATCACTAATCTATTTTAAGTTGATAATGAGAGTTTGGAATGAGTTAAAGGATTTTAATAATCCAATCATTTAGTAATTCATCTTTTTATAAAGTCACAAGTTAATACTTATTAATCTTGTTCATCAGAAATTGATCATCAATATTAGTCAGTCAATATTTGTATTAAAGTGCATTAAGCGCATTCAATAACCGAAATAATCAATATTCTTGTTAAGAGAGGAACATGTGTCAGTCATAACCCTTAAAGAGTTCTAGTTCAAGAGAGAGAGTGAAAAAAGTATAAAGCTCCAGCATCAAAGTCAGCTTAATAAATCAGTAATCAATTGAAGAAGAATTTCTCATAAAGAGAGGTTCAAGAAACTCGTAGAATCTCAAAGCAGGTAGGACTAAGCATAGATGTAGAAAATGGAGATATCCCTCTGTCATAAGTCATGAAAAAGACTGCAATAATGTGTGGGTCTGCTCTAGGAACACACACCATTATAGACAACACATGTTATCAACGTTGTAGTTTGTGATTTCTTTTTTCGTCAGCCAGCCAATAATCTTTCTGTACTCCTATAGGAACAGGATCACTCCAGACAGCAAATTTGGTGAAACATTTCTCATCAAATACAATGTTAAAACTTTTGGAGTTTCACATCTTTAATATCCTTTAGAAGGTCTCCATTGTCATATGTGAACCTATTCATTACATCACTAAATGACAAATCCCTAATCATTAGTTAACAGTGGCCATTTTGTAAGGATGAAAACATTTATGCAACTATTATTCATTAAGTCAATGAAAATGTCAAGAACTAAACATTTTACTCACATTAAGCATTTTCTTGTCATGTGAGCTTGTTAGACAAATGTTGCTTTAGCCATTTGAGGCCTTGTAAAAGAAAAAATGGTTATGTAGAACAAATTTTGCTTTTAAAAATAATTTTTATTTTTCATTTAAGCTTATACTATAATTCTGCACTTTATTATAAACTACGTTATTTCTTCAATGCTATTAAATGTTTCTTCACATGCAACCTTGGGTGATTAAACCAAAGCGTGTTATAGCAATAGGTAGGCTAAAATCCTTGGCTGGAAGGAAAGGAGTAGATTGAAGGAGCTCGCCCAGTTGACAACATGTAAGGTGGGTCTTCAAAGTATTCCTGGAATGCAGAAAGGGCTGCCTGGCTAAATTGCTCTTCTTTGGAGCATGGAGAATTGCCTGTTTGCAACATGGTAGCCCAGGTAGACCATCAATTAAAGAACAGCCAGCACAATCACACTAGAGCACAGTGAGGGTATTGAAAGACCAACAAAATGCACTCAGATTTCTGAGATTTGAAATTCACAGTTCTTTCTCATGAATTACTCTGTACAGTAGGTAGTTCCATGAGCCAGTAAGTGTGAATGGTCTTGGCATTATGCCCAATATGCATCTTTCAGGTGCATCTTTGAGGACTGCTGCAGAATCCCTAATCTTGTTGGTGTCAGCAGTGTTGAGGTGGTCCGATTGCCCCATTCCTAATCGAGTTGTCAGACCGACGGACATGAGGCGATTGGACTGCCACTGACAGGTGCGTGGCTATCCAACCGCCATCGTCTTAATTAGGCCCTAAGTCTTAACAACAACATAAACAAATGCATTTAATGCATTTTTGAAAATGTGAAATTAATCTTTGTAGACCAAAGTTGTTAATTGATCACATGATTAAACATTATTTAGTGACGAATGTGAGTAAGTTTGCAGTAGCATTCTGCTATCAGCTGTAGTTCCCTGCAAAATATTACAGCATGGACGAACTTAGGGGTCGATTAGGATGGCGGACTGAAACGGGTACCGTCCACCATGGTCGCGGAAAAATCACTCCCGCCCGCACCGCGGAGAATCCGCGGTTGCGATTAGGATATCCATGTCAAGAAACTCGGACCGCGGCGGACAGATCACATCAAACACCGTACGGTGACCGCGGGAACAGGCCCAACCGCCGCCATACCTGCGAAGGGTCCGTCCGCGCGATTAGGATAATGCCGCCATTCCAACGGAACTCACCGCCGTTCTCCACCGCCACGGAAACAATACCTCCGAAAACGGACCATGACTGCGGAAGGAGCACACAAACACCATCCCTGCCGTCAAACCGATTACAAAATGGCAGACGGAAGTAAATAGAAAATACATTAAACAGAACACCCAACCACCAGAAACACCCACCCCCAGCAACTACACGCCCCAATGACACCCCCCCCCCAGCTCCAAAAAATGCACCTAAATCACCACACCCACAGAACACCTGATTGCCAACAACCATTGGGACACCACCACCACACAGAGTATAAAAAGATCCCCTCCCACTACCACAGTCCTTTGCATCACAGCATAGCTGCAAGCAAGAGACACATTACCACAAACAGCAGACACACACAAACACACATACAACCTGCTCACAAACACACACCACACAACCCAACACAACACCATCCCTACACACCACACACATGCACATCCCACCCCACCACACCAACACCTTAAACATCACACACCATGGCACCCAAGAAAAATCCAAAATTCACTGACACTGAGTTGAAGGTCATGGTGGATGAAATCATCCGTGTCGAACCACAGCTCTTCGGCAACCTAGTCCAGCAGACAAACTTGGCAACCAAAAACCACATGTGGGACAGGATAGTGACCAGAGTGAATGCGTTAGGGACCGTGCCAAGCACCAAACACGACATCCAGAGGCGGTGGCACGACCTCACGGCAAGGGTGAAAGGCATCAGGGCGAAGAACCACCTGCGGGCAAACCACACTGGCGGCGGCACTCCCCCGGAGCCCTTACCATTTGCTGAATGGTAGGTGAAGGTGCTGGGCATACTGCACCCTGAGAGCCTGGAAGGAATCGAGGAGGGAGAAGAGGCTGGTAAGTACAAACAAATGACCACGATCACACTGCCTTGGTCTGCCATGCACAACTGACAAGACACATCTCCCTGGCCCCAATCCATGCATGTGGACCACACAGTCACCCAAATGTGAAGTCCTCAGCTCAAATGCACCCACCATGACCAACCACAAATGTTGCCTCCTACGTTCCCATGCTTGCAGGTTGTTAGAGCAACCAGCACTACAACTCCCAACAGGCCCCCATGTCCACAGGGAGGGTGGCGGTGGGGAGGAGGTGTGGTTTCCGCCATCGTGATTTGGAGGACAGTCGGAGATGTCATTCCGTACGGCGGTGTGTCTGGATTGGGTGTGTCCGCCGCGGGGTCGGGTGTACTTCCGCGGCGGTGCGTGCTCTTCTGCCTCGTACGGAAATTTGACAGTGTTTCCCATCCTAATATGGCGGACGGAGTGTCTGCGGCAGGCGGACAGAAAAAAGGCTTTTTCCGCCTACACCAGGACGGCGGTCGTCCTTCCGTCCGCCATCCTAATGAGCCCCTTAGTCTGTGAACTCAAATTTCAAGCACCCATGTAATGTAATCCTATGTAATGCAGAAGTAGAAATTCTGTATGAGCTGCATCTTTTTGAATTGATCTATGAGACCTATTGATTAATCAAGGAGTTTGAATATATCCACTGGATCTGACCCTAACTCATACATTTGGTGATGGAAGGCTGATTGTCACAGTACACAATAAACATTTAAGGGGGAAAGGCAGACAATCAAGAGTTAATGTATCCAATTTAACCTCTGCTAAGTTTGCCAGACTCCAACATTGCAATGTTTTGTTAATATGGTAAGCTCACAACCGTTGCACTTTGGGCCAGATGTACGAAAGAGTTTTGCATTTGCAAACTGTCCAGATTGCTATTTGCGAATGTAAAAGTCCCTTTCAGAATATAAGCAAGGCAATTTGGCTGGTCCAATTGCCCTTCCTTCCTTTTGGACATTGCTATTTTTGGAATTCCAAATAAGTAATCACAAATAGGGAATTCCAAATTCGTATTTTGTATGTATGATGTATTTCCTAATTGCGCCTAGTTGCAAAATGCAGTTTTAGGAAATGCAAATACCACTAATTTCAGGTGCTAAACAGGTGCAACCTATATACACTGGCCTGAAATTCAACAGGCCCTTTCACAATGGCATCATTGTATGTTCTGTTGAGGAAGATGAGAATTTTAGATGGTATGCAGAGAAGGAGACAAGAGAGTATTGTTAGGTTTAGGGTAAACCTGTTCAATCATAGTGAGGAGGGTATATCTTAGAAATACAGGCTCAGTGGTCAGTAGTCAGATCATTTTAGAATTGATTGCTGATTTACATCCATACTTATAGACGCCACAGTTAGAAGCAATGCTATTTCACCATATGTGCAGGTACTGTGTTGCCTACACCTTTTAGTAGCTGGAAGTTACCAGGGAGCATTAGCAGTTGCAGTGGAAGTTTCCCAAAGCGCATTGTCGCATTTTGTCCCAGCTTTCATGTTGTTTCATCTCCTAACTCAGGGAGTGATGAAACGGACTTTTTTTGTGTGGCAGGTATGTTCATGAATTGCTCAATTTCACAGGAGCATTCATCAGTGTCTATCTCATCATGCTCTATCATGCTCTATGTGGTTTGATACATCGGAGAAAAATATCTAATGTACTTCGGTATACTCATTTTTTATTTACGAGAAAAGATATTTTGTGCTCTAAATTCACTTCTCTCATTATTGGCTATGTTTACTGACAAGTTTTTGAGAGAAAACTAATTTACATGTGTTTCTCTACATATAAGGCATTAGAAATTTAAAACAATCATTAAAATGGAGTGAATTTTCTTATATACATGAAAGTAAGATCTGTAGTTCTCATACTATTATAATTCAATGAAAATCCTATTAAATTTTACTTTCCAATGTAGATTATAGATTTGAGGTTTCTATGTTGAGCTCCCCAACAAACATTTCCGGATGAATTGTTGCCTCAATCATGGTTTCCATGGGTTTGTGTGGTGGCTGCTGAGATAGTTATCCACCTGTCCAACATGGCTACACCAAATAACTTGCTACCTTTTGTTTCGTACACAATCTTAAGTCATACAATCTTTTCCTGATTTCTGGTATGGTAATTGGTGTCACTCAACGGGAACTGTTTTTTCCAAAATGGTGTTCCAGGTTTAATTTTTGTGGGCTTCTCCAAAAGTGAGAGAGCTCTTACTACACAACTGGCCATTATGAACAACAGGCTCCTCGGTAAGGACCTCCAGCTTGTTCTCCGAAAACTTCAGCTTCTGCTTTCTATTAGCAAGATCTTTATCTGCCTGGGGCGGAGCTTGCCATGGCCAATGGCGGACGCGTGTTGAAGACGCTCCGCACTAACGCCCGTAATATCCTTAAAATATCCTACTAGTGGAGGCCAAATCGAGTGTCAGAGGTGGCCACACAGTGCCTGAAGACTCCGCAACCAAGATCTAGAAGAGCGGAGCCGCTGCGAGCCACGGTGACCTACGCGGCGGGTGAGAGGGAGCCGGCAACCTAGGCCGTTAATCCCCGAACTCGAGTTGCCGCGGCGACTGCTATACGTGCTAAGGCGTGCGGCCGGCCGTGGCGACGTCGGCCCGGGGGGGAGTGGAGAGCTACGGAGGACGTGGAAGACACTGCGCCCCTCCCCTGCGGAACGGCGGAAGACCACAACTCGGTCTGCACGCCCACATACCAGCGCCCCAAACTAGCTCACCCCAGAAACGCCACTTGGGGGCCCAAAGGACCGACCACCCAGAACCTCTGCAGCGCCGTTAGCAGGGTAAGGCCTACTGGAGTACAAGCTGAGGAGCCCCTGACTAAAGCGCCAGACACGAGGAAAGTGACTGCCAGCCCCGCTGGGATTTGAATGCTAGCTGCAACCAGACGACCCTCCAGGCGTAGTCTACACGACCTCTGCGGCCGCGCTGTGGGTAAGCTCACTGGTGACGCTAGCTCACGAGCGACGGAAGGGGCCTACCTCCACAGTTGGTATAGCGGGAGCATATCCAGACCGTATAGAGAGAAGGAGTTGGGGCCCAGAAGAGTCATGACTGCGACGTGGACAGCACAAAGAGCTTTATAATCCTGCGCCCTTCCCACTGGGGACGGAGTTGCTGTAAGGGTCCGGGATAGTGGTGAATGTGACCTGGGTGTCCGACCGACATAACCGCATCCTCAGGACATAGCGAAAGTGCGTGGGGCTGCCCACCCGGAGCCCAGCGAGCCAAATGGGTAAAGGGGACAAGACCCAAACCCAGTTGCCATTCAAACAGCGTCGCACCAGAACCCCGGAGACGCAGACAATGGAACCGGACCCATATGCGAAAGGAGCTGAGGCCACGTTTTACTCGGACATCAAAACACTGCTCGTGTCGAGGGAGAAAGGCCTCCAAGAGAGCATAGCATCATTGGGCTCCAAAATAGATGCCTTATCTTACCGCATGGACCGTATGACGGAGATGGTTGACAAGCACGCAGAAAGATTGGACATGGCGGAGAAGCGCATAACAGAGGTCGAGGAGGCCCAAACGGAACAAGACAAATTTCAAAAGCAGCACGAAAAAATTCTCCCAAGTCATACAAGAAAAGTCTGAGGATTTGGAGGCCCGCTCTCGAAGATCGAACATACGTATCACGGGAGTACCGGAGACCACACAAACAGGCAAAATGGAGCTCTTCGTCGAGAAACTGCTGACGACACTGCTGGGAGCGGAGGTGTTCTCGCCGATGTTTATTGTGGAACGAGCGCACCGGACATTGGGCCCACGCCCGAAGACGGGAGCGCCGCCAAGGTTGATCATAGCAAAACTACTGAATTACAGAGATAGAGACGCGGCCTTGCGCACGGCCTGTGAGAATGGCACATTGCAGTACGAGGGCTCAAACATCTCTATATACCCGGACTTTACCGCGAAGGTGCAGGAAGAACGCAAACACTTTGCCCCGTATAAAAGACAGCTCCGCGACCTGGGCTTGGATTATGCTATGCTCTATCCCGTGAAATTAAGAATTAATAGACAAGGCCACTCACACATTTTCACAGATCCTAAAGACCTGCACAAGGCTTTGAAAGTCTGGACGAAAGAACAGAGAGGCAGACCTAGGAGCCAGAACGACGAGGAGGTCACAGGTAGTCAGCTGGACAATCAGGATTGAAGGACTGCATTGAACAGAGGAGCAGCTACTTAAGGGACAACTGACTGGCGACGGCGTGCTTTGCCGCGACCTAAAGCACTGGCGTGGCCATATGGACCACATCGAACACTGGGCTGTTCCTGTCTACGCTTCTGTGTACAGATCTAAAGATTCCGGAGGCTCAGAGACCTGGGTGAGATTGTTTTGATTAGCATTCCCCAGCCGAACATTGAGCCTGAATGACAAACTAATTGTGATATGGGGCGGGAATCTGGGGTGGTTCAGACCTTAACCCTTGCATGCTACACTTGGGTTGGAGACCGCGCGTGCTGGCACACAAGTTAAAGCGGCCAATCTGTGCCTGAATGGCTTCCACTGGTGTCACCTTTTATGGGCGTTAGCAGCAGGGGTGACCCCTGGGGAGTCACTGCCTGGAGTAACGGCCACCCACCTGGGACCCTTGGCCCCCGTGCTGTGTGCAATGTTGATCCCAATTCTGGACTGTTTGATAGTAATGGGTATTATTTGGGTGGGGGACATTAACATGCTGGGCCATGTTGGGGTTGGTCTGCTGTGGGAGGGGGGTGGAGGAGTTATGGGGTACTGTTTAACAGAGTTGCCGCATTATGCATAAGTTCACATTGTTATGTGGGGGAAATTGCGCGATCTGACATGGCACAAGGAAAACATGGTTTACACAGTCTCGCATTTGCTTACTGACCACTCACCTTCAAGGCGTAATGGCTGACACCAACTCGGATGAGACACCTACACACACTCCTATACTGTCTATTCTCACCTGGAATGTCCGCGGACTGAACGACTACCGCAAAGTCAGAAAGGTTGTTAGTTGTTTGCAGCGCCAGCATGTCGATATAGCATTGCTCCAAGAAACACACCTCCCATCACATAATCGCATGCTCCGTTGCAGAGGGCTGGAGGGCAACATCTCGGTGGCGGGGTTTACCACTAGCTCCAGAGGGGTCTTGACTTGGGTTAAACCGAAATCCAAACTGCAGATACACACGCTGGAAGCGGACCCTGATGGACGTTTTGTTATATCTAGATGTGTCGGCCCACTAACAGACATGATAATAGTTAACACACATGGCCCTAACTTTGGTTCACCGGACTTCTACAGATCACTCACGGCCAAGATCAAATGCTTGAATAATGAGAATCTGTTGCTGTGGGAGCGAGTCTTCAATCTTACGTTGGATCCGGCCTTGGACAGATCCTCCGCCTCCCCCGCCGACCGGCGGTGGCTGCCCAGGAGCTGCAGAGCGCCATCACCTGCCTAGACCTGGGGGATGTGTGGCGATCTAGGAATCCACAACAGGGGGGATACACACACTTCTCCGCATTCCCTAATATCCATACTAGGATAGATTACTTACTGACTTCCACCTCCCTACTTCAACGAGTGAGGGACTGCAAGGTCTTGCCAATAACCTTGTCTGATCACTCACCGATCCTTATGAACATCCGTTTACCGGGCAAGCACATACCACCGATTACCTGGAGGTTCCCGCCAAACTCATTGCTAGATCCGGTGTTTAAGGCGGAACTCGCTGAAGCAATAGACTTATTTTTTTTTTAAAACACAGGATCGGTCGAGAGCTTTCAGACAGTGTGGGAAGCCTTTAAGGTCTATATCCGAGGTGTGGCGATAGCCAAACACTCGGGCATTCTTAAAGCAATCAGAAGGAACCTAGCGGATATAGAGAGGAAGCTAGGAGAATTGGAGCGCAGACGGTGCCTCTATGCGGATGATGTAGTGAGCGCTGAAATTAAGACACTACTAGAGGAGTACCATGAGGAGGCGGACAGAGAGATCTGCCACATGAGCAAATACTCCACAGCACGGGTGTATGGGGAGGGAGAGCGCCCGACGCGGTGTTAGCCAACCTTATGAAAGGGATGAGGCCACGCCAACATATACCTTTGGTTCGCACAGCGGCAGGTACTCCTGCCACAGACGAGAGAGAAATAGCAGACACTTTCAAGTCTTATTATTCGGAATTGTACTCCTCTAAAGTGGGGGATATGGAGGAGGAAATAGAGGACGATCTCAGTCACTTAGACATTCCTACTCTTGCCGACCATGACAGGGAATTCCTTATGCAGCCGATTGAAAAAGACGAGATACTAGACGCGCTTGCTAGCATGAAATCGAGTAGCGCGCCAGGGGCGGACGGCTTAACGGCTGGATTTTATAAAGCTTTCAGGGACCAACTGCTTCCACACCTGTCGACCCTTTTTGATGATATATGCGTGGAGGGCGAAATGCCGCACTCCATGAGAGAGGCACTTCTTGTTGCCATACTGAAACCGGGAAAACCACAAGAGGAGTGAAGTTCGTACAGGCCCCTGTCGCTGCTTAATGTCGATATCAAACTGTTTGCTAAGGTGCTAGCCACCCGGTTAGCCTTGCTGGTGGACGGACTGATAGCCCAGAGCAGGCGGGGTTTGTTCTGGGCAGGAACCTAGTATATAACACACGTACTGTCTTGGGGGTGATTCAACATGTCAGACCAGATGTGAAGGCACTGGCAGTCTTCCTCGACATGGAGAAGGCCTTTGACTCCGTGGAATGGCCCTTTATGCGTAAGGTGCTACAGCGAGTGGGCCTAGGGCAGCCTTTCCAACAAATGCTAGGGGCATTATCATGGTCCGAAGGCGAGGCTCCGAATGGGGAACCTGGTCACTGACCCGTACCCAATCAGCAGAGGCACCCGACAGGGGTGCCCCCTCTCGCCCCTCCTATACGCTCTGGTGGCGGAACCGCTGGCCTGCGCTTTGCGAGAATATCATGGAAACGAAGGCATAGGTTTTCCGGGTTATAGAATAATAGTTTCAATGTACGCTGATGACACCTTGCTGTACATACGTGACCCAGACAACAACTTATCACCAGTACTTCGGGAAGTGGTACGATTTGGGGCGCTCTCTGGGCTCTGGGTCAACTGGACCAAATCGCTTGCCTTTCCCCTCACACCGTTCACGCAACAGACACATATGAATACCCCCTCCATTGGACCACAGACACGGTTTGATATTTAGGGATACACCTACACACAGAATCGGAAACTCTCTTCAGGGCCAACTATGGCACCGCGGTGAGTAGATTGGAGGACGATGTGGTACGATGGAGCAAACTCCCACTATCCCTGATGGGACGCATTTCCATAATGAAAATGGTTGTGCTACCGAGGTTCTTGTTCCTGTTCCTTACTCTACCGATAGTCCTCCCCAAATCTTTTTTTACACGACTACAGCAGCAGATGACGAAACTAGCTTGGGCGGGAGGTCAGCCAAGAGTTAAATGGATGACACCTATTATGCCTTACGAGTTGGGCGGGCTGGGAGCACCAGACATGGAGGCGTACTAAAGGACGGCGCAGGCGTCACATTTACACACATGGCTACACGGAGACAGAAACATACCTCATGGACAAATGGAAACCATTTTTGCACAGCCAGATAGTCTCCCCCACACAGTTTTCAAAGACCCGGACCGTAGAATGGGCATTCTTGACTCCCTGACAGCCACCAATCACGCATGGCACAATCTCTTGCGGATGCAGGGCGGGGCACTGCTATACTCGACGATAATGCCGCTTGACTGGGCTAGATGGATTCCGCCACTCAGGGAGAAGGGAGTAATCGCAGCTATGCATGCCCTGAACATACATACGGCAGGAGACTTATTTATAGATGGCACGGTCAAGACATGGGAGCAGGCCTTAGACTCTGGTGTGTCGCCTCCGCTACTGACGCGTTTTCAGTTCCACAGGGTGCGCAGCGCCTTGGGTGATCTATTGGGAGGGGACATGGCGGAACCCCCAGAGGTCCCCGAACTCACGCATGTACTCAAAACCACAACACCCAGAGGACTACTGTCTAGCTTATATAAACTCACACAAAAACCTACCCGGTACCCATATACCAAGGTGCGACTAGCATGGCAAACAGACCTAGGCCTAGCACTAGACGATAACACGTGGCGCTACTGCTGCACAATCACTAAGAAGGTTTCTCTAAATGGCAGACATAGATTGATTCACTTCAAGTTCTTAAATAGAGTATATTACACCCCTGCGCGACTCTTCCGATATGGCCTAAGGAATACGGCAGGTTGTGAAAGGTGCAGCGCCCCTGAGGCGGATTTCCTGCACCTTGCTTGGCAGTGCCCGGGAATCAGGGAGTTCTGGGAGAAAATCTTTGCTGAAATAAGCGCACAAACAGAGGTTGAGATAGCCCCGGACCCCCTAATGGCACTATTGGGTTACACTAAAAAACTACCCAGAGCAGTTAGACGACTGGTTGATATGGGTCTTCTAATGGCCCGCAGAGTGCTTGCATGCTGCTGGATGAGAGGCCCCTTACCTGTACTGAAACGCTGGGAGCGCGACATGCTCTACTGCTGTACCCAATCCGAAACTTATAGCGAACTACAGCCCCCCACCAGCAGACCTAAAAATTTCAGGAGTCTCTATCACACATACTTAACGAGCAAACATAATGATAACGCTCATAAATCTCCACGGGGAGAGGATTAAAGTGCTGGCTGAAAGGTGCGGGACAGATCTAGATCTCGATTGAAGGTTATAGCTGCGAGTCTATTACGGTGTTAGCTAGTTAGCTACCATCCAAGTGACAAGCGAATGTGGTGGAGCACCGCCTGCCCTCTGTAAGGGTTATTGGCTGAATGGCTGTGTATATTAATGACCGTACTGATGTTATACTGCTAAAGGACAATTGGGGGGAGGGGGGTCCATGTTGGGGAGTAAGAATGTAAATGGATGTACTTTCATCAGAAATGCAATAAAAATGTTATAAAGAAAAAGATCTTTATCTGCCTCTTCCCTGGAGATATTTGTAGTTGTTTGCAGCCAAAGATTCCCCCAATGGTACACAGAGGAACTCCAAAAGCAACTTTTCCTACTAGCGATTTCCTAATCCTGAATCGAAAATGTTGCAATTCCCTTTTAGGAAATCACAAAATAGCAAATCTGACTCTTATCATTTAGTGGAAAGTGAACTTTCATACATTAGCATTAGCCATTTCATAATAGTGATTCAGATGGACTCGCTATTTGGAAATCGCTAAACGTAACATAGGTACATCTGACCCCTGGTTTACACCCAGTGTTGGAGGGGTAGTAACCATGGAGATCTTCAATGTCTTTTTATTGAACAGTTGTTTAGTACACCATTTCAGTTGTTGCACATAGAAAAGTACATTATATTTGGTGAAGTGGGAGGAAGGATATACACTGATGAGACACTTTATGGACAATAAAAGCTCGCAATGCCCCTTCCCGCCACCCTGGTCCCTGCCGCCACCATTGCTGCAGCCCATGTCCAGCTGCCACCCTATTTGTGTCTATATTCCTCCCACGGGGTTCAGATCTTTTCCCATTTTATGGGACATCCCCTGCTTTGAAAAGCAACCTTCTTTGCCTGCTGGCTTCAGCATATATCGATTTCGCAGGCACTCACTCTGAGGGGATCCGCAGCACCCCATGTCCTTGCAATATTTCTCTTTGCCACTCCTGAGGCCATCACAAGCCAAAGTCTAAGGTATTTGGGTCACCTCTCTTTTTCTGTTATCTCCAAAATGTGCCATCTCATTGCTAGTGGGATCTGGAGAACTGTGGCTATAATACTGGTCACCCCCTCCCAATATTGTTGAATGTTGAGACAGACCCACACTATATGAAAAAGGACCCCTCTTCCATGCAACCGCTGCTACACAAGTCTGAGTCACAATGTCCCCATCGATGTTGGAGTGTTCTGGATGCACACGACCTGTGTAAGACTCGGAGTTGGATCAATTGAAAATCTGTCCATATGGCTATCTCTCTCAGGCACTGCAGTGCTAATGCCTACTAGTCAACATCCGGGAGCCCAAAGTCTGTTTCCCACGCCTCCTTCAGGGGGCCCAGAGGGTCCGTAGAGTTGTTTCTGAGCTTGCAGTATGTCAGAGAGATGGCCTTCTCTACCATTGGGTCAAGGAGGAGCCAGTCTTCAAGAGGAGAATATTCGGGTATCTGTTTCCCCTCAGGCATATGACATTGTAAGGGATGTACGTTGTTACAACGCATGCTTTTACCACGCATGCTGTTACAACGCAAGTTTTACAACACAAGCCTTTACAACGCATTGCTTTGGGGGGTGCTGGATAGTGAATAGTTTAATTTACTATTCCAACTTCAGTACCCGTGGATAGTAGGGAAGGTGTTGGATAGTAAATTAAAACTATTCCCTATCCTAGAGCGCCCCCCCAGTGCAATGTGTTGTAATGGTTTTCGTTGTAAAACCTGCGTTGTAAAGGCACTGCGTGGTAAAGGATGTTTCCCCATTGTAAGGTGTTCCTTTAACTGCAAGTATCGAAAGCACTCACTGTCTGCCATTTAATACTCAATTTATAGGTCCTCGAATGAGATCATTGCCCCATCCAGCCAGATGTCCCCAAGATGGTCAATCCCTGGGAGGCTCCATCATTGGAAGCCCTGCAGGCATCCCCCATTGCCGTCCCAGAGCAGGGTCTGAGCTGTCAGTTTCTTGTCCCAACGCAACAGTTTTGCTTGCACTTCTATCTGTGTGTGCATTGAGAGCTGTTTTTTGTGACTCTTTAAGTAGAGCGCCACTGCGTATCCCTCTCCTCCCATGGTGTGTCGGTCCATCTGTTACACTGAATCAGTGGTTGCTGCAAATACCCAGTCATTCATATTTATCAGCTGGGACACCAAAGCAGCTGACTCCAGAGCACAAGCCACACAGTTTGATCCCCCGTGCATTCTGCAGTTCAGTTCAGCACCCTTTGACTCTGGGCAATAGCTTATTTCATCTCCACGACAGCCTCCAGAGCCTTGAGACCCGTAGGGGTGATTATTTTGCGCTTTACAAATACTGGACACAGATACACAATGTCTGGAATTGCCAGGATGCCCTCATACACCCCTCAATAAAGTATGTGCAATGCTATCCAGGGGCTACATCACCCTTAGAGCAGGACACAGAGTTTACCATCTATCATCTGGAAAAAGTAATTCAGAATTGTTTAAGGAGTGTTCTGAAGCATGTACAGCAGATGTTGGAGGGCCATCATTTTGAAGAGGACGGCCCAACATGGCAAGAATATCGGAAGCAGCTGCCATAAGCAACATCCTCCCACAGGATCCCTGGTTGTGGGAGTAAGTTCAGAGACACAAACTCCCCCTACGATCTTGTGACTCAGATAACCAGGTATTTGAACTTTTCTTTCCATACCAACGCCTCGCTGGTGGACTTTGGGGGGGGGAGTGCGCCGGCCAGCGGCAACATAAGGGACTTGTCCCAGTTTATCTGGTATCCTGAGTAGCTACCAAACAGCGGGAACATGTGGAGGAGTCTATGGATTATCAGACACAGCTTGGGCGTGTATAAGACAATGTGGTCATCGTATAGGGAAATACACTCTTCCCAGCCTACCTTTCCTGCGATGCCACTCACAAGTGGATCTTGGTGTACCCATGCTGTGAGTGGCTTGAGTGCCAATGTGAAGATCATGCGGGACAGCCCTGGCGTGTGCCCTATGCAGTATGAATGGCCTGGACACAGTCACATTGAGCCTGACTCTCGCATTTGGCTCACAATAGAGGAGTCTGACCCATTCACAAAATTATCCCACAAGCCCAGTCTAGTCAATACGACTAACAAGTACAACTACTCAATGCTGTGAACGCCATATGAGCATCCAACAAGAGCAGTGCTGGGGGCTCAATTAGACCGGTCACAGTCATTTGCATGGCATCATATAGATGCCAGAGGTTCAGTCGGGTGCTCCTTTGCAGCATAAATCCTGATTGGTCTGGCTGGATTACTGTAGAGATTATTGGGTGTATTGGGTTTGCCAGTGCTTGACTAGGACCTTAGCCTCAAAGTTCAACAGTGAGATGGGCCTGTACGAGACACACAGTTCTGGGGGTTTATCTTTCTTCAAGATGACTATTATGGTGGCTGATCTCAGGTCGTCATATTGCCGCCCTTCTTTCCTTGCTGTTTGAAACATGTTAAGCATGGGTTGTGCCACTATGTCTGCCACTCATTTATACAATTCCGCTGGGAGGACATTCAGATCTGTCTTCTTTACGGACTGCATGTCCCAAATAGCACCATTTCTTTGACTGTTAGGTGGGGTAGAGCAGCTATCATTCTGTTTGACAAGAGCGCAGTATTCAACACCGTAAACCATGCAGTGTTGCTGCGGCGGTTGAGGGTAGCAGGTATTAGAGATTAGGCATTAGCCCTACTTACATTCTTCCTGGCATCTAGGGAACAATTGATTCACTGGAACGGCCTCCAATCAGGAAATTTCCATCTTCCAACATTGTTCAACTTATACGTCACACCACTAGCCAGAATATTAAAAAATCATAGTCTGGTGCTAGTGTCGTATGCAGACGGCGGGTCAGCGGGGCACCCGCTGTGCGTGTCTGCTGAGCTTCCGCGCGGCTTCCTCCATAAGAGGACAGGTGGGAGGGAGGAGCAGCTGGGAGGCAGGAGCGGGGCGGCCAATGGGCGAGGGAAGGCTAATCAGAAGGCAAAATTTGGCGGGGTGCAGCAGCGGGAAGCGTGGGGTGGGGGGGTCAGGGAATCAGGGGGAAGACAACAGCAGAGCGCACGGTGACCCAGACAAAATACCACAAAAATACAGCCACAGAAAATAATGTCACAACAATACAATTGACGGCAATACCAGTCCCCGGGGCACACCAGCGGCGGGATCCAGGTAGCAGGGGGAGTCATGGACCCACAGGGGGAGCCGTGCGGCGTGAGGGGTGACCAGAGGTCAGGTCACAACCACTGCCGCGCGTCTTCCTCCATAAGAGGACAAGTGGAAGGGAGGAGCCGCTGGGAGGTGGGAGCGGGGCGGCCAATGGGCGAGGGAAGGCTATCCAGAAGGCAAAATCGGGTGGGGGAGCAGCAGCGGGAAGCGTGGGGCGGTGGGGGGGTCAGGGAATCAGGGGGAGGACATCAGTAGAGCGCACGGTGGGACCAGACAAAATACCACAAAAATACAGCCACAGAAAATAATGTCACAACAATACAATTAACGGCAATACCAGTCCCAGCGGCACACCAGCGACGGGCTCCAGGCATCAGGGGGAGTCATGGACGCACAGGGGGAGCCGTGCGGCATGTGGGGTGACCAGAGGTCAGGTCACAACCACTGCCCGCGGCTTCCTCCATAAGAGGACAAGTGGGAGGGAGGAGCAGCTGGGAGGCGGGAGCGGGCGGCCAATGGGCGAGGGAAGGCTATCCAGAAGGCAAAATCGGGTGGGGGAGCGGTGGCGGGAAGCGTGAGGCAGGGGGGGTCAGGGAATCAGGGGGAGGACAACAGTAGAGCGCACGGTGAGACCAGACAAAATTCCACAAAAATACAGCCACAGAAAATAATGTCACAACAATACAACATGTGTTGAATGCAATAAATATGAAGCGATCTCCTCAGAGACTGTATGAAATTTGCCCTACTTCACGTCTTTGTTTCTTTGCACCAATTCTACCATTTTAAGTACAGTATTGTCGATTTTTGTTGTTTGTCGTCTTGTGATAAGTCTATATACAGAATACTTATTTTTGATATATATATTTTAGGAGTGTACCACCTTACCCTGACTAGAGGCAAGGGTCCTTATTTGTCACAAGTACCTACCTGTGCCAACTAGAGATCCCCAAATCTAACACTAAGGTACACAGCCTAGGTTTCAATTGGAAATACACCCATCCCAGGTGTTTTACTATTTCCCATCTCTGAGACAACCTTTTTTGTTTCAACTGCTGATACTAAGGCTTCTAATCCTTCTCTCCATACATGGAGCGCCTTCCCGGAGGGCAACATCATTTATGTTGTCATTACTTTTAAAGCCTCTGGTCTTTCATTTAATCTTAGGCACCTAGTCTAGAATCGGGAGAATGCTATACTCCTCATACCTCAAATGCCAATTTCTCTTAGAAGGATTGCTGATCATTTCACAGCTGCCTTATGGTGTGACTCTGCATTTATGACTGTATCTAACTCTATGGAGTTCTGAATCCCACTTATAGAAGCACTTATTCACTAGTTTAAAAAATAAAAAAGTGTGTACTCATTAATTAGTTCCATCAGTTCTAAAAATCACCTACAAACAACATGTTGGTGCTTCCTCATGGCATCTATGATGAAGCTCAGAGCTACAGTATGCTTGATTTCAAGTGATCCATTCTACTGGATAATAACTCTACTAGACGAGCATGAGATGTAAGACATAAATATTTTGAGTTTGAGAGGCAGTTTAACGACAGAAACTATGTATCCATGGTATTATGTCCTCTACTACCCACATTATCCTTCAAATTGCTTATTTTTGTTTGTGGCAAGATTTGGATGTCAAAATGCCAGTTGGGAACTGGGATTTGAAATGTCTACTACCACAAAGACCCAAGTGATACCAGATCATATAGGGAGATATGGCCCCTGTTTCACAAAGGCAAACTCATGCTTATGTGTAATTTTACACTTGCTGTAGTAACTTTTCAACTTTTTGGTATTCACAACTATGGGGCTATTCTCAAGAATGTGTGATAATCATCACCAAAATTGGTCAACGCAATCTCTCATATTGCTGTCTATGGCGGGAAAATAACTGTGTCAATGCCCTATTCACAACACAGCAGTAACATGCGATAGTCACCCAATAACGCGTCAAATGTCCGCAATAAAATCACTGGGACATAGATACAAATCTGAACTCGAACATGAAAAAATCTGGAATAGGCCGAACTGCGAGAAAAAATGCAGTGATAAGCAGCTCCACGCCTGCAAGTCCCACAAGTCAGGCCAGAAAAATCACTATAAAAGAGGCAACAAATAACACAAACAAAACACATACAACTGCGAAGCACCATGGGGGTAGCATGGAGCATGTACAGAGGACAACCAGAACCCCACAAGCCCCACGGAAGACCATCCTGGGACCATCATTGGGGATACGGTGTCAGGAGTTGGGGGGCCGGACACTGCACAACATGACCTGAGCCAACAGCAATAGGGTGAGTAACGACCAGGAACTGGGTGGACGGGGAGAGATGGGTACAATGTCACACATGCACAAGTAATTATAGCACATCTGCAGACAAACCATGCCCAAGAGTCACAACTCCGACCAAGAGCCCAATTTACACAAGTCTGCAACATCTCAGCACTATATGAGCGCAGAAGTGAAAGGCACACCACCTGAAAGGGATAAGAGCCAGCCAAATCAAAGCCGAAGGGGCAACTCACCCACAATGCAGCACACCCACATAAGATGCAGAGCACCCCAACATTCACAACAATGTAGTATGAACTGCAACACTGTCACAACAAAACAGAGGACACAACTGCTGCCGCTTGTGTCCAAAGCATGGCCATTCGCATGTGGCATAGCAGGAAACTGTGAGATGACAATGTACAACTACAACCTCACATCCCTGATGGCGTAGAAATGCCAAGTGTCCCGCTTCAAATAGGCGTCTCCTCATAAACAGTCACAACGCACATTGCAATGCAGTCTGACAGTAAAATTGTACAATGCATGAACACAAATGTAAACACCATGCCAATCTGCATTTCCCCTTCACATTGAAGGAGAATCAACACCTCCTGTAGAGCAGGCCCAACAACTCAGCACTGATGATGAAGAGACCCCCCCAACATCTACACCGACACACTCCAACAGTACAGGGACAGCTCCGGCACCCCACCTCCCGGAGCAGGGCAGCCCAGCTTCATCCATGAGACCCCACCCCTTGCACAGACCACACAGCAGGAAGCACCCATCACCATGGCTGTCTCCCAGGACCCCCACGACCAACACATGGCCTTCCAACACCGTGTGTTACGGTACAAGGAGGAGATGTCGGAACAGCTGCGGGTGGGTTACGACCTCCTGGTAGCAAAACCAGATGCCATACATGGATGTCTGTGTCCCATCAGGGACCACTCACAGTTCCTAAAGGACACCCACTATTCACTCCTTGATATACAACAAGCCATGGCTGACATTGCTGGACTCTGTGCCAAAAACAACCATCTAGTCAGAGTGGCCCCAGCAATGTCAGCATGGAGTTGCATCACATGTGAACGATCATGGAGGACAGAGAGCTGATGTAAGTCTCACAAATGGCTGCCATGGCACATAAACACGAGATGTAGCTGTGATCTTCTTTGCCCTGCCGATCCTCATCATGGCATTGCCACCACAAGGCCTGGCGTGGATGGATGCCGGTGCTACCACTCCATCCACATCCCCTCCCCGTGATGGGTCACTGCCACACAGTGGTGCAGACAAAACACCAACACCCACATGTGAGGCACCTGACACACCCGAGGACGAAGATGATGATGAATCTGGCTGTGTGGTAAGAATGAAGTGGTAGCATTCATCACCGCCACATGGCCATGATCAGCTTGGTTAGGCCTTCTGCATCATGCCCTGGAATAACACCTCCTACTGTCTCCCTAAACACTGAGCGACACTCAACTTGGACCTCGACATGGACTGCCATATTTGGTTTGGTTACCAATGACACAGCGATCACACTGCGGACTGTAGTCTTCCACTCCCAAGGAACTTGTCAATCCGAAAGGAGTCTGGCTGGCCCTCCATGGGCCAACAATGTAAAGTGGGGTTTGCATGGCCCTGTACTAGTCCAGCTTCAACACTCCACTGAATGTGAATAAACATTACAATTCACACAGATGTTTCATGGCCATGAACAATCAAGAATGAAAGTATGGATGCATGTAGGGACAGTGATTCCACAAAAAGTTACTCGCTGGATAATGCTATCAATGCACATGTATGGCCATGACCCAGATATCCATTGATACACACATTGTCATTCAAATCATCACTCATCACAGTTGAATACAAGTGAAGGTGCGTAGAATTTATTAGCATTTGCGTGTCAGTACGGGCAAGATAGGTGCCACAACATGCAGACCAATGCAGCAGTATGTCAGAATGAGGAATGTTGCCAAGTGCCGCTGTCGACTCAGGGGGGGTGCCTCACCTTTTGCCAATGGCAGTGACCTCAGTAAATGCAGCATTTGTGCGCGTTACAGTTCCACATGACAGGGGTTGTCCATGTGTCCGGGACGTTCTACCATCGCGTCAGTGATTCTGCATGAAGCAGCACTGTTCTGACCTGCGCCAGTTCTATGGACAAAATGCCACATCACAGATCAATGAGTTGTTTAAGTGTTAAACGGTTGTACACCTCGGAAGGTGTGGGAGTAAGTTTGATGACCATTCCATGCAAAATAACTTCGAGCAAGGACTTCTGTCTGTGGGGTGTGTATACGTTTTTCCTTGGTCAGGCTGTGCGTAGTGTAGGAGTCGGCATCAGCTGCTGTGGTATCTGTCAGGGGGTGCTGGGCACATCCAATTCCGAGGTCAGAGGTGTAGATATTCTTCCACCTGATGGTTCAAACAAAGGAGCTTTCATCCCAATGTTATTTTGTCATCTGGTTGCATTCAGGAATTGTAATGTGGCTTGTTGGAGTTGGGGTTTGGGATGAGTGCGACTTTGGAATTCATGTTTGACATGTCTGGCATACGGCATATGAGCGGCATCACTGTGTGTTACGTTGCTTCTCAGCTGCTCCTCACTCCCCCAGAGTTTATTTACTTGTGTGCGATGTGCGGTTGCATCACTTGCCCTCCTAAGACACACCATTGTCATGCCTGTCTGCGCATGTCCACGAGCCTGACAATTACACTGTGATGTTGGCCGTTGTGGGTGTTGAGCCACGTGAGTGTAGGCCTATGATAAGAATAGGGCAGACACAGATGTAGAGTACATGCCTGGCTGAACTGGCGCATCTAATGTGTCTGGACATTTTTGCTCATGCTGGGGCAATATAGAAACACACAACACTTGGCATGTATGATCCTGGACCCCGAGCGTTCTTGCACTCCTTCATTACTCCGTTTGTGAGAGCCCACCCTCGGAGTGCATGCTACATTGCAACATTTTTGCTTACGGGGGGGACTTAGCTACATATCCAAGCTCTTCCCCACTGCCTGAGGTAACATGGTTGCGTCCGCTGTCCACAACACTACATACACCAGCTGTATATGTCCACATGGACAAGTCTGTTGCGCTCTGCATACTGAGGTCTGTCCAGCACATCACCACCACACTTGGTATTGTGTGCATTCTTATTCATGGGTGACTTGCCTCCTTCAGGAATACTTGGTTCCCACTCCTCCCCACATTCTGCTATTGTGTGGCTGAGGGGCCATGATATTTACGGGACGTCCGCTGTCCTGTTCTGCACTGCCTCAGTTTGGGGGGTGGTTCTCGGTGGGGCATGTTGGTGGTGGCTGTGGGTGTTGTGGCCATCTTGGGTCACTGAGCTTCATGATGAGTGTCTCCATGCCATGTGTTGGTCTTCAGATGTGGCTCTGTGTTGTGTTCCTTATCATTCTGCAGGTAGTCATCCTGCTAAACACCAGTAAAAGGCACGTATTAAATCCCTGCTGCTAACGCGCCTTATCTTCTGTTTTTGGATTGCATCGCAGATCTGGCTGGCTGTTGAGAATATCGCAAAGTGGTGTTTTTGTTCTTTTTTTCCTGGGAACGCCCACTTTGCATATCATTAGCGTTAGTTGTCGCTCTCATCCATGGCGATATTTTTTGCAGGAGCGATCGCTGGAAAACTGACGATATGGGCAGTTTGCACCAGCTTGTGAATTGGGCGATTATTCTTTCACCACTTTTGCTGTGCTAAAGTGCTGAGAACTCGGCGATGAGTTCTTGAGGATATGCCCCTATGAGTGTTATCTTACTACTAATAAAATTAGCAGCAGTAACATTACTCTTGTAGGTTGTGAATACTGAAACAGTGGTAAACCTACTTTAAAATGTAAATTTACTTTTAAGAAACAGGCCCTGTGGGCCTGAATCAGAGGGCCTTATTCACTCACATAAATGCACACTTTTATGTAACTTGCTGTAGTAACTTTGCTGATGTTTTGGTACTCACAATTCACAAGTTTAATTTTAATTTTAGAAAGTTAGTGACATGTGACGGCAGGTCTCTGTCTATGCCGCCTATCGTTGCACAGTCAAGTCAAGAATAACTTTATTCGGTTCAACGAATTGACCATAAAAGTATAACGTACATACAAAAAGAAATGAATAAAATGTGTATATTACATTTGCTCATCAATACATCATATGACTCAAATACTACATAGTGAGTTGTTTTCCTATTTTGAAAGATTTAAGGTTACATTTATTAAAAAAGGCAAATAGTCATTTCATTTACATTTCATACTGTTTCCTTATCAAAAATGCAATTCTAATTAAATATAATACTGTAGCACAAATAACTGACAGGGATCCCAGGATATCGAAACCTTCCTGATAATTGCACGGGCAACTTTTTCTTAAAAATGGCATAAGGAAATGTGTTGCACAGTCTAAGCGCATCCAAACTTCCCTATTGTAAAACTAGCTAACAGCTTGATGTTCTCTAGTTGTCTATGACATCATTTCCATCTACTTCAACATTGTCTCACAGTTGGAGAGAAGGCATTTTCGGAGCTGTATGGGCTGTTTCCTGATATTGAGATTACAGTACCAGTTATGTGAGCCAGATGGCTTACATTAGTGCTTACCAAGTAGCGATGTGTTGTGAATCACTGTTTGGTAATCTCTATTATTAATGTACTAAAGTTTTATTTTTCCATTATATCCTAATTAGTGATTCATTGTAGGTCCCAAATATCCATTCCTCATGAATATTAATGTGATAGGTCGCAGTTTGTGACCCACTAGGATTCCCTAGGAAGTGAGTGTGGATTGCGCACACCTGTGATCTGCTATAGTTATCAAAAATTCAATTATTTACAAAGATGTTGCTTGCTTTGTGTAAATCATGTTAGCCTAACATGTGAGTAAACAGTGAAAGTGGCCAAGCCCCAACAGGCGACTTGGGCTCACACTAGCACAGCATTAGGGGTTAATACTAACACTATATCAACAGTTCTCTATATGTTTAACACAATTTACAATGCAAGAATATGATGTTCATTTCATGCAATTTTTAATCATTGCATCAAAATTTATTTCGCTTTTTTAAGCATGTTCACAAACAACAATAGTTATACTTGTTTCAAATTAAGTACAAACAGTCGAAAAATGCATTCAAATCAATGTACAAAAATCAAACAAAACAAGCCCGCCCAATGCATTTCGGGACCCCTGTCTCTTCGTCAGGGGCAAATCTGAAAGAATATTGAGACATGAATCATTTATACATCTTCAACAGACAGAGAAAAGAATAACCAGAAAACAAATTAAAAAAGACCCAGACCGCAAGGTGGCCCATGCTGGGTGATTGGTGTGCCCACCCACAGGACAACCAATCCTGTAGTGCAACTAACCAAACACGATACCCGTGATATTTATGAGACCCTATGTTAATGAATTGTACCATCACCAAGTTACCATCCAAGTGTGTAGCGACTTATCATGTGCTAAAAAACCTCCTTAGATGAAAAACGATAAGAATACTTTCATGACAAGCAATGCCGGCAGGTTCCAAACCAAAAAAAAGCCAAGATTCTGTGGAGGCTGAAGTACATACAACAAGCTGTAACAGACTTTGATACATACTATGTGCTTAAATAATTCCATTATCACATTAATCGCCTACCTCTATTTTTTACAAAGCATCCACCTCGATCTTGTAAAGGATAGCCACGGTGTCCACTGCCTGAAAACCAACAAATACTCTAGTTGAAATGTCATGCCCACGAAACTAACTAAAGACTTCAAAATCAAAAATCCCCATATCTTACCTAACGTTCTGAGCAGCACTGCTTGAAACACTGACCAGCTACAAGCAAAGCCGAATATTCCACCTTCCACTTTGCGATATATACCACTGCCAAACATTAAGGACACACAAAATCAGTAACTTACAACACAGCACACGCAAAGCCTACAATTTAAATTACAAAGTCAGCATTCTCCCTCTTGCCTTCCAACTGTTAATGCCTGATACTGGTACTAACGTCTTGCTTGCTTCTAAACGCGGCTCCGCTCTACTGGTGATATCCGGGATGTAATAAAAAAAGAAGGGACTATACTATAGTCCGGGGTTTCGTGGTTGCCATGTTAGGTTGTGACTCCAAATCTTAAAGAGGCAAAAACTGATGATGGGCAAGAACTACTAATAGCGGTGTCTCCATCCTCTAAAAACCAAACCTTACTGCTTTCGAAATGTAAACAAGATAAAGTGAACCTCTCTCTAAATGCATGAATTTATAAAAGGCAATTTCATTTTCCAGCTTTGTGTTTGTATATGTGGACATATATGTAATTCTTTTGTTAAGAACACGTTGTTGAGGTTTTGTCAATTCGATAGTAGAGATGTTAAATATGAGGTTTTGTCCCGACTCCTCAATCCTGTTTTCACTTTTTGTTTTTCTTTTTCCTCGCCGGGTTTTCTTTGTGGTTGTGGTTGTATTGTTTGTGTTTCCGGTGGTCTCCCCGCGATCCCGGCCTGGTCTAAAAAAGAAGACGAGGAAGCTGTTGCGGAGCTGCCTTGTGCTGCTCCATTACCTTCAATAGATGTAATTTGACTCAATGGTGCCTGGAGAATGATTGGCACTCTTCTGGTGTCACTATCTTTATCGGTCACCACGCTTTCTTCAGATGACCCCCATGTTTGGTATTATTTCACTCTAAACCCTTATTTGCATATACCAGAGGACGAAACTTAAAAGAGCATCTATCTAGCTAAAAAGCAAGTTTGCCAGAAACAAAACCAGGCACTACTAGATGTGGAAATTGCATCCATTGCAATAATGTGATTAAGGGGGATACCATTATACACCCCCGAACAGGAGAGAAAATTAAAATCAAACAGGCATTTGATTGCAACTCGTCGCACATAGTGTACTCCATCAAATGTCCTTGTGGCCTACTTTATGTAGGGAAAACTGATAGAAAGATGAAAACTCATCTGTCAGAACACAAAAGTAGGATTAGAAACAAGAACAGCACTTCATGTTTAGCAGTCCATTGGGAAGAAGCCAGACACACCATTGCTCAGGTGCAATTTCAGATTATCGAGCAAATCAAGATACAACAGGGCATGGACAATGTGAAACGTTTATTACAAAGAGAGATCTTTTGGATCAAGAAATTGGATATGCTGATGCCAAATGGGCCTAATGACAAACTTGACATGGTATATTTTCTGTAGAGAAACATCACAATAGCACAACCATAATACATGATCCTCTGGTTATTACACATATGCATAAACTTAAGTTAGTCAACATACCCATTAGTTAGGTCACCGATAACTGTATAATTCATAAAAACACAGCATGCAATAGAAATTGCAGCGTCCAGGTAAATAGAAACCATCAGATGTGATGAGAGATGTGATATGTTATGAGTGAGCAGCATTGTTTCCATAAACACAGATATCGAGTATGGCACATGTGCGGGGACGGTTGGCGCCAGTGTGCGAGCGGTCCACATTATGCATTTTTCAACTGTTTGTACTTAATTTGAAATAAGTATAACTATTGTTGGTTGTGAATATGCTTAAAGAAGAAAAAAAGAGAAATTAATTTTGACGCAATGATTAAAAATTGCATGAAATGACCATCATATTCTTGCATTGTAAATTATGTTAAACATATAGAGAACTCTTGATATATTGTTAGTATTAACCCCTAATGCTGTGCTAGTGTGAGCCCAATTCGCCTGTTGGGGCTTGGCCACTTTCACCACTAGGATTCACTGCCATCATAGGGATGGTATCTTGAAAGGTCAGCAGATCACCATTTCTTTGATTGTTTTTCTGCAAATTGTGCCATTTGCGACCGAATAAATGCTTTTTCTGCAGCCTAATGAAAAGTGAAGGCATGCACAATGGCTGCTTGTGGCAAGTAAGTTACAAATATGATTATTAGTAAAAACCATGAGTTTCATACCTGCCCTGGAGCACGTGTTTATTTTTAAGTGTGTCACTGGTCCAAAGAATTGTAAACTAAAATCTTATTAAAAATATATTCTGACATCAAAACACTCTTAAAGTAAAAAGATTAATGGGAGATAGCAGTGATCCTTAAGTGATACTATGCCACTTCAGAATATGCTGTTCAAATCCACTATCTTCAACATAGAGCATCATATCTTTAAGGATTGCTCCGATTTAACACCAGAAATGATCTCAACTGCTACACAACTGCTCCTGATGACATATATTTGATCCAAAGGTCAAGGAAGCAATATATTACTACTGGGAAAATTCCCATGCCTAATGGTCATGGTATACCTTCTATATGACATGCCTATCTGCCAAGATACGTTATGGACCTAATGATGTGCTAAAAAACCTCCAAAGTGTTCTGAGCCATTTGAATTGTGCAAAAGAAGTATGTCAGGGATGTATTTTAGCGCTCATACTTTGTATCCTTTACAGAAACAACCTCAATGCTCATTGGCCCAAAGTGGACAGGATGTCTCTCAGATTGACAGGCTTCAATGACCTGCCCTACTTTATGCAGATGATGCCGTATCATTAGTTCTGAGACTCCTCTGAGCCTTAAGCAGATTCTATATTCTTTCACTACTTTTAGGACTAATCTGGAGATGGATATTAATTATAATGAGTCACATCTAATGATATGTTAGGAAGTGAAACTATCAGTGGTTAGTAGCTTTTCCTATTTGGGCGTGCAGTTTGATTCAACTGGAACATGGAATAGCATTATAAATGTAAATGTAAATGTACCGATATTTATAGAGCGCACAGCTACTTCCCGAAGGTAGTGTCCCGGCGCAGTAAGTATACCGCTTAGGAGCCCTTTCTGGTTTTCCCTGTGAGTGTCCACTCCTGGGCACCCCCAGGGTGAAACCAGGCATCCCAGCGCTTTTGGGGCCGTTGTGGAGATTAAGCAAGCTATTGCCCAGAGTCACAGAGTGGGACCCATGATTAGAATAGGCACCGAGGCGAGAATTATTGGGTCCGAGGAAATTGAGCCCAAGACCCGCCTAGGCGGGTATTGAACCCTGGTCCCGGGCCAGACCTCTGCATCAGGGTCTGCCGCTCTAACCATTTGAGACACACTTCTCCACTGCCCATTATCACTGCTATACGCCTCACATATATTAAGTCGAATTGGTGCTCTTTTTTAACCTTTTTGCTCTGGTAGAAGGCAATTCAGTGCACCTTTTTTGTAAATATATAATGCGCAATGCATACCTGTGACCACTCATGGTGCTGGTGTGTGAGGGTATTCTAAGTTATCTTGCCTTCAGACGGAGGAAAACCATTTCTGTTGAGGATTACTTTCTCAGCCACCTTGTTGCCTGTATTATGTGTGCCACGAGGGGCTTGGGCTCAGCCATACTTAAAGTATCATCAGGCTCGCCCCTGAAACTTTGGTTGCAAATTTGGAGTAACCCAAAGTCTCTAAACCAACTCATAATACAGGACTGTTTGGACTGCGAGAAGCTAAGATATGTCCCTTGGCTTGTCAACATTAAATTACAATTTCTAAGGATGGACAAAGCACTGCTGAATGCTTACTTTGAAGAGCAAAGCCTATCATCCTGCAACTGGGAAGAAAAGTACTGAATCCAGCCCAGCAGGGTCACACAAGGCCACTCTCTGGTTCTGTGAAAGTGAAAGAGATATTTGGTTTCATATTGGGTACCGTTGTGATTTAGAAAATACCCACCCTCACTTGGAAGATACCAATGGGATACAGATGGATCCTTGCTTGGCTGTCCCTATTTTACTAGTCCTGAGGAAGACCTGCAGTGATGTGTAACAACTAACACATACACAAAGGGTAGAAGTGTCGAAACTATTTGATCAGTCTATGTCCTGGGTCAACTATCCACTAAATGTAATTACAAGATGTGATTAGGTGGATATTTAACTAGTCAATACAAAAAGGCTGGACATTTTCTCTATTTGTTTTTTATGTACATCCTTTGCATTGTGTTTCGATGAGCACATTTGGGCTTTATGTTACTACTTCTCTTAAGTCAAGTTGTCTGCTTTTTGTTAATGTTGTGACAGACTTACATGTAGAAAACAGTGTATAACGTTTGGATATATTACTCAAATATATGCAAAAACTGATGGTTATGTTGAGTGTTTTTTATCCCTTTATTTGATTTGTATTATGGAGTGTTACAATATTGGTCAAGTATAAGACCAGATTCTACTTATGTTGTGGACATTGTCTACTCAATTCTCCAGACCATAGTTTGGTATACTAACATTGTTGATATAGTCTGGATATAGTCTAGATACCATTTTGATTATACAAAGTAATCTAGGTCCCCAACATAACTCATTGAAGCTCATTACAGGAAACGCCCAGTTTCTGAGGAACACTGGGTAACCCCATTATTTTCATGGTATCTGTCCCAATAGGGACACTATTGTGGCCACAAAAGGCACCTACTTTCCACTCTGTGGCCTTCAGGAGTCCCTGGCTGGCATCGCCGGTGTCATGAGACAGAGGCATGAGCAAGTCACCTTCCAAAGTGGCCCCAACAAGGATTCCAACCAGATGGGGGCAATCAGAACCATCTTGGAGTCCATGGAGAGGAAGCAGGACTCCCACATTGCTACCATGGCTGCCCACCACTGCAGCATTGCTGCTGATTTGCAAAATCATCAGATCCTCCTTGCTGCTGTGCAGCCTCATGTGTTGGCACAGATGAATTCTGCTGCAGACACGGGTTCCACATTGGCTGCCCCTGATGAGTGTGTTTGCCTCCCTTGGCTCCCACACCTATAACACCCCCTCACAGGAGTCACTGCATACATCAGAGGAGGAAGATATGGACTGCACCTCTTTCTCATGCAAAAGTGTCCGGTAGTGTTAGAAATGAGGGTCTATAGGTGGCAGAGGTGGGTATCTTTCTCCAAACAGGGATCTTTGCTTCTAGTTATGGTAAGGGGGATACACTTCTAAAATAACCCCTGCTCACCTCCTTAGTAGCTTGGCACTGCAGACAGGCTTATCTCAGAGGTAGTGTGTAAAGCATTTGTGAACACATGCAGTAATACAGTGAAGAAACTACAAATGGACACCACACCAGTTTAAAAAAGTAAGTAATCTTTATCCAAACGAAAACAAGACTAAACAACAAAAATCCACAATAGTGTAATAAAAATATGACTTTCAGAGGAAAATTGCAGATGAGACACTGTTCACACAAAGTACCTTGGATGCGTCACACAAATAACGAAACAGGCCACAAGGAAGATGATGCGTTGGTTCCTTATAGTCAGGGTAGATGATGCATTGGTTCCTTGCTCCAGGGAAGGTTATTCATTGTTTCCTTACTGCGGTGCAGGAGAGTTGTGGCATCTGTTCCTTACTGGAGAGAAGTTTAGGCATCAATTTCTTACTACATGTGGAGTTGCTGCGTCTGTTTGTTACTGTGTCCCTCAACGATGCAACAGACTTGGCGCCTTGATGTGCTGCAATGATCCACGACGATGTGTGGATTCTTTAGCCACACAGGAGGGCCTGCGTTGGGATCGGAGCGGTGATCTCGGACTTCGGAGATTGTTGCACCTGATGTGTTGTGCAGTGATTTCTCATGCGGCGACAGGCGCTACAACAGTTTCATCCGCGGTGTGTCGGAAACAGGCACAGATTTGTCACGCTTCATTGATGTTGAATTGATTTTCCAGCTCCCCGCATAAAACAGTTCTCTACAGGTCCAAAGCAACAGCAGGCACCTCTTGCAGAACAGAACTCCCAGCAAGATAGTTCAGTGGAGCTGGTGGTAAAGTCTTTGTGTCCCTGAGACTTCAGAACTGAAGGAACGCTCAGTTTCAAGCCCTTGGAAATCTTCTCAAGATGGGGACACAGCAAACAGCAAAGTCCTTTTCTCCTTTCCTTGGCACCAAGTAGCAACTGCAGGCCAACCCCAGACAGAAAACAGCACTGGGCAGTATTCTTCTTCTGCTTTTCAAGCTCTTCTCATTGGCGAAGGTTCCTCTTGATTTCCTAGAAGTGATCTAAAAGTCTGGGGTCTGGGTCCTTCTTTTTATACTCAACAATCCTTTGTTCTCCAAAGGTAGAGATTGTCTGTATCCAGCCAAAACCAGTTCTGTCCTTACTGGTGCAGCTTCCTGGCAGGAGGTTGAGACAGCATTGTTTAAGGCAGATTCAGGTGAAAGGAAATCTCATATCCCTACTCTAAATGCAGCCCAGGTCTATTCAGCCCAGCCCTGACTCATCAGGCTCTCTGAAGCCACTGCTTCCCCCAGCCCCTGTCATCCAAAGCCAGATATTCAACACACAAATCTAGCAGAGGCACGCTGCATGGCAAAGCAAGAAAATAACTACTTTCTAAAAGTGGTATTTTCAAACACAGAATGTAAAAATCACCCTCCCTAAAACATGCATTTTAACATTCTGCGTTCAGACATACTAAACTGTATTTTCCTACCTGGTTCCCAGAGGTAGTTATGTTTATAAGATGTTATAAACAAACTCCCCATTCTATCCTATGGGACCAGGTAGCCTTGCAATAGTGAAACAGGAAATTGGCAGTAATTCATTATCAGGACATGCCATACACATCAGGGCATGTCCTACCTTTCACATACATTGCACTCTGCCTACAGGGGTACCTTGGGCCTACCTTAGGGGTGACTCACATGTAGTCACCCCTAGAGCCTGGCAAATAGGTACACTTGCCAAGTCGACATGGCAGTACTAGACTACACACAGGCTCTGCAATGGCAGGTCAGAATTATATTTACAGGCTGCTTATGTGGGTGGCACAATCAGCGCTGCAGGCCCACTAGAAGCATATGATTTACAGGCCCTGGGCACACACAGTGCAGTGTATTATGTTCTAACTAATAAATCAAATATGCCAATCATGGTCACCCATCCATACCAACTATTTACAGGGAGAGCATATGCACTTTAGCACTGATCAGCAGTGGTAAAGTGCTCAGAGTCATAAAACCACCAACAACAGGCCAGAAAAAATACAGGAGTAAGGCAAAAAGTTCTGAGATGACCATGCAAAAAGGGCAAAGCCCAACAGGTAGCATTCATCTGTTCCACATACCCAGTTTCTCCTTTTCCCTGTGCTTATGAACATACCAGCAAATATAAACTGCCACTCTCCTCAATTTGCTTTCCACCTGTTGACCTCAACTATTAGTGGACAGTCAATGTGGCTGATCCTCCCTAATGGCAATGTGGTTGTCCTCCTAATTGAAACACTCCTCTCCTTCACATGTCCCATGACATTTCCCCAATTATCTCTGTCTGGGCATCCACAGGCTCAAAACATATTTTGGGGTTGTTGTCATGTGAACTATCCCGGTATGCTGCATACGTATCAGCACATGTAAATAAATGCATTTAGTACTACCTGAATGTTGTCTGTCTGTTGAAGCCTGGACCAAGTTGACCATTGTGCATTCTGTGAGACAAAGACACCAACTACTTGCCAAAGGGACATGTGTTGTTTGGAGTCAGGGACAATGGTGAGTATGAATCATATTTGTTTAACCGTATGTGTGTGTTGACTAGTAAGTAGTTATTCAAGCTTACAAGCATGAAGTGCAACAGGTATCATGCAGTCAATTATAATGGGTAATGAAGTCACACCACAGTTGTCAGGTTTACCCATGGATACTAGCAATCCAACAACATTGGGTTGACAATTAAACATTACAATTGGGAGTATGTATGGGGCAGCTATCAGTGAGTGAGTCAATAAACCTTCCATTTGGATGAATCATTTTACATCCCTACAATGCATGTTGCATTATGTACCCACACAGAGAAATCATGTGTGAATGCATATGTTTCACTGTGTATCCATTTCCATTATGATTGCCATGTACACTGCACAAACATGCCTGTAGAAAGACTATGTAAACCCAAGGGGAGCCTGACAACTCCCTGTCCATATATAAATTACTTACTCATACCTGTTGCGGAGCACTGCTAGCACAGACAAATACATGTACATAACATAACCTGAGCAGACAAGCTAATTCCCACACAGTAAATCATGATGTAGACCTGTATTTAGCAAACAATATCACTTAATGTCAACAGAAAATATAAAAGTACTAAAACCACATAACCTACACTAACTAACTAATCTAACCTAACCTACACTACCTTATCCTACATACTATCTAAAATCACCTTAACTTAACCTAGCTTACTCTACACATATAGTACGACATGATAAACATCAACCACCCCCAACCTCCTTAATACATGTCTTCACACGAGGAGAACAGACACTGCACCTAAACATCAAATAACTACACATATAATCCTAAACAATCATATATATATATATTTTTTATTAGGAATCTGTTAGATTTTTTCATAACACATATAAAACATATTGACCCTCACCCCAAAGAGCACAAAGTACCCCACCCCACTTAAATTGTACTCACCCATACCAAACGCCTAAAACTACCTCCCTAACTCTATAAGTACACGAACTAACCTAAACTAAGCTATAAAACTATTAATAACAACAAAACAACATGTGCAGGGTAAGTGCAGAATGTTTCCCTGTGGCTGATTGGGGCTATGGTCTTGCCACTGCCTGCTTAACTTACTGTAGCAGTGAAATTTCAGGGTCCATCTTATGATCCAGCACCGTCACTCTCATATTTAGGTCCGAAAGGTCCGTTCTAATGTCCTGCTCAAATTAGTTATCCCCTTCTGTGGGCTGAGGCTTGGGTACTGACGGTTGTGTGGGTTTGCTGATGGAGGTGTTGGATACCGGTTTTCTGAAAGTACCTTCACCTGCCCAATGAGCTTTGCACTTGCTTGTCTAAGCTTGGTGGTCCCTAAGGGAAGAAATGTAATTTCCCAGCAGCCTTCTCCGCCGCATAATGCTTCCCCATTGCTGTGTGAGCCTTTGCCACTTTCCATATGTGATGGTAGAGCTCCTTCCTGAAATTGTGTTTCCTCAACTGCTCTGAGGTCATGTTATCTGTTTAAGCAAAAAGGACAGCTGTCAGTCAAAGAGTGACTATCAACAGGTACAAACATCATGAAACAATAATCTTTATAAAACATCAAATGTAGGAGCCCTTACAGCCTTAAATCATCTTACAGCTTAGAGTGAGCATACACACGTCTATTATCCATCATGTCAGAATTACTAAGGCCAACGTACCAAGGCATGGCAAATGTTGTGCAATGCATTTGCACCACCTTGGCACATCGAGGTAGGACCATATCAGTACATGGTATGCTGAGGAACAGTGCTGTGTTATACCAATGGTATGGTACACTTCATCTTCACTGAACATTAATGTGCCTTCTGCTTAATGATATTGGCATTCATCACAGTAAGATGTGCTGTATCTCCAAAGTACATGTATTGTCACAACATAGTGTACCTGATATGGCTAGGGCCCATATCAGGATGCATTGATAACTATACTGAACACTTAGCAGGTATTATATGTAACAATTGACCCTGGATAAGTAACTCACATCACACATATAAAACATCTCCTATCTGAACTGTTGTAAGTCCATGGTGGACCATAACACAGCTCATTACATGCACCCAATGTCATATCATGTGCAACTGACATGCATTTTTAAGTTTTCACACCCATGGCCATGTTCAGATATTTATCCACTGCCACATATTTTCACAAAGTCTGGCAGTGTGAACATGGCTTCCCTTTCAAGCCTTATATCCTGTGGTCCATCCCAGATTGGCAATGTATTCTTCTTGACATTAGTCAGCGGCTGATCTTTTCCAGGCCTATCATCTGTAACGCAAATGTTTTTTTGTGAATGGGAAGCACAATAAATCTGGCACCTCACAAAGAATCTGACATCACACTCAATCCTTGCACTCCACATTTATCATTGACGAAGGCTCTCTTTGGTAATATTGGGGTCCTTGAAACCCTCCACCTCACCAACTGTGTTTGTGGCAGGTCCACGTACAAAACATAAAATGTAAAGCAAATCAGTTAAAGTAGAGCACATACATTGTATGATGCAGAAGCACAGTACTATTGGCTATGTAACCCTTTAGGTTGTAATTAATATGATGATACAATTGACATGCCTGAATGATACACATTGGAAAGGCAGGATAAAATGTACAAACATATTATAAGCAAAAACTAAGCATGGGCTGAAAATTCGTTCCGCTTGCAAAATTTGCGGATTTTTCGCAATTTCGCGTTCCGCAAATCGCGCGAAATTGCCAAACAATCCGCAATTCGCAAGTTTGTGATTTTTTTTGCTTGTTTGCGCTTCAAAAATGCAATCTGGCGCGCGCTGCGTTGACTTACCTTGATTCTGAGTTTGCCGAGTTGTTTTCCTCCCGCGAACAAGATGGTCGCGCCCAAAAATGACCGCATGGGTAAGTTCGCGGTAGGCGCACTGAAAAAAAACGCCACGAACACGCCAAAATAAAAAAAATTGCAAGTTCGCACAAATTCGTGGATTTCGCGAACCGCGAATTCACTTTCGCGAATTCGCAAATTTCGCCCATACCTAGCAAAAACATGCACCTGTTAGGAAATTTGTGGAACCAGTTTTTAGACCTCATAACTATTATATTTCACTATGGTAGCTGATTTTGATGAGTTTCTGTACCTACATATCTCTCATACTATACTCAACATGATATTGAAATACCCATGCCCTCCTACGATTTACACCAGGAAATCAGTATGCAACATTTATCATACGTTATGCTTCCTTGTTCCTTAAGTTAAGCAAGGTATGTACCTTTCAGTGCTGCAGAATACCAGATATTGTTCAAACTTTCCCTGTGCATCCTCGTTTATGTTATTGGACAATTAAAAATAGATATGTTGAGAAATGTCAGATTCAGGCTGACATACCCTAAGATTCAATATCATGTCAGTGGACTCTCTTCTGACACACTTCAGTTCACTTTTTCAATCGGCATTCACAATGGGAGTCTCATAAGGTAAGACCGCTCCAGTGGCTCTGGCCTCAAAATCACCTCCATGAGGCCAAGCAAAGCCAGAAGTCAGGGAAGCTAATGCCAACACAGTGTATCCATCATGGACATCAAGGAGCTATACTGTTTAAATTGGATTTTCTGGTTAGTACTAGTGAAATGTGTTCATTCACATTTACAAATTAGCTACGCTTTGTAAGACAGGCCTCATTGAGTGACTACCCTGAGGCAGTGTGCCATGGAGGATCGTTAGTACATCACTATGTGTCATTCAGTACTGTATGTGTGCTTTATGCACACAAACAAAAGTTTTAAACTGCATTTCTTTGTGCTGAGAGCTGTTCCTTCCAGTACAATATGCACACAAATGCGCACCATAGGTCAAGGGTGCCTGTGTATGCTAAGAACACCAAGGTCTCAATTTGCATGCCCCTTGAGCTGCCGAAGCCTCACTTTCTTACATATGAAAAGTGACACACCGACGTCGCTAGGGGCTTGTAAATTAGCACCCTAATTTGCAAGGTGGTACGCTATAACACTACGGACTGCCCCTTCAGCAATCACTTCTGCCCAAATCTGCATTTGCAGGCCAGCTTATGACAAGCCCTAGTTGAGCAGCATATTACCACTATTTGTGTTTTGCACTCCCACAGAGTTTTGCAGACATATTTATGTGTAACGTATGTTCTGCAATGGCCCTTCACAACTGTATGTGACAGATCTTTGTGGTGAAAGAAGCACCTCTAGAGCTGACATGCACCACCTGGTTTGTCATAATATAGGTTGTCTGGATGGGTTACAGTCATGTGAGTCAGCTCTAAGCTTCTCTAGGATTCAATTGTATCACCTAAAGAGACAATATCACTTGTGTGGCCTCTCACTCACTCAGATAGCACTGGTGCACAGATCGTGCTTGCGCTATTCCCACATCATTTGACTCATTTGCATGAGGGCATGGCTATTTTCAGCAAAACGTTATGTAAGTCATACTTACTGTTAACACTATTCACCAATAGGAAAATGAGACACATAGGAAAACACACAAATCATGTGTACTTACCAACATGTCTACCAACTCGGATGCCAATGTCTGGGAGGTCTGACTCATGTACTACCACATCCGCCCAGTGATGTTTCAATTGATGGAACATCCAGTCGATGCCAAACAGCATCTCCATCTGTGTCCGCAACTTCTCCCACCATTGGCTCCGCACTGCCGTTGGGTAGCCCAGGAGTACACGTCCACCACTGGCTACCATGTTTGGCAGGTAGATGTTAACCAGTCACAGGAAGCTCAAAAACTCCTTGTCATTCAAGGGGTTGGCCCTACCCTTCCCAGATATGACCAAACCCAAACTCAGTTAAAAACCCAAAAAAACAGAACCCTCCAAAAACTCACAACTAATCCTATTTCAATAATACCCCAATATAAAACACCTCACTAAACACAGAACAATACACAACAATGCACAACAAGAATGTACAAAAAGGGACATATCAGGGACAGCAGACACAAATAAACAGCTCTAGAACCAAAAAAACACTCTCCAACCCAGCTGATAGACAACCACTCAGAACATAGACAGTTTTTTTAAATTGAGTTTCATAAAGCGCAAACTTGACTGGATTGGAGCATGCATCATCCATAACATCACTTCCTAGGCAGATGCATCACGGTTTCAGAAGTGCGTTTTTTTTAATGCTACCTGTCAATGCATCGATTTCACCCAAGGTCTGACAAGGCATCTTGCGGTCATTCAGATGCATCAGCTGGGAGCATCATTTCTGTTTCTTTTGCACAGTGGGGCAAATGTGTGTTATTTGGTGTACTGTGATGTGAAATTCATGCAATAATTTTCAGGGATTTCTGTGCTGGGTGTGAATAGTTGAATAGGCGTGCTTAATGTCTTTGCATGTGTTTAATGTGTGTGTTGACAGTATGCATATGTGTAAGTCCATGCTTTTCAGGGATCATACTATGCACAGGGCCCAATTCCTTTGGTAGCACAATGCACGCCTTGCAATAGGTGCCCTGTGTTCTAAATTATTATTATCACCCAATTACATTGCTTTAGCTTCCCTCAGGGAGAACTCAAACTAGCACTGCCATAGGGACAGTGCACCCACATCTACAACAGCGCAGCCTATTATCAATCTATGCCATGAATAACATTGCAAATTGCAAAAAACACAGTAGATGGACAGAATGTAGAACAATGTCATACATTCACCCCAGTACAGAGATTTGGGCCTAAATCCATTGTTTTTTTGCACTCCACACCACCCTGGGTTAGACACTGGCTATATGCAAATCAGCTTTGGCCCTGTGCCTCATGGGAACAGTCTAGTCCGAACTACCAAGCCATGTCTTTGCCAGACCGGAATCAAGCATCCAAGGACCGGTTTCTGGCTATCAGCCTTCATCAGCCTGGATAGCTTGACTCCAGTGGTGTGGAGCGCCTGGGACTCACGTCTGAGCATACCCAGCCCACTCGGGGTGAAAATTGCAAAAAACACAGTAGATGGACAGAATGTAGAACAATGTCATACATTCACCCCAGTACAGAGATCTGGGCCTAAATCCATCGTTTTTTTGCACTCCACACCACCATGGGTTAGACACTGGCTATATGCAAATCAGCTCTGACCCTGTGCCTCATGGGAACAGTCCAGTCCGAACTACCAAGCCATGTCTTTCCCAGACCGGAATCAAGCATCCAAGGACCGGTTTCTGGCTATCAGCCTTCATCAGCCTGGATAGCGTGACTCCAGTGGTGTGGAGAGCCTGGGACTCACGTCTGAGCATACACAGCCCACTCGGGGTGAAAATTACAAAAAACACAGTAGATGGACAGAATGTAGAACAATGTCATACATTCACCCCAGTACAGAGATCTGGGCCTAAATCCATCATTTTTTTGCACTCCACACCACCCTGGGTTAGACACTGGCTATATGCAAATCAGTCTGGCCCTGTGCCTCATGGGAACAGTCCAGCCCGAACTGCCAAGCCATGTCTTCCATGGACTTGAAACAAGCATCCTGGGACCGGTTTCGGATTCATAATCCTCATCAGCCAGGCTATCTTGAATCCAGTGGCCAAGTGAGCAAGGGACTCACGTCTGAGCATACCCTGCCACACTTAGGGCGAACAAAGCGATACAAAAGGGGATGATGGACGGAGCGTTTGAGCAAATCAAACACTCACCCCCAGTCAACTGATCTGGGTTTAATCCATCACCATTCTTTAGCCCACTCAGCCACCCCATTTCAGACATGGCTATATGCAAATCAGTCTGACCCTGTGCCTTATGGGAACAGTCCAGCCCGAACTGCCAAGCCATGTCTTCCATGGACCGGAAACAAGCATCCTGGGACCGGTTTCGGATTTATAATCCTCATCAGCCAGGCTATCTTGAATCCAGTGGCCAAGTGAGCAAGGGACTCACGTCTGAGCATACCCTGCCACACTTAGGGCGAACAAAGCGATACAAAAGGGGATGATGGACGGAGCGTTTGAGCAAATCAAACACTCACCCCCAGTCAACTGATCTGGGTTTAATCCACCACTATTATTTAGCCCACTCAGCCACCCCCTTTCAGACATGGCTATATGCAAATCAATCTGACCCTGTGCCTCATGGGAACAGTCCAGCCCGAACTGCCAAGCCATGTCTTCCATGGACAGGAAACAAGCATCCTGGGACCGGTTTCAGATTCATAATCCTCATCAGCCAGGCTATCTTGAATCCAGTGGCCAAGTGAGCAAGGGACTCACGTCTGAGCATACCCTGCCACACTTAGGGCGAACAAAGCGATACAAAAGGGGATGATGGACGGAGCGTTTGAGCAAATCAAACATTCACCCCCAGTCAACTGATCTGGGTTTAATCCATCACCATTCTTTAGCCCACTCAGCCACCCAATTTCAGACATGGCTATATGCAAATCAGTCTGACCCTGTGCCTCATGGGAACAGTCCAGCCCGAACTGCCAAGCCATGTCTTCCATGGACCGGAAACAAGCATCCTGGGACCGGTTTCGGATTCATAATCCTCATCAGCCAGGCTATCTTGAATCCAGTGGCCAAGTGAGCAAGGGACTCACGTCTGAGCGTACCCTGCCACACTTAGGGCGAACAAAGCGATACAAAAGGGGATGATGGACGGAGCGTTTGAGCAAATCAAACACTCACCCCCAGTCAACTGATCTGGATTTAATCCATCACCATTCTTTAGCCCACTCAGCCACCCCATTTCAGACATGGCTATATGCAAATCAGTCTGACCCTGTGCCTCATGGGAACAGTCCAGCCCGAACTGCCAAGCCATGTCTTCCATGGACCGGAAACAAGCATCCTGGGACCGGTTTCGGATTCATAATCCTCATCAGCCAGGCTATCTTGAATCCAGTGGCCAAGTGAGCAAGGGACTCATGTCTGAGCATACCCTGCCACACTTAGGGCGAACAAAGCGATACAAAAGGGGATGATGGATGGAGCATTTGAGCAAATCAAACACTCACCCCCAATCAACTGATCTGGGTTTAATCCATCACCATTCTTTAGCCCACTCAGCCACCCCATTTCAGACATGGCTATATGCAAATCAGTCTGACCTTGTGCCTCATGGGAACAGTCCAGTCCGAACTGGCACGTGAGTCCCAGGCTCTCCACACCACTGGAGTCAAGCTATCCAGGGTGATGAAGGCTGATAGCCAGAAACCGGTCCTTGGATGCTTGATTCCGGTCTGGGAAAGACATGGCTTGGTAGTTCGGACTGGACTGATCCCATGAGGCACAGGGTCAGAGCTGATTTGCATATAGCCAGTGTCTAACCCAGGGTGGTGTGGAGTGCAAAAAAATGATCAGTTGACTGGGGGTGAGTGTTTGATTTGCTCAAACGCTCCGTCCATCATCCCCTTTTGTATCGCTTTGTTCGCCCTAAGTGTGGCAGGGTACGCTCAGACGTGAGTCCCTTGCTCACTTGGCCACTGGATTCAAGATAGCCTGGCTGATGAGGATTATGAATCCGAAACCGGTCCCAGGATGCTTGTTTCCGGTCCATGGAAGACATGGCTTGGCAGTTCGGGCTGGACTGTTCCCATGAGGCACAGGGTCAGACTGATTTGCATATAGCCATGTCTGAAATGGGGTGGCTGAGTGGGCTAAAGAATGGTGATGGATTAAACCCAGATCAGTTGACTGGGGGTGAATGTTTGATTTGCTCAAACGCTCCGTCCATCATCCCCTTTTGTATCGCTTTGTTCGCCCTAAGTGTGGCAGGGTATGCTCAAACGTGAGTCCCTTGCTCACTTGGCCACTGGATTCAAGATAGCCTGGCTGATGAGGATTATGAATCTGAAACCGGTCCCAGGATGCTTGTTTCCTGTCCATGGAAGACATGGCTTGGCAGTTCGGGCTGGACTGTTCCCATGAGGCACAGGGTCAGATTGATTTGCATATAGCCATGTCTGAAAGGGGGTGGCTGAGTGGGCTAAATAATAGTGGTGGATTAAACCCAGATCAGTTGACTGGGGGTGAGTGTTTGATTTGCTCAAACGCTCCGTCCATCATCCCCTTTTGTATCGCTTTGTTCGCCCTAAGTGTGGCAGGGTATGCTCAGACGTGAGTCCCTTGCTCACTTGGCCACTGGATTCAAGATAGCCTGGCTGATGAGGATTATAAATCCGAAACCGGTCCCAGGATGCTTGTTTCCGGTCCATGGAAGACATGGCTTGGCAGTTCGGGCTGGACTGTTCCCATAAGGCACAGGGTCAGACTGATTTGCATATAGCCATGTCTGAAATGGGGTGGCTGAGTGGGCTAAAGAATGGTGATGGATTAAACCCAGATCAGTTGACTGGGGGTGAGTGTTTGATTTGCTCAAACGCTCCGTCCATCATCCCCTTTTGTATCGCTTTGTTCGCCCTAAGTGTGGCAGGGTATGCTCAGACGTGAGTCCCTTGCTCACTTGGCCACTGGATTCAAGATAGCCTGGCTGATGAGGATTATGAATCCGAAACCGGTCCCAGGATGCTTGTTTCAAGTCCATGGAAGACATGGCTTGGCAGTTCGGGCTGGACTGTTCCCATGAGGCACAGGGCCAGACTGATTTGCATATAGCCATGTCTGAAATGGAGTGGCTGAGTGGGCTAAAGAATGGTGATGGATTAAACCCAGATCAGTTGACTGGGGGTGAGTGTTTGATTTGCTCAAACGCTCCGTCCATCATCCCCTTTTGTATCGCTTTGTTCGCCCTAAGTGTGGCAGGGTATGCTCAGACGTGAGTCCCTTGCTCACTTGGCCACTGGATTCAAGATAGCCTGGCTGATGAGGATTATGAATCCGAAACCGGTCCCAGGATGCTTGTTTCCGGTCCATGGAAGACATGGCTTGGCAGTTCGGGCTGGACTGTTCCCATGAGGCACAGGGTCAGACTGATTTGCATATAGCCATGTCTGAAATGGGGTGGCTGAGTGGGCTAAATAATAGTGATGGATTAAACCCAGATCAGTTGACTAGGGGTGAGTGTTTGATTTGCTCAAACGCTCCGTCCATCATCCCCTTTTGTATCGCTTTGTTCGCCCTAAGTGTGGCAGGGTATGCTCAGACGTGAGTCCCTTGCTCACTTGGCCACTGGATTCAAGATAGCCTGGCTGATGAGGATTATGAATCCGAAACCGGTCCCAGGATGCTTGTTTCAAGTCCATGGAAGACATGGCTTGGCAGTTCGGGCTGGACTGTTCCCATGAGGCACAGGGCCAGACTGATTTGCATATAGCCATGTCTGAAATGGAGTGGCTGAGTGGGCTAAAGAATGGTGATGGATTAAACCCAGATCAGTTGACTGGGGGTGAGTGTTTGATTTGCTCAAACGCTCCGTCCATCATCCCCTTTTGTATCGCTTTGTTCGCCCTAAGTGTGGCAGGGTATGCTCAGACGTGAGTCCCTTGCTCACTTGGCCACTGGATTCAAGATAGCCTGGCTGATGAGGATTATGAATCTGAAACCGGTCCCAGGATGCTTGTTTCCGGTCCATGGAAGACATGGCTTGGCAGTTCGGGCTGGACTGTTCCCATGAGGCACAGGTTCAGACTGATTTGCATATAGCCATGTCTGAAATGGGGTGGCTGAGTGGGCTAAATAATAGTGATGGATTAAACCCAGATCAGTTGACTGGGGGTGAGTGTTTGATTTGCTCAAACGCTCCGTCCATCATCCCCTTTTGTATCGTTTTGTTCGCCCTAAGTGTGGCAGGGTATGCTCAGACGTGAGTCCCTTGCTCACTTGGCCACTGGATTCAAGATAGCCTGGCTGATGAGGATTATGAATCTGAAACCGGTCCCAGGATGCTTGTTTCCGGTCCATGGAAGACATGGCTTGGCAGTTCGGGCTGGACTGTTCCCATGAGGCACAGGTTCAGACTGATTTGCATATAGCCATATCTGAAATGGGGTGGCTGAGTGGGCTAAATAATAGTGATGGATTAAACCCAGATCAGTTGACTGGGGGTGAGTGTTTGATTTGCTCAAACGCTCCGTCCATCATCCCCTTTTGTATCGCTTTGTTCGCCCTAAGTGTGGCAGGGTATGCTCAGACGTGAGTCCCTTGCTCACTTGGCCACTGGATTCAAGATAGCCTGGCTGATGAGGATTATGAATCCGAAACCGGTCCCAGGATGCTTGTTTCCGGTCCATGGAAGACATGGCTTGGCAGTTCGGGCAGGACTGTTCCCATGAGGCACAGGGTCAGACTGATTTGCATATAGCCATGTCTGAAATGGGGTAGCTGGGTGGGCTAACGAATGGTGATGGATTAAACCCAGATCAGTTGACTGGGGGTGAGTGTTTGATTTGCTCAAACGCTCCGTCCATCATCCCCTTTTGTATCATTTTGTTCGCCCTAAGTGTGGCAGGGTATGCTCAGACATGAGTCCCTTGCTCACTTGGCCACTGGATTCAAGATAGCCTGGCTGATGAGGATTATGAATCCGAAACCGGTCCCAGGATGCTTGTTTCCGGTCCATGGAAGACATGGCTTGGCAGTTCGGGCTGGACTGTTCCCATGAGGCACAGGGTCAGACTGATTTGCATATAGCCATGTCTGAAATGGGGTGGCTGAGTGGGCTAAATAATAGTGATGGATTAAACCCAGATCAGTTGACTGGGGGTGAGTGTTTGATTTGCTCAAACGCTCCGTCCATCATCCCCTTTTGTATCGCTTTGTTCGCCCTAAGTGTGGCAGGGTATGCTCAGACGTGAGTCCCTTGCTCACTTGGCCATTGGATTCAAGATAGCCTGGCTGATGAGGATTATGAATCCGAAACCGGTCCCAGGATGCTTGTTTCCGGTCCATGGAAGACATGGCTTGGCAGTTCGGGCAGGACTGTTCCCATGAGGCACAGGGTCAGACTGATTTGCATATAGCCATGTCTGAAATGGGGTGGCTGGGTGGGCTAAAGAATGGTGATAGATTAAACCCAGATCAGTTGACTGGGGTGAGTGTTTGATTTGCTCAAACGCTCCGTCCATCATCCCCTTTTGTATCGCTATGAACAACAGTGCAGGCAGCAGTCCTTTGAAGGCTAGGGCTGCAATTGGCTACAACCACCTGGAAGGTGATGTATGGATGGTGCCATATGATTGGTTGAATATAGGCCCTTCATATTCAAGGGTCATACCGCACAGGAAAGTAACAATGTCATTGGGCCACATGATTCTCACTCATGCTAGTGGTGCTGTTTTAGATCACCATGCATGCCTTGTAATGCTGCGTAAATCACACCGTAACTACACACTGCATCAAGGGGGTGTTGCTTTTGCGTAGCAGTGAGTGCTCACATGCAACACTCATGTAATTTGACCCTCAGACATGTGATGAGACTCACGTGGACCTGCTATGGTCCAAAATTTGACAGACGTCCCCAGTATAGCCAGAGCAAGGATATATCAATTGATGAAACCTTGGCTCATCTGTTTCTATGCGTCCTGCATGCTGTTGCTCATATTGGCCATGTAGAAATATTCCATGAGTTTAGGTACAGAGAAGTGTTGAGAGAACCCACGATATCATGTTGTGGTACATAACCATCAGCAGTATGGCCTTGTGTCTGTGAGGATATGTGTTGGCTATGTACTTTGCAATTGCACATAAACTTTACCACCAAGAGTAGCCTATGATTTGTGGATGATAAGGCCAGCTTGTCTATCCATAACTGGTCAGGAGTAGTACAATATTATATATGTTTGCCACTGGGACCCATCACAATATGTTTCTAGGTTCTGTGGTTACTTGAAGTTTGGTGATTGTGATGCATTCAGATATGAAGGTCCCTTGCAATGTTTTAGACACATTGGAACACTATATCTTGGAATGCATTGATGAATACCACCTTGGCTAGATTAAATTTGAATTATGTGATTTTTGATGCTCAATTGTTACATATTTTGAATCTGGGTGTTGCGCCTTCACATTGCACTAAGACAGTACTGATGGAAGTGAAGCCATTGTTTGTATCTGAGTGCAGTGCACCAACGTGGTAGGCTACTTAACTGCTTGTCCCATTGGCCTCTTAGTGTAGTAGGACAAGTGTGGCTACATTCTCACTAGGTAGACACTGTTGCACTGGCAAAATATAGTATGCAGTATTTGTATGTGTGATATGAGATCTCCTAATGGATTTGATATGTGGATACAACTTTGGATTCAGCATATGTCGACTTTAGGTTTAATCACGTAAGGAGGGAAAAACATGGTGGCCAGCCAGCTGGCGGGTGGCGGGTGAGCCTGAGGAGTGCTTTAAAAACCACAAGCGCATGTTTATCGTAACATGGAAGGCTAGATTGGAGTAGGAGGATATTTCGTGTCACAGATACGAAGGGGCAACTTACTGAAATTGCGGATTAGTGGGGAGTTCAGGGATCTTGCTGGTTTGTCACAGTGCTTAATTTGTAAAATATGAAATGCAGGTGTTCAAATATTTTTTAGGAGCCCACACCCACTTTCCTCGGCTCCACCCACTTCCATAAGTGGCCCCACCCACTTACTCTAGTTGCCCCACCCACATCCTCAACTGGCACTGCTGACTCTGAAGTACCAGAAAACAAACTAGCACATGGTGGCAAAGGCTCATTTAGTGGACTCTGGGCAGATGTAATAAGGGTGCTTCCATGCAAAAAGGAGGCTGAAGTGAAGCAGCATGACAGTAGCAAGTATTGAGTGTTCTACAGTCCCTATCTGTTGGAAAGTGGGTTATTGGTAGGGACAAATGTAGGTGTGCCACTGGCAATAAGGTCACTAACACATGGTAGGACCCAGGATAGGTCTTAGAAAATTCTTCCTATGCTCAGGCCTTGGTAACGTGGCTGCGAGCAGACTAGCTTAACTTCACAGACAGGTATGTAAAGCATTTAAAAACACCATTTCAGTAAATAATTAAGACACAACACAAAATAGAAATGCAACACTAGTTTATAAAAATAGGTAATATTTTTATCTTTTCAATGACACCAAAACAAAAAAGATCCACAGTAGGGAACCAGAGATATGAATTCTTAAAGATTAGTCACTTTCTAGTGCTTAGAAACCAACAGTGCCATTTTAGTGTTTAATTTTCTCTGACAGGGACACCTTTAAAAATTGTTCTGAAGAATTGTCTCACCACTGTGTCGTGCCGCCTTCTTCAGCAAGCGGGGTCGAGTTAGAACTCCTTCCTTAAGTTCTGCTTGCGGGTCCCACATTATCCAACACACAATCCGAGGATCTGGAATCTCCAAGAGGGTCCTTGAAAGTGTGAAACTTCAATTCAACAATCCACTTGAACAATACCCTTACAATTCCACTGGTACTCCTGGCTGGAAATTCATTGTGGGGATGTCCAGGTGCGCTCTGTTAACCTGTAGCATGTAGGGATTCTACTTCTTAGTCCTTTTGTAGCAAGGTAATCCACAGGGCTGCAGTTTTCGGATGGTACAGTTTTCAGAGGTCAGGCCTTAGAAAGTTTGGCACAGCAAAACTTCTCAGCAGGGCACTTCTTGCTTCAGTAAGTTTCAAGCAGCAGATCTGGAGGGCTCTGCCCCTCTCAGATACCTATTAAAAATTCTCTGGGTCAAGCACCAGGTCACTTCTGACCAATGAGAGCAGGGTAACTCCTCATAGTTATGACCACATCCTGTAGAGTGTGGCATTATTTTGTCCCTGAGTGCAACAATCTTCCAAATCCATCATGGCTGATTTTCCTGCAAGGAGGTAGGAGCTGGCTAAACACACCCCCTGGGATGGCTTATTTCCATGGACTCTCCCCCTGCCATCTGCACATACCTTCCTTAAGCCTATGCCTGACTCTGGGTCAAGAGTGTAAGAGTGAAACTTAAACTCAGGTCTCCCCACTGCCTTTGAAGAGCATGGTTTACGACTCCACCCCCTGGCCTGGCATTCCTATAGACCAGCACACTGCCCTCCCAGCAACGTTGTTAACCCTAGGGGTTCTTTATCACCTCTTCAAAGCAGCCTGGCTAATACACTTAACTCTGACCAATCAGGGCAGACCACTGGAAGACTGAATTTGGACTTAGACACAAGAAAGTATTAAACCTTCTTATATGTACACTTTAGGAGAAATTCAACAATATAATGATGTTGGATTTACTACTACCATTCTGGGAAGTCTTTGAATGGTCCAGCTAGTCCTCTCCTATCAATATTTAATAATCAATAACTTCCTACCATGTTAACATGCAGGCCATGGGGTTTGATCCAGTAGAAATGGTTCACCAACCGGTTCCATGTGTTTGTCTGTTCGAAATGTCCTGCCAAGGGAATATCATGAATATCATGACCCTAAGTCATGATGAACTCTCTGTACTTCTGAGGCACCACCAAGCTCCAGGTGGCCCCTTCCTTGAGGTTTCTGACCTCAGTATAAAACAGTCCATCTTCCCAGTAGACTTTGTGAAACCCACTGTCATCCCCCTCCTCTTGCTTGGAAGCAATGCGCTTCAAGCTCTCAAGAGTGGGACAGTCACGCTGTCCCTGACTGAACTCCTCTCTGGAAGGTCCACCTGCTCCTGTCAGTTCTGCCGAATCTGACAGCTTTGGCAGGGATGGAGTCCCTCCCTCAGAGGCCAGATCCTCCCCATCAGGGTTTGATTCTTCCTGCACCTCTGGAGTTCCCTGGGCTAGCTCACAAGGCCCAGTGCCCTTGTCCTTGGATGCTTGGCCCTTTGTTCCAGGGTCCAAGTGTCCAGCCCCTCCCTTCTGGCTAGTCTGTGACCTAGTCACAGCACATACCCACTCATGGAGCTACAATATTTTCATATGGAGTCCTCCCTCCACCTCTGGCCACGCAGAGGCATCAAGATCATTGCCTAGTAAACAATGGACTGAGAGCACATTTGACACAGCTACCTTCATTAGCCTGTCACACCTCCCCATTCGAAATCTACCACAGCCATAGGATGGAGTTTGGTAGTGCTGTCTGCATGTCACCTGGTAAAACTTACCAGGTAACAACCTCTCTGGAAGCACCAGTTCATCCAGGACCATAATTACACAGCCCCAGTGTCTCTGATAGCCTCAACCTCAGTCCCACTCACTTTAGGCCTCTGCCTGTACTTGTCCATGTTTAGAGGTAAGGCAGCAAGGGTGGCAATATTTACCCCTCCAAAGGACACTAAGGTTGCTTCCAGCACCTGACTCCCCCTCCCTGGGGCAGCACTCTTGACCCCTACACTGACATTGGCAATCCCGGTGGATTGCCCCCTAGGGGGAGCTTCTTGGTGCAGACTGCATCTCCCTGCTTGTGCCCTGGCTGTTGACAGTCATAGCACTTACCCACATTTGAGGGGTCAAAGAACCTACCAGGCTTTCCATGAAACCCCTTCCCTTTGAATTTGGGTTGGCTCAGGCCTCCCTTCCTTGTGCAGGTTTTTTGTGGGTCTTTGGAGGACTGGGCTTTCCCCTGGGGAGGGACCTGTCCTCCTTTCTTCTGGTCACCCCCCGGTGCTGAATGGAAACCCAGGTTCTCACCCACTCATCAGCTGATTCCCCTAGCTCTCTGGGGTCTGGCATCTTAGATCCCACTAGATACTGGTGTAACTTTTATTCTGCACAATGAGTCAAAATGTGTACTTTCAAAAACAAACCCAAGACTTTGAACTCAATTTCTGTGTGCCTCTAAACTTCAACCTGTACTGTTCTGGAGTCAGACCAAATCTCTTGACTAAGCATGTCTTCATCTGCTGGTATGATTCTGCATCCTCTCCTTTCATGGACAGGAGTCTATCCCAGCTATTGGAATCGACTCTCACAGGAGTGCACCCCAATACCTAGAGTGGACCCTACTCATTTAAAGGGCCCTCTCAGCTGCTAGCCACATGTCAATGTCATCCCCCTCAGTGTACTTGGGTATTATGCCCTTGGTAAGTTTAGGTTCAAATCTACCACCCCTGGACATCTCAGCATCTTCTTCACTTTCGCTGCTACCATTCCTTTTCTCTTCCTTCTTCCATTTCTTCTCAGCCAAGTCCAGTTTCCTTTGCTCTAAAGCTATCAAAGCTAGTTGAGCCTGAAGCTGTCTCTCTGTAAGGGACGGTAATGGTTCCTGAGTAAGGGACCCTTCCCCACTCCCACCACCACTTTGATTCACCTGGCTAGCACTAGTCACAATGGAAGGGGTCTCATCATCACCCCTCGCTCAGGTGAGGTTGGGAGGAACATCCTCCTCTCCCTTGGTTCTCCTCAGCTGCCCTGGCCCAGGGCTTTAGGGACTCAAGCAACCCTGCTTTTCTCATCTTTTTAGCAGCACACAGCCCCTACACTGTTCCCTAAGATCAGCCATCTTAAGCTGGATCAGTTTAGCCGGGTCCAGCTCCACGGTTCCCTAGTTTTGGGTCACAAAAAACTAGGCACAATAGACTTAGAACAATTTGGAAAAATCAAAACAATGGATTAAAAACAGTTTAGCCCAAATTCCAAAAACCAAACTCAAAAGTTTTGTTCTAAGGCAATTTAGAGGATTTTTATAATCTTAAATCATTCACTAAAAGGTGTACTTTTTAAACGCAAGTCCCCATCCCACTGCTGCCACTCAATGTTGGAAAGTGGGTTATTGGTAGGGGCAAATGTGGTCTGCCACTGGCAAAAGGCTATTAACACATGGTAGGACCCAGCATAGGTCTTAGACAATTATTCCTATGCTCAGCCCTTGGTAACGTGGCTATGAGCAGACAGGTTTAACTTCAAAGACAGGTATGTAAAGCATTTAAAAACAAGATTTCAGTAAATAATTAAGACACAACACAAAATAAAAATTCTACACTAATTTATAAAAATAGGTCATATTTTTATATTTTAAATGAAACCAAAACAAAACAAAATCCACTGTAAGGAACCAGAGATGTGAGATTTTAAAGATTAGTCACTTTCTAGTGCTTAGCAACCTACAGTGCCCCTTTTAGTCGTTTCATTTTCTCTGACAGGGACACCTTTAAAAATTGTTCTGAAGAATTTTCTCACCACTGTATTGTGCCGCCTCCTTCTGCAAGCGGGGTCCAGTTAGAACTCCTTCCTTAAATTCTGCTTCCTTAAGCCTAGCCCTGACACTGGGTCAAGAGTGTAAGAGTGAAACTGAAACTCAGGCCTTCCCTCTGCCTTTGAAGAGCATGGTTTACAACTTCACCCCGGGCCTAGCATTTCTCTAGACCAGCACACTGCCCTCCCAGCAGAGTTGTTAAACCTAGGGGTTCTTTATCACCTCTTCAAAGCAGCCTGGCTAATCCACTGAACTCTGACCAATCAGGGCAGACCACTGGAAGGCTGAATTTGGACTTACAAACAAGAAAGTCTTATAACTTCTTATATGTACACTTTAGGAGAAATTCAACAATATAATATTGTTGGATTTACTACTACCAATGTGGGAAGTCTTTGAATGGTTTGGCTAGTCTTCTCCTATCAATATTTATAAATCAATAACTTCCTACAATGTTAACCTATGGGCCATGGGGTTTGCAATGGGGAAAATGACTTGGGCCAGTTTTATAGCACCAGGGCTTATAAAAAAGTATTTCCCTAATTTCTTCAGGACTCCCTGTGCAACTAAGGGAGACTTTAGGGTTTCCGAATCTGCAGGAATATTGCAGATCCTTCTTGCCCAGTGCTCCTAGCATCAAAGTCGAATTTGGCCAGCACTTTAACACAATGTGGGGAGTGAAATGTGAAATTTCACTTTACCCAGGCATGTAAAAACTCATTTTATAAGGGTGTCAGTATAGATAACTGACCCATCACCCCTGGAATACTTAGGGGAGACCCTGGGGCTCCCTAATATGAAAAAACATTGTAGGTTTTCCATTTCTAGGTACCCCTACCACAAAGTCAAGTTTGGGCACGATTTACTGTGGAAAAGCAGTCCTGGCACCCAGTGCTGCTTTTAAACTGACCTCATGCTTCAGCACTGCACACATGCTAGTGCAGAAAATGCTGATGGCCTCTAAACTGCCATACCCCAGAATACTGGGAACTTCTAGGTAGTTTCAATCCCCTGCCCTATTATATACTAGGGGCCTATGGGGTAGGTCATGCCAATTACAGGGGTACCCCACCATACCATAGTGTACCTTACTGTATGTTGGCTGTTTTAACTGTATTTTAATGTGTTTCTTTCAGCTAAGCACTGGCCCTGGGCCTGGTTAGTCAGAGCCCTGGGTCAGTCAAAATCAGTTACCACCAGCATCAGTCACCAAAACGTTGGGGGGTGCCCAGGGCACAGGATGCCTTTACTATACTATCCCAAAGTAATGTAAGAGAGCCAATGTTGAAAAGGAGATGCCTTTTTACTTTGTTGGGGCAGGATTACATGCTATCCCCACTTGACACATCTCTCTCTTTGTTTCACCGAATGTCAGCGCTTGATGTGGAACTCCATTGAGCAACTCGTTGCTCAATAAACACAATATTTCCTCAAGGGTTTGGCATCTTAATTTAAGGCCATTCTAGTCAGCTGGTTATTTGTCCTATGTGATGTGGAAAGTCCGGTATGTTGCAGTTAACTGAATGAAGTCAAGTGGGGTACTGGAAAACCTAGCTTTGTGGGCGGCATGCGTTCTATGATTGCAAGCAGGGTTCAACAAATCAACATGTACATCTCAATTGCTTCTTATTTGTAGAAGAGGTAAAAGAACCAAAAAATAAATTAATATTGATTTTAGAAGGGTTCTATTAACAAAAAGTGTGAGTCCATGCACTCGAGATGGAGGAGGAAGGAAGTGGAAAGTGATTGAACAAGAACATTGGGAAAAGGAATGAGAGCAGTGCAAATCCAAATTCAAATGAGAATAATTAAAACAAAAATATGCAGTTTAGTTTGATTATTAGTGTTACTGTCAGTTTATAATATAGCTTTAAAAAAGAGACATTGCACTTAGTAACATCGTGCTTGGAGACCCTGAGCTCCCTTACCTCCACTCTTCTGTGAGGCACTTCCTTTTCACAGCGTCTTTCGGTCATCATTTTGAAAGACATCCATAAAAACTTTGTGGCTAGGCCTCCGGATTAACAATAGTGCAAACCACCTTCCAAAGCATGTGTGTTGGGGGAGGCAGCCTTAGAGCATGTAGTTCGGAACTCTACATGTGTTCAATGCATGAAGCTGCTGTTCACTGTTCTGTGAGTGATACACGCACCTGAGAGCATTTTGCATGTGGGTGAGAAGTGATAATGTGTTTTAGCGACTGTAGCTCGGAGCTGTGACCAGGCCCATCTGCGTTGCAGGCCTGTGGTGGTTTCACGCTCCTGCTTCATAGTGCAGACATGCTCTGCTTCCTGTCAACTCTCTGTGCCCTCTCTACCCTGAAACATCAGCACTCACCATCAGTTTCAGCCCTCAATGGCCACCAGCTTGAAGCTGATTCTCGTATTACAGGCGTAGGGAAGCAGCACCTTAGAGCAGTTACAGAGAGAAGAGCAAAGCTGATAGAGACAAAAGGGTCAATGCAGACCACTGTTGTGTGTGTACAGGAGAGGGAGTTCTCCTTGTCGGAACTAGGGCTCTCACACACACAGCAAGCTAGGTGTCATGCTTCATCATTTGAGCCTACCCCTCTTTAGGTCGGTGCTGCAATACCTGAGGGGCACCTGAAACCGGGGCTCTTTATCGGGGATCTTTTGTTCCTGTCGGTGGGTGCAGTGGGGGTGAATGCCCTAGTATGTGTAGATGTGGGAAGACATGTGAACTAAAATAGGTCAGTCAGTCCTAGCCAATATTTTATTCAGAAGGTTAAACTGCTTAGAATAAAAAGAGCGAGAGGGGCAAAGGACTAGTTGTAATGTGTCTAGTGGTGTATGCCCTGCTCTCAGGTGATCGACATGTTTCGTGCCTATTGTGTAATAAAGAGCTGGGCACTTCCTCAGGATCAAAGGGACGCTATCTACACTAAAAATAGGTAAGTGGATTCTACATACCCAGATCTCAGGTTTTGTGACCTGTGGTTTGAATAAAAGCAGATGGAGATGAAATGTAAAAATTACATGTGGACAACACACAATATAGTAATCATCCGGTGTCTCTATAGCCCAAACACTCAATGTCTGGCATGGCAGATGTGCTCTTGAATAAAACCAAAGAAAAGGACACTGTGTCACGCTAATATCACAGTGAACTAGGTGGTAGTTGCCAGTGTGCTATACTCCATATGCATAGAGCTCATAGTTCTTTGCAAACTTATAACAGTGGAGTAATCAGGTAAGTGAGAAGGCTAAACAGAAATATATATGTAGTCAGGACATAATGCAACTCACCTAAACTGTCAGCATGTTAGTGCTTGCTACAGTAGCTGGCGGTAATAAGAGGACACCGATTGGGTCCTATCAGGAAGAAATGGAAGAATTTATGCAAATTGTAACAACAGGTGTAGTCAGAGAGAAGGTAACAGTCAAGTTGTCTTAACGGTTCCATAAACACTGAAGGGGTGGTCAAGCAGGAGTACCGGTAGACCCCCATTAACCTAACCTCTGAGGGGGCGCCCAACTAGTGTGCAATGCGGGACCCAGAGTAGCCAGCCCTAGTCACGTCGGTCCCAATACTGCACCGGGAGTCCTATGCACTACCGGAGCCCCACGAAACCTGGTGAACCGCCCCGGAGCCCCAAGCAGCCACAGGCTTGTGACGCCCCCGGGTAGATCCCAGCGTGGATCCAAACCCATACAAAGCAAACTTACCTCCAAAAGTAGTCGGATACCTTCAAAACAACCCAGAGACACTCACCGATGTTTCCATGTTGCTCGTGTTTAACCTACCCTGCCGCCGACACCGGGATGGTAAAGGGGGTGTCGGTGGTGGATCTAGATATAGTGGGAGTGACTGCGTCAATCATGAGGTCACGTGTGTAGTTCGTAGATGAATGCGCTGTGTTACCTATCAATGGCAGTCAGGCAGTGAGAGTGGAGCCCATATTGTAGTGTACCTACAGTGAGGCACTAGGTCGGCTCCTAGTAGTTAAATGGGAAGAACCAGGTTACAAGAGCTTATGAAAATGAGAGCCAGGCTTCATAATGTAGGTCATGAGCCCTATTACCTAACCATCAGAACCTGTGGGTATAGAATACTGGATTGTCAGTCTCGTAACCATGCCATGAATATTGCGGCATGCAGGCGGTTGCTACCACAGGCTGATTATTTCTGCACTGAGGTGTATAAGGGGAAGTCAGAGACAATACATGGTGTTGAAGCTGAAATGATAAAGGATACATAATAACACAGAAACAATTCTCTATCAGCACACAAGTTTGCAAGATTTATTGGGAACCCAATCAGAATTCAAAATAAACGTGCAGCACGGAGACCTCAGCAAAACTTACTGAGTGCCCAATTGGTTAGACTTTACAGAGATATTTTGTAGGTACCAGCCCCAGAGGATGGGCATCACAAAATACGTAATACAGATCAGACTATGTCCTGCTGGACCAATCAGTGAACCTGGTGTGATACCTTTTAAGGACCGACATATGTCTACGACCTGGTGTTGCTGCCCACGTGTCATTGACAAAGCAGAATTGGGGTTTTCCCACAAAGGTGAACTATGTGTTTCTGCTATACGTGGACATGACACGGACGTGACCGGTCAGGTCATGTCAACACCATTATGAAATGTGCTGTTTCTGCAATAGCAAGCTGGAAGCTGGCACGCGCATTTCTTGGAAAGCCTTGCGTTGCTTTGCACGTTGCAGCTGGCTGACACAGAAAATGGAACGTGTGAACAGTTTGTGCATTCTTGTTGGTGTCAATTTTAAATAGATCAAAGAAAGCTGCAGGCCTTAAAGCAAAGGCATTTGGTATCCTAAAATATCAGCTTCATCATAGTGTGGTGAATTAGTCTCTGGGAAGGTCATGTGTAGTTGATCTGAGTGCGAACAACGCGGAGTGTAGCTCCCCCTAGTGGCAGCAGAAAAGTAGCATTGTAGATGAGATTTTCTGTCAGAGTGAGCGGGAGTATCTTACCTCTACGATCCAGTATGTGATCTAGAGGCATAACGTAGGTCAATATGCATATCGCAGGGGGACCTACCTCTTGAGTAGGCGTGGTAATGAGGTAAGGTGTTCCAAAGCCCCATCTCGAAAAATAGCTGTGGAACGAGTCCCCTTCGGGTGCTCATATATTACTCAAAAAGATCAACGAAGTGTTGTAAAATGATGGTAATCTCTTAAGTCAGTGAGCCCCATGGTATGTCATCATTCAGGCCAACAGTATGTGTAGAGAGTTTATACACCCATCTCTGTTCGGCTTTAAACAAAGCGATCTTGGTGATGTGTGGGTAAGATTCTAACACTATCCAGCGTAGACCGTCGGGAGAGTGTGGTGCTTCCTTGTAGTGAGTGTAGAGTTTAGTAGTGACTTTTTGACAGTGGATATTGCTCCTATGCTCAGTTATTCTGGTCTTAATGGGTCTTATTTTCATCCCTACATACTTAAGGCCACACGGGCATGTGATCATATAGATACACTGCTTCGTATTGCAATTAGTGTGTCTCTTCAGAGTCCATTTAACGTCAGGTTATAGAGATATCTCCTTGGATGTGGGGGTAAGTGGGCACACTACGCAGGAACCACAGGGATAGTGTCCGGTCACAGCCGGGAGACCCCACAGGGTCCTCTGTGCGTCGGTGTTGGGTCTCTTAGGTCTAGTGTGTACCAGGGTATCTTCTAGGTTGTGAGTTTGTTTGTATGCAAACCTAGATTTAGGTAGTTGTAGAGCTCCTGTGTTCAAGATATGCCAGTGTTTTAGGATGATTTATTTAATCCTGGCGGAGTCAGGGTTAAATGAAGTAACACAGGTTAGATTATCAGTGATCGGTTTGTGCTGTACTTCAAGTAATGTCTCCCGAGGGTTATTCCTAGCTCTTTTCAACGAGTCCTCTCAGCATGGTCCTGTCCTAGGCTGCTGAACCTATGACCCTCACTGACCCTCAGATCTCTTGGAGTTGTACTTGTGAGGCGTGACGATAAATGAAAACTGCGCAGTGAGCACATGCCGCCTGCAGCACAACCCCAATGACTGCAGAACCAAAATCCAACCCAAATAAAATCACAGTGTCTCTCCCAAACCACCCACTGAACCGGCAACACTAAGACTAAAGGCCGGGGCCGACGGCCGCCATATCGAATTCGAGAAGAACTTGATTGTGATTCATTCATCATCTCATGAATCTCTACATTCTCCTCTTGGTAATGGCATCATTATTGATGATCATGGAATCGGGCGGGCGAATGGCGGCCCCTGCGCTATGCCATTACTAGTTGAAGTTTCTACTGTCTGTGTGCTTAACTCACTGGCTGCTTAACCCTCACTGGGCGTGGGCGGCCAGTAATTTCGTTCATTCGTGGTGGGACCCGGGCACACACTGACTGTAGACAGAAAGTCAGTCAGGCACTGCCTTGCTTTATTAACTGATTATAATAATAATAATATTAATATTAATTAAAAAAATTATAAAGCGCCTGGTTACACTGAGGCCAGTGTGTCCCCGTGCTGTTATGTGGCTAGCAACAGTTAATCGGGCAGGTCTTCCCCCCAGCTCCTCAGATGCGAACCTCCTCACTCTCTAACCAGAGGGAAGAGAAAGGTTTTCAGTTGTTTCCGGACTATGCGTTCCGAAGTCTCTGATCGCATTTCGGGTGGGAGTCTGTTCCAGTGTTGAGCAGCTTGAACTCTGAAGGAGCGCCCGCCCATCCGAGCTGTTCTGAACTTAGGAACCTTAATCAGCCCTGTCCCGGAAGATTTCAACTGGGGATTGTGGGGCGGTGGGGCCTGCCTGGTGCACCATGATCTTGTTTGCATGCCTCGCCTGGGTGCTGTTGGCCGCCGGGCAATACTGGCTACTGGTAACTACTGCTCTGCTGCCAGTTCCTTAACACCAATGTTGTCGTCGGTGTGGGGTACAGGGGGTCGCACTGGATGGCTGGCACTCAGAGTGAGTAGAGAGTAGTGATCGAGGTGTGTTGAAAGGCCTCCATGGCCCATTGAACCATGATGACGGTAGTGTGGGTGCAGTGCCATGCATTGGTATGCTGGGGAGTAGTAATGCACAATCAAATTTGCGCACATTTCCTCCTGGCGCCCAACCCCCGCAGAACTAAAGTCCAGCCCATTTTAGTGTCCGGACCCGCCAACCCGGCCGGTAACACTGCTAAGGGCCGTGGCCTCCTCGCCAATATATGATCATCAGCAGTACAGTGAGACAGACACTGATTGCAGATCGCATCTTTGAGACGATTGAGATTCATCAAATCTCCCTTTTCTCATCTTGGCACAGGCAGGGCAGGGCAGAGGGCAAGACAGGCTCACAGCTGCAGCCGAACCGCCCGCAACACAGTTTGCTCTGTCGCTGGTTGCTTGGGACTGGGACACCGTCCCGCGGACACCTAACTCTTGGCATTGCATCCAAGTACCAGCGCAGCATGTCATATGCAGTCTGCAGACACCAGACAGACAGTTACTGCTTGTGTACCTGACCGGCATGTTGTCTTCCACTTGGTGCCTTCCTGGATGTTTTTTAAATTTCCCAAGCTGGCAGCACTGAACACTGCTCGCCATCCACACCCAGCAGTGCCACACGATCCGGTGAGGTATCCAGCATTGTTTCAAGTTGTTAACTCAAGCACATTGACTTTTCCCGAGTCATTACACATAGCTAGGGCTGCCCTCCTGGTGTGTAGTGTTACTTTAAGTTCCACGGCAAAAACAACCACTGTAACAGTAACACTGTGCAGACAGGTGCTATCAAAATCAATGACGTGCAGCATTGCGTGTAGACCCAGCCCTGATAATTAAGTGCCGGTGTTAAGCACCGGAAAGCAACGGCACAAATTAATCACTGGTTCCTCAGCAAGAGCAGAGTTTGGCTTCCGGCATCACGGCAGAATAGCCGTGGGCTAGGGCAGCGCTCAAGCTGCGCAGGGCTTGGTGCGCTGCTGCCAGGTTTCCCTTCCGGGGGAGTGAAGGAAGAGGAAGCAGGGATAGTGGAGCCGGCTTCTGGGGAGTCTGCAGTGAGGCTGTGCATGGCACACGCATTGCTGTCCCAACACAATTACCGAGGCTGGTAGCTCAGGATCTGCTCCAGGAGGGGAGTTCTGAGAAAGACGATAAGAGAGGAAAGTTGGGCAAAAGCAGAAAGAGAGCATTAAAAGGCAGTGCAGGTATAACACATTCGAAGGGAGTCTCAAGATACACTCTCAGGAGTATAGGGAGGGGTAGTAGTTGGTCTGTCTCTGAGATGATAAACCCGGTTTTTGAAATTGAGGAGGAGGCAGGATTGGGGAAAGAGGAGGTTAAAGTAAAAAAACTGAGCAGGCCCGGACGTCATAAAGAGTTACCACATAAAGAGGATATAACTTATAGGAGGTTATCAAAAAAGCCTAACCCTGAACAAAAGATAAAGTTTACTCCCTCGCTCAGGACATATTTTAAAGGGGTGCCAAAAACCCTACTTTGAAGGAAAAGCAACAGGGTGGAGTCAAAGAGAGGCCAGGAAGAATCGGGCAAGGACCAAGGGGCAGTAGGTAGAGCTACAGAGCTATTGAATATGGGTGAGTGGTCCAAGCATTTGAGCCCACATCGTTATCAATCCCTGGTACCTGAGATTGCAGATATGGCAGATTCCCGAGAAGGGGAGAAGTCTTAAATGCTAGCCCTGAGGTGTTAAACCCCTGTAGTAGTGTGGATGGGTGAAACCTTTGCTTGGAGGATAGCCAGACGAGAAGGAGACTAGTGAGAGAGTTGTTGGTGATGAAGCCGTGGGGGCTCAAAAAGTACAGAGAATGGGGATCATTCAATTAGTGCTTTGCTTACAACCCTAACGCTAGAAATAAAAAATAGATTTGAAATTTCAGGGAAGAATCAGAAAGAGATCAGGTCAGCCTGTGAAATCTTGGAAAAAAGATTGATGATTTGAGCAACAGAACATTGACCTTGGAGGATGAAGTAAAAGGCCTTAAAGTAGCAGTGAAGGTAACACAATGGAAATAGAGGGTCTCAAAACAAGGAAGAGAGAACAGGAGGAGAGGGTAGTAATGTTGAAAAATTTCCAGAGAAGGAACAATCTATGGATCTTGAGAATCCTGGAGGGCAAGGAGGGAGAAATCATAAAAGCCTACACAGTTCAATTGATTAAAAGGGAACTTCAACTGGAGGAAACTGAACAGGAAATTATGGAAGACATTCAAAGGATACATAGAGACCCCTATAGACTCAATACAATTAGGTCTGAGCCAAAGAGAATCTTAGTAAATGTTCTCACGTATACGTTAAAGGAGAAGATCCCAGTGTAACATCCAACAGACAGTGGGAGTTAGGAAAAAGAATTGAGCCTTTAAGGAAACTGGGAGCATCAGTTCAGTTGAAGTTCCCAACTTTCTTGAAAGTGATGTATAATAACAAAATGCATACATTCTGTTTTGTTGAGGAGGTAGATAAGTTTATTGAGGCACTCCTGCCTGGGGGTTAGCAAGATGGAACAAGCTGTATTAGTTTCTTGTGCGCCGGTTGTTGTTATCCATTGAATTTGAGTTACTGATATGTTAAATGCAAATCTAAGTTCAAAATTAAACTAATCTTCTTTCATGTATGAGAATTATTTTCTTTGGTTTTCGAAGGGGGCACCTATAGGGCTTTTTGACATTGGAACTTGTGCAGGGATTTCCATGGGGGTGGGTGTAGGGTACACAGGGTGAGGGGCATAGGGAAAAAATGAAAACAAAAATCCTCCGATGTCTCGCTGGCATTATACCTAAGTTCAGATTTTCATAAGTGAGGGGATGGTTGAGAAAAGAACAGATGAGATAAAAATGTTATCGTTGAATTTTAATGGGCTTCGGGTAAGATGAAGGCGGGAAAGGGTACTACAGTATCTAAGGTACTGTCCTGCTCAAATTATTATTATACAAGAGACACACTTAACGGAGGGTGGGAGTAGGAAGATTTTTAAAGCCAAAAGATTGATTTCACAGGCAGTTTACACAAGACAGTCGGCAGTTACAAAAGGGGGGAAATAACAAACATAAACATTAATTTGACTGGACTTTCACAGGATAGGGTTAGGAAGAAATGGGAGTCTAGCCGGCTGGCTAACTTTGACTACGGGGAAGAATGTATTAAGCTGTTAGCTTGGAAAGCAAAGAACAACCAAATTAGAAACACAATAAAAGAGATAAGGTGTGAGGAATCAGGAGCCGTTCCTGAAGACAGTCAGGGAATTGGGACATTTTGGGAAAGTCTACCAGGAAGATCAGGACATCACAGAGGAAGAGGTGCTGACTTGGTTGAATCAAAATCAAGCGGATCCCCTACCTGTTGAGAATAGGGAGAGGTTAAATGAGAAAATAAGCGGTAGGGAATTAGAAGAGGCTATAGGGGGAGGTAAGAAAGGGAAGGCGCCAGGACCAGATGGTCTTCCCCATGAGGTTTATAGAGCCTTGGCCACTGTAGTAAATCCCATTCTTGGTGAACTGCTTAATTCAATACATTTAAAAGATATTGTCATGCCGGAGTCTTAGAAAGAGACTATTATATCTTTAATCCCAAAACCAGGGAAATGCCCCAAAGGCTGTGATACTTATAGGCCCATATCGCTTTTTAAATTGCAACTATAAGCTTTTTGCAAAAGTATTGGCAGAAAGATTAAATGGGGTCATGCCGCAGTTGATAATCGAGGATCATAAGGGGTTTATCAGAGGTAGGACACTGAAGGAATTGACATATACGCTCATAGGGTCGAATTATTTGGCCTCTTCCTATGAGCTTACTTTGGCAGTTATGGCGCTAGATACTGCCAAAGCTTTGGACCATGTGAACTGGGTTTATTTGCAGGTGGTAGCTAAATCTCTTATCTTGGGGCATATTTTCTGTAACATTTTGAGAGGAATTTACTTCGCACCAGTAGCCAGAGTCTTGGTAAATGGGGTTTTTACAAAAGCTGTTCAGATCACAAGGGGCACTAGGCAAAGGTGCCCCTGTCTCCACTCTTGGTTGACTTGTACATTGAGCGGCTAGCTATGAAAATCAGGAGCAACAGAGATATTCTGGCTGGAGTATGAAAATAGGCTTATATGCTGATGGCATCTTAATCTTTACTACCAATTTACAAAAAACCTTGAGTTGTGTCCTAACGTTAACAACAAACTTCAGAAAAATCTCAGGTTATGACATCAATAAGGAAAAAATGTAGGGTATGGCCTGGAATACAGAGACTGTGGAGATAAGGTGCAAGAACGAAATGAGATATCTAGGGGTTAAGATCACCCAGGATATTGCAAACCTTACCAAAGAGAACTTTGAAAAGGTAAAGAAAGAAGTGAGTGGCTGGACGAAGGGCTGGTTACATCTGCTATTAACACTGTTAAGCCAAGTGAATCTCCAAAAAATGATAGTTCTCCCGAAGTTCACTTTTTTGTTTGACTCAATCCCTTTATCCTTTAAAAAGGAGTGGTTTCTTAAGATGCAAACCGAGATTAGTTGCATATGGTCCTCTAAAGGACCACCGGTAGCTTGGAAAAAGCTATGAAGGAGGGAGGCGAAAGGAGGGCTAGCGTTACCAGATCTGCTTTTCTATTCATGGGCTTTTCTATTAATGAATGGTAGAATTCTTTTGGACAGATCCACAAACTCTGAGATTGGCAAAATGTTTGAGTCGATGTTGAAGAAAAGATGGGGGTGGATTGTGGTTTTACTTACAAATATGCAGATCCAAAATACTTTTTAAAAAGTTAGGTTTTGAGACTTGGAATAAAATAGGAAAACTGTACATTTGCTATAGTTTAGTCAGCTGGCCCCTATCTGGGAGGTGCCGGGTTCTTCAGAATGCGTTGGAATTCCCACAAAGAGAGGCTGGTATAGTAGAGTGGAAACAACTACTTCAGGAAGGCCATCTGATTACCTGGGAATGGTGTAAACAGGTAATGGGTCAAAGGCTCTCAAAATGTACGTTTCTCCAGATTCAGAGCTGGTATCAGGACACGGACACAAAAATACGAGAATCTAATGAACTTTGGAGAAGCTGTTGTCAGGGGTCATAAAAAGGAAATTGCGTTGTGGTATTGGCTGATGATAGAGATGGAAGATATCTATGTCTATTTATTTTTATTTATTATTTGTATTAACCTTTTTTTCCAAAAAGCTCCCACATTACATCTCAATGCAACTGGTGACATTACAGCGGTACAAACATGCCATCGGGATGTAAACTGAATTCATATGAGAGGAATATTGGAGGCATTAGTCCGTCAGTCTTTGACGCAACGTGAGTGCAGGGGGGGAACTGGGGGAGATGAACGGGGAAACGTGTGTGGGATGAAAGAATCAGGCAATTTTATAGATGGAGATGGAGACCGAGCCAGGGAGAAAAGATTGTGTGGGATGGTCGGGACACATCTGCCAAATGTTGGGGGGGAAGAGGGGGTGGAGAGTATCTCCGACCCGCTTGCCGGTCAGTTACGCTCCTATGGGTCTGCATATAATGTGACTGTGATTGTGATATTTTAAATCCAGAATTCGCGCTGATACTTTTAAATTGTGTATTTTTTTAAAATTGGAATCCACATTTCCCGCACTCATCCAGCATTAACAGCTGCTTTCAGCCACACTCGTGTGCCTCTACAGTCGCGTACAAGCGCTGGTTGCCGCCTCCCACCTCCCATTGTTGCTAGGGGGTGGTAGGCATTTGCGGCACTTCCTGTCCCACTAGGAGCGGTTAGCGCTCTAGTGGTTGTACACAGGGCTATTTAGGCGGAGCACCAGAGGAGCTCGCGGCGGGAAGGAGACGGTGGCAGTATCTCCGACCCGCTTGCCGGTCAGTTACGCTCCTATGGGTCTGCATATAATGTGACTGTGATTGTGATATTTTAAATCCAGAATTCGCGCTGATACTTTTAAATTGTGTATTTTTTTTAAATTGGAATCCACATTTCCCGCACTCATCCAGCATTAACAGCTGCTTTCAGCCACACTCGTGTGCCTCTACAGTCGCGTACAAGCGCTGGTTGCCGCCTCCCACCTCCCATTGTTGCTAGGGGGTGGTAGGCATTTGCGGCACTTCCTGTCCCACTAGGAGCGGTTAGCGCTCTAGTGGTTGTACACAGGGCTATTTAGGCGGAGCACCAGAGGAGCTCGCGGCGGGAAGGAGACGGTGGCAGTATCTCCGACCCGCTTGCCGGTCAGTTACGCTCCTATGGGTCTGCATATAATGTGACTGTGATTGTGATATTTTAAATCCAGAATTCGCGCTGATACTTTTAAATTGTGTATTTTTAAAAAATTGGAATCCACATTTCCCGCACTCATCCAGCATTAACAGCTGCTTTCAGCCACACTCGTGTGCCTCTACAGTCGCGTACAAGCGCTGGTTGCCGTCTCCCACCTCCCATTGTTGCTAGGGGGTGGTAGGCATTTGCGACACTTCCTGTCCCACTAGGAGCGTTTAGCGCTCTAGTGGTTGTACACAGGGCTATTTAGGCGGAGCACCAGAGGAGCTCGCGGCGGGAAGGAGACGGTGGCAGTATCTCCGACCCGCTTGCCGGTCAGTTACGCTCCTATGGGTCTGCATATAATGTGACTGTGATTGTGATATTTTAAATCCAGAATTCGCGCTGATACTTTTTAATTGTGTATTTTTTTTAAATTGGAATCCACATTTCCCGCACTCATCCAGCATTAACAGCTGCTTTCAGCCACACACGTGTGCCTCTACAGTCGCGTACAAGCGCTGGTTGCCGCATCCCACCTCCCATTGTTGCTAGGGGGTGGTAGGCATTTGCGGCACTTCCTGTCCCACTAGGAGCGGTTAGCGCTCTAGTGGTTGTACACAGGGCTATTTAGCCCTCGCCCCTCCCCGAGCGCGCAGCGATCGCGCGCAGCCCCGCCTAAGACCCGCCAAAGAGCTGCCCGTCTGCGCCCGTCCGCGACAGGACGGGGCCAGGGGCCCTTTACTCTGCCGCTTTTTGGTATTATGGACGTGCCTACAACCGCCCCTTATATAAGGTACTCTGCACATGCTCTACTTGCCCTACAACCCCAGACCAAGTATAGCTGTACTAACAGATTGTCAGTATGTCCCGAAGGGCCTTTCTCCTGCATTTCATGTTGCTTTCAAGCTACTCATTCCCATATTACAGTTGGGCGCCCCTGTGATAATCCTGATATTCCAAAAGGCTGGAAAAGCTTTCTACTAAATGTAAGGTCCCTCCCTAAACATCATATACAACTCTGGGATACCATACACAGCATTAAACCAGAGATTTGTTTTATTACTGAAACCTGGCTTAAACCCCACACTACCCCCACTATCACCTTAGGAATACCTATGGGATACAAAATTTTTCGCCAGGATCGACTTGGAAAAGTAGGAGGTGGGATCGCCATTATATACAAAGACACTCTGAATATTAGAGTTCTAGAACAAGTAATGCTACCTACTATGGAAGTAGTAATCTTTCACTTAAAAGCTAGCCCTAAGGTATACTGGAAAGGGGCACTAGTATACCGCCCACCTGGATGCTGGGTTCTCCCTAGCCCTAACTGAACTCTTAGCTCCTTACATTAAAACCAATGAAAATTTTATTTTACTTGGAGACTTCAATTTTCACATCGACACTGCAGACCACCCTGATACAATAGCACTTTTGACAGATCTTGCTCTACTGGGCCTTCATCTTCGTAACAATGGTTCCACCCACATAGGTGGCCACACCTTGGACTTAATTTTTACTTCCCTCCCTAAAGTTTACTGTCATCCCCCTAAGTACATCTACTGGTCTGATCATAAAATGCTTGACTTTTCTTTTCTGCATCTTCCTGAACCCATTAATCACCCTACTACACAGCCCATTAAACGCAGACCATGGCATAAAGTCACTCCTGCCAGATTTGCACAAGCCTGGAAGCAGCCAGTATTTTTAAACTCGGATGACGTTGAGACATCCCTGTCCAAATTTAACTCCACTCTGGTGACAGCCATTAACATACTGGCTCCTCAGAAAACTGTTAAACAGCCAATCATGGCTAAGAGGGAAATATGGTACACTGAGGCCCTCAAAGCAGAAAAGCAGGGATGTAGGAAACTAGAGAAGCATTGGAGACGGACACGTAAGGAGGAAGACAAGGAACGATACTTGGTAGCTATGACCACTTACTACAAAAGCATCAAAAAAGCGAGGAAAATCAGTCTTACCTCCCAAATAACAGAGGCAGGCAATTCTACTCGAGAGCTATTTAAAGTTATAAAGGCCTTCACCAACCCAGTAATGTGTGAGAGCCCGGATATTTTTACCCAAGACCTCTGTAATAAAATCTCCCAGTTCTTCGAAGATAAAATTGGGGGGATATATAAAAAAATCATGAAAGTCTCAGGTCCTTTAGAGACTGCGGTCTCTGGAATCTCCCCAATGGTGACCCTTGGGAACACCCTTCATGTAATCCCAGAAATAACTTCACAACAACTCACCACACTTATCAACAAAATGAAGACCGGCTCCCCCAATGACTTGATTCCTGCTAAAATGATTTCCTCCCTGACGGAATTTCTAGGCCCCACTATTCAAAAACTATTGAATCTCTCCTTTGCCGAAGGACAACTTCCACAACCCTGGAAAGAAGCGGTTGTGAACCCCATACGCAAAAATACAACCCTACCTTGGTCAGAGCTCTCCAACCTCCGCCCTATTTCCCTCCTCCCTTTTATTAGCAAACTGGCTGAGAAACACGTTAACACCATCATTTCCAGCTTTATCGAGGCGACAGGGGGCCTGGACCAATCACAATCTGGGTTCAGGCCCAACCACAGCACTGAATCGGCTCTCCTCTCGGTGACTGATAAGATCAAAATGTCACAGGATAGAGGGGGTTCCATGATTCTAGTGCTGTTGGACCTGTCTGCGGCCTTTGATACCGTGTCCCATAACATCCTTCTCAGCCGTTTGCAGGGAGTGGGGATTGGAGGCTTAGCACTATCCTGGCTGGAGAGCTTCCTTTCCGGGAGGTCGCAATCTATTAGCCTGGGCCCCTATTGTTCCACCTCGAGGGTGCTCACGAAGGGGGTGCCACAGGGCTCATGCCTTAGCCCTACATTGTTTAATGTATATGTGGCCCCCCTTGCTGAGATTGTGCGGAAGTACGGGTTCACACCGGTCTCCTACGCTGATGACACCCAGCTCCTCTACCCTTTCAGCTCCCTTGGCCCCAAAGTCAAGGAAAATTTTGCTGAGGGTATGAGGGCAGTGTCACATTGGATGGCCGCAAACTGCCTTCAATGTAACGTTGCAAAAACAGAGGTTATGCTCTTCGGCAAAGCAAGTCTTTTGTGGTCTCCAGATTGGTGGCCGCTGGATTTGGGTCCAGTTCCAACATCAAAGCCACACGTTAAAAATCTAGGGGTAAAAATTGATCAAAAACTGACCCTTAAGGAACATACCAACCACATCGCAGGATTGTGCTTCCATACCATTGGCCTCCTAAGACGAGTCTTCCCGTATCTTCCTGACACCTACAGGAAGACTCTCGTACAGGCCCTGGTCACTAGCCGCCTGGACTACTGCAACGGCCTGCTGACACTAGCAAACGCAGATGCAGTAGGCCGTTTGCAGGTAGTCCAGAATACTGCGGCTAGACTGGTCTTGAGTGCACCGGCTAGGACTCCCTCTAAGCCCTTGTTGGATGAGCTGCATTGGCTCCCTATACGGCAGCGCATCAGTTTTAAGATATGCTGCACGGTCCACAAGTGCTTATATGGGGATAGTCCTAAATATCTTTCTCAATCACTGGAGTTGTATCAACCTAGCCGGTCACTCCGCTCAAGTAACCAAGCTTTTCTGAAACCCCCTGCAACAAAAAAATCCAGACAGGGTGACCGAGCATTCTCCTCAGTCGGCCCTGCCCTATGGAATAAGCTTCCTAAAGATTTGAGAATGACCACCAATCATCTGTCCTTTAGAAAGACATTAAAAACTCTCCTTTTCCGGGAAGCATTCCAGTTCCACTAATCACTCTCACTGACTCTGTTAATGTTCTGGTGGGCAAAGCGCGGAGATACCCTTACGGGATTGATTCCTGCGCGATATAAGAAATTAAAATTAAATTAAAATTAGAGGAGGAGGGATTACAGCATGTACACTCTATTGGGGCGGTAGCGCCGCCGGGGTTGCAGCGTCGCGTTGGGAGTTGCTGGGGGTAGCGTGCATATGGGCTTGCTTAAACTGGTGGGATAACGTGGCCCATTCTAAGGATATGGGGTGTTTACGCTGACCTTTCGCTTCCTCCACCCTTAGGGCTACTTCTTCCGCTGCCGCCCATTGTTGCATCACACCCACCCATGTCTCAAACGAGGGACCAGTGATCGCAAGCCAGTGCATAGTGATGTTTCTTTTGGCTAGGAGTAGGGCCAGAGCAGCATAGCGGACCTGTACCTTGCGTGTCTTTGGCCTATGAAAGATTCCCAAAGCAACCGCCTCCCAGGAGCGTAGCTCTGTGAGACCCGTAAGAGTGCAGATGGAGTCGAGGACGGCCGACCAATAGGGCTGAAGGGCTGGGCAGCTCCAGAACATGTGTTGAAAGTGTGCAGCTGGGGAGCGACATCTAGGGCATAGGAACTGTGTGTCGGCGTAGAACCTTTGGAGGCGCGCCGGCGTCTGGTATGCTCTATGTAAGATGTAGTACTGTATGTTTTTGAATCTTGCGTTTCTAGACACCTTCTTCGGAAATTCTAGCGCTCTGTCCCATTCCCGGTCACGTAGTTGCCGCCCAAACTCGTCCTCCTACGTGGCTCTCAGGGTGAGTAGGGGTTTGTGTGCGAGTTCTCTAATTGACTTGTACAGCAATGTGACAAGGTGTCGGCCAATGCCCATGTATAAGATAGTGTGGACGACAGGGTGTGTTGCAGGCTCAACGGTGGTAAGGTCGCTGTGTGGGCAGAAACAGTCGATGAGCCGTCGGTGTGTCAGAAACTGCCCCGGGGGGAGGTCGTAGTCCTCCATGAGCAGCTCATACGGGCGTAGTTGCCCCTCCGCAAATAAGACTTCCGCTTCCATGACCTCGGACTTTGTCCACGTACGCAACATGGCTCGCGTGAAGTAAGTGTCCCCCCTTGGCTACCCCACCAGCAGTAGCCGCGGGGAATAGCATGGAACCTTTGCTGCAATGCGATGAATTAGTTGCATGCACCGGCGGGCCACCGACACCTGCAGGGGGTATGTCCGGCAGGGTTTGGTGCCAGGGAGGAGCAGGTGACAGAGCTCGGGGATGGGGATAGGGCCCTGCATTGTGCAAGTCTCCCCGTTATGTCTGCCCACTGTCCAAAACAAGAGCCATTGGAGCTGTGCTGCTAGGAAGTACGACTCAAAGGCGGGGGCGCCTAAACCCCCCTGCATAGTGGGCAACTGCAGTTTGGTGAGGGCTATCCGATGGCGGCCGTTTCCACACACGAGTGCACGAAGGAACACATCCAATTCACGGAAAAAGCTTCGGGGTGGTATTATCGGCAAATTGGTGAAGTAATACAACAGTCGGGGGACGATGATCATTTTAGCTAGAGCAACCCAACCAATAGGGGCTAGCGGTAGGTTTTTTCAGAAGCCTACTGATGAATGGATGCTGGCGAGGGCCTTACAGTGATTGCCCTCATAAATGTCAGTGGGAGAACGGTAGAGCTGAACACCGAGATAACGGGGAGCGCCCATGATCCATGGTAGGCTCTGCGTGCCGATCCGTATTTCCCGTGGAGCGAGGGAATGATGTAGGGGGTAAACTACGGATTTTTCCCAGTTCACCTGGAGGCTCGACGCCTCCGCAAATTCCAACAGGACTGTTCATATGGGGGTCAAGTCCCCGGTATTATCCCAGATATATAGAAGGAGGTAATCCGTGTACATGGATACACAGTGGAAAGTATCCGCAATGGGAATGCCCCAGGCAGTTCCCTCCTGGCGTAGGCAGATCGCCAGGGGTTCCACTGCTAAGGCGAAGATCAAGGGTGAAAGGGGGCAGCCCTGTCTGGTGCCTCTCTCGACCTGCAGCGGGGTAGAAATATACCAATCAAGCCTGACCCGTGATTAGTGTAGAGCAGCCAAGTGCATCGTAGCAGTGTTGGGCCTATTCCCGTCCGACGGAGGACAGCGAATAGGTATGGCCAGGTCACAGTGTCGAAGGCTTTTTCGAGGTCAAGGATGATACAGGCCGCGTGGGGAAAGATGTCCCCTACCTGATCCTGGACATGGAATATCCGTCTGATGTTCTGAGACGTGTTCCTGCCGAGAACGAAACCGTTTTGGTCCGGGTGGGGCGCAATATTTGTTCGTACCTGGTGGCTAGTATTTTCCCCAATACTTTGCAATTGGCTGATAGAAGAGTGATGGGGCGGTATGAGGACAATTGTTGTGGGTCTCTATGTAGTTTAAGAAGGGTCACGATGACCGATTCCCGGAGCGATTCTGGGAGCTCTCTCCGTTCGAATGCGTCCGCGAACATGGCGGTCAACCGGGGGACAAACAGGGTGGAGAAGGTACTCTAGTAATCGAGGGGTAGCCCATCGAGGCCCGGAGCCTTATTCCGCGCCAATGAGCGTATCTGATATCTTTGCATCCAGGGAGACCCTGGTTGCCTCTGCGATATGGGGGAGTGACAGCGGGTCTAGGAAATGGGTTACCGCTTCTTGCCGATAGTTCATCGGGGTGCTGTAAACTGTGGCGTGATATTGCCGAAACGTGTCTAGTATGTCCTGTTGTGAGCACACCAGAATGCCAGCGGGGGTTCAGATCTCGGTGATGGGTGCGGTATCTGTGTCCTGGCGCGCCAACCATGTCAACAGCATACCCGTTTTGTCCCGCTCTCTGTGAACCCGAGCGGCGTACGCTCGAAAATTAAATTTATGCAAGTCAGCTAAGGCAGTAGCGTATTTTGTTTTTGCCTCGGCCACCTGAGCTGCCGTTGCTGACCGGGCATCCTCCTTTTTGGTGAGTGTTGCTAGTGTGCGTTCAGTGTCGACAAGCGTTTGCTCCAGTGTGCGGCGGACCCCCCATATCTGTTAGATGCAAGTGCCTCGGGTCACTACATTAAATGCATCCCATTCCACTAGTCTGGAGGAGGTGGACCCCGTGTTGTGAGTAAAATAATCTTGGATATGCTGTGCATGGTCGTGCCGAAATACCTGGTCTGTGAGGCAGTCTCGCGGAAGGCGCCATGTGGGCACTGGTGGGTGAGGTGGCCTCCATCGGACCCGCAGTATGTGCGCATCGTGGCCTGAGACCACCCGGCCTAAGTAGTCAGTGTGTTGGACCTTAGGTATTAGTGACGGGGTGCATAAGAATCTGTCTAACCGGGTTCGCAGGTTGTGGGGGATGGAGTGAAATGAGTATAGCCTCATGTGGGGATGGTGAGATCTCCACGCGTCCACCAACGCCCAGTGACTGACCCAGCGGCGGAATCGTTCTGACCGTGCAAGGGCAGGAGAGTGTGGTGGCGGCGGGTGGGATCTGTTGAGTGTAACATCGAGTTCACAATTATAGTCGCCCCCTAAGATCCAAGGCAGAGATGTGAATTGGGTTAACACACCTGTGAGGGAGTCCCAGAATCTATCCTGTTCTACATTTTGGCGCGTATATGCTGCCTAATAGGACTGGTTGTCCGTCTAGTAGTCCCTCCATTAAGGCATACCTTCCTCCTTATCTACTACTCTGCGTGTTTCCTGAAAGGGAGTGCCTGGGCGGACAAAAATAAGTGCGCCTCGTGCGAACGCTGAGTACGACGTAGCACATAGATGCCCCACCAACAGGATCGCAATTTGTCTGTCTCAGGCGCTGTGAGATGCGTCTCTTGCAGGAACGCAATGTGGGAGCGTTGGCATTTTAAGTATGCATATGTTGTGTATCTCTTGCGCGTTGTGTGGAGGCCCCGTGTATTCAGGGTAAGTATACTGATATCTGCGTGCTGCATGGGGAGGTTGGAGAAAGACCATCTGCGCCCCGGTGTGCATTCCCAGCTGTAGGGTGCACAGGTGCTAATGGTGATGTGGTTGTGTCGGACTCGATGTGAGCCCCCTCCATAGGTGTCAGCAACCCGCATGCTCATGTCTCCTGTAGGGTATAAGGGGTGGGATAACAGGGTAAGTAGAACATGTAACTGGGTGGGAAAACTATCCCAATACCTGGGATGCATTGGCAAGCCCGATACGTCCTAACCAGTGCTCCTAGAACCGGGGAGCGAACAGTCTATTTGTAGGGGTGGCAGGACGAGTCTGCAAGGTGTGCTCCTGTCAGGGCGTTAGCAGGAGAAATGTTCGTCGGTGCGGGGTGTAATGCGTCCACGTTGCGTTGACGAATAAGGCGGGTTACTCCCAGCCGGGAGTCCCCGCTCACAGGAGCTCTTCAGCGCATCGTGCTTCCTGGCAACAACTTATGGTACTTCCAGTGAATGGCATCGGCAATGTGTGGTGTGACCGGGAGCATAGTAATAGAGTCAGCAGTTTGATGAGTCGCGTTACTGTCCTCTTCACCGCCCAAGGAGAGGAGATGGGAGATCCCCTCAATGTCCTCCTCCGATAGGGGAGCCCCATGCGTGGTGGGGCAATGCGTGCCTGCAAGGTCGAGTCTCGCCGAAGCGTTTGTAGGATCAATGTTCGTCGGTGAAGAGTGCAGTGCGTTAATCGTGCTGCGACACACTAGATGGGTAATCGACTGATGGGTGCACCTGTTCCTAGGCGTCTCCCAGTGCAGGATGCTTCCGAAATAATGCTTTCAGTTACTTCAGTGCAATTTGAGGAGTGATTGGGGACAGGGTAGTAGAGTATGCCGGGGGACGGGCCTCGTTGCCGTCGTCTTTGCTTCCAGAGGAGAAGACGTGAGGGACCCCCTTGACGTCCTCCTCAGAGGGGGGAGCCCCGAGATCCGAAACAGCCTGGAGCGCCTTGCGACGTTCTTGCATGATCTGTTCCAAGTCAATCATTTGTCGTTCCGCAGGCTCCCTCCAGCTCTGCCGGCCCTGTGTCTGCGTCGGCGGTGAGGCACGTCTCCTGTTGCGCGGCACCATTTGTGTGCACCTGTGTGGCACCTCCTCAGTCGGTCCCTTCGTGCAGTGACGGTCCACCCATTCGCAGGCATCTGCGGCAGTAGTGAAGAAGTGTGTGGTGCCAGCATGTATGACTTTCAAGCGGGCTGGATTTAATAGAGTACTGCATGTTATTCACCCGCAGGCGGCGTTTCACCTCCAAGAACGATGTTCGAAGCTTTTGTACCACCTTGACATAGTCAGGAAAGATCATGACGTGCTGGTTTTCAACTTGCAGTGGACCCACTCGCCTGGCGGCTCGTAGTACCGCATCACGGTCTTGGAAATGAAGGAACTTCGCGAGCAAGGGGTGAGGTGCGTTGCCGGGTGGTGGTTTACTGGCTCGGACCCGGTGGGCTCGCTCTATGGAGAAGAACGGTGTGCGGTCCATGGTTGGGGTGAAGGGTTTGACCCAGGCCTCCATTTATTCGATGGGGTTCGTTTTCTCAACGCCCTCAGGGAGACCCAGCACGCGTATGTTGCAGCGGCAAGAACGCCCTTGCAAATCGTCCAACCGTTCTTCCACTGTTCTCAGACGGCCCATGGCTGCTCGGAGAGTCTGCTGATGCACAGTCAGGGAGGGCCGTAGATCAGCGAGTGTTCTCTCCCCTTCTCGCACCTTCTCCGCTGGTTTCCGATGGTCGTCGCGGATAAGGTTGATGTCCGTGGTGAGGGTGCCCATTCGTTCCTCCATTGATGCCCTGGACAGTTTGATAGCTGCTAGGACTTGGTCCAATTTGTCTGAGACAGTGGGATCCGATTGGGTTGTGGATGCTTTAGGGAGCGTGCTGGTTCGGGCTGGTTTTCGGGTGCCGTTTCCGCGACCGTCGTCTAGTGATTTGCCCTGGGCTTCCCCATTCTGCCGACCGCTGATGTCTCACCCTCTCCCCGCCGGGTCGGTTGTGCAGGTAGGGCCGGGGTAACTTGCCCCTGGGAGGCAGGCGGTCGATTTGTGGACTTCTTGATGTACGGGGCGTAGTGTGCCCACAGGTCGCCAGCACCCCAGCGGGGTCCACTCCGTAGCGCCACCAGTCGTGTTTGTTCAGGGGGGAGGTGCCCGTATGTCACTGTGGGGGCTCTGCTGGCGTCGCCACCCTCCCCCGCACGCCCCAGAGGAGTGCAGCTGTGTTCAGTCCAGCGATCCCAAAAATGGGGGAGTCCTTCACTGAGAACACAGACACCGTGTCCCCGCCGCGGCCCAGCAATCCCTGTCCTGGATGGGGCGTGCCCAAGCACCCACTCGTCGGATCCACGGGGGGTTGTTTGTCTCCCCTCGGGGACGTGATGTCACGATCTACTAGGCCGTCAGCCTGCGGAACCTCAGCAGACCGCGACCGCCATCGTGGCTTGCTAAGCCACGCCCCCCCCAAGTATCTATGTCTATGATGTACAAAATAGTTAAACCGGCATACCTGAGGAGGAATCATCTCTTTAACATTCATAGGGCTTACTGGACCCCCCAAAGATTATCCAAGTTTGGGTTTGGAGATGATGTGGCCTATCCAAAATGTGGCAGCATGAAGGAGGATGATCTGTATATGTTTGTACATTGCCCAATGATCCAACCTTTCTGGGATGCGGTGAGTATGGTCTTGTCCAACACTTTGAACCTACAGATCAAGGTAAGCGTCTTTCTAGTTATTTTTGGAGGTTTGGATCTGCAAATCACAGTTAATAGGAATAATGCAAAGCTGGTTTTGTATGCCATTTTCCTGGCGCACAGAGAGATGTGCAAACAGTGGGTGTCTGGCTCCACCAAGTTGTGATGACTGTTTATACTCAGTTATGAGCGTGGCCAAGTTGGACATTTCAGATAAAGGGAAAAAGAGGTATGAGTTCTGGATACCCTTCTCACGCTGGTGTGAGCAATAAATAAGCATTTTAGACCTGGGGTCCAAAGATTAAGCCGTTCTCCACCTCGGCTGGCACCTTTTCTACTGAGCAGGGAAGCTCAGGGAGAATGAATGTGATGAATGTGTATTGGAAGTAAAGAGGAGGGATGTCACAATCTAAGGGTGACAAAGGTGAATCCTCTTCTTGTTTCTTTCTCTAGCGATTTAGTTTTTGGATACACCAGGTTGGAAATGTTAATGGAAAGATGTGAACGTGGCTAATAAGGACAAAACAAAATGTAGATGTTAGGCTTGGGACTGTGTTCCAATACTCATTCTAAGTGGATCACTTCACAGTCTTCATACAATGAGTTGACTCCACTATCGTCCACATGTATGAGTCTGTACAAATGGTTAGCTGTAGGAGACACACACAAACACACAGTCATAGCACACTATCTACTTTACCACTCCATGTTAATTGTGGTTAGCAATGGAGAATTATTTGAATGATAGGGTCCCTTTGCCATGTTGCTGCTACAGATGGAACAGTTTGATATGGCTCCTCATCTTCCTCAGTCCCATTATTGGGCAGTCTCTGCTCCTCATTAGCATCAGCCCATGGTGCATTTGTCTGCACAAAAATATTGCACAATATGCGGCAAAGGAGCCTGATTTTGCATACCATTGGTGGTGAGTAGAGCAATCGGCCCCAAGATATATCCAGACTCCTGAACTGGGATTTGGGTACACAAAATGTCCACTCTACTATGGCCAGGTCCTGTTTAGGGCATGATGATTGTACCCTTAATGGGATTTTGTCTGGGTTTTTTTTGTCAAGAGGAGTCAGTCAGTAAGTCATTAAGTCCTTATTTTCGAAATAGAATTCATAAAAGACAGCGTACAGTACATGAAATGTTTTTAAAAAAAAACAAGAATCACAACTCAATATATATATATATTTTTTTAAACGAGGAGTCATCTCCCACAACTGCAGAGCATATTCTTGGTCAGCTGTAAAGACAGGAGCAGTAAAATTAGTTAAGAGCCATGACAATTAGTGGCCCCACATTCTTGTGCATTCTGTTTTTTTTTCCTGGATTACTCATACACTTTGCCTACTGAAAGAGACGTGCTAGGTCATTGTATGATGAATACGCAACTAGGAATTGGATATGACTTACACAGTACTACACGTGCAGGTGTACTGTCCTCTGTGATTCACTTACTATTTGTCATACTTGTGTGTGTCAATGCCATGAGGGTGATGGTTTCTCATCAGTTAGAAGAGGCAACTAGTCATTGAGTAGACACATCTTTCAAACAAATCTATTGTGTCTGTTATTGACTATTATTGCCCTTCACTCCATGCACCAACATCACAGTTCACTTGTACATGTGGCCAATAGTGGCCTAGGTGGTCTCAACATGTGTGACTTGTAGGACTATGTTACACATTTGCCATGTAGTATGGTGCAGGTATTTAGGCCCACATCTACTGCATATGCACTGTCTCATTCAGCCCAACACTAATATGGCAACGTTATCCAACATAATTGACTGTCATGTGGTCTGTCATGTACTTCAGAAGTACTTACCAAGCAGTAGGCCTTTTCCATATGTCCAATTCTGGAAGAACTCATTGATGGTGAAATGAAAGAAGATGAAGGAGTTATGAGCACTGCCCGGGTACTTTGCAAGGACATTGATGAAGAGTCCAAGATGGTCTACAATTGCTTGCATAATATTGGAATGCATGTGCTTTCTATTGCAGTACAGGTGTAATGTAGCCACTGGAGGCACAAGTTACACATGTGTGCAGTCCATTGCCCCCAATACATGTGGAAATTCTGCAATGGTATAAAAGTATTGCTTGTTTTCCTGTTTTTTGTGTGGGACAACAAGTAGCTTGGCCTGAGAAGGGATATTGGTGCACTGCTGTGATGTTGGCTGCAGCCTTGGTGCAATCTGGTGCAGGAGGTCGACAATGGACTCTCTCCTGAGCCTGTAATGAAAAATGACGTCCTCCTCCCTAAGGTCAAAGAGGATAATCCTCTGGTGGTATGTCTGCTCCCTTCTCCATGTGCTGCCTCTGTGATGTGATGGTGGTCGTGGTGGTCTTCTTGGTACTCTGAGCTGTTGTAGGAGTAGGTCCATGGTGCCGTTGAGCTTGCCAGAGTGATTTGGATATGTTCTGATTTTATACCAGTGGACATAAGTCATTTGTATGCCTGGTTTACCATAGCTGTAAATTGTTCCCGCTATTGGGACTATGCTCGTCTTTTGCCAAAGTAGCATCATTTTCACGATTCATTGTACATATGGCAGCATCAGTTTTGCACGTCTTTTTAAGGGGGAACGCCTACCTACCAATAACAATATCTGCCGGAACCAAATGTGGTGCATTGAAAAATAGGTGCAGGAGTGATAAAAGTGACATTAAAGGCTTCTAGCTTCACTTTGTAAATATGGCATCAAACAAAAAAAGTGCAGCGGTGCTAGCTCCTTGTAAATATGCCCCCTAATTTAGAAAACCCCCAACCTTAACAGTAAAATTAAAATTTAGATTTATATATTCAATCTTTGATTAAAGAAAATATTTCAGTATATGTGTATTTGTATTATGTATACTTGTTTAGTTGTGTCTCTACTTTTGGGTATTTTTTTAGGTACAAATCATAGAAATTGCTGAGGCTGGAGGTCCCTGACTTTCAATAATGAGTCAGTGGGGTCCCTGGATTTCAGTTATGATTGTTAGTGGGTCAACAAAAGTCAAAAGGTTAAGAATCACTGACTTATGGGATATCTGAGTGACAGCTGTATTTATTTTTAGTAAGTGTGTCAACAGTTTGTGTAAAAAGGAAATGCTTAAGAAAATTTTGCGATTCAAAAAGGGGGGTGGTGATGGACAGAGTATCTGAATTAAGCAAAACACTCCTACCCAGTCAAAAGATCAGGGCTTGATCCATCACCGTTTTTTAGCTCACTGCACCATCCCAGTTCAGAACCTGGCTACATGCAAATTAGTCTGTCCCTGGCCCAGTGCATCATGGGAACAGGGCAGACCAAACTACCAAGCCAATTCTTTACTGGAAAGGAAACAAGCTTCCAGGGACCGGTTTCTGGCACTACAGCCGTCTTCGGCCCGGCTTGCTTGAATCCTGATGGTTCAGTGAGCAAGGGACTCACATCTGAGTATACCTTTCCACACTTGTGGTGGCCAAAACGATTCAAAAAGGGGGGTGGTGATGGACAGAGTATCTGAATTAAGCAGAACACTCCTACCCAGTCAAAAGATCAGGGCTTGATCCATCACCGTTTTTTAGCTCACTGCACCATCCCAGTTCAGAACCTGGCTACATGCAAATTAGTCTGTCCCTGGCCCAGTGCATCATGGGAACAGGGCAGACCAAACTACCAAGCCAATTCTTTACTGAAAAGGAAACAAGCTTCCGGGGACCGGTTTCTGGCATTACAGCCGTCTTCGGCCCAGCTTGCTTGAATCCTGATGGTGCAGTGAGCAAGGGACTCACATCTGAGCATACCCTTCCACACTTGTGTTGGCCAAAACGATTCAAAAATGGGGGTGGTGATGGACAGAGTATCTGAATTAAGCAGAACACTCCTACAGTCAAAAGATCAGGGCTTGATCCATCACCGTTTTTTAGCTCACTCCACCATGCCAGTTCAGAACCTGGCTACATGCAAATTAGTCTGTCCCTGGCCCAGTGCATCATGGGAACAGGGCAGACCAAACTACCAAGCCAATTCTTTACTGGAAAGGAAACAAGCTTCCGGGGACCGGTTTCTGGCATTACAGACGTCTTCGGCCCGGCTTGCTTGAATCCTGATGGTGCAGTGAGCAAGGGACTCACATCTGAGCATACCCTTCCACACTTGTGGTGGCCAAAACGATTCAAAAAGGGGATTGGTGATGGACAGAGTATCTGAATTAAGCAGAACACTCCTACCCAGTCAAAAGATCAGGGCTTGATCCATCACCGTTTTTTAGCTCACTGCACCATCCCAGTTCAGAACCTGGCTACATAAAAAATTTTGCTCCATAAAAAAAGTCTCTCCAGGGAGAAAAATGTTGCCAGTGCACAAACCCTATCATGTTAATGTAATCTTATCTAACACACCATGCCAGCAGAATAACAGACTTATTATACAACCTCTCTTAGAACAAAAACATTTCTCCTAATATTATATATTTTCTTTTTAAGAGTAATATCATTATGCAATGCATATCTCTATATACCAATTATTTCACAGCATGTTCTAAGCCCAACACCCTACTCTCTAGACACTTGTAACTCTGATTTATTTGGCTTTAACCACTCACATACTGTGAGAGATTGGGCTGTTGGTTGAGGGGGATGAAACGCTGCTCAAGCAGCAGCCACAACCCCTTTCAGGATGAACCATAAGGTCAGTAAACTAACCTCTCTGTAACCTTCTGGTAGCTTAGTCCGAAAACCGTCAAGCTTAACTTAGAGGCAATATGTAGGGTACTTATACAGCACTAAAACAGTATTGAAGTAAAAATAGAACAAAAAGAAAAGTCCTACATCCGAAAAATAGTATACATTTTATTAAATAAACCAGAATGAAAAAAATTAAAATCAGAGAAATAGAGTAAATATTATTCAATTATTTGACACCAAAAAGACTTAAATCCAATCAGTCAAAGCAGAGCTATGAATTTAGTGACGTGAGAAAGGGGGCAAAGTCAAAATTAATGGCCAACCACAATGGAGCGTGGGTTGAACACATGAATGGAATGGGTCTTGTCTCCTCTTACCTTCAGACGTAAAAGAAATGTTGGCAAAAAATGACTGAGAAGTTGAAGTTCAGTGGTGCAATGAAGCTGGCAGCATCTGAGGGGGAAGCATCATTGTCTGAGAGACCCTGGATAAAGTTGTGGTGAAGATTCCTATGTTCAGACCTATTCAAATTTTTTGGGATGTCGAAAAAGTACAGCAGAATGAAGCTGCAGCCTGTAGCCAAGGAGGAATCCACGTCTGTGAATTGCAGCTGCAGATAATAACATAGTGTGAGTGGAATCAAAGTCAGGCCGACCAGCAATGTTTCTTGGGCAAATTGATGAGCAGGTAGTTTGCCAGTCTCCGCTAGGTTCTCAGAGAAATGATTGGTGGAAAAAAATCCTATGTGGTGGATTTGGGCTATCTGGGCACCTCAAAAACCACAAGCAAGGGTCTAGGACTGGAGGGGCACCAATCGGAGAGTCATGACTCTCTCAGACAGGCTTCAGTTCTGGGTTCAATATTGTTGGAGCCTTTTCTTTCCCTCGAACTCTGATCAGGCGGCCAGCCAACTTGAAGTCACTCTGTAAATCCTGAAATTAAGTAGCGGAGCAGGGGTCAAGCAGCTGGGCAGACCTCTCTGGGCAGGCTTCATGCAGCAGAGCAGTCCATCTTGGTGCAGCAAAGCAGTCTTCTGAAGTCATAGAAGACCTCAGGCAGAATGCGGTCCTGTGAGAGTTCTTCCACAGGTCCAGGAATGAACTGAAGAGTGGGTTTGAGGGTCCTATTTTCATACCTGATGCCCCCTATGATGTAGGTGAAACTTTTGAAGGTTTCTCCCTACGGAAGTGTCTGGAAATTCCTACCTCCCTGCTCTTGTCTCAGTCTGTTTGCAATCACAATAGTCTAGTGTTAAGTTATTTGTGTGTGAGCAGCATGCAGTCTTCTAAAATGCAAGTGGGACTGTGCATACTCCATCCCTCCATCATGTCTGAGATGATCCATCCAGGCACATCTCGCCCTTATATGGCTGTCTGGAAGGAATGCACATTATCCAACTGCCAACTACTGCCAGTCATGTGACCTAGGAACAGGCTGCAGTCACCAAATGGCTAGGACACGAAAAACCGTCTCTCTAAAAAAAACGGCATTACCATTAAACATATTTTAATTTACCATTCCTTAGACACCAAATATGACTTTCCTACCTGCTCCCAATCAAAGGATCACTTGTTAGATGTAAACAGGTAATCAAAAATGATTTAATGGGCACGGTAGGGCATGCTGGAAGACCCACTAAAATGTCATAATCAGGACTTTTATTTTTTTTAGAAGAGTAACATTGTGAGATTTTACACAGTAGAAGAAGGGTTTATGTTTAAACCTGAACACTAGGTTCTGTAGAAAGGGGTTTACACATTTGAAATGTGTGCATGTGTGTATGTATAAATGTATGAATTTGTTGTGACAGTGTTGTGAATGGGTGTGTGTGCACACTTGTGAAATGCATGGGTGTGAGTGAGTGAGAATATATGTGTGTGGCCCTTCCTGCCCTTCCCTTCAAAATTATCGCCCACCCCTGGCAACACAATATTAAATACTGAAAACATAGCACGTTACAGCTTAATTCCATTTTTACACTAATACAATACCCATGGTGTATCAGAAATTGTTATACTACAATTATTGTAATAATTATTTTTTAGCTTATTTTACTGGGCACGTGTGTACTGAGTTGTTATGTAAATTGCACTTATAGAGTGCACGGTTAACCTGGGGTGTCCTGGTGCTAAGCACTACTTGCTGGAGAACATAAAGATGAGTACTACTGGGAAAAAGCCATGTTTTCAGCTCTTTTCTCAAGGAGAGGAGATCCAGGGCATTCCTGAGATGAAAGGGAAGATCGTTCCTTGCCCTAGAAGCACAGGTGATAAAGCTCCTGCCTCCCCAGTTAACTTCGAGGGGACTAGAACTTGTTTGGCTCCTGTTGAGCGTAACATTCTTCCAGGGATGTACCTTCGAAATTTACGCCTAAGGAAATCACGTCCTACTCCGAAGACGGTACAAAATGCTTTGAAGCTTACTCTTTGTTTGACCGGGAGCAATTGAAGTTGCCTAAGTTCCTCCTTTACAGAGACAAATTTTGGAGTCCCTGATAGCAGTCTGGCCGCTGCATTTTGGGAAAGTTGAAGCCCATTAATATGTTGTTTCTGAGCATTAAAATATAAGCCATTACGGTAGTCAAGGCGTGACAATATAAGGGCTGTTACCATTGTCTTAATGCTGTTTTCAGTGAGAAAAAAATTAATTTTTCTTATGATTCTTAGTGCCAAAAAGCAGGCTGGAAGCCAAAGGATCTAATGACTCCTACCCGACGTGCCACATAGATATTGAAAAGCGTTGGGCTAAGTGACGAGCCCTGTGACACCCCACATGGAAGTGCGCTGTTTAAATAGTCAAGTGTGCACCTAGGCAAAATGGCAGCACCTCTGTTTCCTTCCGTCACCCTCCCTCCACCTTGTGCAAATAGCAAGTTGAGCAGCAAGTTTAGCAGCCACAGGTAAGCAGCAGGTAAAAGGATTTCAAAGTTATTAAAACGCAAATTGTGGCAATAGTAGTCCCCTCCTGGCGAGCATTAAATACAGCTTCGCCCAGTCAGGAAGCACTGCGCGTCCGCATTAGCGCGCTGTTTAAATAGTCTAGTGTGCAACCACTAGACTGCTACCTAGGCAAAATGACGGCCCCTCTGGTTCCTTTTGCCTCCCTCCCGCCACCTTGTACAAATAGCAATTTGAGAGGCAAGTTTTGCAGCAACAGGTAAGCAGCATGTTATATTGTAAAGTAGATTTATCGGTTCATTTGGTAAGACTTTCCTCCAGAAGGATTAACAATAATTTTTTGACGGACCTTCATTTTATAGTATTTTACAATCTCTCTTTAGTAACCCTTGAAAGATCAGCTAATTCATTGAGGTACACTAGTACAATGTATTAATTGAATAAATTGTCAGCACTCATACTAAGCATTTTAAAGCAATGTAACCAATGCACGGATGCCAAATCTCTACAAGCATTAAATGGTATGCACGTAAAAAATTAATTTCGGAGTAACAACTGACCCACAGTGGCAGCATTTTCTGCATTGTATACATTACTATGGAGGGTTGACTGTGATGATCGTATGCAACAATGATTTAAACATAAACAACCTTTCCTACTATCAGCCAGTCAACCGCCTATTTCAACGTGATTTAATGAAGTAATGTACACTGTGCGCCATTAAATTATAAAAAAAAAAACATTTTTGAATTGACATACCAAGATTAGGAGTTATTTTCCTAAGGCAATTCATTCATTTGTGAGCACCGCACCTATTTTTGAAGCGCTCTAAGGAATTTTTCTAATAATATCGTAAATAGTAAACGACTAATCATAAATACGTTTTAGTATATCAAATAAAGAAATCACACACCAACCATCAAATAAACAGAAAATGAAGCACCCTGCGAAAATGTTGTATTGTAAAAAAGTAGCGCAATGCGTTGCCTTTCTTTCAATGTGGCTACTAGGAAGTATTGCAATCGACACTATGTGCAGCTGTAGTACGATAAAACAAGGAACAGCACACCGTGCAACACTTCCATGGGGCCCAATTTATCATAAAAATAATTTGCAAGATTCTGCCAGTTATTTCTCATTGTGCAGCATCCGAGGTCCCCTTGAGCATACTATATGCAAGTTTGCAACAACAAACAGTCTGCCTTTCCCGGAAACATCAATCCCTTCCGATGTGAGTGCAGGCGGTCGCATAGGGACACAGAATGCAGCCCGAGATTAGTTGTAGCCATCCTCTGAGTTAAATTTAAAGCTGAGATCCTTATAGAAATCTCACAGAACACATTTAATGCATGGCAATGTTTAAAGCATGGTCTTCTATGAAGTAGCCTTGTACATTTTCCTGATAGGAAATTGATTAATAACGTAAGCGTTCATTCTATGTAACGGTTTCAAACTCATTCTATAGAAGTGATTAGAAAATTGAGGAATACCATACCAGATCATGCTATACAAATGATAGGTAAATTGAGTAATAACATACCATCTCATGCTATACATATGATATATCAATTCAGTAATAACATACCAGCTCACGCTATAAAAAAAGATAGGTGAATTGAGCAATAACGTATATAGTCACTCTATACATGTGACAGGTCAGTTAAGTATTGACGTACATATTCATTTTATAAACATGATAGGTCAAATGAGTAAGATTTAAAACAACTTCTGTACAATCAACCATATTTACACTCAAAAATGAACATACAAATATTATTTGATATTTAAACCTATATTTGCAGTTCCCCACCTCTGCACGAAGGTGACGTCCAACAAATATCATTCTTTTGTAATCAATATTCCAGACCAGTTAGCTTAATTGTTGCTTCTATTACTGCCTCTCGATTGCTCCATAATGTTGGTCATGTTTACCATTACTGCTGCTCCTTTATTCCTCCATGCCCTCCACTCATTCCGGTTAATGCTAGAACTATTGACCTCTCACCCTCAATTCCCCCTTGGGACCCCTCCTGCCATAATGGCAAAGTGGACCCAACCACACCTGTGGCACACGTAGGTCCTAATTTACAGGGAATTGGCGTAGAGCAACACCACATGGCTTCTTGTGGCGCTGCTCTATGGCAATGTAAAAGTGTAGGAACGCACCATATTTCAGAAATACATTGCATTCCTGTCCTTCCCCCCTGTGCTGACGCACAATTTACTGGCACAATTAATGCCTAGCACCAATGCAGAGACTGTGTCTGTGTTGCGTGGAGGATTGTTTTTCTACAGGAGGGGTCATTCTACTGCACAAAAACAGTCCTGAGAGTCTTATTCCCCTTTCTATGTGTGCTGCAGAGTGCAGCAAACATGGAATGAGTGAATAACGAGGAGCAATACAAATAATTTTGCCCGTTACATCTCTCTGGGAAGAAGTAAAGTTGTGCCACTAACCCATGCTTAAGTGATTAAGTTATCTGGGGCAGCATCAAAAGTTGCGTGAGAAAACACCCATGGAATGCCTCTTTTGCTCAATGTACGGCAACGCAGCAGATTGCATTGTTTTTTCTTCCGCCATTTCTATGACGCCATGCAAAACCATACAAAGTGGATTGCATGCCTCATAGATATGATTAAGATCCTTGTACCGCCAGAGCGCCCAATAAAGTGTTGGTCAGCCTCTCATAAATAAGCGCCTTCGTACCTGACCAACAGCCTCACTTCATGGCGTCCGTGTCCTACCCCGCCCCTTCACTCCATCCACTGTTTTCTTGCTGCAACTAGGTTCGGTATATCATCCGAACTGCTCTCCTTGACATGTATCTCACGATATTCATCTGCTCCTGCGGTGACCTTATGTCTTATATTACCCAGCAATCACCTTTGTGTTTTGATGAGATTCTGTATGCTGTATATTCGCTCCTCTGCTATTGTTCAGTGTAAAATTTGGATTAAAACACGTTGTTGGTCAAGCTAAACATTACATCTCTTACACTGTTTTGCTATATTGCATTTTAAACACGGGAACATTGGAGAATTACTGATGTATTTTGCTCTAATTATTTTAGTTTATATGACTATTTTAATTTGACAATCTGACTATTTTAGTTTGATTATCCTGTCATTTTCACGTTGCACTCATAATGTTTAGGGTGCTGTAAGTCATATAGGCACAGTGTTAGAAATGTGATTTCTGGTTGGCTGAAGGCTTGCGCCAAAGCCAGTCAGAAACCACCACTCTAGTCAGGGCAAGGGAGTTACACGCTGAAGATAACCCCTGCTCACCCCCTTGGTAGCTTGGCACGAGCAGTCAGGCTTATCCCATAGGCAATGTGTAAAGCGTTTGCGCAAACAACACCCAGAAGCAACACACTACCAAATGAACTCCACACAAGGTTATATATAAAAATAGCCATTGTATTATCATAAACACATTAGAATAGTAATCACACTATATACACTGTGCCAACTGGCAGTAGGCAATATTTACAGGGGTTTATATACACCTGACAGAATCATCACAAAGAAAAATTGGAAATGTAGAACACAACCAGTACCAACTGACTCTGCCTTCACCCGGTCCCTCTCCAGGGACACAGGACTTTGCAGGGAGCTTGCGAGGCTCCAGAGGGCTTCTCTGGCGGTGGGCGGGACCTCCTCTCCCTGCTTTGCCCAACGTCAGGCAGCTTTGGCTGACTTCCAGGTCGGGACGAATAGGGTTGCAGCGGTGCTGTCCTCTCTATCAGCAAGGCAGAGTAGGCACCCGCAACAACCTCAAATGTGGGGTGGGCACTCGCTTGTCCAATAACTCATTAATGCAGGTTGGGCACCCGCAAAAGGCACTACAATGCAGGATGGGCACCTATGATAAAAAAATCATGAAGCGGGGTGGGCTCCGCTTAGATCTACAAAATGCGGGGTGCTCAAAAGGAGTGTATAAGCGGGGTTGGCTCCTGCCGTCCTACAGCAGCTTGGGGGAATCCCTATGCCGGGACTCCCTCTAGATCATCACGCAGCCCAGCGCTGCAGGTGCCAGATCCTTTCTTCTGCTGGCAAGTAAAATACAGCGCTCACGAGGTGCTAGATGTCCAAAAAGGTCTAAGGGGACCATGGGGCATAGCTGGGCCAGGAGAGGCCAGCACACAGGGCCTTCCAGCAGGGAGGCAAGCCCCTGTGGCGGCTCCTTCTGGGCCCCCAGCAGCAGTAGGCCCCCAGCAAGTCCAAAAACAGCACATAAATTCATGGGGTCACAGCCCCTACATTTATACTCATTTTCTCCTTTGACTGCAGTACAGGGCTTGGGGGAACCAGCAACAACTGGTTCAGGGGGGCGAATTGGAGCACTCTGTTTACCAGGCTCCTCTTCCCCTGTGTCAGGTGGGGAGTGGGTGATCAGACACACCACAGGGGGTGGAGCCAGCATTGTACAGGCTAGGCACAGACCTATTCAGGGTCAGAGGGATTACTCCTCCCACTACTCCCAATGCAGATGTCCCATTCAGCCTAGTCCTCACTCATCCTGGAGCCACACACACCTCCCAGCCCCTGTCACTCAAAAGCCAGACATGCAATTCACATGAGGCAGGCAGACACATAGCACACAGAAATGCCAACTTCTAAAAGTGGCATTTCTAAAATAGTTATAATAAATCTGTGCACACCATTGCGCAGCATTTATGATGACAATTCCAAATATACTAAACTTGACCATGCTGCTCCTCCCATATCAGGAATTACCTCTGAAACACTGATCAGGCAATGGCCAATGCATTCCTATGCGAGGGCAGCCCCACAGTAGTGAGAAACCAAAATGGCTTTTTGTGACTACCAGGACATGCTCCACACTTAAGGTACATGTCCTAGCTTTACCTACAATGCACCCTGCCCATAGGGCTAGCTAGGGGCTACCTTAGGGGTGACTGACATGTAGAAAAAGGGGAGGGTCACAGACATGGCACACACTTTAGGTGCCACGTCACCGCAACAGTAACACTACGCACACAGGCCCTGCAATGGCAGAGGCCAGAGACAGGTTTGAAAGGCTACTTTGGTGAGTGGCACTGGGAAAGGACACAAATGCTGGATGGGCTCCTGCTTCCTCTCGTACTGCGGGGGAATCCCCACATCAAGATCCCCTCCAAAGACGTCGCAACCCAGCGCTGCCGGTCAGAAAAATCTCCCCTTCCCTAGAGGAATCTTGAAAGAGCGGTGCAGCGCTCACAAGGCGCCAGGAGCTACAAAATCCAATGTTCCAAGGACACAAGACTGGGCCTAGGCAGGCCAGCTCACAGGGCCCTCCAGCAGGGAGGCAGTTCCTTGTGGCGGTTCCTCCTGGGACCCAGCAGCAGCAGGCCCCAAGTCCCAAGGAAGCACAACTTTCAAGGGGTCACAGCCCCAGTATATATACACCACATTTCTATTTGTCTGCCCTGGCAGAGGGCTTGGGGGAGCCAGTCCCAACTGGTTCTGGGGGTTATTTGAGCAATTTGTTTACAAGGCTCCTCTTCCTCTTCGTTAGGTGGGGCTTGGTCATCAGACACACCCCAGGGGGCAGAGCCAGCAATAACCCAGGCAGGCACAGACCTATTCAAGGTCCGGGGACTACTCCTCCCACTACTCCAAATGGAGATCCCCCATTCAGCCTAGCGCTGACTCACCTGCCCTCCCTGGAGCCGCACACACCTCCTCAGCCCCTGTCACTCCAGAGGCAGACATGCAATCCACATCAGGGAGGCAGACACATAGCACACAAAAATGCAAACTTCTTAAAGAGGCATTTCTAAAATAGTGATAATAAATCAGCGCACACCCTTGCACACCATTTAGTATTACTAGTCCAACCATACCAAACTTGACCATGTTGCTCCTCTCTTATCGGGATTTAACACTGAAACACTTATCAGGGAATCCCCAATGCATTCCTATGAGAGGGCAGCCTCACAGCAGTGAGAAACCAAAATAGCTGTTTGTCACTACCAGGACATGTCACACACTTAAGGTACATGTCCTAACTTTTACCTACAATGCATCTGGCCCATAGGGCTAGCTAGGGCCTAGCTTAGGGGTGACAGATATGCAGCAAAAGGGGGGTCACAGACTTGGCACACACTTTACATGTCATGTCACAGGGGCAGTAACACTGCGCACACAGGCCCTGCAATGGCAGAGGCCTGAGACAGCTTTGAAATGCTACTTTGGTGGGTGGCGCAATCAGCCCACCAGTCGCATTTAACTTACCAGCCCTGGGCATCTGAGAGACCGCTTTACAAGGGACTGACAGGTAAATTAAATAGGTAAAACAGGTGTAGACCAATCTTACCATATGTAACACAGAGAGCACACACACTTTACACTGGACAGCAGTGCTAAAGTGCCGAGAAATCTAGGAGAAAGGCAAACATTTTAGGGATGACCCTGCAAAAAGGGCCAAGTCCAACACACAGAAAATAGGGAAACCAAAAAAAAAGGGAATATGTAAATAGTTCTTACTTTCACAGTTACCATAATTGTCATAAAACATGACACATCAATTTGATAATACTAAAGCTTTTCCATCTGTGTACTTTGAATACGGACATGCCTTGGTTAGAGCCTTTACTGAATACATTCATACAACGGTAAAGAGCACACTAGCGCCAGACAGTAACAAGCCTTCTCGGGAAATGCACCCAGATTTTGAGCTCATTTCTCCCACCAGTGACAACCAATCCTCCCAGGAGATCTTCAAGACGGAGGTGAAAAAAAATACTTGTTCAACAACTCCTACTAGGTTCTGTAACATTCGGCCACATCTCCTTTCTCTACGAAATAAAGGATTGTTTCGAAGGTCAGCCACTGTGTTTTATGAAGGACTTGACTTCCTCAGGCTGGATCACATTAGATTTCTTCTGCCTATGGGACTTGCTCCAGCTTTGTACTGCTGTCTCACTGTACACAGTTCTTTACAATAGCCTACACTCAATCTTGTGTAACGTGTAGAGACCCTCGCACAGCGTTTGCTCTCTATCCTCCTCATACTGTACATAAGAACCTTCAAGCCTCATTTTATCCATCCACTCTGTAGCTTTGCACTGCACTCTGACACACTTTGGGTTCTGAGGCTGCACATTATAAAAAATAAAGAATCGGAAAATACATACATAAGACGGAAGAATTTCTGGAAACTTAAAACTCTACTCAAAATAGGATATTTTAGTGAAGTTGCAAAACGGATTTATGGATTAAAATTAATGAGAATGGGCCTTAAATAATTATGTATTATTTGGATTCATCACATTCGAACGTATTATTTTATATATTGATTTGGCAATTATATTTCGATAATGATGCACTTTCAACAAGCACTTAACAGTTATTGATAGGGTTTATTAAATCTACTGTAAACGGAGCAAAACATATTCAAACATAAACATTCTAAAATTGTTTATTGATAAACCAAAAGTAAAAATATGCATACAATTAATATACATTGTCCTTATTTGTGAAGAAAATGTGCTATTTAAATTAAATTGACTAGAGAAACATGAATGTTTAGGCTATTTTGGTGTAAAAAAAAACAAACAGCAGTTACTGCATAGCATTTTAATGGTCGTGAATCGCCCTCTCCCTGTTATAGGCTCGGGTTCATTGCCGGAATAACCCTTGGCATTGGGATACCATGCCACAATGAAAGTTGAAATGTTCAAGAGTGTAGGTCATTAGCTACATATAAGACATTTTGGAGAATTAAAGTAATTAAAAACACAAAACAGTAAGTCATTGAGAAGGCTGGGGCCAAATAGGACCATAAAAATCTTTTATAGTGCTAATTCGAAGAAAAGAAACTATGGACCATGACTTCTGTTGCATATATAGGCAGCGATGTTCTCTGCACACATATTGTTAGTATAGAACTGTCTCGAGGAACCTTCAGTACTAAGTACTTTTAATGTCCTAAATGCTGGTGACCACCTTCCCCCAGTGCTAATCCCTGTTGTCCACGTTTGGGGTGGTTCGCATGTATAACATTCATTATTATTTTTACACAAAAAAGTACCCATGGCAAGTTTTTTTCTCTCCATTTTTTGGGGGGTTTTAAAGGTACCAAGGCTTTGTGGATTCCCCTGGAGGAAACTGAGACAATAGCCAAAATGTAGCAACATTTTAAATGTTTGGGCGTAATTGGGAGAATGTACTGTGTAAGAAAGTAAGACCCAGATTTACTAGGGCCAGTGCAAAGCAATGCACAGTGGTGTGTACTTTCCAGCTCAAAAAGCATTTTACACTGTAATGGTCTTCTTTTCTCAGCACAAAAATCACTTGCGTTGCCTGTGTTGCTTTGCATCAAATGGATGTTATTGACGTTATTAGGGTGCTATGTAGGCCGGTCACCATTACCACCCATAGATTTTGACACAAAGCCAGATCTACTAAGATAGTGAGACCAGGCTTTGTATAAAAAAACAAATGTCTCCTTGAAGCAGGCACTAACAGTCAGAAACACTTTACTTTCGAAACAAAAAACACTCAATGCATGTGTGCTGTAGTGCACAATACATATTCAGTGCATCTGATCCTTCTATGCTTGTGTAGACATAGGAATTTGTATTAGAAGTGTATCTTTAAAGGTGCAAATCCTAAACTACACAGCCCACACTGACCTTTGTAGTACTGTAGGCAGCTTTTCAGAATACCGATATTCCCCCCTTTCTAATTTATAATATGAAACAAGCCTGCTGGGACCGGTTCCTGGCTAATCAGCTGTCATCAGCCAGACTAGCTTGAATCCAGTGACAAACCCAGATCAGTTGACTGGGGGTGAGTGCTTGCAATGTTCAACACTCCGTCCATCTTCTCCTTTGGTTTTGCTTTGTTCGCCCTTAGTTGGCAGGGTATGAACAGACGTGGGTCCCTTGATCACTTTGCCACTGGATTCAAGCTAGCCTGGCTGATGACAGCTAATTAGCCAGAAACCAGTCCCAGGATCCTTGTTTCCGGTCCAGGGAAGACATGACTTGGCAGTTTGGGCTGGACTGTTCCCATGAGGCACAGGGTCAGACTGATTTGCATATGGCCATGTCTGAACTGGGGTGGTGGAGTGAGCTAAAGAATGATGATGGATTAAACCCAGATCAGTTGACTGGGGGTGAGTGCTTGCAATGTACAACACTCCGTCCATCATCCCCTTTGGTTTTGCTTTGTTCGCCCGAAGCTGGCAGGGTATGCCCAGACATGGGTTCCTTGCTCACTTTGCCACTGGATTCAAGTTAGCCTGGATTCCAGAGACCCAGTGGATAGACTTGTAGTAAGCAACTCATCTGTTTAATGCCTTGGGGTGGCGTGTGTGCATGGAATTTGATTATGTAATATCACTCTTGATGATGGCCGGGTGTGAGGTGCAGGGCTGCGGGGGTTCTGGTCTGATGTTCTGCAGACCATGGGGGGTGTTATTGGGTGCCGAAATTTCTACGTTATGCCAGTATCGAATATCATGCTTGCTGGTTTGCTTCTTTGGTGCCTATGAAAAACAATAACATTTGTTGTTAAAAGAAAAATGATAGAGTGAATTCCCTCTTTTGCAAATTAAATGTAATCAGCTGAAAAGTGGAAATTTCAATGCTAAATAAAACAGATAAAAACATGCAAAAATGTGTAGTAGGTAATCACATTTAGGCATTATAAGCAGACATGAATGGATTAACAAAATGTATTTATTTAAATTAGCCTGACTACTGATATCATGTTAAATGTCGACCTCCCCTGTTAGGGATAAGAGGCTTGTTTTTGCATTGAGCTATAGTTTTTGCATGAGATATTTTTCTCTTTTCACTTCAAATGCTTACATTGTCCGGGAGCCTTCTGTTTGCTAGTGAATAGGCATTTTTTATATATTAGACATCTGATAGTGAGGTTCTTACTGGGAGGAGAGGAGAGGGCAGCAAACATGACTTGCTGAAAGAACTGTCTGAACCACTAAAAAGGTAATGAACCAAGGATATACCTCCATAGTGCATTATGAAGCTGTGCGAAACTAGGGAGATTACCTTCTACCAGAATTTGTTGAAAACTGGTTGCTGGGAGCGGGAAATGCAAGACTTGTTGCTATTTTTGTTTTGGTAGAATAATATTAGTGTGCTTACCTTCGATTAGGGAGAACCCCACGGAGCCTTTCCCAGAGATGCCTCCTTCTTTCAGAGAACTTCCCTTTCTCTCCCAGAAATTATATACGGAGAGCTTCCTGCAAAACGTTGAAAGCAGAACTTAGGGATGCCTGCTGATTTTGTGCTGAGAATACCTTCCAGCTTCAGCTAATTTCTAATGCTTTAGGGGCAGATTTATGAAGGCCTTGCGCCGCCGGTGCGTCACTTTTTCCCATGTTAAAAAGGACGCACCGGCGGCGCAAGGCCTTCATAAATCTGCCCCTAAGTGCTTAAGCTTAGTGATTATGCATTCCTAATCTCTCATCAGAGAAGTCTGTTTAGGTATCTGAAACTGACACCTTGCCTTGCTTATTAAAGATAATTGCCCTTTATGTCAACCCCTCCCCCCCCATTCATTCGGATTCAGAATTGTTGCTTATGGAACACTTCTTGCATTTTCTTTATTTCCTTTGAAATTATTAATAATATAGTATTTTATCTTGTTCTGAAATGTGAAGGAGTTTGGTGGTTACGAAAGTCTTTGCGGTGGTGGATGTGTGAGTATCAATAGGGTTGTGTGTCGTAATTGTTTATAGCAACCTTATGCTATAATGCTGAAGTTGTATGTCTTGTACTCAGTAATTTCTGCAGTTTAATTGTATAAATGTGAATACATATTTGATATTGAGCTGTTGAAGTTGTTATTGGACATGGCACAGTCCAAGATCCTGGGAAAGAAAAGAAACCTCCTGGGACATTCTGTTTTCCTTCGTGCAAGCCGTGAGGGCAACGGCTGAGACCTAGCGCCGCAGACGCCGTGAGGGGAAAGGCACTTGGCGGACTACAACTCCCGGCAGGCCCAGGGGCGGCGGCGGACGTTCCTCACGCCAGTAGCGCGCCCGGAGGCGCTACAAGAAGTGGGAGCGCCTAGAGCTCCTGGGGCATTCTGTTTTCCTTCGTGCAAGCCATGAGGGGAACGGCTGAGACCTAGCGCCGCAGACGCCGTGAGGGGAACGGCACTTTGCGGACTACAACTCCCGGCAGGCCCTGGGGCGGCGGCGGACGTTCCTCACGCCAGCAGCGCACCCGGAGGCACTACAAGAAGTCGGAGCGCCTAGAGCTCCTGGGGCATTATGTTTTCCTTCGTGCAAGCCGTGAGGGCAATGGCTGAGACCTAGCGCCACAGACGCCGTGAGGGGAACGGCACTTGGCGGACTACAACTCCCGGCAGGCCCTGGGGCGGCGGCGGACGTTCCTCACGCCAGCAGCGCGCCCGAAGGCGCTACAAGTAGTCGGAGCGCCTAGAGCTCCTGGGACATTCTGTTTTCCTTCGTGCAAGCCGTGAGGGCAACGGCTGAGACCTAGCGCCGCAGACGCCGTGAGGGGAACGGCACTTGGCGGACTACAACTCCCGGCAGGCACTGGGGCGTCGGCGGACGTTCCTCACGCCAGCAGCGCGCCCGGAGGTGCTACAAGAAGTCAGAACGCCTCTCGCATCGCGAGTCGCGCGCGGGAGCATCGCGGGAGAAGCCCGGGACAAGGGCGGGACAGTCTGTGACAGTCCGGGACAGATAGGGGCAGTGCCATGGTCCTTGGCTCTGGAACAAGCTGAGGTACCCTTAAACTAACTTGTTCTTGTTCTGCTACCGGTACTCTAGCCTGTTTTTGTCACTCCCCTGCTGTTTTTAGCCGGTTTGTTCCCTGGACTGTATGTGAACTGATTTATTTTATTTCATTTTCATTTTAACTGTGTGTTGGAACTTATACCGGTTCCTGATTAAGGCTTTCGGAATTGTAATATTCTTTGTGTAGTATTTTGAGAGTGTTAATTATGTCTAAATGTAACAGTGTAAACACTCGCCCCGCCCTAGCTACCCGTGACAATTATCTTGTTAAGGTTGTAGATAAAATTAATAAAGATCGCCGACTTTCATTGGGGTGGGGTAGCCCCTCTTTTACCCTTTCTGACCCACCCCAGTCACCCATATCCTTTCCTACTTCTTTAATCGAAGTAAGCTCTAATCTGGAGTTCCCTGTGGCTACCCCTATGGAACTTGAGCCTAATGTGGCTATGCCCGAGTCTCCTCTTGATATAACAGCTTCTGAATCTCTGGCTCCAAGAGCCCAGAGGGTATTAAGATCTGGGAGGAATATCGGCAGGATAAATACACAAAAACGGGGGGGGGAAGTACAGTAAGAAAAGACCAGAGCCATTATCTAACAGCGCTTCAAGCGATTTAGAAGCTGTTGTTGACAATCCCCAGGTTAAACTGGTCCCGGAACAGTTACAGCTCTTGATCAGCATTATCGATGCAAAGATGGATAACATTTTGAAACCGTTAATGGATAAACTTGATGCAGTCTCGGGGGAGGTAACAAGGTTGGGAGGCCTTCTTCTGAGTTTACACGCAGGGTCTAATGTTATCTCAGAAACCAGTACTAGGGATAATGGTCCTGTGATGGAGATACCAATGATTCTTAATGAGGGACCTTGTCCTATTAACATAGCTATATCTACCCCGGTGCCAACGGCGTGTCCAAAGACCCCTATTGCAACAGTTTCTACGGATAAGCCAGGGCCAGTAAAAGAGAAGTCAAAGCGACATGGCTATCCGCAACCCGACTTACCTCCTGAATGTGCTCCCTATGTAGCAGTCTTGACCAATGTTCCACCAGTTAGGGAGTCAGGATTATTTGGCAATTCGGAAACCCAAGAATCCCTGAAGAATAAAACCGTGGGTTGGCTCAACCGAGAGTGTGGTTTCCCTGTAGCTTTGTCTGACCAGATCTTAACTACTACAAGAACCAACTGGAAAGGGAAATCACAAAAAAATATTAGTGTTGATTGTGTAATAGTTAATTTTAAAAATCCCCACCTAGCCACTACCTCTCTGATTAGAGCTACCTCCCGCCCACCAAATGATCAGGGGATAACATTAAGGCCTTTGGGGTTTTTCTATAGACATTTATTTGCTCAGCCAATTAACGATTTGGGGGGAAGAAGAGGTAGTGCCTCCAGTATGTCTAGGGGTTTTGAGTTGGCAACATCGCACCGCTACCAACCACTGAGTGATTTAAACTCCAATGATTGACTGAATTTTGACCAGCCTCCTTCTCAACCTGTAGTAAATAGTGTATCCCATGGTGGAGAATTAGTAGTTGTGGGAAATGATTTGGGGTCTACTACTATTGTAGGTAAGCAAAATGTTAATCGCATGATTCAAATTGCCTTGGATGATTCTGATGGGCATATCGAGGGTTTACCTACAGTAGATAGGTTAAGTTCAACTTATATAGATCCCAATGGTGTGCAGGACAATCATTGAAACATATGAAACATCTTAAACTTGTGGCTAATACTCTGTCAGCTCCGCTCACTGACCTTATCAACCTCTCTCTCTCTCGTGGCATAGTCCCTCAGAGATGGAAAAGGGCTGTAGTAAAAGCCTTACTGAAAAAACCAGGCTTGGATCCCGCCAATCTGACCAACTTCAGGCCTATCTCGCTTCTGCCGGGGTTCTCTAAAATCGCCAAGAAGCTGGTTAACCGTCAGCTCTCTTACTATCTTGAGTCCAACCACCTGTTGGGAGACTCCCAGACTGGTTTCCGTCCCGGCCAAGGAACGGACACGGCCCTGCTGGCGGTAGTGGAGGAAGCAAGGAGCACTCTTGACACCGGAGGATCAGTGGCAGTGATCCTCCTGGACTTGAGTGCTGCCTTTGACACCGTGAGTCATCAGGTGCTCCTCCAACGCCTGTCAGAGGTAGGTGTCTCAGGGACGGCTTTGAAATGGTTGGGATCCTTTCTCTCCAACCGTTTCTACCAAGTCTGGGAAGGGGCAGAGCAGTCTTCCCTATTCCCTCTTCAATGTGGAGTCCCTCAGGGCTCATCGTTGAGCCCTACTTTGTTCAATGCATATATGACTCCACTTGAAAGAGTGGTAGCCCCTTCGGGGTTGAAGATCATCAGCTATGCTGATGATACTCAGCTGGTGGTGGGCCTCACTCAGCTGGCGGAACAACCCAACTTGTTGCATGACTGCCTGGCTAATGTCTACCAATGGATGTCCAACTCGGCTCTTAAGCTCAATGGAAGTAAAACTGAGTTGATGTTTTTGGGCAACTCCAGTCCCTCCATCATTGCCAGCTGCTGGCCCCGGTCTCTTGGCGACCCTCCATCTCCCAAGAAGGAGATCAAGTCCTTGGGAGTATGGTTGGAGGAAGATCTGTCCTTCAGGACTCACGCCAGAAAGACCGCGGGGGTTTGCTTCGGTTTACTGAAGTCAGCCCGAAAGGTACTCCCACTGCTTCCGGATCCAGCTAAGAAGCTTTTGATGCGGGGTTTAATCCTTTCTAGGCTTGACTTTGGTAATGCCCTGTTTCTTGGTGCCCCTGAAGCTACCTTTAAAACCCTCCAACAGGTGCAAAATGCAGCTGCCAGAGTCTTGATGGAGATCCCTAGAAGGCAGTCCGCTGCCCCGGCCCTAAAAGCACTTCACTGGCTCCCCGTTAAGGAGCGGGTGAAATTTAAGGCGTTGTGTACGGCCCATAAAATTTTACATGGCAAAGGCCCCCCCATCCTTGTTAATATGGCCCGTCCCTATAAACCTCCACGCCTTTTGCGCTCAGACCAGCAACATCTCTTGCAATCTGCGAGAGTCAGAAGAGCTCGGACGGGGGGCAGGCGTTTCTCGGTTCAGGTGGCATCTCTGTGGAACTCTCTGCCCCTTAAGATTCGCTCAGAGCACAAGATCCTAATATTTAGGAAACTTCTTAAAACCTACCTGTTTCCACAGTAGTGAGTTTTCGAGTTCCTCCTTCTTTGGTCTGTTGCGCCGGGATGCCCCCGGGTAAGCTGAGCGCATTACAAATTTCATATAATAATAATAATAATAATAATTGTATTAATCCAACTATTATTACTGTAGATACTATGCATATACCTACCGGGCTTTCAAGCTGTTGGAATGTTGCGGGTCTAAAGTCTAAGGAGGATTGTCTGAGGTGGATGGAATTTGTTGACCTCTTTGATATTATTTGCCTCCAGGAAACCTGGTGTAAAAACTTTTCCGGTTATAATGGTTTTGTGTCTTACCAGCTGCCTGCTACGGCGTCAACCTCTGGTAGAGCCAAGGGCGGGCTTTTGATATTGATTTCTGTCAAAATACCTATAATCGTTAAAAAATATGTTATCGTGGGGGCTCACTCTCAAATGTTATGGTTGTCACAGGAGGAGGGAAGAAACATTCTTTTAATTAATTTTTATAATAACATTTTTGATGGTACCAGGCATCTTGTGGTTAATGCACTAGAGAGTGCTCTGGTTGACATTATAGATGCATCAAATGTTACTTTTGAATTTATTTTGGTTGGGGATTTTAACATTGCAGTCTGCCCCCCTTTCCCTCCACGGTATATGTGGGGTTACTAACCGTGTTGGGGATGCAGATCTCCACTTTCCCCATAACTTGTACGGTGAGTCCTTGAATAATTTGTTGGCAGCACTTGATATGGAAATATTGGAGAACATGAGGAATGATTTAGATGAATGTATCCCCACTTTTGTAGGTAGGGGGGCAAATACTGTCATTGAATTTATATGTATGTCTTCTAACCTTGTCCCTTGGAGTCTGGCCCCTAAGGTCGTGGATATAATGCTTAGCGACCATAACTGTTTAACCATTGAGGCCACACTCTGGAAAGAAAAACCTGTACCTGATTTAGGTGTTATCGTTAACATTGAACCCCAAAGACCTAATGGTACCAGGTTAAGATGGAAGGGGGATAAGGCTGAAATCACGTCAGATTTTATTATAAGTAGTTGCCTTTCAGAAATCACTGTGATCCTTGAGCAAGATAATGTCACTGTTGAACTGATCGGATATTTTATTAAAATTAATACCATCATTGACAATAAGTTTACTAAAAAAGCTGGCCCTAAGCCCGACCAATCAAGGGGATGGTTTGACCATGCTTGCACTATTGCATTAAAAGAGCTTAAAGAGGCTCTGGCAGTCAAACCCAGAGATAGGAATCAGGTATCCCAGCTTAGAATTAACTACAAGATAATTTTAAAGCGAAGAAAGAAAGAGCTTCAGCTTGAGGCATGGGATAAATTGAATGAGGCGGCAGAGTTAAAAAATTGCACACTATTTTGGGCCACTGTTAATTGCCCGTTTCTCAAAGATGAGAAGGTTCCAGAATTAACTTCCATGATTAGTATGGAATCATGGATTGCCTATTTCTCTATTATCTTTGATTCAGATAAAGTCTTGGGTAATTGTATGGATGGGTGGCCCATTGTCCCTCTGGACATTACTATTATAGAGGTACTGGAAAGCATTAGAGCTAGTAAAGGGGTAAAGGCTCAGGGACCTGATGGGGTCCCCATTGATGTCTATAAAACAGCCCCGGTTGTATGGGGCCCACTGCTGGTTAAAGTTTTCAATGCAGCAGTATGTTATGGGATACCCGTGACCTGGGAGGAATCAATTATTATCCCCATATATAAGAAAGGTGACCGGGGGGACGCGAAAAATTATCGTCCAATATCTTTGTTGGACTCCTCGGTGAAAATTATGAGCCGGGTACTTCTAGTTAGATTGGAAGAATGGGCTGAAACTAGCTAACTGCCAGTTCGGGTTTAGGAAAGGACGTGGAACAATTGAGCAGTGCTTAAATCTCGAACTCCTGATCGGAAAATATACCCAGGCAAAGAAGGGCTCTATTTATCTCTGTTTCGCAGATTTGAGTAGCGCCTTTGACATGGTGGACCACGCTATTCTCTGGAGAAAACTGATCGAAATGGGGGCACCTGAGGGTATCATTTTCTTTTTGGCCCGCCTTTATGCCAAACTACGTACCAGCGTTAGATATGGCAGAAACGGGGAGTGTTCCACCAAATTTAATATCGGGAGGGGTATAAGGCAGGGGTGTGTTTTAGCCCCCTTGCTTTTTACACTCTTCATAAATGAAGTAGACTCGGTTTTACAGACAGTAGCGGCAGATGTCCCGAGAGTTAATGATTTTAATGTTCCTGTATTACTCTATGCGGACGATGCCGTGCTGCTGGCAAGGACTCCAATTGGCCTTCAACGTTTGATGGACAGGTTTTCGCAATTTATTAAGGATAGAAAACTTGTGATTAATAAAAGCAAAACCTATATCATGGAGTGTGGGCCTGGTCCAAGTAAGCCTCAGTCTTATCATATAGAAGGTCAAAGGGTCAAAAAAGTTGATAACTTTTGTTATCTCGGGATTACTTTTTCTAAGAATTGCAGTTGGACCAGCGAGCATAAGAACGTTAAGATGAAGATGCTAAGGAGTGCCAATGGGGTGTTCACTTTTGCCACTAAAATAGGGAACAAACGGATTAAAGACATGCTTAAAATCTTTCAGTCCAGATGTCTTGCGGTTGCCCTTTATGGGGCCGGGTTTGGGGTCAGGCCCCTGCTGGGGACCTTCAGGTGGAGGAGAACGCTTTCTTAAAAAGATTATTGTGTTTGCCTAAATCTACTTCTAATGATTTAGTTCATAGAGAACTCGGAATCCAATACTTAAGTGATTTAATTCTTCTGAGACCTCTATTGTTGTGGCGCTCCATATGGCGGAAAGAGGAGACATCTCTAACTGGAGATATTATTAATGACTGTCTCACTATGGATCACCATTTAAAGATTCCCTGGATCAAATATATTATTGTCAACTTCCAGGAATCCTACGGTCTTAATATTCTTACTGACCGATATGGCGCTGTAGACTTTTCTAAGTCTGATATGAAGAATATTTTTTTGAATAGTAAGTCAGTGAGGAGGACCTGCAAGGAAGGCAAGTTATCTACCTGTGTCTTCTACAATAGTATGAATGAAATTGGGGGCTATCAACAATATCTGACCCAAGTGACCAGAGCTTCCCATCTGTTTGTTTTAACTAGGTTAAGGATGGGGATTGTGCATATTTTAATTGCTTTCCCTTCCGTGAACAAGCACCCCATTGGCCCCTGTTTGTGTGACAATATCTCTGCACAAAGCACTATGCACTTTCTTCTGCTATGTCAATTGTATGGGAACTATCGTAAAACCCTTTTAAAACCGATCTTCGTCAAGTTTGGTGTAAGCACAGTCCATGATTCTATGAAATTGCTTTTTAACCTGCACCATCTTGACGTTTGTTTTTTTACTGCTACCTTTTTGCTTAAAGCAATTGGCATTAGGAAAAGTATGAGTTTTTAAATATTTATTCTGTCCCCGCCTCTATACTATGTTCTATTTTTAACAATGACTGTTAAATGTTTATGTAAATGGTACTGTAACTGTGACCTGTTTTTACCATTATGTGTGCTTTTATGGATATTCTTTTATGATCCGAATAAAGCCTTATGAAATGATGAAAATGTCTGCTAAGGTTTTGTGGTGTCGATATGTGAGGAGCCATCACGGCAGAATTAGATTAGGGACCATAACAGATTGTTGTGATTATAATGATAGTGATTGTTGTTAGTAAAACTTACTACACAAAGGGGATCTACATTTGTCAGGGTCATTCCCCAATTTGAGATTTCATCTGTATGTGTGCGGAATCTGAAAGTGTTATTTCTGGCCAACCCATGTGTGAATTAATTACTTTAAATTCTTTAGTTGAGCAGGCAAGCATTATTTGTTTATTGTGCTTGCTTAAATTTGTGGAATTTCGTGTACAAGACAATTGTAAAGATAGTGAAACCCTGCAAGGAGTCAGAATTGCACCAGAGAGTACTGTGCTGGGATAGGTCAATTGGTGTGAAGAGTTGCTCTCGGACTGGTTGGTAAGTCATCAGAAGTTGTGTTGTGACAGGTGCATGAAGGAATGAATTGTGCTGAGATTGTTAACAAATATTGATCAGTATTGACTGTGGTTTGAACAAAACATTGAAAATAATTGAATCGACTTTGCTCATTTCTTTGCTAAACTGGTGCAGTTATGAAGTGTTTTAGAACCCTTAAAGAATTATTGTGGTGATGTGCATGTCCCTATCCATAAGGGTGAGGAGGCTCCACCCTGAGGTTCTGTGAGAATCGTTACGGTGTTCCGGGCATGAACGAATACGGGCAAGTAAGGTATCTATGAACCGTAAATGACGTGTTCAGTAAGTGTACGCGTTTTCACTACACTACCTGGCATGGTTCGCCTTATTTACGTGTTTCTACATCTGGACCCTTGGGTTCCATTTTAGATACGGCATCCATTTTGTTTCTTGCCCTCACGTAGCCAGCGAACAGGCAACTGTCCGCATCGTGACCTTTTAGTTCCCAAGCTTTACGGAAGAAACATATTCCTTTCATGCGTCTTTTATAACTAGGGGAAGGACACTGCTAAGGCAATTGCCTCCGATCGAAGGTGATTCTGCCCGGTCGGTCTATTGTTTCAGCCTCGCACATGCTGGGATCAAGCCCTTTTAAGCTACGATTACGCATCCAATATTAACTTCTTCCCTGCTGTCTGACTTCCTTGCAGCTGTTCTTGTCTCTTTCTCTTGCCTATTTACAACTCAAGTGGAATGTACCTAATGGCGAGAAGATGTGCTTTTACAGTTGGAGCTGGTGATGTTAATGTAATTATGTTCCGGGGTTCTGAATACATGAAAGCGACCCTTTTTGAAGCCTTTTTGTGGGAACTGGGTTGTAACCTTTTGTTCACATGTTGTGCAATGGTAAAATCTTGTATAAAAGAGAGCGACTCACATATGCAATTTGAAGCAGACTCTCAGAACTACATGTTGTTGTACTTCTCGTGACTTTTGCCTCCCTGCAGTAATAAACGCTGATCTTTGACGCCGAAGGAAGTCTCCCGTGTCTCTGTCTTTAGTGCGCCAGAACAGGTATCTCACGAAGGTTTAGGTGTTGTTCCCTGGCACCGCTGGGCCTTAAATAGTCCAGTCCTTCAGTTGGCGCCCAATGCGGGGCGACATCGGCGGTACCGGTCCAAAGCCTGACGATTGTGAGGAACTTCGTGTGAAATCTCCGAGGAAAAGGTGCACCCCGCTTCATCGATCCTGTTGTCGAAATAAGTGGTCCGAAGATTTTTCCTGCGAAGATTCCCGCCTCCTGACGGCTGCGACAGACCGATGCCCTGACTGTCGACCTGTTTTCGACGCCTGGCGTAGACCTTTCGTACAGCGAGACGATAGACGGGCCTTCCTGGTGACGCCATTGAAGCTCTCAGTTAAGTATTTGTGGGTCGCTCCCAGTCCTTAGTTGTTGTTTCAGCTTGTTGAAACTTTGTTGTTTGCATGGTTCCATTGCATTTGTGGTTCTTAGTTGCTGGTTCTTAGTTGTTATTTGACAGTTGCAATTGCCAAAAACCGAGGGTTTTGTCTTTCACGAAGATTCAGTACTTCGGTAACCCTTGAAGTTTGATACTAGGTTAGTGTGCACGATGCCTAGCCATAGTGGTTTTCTTGGTTTCTTTAAATGTTGCAACAAGGATTCCCGGTTGGAGGATTCGTGTCCGATACCTCCAGTTGGAACTCCGATATATGAGCTCTGTAGTCGACATGGTGTGGGCCCTATTATATATAATAAATATTGGGTCCGTTACACGAAAAAAGATGGTGTCCTTAGTTGGCCACCGCACGGAAGTTTTGAACTTACGATTTTAGATAATCTTGAAGCTAAGTTGTTTGAAAGGAAAGCTAGGCCAGCTATGTTTGATTCATTTCGGTTGTGGCGTAAAGAGGCCAAGCAGAAAGAAATCAAACAGCTTAAAAAGGATCGAAGAGAAGGGATCGTTCCAATAATGCAAGTTGTACAACAATGTCAGCGAGATAAAGAAGAAAAAGAAATAGAAGTTTCTACTAGATTACATCACATGAGGATAGACAAATGTTATCCGGTTTTACCAGCTAGTCTTGATAAGAAAGAAGAGGATTCAAAGGAGGATCCCCTGTTAGCGTATTTGATGAAATCGCCACCTCCTTATGCACAGGGTGCTACAGCCCCTGTAGTTCCTCCTGTAGTTCCGCCTGTTGTTCCTCCTGTTGTCCCTCCTGTTGTTCCGGCGGCTGCGGGTCAGCCCGTTGTTGGTCCTACGTTTGTCCCACCACCTGTCTCTATTCCTACTGCTCCTTTGCCTGTACCTTCTCAGCCTCTTGTCCCTGCCACCCCGACTATCTTGCCTGCTTCTGCTGTGTCTGCCTTCACTTCAAACGTTGTCACTCCTGTTCTCCTTTCTCCTTCTGTTCGTAATCGTATCCCTAACACTGTTGCTACCCTTTATTCACCGCTTTCTGGTCAGTTATTTCCATCCGATACTTCTGAAACTCCCCAAAGACGGAGTCAGATCCCTAATGGAAGGGAAAAAGAGACGTTAGTGACAATGGCACATAGGTGGATAAGACATCCTGCCAACTACCCTCCACGCATGGTTTTCGAGACGTTTTCTCAGTTTAATGAGCCGACACAGAGATTTGTGTCCGAAGAAATGTGTAACTTTTTGAGGGAAGAATGGTATAATGACAATTTAGATAACGTACCGCCCGATATGATTGAACTTCAGAGTCAATTTTCGAGCGGTATGATTGTAGGTGGCGATGTACGACGTGCCTTAGAGCGATTGTTATCCTTTAGATCCACAGTGCCTTCTCGCGTGTCATTTAATGATGACGACTTAGAAACTTGGAAAGCGGCTCCTGGTCAGTATCCCATGAGAGAAGTTCCGCCAGTATACATGCCAGGTGCTCCCGCTGCTAATCCTCCGATTCTTCCACATTTCCAAAGAGTTTGGATACACCTCCCATGGAAGCGATCAGAAGTCTTGCAGGTGAAACAATCTTTGCCTGATCCACGCAAGAATCCGGCGGGTTACTATAAGGAGTTGTCCCAATTGGTAGATGCTACTATTATGAACCTTGCCGACATCGACATGCTGTTCGGTAATGTTGTGCCACATCCGGTTTGGGCGAAAATTCGTCAGGAAAATCATGCGAATGAGTTAGGCGGTGATTGGGCTGCACTAATAGCAGCTGATGGCCGACAAGTTGGTGGGGCTAAGCCTGAGCAGTTAATTACGGATCTACCTCAGAGAATAATTACACTTATGAAAACTCTCATGCCAGCGATGAGGGTGAACTGGGATAAATTATCAGCTTGTAAGCAAAAGAAAGACGAGAGTGTCTCGGACTTCTTTACTAGGTTCGAGGAAGCATTTGTCGATCATAGTGGTCAGGATATGAGCACTGAGGGAGGTCAGCGGTTATTCGTTGATAAGTTCGTGTTAAATTTGTTACCTGAACTATGCAACAAATTGAAGAATTCAGAAAGTGCATGGGCTGTTTCAACCACTGCACAGATATTAGCGACGGCTCAATATTATGAGAATAGGGAAAAAGAAGAAAGTGATCGTGTAGATAAGAAGACGAAGGAGCTCAAAACGAAGGTTTTGTTGCAGCAAGCGTATCCTCCACGTTCAAATCAAAATGATTCGCAACAGCAGTATAGACCACAATCGCAATCCTCCAGAATACAATCACGTCCTGACTCCTCTGACTTCAGATCTATGCTTGGGTATAACCAGTGTGCATATTGTAGAAGAGAGGGACATATAAAATATGATTGCCCCGCTTTGCGTGACCGCCTTAATGGTGTATCGGCACGAGGGGGTCGTGGTGGTCCTCAACAATCATCTCGAGGTAGAGGTCGCGGTACATTCCAAAATCAGACTGAGCGCCCTAATACGTCCTCGGACGCGAATAATTGTTTTGACCAGCGAAATGTAAGGTCCGATAAATCAGCGCAGTATTACGCGGACGACTATTACGTTGAACAAGAGACTGTTGTAAACGATCGTTAATAGGACAGCCACCGACAGAGAGAGGGAGTAGTATCAGTTCCGGTTGATCAGAGTGGGCCTTACGTCGCAGTTGCTACATCTGGCATAGTTGAGCCTTTTCTGTTAGACACTGGTGCGACGAAAAGTTCCATCATGCATTCGAAACTCCCTGGCGCACCTTTGTCTGGCTTAACAAATGTTTCCGTTGGATTCTCTGGCGCCCCTGTTAGCAATCCTGTCTCTAGCCCTATACACCTTACAATTGGCCCTCGCGAGCTGGAGGCTCCATTGATTTTATCTACTGGTTGTGGTGAGAATCTTCTGGGCTTGGATTTGTTAAAACGGTTATATGCAACATTGTATTGCTCTCCTGAAGGAGTGGAGCTTACATTAGGTCGGAGAGTAATCTCTCCTATGTACTTGTCAATCGATAAACTTCCGCCGGAATTGAGCTCCCTTCCCGCGTCTCTATGGGCCACAGGTCCCAATGACGTGGGTCTCTTGGACATCCCACCTTATATAATCAAACTGAAACCAAATGTGCGAATGCCACGTATACCTCAGTATCGTATCTCCATTGAGGGAGAACGGGCGCTACTAACGATTGTACACGATCTGATCAAAAAGGACGTCGTTGAAGAAACTCGGGGAAATGTGTGTAATAGTCCTGTGTTACCCATTTTAAAACGAACTGATCCATCTAAACCTCCTGTGTACCGTTTCATAATCGATTTGAGAGAAGTAAATAAAATCGTGATTCCACAGTTCCCCGTGGTCCCTGATATCACGACTTTCTTGACCCTGATTCCAGCGTCTGCCTCCTGGTTCACGGTGATCGACCTAAAGAATGCTTTCTTTAGTATCCCGATTGCTGAGGAAAGCAGAGACCTATTTGGATTCTCATTAGGTGGTCGCAGTTTTAGACTGAAACGTGCACCACAGGGCTATTGTGAGAGTCCGTCGATCTACAGTCAAGCACTTAAAAGTCAACTTGATTCATTTATATTACCGGTAGGCGCAGCCTTGATTCAGTACGTTGATGACCTGTTGGTAGCTGGTGATACCGAAGATATTTGTAGAACTGCTACAGTATCGTTGTTGCGGCATTTATGTGACTTACATCACAAGGTGTCACCTTCCAAGCTGCAATATTGTTGCCAAGAAGTAACCTACTTAGGTCACTTATTGTCAAAAGATGGGAGAAGGTTGACCCCAGAAAGAATTGCAGCGATTACCCAAATGACTGTGCCAAAAACTCAGAGAGATGTACGTGCCTTTCTAGGTATCACGTCATACTGCAGACAATGGATCCCAAATTTTTCACTATTGGCGAAACCATTGTTAGCTCTCACCTGCAAGGATGTTCCGACTCCTTTGCCATGGACGGAAGAGTGTCAAAAGGGTTTTTCTGAATTACGTGATGCGTTGTGTTCGGCTCCTGTGTTAGGTACTCCTGATTACAGTAAGCCATTTACACTGTACGTTCACGAGAGGGATGGTTGTGCGTTGAGTGTTCTGGCGCAACAATTTGGTGACAAACAGCGCCCATGCGCATATTTTTCTTCGACCTTAGACCCAGTAGCTAGAGCTTTGCCGAGTTGTTTAAGAGCAACAGCGGCAGCTGCGGCGTCCATTCGACAGTCCGCAGGTCTGGTCATGGATAATATGCTTACGGTGATGGTTCCGCATGCAGTTGACACTCTTTTGAACCGAACGAAAACTCAACATTTGACGAGCGCAAGGTTGTCTGGGTATGAGCTCACGTTACTGGCTAGTCACATACGGATAAAACAGTGTAATGTGTTGAACCCAGCAACATTATTGCCGATCAACACGGAGTCAAGTGATGTAGCACCACATGACTGTTATCTGAGAACTGAAGAAGAAACGAAGGGGCGTATTGACCTAAAAGATACTCCATTGGTAGATCCCGATGGTACTTTGTATGTTGATGGTTCCTGTTTTAAGTTACCGAATGGTGATGTGACGACTGCGTATGCTGTAGTGACGTTGAGTACGATTGTGGAAACTGCAAGATTGAGTCAGAATTCGGCTCAGGCAGCTGAGTTGATTGCCTTGACGAGAGCGTGTGTGTTGTCTAGAGGAAAACGGGTGAATGTGTTTACAGACAGTCAGTATGCTTTTGGTGTGGCACATAGTTTTGGGCGATTGTGGAAAGAAAGAGGATTTTTTACGTCGCATGGTACGAAGATTCAGCATGGACAGCTTGTGAATGACCTTTTAGATGCACTTACATTGCCTAAGCAGGTGGCCATAATTAAATGTAGTGCGCACCGAAAAGTGACAGATGATGTTGGTCATGGTAATGCGTTTGCAGACGAAACTGCTAAAGAGACAGCTAGAGATCTGACAAATCGAATGTACGTTGCGAATTCGGTAAGATGGCCAGCCGAGACTAGCATGTGTGAGGACACAGTTGAAAGTGTGAAGGAAATACAGAATGAGGCCACTGAAATGGAAAAGACTAAGTGGAAAGAAAGCACGGGAAAGTTAGACGAGAATGGATGTTGGGTTGACTTGTCAGAGAAACAGAGATGGATGTTACCGGATGCATATGTGCTTGCTGTTGTTACAATGGCCCATGGCACAGCACATATTAGCTCGAAGGGCATATGCAAGTTATTGTCTCCTGTATGGAAGAATGATGGGATTACTAAATGTGCAGAGAGAGTGGTTAAGAATTGCATGGTATGTTTGATGCATAATCCCGGTAAGGGCACCCCCACTCCACCTGGTCATTTTGCCCCTCCTACATGTCCTTTCGAAGTTATCCAATTGGACTTCATCCATATGGAGAGATGCAACAATTTGAAGTATGTTTTGGTCGTAGTATGCGCATTCTCCAGATGGATTGAGGCTTACCCTCTTAAGGATAATACTGCTCTATCCACAGCTAAAATTCTGCTCAAAGAGTATTTCCCCCGGTACGGCATGCCTCGGATTGTATGGTCGGACAACGGAAGTGAGTTTGTGGGAAGTGTGATGAAGAGTGTGTGTCGTGGTTTAGGAATATCCCAAAAATTTCATAGTGCTAATCATCCTCAGTCAGCAGGTTTGGTGGAAGGATATAATGGCACCCTGAAATTGAAGCTTGCTAAAATCCAGGCAACGACTGGTTTATCATGGCCCGACGCTTTGCCTCTAGCTCTCTTATCGACCAGGGCTACTGTGCACTCTCGAGTAGGGCTTAGCCCATATGAGATTGTGTTCGGCCGTCCTGCGAACATTTGGGGGGTTCCGAGGCCTAAAGAGTTTAACAGACTTGAATATCCAATGTTGATTGATTATCTATATGATCTGATTGCTAAATTGAGTTTGATTCATCAACAGGTTTTTGAGGCTCTGCCGTCACAAACAGAGGGTCCTGGTCATCGGCTCCAACCAGGGGACTGGGTCCTCACCCGTAATTTCGCACGAAAACGTCACCTTGAGCCGAGATTTGTGGGACCCTTCCAGGTGCTACTAGCCACGAGGACGGCGGTTCGGCTGGAGGGACGGAAACACTGGGTGCATGCCGCTTCCTCTGCCGGCAGACACATGGATACGTAAAGGTTTTTCCTCGTCTGAAACTGACGTTCCCCAGCGCTTTGTCCCATTTAGCGAAGCTCAGCCCATAGGGAACACTTCAGTTTTATCTGACACCCCTGTTGATTCCTCTCAAACAACTTCCTTTCCTTCACCATTGAAGAAGTCAAGTACTGAACAATTGCCTGAACAATCGAACACTCTTTCGCCATCCAATCCACTGTTTGAAGATCAGACTCGACCCGGAAGAAACTGATACTTTCTTCGTACACGCAATAAAGATGAATACATTTTTTTTATTATTTTGATTTCAAAATACCCCCTCACATTTTGCCTTGACCATTGTGGACATTTTATTATGTATGTATTTCTTTTCCAGAACAGCTAGGAGACGTATATAAAATTGATTATTTAACTGATTAAAACCTGCCATCTGGGTTGGCCGTAGGGCCGCGCGGGTACTTCTTTCTGTTTAGCAGTTATTGACATTAGGTCAATTTCTTTTGTCGATTTCTGGGAACTCCTGGGAATTGATAATCGCTACTCAGAACGAAGTGCGTCAAGAACGTTGCGGACGGTTGTTAGAGGATGGAGTTCTCCAAGCTGTCGAAGCTAGAGGAAAAGACGGCGCAAAGATCTAAATTGTACAGCACATTTCGAACAAAATGTTTTTTATTACAGGTTTTCATGTTGTTCCTAACTGTTTCTATGCTGCTGGTGGGTGGAGTATATTTTGGTTTTCAATCATTACTGCCTTCTGCCTTACCTACCTCTCCTTCTCATGATCTAAATTTCGTCTCTACTGTTTCTCCACATTCTTTTCACCTACTGCCCCAACATGAGCAAGTCAGACGTGCGGAATTTAGAAACAATTCCTTTGTGCAACTTTTGCATCAGCATCAGTTGGTGGTAAATACTACAAATTGTTGGGTGTGTGGGCTAATGCCACATACCATGGACAGGGGTATCCCATATTTGGTTCTTCCGTACAGCCCCCAAGGGTCAGCTCGGGCATTCCAAACCATGTTCCGTAGTGCACTAGATTCTTACCCCCATCGAGAGCCACGCTCAGCAAACTTTGGTCCTGGGCCGTATCACAAGTCTCTGGCGATAGCGATGGCTGATCTAGATAGAGACATTTTTGATGCTTCGCTCATCCCAGAGGAGGAAGTGCAGGCCTATAAGTACCTTAGTGAGGCTGAGTATAGTATATCAGTGGGTGATAGGCAGCTTAAAAGCTCATCTCCGATCTGGATTGTACCTCACCTAGGCCACTTTTGTCTGCAAGGTCGTGGCCGAAATCCAAGAGCCCAGCTCGGGAAGAGTGCTTGTGTGGATACTTATGTTCTACCGATGCTCTTTTCCCCTGTCTTTCTGACTGCCAAGGGTACCTATTTTGTATGTTATGACCGAGCATATACGTGGTTACCTCATGACTTCTCAGGTACCTGCTATATTGCAAATCTCTTGCCCCCGACTTTCACTGTTGCTGCCGACTATCACAAAATCAGAGTTGTGAGAGGCATCATTAGTAAAGAGGATACTTCCGGTCAAGAAGCAGGAGACTTCTTCAAGGGTTTCCTACCGTTTTGGGGCCCTATGGTCAATAGCAGAAATCTGAGACAGTTAACTCGTGTAGTAGAGTCAACCGCTAACATAACTGCAAGCGCCCTTGGTAATCTGACAGCAGAGCTTCAAGCGGATAGGCTTATGACGTTACAGAACCGTATGGTTCTAGACATTGTTCTAGCAGATAGAGGTGGTGTGTGCAAAGTCATCCATTCGAGCTGCTGCATATTCATACCGGATAACGCTCCAGCGGTTTATCAAGCCATCTCCAAGTTGCACAAAATCTCGGAGTCCATACACGAGGACGAAGGAGATTGGACGCTTCTAGGATGGTTTTGGGGACTGGTGTCGACTTGGGAGATTCTGATGATTACAGGGGTTGTTGTGACATTTCTGTTCACGTGTTGTCTGTGTGTACAGTGTGGTCCTGCCTTATGTGGCCTTTGCGCTACAACGTGTATAAGAAGGCCATCTGTTACCAAAGAGGCATTGATGGATAGAATTATGTTCCAACAACATCTGAATGATCTGATGAATATCGAGATCGAATCCGACTTCGACTAGTTCTTGCCTACATGAGGGCAAAAGGAGCGTCTGAGGTTCTGTGAGAATCGTTACGGTGTTCCGGGCATGAACGAATACGGGCAAGTAAGGTATCTATGAACCGTAAATGACGTGTTCAGTAAGTGTACGCGTTTTCACTACACTACCTGGCATGGTTCGCCTTATTTACGTGTTTCTACATCTGGACCCTTGGGTTCCATTTTAGATACGGCATCCATTTTGTTTCTTGCCCTCACGTAGTCAGCGAACAGGCAACTGTCCGCATCGTGACCTTTTAGTTCCCAAGCTTTACGGAAGAAACATATTCCTTTCATGCGTCTTTTATAACTAGGGGAAGGACACTGCTAAGGCAATTGCCTCCGATCGAAGGTGATTCTGCCCGGTCGGTCTATTGTTTCAGCCTCGCACATGCTGGGATCAAGCCCTTTTAAGCTACGATTACGCATCCAATATTAACTTCTTCCCTGCTGTCTGACTTCCTTGCAGCTGTTCTTGTCTCTTTCTCTTGCCTATTTACAACTCAAGTGGAATGTACCTAATGGCGAGAAGATGTGCTTTTACAGTTGGAGCTGGTGATGTTAATGTAATTATGTTCCGGGGTTCTGAATACATGAAAGCGACCCTTTTTGAAGCCTTTTTGTGGGAACTGGGTTGTAACCTTTTGTTCACATGTTGTGCAATGGTAAAATCTTGTATAAAAGAGAGCGACTCACATATGCAATTTGAAGCAGACTCTCAGAACTACATGTTGTTGTACTTCTCGTGACTTTTGCCTCCCTGCAGTAATAAACGCTGATCTTTGACGCCGAAGGAAGTCTCCCGTGTCTCTGTCTTTAGTGCGCCAGAACAGGTATCTCACGAAGGTGTAGGTGTTGTTCCCTGGCACCGCTGGGCCTTAAATAGTCCAGTCCTTCAACCCAAAGTATGTAGGTCAATATATGGTGACATATGTAGGGCTTGAAACATGTTTGTGGCTTCGGCATTGACACAGGATCACCGAAAAGGAGGGAGCATTAAGGTTTCCACAATATTGTACTTTCTATATATCCCATAGACCTGCAAAATGTGAAGCATTAAATACCTGGGAACATGCAGCTCATGTTAAAGAGAACAATAAAACAGCAGAACAGAGCACAGAGAGCAGTGCATAATAACAACAATGCTAAATGGGATGAAGAACAGCATAGATAGAGGGAATGTGTAGTTGAGGGTGCTAGAATGTATCCTGTTTTGACAACCAAAAAAAAAGCATAGAAAGAATTGAAAGCAGGGAAAGAAGATGGTGATACTTCAAGAAAATCTGATATTGATAGAGATTCGGGGGATGATATTTTGGATGCTCTGTTGCCCTCACATCTACCATAATGTGTTGCTACATCATCAGATTAAGATAGTGCTGCAACATCTAGTGGTACAGTTGCCACAGGTCCTGTTGTTTGGAATGTAAATCGGATTGGGGGAGCGCTCCCAACTCTTTCAGGTGCAACTTCAACTGTGGAAATAGCTACTACTGTAATTGGTTCGAGTGTTTCAGCTTCTAGTGTGAAGGTTCCTGCACCAGTGTCACAAATCACCTCAAACATTAGTAATACCTGTGATATCTGCACCACTGAACATTGCTCTGAATCCTGTGGTACCAGGAATGGTTGGTGGATAGCTGCGACATCCTGACATCGCAAAACTCACAGATTGTTGCCTTGACTCCACTGCAAAATGTCAAATCATTAAGATGAGGAAGGATTTGTATTTACAACTCCAATTGCACAGGGGGATATTGGACCATTCAATACCATTCAATATTGAGATTTTGGCCCCATTTTGTGAGGAAACTCTTGAGAATAGGGGAACAGGAGATACAGAGAGAACACCCACAAGTCAAGGAATAACAAGACCCTAGATGTGCCAAACCCGAGGTGAAACTTGAAGAAATCATTAGAGGTTGTTTATACATTTCACATTTGAATCAACAGCAGGGAAATTTACTGATATACCTGGGTAAGGAAATTGCAAGGCATGCACCTACTATACATAAGAAATTATCAGAATTGGCAGAGAAAAAAGAAGTAGATCTCTGTAAGGATATTATTTACAGAACAGTTTTATGGCACCATTAGATGAAAAGACGATTCTCACAATGCGATCTTCAGGAATGAAATTTCACATTGCTAAACTGGTTGAATGCATTTAGAAGTGGAGCAATTTTGACAGATTAGAGAGCAAATGGGCAAAAAAGCAGGAAAGGAAACAAAAGCAACCAGACACTGTAGAGGAAAATTGTAAATCACATCCAGTACACCCAGATTATGATGATTCTTTAACATTCCCTATGAGTGAGATACCAGGTGGAGGGTATGTTAAGAGTTGAGGTTATCTTACGTCATTCACAAACAACTTCCCTAAGAGAGAATCCTGCCCAATGGTATACAGGTTGACAGGTTTGTGAACATTTTGAAGGTTTTGTGAACAGATTTGAATAACTTTTTTGACATTGTGAACCAAGTGCTCCATGGACTGAACAATGCCTGCATACAAAATCCCCAGGGATCCACATATCTGTGCACCTTCACCTACATTAGTGACAAAGTACGATGAGGTGATTACAGTCATAGAGGGAAAGGTTCCAGCAAGGGACATTGATTTGCTAAAGATCTATAAAACAACTCAGGAAGCTAAAGAATCCATGCAAGCCAAATATAAACAGTTGTTAAAAATACAGTGCACATGAAAATTCCGAAAGGGGAGCTATGGGCAGTTTTGTGTCACAGTTTGTTCTTAGGATGCGCCCAGAGATCAATATGCACACCAAACAATAGAATGTGATTTGTTGGCAGACAAAACATTTTTAAAAGAGACCCTGAGGTATGCCAAGTACTGTAGCGATGAACAGGAGATAAAGTAGGAAAGTCTTAAAGAGAAATTTATGTTAGCTCCTGATTTAAGGTTTACTGCAAAACCTGAAGTATGAGATTTTGTAGGAAAAGACATGGACTCATTGAAGATGTAGAATCTGTACAAATACAATGTAAACCAAATGCTGAATTTCCAAGAACACCACGATTCAATCTTCCATCAAGAACAGTGGCTAAAATCACCCTGATGATTAAATCAATGTTAAACCTTGAGACGCAAAGTCAGATGTAATGGCAATTCAACAGCAAATGTAAAACTGCGCAGGACTTATGGAAAATTAATAGCGTAGTCATCTCTTGTGTCCTGTGACACAGAAACCAGCAACACTATTGTTTCAGATTCCCAGTTATGCAGAGTGGTTCACTGTAATGGACCTCCTCCAAGCCTTTTTCCCCATCTTGTTACAAGAGGACAGTACATTTCTCATTTTCATGATGGGTTGATTTCCTCATGAATTTCCAACTGTGAATCAGAGGATCTCTTCTAAATTAGATCTTGAATATGTTTCACAATTTAATTTAATTTAATTTAAAAATATTTATAAAGCGCGCTTTTACCCAGCGGTTTCATGGCGCTATGAGTGAACCATAAGTCAGCAGCATTAGGAGAGGGTTAAGTGGTATAAGCTAATGTGAAGAGATGGGTTTTGAGGTCCTTCCGGAACTGGAGGTAGGAAGGTGATGTCCGCAGGGCAACAGGAAGGGAGCCAGAGCAGCAAACCTCACTCCACCGACCCTTTGTTTTTTGAAGCGGGGGATAGCTAACAGGGCCAAGTGAGTGGAGCGAAGTTCCCTGCCTGGAAGATAAGATTTAATGGCAGAGCAGATGTACTCAGGGGCGGTGCCCGACCTGGCCTGGTAGGTAAGGCAACCTAGTTTAAAAAGGGCGCGCTCTTTCACAGGAAGCCAATGCAGTGCTTTTAGCAGCGGTGTGGCTCGATGGTACTTCGGTAGGCCGTGAATCAGGCGAGCAGCCTGATTCTGCACTAACTGCAAGCGACGGATTGCATAAGCAGGAGCCCTGTTATAGATTATGTTCCCGTAATCTATACGGGATAGCACCATGGCCAATATGATTATTTTTAAAGCAGAGGGGGAAAAAAAACGGGAAACTTTCCTGATTATTCTGAGGGAAAAAAACATGAGGATACCACAGAGCTAACCTGCGGATGGACAGTGAGTTGTGGGTTTAGAAGGATCCCAAGAGTTTTTACTGTGGATACGGGGAGTGGAGGTACACCAAGGGATGAGGGTCAGAAGGAAGGGGACCATGGGCTGCAACCACCTCCGGTCAGGACTAACTCGGTCTTGTCCGGGTTGAGTTTGAGGTGGTTGCAGTTCATCCAATCCTGGATGAATGTCATAACGGTATGGACATTCTGGGCGGATGAAGATGGATGGGAGAGGTTGAAAATTAGTTGGAGGTCATCTGCGTAGTTGAACATACTAGACATTTACTGTCGAAGGGTGGTAACGAGGCATTGCAGGGAGATTATTCTCTAAACACCGCGCTCCTAGGCCTGTCTTGATTTGAACATGGCATTACTCAAAATCAGCAAGTGCCAATGAAGGAAATTGAAAACCTTCAGAAGCAAATAGATAATGTCCTTAAATTGAATAATCACTACAATATACCAAAATTCAAACTGGTGAAGGTTATACCATCACCAGTTTCTGGTCATTTGGCGAAACTGTAGAATCTCTCTCATGGATACGCAGGGGTAACGTTTAGATTGCATGGCACCCAATGTGGTTTCCAAGCTTGTAACCTGTGTGTGATTGACTTTTTGATAGATTCATTAGGAATATAACAGAAGGTACAGCTTGTAAACTTGAGAAAATACTCTGAAATCAAAAATAGGAAAAAACGAAGAACTTTTAAAGACAAAACATTCACTGCCAGAATCTATCAGTTGAATAATACTGTTTTTGACTCTTTTGTGACCTGAAGCAAGAAGGATTCCTCACAAGCAGCAAAAGAGAAGGTGCTTTCAGCTTTGGCATCAGTACTGGAGAAAAGCAGGTCTGTGATCGCCACCAATCTCATCTTTGGTGAATAGAACAGAGCCAAAGAAGCAAACTGCAGCATTCACCTTGTTTGGTGTCAACTGAATTTAGAGACCAGAATTGGAGAAATAAATTCATGGTGAGGAACCCATGCTCCACCCGTGATCCAGCCATGGAAACCCTACCACCATGTTAAATTACATTTCTCAGTGAATCTCTGAAGTATTAAATACAATAGATTTCACAAGCACAGCTGTGCAGGTAAAAAACCTAAACAAGAAAAAACAGATCAAGTATTTCACTGTTGGAAATGGTAATCAGATACTATGCAGTGGGGCATTCAGTATCAGAGAGAACTATGCCCAGCCTCATCTATTTTCTTAAAGCACAGTCTACACACAGTGAAAGTGATGCTGTGGGAGCCCCTCAAATAAAACCCACTGAAGGGTACTAATCATATACATTGCTTAAAAACTAAAACACAATTTTCAACAAATAGATGCTTTGCATTAGGTATCATTAACTTGAAGACACCTTTGATACTTTTAATCTTACCCCAAAACAAGGAGCCTTTTAACATAGTTATATTTGTTTACAAATCCAATGGGTGCTGAGCAGGAAAGTGCAAGATTACAAGCTCAAAATCTTTGCTTCCATCACAATTCAGAATTACAAAAACACTGCTTAATTTCTGCGTTCTTAACTGCTAGTATATTTTGAAATATATGAACAATACATGTATGTATATTTCAATTTTGTGTTAGAAAAATAGAACATCTTACAGCCTTTCCTCCCACACTTCTTGCACTCATGCATGATTATCACATAGTTCACTTTAAAAAAATGCTCACTTTAGAGTCAGAAATTGAAATGTAAACACCAATCTCCATGATCAACGAGTGAGCAGGAATTAGTCAGAAGACACGGCTTGATATTTGATCTCTTCTTTTAAACGCATAACAAATATAATAGGCAAAATTGCAGAGGGAGAGAGGCAGCAGCCAAAAGTGAAAGAGAGGGACTACAAAAAAGCAAAAAAGGAGTGTAGGAACATAGCGTGGTGTAGCATAAAGTGGAATAAAGTGTCAGAGTGGAGTAAAGTGTCAGAGTGGAGTGGTATAGAGTGGAGTTAAGTGGAGTGACATACTGTGGAGTGGCATAGGGCAGAGTGGCATAGAGTTGAATGGCTTGTTATACAGCATCAGAGTGCCACCAAGAGTCATTGAGGGTCATAGAGTGGAATGCCAAAGAGTGTTGCAGAGTGGCGTAAAATGGAGCAGAGTGGCACAGAGTGGACCACAGAATGGAGTAGAGAAGAATGGCATGGAGGGGCGTAGAGTGTAGGGTCATAGAATGGAAAGGCGTTGAGTGCAAAAACATGTTGTGGAGGGGGTTACACTGGCATAGCATGAAATGGAGTAGAGTATCAGAGGGGAGTGTTGTGTAATGGCATAGAGTGGAGTGAAGTGTCATAGAGTGTAGTAGCTTAGAGTGGTGTTGCATAAAGCGTTGGAGATTGTCATGGAGTATTGTAGAGTGTATGGTCGTAGAGTGTTGTGGAGTGTCAGAGAATGGCCTAGAATGGAGTATAGTGGCCTAGAATAGAGTAGAGGTAGTGGAGTAGAGTAGAGTGATGTAGGGGAATAGCGCAAATGGGCATAGAGTAGCAGGGCATTAAAAGCCATAGAGTGGAGTTTTATAGAGTGGTGTAGCATGGAGTAAAGTAAAGTGCCGTACAGTGGATAAGAACCGAGTGCCATAGCACGAAGTGGAATGCTGTGGAGTGGTGTAGCGTAAAGTGGGGTAAAGTGTTAGAGTGGAGTGGTGCAGAATGGAATGGAGTAGAATGGCGTACAGTGGAGTGCAGTGGTATGGAGTTGAGTGGAGAAGAGTGTTGTAGAGTAGAGTGCCGTAGAGTAGAGAGACTTTGAGTGGTGAAGTGTTTTGGGCAGTAGTTTGTCATATGTGTCATGAGTACAGTGTTGTAGAGTGAACTGGCATAGATAGAGTTTGCATAGTGTGGTAGCATACTGCCATTACAGACAATACATTTTCAATTTAAATGACGATTACATTTGCACAGACATTAAGGCCATAATTACGATGCAGTTTGGACTCTTGTCTCACCATCAACGTAGCAGAAGAAGAACTGCTTGACAAGGAGTCGGTGGTCTTACTGCCGTTATTACAATGCAACGGCTTCCATGGCAGTCGCAAAATGTAAATTTTCTATTGCGGCTTGTGCTGCAGGATGCAACACGAGCCGAAATAGAAAAAAATACTTTACAAACATTCCTACACTGTGTGGCAGTGCAGGGATGTTTGCCCCCGGTCCCCATAGCGGAGAGTCAGGAGGGAAGAGGGCCCTGCTAGGGTCCCCTAAAGTCACTTTCCACCTGCCTTTTCATGACAGACAACACAATATAAAAGGGCAGGCAGAAAGGGACAATGTAATCCCCACAGCGCCTCTATTGTAGGGATTACTGACCCTCGTATGGTCTGATGGGTTCCTTGAGTCTGTTTGAAACTGTCGGACTGTCCCTCCTACTGATGCCTCCTACTGCATACATTGTAATGCGTCAGTCTTACCACACCAGCAGATAGCGATTGGACCGCACCCAATGACCATTTGGATACTGTCCGACTGCCATCAGAATGACCCCCTTTATCTTACTGATAAAACTATACAGCCCACAATCGATCATGTGTTGAAATGGTATCACCAAGTTTATTGATTGTTTTCAACATAGTAAAATATTTGTTTCCTTCACAGTTAAGCATTTATGCTTTCCTAATTCTTATATGTTATGAAATATTTGCACAGTTCATTTACTGATATTTAAATTATGTTGTGTGCTAGAAAAAAATAACATCTTAGAGCATTTCCTCTCACATGTGTCCCCAGCAGGATTGTCACATAAATCCTGTTACTTTGAAGTCAGGGAAAGAATAGTAAACACTAAACTCTCATGGAAGACAGAGCTCGACACACAACCTCTGTCTTTGAATGCACAGGAAATGTGACATGATAATAATAAAATATAAAGGCCTGTTTACAGAAAGTGAGCACTCGCAGATAACACAAGAAGCAAAGGTGAAAAGGATATGCTCTACAACAGGACAAAAGCATGCGAGACAGCCAATAGAGGCAGAACATGGAAAGCAAACAAATGTGAGTTACAAAGCACAAATGCAATTGTAAGCAATGAGTGAAATACATTCCCAGGGAAGTTTTCAGAATATCCCCAAGATGTATTTGCAAACCAGACAGTTGTGCTTTTTGGTAGGCTTCAAACTAAAAAGGGCAACAACATTATAGGACGGTTTGTCTTGCTGGGACTGGTCTTTGCAAAATTATATTTTGGTACACATCAGAGTCAGTCAATTAGAAAAAAAGGTATGTGCAGTGGAGGAGGGAACTGGGTGAATAGGCTGTAGTGGAGGAACAACACATGGAGCAAACCAGGAAGAGTGAACAATTAACAGAAGATCTAATATAATGTGCCAGACACCAGATCTCCATGAGTGAGGAGAAAGGTGCTAAACCTACGAAAATGAAAGACATTTTAGGAATAAGACAGGCAGTATAAACCACTACACACAAGGAGAGATACCACAGATTTTGTAGCGAAGACTATCTGGGTTGCTTTGGGCATACAGATTATCTATATCACTCCTTTCAGAGAAATGAGAAAATATATCAAGTTGAGAAAAATAGATCATGCTGAGAAAATGAGGAAATTACAGGTTTGTGTGTGTGGAATGGCTCCAAGGAGGAGCGAATAACTAAATATATTCTTGCTGCATGGCCAAATGCAAGTTGTATGTGTTGGTTATTGCTTATTATATGCAGACAAAGGAGCTCAAATGACAGACACCATCAATTGTTAAACGGATTAGGATTAGGGGCAGAGGAAAGGAAAACAAGGAGGTGTGGCTCTATGAGGGGAAAATGAAGGTGAACAAGATAGTTGGGGAGCGAGGAAGGAGTAGCAAAAGAAGAACTGTGGGGCATTTGTGCATCTGGTGAGAGAAGTGTTGAAGAAAAAAAAAAGGATTCTATGCTTGAAAAAAGAAAATGTTGGGGGAGTGGTATTTTGTATTATAAGCCATTCATGAATTGAATTACCATACTTGCTGAGTGACATTTAACCTCAAAACCTTTAAGTGAAATGGATTCCCAAAATTGGTATTCCACAAACTTGTCATTTTCAGAGGGCACATGCAACCAATAATTGGCTGCCAAGACTCTATCTACAAACCAGATCTGTTCCCTACTTTCTCAATAAAATGAGTGAATTACTTTATATAGGGCTACCTTAAGCCCAGCCTGCCACTCTCCTCTCAACAATCAACATACTACCACTGCATGGGGATCACAGATCTGTGACAAATGTTTGCACATAGAGACACAGAATGCAACACAATATGTGTTTCTTAACTTCTCATGTAGTAGAAACTGGGCGGTGGACATCCACTAAAAACTCTTGCAGTAAAAAGTATTCCCTATTATGTGGTATAAGCAACTGAGCAGTACCCTCCTTGGAGTATATTGTGCCTGTAATCAGAAGGTTATGATTAAAAGAGTGAGAATTGCTCATATTTGCAGTCTTCTTGCAGCACACAGTACCTGCACTGTCTATGAGTAATATCCCAGTTCTCGGAGGGCAGGATATATTCTGCATGCCTGCTGCAATCAAAAGCAGTCCTTTAACTAGCGACAGCAAGGCATGCTGCAAAACCCTCCCTAGAGTGGGTCCCTACTTAGGCCCAGGGGAGACTGGTAAGTGAGCGTTTCACTGTATTTATCGTTTAGTACTGTCAAAGGAAGCCTTAATAATCACAGAGCCTAAAAATGCTTGTTTTATGATGTTGTCACTGATCAGAAATCTAAAGAATGTGGTCGGTGAATGGGGCAAGTAGGTCGAGTACATGAGTGAAAGGGGTGTTCAATGGCAAAGTGACAAGCAACAGCAAAACACGCAATGCTGCCCTCTCTAGAGTAAGTACCTGCTTCAGCCCCAGGAGGACTGTTGGGTGCACGCAGAGCATTAGGGTGGGTCCCTGCTTTCGCCAGGGGGGACTGGTGAGTGCCCTTTGCAATCAGAGCTTTGGATTCCAACAAAGCAGGCAGAGGTGCTTACAAGCTTAAAAGAAGCACCAGCAAAGCGTATACACACAGTACTCGGTCCAAGGGATACCGATAATAGATACACACAAGGAACAGCAGGAAAGTGTACGCTACAACCAATAGAAATTGGTAAAAATAAGTGGCAAGCACAGGAATCAATGAAAAGTAGGGACAGTAAGTAAGCCCCTTTTAAGATTTATATTAAATACAATAGATCTGACAAGCACAACGCAAGTGGGTTGAAGGCAATACCTAAAATGGCATCTTGTGTAGGTCAGTATATAGTGGCAACATTAAACCTGTGTCCGAAAAGAAGCCAATTCGCTAAAGGTGTACGACGTAATAGGCAAATTTAATCTGAGCAGATCCTTCCATAAAATGAGGTAAGATTAGGGCTCTGTTGGTGTCAACATGTTAGTACAGAAGGCATGAAAACGTTATCACGGGACTGATACCTAGAACCAGCCAGCAAGCAAAGTAGTGCCCAGCTGTAGAGATGTGAGCTAGAGGTATATGGATAAAATGAACCCAAATCTGTTGCACTACCAGTACATAATTTACTGTTATTTGAGTGAAGAGAAGCTTGATTACTCTTCATTTTCTTCCCATCTTTCCTTATATTTAGCCCCAGATACATGTTTATCATTTCTTGAGGTCTTTGGAGGAGCTGAGCAGGTAATGAATGCCAAACTTGTTTGTAACATAATATTTACATACCAGTGTCTTCCTAACTGTTGCTTTTTTAGCATTATATTGCTCTGGGGCCTAGTCACGCCATACAGAGAGTTTGGAAAGCTCTATTATTTCCTCTACCATGCATGCTGAGACCTGCTTCTTAACTACTGTGGGACAGATGTCTGTGTTTCATTCAAAAAGTTTAGCTTGGGAGATACGATCTGACACCAGTGAACTGGAGAATTCACAGAAAGATTTCCATTGCCTCATGCAGGTGACCATGTAAAATTGTGCTTCATTACACAGTTTGGGTGATTGAATAAAAAATGTTAACAACCCTGTTGTCAACCCAAGGAAGCCACAAGTATGGACCTGCATGGCAGCACCTATCTTTAAAAGTAAAGATAGTAAATTCCAGATGTTCTTTCATATGTGTTGGAGTATGATTCAGCAAGGTCAAGTTGAAAGCTCTCAAGCTGTCAAAGAAGCCCTCGACATTGGAAACTTTCATATCAAAATATAAATTAAAATCACCCACGATGATGGTATGCTGGAACTTGAGTGCAACATTGCTATTGTTGTGCAATAGCCTAACAGTAATTTCTTTTTGTGTTTGGTAGGGGTGCTAATACATACTTGGTCTCGGTTGGTCCTTGTCCAAACTCACATGCCACAATGTCTCCCTTGAATAAGGAAAATCAAACTACAGCTTTCTAAATACTAGAGATGTCCTGAAAATTACTTCCACCCCTCCTATTTCTTTCACCTGATCTTGGTGAGGATTTGAGTCGTTTGGTATCACAAAATCACCGAGAAGTGGGCCTGGGAATGGGCAGCAAAGGCCAAAGTCAAAGGCCTTAAACAGAGCTGAAATTCCATATATGGTATATAATGGCTGAATGCACATTACATAGCAGCACATTGAGCAAAAACTGCTGATTGCTGAATGTATGCTCAGATACACCAGGCTTCTTAATAGGGGTATGTGGTGGAGTTCTAAAGATATGTTTCTTTTTTTAGGTTGTCTGTGAAAAATGAATTGATCAGAGAAGTTGAGGTTGAGTAAGTCAACCTGACTACAGGTCACTAAAGTATAATAGATCCTATTTGGCAAAGAAGCTCATTACAGAACTCTTGGTATGGTCGGGCATATTGGCTGGCCGATGGTCCCAGATGAACTTGGGTTTGGTGCTCCTTTGGTGCACTGCCAGTGCACCTGCTGTGTACATGCACAGTGCCAACTTTTAAATAGGTTTTGAGAAGGTGGCACATGAGCAACTACTGCACTCCTCCAAACGGAGACTATTCTTTAAGGAAGTGCCATGCTTTCACCTACCCAGGAACACCAGCCCAACTGCTTGGTAATGCTGAATCCATCATTTAGAATATCTGAGGCAATATGGTAACCCTTTGGACCTCCCCAACAGTAATCACTTCAACAGTAAATCCCCCAGGCCCCATACAATCTGGCAAAATTAGAGAAAGGCTGGCAGTACTTACTTCCAAACAGTATTAATGTTCTGATCGTAGTACAAGTTATTTTAGCATCACTGACGCCTCCTGTAGAACTGAACTACAAATCGAAATCATGCAGCAACAATATTAACAATCATTTTGTGATTATCTGAAAGACAACTATAAAAGCAGAAGCATAATATTTACTTTAGCCTTACCTTTGATATTTGGAGGACATACGCATTCACATGATTTCCAAGAACTCTTTTCATTTTTATCAATACAGTAGGTGTTGTTTGGGAATGGCTTCGATCAACAAGCATCACATTCTTGGCAGAACTCACCAGAATGAAGTAACTTGCATTGGCAGCTATATATTTCTTGCCAAACGTGACTTATGCACTTTCCATGGTTGTTACACAAAGGGGTCCCTGGTTCTTCCTGGCAATGTTGTTGCCTAACAGTGACGTTTAGTCTAAGACCTTGAGTGCAAAGTTCTGATTTGTTGTCTGGGGCCTCCACTATGAAATGGTTTCCAACACGCAGCCACCATGGGTCAACTTGATGCATCCCTTTCATTTTGCAATCAAATATCAATTGAATGAATTCTGCCTGAGTTGCATTCAATGGATTCATTGATGATGCTGAAGATAGGAATAGGATGTCTCCCAGCTGAATTTGAGCTGGGCAAATCTATGGGATGTCCAATGCTACACGGACCTGCTCACTACTTTCAAAGTAATTGGCTGTGGCCCAGCATTCTTTGAAAAATGTAGAGCACACATTTGCTGATACAGTCCAATTGACTACATGGATTTTTGGATGTGGTTGCCATTCTGTGACCAACTCTCTTCCACAAGCTTTTTGAGAATTTACAGTGCATATTTAAAGGAAGGACAATAATAAATAGTAGAACATTTCTCTAGGCATTGCTCAATTTCATTAACCAAGTCCACTCTCAAAACTGAAATTGTTGTAGAAAGTTACCTAAACATTCACCATTTTTTTGCCAAACATTCTGTTAAGATTAACATCTCTCCATCAGAATTATTCATTGCTTTCTTGTGTCTTTGTGGAAAACCTTTGGGGGGGGAAGCAAGGTGAACATAAAAATAATTAGATTCTGCTTAATGAAAGTAGATGAAAACTTTTATTAATTCAAATCACAAGATGTTACTCATGTTTCAAAAATGTACCTCGAATCAATGAAACATACAATTACTTATTTATGAGAAATCTTGTAATAACAATGGGGTTTCCGAAAACGTAATACCCTTTGAAAAGGATACAGACATTGAAAAAATAAAGTGTGAAGTCGGTTTCACTTTTTCATTTGTTCAACTGAACCAAAAGGACCAGAGATTAGTTAAAACCATGGTACTCTTAATATGACTACCACAGTGGTGTCCAAGATGATGTATTACACTTGAAGGCTCAATGAAGCTTAGCACAACATCTAAAACTGATTACAAGTTTTACATTTTCACCCACACTTGTGATACCTAGCTCAGTAACAGGGCAGGACTGGCCATAGCGGCATCAGACATTGTCTCTGATGGTCAGAAGGGTGGGGGCCTGTTTTTGACCGGTAGGCACCGTTTTTGTTACTGGGGGCCAGTTTGGCAGCAGTGCTGCAATGTTGGCCCCCTGTAACAAAAGCAGTAGAAGTGCTTCTCACTAGCATCCCCCAACCCCACCTCTAATTGAATGCAAGCTGCCTGTACTCCAAAATATTAAGGGGGTCATTCTAAAGAAAGTGTGATAATTACAGCAAAATTAACTTAACACAACTATACATATCGCAGTCTATCATGGGAAAATAACGCTATGTTAATTAAGTATTCACAACACGGAGGTACCATGCGATAGGTCCACAACAACACGTCAAATGTCCGTGATAAAGTCAAGGCGATGTAGCAAAAATGAGAAACACAAACGCAAAAAAGGTTATGATGAGGCCAGCGACAGGCCTGCAAATCCCATGCGTCATGTGGGAAAATGCACTATAAAAGTAACAAAAAAAACACACCAAAAACAATTAAAAGTGGGTAGCACCATGGATGCACCCGGACCGAGTGCAGAGGCCAAGGCAAATCCCACAAGCCCCACAGACCACCAGCAAGGAACTTCGGGGTCGGGGAAGGGCAAGGAGAAGAGAAAGAGGAAGACGTGTGAAGTCTGCAGCAAAAACACATCAGCGTCATGGAGGTGACAGAACATTATTATCAACTGAACGGCAATTTGACAAACGTGAATGCTGTCGGAGTGTCGAGGAGGTCAATGGAGGAAGCCAAGTGGCGCTGGCATGATGTGAAAAGCCAAACCAAGCACAAACCCGCTGCCAACAGGAAGGCTGCAACAGCGACAGGAGGTAGGAGTCCTGCACCACAGGAGGAGGCCACAGTCATCAGTGTAGAGATGGTGCAAGGAGTTGGGAGTACGGACACAGCTCGATAGGCCCTGACACAACAACAACAGGGTGAGTAACGACCAGGGACTGGCAGGACTGATGGAGACGGACACAATGGCACACATGCCCAACGATGTGTAGCACACTGCACACCCACAATGACCCAGTGGCACACTGCAGCACACACACATTGCAATCACAGCACATCCCACGACAATGTGATACAAAGTGCAACACCGACACTGCTGAACAGAGGACACAACTGGGTCTGCTCATGCGCAGAAACAGGCCAATCACATCTAACATAGCAGGAAACTGTGAGATTGAAATGTACATGTACAACCTCACATCCATCATGTAGTCCAAATGTCCACTGTCCCGCATCAAATTTCCAGCACCTCCCAAACAGTCGCAATGTACATTGTCATACAGTCTGCATGTAAACAAGAACAATGGGCCAACATACATGTCAACACAATGTCAACATGTATCTCCCCTTCACATTGCAGAGGGACAAACAACACCTCCAGCAGAGCAGACCAGACAACTCATCAGTGATCCCGGAGAGGACCACCACAACTTCGACAACAATGCCCTACAACAGCTCATGGACATCTTAGGCAACCCACCCCCAAGAGAAGGCCAGCCAAGCTACATAGAGGAGACCTCAGCCCCTGCACAGACCACACAGTAGGAAGCACCCGCCACCACAGCTGGCTCCCAACACTCCACCAAGGCACAAATCGCACTCAAATGCCAGGTGTCAAGTATGCCAAAAGGAGGTGGCCGAACAGGTGTGGGTGGGGTCAGAGCTCTTGGAAGTTGAAATACATCACATACATGGGTGTCTAAGTCCCATCAGGGACCACCTACACCCAACAAAGGAGACTCACACTGCGACAGAGACACATGCATTTGCACATTTCTTGTACTGAGCCCCAAAATTACCATGTACACACCCACGCTGGACCTCTGTACGAAGACCCAGTCAACTCCTCTTACATATTGAGTGGGTGATGACAAAGCTACATGTCCAAGGTCTTACCCGCTGACAGAGGGGACATGGTTGCATCCGCTGTATACAGCACAATGTAATGTTGTAGGGCCAGGCCTTTCATGCATATATTATGACCACACGGACACATGCAGATAGTTTGTGGGACTGGCTACGGGCACCTGCACCCGGCCCCTTTATTGGCAGGGTCACATGTACAGTGATGCCTGTGCTGGATGTGTGTGGGGTCAGTGTAAGCCAGCCTTCAAGGAGTGGTTGGTGCTGGCAACAACTACAACAGTGAACACTATTAAAACAGAAACAGAAGACAATCAATCAATCAATCAATCATAGCATTTGTATAGCGCGCTACTCACCCGGAAGGGTCTCAAGGCGCTGGGGCGCTACTGCGTGAACAGCCAGGTCATGAGTTGCTTCATGAAGAGAAGATGGTCCTGGGTCATCCGTAGGTGGATGGGGAGGGAGTTCCAGGTCTTGGCTGCCAGGTAGGAGAAGGATCTTCCTCCGGCGGTGGCTCTGTGGATGCGTGGAACGGCGGTGAGGGCGAGGTTGGTCGATCGTAGCTGGCGGGTGGGTGCGTAGAAGGTCAGGCGGTCATTGAGGTACTTGGGGCCCAGGTCGTGAAGCACCTTGTGTGCATTGGTGAGGAGCCTGAACGTGATCCTCTTGCTGACGGGGAGCCAGTGCAGGTCTCTCAGGTGGCCGGAGATGTGGCTGCGACGGGGGATGTCCAGGACGAGTCGTGCAGAGGCGTTCTGGATGCGTTGGAGCCTTTTCTGCAGTTTGGATGTGGTTCCGGCGTAGAGGGTGTTCCCGTAGTCCAGTCGGCTGGTGACGAGTGCCTGGGTGACGGTCTTCCTGGTCTCGGTGGGGATCCAGTGGAAGATCTTACGGAGCATACGCAGGGTGTTGAAGCACGATGAGGAGACAGCGTTGACTTGTCTAGTCATCGAGAGGGAAGAGTCCAGGATGAAGCCTAGGTTGCGTGCATGGTCCGTTGGCTTGGGAGTGGTGCCCAGGGCCGGGGGCCACCAGGAGTCGTCCCAGGCGGAGGGCAATGATCCCAGGATGAGGACTTCCGTTTTGTCTGAGTTCAGTTTCAGGCGGCTGTTCTTCATCCACTCGGCGACGTCTTTCATCCCTTCATGTAGGCTGGTTCTGGCGGTGGCGGGGTCGTTGGTGAGGGAGAGGATCAGCTGGGTATCGTCGGCGTAGGAGATGATGTTGACGTTGTGTTGGCGTGCGATGGCTGCGAGGGGGCTCATGTAGACATTGAAAAGGGTCAGGCTGAGTGATGATCCCTGTGGTATGCTGCAGATGACTCCGGTGGCCTCGGATCTGAACGGGGGAGGCGGACTCGCTGGGTTCTTCCGGTGAGGAATGAGATGATCCACTCTAGTTCTTTCCCTTGGATTCCGATGTTGCTGAGGCGCTGTACTAGGGTGCGGTGGCAGACAGTGTCGAATGCTGCGTAGAGGTCCAGGAGGATGAGGGCTGCTGTTTCACCGTTGTCGAGCAGGGATCTGTTGTCATCGGTGGCTGCGATCAGGGCGGTCTCGGTGCTGTGGTTGGCTCAGAAACCGGACTGCGAGGGGTCGAGGGATCCATTTGTCTCGAGGAAGGAGGCGAGCTGTCTATTGACGGTCTTCTCGATGACTTTGGCAGGAAAAGGGAGGAGCGAGATGGGGCGGAAGTTCTTGAGGTCGGTGGGGTCCGCTGTTGGTTTCTTCAGGAGGGCGCTGAGCTCGGCGTGCTTCCAGCTCTCTGGGAAGGTGGCGGTGTGGAAGGAGGTGTTGATGATGTCCCGCAGTTGGGGTGCGATGATGGAGTCGGCCTTGTCGAAGACGTGGTGAGGGCAGGGGTCGGAAGGTGATCCGGAGTGGATGGTGTTCATCGTGCAGGTGGTGTCTTTGGTGCTGACCGGGGTCCAGTTGCAGAGGGTGGTGGTAGGGGGCGTTGGTTCGGCGGTTGGGTGCGTGGTTGGTGTGCCGAAGCTGTTGTGTATGTCGGCGATCTTGCGGTGGAAGAACGAGGCGAGGGAATCGCAGAGGTCTTGCAAGGGTGTGATGTCGTTGTTTCCGGCGCTGGGGTTGGTGAGCTCTTTGACGATGTTGAAGAGTTCCTTGCTGTTGTGGGCATTGTTGTCCAGTCGTTCTTTGAATGCTGTCTTCTTGGTGGTGCGGATCAGCTGGTGGTGCTTGCGGGTGGCGTGCTTGAGGGCGGTCATGTTGTCTGAGGTCTGATCGTGGTGCCAGGCTTTCTCGAGGGTGCGGCAGTTCTTCTTGGAGTCCTTCAGTTCGTTGGAGAACCAGGGGGCTTTCTTGCTTCTGGGCTTGCTGGGGGAGTTCTTTAGTGATGCGAGGTCATCGGCGCAGTTGGTGAGCCACTGTGTGAGGTTGCTGGCTGCTACGTTGGGGTCCGGTGTGCTGGCAGGAGGGTTCTGGTGGAGGGAGGTGGTGAGCTGCTCGGCGGTGATCTTGCTCCAGCTCCGGTGAGGAATCTGTTGTGGGTGGTGGTGGTTCGTGTTTTTCCTGAAGCTGAAGTGGACGCAGCTGTGATCAGTCCAGTGAAGTCCGGTGGAGTGGCTGAAGGAGATGTGCTTGCTGGAGGAGAAGACGGGGTCAAGACGGGGACTAAGGAGCATCATGGTGGTGTCGGAGCAAGTACAGAGGTCACCAAATGAGCAAACAGTAGTGTCCGTGAGTTGCAGTGCACTGAGGTTGGGGCACTAAAGCTGAGCGCACTCATGTGAAGAAAATGTCTAGGATTGTGTCCCTTCGGGATATTCCTGATTCAGCTGCAGTATGGTGTGTTACACCTGCATCCTCTTCCTCATCATCATCCCAGGTCTCCCACACTGCCTGAGGTGACATTGCTGCATGAGCTCTCCACAGCACAACACTCAATCAGAAATGGTCCATGAATTGTGGTGCACTAAGTTAGTGACACCTGGAGTGCTGAGCAGGGTATCAGGCAGATGATGGCATCCACGACAGGTTTGAGCAACTCTGATAGTCTGGCAGTAAGACTCTTTCGACTCTGGCAGTTGGCGTTTGGCAGTGTTGAAGTGTGCCTCCTGCGGTGATGCGACGTCCGGGCCGGTCAGAACTCAATTTGATGTGGGAGCCCTGGTGGACTGCAGTGTAGGCCAGAGGCAGCGGACAGCACATGGCCACAGACACTTGGCATTGAGAGCCCTAATGCCATTGTCTCAGAGGCCAGCCAATATCTCAGCAGACAGGGTCCCTGTCTTGAGCTGTGGCCCAGGATTCACTACGGCCGGCACAGAAACACCGCCACTGGGCGGTGACTTGTGGTGCACTGAGGTAGGGCCACGCGGACTGAGCGGGTCCTCGTCGATGTCCAAGGGGAAAGTGGAGGAGGGCTGTGGGGGACAGTGGATGATGTCCTCTAGGGCATGATGCAGAGAGCAGAAGCCATCTGGAAGTGAAAAATTGAGGAGTGGAATGCTACTGCTTTGTTATTACCACCAAATCGGTATCAGCTACATGAGGATGAAAACAACCCCAGTCCACAGACTCAGACGCCACCAAAGTTCAACCAGAGAGTGTCCATAAATGTCGGGAAACAGACTTAGTTTCACTGGGGCTGAGAGGGGATGCAGTCTGCGATGAGGCTGTACAACGATATGAACGGTACCATTTCTGAATCAAGACTCAGTCCCAAATGTGTGACTACTCGACCGCAGTGTAGGCCGCAGGCAGTGGACAGCAGGGGCCCACATCCACGTGTCATTGGTGCACGATGCACAGATTTAGTGACACCAGGGCTGTTGTTTGTAGTGTTCGATCACCTCCGTAACAATGATCCTTTTTTTTCCTGACTGCAATGCGTGACCCTCTTACACCTCTCCTTGCGTGCAATGATATGAACTCTGCCATTGCTAAATCAAGACTCAGTTCCAAATGTGTTACCTACTCAAGCTTAGTGTAGCCCGAGGGCAGTAGTCAGCCAGGGCCCACACACACATGTGGTTAGAGTGCTGTACACAGACTTGGTGGCACCACATCAAAGGGAGTATAGTGATTAACCCTAGGCAAAGCACTATGCTACACTAGTGTAGTTTGCGAAGTTTCCGCTACACGCGTAGCATAGTGCAGCGGTCATTTTTTGCTTGCTTGTGGCCCTCAACGTCAAGTTGGTGACCGCGAGCAAGCAAAATGACATCCCGGTGAGACTTTTTCCACGTTCGCGATCAGTAACATCAAGTTGCCGATCGCGAGCATGGAAAATAAGCCTCCCGGCGAGATTCTCAACCCTGGGAGGTCAGGTTTCTCATTGCGAGTGGTCATGTATGCTGGCGACCGCTCGCGATGGAAACTACCAGTCCACCTTGAGAAAGTTGCTGCTCGAGTAAAAATCTACTCAAGCAGAAGAAAACTACAGGTCGCACTGTGCAAGAAGCAGTTTTCAATGATTGCACAGTGCCGGATGCTTGTCTGTACTGTGCAATCTTTGAAAACGGCATCTTCCACAGTGCGAACAGGCTACTACGCAGTTTGCAATAGTTGCGGGGGTCATCTGTGGTGATGTTTTTTGCAGCTGCAGTGTTGCCAGGGGGCACACGTAGGACATGTGTGCAGTCAAATGACCCCTGACACATGCTGGATGCCAGTTATGGAGTAGATGCATTGCTTGATCTCCTGCTGTTCCTGTGTAGTGTGGGGGAAGTATAGGTAGTGGGGGTGGAAAGCTGATGATGTCATCCATGACTGATGTGAGGAACATGGACTGGGCTGGCTGTGAGACTCATTTGACTCTGGTGGTTGTTGGTTGGAAGGTACCAGAGGCCAACAAGTGCAGCACGGCCAACAACTTTGTCTGTGGTGGGATGTTGGTTGTCCGCTGTGTTGGTACCGCCAGCCTGTGCGCAATGATGTTCAGTTTGCAGAGGATGGTTGTCCTTTTGAGCCTTTGGTGGGCAATTACATTCTCTGGTGTTGGGTCTGTGAGATTGGTACTTTTTCTGAGGGTCGCTGTCTTTGACTGCGCTGCCTCTGTGGTGGTCCAGGGCGGTGGGGGTATGAGGGGGTGGGGGATCCTAGGGGTGGTGGCGGTGGGTGTTGTGGCCCTGTTGGGACTCCGAGCTGCTTGATCAGTGGCTCCATGGCATCTGCTGATCTTCAGGTGTGGCTCTGAGCTGGGCTCCCTTTTCTGGTGCAGGCTGACATCTGACTTTATACTCGATCAGAGCAGGTGTTAATTTCTTGCTGCTAACGCTCCTTATTGCCTCTTTTGGGTTCTCATCACCAATCTGGCTGGGCATTGAGAATGTTGGGGAGTGGTGTTGCGGTGGCTTTTTGTACGGGAACACCTACTCTGCATCTCATTAGCAATAGTTGCGGGGGTCATCTGTGGTGATGTTTTTTGCAGCTGCTATAGCAGGTAAACTGGTGATATAAGCTGTTAGCACCAGCTTATTAATGGGGCGATAAATTTATCGCCACTTTGGCTGCGATAAAGTGCCATTAACTTAGCGATAAATCCTTGAGAATATGCCCCTAAGTCCTTTTCTCTGAAGGGTACCATTTAGAAGCATAAATATAGTTTAAGTTCTGTTTATATTATTCCCAGATAGATGTGTTCAGCTCACAATCTTGGAATTCACAGTGGCTCAGTCCCAGGTAACTAGGCTCATTCATCTAGTGCTTGGTTGTGCTCGCACCCTCTCAACAGGCGAGGACCCACGCCAGTGTCTTGGGGTTCCCACTTCATCCACTGGGTCAGCACTCATTAGTGTCACCTACAGAAGCCGCAGTGTTGGATTAATGTGACCCCTACCAAACTAAAAGTCTATGGGCCAAATTACTGGTGGTGTGGTGGTCCAGTGGCACTGCCTTTCAAAGGCACCTATGTATGCCTTGGAAAAGTCCTGCTGCACCACAACCACAGTGTGTTCCAGCACGGCACGTACTGTCAAGTCCATGACTTTCTTGAACTGGGGGTTTATGCACTCCCATGCATTCAGCACTTTGTTTTATGACCACCAGCAGTTACATGGAGGACGAACCTCCATGAAATGGCTAGCGATCCTGAAACTTGTAAAATGAATGGCAGTGCCACAGTGGCACCGTCCACATATTTTGAGTCTGTGACCACCACCGGACTGCCAGGAAACACTGTTCCCTGGTGATTACGGCAGTGCAATGGCCGTCTAACTGCCAAAGAATGAGTACAGAGGCTGGCCTGCTGATGCAGCAGTGGCTGGACCACCACCACGCTGCCCCACGAGCAGTCGTGGTCTGTGCAGGTAACAGCGATGGGGCTGGGTGGGGGGTATTTTGCGGATGATGCTGATGCTGAGGGATAAATATTTATTTATTTGATTTAAGCCTCTGCATCGTCCCTCGAAATTCTCCACCACCCAGCCCCACTGCTGTTACCTTCACGGACCGCCGTTGTCCATGAGTCTGGCGGTCCTTTACCGGGCTGATCACTTGCAGCCAACCAAGGCCTCAGGTGAACATCACCTTTCTCAAATTGGAAGATTACATTAAATGGCATACTTCATAGACATGAACATCCCTCTGCCGAAAGAAGAATTAAATGACTGTTTGTACATGCTGGCGTTATTTAAGATTCAACAGAAATGTAAGCAATGTAGATCATATATTATTTGGAGACCCATCTCATTCAGAGCATTGTGGATTCATGCATTCTTTTAGAATGCTATGATTCATATTGTAAGGAATGGGGTTTTGGCTGCCTGGGGTATGCATCTAAGCCAGGCGGAACCCACCGCTCTAGTCAGGGTAAGTGAGTTACACACCCAATATAACCCCAATTCATCCCTTGGTAGCTTGGCAGAGCAGTCAGGCTCATCCCAGAGGCAATGTGTAAAGCATTTACACAACACACACACACCTGTGACACACTAGGCACACCACAAAAGAGACTCCACACAAGGTTATATAAAAACATCACTTGTATTATTTATAAAACACATAGACCACAATCAAATACACCACTTTGTCAACTAGGCAATTGTCATGGCATCACATTTAGTGCCTAAAGTAAATATGTATATACTGCACAAGTCATTAAGAAAACATCATCACTGTACATAATATTTAGTTCCTGCTACAACAATACTTGCTATTTTGTGTTTACAGGGATTCAAACAACATGAACCCTAATATTGGGGCCTATAATATAGCAATTTGGTTACCCATGGGCCACCAGATAACATGGTGCAAAAATCAGCACTTTACACCTTAAATATGAAGCCCCAGTGCTTCTGCACTGCTATTACAGGGTATATGGTAATTACAAAGTAGCCTGAGCAGGATTGGGAATCCCCTGTGTCCAGCTATCTGATTCAACTTATCAGGGCCCCCATGGTATCAGTCGACCCGAGGGAGGGGGCCCAGACTATAAACATAAGCACAAGGAGGCCTTGCTGTGTCTACCCGTGTGCTGAAGGTATAGCCAGCAGCTGCCAATAAGCTTGCTGAACAACAGCCGGTGAATAGAGCCCACTAAGCCCGGCTAGGCTGCTGTTGTAACTGCATGAACAAGGTGGGGGCACCTCCCATGTTCTGACTCACGGCACCAAGATCCTCAGGTGCATTACCATGGGGGCACATGCATGGCAACTTACGGCATGGGACGCCTTCAGTGTGGAGGAAATCCAAAGCAATAGCTCACAATCGTGTTGTGTCACTGCCAACCACATCAAGCACCTTTGCTCCTAGGTAGTAACCCAATCATGCTACTGGTGGGATGCGTGCATGTCTTCCTGTGTCTCGCTCGGAGACATGTTTGCTGGTGATGACAGCAGGCTGAGACTCCTTGAGCAGGGACAAGACCGAGCTCTGGAGCCCCTTGTCGGTGGGGTGAAGGCCTACCCTGGCACTGCCACGATCTCTCAGTGTATGAAGAGTGTGGTGCTTGGAGACCCCAAGTACTAAGGTCTAAAACTGCCACTGCAGACAAGGCTCACCACAGGCAGATGAAGAATCAGTAGCACTTCCACTGACTGGTAGCAACAGGGGAAAGGGAGAAATAGAGCAATCACCATGTGCTAAATATTTTTACAGAAGTCAGCAAGAACTTCCCATGCACTGGCTCAAATGTGAAGCACTCCTCACACATGGTTCAAGATAAAAGGTTGAAGACCAGTCCAGTCCTTCTCCTACAGGAGCAGCAACTGCTGGCCAACCCACCCCTCACACACCAGGGGCAGTGCTCCTGGCACAGTTCTTCAGTGCTCCTCTTAGGCAGGTTTCCTTTAGATCCAGTAGGGCTCTTTCCTGAAGTCTTTGATTTCCCTGAGGCACACATGCATACAAGCCCTTTGAGATTCTGCACAAGCAGGATACCACAGCAGGGCAAAAAGAGTCAGTGCCTTTCCTCAACCACAGATATAAGCAGCAACTACAGGCCAACCCACCCCTCACACACAAAAGGCAGAGTTCCTCACATAGTTCTTCTGATCTTCTTCTTGGCAGGGTCCTCTTCTTTCTTGTAGTGATGTAAAGTCCAGGGGTTTCAGGTCAAATAATTATACCCCATTTTGCCATTGTTTTCTTTGTAACTATATAAACTCGAGGGGTTTTGTCCTACTGGACCAGGCAGGACAGAGTAATTATAATAAAACACAAGTGCCTGGTCTCAAATTCAATGCTGCTTTTAATTTTCAGCAAATTATGAGCTTTTGATTAATTATAAAGCTCATGTGTCATTTCACATAATTTTTGTGATTTTACTACTTTATACAATTCATGTAAAAGGTTCTGACACCTTCCAACTCAAATTGTTGCATAACAAATTATAAATTCATTAGCTTGAAACAATCAATACATTGGTATTATAACATAAACATACAAAAACTTTGTGTATAGGTACACCAGAAACAGTTGTAATTCAGTCCTGTCTACTCATTCCTTTTTTATATTTCAGGACTGTTATCACAATAGGCATTTTGTTTAAAGTAATAGAGTGTGTCCAGCTCTGCAGGACACCCTTTTTGTTTTCTGCCTTTTCTGCCTTTTAGTGAGTCCACTGAGCCACCAGACCCGACCAAATGTGTGCACTTAATCAAATAGATGATAGATGCACACCAGTTTTTCTTTGTTTTCTCCAAGTTGTAAGGTGCTCGAGGGAATAATTTTGCATGCAAGTTTGATCAGTGCACTGTCCCAATAGCAGAACTCAACTTGTGAAAATGAATTTGTGCATCATCATACACCATTCAAGCTGCACTGCAAGTCAGGCAGATCAGCAAATAAATGTGTATTTGAGTTCGGCTAAACCAACTTTATTCCAATTTTATTCTGTAACTTTCTCTGAGTTTTCCAAGTTCACAACAGAGGCAATGTGTTTCCAAGCTTCAGATGCTTAAAGACTTACCCATCCAACCGTTATCAAGTAGCACAATGGAAATTTTCAATACGTCCTAGGCAACCAAATGGAAGTCCACCCAATGCATTTTGAGCTATGAAGCCCTTCTTCGGTAGTAACTAGAATGTAATGCTAAGCCCATCAGCATAGTAGAAAACCTTATGTAACATGCTTGTAATGATATATAAATCAAATATAAATATGCAGGCTTTAATGTGCAGGTGCAACACTCTTCCACAAGCACTGTGATTTACATGCCACAAATAACCCCAACATTTTAACAATTAAACCAAACTTTGCGTGCAGTTGTGCAGAACAATTATTATGGGCCAACTGAACAAATGAAAAATACAGTCTTTTGTGTGTAATATGCACTAAAATCATTATGCCCAAAGCCCTTCAAAAACAAAACACTTTGCTCACATGGCCACAAATGGAAAATCTAAACATTCATATCTGCTCGCCAAGACCAGTGCTTCAATTGGTGTTCGTTAGATCAGCCAAAAACGTGTTTGGTATACACTGCTCATTTTAAACCTAGTAAAATCCCAACAGAAGTAATCCTTCTAAACCAAAACACATCACGTAACTGTATGTGCAGGGTGAAATAATAAACATGGAAACATTACAGAGACACCCTATCGACAAAAACATTAATCATGTTTTCTACAAACAGACATTCTATAAAATGATCCATGAAACAATCCACCACGAAATAATACTCAGTATGTAAATAACCATATGCTTGAAATTAACATGTACCTAAAAAGGGTACTCTACATTTAATAATGTCCTGTCAAAATGTCTTAAAAGTTCCTTTCCGTGGTTTGTGTAACTTTATATTCACAGGGAGCCACCGTAAATGGTTGGTGTTTTTCTCAAATTCTTTGTTCATCTAGGGTGCAAACTATCGAGGGGACAGTTAAAATGTGTGCACCTGCCAGGTCAACATGGCAGTTAAAAATTGCACACAGAGACACTAGAGTGGTAGGTCTAAGACACATTTACAGTGCAATTCATGTGCGTGGCACAACCAGTGCTGCAAACCCACCAGTAGCCTTTGATTTACAGGCCCTGGCACACTACTTTACTAGGGACTTATAAGTACATCAATTATGCAAATCATGGATAATCCCTCATATTCAGAAGTTGCACAGAGAGCATATGCACTTTAGAATTGATCAGCAATGGTAAGGTGCCTAGAATCCTATAAGGATCAAAATCAGGGGTTAGGAAGTGAAGAGGTAGTACTCGTAGGAGTACTATGGTGGATGCATCCTCCTCCATGCAATAGTTTGGAAAACAAAAAGATCCACCTCAAAGAGGTTTAGGTATGTCTAGAGATATAAGGCATACACAGTATTTGTTAAAATACCCCTCACACACCAAAAGGGCCCTTGGTGTCATGCTTCATCATCGGGGTCTTCCCGCCCCGCTGCGGGACGGGGCGTGCTGCAACTGGTGACTACGCTGGAGCACTTAGATTTTGTAAGTGCTACGTGAGGTGTATTCGTAGTGAGTGAAGGGTCAGTGGTGAATGAAAATGTGATGTTAAAAGATACCTGGCCTTATGGATACAAAACAACTTTATTTGGTCATAGGCTGGTACCATTAAAAAAGTGGGTCGGAGGAATCACGCTGTTAATGTGCTGATTCTCCTGGGAGTGTCAACATGTTCCGAAGTTGTAGAAGCTTCTTCGTCAGGACGGAGTAAGATCCCTCTGTTACTCACTATGTTGCTATCAATATGTGATGAAAAAATATATATAAAAGTGATCTAAAATACAATACCTATGTGGTATGAGTATATGGTTTTGTAAAGCTCAGTCAGTATTTCTGAGAACAGGCTAGAAACGTAAGGAGTCAGTGCCCCATGAGCCTTCGGGTCGAGAGGTGAAATGAAACTTTCATATGAAGTCGTGAAGTGCTCGCTTCCTCTCTCGTCATCCCGGTCTTCTGTGGTGTAGACGGTTGGCCCTCTCTGTTGGGGACCATGGGGGTCCCCAATCCCCCCACGGTCCAGCCGGCTCCCCACCTCCTGCGGGAGCATTCATTGCTTTTCCACACGGGGAGCTGCTAAAATGCAGCTCCCCGTGTGGAAAAGCAATCTGCTTTGGTGTTAGGAAGAGAGAGCAGGTTTCCTGCTCTCTTTTCCAAATACCAAAGCGGAGTTTGCTATGGCAGGGCGGGAGTCGCAAGGCAAACTGCAGTGTCCCATCATGGGTATCCCAGGTCACTGCAGGAGCCAGCCCTGAGGGGTGACGGTCACCAGGGCCATGACAAGGCTTCAGGAGGGGGGCCATCATTTACAAAGTCCCGGGGGTGGTGGTCCCCGTGGTTTGGGGGTCCATCACGGACCCCGGCGGACTTGCGCTCATCAGGTTGAAAAGTAGTGTGGGGACTCAAGAGGTTTCAAGACTTTACTTTAACTGAACACAGTGCGCCCAAAACTGCAAATGCTTCAGTCACATCAAGATTTAACTTTTTGTTTCCCCACGTCCCACCCGCCCAGGTATGAAGGTTTCTGGGAGCTGTAGTGCGCATTGAAACTACAGCTTGGTTGACGAGCACATGGTTGGGGAGGCGTTAATTCCTTATTAGAGGAGTGTTGCAGAACCATTTAAAGCTGGGCAGAGCTTACCTTCAGTTTATCAGCGCCATCTGAAGAAGGCGTTAGGAAGCCAAAATGCATCATGCCACATCTGTCTATTAAAGTAACCTAGTTAGAAATCCCCGCCTGAGGCCTCTTCCATCTGCATTGCTGGAGGTTCTTTGGATATATATATATTCATTGAAAAAACCATAGGTTTCAAGCAGGTTATAGTTAGGATTTATCATTTAAAAAACTTTGGAAATTCACTGAAAAAAACCATAGGTTTCAGTTATAGTTATAGTTAGCTGGACTTTTCACTCATACAAAAACATTGAAATTCCTCCGTTATAGTTAGTTGTACTAACTATTATCTCTCGCACCCGCAATCCACTGGTGATAATGTCACATATTATGTAGAGAAAAAGGGTGTAGCAAACTCTGAGGGTATATATAGACCCTAGACCAACGTACAATGATATCTACTGTACAGCAACTGAATAAATGTATACTGAAACACTAATATATTCAAAATTATCAAATCCTTTTATTTCAGTCATTTTCTTGTTTTTTTCATTTTTACTTATTCATTTCATATTTTTCTTTAAAATTATTTTCAAATATACATCACAATCAAATTCTATAAATGAGAATTATTTACAAACAAAATAGTGCACAAACAATCAATGTGAATAAAGCAAATATATGAACACACTATTATCAACAACAAAAGAAAACAAGGGGTGATATACGATATAACCAGTCGTTGTAAAGATAGATGAAGGCGATGCGGTTGAATGGAACTACGCGCGTTTCGGCCAAAAGGCCTTCGTCAGGTGACCGTCATTCGTACATAACATATATACAGAAAATGTGATACGGACCTAAACAGACAAGACAAATATAAAAAAAAAAAAAATTTAAGTACAGTGCACATAAATCTAAATCTCTTTCAATAATTCACAATCAAAGCTGTACAGTTATTACAGGGTCTATAACTTTTCATGTATAAGTACATATATCTACAATATTTGTTTTTCAGTGCAACCACTCCTGATCATATACAAGAAACTCTGTTTGTTCATTTTAACTCAATGGAAGATTATTATTTCTGTTTTATATCTAACTGACATCACTGTATAAAGAATCTATCATACATTTTAGTTTTCACCTCAACAAAGTACATTCCCTTATATTCTATCTGTCAACTCTAGGTGACGTGTATTCATAATGCAAAAAGGGGTCATTAAACAACAGTTCCAAAGAGGGTAATAAGGTTTAAAGAAAAAGAAGAGGCAGCAAATGGCTCTGGATATAAATGGAGTGTAGGTTATGTTAAACCATAACTTTCGCTACCAAGAGGATAAGGCGATCATTATTAATTACATGGAAAAAGACGATTTGTGAAAACAACACGGACTATCAGGTTCCTATGTGGGCAGGTTTATATGGATGGCATCGAATTATGGCATACTGAAAAATAGACATATACTCTTATTATATCATTAGTTGTTTATGATATAGTGTTTTGACAAATAGTGACCTATTGCATAAATATACCTGATGTGTTCAAGCAGATGCCCTTCAGAATAATTGATTTCCTATGTAGCCCACGGTTATTAAATCCAGTCTTATTTTCTAAATTCTTGAAGACTTCAATGAGGTTACCTTACTCTGTTTGGGTGGGAACAAAAGGGATGATAATTATATGTTATGGAGCCCCTAACAGTGTTAGTTGAGATCTATTCACAAAAAATTTTTTTGCCACAATAAATAATAATTGTAGTCTCATAATTACATGTACATAATTGAACAGTCAAAACTAAACACCTTCCCTGCACAAGTATTAATGTTTCACAGAGCCCCCTACTCTTTCGTTTGTTATCCATTCAAGGGACTATCTCCACTAATAACGTACCAGTGCAGTCTAATAATTATATGTGAGCGATAGATTTTAGAAGGCGACAAGCCTGCCCTCACTACGTATTTTACCTTATATAATACACATACTAAGACTGTACAAGTATGTGCAATATGATGTTGATCAGGACTGTATATATATGGTCCATAAGTATTACGGTTCTAATGATACTACACTAGGTCATTTTTTAGAGAAACGTAACTTTGAAAATTCCTACCTTACACAAACTGTCGAATATTCTTTAATACTCTTCACTTTACTTGACAAGACGTTTATAAACGCTGTAGACCGGAAACACAAAATACCGGCATCTATTTCCTTCTCTGTTAAGTTATTCTAAAAGGAAAAGTAGACCAGCATTGTTGCACCAAACTTGGCGTTAGTTTTTAAATTACTTCACTAATTACATCTTTATTCAAGTTACCTTGGCGTAAATGTGAAAATAGATATGCCGGAAACGCGATAATGTAGATCAGGCAACCTGCAACATAAGGGTGGAATAGGAAAGAATATGTTGATAACTGTATGGCCCTCTTCTCAAACAATAATGTTGTCCGACCTAAGATATTTTAATTGTTTTCTTTGTAACATACCTTCGGTCTATAGACGAAGCGTATCAACACGGGGGTTCTGCTCCTTTGTTCCCTCCTATGGCGGCGATAAAAACGCGGTGTTCAAGTTCTCGCTTTATATACGTGTGCCTGCTTTTTTTACCCTACCACTTAAGGCACAACAGCTGGTACCTATTTCCTTGGTGCATCCTGATGACGTGCACAAGTCTTTAGCTATTCGTAATCATCTCCGCGCTCTCAGAGATATAGTCGATATAAACGACAGACTAACTAGAGGACCCAGTTAAGATTGTCAACACTACACGAGCAGCGGAAAAAAGACTTCCGTTCGACGCTCTCGTTGTGCATATAAGATAGGCAGTAATCCAATATTTATTCAGGATTATTTGCGAGGCACTTGTATTTCTAAAAGGCGAAAAACAAAAAAATATAAAAATAGAGATAAACGTTTAATTATTTACATGTACCTAATTCGATCTAATATTTATAGATGTAGTTTATAATTGCCCAATGCATTAGCGAGCTAAGATCAAAGCCTAGAGCAGTTATATTAATACTACAAATATTCTCGAGAAAAAGCTTCAAGAATATAGATGGTGTTTCTATCAAAAAAAATAGGTCATGTAAACAAATGAATGATCTTATAGAATATGTACTTAATGATGGATATTTACTAGGTACTGGGCATGGTTATCCTATTTTTATATAATTTTCCCCTCAGTATGTTAACTTATATAGGGCACCACAAGTCTGGCATCAGATGGCCAGACCGTTACTGTGTTAACAGAGACAAACATGTCTATATTTTTTATGATCATATGCGGAATTTATGGTTACAAAATCGCTTGCTGCCAAGGGATTTCAGAATTCAAGCCCGATTTAAAGGTGTCCAGAGTAAATATCCAAAACACTTCACGTTTTCGGCGAATTTTGTCGATGCTAATACCCGACTTAGCCACAATATATGATAATGTCACATATTACATCATTCATGACATGGTCAGTGACATCACTGATGACATCACTGATGACATCTCAAATGACATCACTGACGACATCACTGATTACATCATCCAGTGAATGTGGTTTGGTTCGTTGTTTAAATGTGTATTATATATACACCAATCTGCATTGAAGAATCAGTGGATATATAAATATCTGGATGGAGGATTTAGTAGCAGTGTGATTGACTGTTTACTTGACTAATTTATAGTGTCTCACTAAATATATTAGATAGTGACTAAACTGTATGAATATCTATATTACTTTATCAGTCGTTGTGTAAACTGCTGCAACAGATGGGTACTAGCTACGTGAAAAACTATATTAGTTATTGACTATTTGTATGGGAGCGTGAATGTGTGTGGGAATCGGTGGGGGATCTGTGACTGCCCAAATATATGTGAATAGTTAATTCAGTAGGTATATGATGTCAAACTACATGTTATAATATTTGTTTGGGTGAGTGAATATCTTTATGGGTTTGATGATGTGCAAATATATTTCTCAATGGTACATGTCCAACAAAGTAGCAAAAATGAAAAGCAGTGTATGTGATAGTTGTTGTATATCAAGTTCAAGAAGGGTATCAGGCCATTCCTAGAAGAGTGCGTATAAGGTCGGTGTCAGGTTAGGGATGCTGTAGGACAATGTGGGGTACCTACAAACGGGCATCCATTTTGTTGGATGTAATGGCCTCACACACCCTTGCGAGTGTCATGCTTCATCATCGGCAATGCTCCTCGTTGGGTCGGCGGTGCAATACCCAATGGGCAACACCTCATAGAGGGGCTCTTTAGCAGAGATCTTTTTTCAACTGCCGTATGGGTGAAGTGCGGGTGTGGGGCCAGGGAAGAGTAGACGTGACAGTGATTAAAATGGAATCAAGGGTGCCAGGATCAAGTTTATTCTAGAGGTCCCTTGGCTCCAATTAAAAATTGTACTAGGACTAGACTTGTAGGGAAATAATGTACCCTAGTACAAGGCTAACCTGATATGTGACTGGGTCAACATGTTTCTCGCCTATGTGTCAGTTTGACTGGCGATTCGTCAGGACCAGTGTCTAACCATGTTGGTTAAAAGGAAACTATCTACTGAATGACTATTCCTCTATTTTGCAATGTCAAAACAGATGGAAAGGAGTCGTGTACCTGTGTTGCGCTCTGTGTTCCTGGATTGGGGGACAAAAAAAAGGCAATTCACACAGTGTCAACTAACCTGTTAAGAAGTAGGTGACCTAATAGCACTCGGTGTTGCATGCCTGTGATAGTGTTACTAGCATGTGCTTAAAAACAGTAATATGTCAACCAGGGTGAGCACAGTGCACAGCATGCTCATGTGGAAGAACATAATTAATGAAAAAACAAAGCAGCAGTATTCATTACAACGTAAGCCATTCTGGGCACTCACCTATCAGGTAATGGTATGCTACAACAACAGTGCCTGACGGGTAGAACAGCGGGTGAACCTCATAGTATTCAGGCTGAGTGATACACAACTGGCATTAGTCTTGTTTTAAAAGAGGATATCAAACACATTTGCATTGGCTGTATTAAACTCGGGGCATTGCTCACTGTCAGACGGAGCAACAGGACCAGGAAGCTTATCCCTTCATGTGTCACGGAGAGGACAGGGGTTATGTAGCGGTAGGGCGGCTGCTTGAGGCTAGAAACTGAATAAACAACTGTCTTCTAGATAGCACACAACGACCAACTATGCCCGAAAATGAGCCCAGTCATTCACACGGTTTGTAACCGCCACACTCATGCTGGATTCAAGAGAAATCAAAGTGTCTGGTGGACTGGTAGTGTCATGTGGTATAATCACTTCTAGGTAGTACATAGCGCCATGCTACGCCCAAACGTGAGCCCAGTTGTTCACACGGTTTGTAACCGCCCCATTCATACTGGGTTCAAGAGTAATCAAAACGTCTGGTAAATGGATAACGTCATGGGGTTGAATAAACAGAGACAGCCCCCTGCCAGTATTGGTATGCGTTACTAGGGGCAGGTGCCGTTCGTAAGTGTTCTACCTCTGGTCATGCGCCGTGGCACTGGTGCATTAACCCTGCCTTGCTAGTTATGGGGGTGTGCCGGGAACGGCAAAAGAGGCTGAACGGAGCAGTCTCGATTTTGACGACCGGACAAGACGGGCGCTCTCAAGCAAATTATACTGATGGTACACTTACTTTCAAAATCCCGCGTCTTCTCAATCAGACCTACCCCTCGCCGCCGGACCCGGGAATATGGGCTCAGGCTCGTCTGTGCCCGTTTTGTAACATGTAGCATCACATGGTTTGTGCCACGTGACCGGGGGTGTGGTCTCTCGTTGCAGAGGAAGCGGGGCTCAACCGGAAGTGGTGGCAATGCTCCACTCCGGCGGCCATCTCTCAGTGGTGTTAGAACCGATGAGTCACATGACTGTAATACTTGTGAATCATCCAGTGGGGTAAATGGGTATGTTATACTGGGTGTACAGATATAAACCTCTTGTTACAAAACCCCCCCGCCCAATAGGCATTGTGTGCAGCAATACAATCAGCCCACAATGCATTCTGGGAGGCAAGTGTCTCGGGTTTGTGGGAGTCACATACTGATGATTGAATCCTCCCCTACACCGGAGGTTGAGGTTGGACCCGGTTTTATTAATATGTTGTCAAGTGTGGTACGGGACTAAATATACAAACTTCCGGTGAGACGATTAAAGACATCATGGGGGCGGTTCCTGACTAAGGCTTATTTCTATCAGGTGATGTGTGCCTAGGTTCACAGAGAGGCCTAGGAGATGTCCTCATTTAGGCCCGTGGTATCCGTAGATAATCGGTGTATCCACCTTTGTTCTTTGAAGAACAGACTTTGTTTAGTGGAGCTGGTGTTTGCTTCCAGTACCAACCACTTAATGGAGTCAGCGCTGTAGTTGGATTCAAGGATATGCTTGCACATCTTAGTGTTGTCCTTTTTACAGCGGAAACTGCTATGATGCTCCGCCAAGCGTGTCTTAACTGGGCGCGTGGTCATGCCCACATAGTATAGGTTACAGGGGCACACTATGAGGTAGATGCATTTATCAGTGTTGCAGTTAGTGTGGCCTCGTAATTCCCACAAAAAGGTTGGGGTCAGTTGGATGGATATGTATGTACCAGTGAATGGACAAACGCTGCAGGACCCGCAGGCGTAATGACCTGTAACTGGTGGCAGATGCCACAGAGTCCGTTGGTTGACCAGTCTAGGTTTCCTTGGTATTGTGTGTACCAAAATGTCCTTGATATTTTGTGACCGTTTAAAGGCGAACCTCGGGAGATCAAAGTTCATGTCTCCGGTATTGAGGATCTGCCAGTGGCGTTTGAGTGCCTTTTTGTAACCTCTATCCAGAAGGTTTCTTGACCGTATGGTGGATTGTTTCTTGTATTCAGCTACTTAGCTGCAATTGCGCCTCACCCTCAAAAATTGCCCAACAGGTAGGTTATCCCTCAAAGCTGTGGGATGGTGGCTCGTGTAGTGGAGAAGGCTGTTCCGATCTGTTGTTTTCCTAAACAAGGTGGTTGTGAGGTGTCCATCGCCTACCATGATGGTCAGATCTAGAAACGAGATCCGTGTTGGGGATGCCGTCATGGTGAAGTGCAGAAATGGGTTAAGAGTGTTAACCCACCCAAAAAATGCCTCATATGTGTCTTTGTTACCGGCCCAGAAGATCAAAATATCATCTATGAAACGCTTCCATAACTTCATGTTGTTATGGTATGGGTTGACTTGGCCATGGATGTGTTGCCTTTCAAAGTCTGCCATATAGAGGCAGGCCACGCTCGGAGCAAATGTACTGCCCATTGAGGTGCCCTGAGTGATGAGGAAGTCTATCTGGGAGCTGTCCTCAAAGTCCTCCAGCAATCGCAGGACATCTGTAGTGTCCTGGATATAAGACGGGATACGTCTCACTAGGGGCTGGAGAAAATGGTTACAGAATTGTGACAGTGGCTTGAGCACAGAGTCAATACCTGACACTATAGGGCGTCCTGGCACCGGTGTCGTCCCCTTGTGTATTTTGGGTAAGATATAAAAATACGGGACTCTGGGGTCTTTCTTAATGAGAAATTCAGCCTCTTTTTTGCTGATCCAGTCCTGGCATTTAGCAGATTCCACCATGCCCGTGATTGAACCACTTAGGCGTGCAGTTGGATTTTTGGGGATTGTTGTATAATATCTCCTATCGCCCAATTGTCGTAGACATTCTGTGTCATAGTCTGTGGTGTCCATCAGGACTGTCGCTCCCCCTTTATCCGCTTGCTTTATGGTTAATGATGGATCATTAGCTAGGGTGGATAGGAGCTGTAACTCAGATTTGGAGATATTAGAGTGAGTATTATTGCTCGTGAGGGTTGTGATATGTCAGTATCTCATTTGGTACCATGCCACTATGAGGGATAAACGTCGAGGCATTGCGCAGTCCCGAGTTCTCAGGGGACTCCATCGGTTTCCCATCAAAGAAGGCTTTAAGTCGAATCTTACGGAAGAACTTCCCTAGTGCACACATTTGTTGGAAGTTGTCCCCCTCAGGAGTGGGGACAAAACCCAAACCTTTTTGGAGTACTTTCTCCTTGTTGGCACTGAGTTGGCATGAGGAGAGATTGACCACTAGGCTCACTTGTTCGTTGTCTTGCTCCTTGTGTCCATAACTTGATTGGGAATATTCTCCCACTGCACTCTCTTTTCTGGTGCGTTCCTTCACTTTCGCCCTCGCCCTCTGCCCCAGCCTCTGTCTAAAAAAGGCTGGTTGTCCCCTTGTGGGGCAAATTGCGGGGGTATTGGGATCCATAGGGTGGAAATGGGTGTGGGAATTGTGGGTATTGCCAGTAGGCAGGACCCTGAAAAGGGGGTTGTGAGTGGTTGTACCTGCCACGCCGTCCCCCTCTTTTCCTGCCTCCACATTGTTGGACCGAAGCATCATCCCCACTGGAATTGCTGTCGGTGTTAGAGTTCCTTCTAGACGATGTGGTACTAGAAGCAGACAGGTACCCAGAACCCGGGGGGACATAGTCGTCTTTGAGGTAAGTAAAAACCTTCTCTATGAAGAAGCGTTGGATGTCCTTTTGGAGTTTCGTTACTTTCTGCTTCATAAGGTACTCCTTATGTTCGGCAAGTTCTTTATTGATCTCGGTGAGTTTAGACTTGAAACCTAAACTAGGCATGGTGTTCTTTAGCGCATTTTCTGCTGCTTGTATACTCACCAGTGGGGGATCTGTGACTGCTCAAAGATATGTGAATAGTTAATTCAGTAGGTATATGATGTTAAAACTACATGTTATAATAGTTGTTTGGGTGAGTGAATATCTTTATGGGTTTGGTGATGTGCAAATATGTTTCTCAATGGTACATGTCCAACAAAGTAGCAAAAATGAAAAGCAGTGTATGTGATAGTTGTTGTATATAAATAAGTATACGTAAAACTCATTGATTGCATGAGTGACTATATAGATAACTGTATACTTGTAATAGTTATTTTATAACACACTAAGGGGCCGATTATGATCGCGGACGGACTTTCGTCCGTCCGCGATCACTGAGGAGGAGGGCACGTCCGCATGGGCTGCGGCGTTCCCTCCTGTACGACTAGGATGTGACCGCCACCCTGGCGGTCACATCCTCTATTACTTACATTGCAGCGGGTGCGGCTTCAAGCTGCACCCGCAGCAATGTAAAAAATGCAGGTGTTGCATTTGTATGCAGAAAGAGGCAGGCACCACGCGGTGCCTGCCGCTTTCCGCATACAAATGCAGGGGGGTACCATAGGTACCCCCCCATGTGCACCCCCCACCCCCACTTCACCTAGGGGGCCCGCAACGGGCCCCCGCAGTGAAGTTACACATGCTTTTCCACGGCGGAAAAGCCGCCGCGGAAAAGCATGTTTCCCATCCCATCCTAATCTGGCTGACGGTGTCTGAGAGACACCGTCACCATATTAGAGCTTTTCCGCCGTGGTTGTAAGCCAACCGCGGCGGAAAAGCAGCGGACGGAAACCAGGACCCACCAGCCATCCTAATGTGGCGGTGGGTCTTTGGTGGGTCCGCAGCGGATTTTCCGCATCCTCCGGGCCGGCGGTGGCTTCCGCCGGCCCAGAGGATGCGGAAAATCCACTATCCTAATAAGCCCCTAAGTATGAGTTACTTTCTATATGAATAAATGAGATGGTGTTTGTATAAGTGTGTAGCTGAGTAAATGTAAGTATGATCCATTGTTTGCATAAGTGAGTAGGATGACTGCATAAGTGAATAGGATGTGTGCTGGTGTATAATGTCGATATAGGTGTACAAGTATATTTGATAGTTTTCTATTGATCATTGACAGCATGTATGAGTGAATCTATTGGTAAGTGATTAGATGTGTTTTCAGATCTAGGAATCACTTAGTGGGTTTTTAGTTACTTGTATTGCTGTGTCAATGGATTCAAATATGGTACTCTGTGTTTTAGAGTGATGAAAGATTATACTAGTGTATGATGAGTTGTATCTGATTGTCACGTGGATGATGTCATCAGTGATGTCATTTGAGATGTCATCAGTGATTTCACTGACCATGTCATGAATGATGTAATATGTGACATCATCACCAGTATATTGTGGGCCCGAGAGTTACAGTTAGTACAACTAACTATAACAGAGGAATTTCAATGTTTTTGTATGAGTGAAATGTCCAGCTAAATATAACACCCCTGAAACCTATGGCTTTTTCAGTGAATTTCTAAGGTTTTTTAAATGATAATTCCTAACTATAACCTGCTTGAAACCTATAGTTTTTTCAGTGAATTTCAAAGGTTTTTTAAATGATAACTCATAACTGTAACCTGCCTGAAACCTATGGTTTTTTCAGTGAATTTCAAATTATAATGTTGACCACTTACCCATATTGTCAACGAGAAACCAAATCTGCAATGCTACCCAAAAAAAGAGGCAATAGTTCCGCTTACCACTAACAAATTTACATCATCATTTAACTGGTGTAAGGAAGTTGACTATGTACTGCGTGAATTACATCCAACTTACACCCATATTTAAAGAGCAATATGTGATAGAGGTACTCATTATACACTTACGATATCGAACAAAATCACAATACCCAGCACCACCACCACTACAACCACCCCTCCTGACCCCTCCCCATCTACTTCCTCAGAGGCAGCGCAAAACAGGACAACGGACCTTCCCACAATAATATATCCCCTCAACAGTACACTAGCTCAAGGTTCAGAGATGTGGCAACCAACTATGTATAAGGGAAGGAACTTGCACATCAACAATATTTTACACATTGCCAAGACTACTGGTGAAATGCTATACAAAACTCACTATAGAAACTAAAAACGTTTCCGTGTGTAGATATACCATTGATACGTGTGTACTGCACAGTGGACGCAACCATATTATTTCAGACTCTGCGGAATATCTTGGTCATGTTGCTCTGTTGTCTCCCCACCCTTTACGCAGAAGTGGAGTGGGCTGATCCAACATACGCAACTCCAGGTTAAGAATATAAATAATTAGCCTACGCCTTGGGCGTGGTTCACTTCTGCAAAGAGAAAAGACTGTATTGATTACTGCCTTTTATCTACACTGCGGACAGCAGGGTTCACAACTTAAATTCAGCTTTGTATCTACTCTATGTCCTCAGACTTTGTTAAAAAAAGTGATATCTGTGCTGACTACTGCCTTCGATGTACAGTGTGGTCAGTAGAGTTTACTACTTGATACCAGTGGCGCATCTGCACTACAGAGAACATTGAATTCAGTCTTGATTTATTTAAAGCAGAGACAACTGTACTATGTCCTCAGATTTTGTTTAAATATGAACAGCAGGAAATTCAGCCTTCATTTATTTAATGCAGAGACAATTCTACTATATGTATTAAGATTTTGTTTAAATAAGTGACAAAAGGAATTACCCATGTCTGTGTCAACTACTGCCTTCGATCTACACTGCAGACAGCAGGGTTCACAACTTCAATTCAACTTTTCATCTACACTATGGACAGCATTCAAGTTAGCTTTCATTTATGTAAAACAGAGACAATTTTGTTAAATGATGCGACAAAAAACATTCCTCATTGTCTGTACTGAGTACTGCCTTCAAATGTACACTGTGATCAACAGAGTTCACCACATAATAACAGTTCATGAGTTCTGCATGCAACAGTCAATGTAGGGAGTACATTACAGATAATTCAGTGCAGCCTAAGATCTATACTGCGAACAGCAGGGTTCACAACTTAAATTCAGCTTTCCATCTACACTATGGACAGCATTCAAATTATCCTTGATTTATGTAAGGCAGAGACAATTTTGTTAAAGAATGCCACAAAAAACATTGCTCAATAGCTATACTAACTACTGCCCTAAAATGTACTCTGTGATCAACAGAGTTTACCACTTGATACCTGTGGCGCATCAGCACCACAGACAACATTGAATTCAGTGTTGATTTATTTAAGGCAGAGACAATTGTACTGTGTCCTCAGATTTTGTTAAAGTGTGTGACAAAAAAATTATTCCTCGAGGTCTGTGTCAACTACTGCCTTCGATCTACACTGCGGACAGTAGGGTTCACAACTTGAAATCAACTTTGCATGTACACTACGGACAGTATGGCATTCAAGCTTGATTTATTTAAAACAAAGAAAACTTTACTGTATGTGTTCTGATTTTGTTAAAATAAGTGACAAGGGGGGCGTGGCTTACGCCCGACGGAGATGGCAGTGCTTCCGTAGCTCTCTGCGGTAGACGGGAGCAGACACGGACTGACACTGCTTTTAATCCTCATGGATTGAGCCCAAATTGGAGGCTATTACAAATGAGCATGCCGTGAGCCTCTAGAGACTACCTCTTAGTTCATTGCCTCGAGGTAACGTTCCTTTCCTCCCTTCTCCTCTCAGCGCGTCTTCGCCGATCACCTGGCACCATTTTGTGATGCCAGTTACGGACCGTATCTCCTCACAGCTTTCAATTTTATGCATGCTACGTTAAAATTTGTACCTGCGATAGTCACTGCATATGTTATGGAAGTTGAGGACATTGGTAACCTGCTTCTGCTAAAAATATGCAGCGTGTTACTCGAGGAATTTAAGATTTGACGCTTTCATGTTTTACCTCGTAATAAATAGCATGACGCTGACAGGAAAATCATATTGGCCATATGTCAATTGTCAGCTGTTAATTGTGCGACCAACAACAAGATAAACTGGCAGATGGTATGTGACGCACCTTGTTTGTTCTACATGGCAGTCATTTTCTGAGTATTCTCTTCACTAAATTCTTACAGCTCACACCTCACAGTTATAACTAATTAGTGGAAGTTCGTGTTCGAGCAGTCACAGTTAGATTGCACAGGCCTTGGCACAGCGCAAGATGAGACCCTCTATTTTAAAGACTGAGTGTGCTGAAACACAGCAATATTAAGGATTTTATTTTGGTGACATCTTGTGCAGCTCAGCAGTATAATTATTATTTGCGCAGCAACGGCGAACTGCATATCGCATGGCTGTGAGTTGGGAAGCTTGAATTGTTGTCACTCATACCACATGTGACTTTCGTCCTCTCACTTCAACATCAAGAAAATAGGGGAACGACCACAGATTATCTGTTGATGGAGATCCCTTCACTTTGTCCGGTTGATTTATGAAGATGTATTGATTACTCTCTCCTAGAGTTTTACCCTCCCCCATCTTTTTTCTTGCCTTTTGCCTATTATCTGCACAAGTTAATGTGGCTATGTTTCGCTATTGCTTGACATGACATGTATTTAAATATGTATTTTCCTCATTTCATGCAAACCTTTTATATGCTTATTCTCATGGTTAATTGATACATGTTTTATTAATATATTCTTCTCCTTCCATGGTTGTACGATATATGTGCATTTTATTTGCTACTCTACTGCACTGTAAGGCTTATTTTATGTACTTTCCACTTGGTAATTGTTCCATAACTGAGCCTCTAATACAACTTGTGACCTTTCCATGGGAAAATAACTTAAAGAGTTGCTTCAGTCCAAATCTACCTCCGGTACATTTTTATTTCACACTAGTTCGCGATACCAGGGTTTAGACATGGTTGATCCAGTCAACTCTTCACCAAAAAGTGCGTCTTCCACAGCCAGTACTCCAAATTCTAGTGGAAATGAAGGGTCAACCAAAAGACTAAAGAAAGATCCTCCTTCTCCTCCTAAACAAGTCTCTTCAGTTACCCTGAACTTAATAATAGAGGAGATCAGAGCCTTACGCCCATTTGTTGAAGAAACTACTATTACTCTTCAGGAAACTACTTCTACGCTTCAGGAACTCTCTAATAAGTGGTCATGTGTGTAAGGTCGCGTCACCACTCTGGAACACAATGTTGAATCTTTGACCTCTTCTGCTTCTAAAATTGACTCCTTATGTTTTCAGGAGTCCACCTGATGCAAACAGATTGAGAATTTTGAAAACAGGAATTGACGTAATAATCTCCGCATTTATGGTTTGCCGGAAGGGACGGAGGGGTCAGATTCAATTTCTTTCTTCAAGTCCTTCCTTCCCAAGCTTCTCAAATTACCGGAGAGTGCCAACTTGAACATTCAAAGAGCGCATCGACTAGGTTCTTTGTCACATCAAGCTTCCTCCTCCTCAACAACCAAACCAAGAGGAATGATATTATATTTTCTTGAATACACTGATCTATAAAAAATTCTATCTGCAGCCAGAGCATTAAACCAAATTACTTTGTCAGGAAACCCTTTATTTTTTACCCAGGATTACGCTAAATCAACAGCAGATCGACGCAAAGAGTTCTTGGCACTTAGACCTCAGTTAAGATCGATGGGTGCGCGCTATGGTCTCTTCCACCCATGACTTTTTAAAGTGACTCTCAACAATAAGATCACCACTTATGAAGACCCACTTAAACTCAAAAGTTTCCTTTACTCGTTACAGGCTGATTCCATGGATACTTCTTCACCGTCCACTTTTAAGTAGTCAATTTTGTCTCTTTTTTTTCTATTTTCTGCTGTTTGCGTACACCTTACCTTGCTTATGATATAGGAATTAGCGTTCCCGTGATGAGTCTCATGGGCTGGTTTTGATCTTGCTGTGTTTTTTTTATATCTTGTCTCTATATATTTCATCATCCCCTTCCAGGATATAGCTTTAAAACTCCTTCTATTCCCTTTCCCCCTGTTTCAATGGTTACTTCTTTATTATCATGTCACATATAGACTATGGTGACTCTGTTTTATGATTAGACCCTATTTACTGCACCTTTTTTTATGGTGTAGTTATAAGTATACCCGTGGGACTTATCATAGGTTGGTTTTACTGTTGTTGCTATTCCATGTTTATCTTTATTATGTAATCCTTTTACTACCAAGTTATAATAATTGTTAATCTACTTCACGTTTTTCTTCCTCCCTATTTGTTTTTCATCTTATGCTTAACCTCTTCTTTTCCTCCACAGGTCCCCAACACACGTCTTCCTATTTGTTTTTTCTCCTCTCATGTTTTGACAAGACCCGTTGGTATCGTTTTCCTCTCCTGCCTTCCCTCGTGAGTCTCGGACATGTCATTCTTCCGTGTGGCCTTCCATTCCCCCACCCCTCACATGGTTTGGATTTTATGTAAGTCCTTCCCTTTCCCTTCTTTTCTAGGCTGTTGTTATCCTTTTTTCCTTTTCTATTCTTTTTCACCTCTCCTCTCGTCTACCTCTAATACCATATACAGCACCATTTTTTGTCTCTCTCTTCTGTGTTCTTTATGATCAAACATTATATAACCTTTATTCTCTCTTTCTTTTCTCTTTTTTCTTATTTTCTCAAAGGTTTTACTATATGTACAGTTGGCTTATTGCTAAATTTACATTTATGTTTTTAATTCATTGCTTATTTCACTATTCAATGTATTCCTTTGCTTTCATTATATGCCTTTAAAAATTGTGTCTTGGAATGTCAGAGGTTTACATTCACCTATTAAGTGGCAGAGAGTTCTATCACATCTTGCTAAACTACAAACAGAAATTGCTTGTATACAGGAGTCTCATTTATCAGACGACAAATCTGCAAGATAATCTCACACTGCATACCAATTAGGTAGATGGATTTTGGTTAAAATTTTGATAGATAATGTCTCACTCTCTATACTGAATAACTATGCACCTACGGCTGGTGATCCTTCTTTTTGGACTTCCTTATCACAACACATCACACAAAACTATGATGATAACTTTATTCTTGCAGGGGATTGTAACAAAGTTTTTGACCCATTCATAGATCAGAATTCCCCAGTCCCTTTTGTTCCTCATAGATCTCATAAGTCATTCACACACTTGGTCAGACAGCACAAATTGATGGACGCATGGAGATTATGTAACCCCACACTCAGGGAATATTCTTTTTATTCCTCAGTACATCATACTCAATCAAGATTAGACTACGTTTTTCTCTTACTTAATCTTACTCAATCATTAGTAGATGCAGATATCGGCTCTATCCTAATATCGGATCATGCTCCTGTGTCTATTTGTCTTGATGTTTTGCAACCACCTTCGAAATCCCGTAAATGGCGTTTCAACAACCATTTGCTTTTAGACTTTTTATTCACTTCCTCTTTTACCTCTTTCTTCCATGAATATTTTCTTTTAAATCAAACGCTAGAGACTTTATTATTAAATTTGTCAAATGAATAATGCCCTTCTAAAGCAATTGGAACACTCATAGTATCCTTCCAAATCCAAAGATTGCCTATCTGAACTTATTAAAACTAAAATTCAATTCAGCCAAGATACAACTAATAGTGCTTCTACCTATTTACTAAAATGTACCGCAAAGTATTATGGTGGTCAGAATAAAGCAGGTAAATTATTGACTAATTATCTAAAAGTTAAACAAAACAAATTTAATATAGAGTCTACCTTTGACCAGACCCACCAACTCAAATTTAAAGATGAAGACATTTTAAAAGAGTTTCTTCTTTTTTACTAGTCCCTTTACTCTTCTGAACCGTCTGCCTCTGTTCAAGACATATCTCAATTCCTTTCTAACATTCAACGTCCTCCGAATATGTGCCCTGACTTATCCCCTTTAGAGACAGATCTGACACAAAAGGAACTTCTTACTGCCTTAAAAACGTTAAAAAAAGATAAAGCGCCGGGTCCGGATGGCTTTAGTGTAGAATTCTTTAACCATTTTGCACATTTACTTATTCCTAAATTACTCATTCTCAGACTCACCTTTTTTCAATCCGGTGCATCTAATGGGTTTTTTTCTGATGCCCTTATATGTATTATTCCTAAAGAGGGCAAAGATCCCCAATTTTGTAAGAATTATCGGCCCATATCCCTAGTTAAAATCTTTTCTAAGGCCTTGGCTTTACGCTTGCAATCCCATATGCCCGATTTGTTGGAATCTGAACAATCTGGGTTTGTTAAAGGGCGCTCCTCACTGATAAAACTCGTCTGTTTTTTTATATACTCTCCAAAACTTCAACCACTAACCACTCATTGGCAGCCATAGCCTTAGATGCGGAAAAGGCTTTCGATAGAGTTGAATGGCCCTTTCTTTTCAACATGATAAAATGGTTTGGTTTTGGGCCAAAAATTACAGCTTTTATTTCCTTCCTATACTCTAACCCACGGGCGGCTATATCAGCCAACAATGCAGTCTCTTCCTACTTTCATATTGGTAGAGGTGTCAGACAAAGCTGTCCTCTTTCCCCTTTCCTTTTCAATTTAGCTCTCGAGCCTTTCTTGATGCGAAATCGTCAAAACGACAATAACCATGGGTTTACATTTCAATCTACTACTGTTAAGATGGCGGCTTACGTTGATGATGTTCTTTTATTTCTTTCAAAACCTCAAATTTCCCTTCCGACTTTCTTGGAGGAGGTTGACTCGTTTGCTTCAGTCTCAGGTTACAAACTTAATAAAGACAAATGTGAAATTTTACCCTTCAGCAAATACACTTTTAAGGCTGATTTTGACACTTCTGGTTTCACATGGCATTCTCAATTTATTAAATATTTGGGTTTGCATTTCACTTCTTCCATTTCAGGAACGTTATCTCGATGCTTGGATGATTGTATACAAAGGATCTCATCTTTGACAATGAGATGGCACCCTTTATACTTGTCTTGGTGGGGACGCTTAGACACTATTAAAATGATGATATCTTCTATAGTTTAATTTAATTTAATTGTGGGTTTATATAGCGCTAGAATCAACTCCCGGAGGAGTATCTCCGCGCTTCGACCGCTGGGGAACCCGTCCTGGCTCACCCTGAGAGATGGTCCCTAATGGGTATCTCTAAGGTGCGACCAAGCATCTCCGGCGGTCTGGGGGGCCGTTGTGAAGATGAGGCAAGCTAATGCCCAGAGTTGCCGAGTGTGGTCCCTGACTGGAGTAGGCACCGAGGCGAGAATTATCGAGCCCGCTGACCCTGGTCCACGACCCTGCTGCGTCGGGAATCGAACCCTGGTCCCAGGCCGTCCTCTGCTTACGGGTCTGCCGCCTCTAACCAGTGAGCCACACCACTCCACTCCATATACACCATTTCTAATCTACCGGTATCCATTTTTTCCAAATATTTTAAAAAGATTAATTCAATGTCTTCCTTCTTATGGAGCAACAAAAAATCACACATGTCCATCTCCAAATAAATTCATCCAAAAACAGAAGGTGGAACAAACTTCCCTGATTTCCCTACTTATCACAAATCCTTCTTACTCCGTCAATCTTCACATTGGCTTTCTGACTCCTCTGCTCCTCGTCCTCTTTGGACTACTCTTGAACAATCTTTTCTTTCACCTTTTACTAACACGCAGGCCATAATCAATCTCTTCTCCTATAATTAAATGTACTTCTAAATTACTCCCGGTCGCTTACTCAACCTCCTATTTTAATCTCCCCTTATGGCATAATAAACTTATTACGATTAATAACAAGCCTCTGTTCTGGAAATCCTGGAGGAATCGGGGTTTGATTTGGGTACATCAATTGTATGATATTGGTCAGCTTACATCAATCGTATGATAATGGTCAACTTAACTCCTTTACTCAGGCCTGCATTAAATTTGGCTTTCCTTCTAATCTTGCTTCTAAGTTTTCTCGTTTTCTGAAAACAGTTCAAGATGCTGCTTCTACACAATATACACCTTTGGTCCTAAACACCTCTTGCAATGATACATTGAGATCCCTTCTTCTTAGTGGCTCCAAGGCTTCTGTCATATACACATTTTTTCATAATACACAAGTTTTAAGAGATAGAGAGATAGTAGAAATACTTTGGGATAAGGACTTGGGCTCTTCATGGACTATAGACCTTTGGGATAATATATGGTTCAAGCTTAGGAAATCCTCTAGAGCTGCAAACACCACTCAGACTCTTTTTGCTATATAATAGACTCTTACTCTCTCCATTAACTCTTCACACACGGCATGCTCACTTTCCTGATATTTGCTGGTCATGTTCAGAACGACATGCTGACCTTTTTCATTGTACACTGGTTACAGATTTTTGGGTACAGGTATGGTCTCAGATGCTATTTTTCACTCTGCTCATCCATTATCCCTATCACACATTTTTTCTGGGCAGTCTCTCACCTATTTGGATAGGGAGTAACTACAATTTCCGTATCATCGATTTATTATTGGCAGTAGCATTTCAACAAATCACCAAAAAATGGAAATATTTTACTAAATTGTCCTATCAGGCTTGGTGGTACGCTATTTGTTACAGTCACAGGCTAGACACATCATTTGTGTATCCATTACACATGGCAACAAGACGCTTAACTTTATGGTCTCCTGTTACTGATTTCCTTGATATAAGTGCTCAACAGTCTCTGTCACGTATTCCAAGCCACCAGGAAGCTTCTAAACCTCTGTGACTTCCCTTTTTTTACTTTTTCATATTTTTACTTCAATGTATTTCAGATTATGTACTACTGCAGATCATTTCACTTTCATATATGCATTAATGTATCTTTCATGGTTATTTTCTCACTTTTATACTTTATAGCTGACTGTATTTTATTTGCTCTTTCTCCTCTTTTTTTTCTTTAAACTGTTATTTGCTTGTAACCCGTTTATGCCTAGCATTGTTATGTCTTTTACATTGCTGTATTGTTTTAATCTAATAAAATTATTTTGAACTGAAAATAAGTGACAAAATCATTTGTGGATATCTCTGCTGACTACTGCCTTCGATCTACAGTGTGGACAGCAGGGTTCACATCTTGAATTCAGCTTTGAATCTATACTACGAACAGCATGAAATTTAGCCTTGATTTTTTTAAGGTAGAGATAATTGTACCTTATGATTTTGTTAAAAGATACGACAAAAAGAATTTCTTGAAGTCAGTAATCACTACTGCCTTCGATCTACATTTTAAGGGCTCACGATTCAGGTAGAATGGCGATTGTACAGGACGCATTCCAGTAGAGAAGAGATATTATACCACTGCGACCCCCCTGAACCATGAATCATCGCAGAGTGCACACACGCTGAGTTATTTCGGGTACCACTAACTCCCTGCACCACAAGTCATCTCCCCATAGCCTTATTAAGACAGAATTCACTAGGCAAAAAACATTGCTCCCTCGCAGCCTCCCTGCACTATGCATTATCGCTGGAAATGTACAAGCTCAGCGCCAAAGATAGTACTAATTCAGTGCACCATAAATCATCGCAAAGAAGAGTGAACAGTTTTATGTCATGGTGAGAAATACTGTCCCTTTTAAATGTCCCTAAAACATACATATTTTAATAATGCATTCTATACACGTTATATCTTTCATTTCAATCAAGATTGCAGATGATGCAGTCCACCCTAACATCTACATTGCAGACAGCAGGGTTTTCAACTTGAATTCAGCTTTGGATCTACACTATAGACAGTAGAGAATTCAGCCCTGATTTACTTAATGCAGAGACAATTATACTGTATGTATTCAGATTTTGTTTAAATAAGTGAAAAAAAACATTCTTCTATAACTGTGCTGACTAGTGGCTTTGATGTACACTGCGGACTGTAGGATTCACTACTTGAATTCAGCTTTCTATCTACACTACAGACAGTAGGGAATGTAGCCTTTATTTATTTAAGGCACAAACAAAAAATAGTCCTATGGCACTGCTAGTATGCACAAGCACCTTTAATCCCTGCATCCTGTGAACTATGCTCACAAAGAATGTAGAAGACTGCGCCTAAATGTACCTCCACCACCAGCAATACCAAGTATCTCTAGAGCATCACCTTCAACATACGTCCCCATTTTGAGATGGTTAGAATGCACTGCGTGAAATGCAATTGTTTCATTTGTTATGGGGAGCAATCACTAGACCTAGTTTGAAGAGTAATTGATAACCATTGATAGTAGTTTTTTTCCCCTCAAAATTCATGCAGTAGGTATACAACAGTCAATGCTTTGAGTACAGACCTCTAGAACTATGCATCATCGCAGGGTGGCATACACTGAGCACCAGACGTACCACTTACTCAGTGCACCATAAATAATCGCCACGTGGCCTTATTAAGGCAAAATTCAGTTGCCAAAAGACATTCTTACCAGTGCCTTCTGCTTGAACCACGCATCATCGCAGGCTCTACATAAACCGCCCCTACCTCAGTGTACCACAACTCATGAACCCTTTACGATAGAATCTTCTGTGTATAATTTCACATACAGTGCTCCTACCTTTGTACAGCAGAAGTCATAAATGTTTAGGATTGAATATCTGTGTATGATATTATGATGACTATTCTACTTGTTACCAACAGCAACGTAATAAAATGTAGTTGAGCACACGTGCCCGTACCCACTTCATCTATCTGTGTCTGTATACCTATTATATTTGTAAAATGCGCCCTAAGACATTATATTGTGCTGTAAATAGCGTATGCAACCATCTTACCTCTGCCAATAACAAAAACTTTGATTATATAACTTTCTCTCGCTCATTCTACAAATAAGAACGTACAAAGTGGATCATTACAATACTGCAAAGAAACTGTATAGTCAATTTATAAATGTGTACTATTTCATTTTGTTTTAGCATATTTATATAGCGCAAAGTCGATCTAAATCTATATCACCAATTTACATGAGCACCCTATTTACAGTACATTTTCAGGCATGCGTTGATTATGCCATTACTCAACAATAATAGGATGTGGACGCGACTCCGAGCCTCGATCAATGATTTCCAGCACCAAGTTTGACAGTATACCTGAATGACCACATACGTATATATATTATCTGTCCTTCATGTGCTAAAAACTGCAACCTAAACTTCTTACAGACCTGTATTACAACAACTACAACACTCCACTGAATGTACAACAAACATTCATATTCACAGAAATGTGTCATGTCTACCATATTTTATGTGTGCATCTATGGGTGAATATAGGTTCAGTGATACCCCGTACCTTCCATGTTAGCCATATTGTAGAACTTTACAGACATAATAACACATTTGCGTGTAAGACCCGGGTGACAGCAGCACTACAACACGGACACCCAAATCAGTAGATTTTTCATATAGCTCATGACAGAACCACGCCCATAGCTCCGTAGTCATCGTTCAAAGCCTCGCACAGTACTGGCATACGTCAGTCTAGCCCACACAACAACGCTACATGACTCAGATTTCCATTATAGTGATTTCTTACTTCAAGGTCTAGTTGTAGAACAGCACACGCACACTCCCGCATGGCTGGTATACACCCACACCACACCCATCCAGCACATGAGTGACTACACACGTAACCCAACCAATAAAAAAGATGGGGTGCACATGCTCTACGCCATTTTAGAGTTGCTCCCATCGCAAGCGCTGTGATGGCCCATACTAGTGGTTCAGACGCCTCATGTAGGCACGAACCACAGAGCAGGGGGGACCACTACTACGTCCGTGGCCTTTTTGGTCACTGAGTTAGTGGTACCGCAAGGACTGAGCAGGTGAGGAAGATGCGATGATGGGAGCACAAGTATGTCGTTAGCCATAGCGATATCAAGAATCGGCACCATATGTGAGACCTCTTGGTGGCAGAGAAGGACTGCATGATGTAGAAGGTGCCCTGTCCACGAAAAGGTGAGCAGTCAAGCCTGAGTGTGCAGCGGAGGGAGTATACTGTATCTTATTGCATTTGTATTTTTTCCCATAGCAGGAAAGCTTTTATGATCAGTCAAATGTCCGTCACTTGTGATGATCGAAAGCACGTGTATCACTGCGCACCACTTGCTTTCATAATTAGATAAAAAACATTACTACTATAGTAATTTTACAAAAATCGGAGCCTATTAATCAAGTTGGAACTGTACAAATAGTTGTTTTTTAAATGCGGGAGGGAAGGTGTGTGAAAGGGTGATGTATTTCTACTCCACATTAGGATAGTAACAATTACCAATCATAACATTTTTCTTTTACTATCTTTTAGATGTAAAGCTTCAGGGTGCATTATGTCCTGGTACATGGTGAAAGACACACGGGTGACAGAAAGATGAGCTACAAATATTCTTTTCAGTCACTCTTACACTTCCTCTCTCGTTTGATAAAGAAATGACGCACAATATTAACTTCCTTTTTATCTTACAGGTTGTGTTTCACAAATTGGTGCCCCGATGATGTGTGGCCATCGCAACAATGTCTGAGAAGGCTGCTTCGACATGTGGTGCACCCTCTTTGAATCACGCCAATGGCACAAGGTGAGCAAAGAACCTTGTTTCTGAAGCAACAAGAAGTCACCTGTGTGCGGAGAGAGTAGGTAGTGTGCAGCAGTTTGACTGCAAACAAATGTCCAATTACCTCCGGGCACTGGGAGTGGATAGGTTGCAACAGTCTGAGGGACAGATTTACAAGCCCCTTGCGCCACTTTTGCATCACTTTTATCATGGGAAAAGTGATGCAAAAGTGGGGCAAGGACCTTCTAAATCTGCCCCTGAGTGCACAAGAAGAAGCACTCACCTCTGGACTCTGGGAATCAATGGGATGCAACAGTCTAGGTACACAGTAATGAGAACTCACGGCTATGCAGTGGGAGTGCATGGGGTATAGTACTTTGGAAGAAAAACATTGCACAAACACCTGCTTGCAGTGGAAATTAATGAAATACAATATCCTGAGTGTACAATAACATAAAGCTAAAATATACTTGTGCAGTTGTATGTACTATGCTATTACTAACTCTATACTATCTTTCAGATCACTAAACTGGAGGGTGCACTATGAACGTGCTTGAACACACAATGAAGACAAAATGGTGAGCTACAAGGATGTTCTCCAGTATTAACTGCTCCATCTATTACTTTCTCTCTCTCACACTTTTAATGTATTTTTTTCTCTCTCTCACTCTCTCTCACATTGTTTTTCTTTCTCTTTTAAAGTTATGGATGCTGCTGTCCACTCTGCTGATAGAAAAATCAAGGCTGAATTTAATAGTCTGCAGTGTAAAACCAAAGCTGAGTTCAAGTTGTGAACTCTGTTTGCCACAGTGTTTACACAAGCTAAGCAGAGCGGCCTAGATACACAATGGCTCCAATCAAATGCATTCCAAATAAAGAATATTGTCCTGCATAATGACATGATCTCTCACCTAATTCTCTGAATCATTTTAACAACCTGTTGGTCCACAGTATGAATATATAGGCTATAAGAGAGGTGGAATGTATCAGGCACACTACAGACGTGCAAATTAACAAATATTGCCAAGTGTTACCTTAATTTGTGATTGTTGACCTCATTCAGTCACATCGATCTAATTTTAAAAACGTATTTTCATTTTTGTTTTGCAGATTACCTACCCTCCTTGCATTGGAGTCCATCGAACATTTTGTTTATTATATTGTTATGTTAAAGTTATGTTTCTAGTTATTTATTATATTGTTATTTTAAAGTTAAGTTTCTAGTTATTTATTGTTGTTTTAATAGTTAATAAAAAACGTATATACGTCTTCATTTTCTGACATTTTACTAATATTTAGTGTGATAATCATATGCCTACAAAACATTTAACAATTAATTAGTATAATACTGAGGTTAACTCTTTACCAGCTCTTTACCAAAGTCTGTACCTGGGATTAACAGTTCCTATGGAAAATTAAAAAAACTCCAGCACAGTAACTGTTTGGATTAGCAACATTGTGTGGTGAACTCAGAACCTGTGTGCTCACTTAAGTATTCCATGAACTGTTACTATGGTGACAGGCAGTAAGCAGTTTGGAGGTAGGGTTGAAAGGTACTGGCTGTACAGAAACCATTATATTTACCCAGGATCCTCTACATGACAGAAAGGAAAGCAAACTAAGACAGAACACTGTGTAGCAGATTTACAAGTCCCTTGCACCACTTTCGCGTGACATTTTCCATGTTAAAAGTGATGCAATAGTGACGCAAGGAACGTGTAAATATGCCACATTGTATATTAAACATGCTTAAGTCTACTTCAGAACAGATGTTAGGATCCGACATAAACCGCAATTAGCGAGAGCTTTCCTATCGGTCCTCAAATCCAGGGCCGCCTTGTAAATACAACGCTATTGTCATACCTCCCTCTTCCTTTTATATTCTAATAGAAATACCTACCTTCCCACTGACAACACCTACATTGCAACTCATTGGAGATAGGAGGTGAGCCCTTACCAAACTGGCTGCTAACATGCATTAATGCATCTTAGCGTCACCTAGTAAATGGGGCGATATCATTTTCAACCCATTTTTGGCTTTAAAAAAAGTTGTGGCTAAATGGCACTTGTTATTATGCCCTCAAGTTTCCTATGACAGAGCGGGGACCTAGACTCCCGCCCTGCCATAGCAAACAACAGTGTCCCAGGGGTAGACACCCGAGACACAGCAGGAGCGGCTCCTGGGGGTTGGATCGCCAATGCAGAATGCAGAATGCAGAATGCAGACCACATGGCCCCCCTCCCAAAATATAAAAAAAACCTGGAAGGTGGTAATCCCCGGGGCTGAGACGGACCTTTGAGCTCCCTCACTCTTTTATTTTGTAGCACTGAGGAATGGCAGTCCCCGGGCTAAAGGGCCCCTCTGTAACCCCAATCAAATGTAATATTTTAGAACCCGGGATTTGGCCCTCCCAGGTAGCTAATGCTTAAACAAGTACAGGAGCCTCCGTTTCGTTTTTATTTTGATTACGGCGGATCCATGCTCCCAACGCAAATTTCTCTGTTTTCTCTCCCCCGAAAAGTTTTGGGGGGGACCCTAGGGGTCCTTGTGGGACCCCATTAGCAGGTCTAGATGATCAAAATATTTCTTACATGCCCCCTTTATACCTTTTAAACACTTATCCCACTATTTTCTAGATCTTTGCTTCTACCAAGGCACAAAATGGCTACCAACAATTCCTGGTTTCAAATGTTAACAACCACTTGACAGCCAATTAGCATTCAGAGCGTGATTGGAATGGTGTGCTTAGTGTGTGCGCCAGATACGCGCATCCACTGAGGCCATAGATATATATATACTTTTCATTGTAATTTTCTCAGGAACTACTGAGCATATTGAGACAATGTAAGCAAAAGGCATGAGTCGGAACCAAGGACTACAACTTTGCCAAATTTGGTGTCATCCATTCAGCCGTTTGGGCTGTAGCCGCGATGAACGGTACCTATGGAAAATTGCATGGGGGAAACACAATTTGGGACCCCCTTTTTTCTCAGCCCCCTCTTTACGAATCACCCCAAGACTTTCAGGATAGGAGCGGACTGGAGCGCCCATCAGTTTTGAAAATGTCGGGAACAATCGTCGACCGGCAACAAAGTTATTCCAAATAGAATTTTGCGGATTTCCTATGGAAAATAGGTCCTAACTATATCTACCTACTGGCAACCGCCAGTAGTAATTATAGTTACAACCTAGTTCCCATAGGAAATGCACGTTTTGATTTGCTAATAACTTTGGCGTTGTTTGATGAATCTTTCTGAAATTCTTAAAAAAGTATATCCATGTTTTATTTTAATGAGGTCTCTGGGCTAGGTTACTGGTTATCTCTTAAAAAATAGCAGTGTGGGCTTGCAGGGGTTGCAGGGGCCCACTGGGGTCCACACAGCTTCTCACGAGGCTTCCCTCATGTTGGGAGGGGGTTGCATGACCCCCGTCCTGCAGCCCTCCATGTGCTCATAACTTTGTCTTCGTTAGGTGAATCTATACGGAATTATTCAAACAGGTTCTCTTTTTTTAATTAGCTGCTATATTGAAAGTTTTGGGGTGAATGGTGTAGGAGGGACTAAGAAAAAAGAAGGTCCCAAAACGTGTTTTCTCCATGCAATTTCGATACCATGGTTTACAGAAGACTACGGGTAAAACTGCTGAATGGAATTATACCAAATTAGGCAGGGAGAATGGTGATAATCCAGAAAGTATGTTTTTGTTGAAATGGTGTAAATTTGTTCTGTAGTTTTTGAGAAATATGAAATTTATGATATTGATTTTTGAGAATTGTGACGTGTGATTGGCTATGGGGTTACAAGCAGGAGATTGCGGCTCATTGACTGTGAACTGTTGAAACCAGTAAGAGTTGGCAGTCATTTTGTGATTTGGTCCGTCTGTTTGCCTCACTTCCTCAACAAGCCATCGGGTCAGTAGTTGTACCTCTGAAAGGCAACACTGGCATCTGTGTCTATGTTAGATACCCCTTTCACGCTGCCTCTCCTCATATCACCAGGTTGTGGCTATACCTTTAGAAGATCGTCCATCATCTTGGAGCTTTGTGAGTTGGTCTGTTGGTCCAATCTCCTACAGTACCCAAAGAGTACCGAAACATCAATGCAATTGTTGTAAACTCTAAAACACTACCCCAGCACGATCCCCTACATTAACCAAATACTACCAGCACTACTCTAAATCCCAAAGACTACCCCCAGCATGACCTCCTGCACTACACAAACACCACAGCGGTACCGTGAACCCTAACACACTAACCCCACCAGGACTCCCTAAAGTACATAAACACCATTGTAGTATCTTAAATCTTAAAATTCTACTCCCAGCACGACCCTTTACAGTACCTAAACACCAATGTACTACCCTAAACCCTAAATCACTACTCCCAGCACAACCCCCTACCTTATAGAAACACCACTGGACTACCCTAAACTCTAAAACAATACCTCAAGCATGACCTCTTATACTACACAAACACTACTGCGTACCGTGAACCCTAACACACTAACCCCACCATGACCCCCTAAAGAACATAAACACCATTGTAGTATCTTACATCCTAAAAGACTACTCCCAGCACAACCCTTTACAGTACCCAAACACTACCGTACTACCCTAAGCCCTAAATCAATACTCCCATTGTGACCCCCTACACTACATAAACACCACTGTGCTACTCTAAACCGTCGGTTTTTTCAGCACAAACCTCCAAACACTACACAAACACACTGCACTACTCTTAATCCTAAAACAGTACATGCAATACAACCCGGTACAGTACACAAACAACACTGTACTACCCTAAAGCATAAAACAGTACCAGTCCGTGGGCTCGCAGGCCAGCGTCTGCGAGCCATCATGTCCCTAGCTGTACATGTGCGAGCCAGTCCGTTAGGTCATAGGTGCGTATCTGCGAGCAGGGCCGTTGGCCCGTTGGTGTCCCTTTGCGAGTTAGACTCGATCTCTCCCTCCGCGAGCCAGCAAGCTGCTGTGCATTTGCGAGGCAATGGCCCGTAGATTTCTCTGTGCGAGCCAAGCAGACGGGCCACAGCTCTCCCTTTGCGAGCTTGCCCCACGGCCCGCAGGTCTCCCTGTGCTAGCCGGATCGCAGCAGTCACTCTGCGAACCGAAATTGGGAATATAAGGCGGCTCTAAAAAGAGCCCTTGTGTTTATTAGTTGGAGTTACATATAAGTGCGGATGCACAGCTTCAAGTTATTCAGAAAAACTTGATTTCCCTGATCTGTGAAGTGTACTCCATCACTTCTGTAGATATCAGCCATATCAAAACGTATGTTGTTGTTGTAGATCAACCCCATTCTATGGTCTCTGAGGTATGCAGACACAGCTTTGTTGACATTCTTCCTAGATTGCTCTATCTGAGGACAAAATTGATTTGACCATTTCCACTTCTGTCTTTGGCATATATTGGAATATATAAAGACAGTTTGAGACAAAAGCAACATCAATTGTTGAGAGGTGTCCTTCAAAAATGATCTGTTGTAGTAATTGTACCTGATTGTATTTTTCGCTGCTGGGGAATTGTGCTGGGGGAAGGAGCTGTGTTGAATGCTCCGGGAGGAAACCATTCAGGGCGGGCAACGTGGTGCACTGTTAGCGCTCTAGTCGGGACGGTTTCCGCATTCGCCACACTACAAAAAGGGCGGATGACGAGGCCGCGCTCCGAGGCAAAGCATACTCACCGAGCATTAGCGGTTCGGTCCTGTAAGCTGAAACCTTTAGTTAGCTCTCCTGATTAATTGCAGCGCATCCTCAGTTTTTTAACCTGCTATTGTTTGCACAAGTTCTGAGATCTTTTAAAAATGATCTGTTTTAGTAATTGTACCTGATTATATTTTTCGCTGCTGAGGAATTGTGCTGGGGAAAGGAGCTGTGTTGAATGCTCCGGGAGGAAACCATTCAGGGCGGGCAACGTGGTGCACAGTTAACGCTCTAGTTGGGACGGCTTCCGCATTCGCCACACTACAAAAAGTGCAGATGACGTGGACGCGCAGCAGACGCGCGCAGCGGGCGCGCCGCTGGTGGGCCGAAGGCGCGCCTGAGGCAAGCCCGTCTGTGCCCGTCTGCGCCGACCGGGACCAGGGGCCAGAACCCCTGGTCCGTTTTCTACCGGTAAGCCCATTTATACCACAGAACAGCTTGTCAGCCTTAGATCAAGGGCATTCTATAAATGCAGCCACGTCATGGCGTCATTAAACATGGGTGAAAAATGCCCCCACTGCCCGTTATAATTTAACTACAAGCTTGGGCCTGTGGCCACAGCCACTAGAACTCCGATACCTCCGGCTAATTTTAAATTGGGCACACTGAATTGTCGGTCAATGCCCAAGCATGCCGCTGAACTTAGGATCCTGTTGGAAGAACGGGATCTAGATGCACTTTTTCTATCTGAAACATGGCTCACTAGTTCATCTGACCCTGAGTTGGTCCAAATACTTTCTCCCGGCTACCTGATCCAAAGACTTGATCGGCCACTGGGTGGTGGAGGAGGCCTAGCGATCATTTTTAAAGATAAAATTAAATGTCGTATCGCAGGCAGTCCAGTCCTTGACTGCGAAAGCATTTCTTTCGCACTTAGCCTCTCCCCGACTTGTACTTTCTCGGGGGTCCTAATATATCGGCCCCCAGGAGCCATTGGACATTTTAGTAGAGACTTATTAGAAGTTATAGCCAAGTCAGCCACTTCGGCACCCAATTTTTCCATACTGGGCGATCTTAAGATCCATTTCAATGATTTATTGTCCGCTGTTGCCGAGGAATTGGTTGACAGTTTGGCTGCTATGTCTCTCGTTTAAAAAGTGGCACACCCAACTCACCAGAAAGGCCATTTACTTGATCTGGTGTTTACGAACATTGACAATCTGGTTGTGGATAAACCTATCCCTTTACCCTGTTCAGATCACCACCTGATTCAAATTTCATGGGCCTTTCCAGTTGGCGTCCAGCCAATGGGTTCAGCAAAAAAATGGAGTTGGATCTGGCCCAAACTGTTCATTGAGCCCTGGACACAAATTCTTGAAAACACCAGACCAGTATTAGATTGCGAACCAAATTTAGCTAACGATAAAGTTAACAGATGGCTCAAGTCTTCAGGGCCTTAAGACCATCGCATGGTATTCCCCCCAGCTTAAGGCATTGAAACAAAGCTGCAAACGCTTGGAGAGAAGTTGGAGGAGAGATTTCTCCTCCACCAAGAAAGTCGAGCACAGGGAAGCAATAGCAGCCTATAAATTAGAAATTCTAAAGGCTCAATCCCAGTACTATGATAACAAGATCTGCTCAGCGTCCAACTCCCCCTTGAGATTTTCAGGATCGCTAAATCTCTTCTGACCCCCCATGCACCTCCCTTGTCTCCCTCAGATTCATTGGGACGGTGTAATAACCTAGCTAAATATTTTTTTTATGACATTGACATGATTTATTAAACTTTCCCCTCTATTCCGGTAGGGCAGTGCTCACCTCCCCTGGAGCCTCTGGCCCCCACTCCCAGGCCTTCGTTAGAGGTAATCCTGCCTCTGGATTTGAAATCTCTTACAGGCTATTTTTTACACCTTAAATCGGGTCACCTAGGGATGTTGCTCCTTCTACCATCCTAGGACAAGGCAGCGATACGTTGGCCCCTACTTTATGAGACCATATTAATATCTCACTCTCCTCTGGTTCTGTTACCCTCCTTTGGAAGCAGGCTTTGGTCAGAGCCCTCCTTAAAAAACCCAGTCTGGACTCAGAAGTATTTCCTAATTTTCGGCCAATCTCGCTTTTACCAGGGTTTTCCAAAATTTGTGAAAACATGTTAATGATGGTCTCTCCACATTTCTAGAGACTAATAACTGTCTCCACTCATTTCAAAGAGGGTTCGGACCCCAACAGGTCACAGAGACTGCCCTGCTGGTTGTGGTGGAGGAAACCAGGAAAATGTTGGATGCCGGGGGTTCTGTGGCAGTCGTCTTGCTCGACCTCAGTGCGGCATTCGACACCGTAAACCATCAATTACTGATTGTGAGACTCAAAGAGGTAGGCGTGTCTGGGACCGCACTTAGGTGGCTAGAGTCTTTTCTGGGAAATAGATCATTTCAGGTATTTCAGGAGAATGCTATGTCTGATAGTATGCCATTGAGATGTGGGTACCTCAGGGCTCCTCCCTGAGCCCCACACTCTTCAATGTATACATATCTTCTCTTGCCGAAGTGGTTAGGCCCTCCGGCATTGAGATTGTCACCTATGCGGACGACACGCAGCTGATTGTGTCCCTCAATCAATCTAACAAAGCAGGCTCCAATTTGGCTGATTGTCTGGTGAGGGTGTCCAAATGGATGGAAGGATCTTTTTTGAAACTTATCGGTGCAAAAACGGAGTTGATGTTTCTAGGTAAACCTACTATCCTGGATGCCAACGTTTTCTGGCCCAACTGCATAGGGGAGATGCCTCCCCCGAAAGAACAGATAAAAAGTCTCGGTGTCTGGATAGACCTGAGCATTAACTTAAAAGAGCAAGCGCGCAAGGATGGAGGTACCTGTTATGGTATCCTGAAGATGCTCAGAAAGATAATTCCCTTGCTGCCATTCATAGCTAGAAGACTGATGATTCAAGCCCTGATTTTTTATAGGGTTGATTACGCCAATGTACTTTATTTAGGTGCCCCAGGACCAACTATCAAAAGATTACAAATGTTTTAAAACTGTGCGGCACGCCTTCTTATGCAGACCCATAGTTGGGAATCTGCAGGGCCGCTCTGGGCCTCTCTCCACTGGCTTCCAGTGGCTGAACAGATTCAGTTTAAGGCAATGTGTCAGTTCCACAGATCCCTCTCAGCCACAGGCCCACCGATCCTACGATCTATCATTCCCCCCTATCTTCCTAACAGAGCTCTGCGCTCTGAAAATAAGGGTCTTGCAGTTGTCCTTAGGATAAACAAACCTCGGAGTGGAGGTCGCCAGTTTACATATATTGCCGCCAAATGCTGGAACCAGCTGCCCTCCAACGTTTGCTTGGAAACCAATTTTATGTCTTTCCAGAAACTTCTAAAAACGTTCTTTTTTCGATGACCCCACCTATAGCTTAGTGAGTACTCTTTGTCTCTAGCGCTGGGAGGCCTTCTGGTAGCCATGCGCTCTACAAAAGCTCTTTCATTTCATTTAATTTCATTAGCATTTCCAAACCTACCCCAGTCAATGTGCCTATGTCGTTTCCACCACAGTGTACAATAATGAGGTCAGAGTGTTGGAGAGGCAAACCGGTTTTAACCAAAGGGAGCAATTGATGCCACTGTAATCCTCTTTGTCCAAACCATTTAATGTCCACATTTTGTAAACCTAGATCGAAGTCAATATGTCTCTGTACTGCATACCTCTTCAACCAAAAAACATAGCTATGTCCTACGATCCACACTAGCATTTTGAAGGTATAGCTGGAAGATATGGATAGATGTCTGAGGCTCATGCAGTCAGTTTGTAGAATAAGAGATATGTTTAAAGATGGGGAACTACTTTTTTCCCTCATACAAAACAATAATGGATTGGGTGATGAAAAGCATTGTTTACTAAAAAGTAGGGTGCATATTAGTTTGTCGAAAAGCTTCTTTGGCATTGGTTAATAAAAAGCAGTTTGAATGTGGACTTCATATGATAGGATAAAATGTGCCCAGCCCAGGCTAATGCAAGAACATAAGCCCTGGGTGCCCACGACGGAATGGGTTGAGAAAGTCTATTTGCACAGCTTTTGGTGGAATGAGGACTAAAAAAAAAAAAAAAGAAAAAAGGATACACGGCCACATGCATCAATGTTCCCGTTTGCGAATTCTTAATTGCGAAAATTAAGGAATCGCAATTAAGAATTCGCAAACGGCTACGCATCAAGAAATCGCATTTTTTTGCGATTTCTTAATTTTCCTAAATTGCGATTCACAATTTGCGAATCGCAATTAAGGAATCCCTTTCAATTGATTCCTATGGGCCAAGAGGCCCATAGGAATGAATGTGAAGGCATTCTCATTTTGCGATTCGCGATTAAGGAATCGCAAAATGAGAATGCAATTTCAAGGGTGCAGGGGGGTCCAAAGGACCTCCCCCTGCACCCCTGAAATGTACCTTTAAGTACATTTTTCACACACACATGCCCCAAGGGCATGTGTGTGTGTAAAATGAAACTTTCAAAAATGCACTTTTTTGCACTTTTGAAAGTTTTCGCAAATTACCATGAAGGTTAACTATTTGCGATTTCGCAATTTAAAAAAAATCATGCATTGCATTTAAGAAATCGCAAAATTGTGATTTCTTAAATGCAATCGCAATTTAAGAAATTGCAAATAAATTGTGATTTATTAAATTGCGAAAAAAAAAGGGATTTGCATTCGCAAACTGCCGAATTTTGCGATTCGCACCGTTTGCGAATGCAAAAACCCTTGATGCAAGTGCCCCAAAATGTGCTCAGTTCAACCACACTTGGAAGGCACTGTTCGAACTTAAAACAATGGTGATCTTTTAACCTGCAGGTGCATTATGTGTTGGCGAAAATGTTTCAAAAAAATATCGGCAGGTTTGAAAAAAGATAAACTTTTAACCGGCAGGTGTTGTAGAATATTCTAGAAAGTGTGTTGATAGAATATGTTCAACGTCTCATCTGTATGTGTTCTTAATTTTTTTTAAAATGGTTTATATGGAAAGTTGAAAAATAACCAATAGAGAGAAGTTTAGCAATTTGAAAAAATCAAGGAACTGTTCTGATTTGTTCTTTACATGTATTTATGTGTGGAGCAACAGTGAAATGGTGCCATTACTGGTTCCATTCATGATGAGAGTGGTGCATTACATGTACTGTTTGACAAGGAAAGAATGACATGCGTTTGTGACATTTGGAATCTGCATACCAAATACAAACGTAAGTTAAATTATGCTTGGTGTGGAAATAATGGGGAAGGGGTAAGAGTAGAAAAGTCATGTGTTATTCATTTAACAAAGATGGAACAAAAACCAGAAATGTTATGTGGACAATTTATGGTGTAATTTTTCATACTGAGAGGTAGATTTCAATATCACCGAAGACCGGTGTGTTAATGGAAGGCTTTGGATTTTGGTGTTGTTATCAAATGGAATTTGTTGGGGAGCGTTTCTTCTCTGTGCTGAATATAAGCAGGCTTTTAAGTGGGCCGGGTCTTAGCTGTGGTGTACACTGGTGCGTCCTTCAGATTTCCATAATTTTTCATCCCATTCAAAGCTCTGACTATACGTATATTAAATGAATCGTAGAATGATAGTTTAGGAATTACTCCTCTGTTTACTCTCGTCATCTGACATTCTCAATTTTGTGCACCCAATATTAGTGGTTATAAAAATGATAACAATTAAATATTATAGCTTTCTCCAGTATAGAAATAGGACTTATACTTTTATTGGGGTGTTGGTGGTGTCGTAGTGTATAGAGAAGGTCGTAATGAGTTTGTATGGTACAAAAGGGACGTGACATATGTTTAAAAGATTATATGGTTTTAGGAATAAGCTGTCCCTCAGTGAGTCCTTGGGCCCGTAGTTGTACCTCTGCAAGCCAACACTAGAAATATACTGCAACTCTCTATGAGATACCTCCTTCACATTCCCTCTGCCCACATCACCGTCCCGCACCTATCCCTTCAAGTTGACGGTCCGTACCTCTCCCTATACTAGTCGCCCCCAGCTGTTCCTGCACAAGCCGGCCCGCAGCCCTCTCTCTCTCTACACGCCAGCCAGTCAGCTTGCAGGTGTCCCTTTGCAAACTACCGGTTGGCTCGCAGTTGTTTGTCTGTGAGCTATAGGTCAGTGTTATATCTCTGCAAGTGAACACCAGAAATATACTGCAGTGTTTCTCTACAAGATACCCGCTTCACGTTCCCTTTCCCAACATCACCGTCCCACACCTATCCCTTTATAAGTGGACGGTCCGCAAATGTCCCTATACTAGTCGGCCCACAGCGATTCCTGTGTGATCCAGCCCGCAACTGTTCCTCTGTGATCTGGCCCTCATGTCTCCTTCTACTAGCCAGCCAGTCGTGTCGCAGGTGTTCCTCTATGTGCCAGCTCGTTGGCTCACTACTATTCCTATGTTAGCTGGCCCGCAGCTCTCCTTCTACGAGCCAGGCAGTTGGCTCTCATGTCTTTCTCTATGAGCCAGCCGGCCGGACCACAGCTCTCTCTATGCGAATGACCGTTTGGCTCCCTACTCTTGCTTTAGGAGCTGTCGGGCCTGCAGTTGTACCTCTGCAAGCCAACAGTGGAAATATACTGCAGCTCTCTCTGGGAGATAGGTTTTATGCTCCCTCTCCCCACATGACGGTTGTGCAAATATCCCTTTACAAGTGAACGGCCAGTACCTCTCTCTATACTGGTTGGTCCACAGCTGTTCCTCTGTGAGGCGGCCCAGACTTCTCCCTCTACGAGGCAGGAAGTCGGCATGCAGTTCTTATTGAATGAGCGAGCCAGCCGGCCCACAACTGTTTCTCTGTGCGATGGCCTGCAGCTCTCCCTCTATGAACCAGTGAGTCGGATTCCAGGTCTTCGTCGACGAGGCAGTCCGCCGGCCCTCAACTGTTCCTACAGCTCTCTCTGTATGAGCCAGCGTGTTGGCCGGCATTTTTTCTTGTACGAGCCAGCCTGTCCACCCGCAACTTTTTTTCTGTGAGCCGGTCTGTTGCTCTCTCTGTACGAGCCACCTAGTCGACTTGCAGGTGTTCCTCTAGGAGCCAGCCCGCTGGCTCGTAGCTCTCCCTCTGGGAACCACAGGTGGGCTCTCAACTCTTTCTCTGCGTGCCAGTCCGCAGTGGTACCTCTATAAAGCAATATTGGAAATATGGCGTAGCTGTCTCTATGAGATAATCACTTTACGCTCACTTTCTCTACTTCACTATCCCACACCTATCCCTTTGCAAGCCAATGGCTTGCACTTTTCCCTACAGTAGTCGGGTCGCACCTGTTCCTGTGCTAGCTGGTCCACAGTTGTCCTTCTGCGAGTCGACGGGTCACTGCTGATGCTCTATGAGCCAGTCCACGGGCCCGTAACTGTTCCTCTGAGCCGGCCCGCAGCTTTCCCTGTACAACCCAGTTAGTCGACTCGCAGGTCTTCCTCTATGAGTTAGTGCGCCAGCTCACAGCTCCCCCTCTACAAACCATTGTTTGGCTTGCAGCTGTTCCTCTGCGAGCCGTTGGATGCATAAGTATACTTGTGGAAGCTAACACTGGAAATATACCGCACTTGTTTTTGCGAGATATCACGTTCATGCTTTCTCTTTGGACATCAACAGTTGCAGCTATCCTGTTGCAAAGGAACAGCCAGTACTTTTCACTATAGTATTTGAACCGTAGATGTTCCTTTTCTAGCCGGCTCACAGCTCTCCCTCTGCACGCTATGCAGTTTAGCAATCCTACTGTCAGTGCCATGCACTTCTCCAATCATCCATCGAGCAGTATCTCCTTGTTCTATCTCTATTTCAATATCTAAGCACATATAAATTGTTTACAGCACTGTAATTACCTTAGTTAATAGTCATGTACTTGTAGAATGGCGTATGTACTAACACTAGTATAGCTACAATAATCTATGCAGTATGTAGACTTGTAAGGATTACATCCTATTGAAATCCTGTTCTAAATACGTAGTTAGTAGCTATGTAGTATAGGAATTCTCTTGAAAGTTTCATTCACTTCTCAAATCACCCATCCTGCACTATGTACTTATCTTACCATTCTGCCAATACGTAAAATATACAAAAGCAGATCAGCATTTTACACACAAAAAAAGGAGATTCTAAGTGTTATTGAAGAAGCTTTTGAATTAAAAACAAGTTTGTTTATTTTAATTTTAAAAAGATTGAAGACTTTAAATACAATAATGACGCGTATGAAGGACAGCTGTAAGAGAAAAAGAATTTTACATTTTTGTAAAATATTTTTCGGGGAATGGAAGCATACATCTAGTACGGTACCTTTTTTTAATGAAGAAAGTTATTTTCAACAAAATAGTTTAATGCATGCAGTTGATACCTGTGGTCATTCTTATGAGGTGAGAGATGGTTGTCCAAATCAGAAAGAAAAGATAGTTCCTAGAAATGTTGAAGAATTAATAGCTGAGGAAGTTCAAGGGAGACGTATCCTGGCTCCAGTGTTTACATGAGATCGTAGTAGTATTTGTAGTATATGTCAACAATCTGTCGATATTTCAGTAGATTTCTTAGGAGAATATGGAAGAAAAACTGTGAAACGGAAGATTAAGATATTACAAGGACTGGATGCTTGAAAAGTGAGAGAAAATACAGGGTTGCAAGGTCATTCTCTGGCTTGTCTTTCTAAGAAAGTGTGTCAAAGTCATTGTCATCATTTGAGAATGTTAGCAGTACATCATTAAGAAATGCAGAAGTTGGTTAGAAGATTATACTATGTGAAAAGTCCTGCATTATGTCTAAATGACATTAATACAGCTCTTTTGCATGGTTCAGTGTTGGATGTAAAAAAAAGTCTGTGATGATATAGAGTTACGTTTCTTTGCTGCTCAAGAGGAGTGTAGTGAAAGTGACAGTTCGACAAGTGTAGGTGTTGAAAAAAGAGGTGGAAGATAGTACTGGGGTCAAAAAGAAATAACGTTTAAAGTAGTTTCTGGTGAAAATCCCATCTATGTTTGTATTTGTTGATGAAGTACTCATTATAAAATTCAAACTAGAAAGGTAAATGTGTTTTTAAAAAGTGAGGCGGAAACAATGATAAATGGAGAGAATTTGCTGCTTATCTGTTTGTGGAAGGTCGTTTTGAGTTAGGTACTGTACAATGTATTTGTAAATATTGTTACAATAAATTAGAAGAAAACAAAATTCCAGCTAGAGCTGTCCATAATGACTTAGAATTAGTAGCTATACCTCCAGAACTTAAAGATTTAAATACATATGAGGCTATCCTTATGTGCACCCTTTTCAGGCTATAATTCGTATGGAACCTAAAACAGTTAAGCTGCCTCCAACAGATCTACAAAAAGGTTTAAAAGGAAGAGTTGTGTATTTACCTTTAGATTTTAGGAAAAATGTTGAAACTGTTGGTGTAGAAAGAGAGGATACTGTACCTGTAGTCATTCTTGTTAATGGTGTACCCACAACGAGTCAGAAAATATGACAAGAGTTAGTAGATGTCCCAAAGTCCAAAAGGCTAAATTATATCTGGTGCAAAACAATATTTACTATTAAAATGTAAATGTAGAAGATTTCAAGTGGACAAATAGAAAAAGTGGAGAAGTCAACGAAAGAAGAAATTTATGAACATTATACTATACGCCCTCTAAATTCAAAAGAACTGATAGGAGATACTATTGAATTGTTCAAGATGAAAAAAGCAAAAGGAACTCCCATGAGTGTGTGGGAAAAAACATTGAAGCTCGTTGTTTTCCACAGCTGTTCCCTACTGGAAAAGATGGACAATATGATGAACGACCAGTTCAGATTCCAGCTGCAGAATGTTGTAATTTACGACTGTACTCAGAAGATCCAAGATTTCATCAGTGTAATCCATATTTGTTTCATCTTTTATTTGAGAGTGATCTTTCTGCACTTTCACATGCAGTCAACCATATATTAAAAATGAGAACGCATCTTTTACATGTTTCTGCAAAGGAATTTGTGGACAAAGTTGAAGAAAGAGACGAACATTTAGAATCACAGTTAATTAATTTGATGGCATGTCAACGTGGCACTAATGAATATTGGTATCGATGTAATGGGGAATTAAAATGCATGTTAAGAAACTTAGGAACCCCTACATGGTTTGTTACACTTAGTTGTGCTGAGTACGCATGGGATGATTTACTGGATTTTCTACCAGAAGCAAATTCAAATATAGAAAAGATTGAATTGAAGACAGCTGGAGAACTGTATTCCCTGGATCCTGTAAATGTTTGCAGATATTTTAATCATTGGTTTCATGCTATGATGGCTTTCATCTGTAATAAAAGGAATCCACCTATTGGCTTAGTTATTGATTATTTTTGGGAGAAAAGAATACCAAGCTAGAGGTGCTCCTCCTATACATATGCTTTTATGAATCAAGGATGCACCCAAATTTGGAACTGATTTGGATGAGACTGTTTTATCTTTTATCGAAAGAGTATGTTACTTGTGCGATTTCAATAACAAGAGGAGAAAATATCTTAAAACAGCAAGTTTTACGGTTTCAGAGTCGTCGATGTGGAAAGCATTGTCAACGCAAATATAAGTCAAAAGATAATTTTACCCAAAATGTCGATTTGGCTATCCTTGTCCAGTAATTTCCAAAGGAAGAGTGACCAGGTTTATGTCAGCAGTGAGGCATACTATCACTCGAAAATCACCCAAAAATACTTACAAATTAAAAAGAACATAAGAATCAAAGTACAATAATGATTACAATACTGTGATTTTGAAGATGTGGAATGCAAATATGGACATACAATATGTTGTAGATATCTCAATTGTTGTTGCTCGCTATGCCACGTCATATATTACCAAGTCTGAGAAGACAGAGTTCAAAGAAATGTGGGAGGAAATTTTGCAGGAGAAGACACTTAGCGAAAAATTGCACAGCTTCAGCTTGAAGATGCTTTCACATTGAGAAATTGGATCCTACCAATGTTCGGATCAATTGACATCTGCAAGTTTATATTCAAAGTCAAGAGGAATCATCTGGGTAAGTCATGGTCTTGCTGCAGCACGAAATCGAGTTTTGAAATCTGTACAAGATATTTAATCCTTGGCACTGAATGAACCGGAATGTACAGATATTTTGAAAACAAATATGTTGGATACATACTTTCCAAAAAGAAGTCCATACCTGGAAAACATATGTTTATATGAAATACTGCAACATTATTGTTTTTAAAAAAAATTCACAGAAAATATAAACGAAGGAAAATACGCTGTAATTGGATCTGAAGGATGTTTGGTAAAGCATGACAAAGGAAATCTGATTAATCACAGGAAATTAAGTTGTGATACTCCAGATAAAACAGAGTTTTTCTATTTAGCTCTTCTGCAACTCTTCAAACCTTGGCGGACTGAAATGGAATTACTTGGACATTGTGACTGCTATGCGGATTCTTTCAATGCAGGTAAAGATACCATTGAATGTACAATTTTTCAAAATTATCTCCAAATGTTGAACAAAGATATTAATCAAGAAAGAACTATTGCAGCTGAAATAGCTAGAGATAGTTCTCAAAATAGTCAGGGTTCTGCTCCACAAAGTCAAGATCCACTAGGAGAAGCCATACTTGAAAATAAAGCCGCAATAGCAATGAGTGAAGTGGAAACAGTGATGCAGCCAACACAACAGGACAATATTGATTTGGAAAATTTAGAGGAACATCTGAATACTTAACAAAAAGAAATATATGACCAAGTTACACAACAGATAGAACAGGGATTACTGCATGAAAAGAATGATTGCCAATGTACATCATTTAGACCTATTCTTATGTACATCAGTGGACAAGTTGGAATGGGGAAAAGTTTCTTGATAAAATATTTGTTAAGTTATCTACAGAAAAGAACAGATTCACATGTGTCTTGTGTTGTAACTGTTCCAAATGGGTTAGCAGCACACAACATTAAAGTGATTACAATACATCATCTACGTATGTTACCAGTAGAACATGAAAAGTAATTGGAAAACCACAAGCTATCTGGAGAATCTTGTTTCGAACTTTCAAGAGTACTAAAGAAAATAAAACTTCTGGTAATTGATGAAGTAAGCATGGTCTCAAATTTAATTCTTGCATTTTAACATTTGAAGATGCAGCAGATTTAAAAAACAAATTAGGATGTTTTATTTGGAGGAAAACATGTGATTGTATTTGGTGAACTACTACAACTTACACCTGTTTTTAAAACCCTTCTTCATGAAGACACTAAAAAAATCTTTGGGAAGTATTGGAAATGTAAATATTTGGAGTTATTTTGAATATAAGGAACTTATCAAGAACATGCGGCAAGCAAATGATGAAGAAAATGGAAATATTCTTCAAAATATAAGAATTGGTGTTTTAACAAAGGATGGAAAAAATGCTCAGAAAGTTGGCTACTAAAAAACTTGTTTCCAACAGAAAATATTGTAGCTGAAACAATCTACCGAAGAATTGCAGAAAAGGAATCTTTAATTTGCCTTATGCCAACACTGAAAGAATGCTGTACATTCAATGAAGAACTGTTGAAGCTGGAGAATGAACCGATAATGAAAATTGTCGCTATTGATAAAATAGAACAAGAAGGAGTAACTATTCTTTTGCAGTTAAAATTAGACTCTTTTGAAAAATCAATATCTAAGACTCTTGGTTGCGAAAAGACCTTATATGTCTCTGTAAACTACTGGTTAATATTACAGCGTAATTTAGATGTTGAGAAAGGTTTAGTAAATGAAGCAATGGATAAAGTAGTTGACCTTGTTAGTTATGCAAATAGAGACAAGATTGAATTTTTGAAGATTAAATTTGATCAGATTGAAGTGGTGAAACAAATTGGGCGCTGTTGTGTTTGTTTCTTGCTTGTAAAAGATTTGAATGTTCATAGACATCAGTTTCATGTTTGTTTAGCATATGCAGTGACTATTCATAAATCTCAAGGTTTATGTGTAGCCAATGCTTTGGTAACTATAGGAAGGTCTGTGCTTAAAGAGGGTATGGCATATGTTTCATTGTCTAAAGCAAGAACTTTTTCAGGATATTATTTGATTGATTTTGATGAGCAAAAGGGTTAGTGCAGATGTAAATTTTGTAAAAGAGTATAATAGATTAAGAAGATTCTTTGCTCCTAACTTAGGTGAATATCCTTTTTATGAAAAATGTTTAATACGTCCAAAATGAAAGTATGATAAAGATTATACTGAGGTTGCAAAGAAAAAAAGAATTGAAAAGAATCACGTGTCAGGAAAGAAAATAGAAGGGAAAACAGTTGCTGATATTGTAGGATATCAGTTAGAAAATAGTTCAGGTATCAACTGCTATGCTAATGTAATTGTGAACATTGTTTTTTTTTTAGAAAATCTACAGCATGCAATTATTGAAAACCAAGAAAAAAGATTTTGTTCTTTGTTACATTATATTTTTGAGAAGTTGAAAACTGATAAACCGAAAATCCATACTGCATCTGGTGTGCAGAAACTTCTGGATAAATGTTTTGGTTCTTCACAATTTACACAGAATGTATAGCAAGATGCTCAGGAATTTCTTAAGTTTATTATTGCAGTATTAGAAGATTAAGGTTTACAAATTGAAAATCTGTTAGGACTATGTTACCGATGGGTTCATAGATGGGACAGATGTTCATTTTCATTTACCACTAAAATGGACACTGAAAGATTATTATATTTGACAATGCCAGATTTGAAAACAGTGTCTTTCAACGAACTAGTAAAATCAGCTAATCCTCATATGGAATGTACTCAGTGCAAATAGGAAATGTTGTCAACATTTTTCATAGAAAGATGTGGACAATATATTATTTTAATGCTGCAACATTGTAGAGCAGATAAAACAACATTGGAAACCAAAATAAAAAAAGATTGTCGCAGGTTGTGTCAATTTCAGGAAGAATTTTTAAAACAGTAGCTATTGTTTTCCATGATGGACCAACTTCAACATCTTGACACTATACTGTCTATTTAAAATGCAATAAAGTATGGACACTATGTAATGATGCACATTTAGAGTATACATTGGGGTTGCCTAATGAATTACCAAATTCATACTTAATATTTTTTATGCCAAAATTATAAGAAGATATCAAGATGAAGTATATTTTGGATATTTCCCCTACAAATGTTGTAGAAACATCATTCACCCTATTGGAAACATGTGAATATGATTTTAGAAGTGTATGTTGGATATATTTGTTGCAAATGTTTTCAAAAACATCATTCGGCATATTGGAAAGGCGTGTAAATGAATTCCAAAGTTTATTTTGGGTATACTCAATGGAAATATTTTCAGAAACATCATTTGGCCAATAGGGAAAATGTTTATAATTACAGTTTCAATTATTAATTCTGTTCTTTCATATTGCATTTTAAAGATTGTGTTCGAAAGAAGGTGGTGATATAGTTGATCTTTGTATTATATACAATGTTACTAAGGATGTTTATTTGTGAAAATGTAAATACCAAGTTGTGTTAGTTGTAGATATTTTGAAGAGAAGTATGTTTTCTTTTTTTAACAATCTTATTGATTGTATCTTTTTTCCCGCTGTCATCTGATGATTAACATTGAAATAACTGTTTATGGTGAAATTCAATACAATCTGAAGACAGTAAAAAAGGGCAAAGTGAATATGTGATGTAATTGTATACTCATATTGTGTTGCGAAAAGTATAACATATTGGGGCCGATTCCGATTCAGGAAAAACCGGTCCAAATAGCTGTTCAGAGCGTTTTTCCCATACGAATCGTACCCTGCAACGTCCCCCGTACGTACGATGAAGTACGATTCGTACCAGGAGCCGTACTTCGTACGAGTCGTACAGAGACCGTATGACTCTAATCTCCGTACGATTCTCCCTCGGAACCCACTGTACGCTACATCTGTACGGTTCGCGGCTGGGTTTTACAACCCAGCAAGTACGATACGTGTCGGGGACGCACCGTACGACCTTTTTTCTACGGGAGCTGAAAGCAGCCGGAAAAGCAGAGTTTGTGCCGCAACAGGTAAGGAACGGCCCCCCCGGGTACGGTGCGTACCCCCATGATCGCAGGGGTACGGTGCGTACCCCTGTGATCATGGGGGGTACGGACCGTAGGGTGTATATGTGTTTGTGAGCTTTTCCATATGACTCGCCCTTACCTGACATGGACCGTACGAATCGCGTCCTCATACCCCGGTCCGGATCATTCTTGTCAGGTCGTACGGCATGTGTACGAGTCGTATCGCATGTGTACGAGTCGTACGGTTCATGGTTTCAGCCTTGCAATATGTACGGATCGCGACGATTCGGACGGATTCACGAAATACGGATAGTACTACGCGACTCGGATGGACGGGTACGATTTGTACGGAGAGGGCTCCGGATACAAATCGTACGGACGTTTTTTTTTCGCGAAATGGAATCGACCTCTATGTGTAATACCAGATTTTTTTTTCTTCTTTTTACAGAAATTACTACTAAAGTTTAAAATACTTTAAATTTGCATTTTAAAAAAAGAAGTGAAAATTTATTACTAATAATTTCATATGTGCTTGAAAACAGGTAAGAGTAATACACCCCGGGACTACCCTTGCAGTCTAGCAAATACACTGTGACTCCCCATCTCCAGTCACAAAGCCAGTACTATACACTAATGAAATCTCTCCACTAATACCCAACTACTTGTAAATTCAGCATATACTCTCCTTGCAGTGCTGTAATCATCCAGTCACTGCTGATGTACTCATACAATGACCCAAGCATTATTACAAGCAGTGTTACAATTGTCTGTGCACTATCCATACAGACTTCTAAGGAGGCACATATTACTCATTCACTCCTCTAAATACCCTGGTAGTACCCATGCACTCTAGCAATCACCCTGTCAGTCCCTATGCACTTCTTCAATCACCCATCTAGCACGGTGTCCTTATCTAATCACTTTGCTAATACCAAAACACTTATAAGTACACCATGCACTCTCTTTACAGCACTATAATCATCCAGTTACTAGTCATGTACTTATAAAATGGCCTAACTACTAATAACCACTATTATTATTAATAGTAGGTTTTAGGGAAAATATAGTTAGAAAGTAGCATTTAAAAAACCTTGAAAATTCACTGAAAAAAACATTTGTTTCAGGGAAGATATAGTAGAAGTTACGATTTAAAAAACCTTTGAATTTCACTGAAAAAAAACATAGGTTTCAGGGACGTTATAGTTACAAATTAACACTTAAAAAAACATTGAAATTCACTGAAAAAAAACATAGGTTTCATTGACGTCATGGTTAGTTGGAAATTTCATTCATGCAAAACCATAGAAATTCCGCCGTTATAGTTAGTTCAGCTAACTATAACTCACGCCCCCGCAATGCACTGCTAATGACGTCACATATTACATCATTCATGACTTGGTCAGTGTCATCACTGATGACATCTCAAATGACATCACTGATGACATCATCCATGTGAAAATACGATGCACCTTCTCACACCCTAATATAACCTCTGATACACCGTCTCCAAAATACAGAATACCATTTTCGAAACCATAGACACAACAATGCCACTTACTACAGATCTAGTCACTGGTTGTTACGTCTAGACATACATCCACTCATTCACCCATACAATCACTCATACATGCAGTCACTCATCAATACAATACTAACATACGCACTCATACACCTACACAGACACTCACACACCAGCACTCAACCAGAGTTGGTCACACACCTAGTGAGTCAGGCAAAGAATCAATCATAACTCCATTCACAAACCTGTACCTGAAAATACACAAAACACATTACTTATGCAAAAAGAAAGAAATGCATACATACTCTCGTATACAATCACTGATACAAGTGCACACTCATCTATACAGCCACTGTCACAATGATTGACTTTCATGTATAGTCATTTATATACTCCAACTCTCACATAGTGATGTCATGAGTGATGTCACTGACCATGTCATGAGTGATGTAATATGTGATGTCATCAGCAGTGCATTGCACGCGCAAGTTATAGTGAGTCCAACTAACTATAACGTGGGAATTTCAATGGTTTTATGCGAGTAAAACTTCCAGCTAACTATAACAGGTGTGAAACCTATGGGTTTTTCAGTGAATTTAATAGGTTATTTAAATGCTAATTCCTAACTATAACTGTTGTGAAACCTATGGTTTTTTCAGTGAATTTCAATGGTTTTTTAATAGCAAATCTCTATAGGTATAAAAAGTAAAAAAATGTATAACGAATTTTATATTGTATAATTATGTAATAGTTATTTTTTTGTCCCGGAGCGCTCCCGGGGCGCGTACCGGTGAACGCACGGGTAAGTGCAATGTTACGGCGCGCTCCGGGGCGCGTATCGGTGAGCGTCCCGTTAGCGCTATTCTCACGAACGAAAACAACATTGTGACGTTTTGCGTAACCGCGTGATGAGTCATATGAAGCACTGCGTAAGCGCACCCGGAAGCACGCGTACGCTTACGATCGCGAAACGTCCTGACGCGCTTACGCTACGCGCCCCCGGGCGCGCCCCGGGGCGCGTAGCGTAAGCCTGTCGGGTCATGTGATCTGAAAATAACACTTTTCATTGGTGCAGATCAGTTTTGGTTTCCAAATGATGAAAACTCGGATCATGTGACTTGAAAATAACACTTTTCATTGGTCCAGAACAGTTTTGTTTTCCAAATGATGAAAGCCCCCACCTTTTTTCCTTATTCTGACTTTGTCCTTTGACTGAGGAAGACCTGTTTGGAGATCTGTCTCTAATCTTTTCTACTTTAAAACGGCTACAGTAGCAGCAGCAGCTGGAGCATCTGCACCACCACCACCACCACCAAGAGGACCACCACAACATCACTTTGGTGGTCAGGAAGAAGAGGAGGAGGAGGAGGATGAGGAGGGGAGAAGGACATTCCTCCAAGAAGACAATACCCCATATAGGCCAAAGGAGCACATATTTCTATTCCAGAGGGCAAAAAGAAAGTCAATGCACCAAAGGTGACTTGCCTAATCTGTGGCATGGAACTTTCAAGGGGGAACCCTAATAGGAAATATTCATTTGGTAATTACACCATGATTAGGTATATGCATCGCAAGCATCCCAGGCCCTATGCTGCTGCAGAGACGAGAGAAATGGCCAGTAACCTTTCCCAATCTTCAGCCAGCACCTCCAAAAGAAAGCAACCCACTCCATCGGGACCAGACACAAGGGAGACGATGCCAATCATCCAACCACGGTTTGGTGAATTTAGGGTGACTTGTTTTTTTTGTGGTAAGACCATCAGCTATGGTGAGCAGAGCGTAAAGCTCATCGTTCTTGCTGGTGACAACCACAATTGCCCCAAAAAACCCTAAAAAAATTTCCTGATTTTTTTTTTGCTCCAGTTGAGCCGTTTACAATTCCCTGTTTGATGTTTCCCCCCATAAAAAATACAAACATTTTTTAAAAGTGTTCAGAAAAGCCAAAAAAAGTAAAAAAAATTCATAAAACAATAAAAAAATATAAAACAACAAAAAGAATTAAAAAAAACAGTTCTTTTTAGAACTACCTTTAATTTATAAAAATAAAACTATATTTTTAAAGAACCTCTGTCATTCTTTTTTCCTTAGGGTACGCGCACCGGGGCGCGCACCCAAAAAAAAATAAAAAAAAAAATAATGAAGGAGTGAGCATGAGGGAAGAACACAGAGAGAGTAATGTTAAGAGGAAGAGAGCTAGAGAGAGCAACACAGAGGGATTGTTTATTACATAGTAAAAAACAGAGAAGGTATAAAAGGATGTTATTGAGAAAAGGAAAATGAATAAGGGAGCGAAATTAGGGAAGAGAGACGAAGAAGAGTACAGTAGAGGTACTGGGAGAATGTGAGTGGGTGTTGAAAGAAAAAGGAAGGACAGTAAAGAGTGGGGAAAGAAGGGTAGTGACAGAACCGGGATAAATGAACAACGGTGAGGGAGGGTGAGAAAAGAGCAGTGAGTGTAAGTAAAGAGGGGTGACAGAGGGTGAAAAAACTGAATTAGGGTAAGACATGGGGAGTGACAGACAGAAAAGAGAGAGAGAGTAAAGGAAACAGTGACTGAAAGGGTCTGAGTGAAACAGGAAAGAAAGGTAAGTAAGGCAGTGTGGGTGACTTATAGGGAGTCAGTGGGTGTAGGTGGGGGTGTGGGTGTGAGTGTGTGGGGTGTTTGGGTATGGGTGGAGGTGTGGGTGTGTAAGATATGTGTGGGGGGGGTGTGAGTGTGGGGGGTATGTGTGTGGAGTGTGTGTGTGTGTGGGATGTGTGGGTGTGTGTGTGTGAAGAGTGTGTGTGTGGCTGTGTGTGTGTGTGTGTGTGGCTGTGTGTGTGTGGTGTGTGTGTGGGGTGTATATCAGAGTGTGTGTGTGTGTTGGTGGAAGGTGTGTGTAGGAGTGAAGTAAATGATTAAGGTAAAGAGAATGAGTGAGGGAGCAAAGGAAGGAAACAGAGGGTAAGGAAAGTAAAGAATGGGGACTGAAAGAAGTTGAATGTGGGAGGGGAAATAGGGAAAGGGTATTAAACATGGAGAATATGAATAAGTGAGGAAAGCAGAGTAAAGAAACAGGAGTGAGGTAGGTTGAGAAAATAGTAGTGAGGTTAAAGCAAAGGGTGATGACAAACTACATTTTTTAGTCACACTTACCATATAATAAATGTAACTTTAATTACATTATTTTACTACATTTTGTATCTGTAAAGAGAGAAGAAAAAATAAGTTATAATTAGTAAAATATGTATTTAAAATTAAAGATACAAATGAAGAGGTTAAAAATCATAACAGTGTATTTAGAAATAAAGTAAGGTAGAAGGACAAAAATAGGGAAAAAGAAATAGAAGGAGAGCAAATTACTAAGAGTAAGGCATATAGATTCACTGACAGAAAGGAAGAGAGGAAGACAAAAATGAACTGAAGGTAAGAAAGATACTAAAAGAATATGAGTTAGCAAAACTAAATCAAGAAACAGGAGTAAGTAAAAAGATAATGACTGAGAGGGAAAGGAGTCTAATAAAGGATGCATTTAGAAGAATGACGAATGGAAGATAACGGAGAGTAAGTGAAGGAGAGTCATAGAGTGAAGCGATGAAGGGAGAGAGGATAATATGGAAGGATTGAGGGAAAAGGAGTGAGGAAGTTAGTAGACAGAGGCTAAGGGAAAGACTGAGTGAAGTGGAGTACAATGAGTGAGGAAAGAAAAATGAGTAAGGGAGCAAAAGAAGGAAAGAGAGGAGAATAGGACTAAAGCAGTGCTACTGAGAGAAAGTGATTCGGTGATGAAAGTAAAGAGAAGGACACTGAAAGATAGGAAATGAGGGGTAGTAATGGAACCGGACTAAAAGAAATAGGTTGAAGAACGATGAGAGAGGAGCAGTGAAGTTGTTGTAAGAGAAATGATAGAAGGTAGATAAACACAAGTGAACATAACACAAGGAGAGTGAGGGACTGAGGACATGGAGGTAGTGAATGGAAAATAGAGAGAAGAGGTCAAAAGAAAGGAGGAAACAAAGATAAGCGAGGGAGAGTGGATGATTTATAGTGATAGAGTGCGACAATACTGGTGAGTGAGTAAAGAGGAATTACTAAAAGAGCAAAGGAGGAAAACACGGAAAAGGAAAGTAAAACAGACAGACTGAAAGCTGAATCGTTATGCAACGGAGAGAGGGGATGCAGACAGTTGAAATGAGAATGAGGGGTTGTGAAAGAAGTGGAGTAAAAAAACGGGGTTGAAAGAGAGTGAAAGAAAGACATTATAAGTGAGTAAAAAGAGCTGAAAGAGGGTAGAAAAAGGAAAGTGAGTGTGAGACAATCGGAATATAATTTAAATTACAGAATACAAACTATAGATTAACTTGTACAACATGTTACATAGTTTATTTTTGCTGTTCTCAGAATATATTGAATTTCACTTAAAAAAGTGAGTTCAAACTACTCATCATATGACAGCGGGGAAAAAAACCACAATCAAAAAGATTGGGTTTTAAAAAACCCATCTAAACTTAAAAATAACAAATGTACACTAATCTTTGATTCACTTACTTTTCATTTAGGCCAAATAGTATATCATGAAGGTCCTTTTCGTTGGAAAGTACTCTGCTGTTCTCTAAAAATTCCATTTCATCGACTTTCTAGAAGAAAACCTCGAAGAACATCTGAAATATTTTCATTATTTTCATATACTCCTTCTGTTCAGTCATAACTCTTTGCTCATTCCTTCACCATTCCTTAAGGCCAAATAGTGTCAGATGTATCAGTATATTTTCAAATTAATTAAAACAAACTAAAATTACCGCTTTTCCGACGTTCTGAAAGAAAGGCTCAAACAACATTTTCACAATATTTAAATTTTGGTAATTCCATATCTGACTCACTCATGTTCATCATTTCCTATAATACTGATATCACTTACTATGAGATCCACTTACAGTACCTATATGACAACTCAATTTTTTATATTATCTTGATCACTTTTACTCAGAATATAATTTTAAACAGCAAACTAACCTTTATTAACTGCTCCCGTCTTCATAGGCCAATTACCTTTATTTAAATTTTGGTTCTAAAAACACTAGATATGAATTTTTTAAGTCAAAAGGAAATCGTTGTTTGAAAGTCAAATGAGAGTCATTACAAAGGGTCCAACCTTTACAACTTTTTAAATGGCATGTGTAATGCCCTGATGTTGTTGAAGGACCGTCATGATAAATAATAGCTACAGTTGCAAAGGTTCTTCCTGAAATTGATAACTGAGAATCCGCAACATTTTTAAAAGAAGTTGACAATTTACTTCCATCAGGTCTACATCGTTGGAACATTAAAATCACATATTTACCATAAGTTTGTAAAAATAATGTGGACAGCATTGCAGAGTTACATTGGGTACACACCATATTGTGATCAGCTGCTTTAACTAGATTATTAAAAGGCACTGATTTGCAGTCTGGTAAACTCAAATATATAAATCTTTCAGTGTCTATTCTAGTACTACTTGATAAAGTACAGTTGTCACAGTCATGCTGCCATTGATAAGAAAGGCTAAAAAGATTTTGTATATCTACTCCTTCATCTTCCAATACATCAAACATATACATTAACCATTCCTGACAATCCTGCTGAATAATCTGTGAAAATTGATTTTGACCAGAACATATGTCTAGAAGATTCTAATTTCTGAAACACTTTCTATTTTTGCTCTATCACTGCTACATTTCTCAAACACAGAATTCAATAAACAGCAGAATGTTTGATCCTGATTTTCAACAATCTGTTCTTGTAAATTTTGAAGAAAAAAAACAACATTAACCACTACATTAGCATAGCAGTTGACACCAGAACTGTTTTCAAACTGAAATCCAACAACATTTTCAACAGAATCCTTTTTCTTTCTGCTTACAATTACAGTTTCATCTACTTTTTGTCTTTTTGCTAGTACCTCACTGCAATTATTCTCATTTCTTCTGTTTCGGCCTATCACACGTTTTTCAAACAGAGGATATTGAGGCAAATGTGGAGCATACTCTCTTCTTAACCTATTGTATTTTTTACCACAATCTAGATCAGCACAAATCTTTGTTTCATCACACTCAATCAAGTACAATCCTGATAAAGTTCTGACTCGTGATAATGCCACATATGCCATACCCTCTTTAAACACAGAACTTCCAATGTTCACCAAAGCACTATCTACACTTAAACCTTGAGATTTATGAATTGTCACTGCATATGCCAAACAAACAGGAAACTGTTTTCAGCGAACATATAAGTCTTTCACAAGCAAAAATCTATCTGAACAACGACAATTTTGTTCTATTTCGTCAATGCCATCAAATTAAATTTTTAAAATTTCAATTCCATCTCTATTTTTGTAATTCACAAAACCAACAACATGACCCATTGCTCCATTTACCAGACCTCTTTCAACATTTAAATTCCTTCTCAAAATGATACGACAATTTAAACACACATTCAGAGTCTTTTCAAAACCAGCAGTTTTAGATATAGTCTTCTCTAATGAATCCAATTTTGATTTCAAATTTTCAGACAAAATAATTGTTGCTCCCATATGCTCTATTTTATCTATAGCTTCCAGTTTCACTATCTCTTCATTTTCTAACTTCAACATTTTGTAGTTGAACATGGAACATTCTTTCAGAGTAGGCATCAAACATATGCCAGATTTCTTCTCGTTAATTTTCTTAAAAATATTCTCTGGAAGAATGTTTTCATTTGGGTACAAATTTGAAATTAATCGTCCATGTAAAGCTTCTTTCCCATGCTGACTTACTTTTCCGATTCTTACATCTTGTAGAATATTTTTATAATCTTCATCCTTTGCCTGCCGCATATTTTGGAGTAGTTCTGCATATTTGAAATGTAACCATATATTAAAGTTTCCAATGCTTCCTAGGCACTTCCTGGTATCTTCATGCGTGACCATTTTAAACACTGGTTGTCCTTTCACTGGAGTCAACTGCAGTAGATCTCCAAAAACAATAATGTGTTTTCCTCCGAATAACACATCATACTCTGTTCTAAGAATTTCTTGCGGAACACGCATCTCCAGATAGCTTGTGGTATTGCAATTTGTTATCATGCTCCACTGGCAGCATCAGTAAACAATGTAAAGTAATCCCTTTAATATTATGTGCTGCCAGCCCAGTTGGAGCGGTAACAACACAAGACAGCGGTGATTCAGTCCTTTTCTGCAGATAAGTTGCAATTGCTTTAATCAGAAAACTTTTTCCAGTTCCCGCTTCTCCACTCACGTACAGTTGGACAGGCTTAAATGATGTACATGAGCACTCTTTCTTCTCATGACTGAATCCATGTTCAACCTGTTCTGTGACTTCGTCATATATCTGTTTCTGCTCAAGGTTTAATTTTTTCACCAAATCTTCTAAATTAATTACATCCTCTTGAGCTTGCTCCATGCTCTTTCCACCTCATCCATGGCAGTGGCAGCTTAATTTTGGATAATTGGTCCTCCTAGTGGATCCTGACTTAATGAATCAGAACTCTGACTGTCTTGAGAACTGTCTCTCGCAATCTCTGCAGCATTTGTTGCTTCTTGCTCTATTTCTTCATTCAACATTTGCAGATAATTTGGAAAAACAGGACATTCTATGGTATCCTTCGTTGCATTAAAAGAGTCTTCATAACAGAGAAAATCTCCAAGTAGTTCCTCTTCTGTACGCCATGGTTTAAAGAGTTGCTAAAGAGCCAAATAGTAAAATTCTCTTTTGTCTGGATTTTCACAACTCAATTTTCGATGATTAATCAAATGACCTTTTCTCTGTTTCACTAGACATCCTTCACATCCAATGACAGCATATATTCCATTATTGATATCTTCTCTGATGTTCCTCTTATAAATATATCTTTGCAGAACTTCATAGAGACAAGCGTTCTCAAGATAAGGACTTCTATTTGGATAGTATGTATCCAACATGTTTGTCTTCAAAATATCTGTACTTTCTGGTTCTTTCCTTGCCAAATACTCTATTTCCTGTACAGATTTCAAAACTCGGTTTCGTGTTGCAGCAAGACCTAGACTCACCCAAATGATGGTTCTAGATTTGGCATATAGACTTGCTGATGACAATCGATCAGAACATTCATATGCTCCAATTTCTCGATGTGACAACATCTTTAGACTGTAACTGCATAATTTCTTGCTTATACTCTTTTCATGTGAAATGTCCTCCCACATTTCCTTCAGTTCTGTCTTTTCTTTTTTTGTGATGTAAGACGTCACATATCGAGCCACAGCAATAGAGTTGTCAGCAACGAATTGAATATCCATGTTAGCATTCCACATGGACAAAATCACTGGGTTGTAGTCGTTGATATACTTGGACTCCTCGTTTCTTTTTAAATTGTATGTATTTTTGGGTGACTTCCTCGTCACAGTATGTCGCAGAGAAGACATCAAATTATTTACTCTTCCTTTAGAAATCACTGCTCATGGAAAACCAAAACGACATTTTGTGTAGAACTTGTCCTTGTTTCTGAATTTTCGACGACAGTACTTTCCACAACGATGGGATTGAAAGCGTAAAACTTGTTGCCTTAAACTGTTTTCTTCAGTAGTTTTCGGAACAGCACATGTTGAATACTCTTCAATGAAGCTCATCACTGTCTCATCCGAATCTGTTCCAAATTTGAGTGCATCTTTAATCAACAACAACATATGTATGTGAAGAGCACCTCTCGCTTGGTACTCCTTTCTCCAAAAGAAATCCAACACCTCTCCAAGGGGAGGATTTTTTTTGTTGGTAATGACAGACATCATAGCTTCAAATCTATGATTAAAATATCTGCATACATTCACTGGATCCAAAGAACACAGTTCTCCAGGTGTTTTGAATTCTATATTTTGTATATTTGCATTTGCCTCGCGTATAAATTGAAGTAAGTCGTCCCATGCATACTCGGCACAGCTAAGAGTGAGGAACCATGTAGGAGTTCCTAAGTTTCTTAGCATACATTTCAATTCCCCATGACGACGGTACCAATACTCGTTTGTACCACGCTGACATGCCATGAGATTGATTAGATGAGATTCCAAAATATTATCTTGCAGATTAACTTTCTCCATAAAGTCCCTCGCCGAAACATTTTGGAGATGTGCTCCACTTTTCAGTAAATGGTTTACTGCATAAGAAAGCCCAGACAAGTCACTTTCATACAGTATATGAAACAATAATGGGATGCATTGACGAAACCTTGGATCTTCAGCATATAATCTTAAAGTCCGGTATTCAGATGCTGGAATTTGAAGTGGTCGATTGTCATATCGTCCACCTCGACCTGTTGGAAATAGCTGTTGAAAACAACGAGCTTCCAAACTTTCTTCCCATACACTAATGGGACTTCCTTTTGCTGATTTCATTTGAAACAAGTCTATTGCATTCCCGATTACTTCTTTGGAATGCAAAGGATGAACAGTATAATGTTCATATATTTCTTCACTTCTAGACACATCAACTTTTTCAATTTGGCCAGCTGAACAATCACTGTGTTCAACTTCATACTCATTGTTTTTGACTAAATACAATGTTGCCTTTTTGACTTTCCTAACATCCACTAAATCTTGCCAGATTTTCTTACTCTTTGTCGGAACCCCATTAACTAGAATAACCAGATGTTCCTCTTCCACTTTCTCTGCACCAATTGTATCAATATTTTTCTTGAAATCTAGAGGCAAATAAACAACTCTTCCCTTTAATCTTCTCAGTAAATCTGAAGGAGGCAATTTCCCTATCTTAGGCTCCATGCGAACAATTGCCTGAAAAGGATGGACACATTGAATCAAAATACACTCATATGTATTTAAATCCATCAATTCCGGAGGAATGTCTACCAACTCAAGATTATTATGAACAGCTCTAGCAGGCATTCTGTTTTAATTTAATTTATCATAACAATATTTACAAATACGCTGATCAAAACTCAAATCAAAAGAATTCTCCACCCACAAATAAGTTGCAAAATCCTTCCACTCATAATTATTTATCTTTTCACTTTTTACGTATAAATCAATTAATCTAGTTTGATGCTTATAATGAGTTCGTCGACAACACACACAAGTAAAATTCGGCCTTTCACTTGATTTCACCTTAAACCTGATAATTTCCTGGTCAAACTTTTCTGTAGTTGAAATCTGTACATTGTCTTCCACATTACCTTGAATTTCTGTGTCAATTTCTACACTGTCCTCTTTTTCACTAAAATAACAAATCTCAATTTCTTCACAAATCTTCTTCACATCTAATTCAGTTCCATGCAAAAGAGCACTGTTTAATTGTTTAAGCTTAAGTGCTGGACTTTTTGCATAATACAACCTTCTCACTAATTTCCTCATTTTGTTATGATGCACTGCTAACATCCTAAAATGATGAAAAACACTCGGACAGACTTTTCCAGAAAAACAAGCCAGTGATTGCCCTTGCAAACCTGTGTTTTCTCTCACTCTGCAAGGATCTAAGTCTTGCAACATCTTCATTTTCTGTTTTAGAGTTTTCTTACTATATGTACGTAAGAAATTACAAAACAAATCAATTGATTGCTGTCGCACACTACAAATACTACTACACTTCCAAGTGTACACTGGACCCTTAGTACATCTCCCTAAAACTTCATCAGTTAACACCTCTTCTGGTTCTCTAGGCACACGTTTCTCTTTTTCAATCGGACAACCGTCTTTCACCTCATATGCTTGACCACTGGTGTCAACTGCATGCACTAAATCATTCTCCTGAAAGTAACTCTCCTCATTAAAAAATGGCTCACAACTTGAACTGTGCATCCATTCTCCAGAAAAAACTTTACAAAAGTTAGTCCGATTAATTACTCTTTTCCATTTACTGTTTGATTTGAAAACATCAATTGTCTTGTTAAGTGTCCTAATTCTATTGATTATTAAAATAAATAATTTTTTCTTAACTTCAAAAGCATGATCAACAATCTTCTCTACACTTTTCTTTTTCTTATAAAAAGCAGATCTCTGTTTACCTTTTTTAATATTTTTTAACAAATTTAAAACCACCCTATTGCGAAACATTCGTTTACGAATGTCCCTAAATTGATTTTGCCTTCTATTCCTATACATATTATTGTCTCCTGCTGCAGTAGTAAAATTTTTTCGAAATCTCTCCTTCCTCTTCAAATTTGCTCTCTCCTTCTCTTTTTCTACATTCTGTCCAACATTTATTTTTGATCTACATATGTTCCGTAAGAAAGACTTAGTTGTCTTACCAGGAGCTTTTTTCCTGTTTTTTGAAGTATTTGTTGTAGGAGACTGCTTTAATTCCGTTGCTGTTTTTCATTTTTTCCACTTAGAATCTTTTCGTCTCCTTTCCCTTGAGGGCATATTTCCTTACTATTAAAATCTTGATTTAAATCTGTGGAAAACAAAAAAAATAAATAAAAAAATCATTAAAGACCACTATTACCAAACAACAAAACAATGACAATAAGCAAACAATATAAACACTATAATACTTCTACATATGACCTTATCTCTGTTTTTTAAATATAATTCTAAAAAAATATTTCGGGCACATGAATTACTTTTACATTATTGACAAGGATTAGATAGTATCTGCATGTTTAAAAAAATATATTTGCACATTTCACAATCATATCACCTGTGTTTCCTCAGATTAGTAAGCAGATTGTACACATGAGGTAAGGACTGTCCTGGGGAGCATAGGTGGTGAGGCCGGTGTCTAAGAGTGCACTTCATGAAGCCTATCCCCCACTGCATTCTTAGACACAGCCCTCACCTCCTTTCCACCCCTTGACAGACCTCTCTTCCACTACACTCCTCAACACAGGCATCACCTCCTAGACACCCCTGGACAATGCTCACCTTATCTGCAACCCAGAATAGACCTCAACTCATCTACACCATTAGACAGGCCTCAGTTCATTTACACCCCTGAACACACCTCATCTCATCTGCACCCTGTTACCATCAATTATACTCAATGTATTGAGGCCTGTCGAAGGGCCACAGATTAGATAATGTTTGTATAACGGTCAGAGGAGGTAAGTCCTCTCAATTGCACTCATGGACAAAGGCCTCAACTCCTTTGCGCCCCTGGACATGCCTCACCTCATCTGCACAATCCACTTCCTAATTTGAGGAAACACAGGTAACCTACATTTCCTCTCTCTTGCAAACATTCCTACCAAGCATTACCATAAAAATGACACAAACCAACAGCAAAGAAGCTCAGTCTGCTTCCTAATCTGAGGTAACACAGGTGACATGATTGTAAAAGGTTCAAATATTTTTATGTAATCATGCACACACTATTTATTCCTTCTCAAAAATGTAAAAGCCATTGATTTGTCCCAAAATAGTATTTTGAATAACATTTTAGAAACAGAGCACAGGTCCTATGTACAAGCATTCCATTTCAGTACTGAAAACTCACTATTTTACAAAATACATGTCCTCTCTATTGCAAACATTCCTACCAGGCATTACCCAAAAAATGACACAAACCAACAGCAAAGAAGCTCATTCTACTTCCTAATCTGAGGTAACACAAGTGATATGATTGTGAAAGGTTCAAATATTTTTATGTAATCATGCACGCACTATTTATTCGTTCTCAAAAATGTAAAACCATTGATTTGCCCCAAAATCGTTTTTTGAATAACATTTTAGAAACACAGCGCAGGTCCTATGTACAAGAATTCCATTTCAGTTCTGAAAACTCACTATTTTACAAAATACATTTCCTCTCTATTGCAAATATTGATACCATGCATTTTCAAAAAGCATCACACAAACCAACAGAAAAGAAGCTCAATGTGCTTATTAATCTGAACTCTCTATCTATATTGAATGAATCATTACTCACCTTTACAAATGCTTTGGGAGATTGAGAACAGTGTCAGATACACACACCAATATTTCTTTAGCAGAGCAAAAGGTATGTACTCCAGGCACTGCAACCATGAATGGCACAGAAAACATCTAATTCTACACACATATTCCTCATGGTAACCAATCAAAACTCTTACCTCTCTATTTTCAAATAAACACCCTCCCCCCCCTCAGCCCTTTCTACCTGTTACCATAGCAACTCCCTCCTCACTGAGCTCTCAGGGTTAAAGGTTTATTCTACAATGTTGCAAATGAACTCAGCAAGGATGTTTGACCTCTCAATACACCAGCTTATCCGGTGCAATCTTTCTTTTAATGACTTTTTCTTGACCATTCAAATGACTTCTTTCACAGAACAGAACCATGCACCCTAAATTTCAGTTTTCAACTATCTGAATCTACCAATCATTGCTTGTGATTCAACAGCACTGAAACTCCACAGTTTTTTTTTTGTAAACTCCTACTGTTCCAACTGCCATTTCATTCCTACACTTCATCTGACTGCACCAGAACCTCCTCTTACCATGTACTCTGTCTGGATTATTGGACATAGCTACATTCACTGGGCTCAAAGGTATGCAGCTATCAGAAATTTTCACAACCTTGATTTACCAAATGTGCACATAAAATGGATTGGCCAAAGAGGATTGAGATGTCATCAATTGATACCATTGGTGAAAACCTTTCACCATCTGCCACACCCTGACCTTATAATTTTGCACTGTGGTGGAAATGACCTAGGCACTTTGACTGGGGTAGGTCTGGAAATAGTTTTAAAGGACACCTGGTATATTCCAATATATGCCAAAGACAGAAATGGAAGTGGTCCAACCAATTTTGTCCACAATTTGAGAAAGCACGGAAACATGTGAATAAATCTGTTTCTGCTTACATAAGAGACTATGGAATGGGTTCAATATACAACAACAACTTGCGTTACAACATGCAAGATATCTACAGAGGAGATGGTGTGCACTTCTCAGATGAGGGGAATAGAATATTCCTCCTGAATTTAAGATTGTGCATTGGAACCTACTTGTAGGTACCTAAATCAGCCCCAGAACCCAAAAGCTCTTTTCAGGGCTACCCTACATCTGATCACTCAAAATTATTATTTTACTCTAACTTTTTTCACTATTTTTCACCAGAGTACGCTCCCCGGTACGCTCCCCAGTGCGCGTACCGGGCGCTCACCCCGCGAAAATTTTTAAAAAATATCTTTTTTTGGGCCTATATGGGCCTCCTAAGCCCCCCTCAGAAAACCTAGGGGGTCAGGAAGTGTCTACCGTGCCCTCTTTTGCCTATTCCCAATGTTGTTTGTCCTCCATCTTGTGTCTCAAATCTACCAAAACACAAGATGGAGGACTCCCGTTGCGCTGCCGGTGCGCGTACCGGGGCGCGCACCGGTAAGCGCTCCCAACATTTTTTTAAAGTTAATTTACATAAAAACCTCTGTAGAGAAGTTCACCAAATATATAATAGGCAATACTACATACCAGTCCCTACCATTTTCCCAAATTTGGTGGAATTCCATTGAGCCATTTGGCCTGTAGCCCTGTCTAAATATCCTGAGGTAAATTACATGACAAAAACACATCTGAGGTGTTAAAATTTACAACCAATTAAAATGTTACTTTCATTTTCCACTATTATTTCCTGACATTTGATTGGTTATGTACATGAATATATATAAAAAAAGAGAGGGAAACACAGCCATTTTGACTACTACTTCCTGAAGTACATTTGAAAAAGATTTTCACTGAGAACTTCAACTGCTTTCACAAAGGTAAGTTGTTATTTTGGAAAGTGAAGTATGTTGTGCACTTTAAGTTAATTTGGGAAAACATTTTCTGATAGTTATATACTATCGCTCTGTAATAGTTATAGATTGAGATAGGCTTCTCTGTTATAGTTATGGATTGAGTTAGACTTCTATTGTATAATTATGAATTTACTTAGGCTTTATCACATACATTTTTTTATATTTCTACTTCCAGCCTGATACCATACACTGCCCAAAGATAACTTCACTGTTAAAAAATCAAAACTACCTGTCTGAACTTAAACCCAACAGTGCCCTATCTCTACTGATATATTTATTTTTTATGCAATTTACAGCAAGAAAATGGAAGGAGAACAGAATAAAATGAATATTTCTTTCGAAATTGTTATCGAAAACAACCCTGAAGAAAATATTGCTGAGAATGATGACTTTGACTTTATGGATGAGTTTCTGGACCATGAATTACTTGAGTGTGTGGAAGCAATAGAATCACAGAATGAAAATGAGGACATTCCAGACAATATATTGTTAGAAGTTTTATTAAATTGTTCGAGACATTATTCATTTTCATATGTAATTCATGAAGTAGTACCAAAATGATTATAATATAAAGTGAGACTTATAGTATACTGTGCAACTTTTTTGTGTTACATAGTAATTTTGCTCACAGTTACTTCCTTTCTCCCACTTTATTATCTCCAATGTGTATTTGACATCTCTTTTTCATCTCCTGCCTCCATGTTGTTTCTGCTTTCCTGACAGACTATAGTATAGATTCCATATACCACAATAACTTCTGTAACAACATGCAAGATATCTACAGAGGAGACGGTGTACATTGAATTTAAGACTCTGTATTGGTACCTACATGCTGGTACTTAAATCACCCACACAACACAACAACTCTATTCAGAGCTACCCTACCTCTAAGCACTTTAAATTATTATTTTACTGTTTCACTGGGCTTTCCCCATGTGTGAGGGGGGGGAGGTGTGTGTGGGGGATGTGTGGGGTGTGTCTGTGAGGTGTGTGTGTGTGTGTGGGGGGAGGTGTGGGTGTGAGTGTATGGGGTGTGTGAGTGTGGGTGGGGGTGTGGGTGTGTAAGGTGTGTGTGTGGGTGTGGGTGTGTGGGGTGTTTGGGTGTGGGTGGAGGTGTGGGTGTGTGAGGTGTGTATAGGTGTGTGTGTGGAGTGTGTGCATGTGTGTGGGATGTACCTACAGGTACCTAAATCAGCCACACAACCCAAAAGCTCTTTTCTCAGCTACCCTACCTCTGAACACTCAAAATAATTATTTTACATTAACTTTTTTCACTATTTTTCACCAAAGTACGCTCCCCGGTGCGCTCCCCGTTGCGTGTACCGGGTGCTCCCCCCGCGAAAATAAAATTCTTTTTTTTATTTGTTTTGCCCCGTGGGGCCCTTTTATGGCCCCCACATCAAACCTAGGGGGTCAGGAGGGATCTACCCTGCCCCCTTATGGTCATTTCCCCTTTTGTTTTTGCCACCTCTTGTGTCTCGATCCTACCGAGACACAAGATGGCGGCCGCTCCTGACTGTTTCAAATGTTGACAGACACCCGAGAGCCAATCAGCTTTCCGCGCGCGAACTCGCGGTGCGGGCCGGGTGCGCCCCCCGGTGCGCGTACCGGGGCGTGCCTATAGATATATATATTTTTTTTAACCTAAATTACTCAAAATCCACTGGATCACATATCTTGAGACATAGCTAAGGCACATCGGGCTACCAGTCCCTACAAATTTGCCAAGTTTCATGGGAATCCATTCAGCCGTTCGGGCTAAAAGTGAGTCCAACCACCCTATGGAAATTAACATGGGGAAAACACGTTTTGGGACCTCCTTTTATCTCGCCCCCCGCTTGACAAATCCCCCCCAAACTTTCAGGGAAGGAGCGGACCACCGCAAGGCAAATTTGAGGAAAATTACAGGCAGATCCCTCAATCTGCGCCAAAGGTATTCCCAATAGAATGTTGCGGATTCCCTATGGAAAAAAATCCTATCTATAACTACCTACTGGCGATCGCCAGTAGGTAATATATATATATATATATATATATATATATATATATATATATATATATATATATATATATATATATATATATTACCTACTGGCGGTCGCCAGTAGGTATATATAGTTAGGATTTTTTCTCTATGGGATTTTTGAAAATTCTATGTCTAATAACGTTGGCGTTTGTGGAGGGAATTGGCTGAAATTTTCAGGAAAATGGCACATTTTGTTTCTGAGCAGCCCTTGAAAATTTGGGGGGGGTTCGTCAAGGGGGGGCCGAGAAAAAAGGGGGGTCCCAAAACGCGTTTTTCCCATGTTAATTTCCATAGGGCGGTTGGCCTCACTTTTAGCCCGAACGGCTGAAAGGATTTGCACGAAACTTGGCAAAATTGTAGGGAGTGGTAGCCCGATGTGCCTTTTGTAGGTCTCAATATATGTGCTCCAGTGGATTTTGAGAAATTAACGTTTAAAAAAAGATATATATCTGTAACAGCGGACCTGGCAGCGTCCCAGGACGCGTACTTTACGCGCAACGGAGCTTTGTGAAGCGAAGCTGATTGGTTCTCCGGCGTCTGTCAACATTCCAAACAGTCTGTAGCGGCCGCCATCTTGTCTCTCGGTAGGATCGAGAGACAAGAGGAGGCCAAAGCGAAGGGGCAAATGACCATAAGGGGGAATAGTAGATCCTCGCTGACCCCCTAGGTTTGATGTGGAGGTTTTAAAAGGGCCCCGCGGGGCAAAAAGAAATAAAATAATAATAATCGAACGGCTGAATGGATTTGCACGAAACTTGGCAAAATTGTAGCGACTGGTAGCCCGATGTGCCTTTGCTAGGTCTCAATATATGTGCTCCAGTGGATTTTGGGAAATTAACGTTCAAAAAAAGATATATATCTGTAACAGCGCTCCGCTTCGCGTACTTTTCGCGTTACGGAGGTTTGCGAAGCTGATTGGTTTTTCGGCGTCTGTAAACATTCTAAACAGTCCGTAGCGGCCGCCATCTTGTCTCTCGGTAGGATCGAGAGACAAGAGGAGGCCAAAGCGAAGGGGCAAATGACCATAAGGGGGCATAGTAGATCGTCCCTGACCCCCTAGGTTTGATGTGGAGGCTTTGAAGGGGTCTCGCAGGGCAAAAAAAAATATACTGTTTTTTTAGTTTTTTTGCGTGGAGTGCGCCCGGTTCGCGAACCGGGAAGCGTTCTGGGGAGCGTACTTTCTTGAAAATTAGTGAAAAAAGTTAGAGTAAAATAATAATTGTGAGTGATCAGATGTAGGGTAGCTCTGAGAAGAGCTTTTGGGTTTATGGTACATTTAGGTACTTATAAGTAGGTACCAATGCACATTCTTAAATTCAGAGTGAAAACTCTGTTGCCCTCATCTGAGAAGTGAACTCCATCTCCTCTGTAGATATCTTGCATGTAGTAACGCAAGTTATTGTTGTACAGGGAGCCCATTCCATGGTCTCTCATGTAAGCTGAAACAGATTTGTTTACATGCTTCCTCGACTTCTCAATTTGTGGACAAAATTGGTTCGACCACCTCCATTTCTGTCTTTGGCATATATTTGAATATACCAAGGCAGTCTGAGGAAAAAGTGCCATCAATTGCTCAAAGGTGTCCTTTAAAAGCATTTCCAGACCTACCCCAGTCAAAGTGCCCAAATCATTACCTCCACAGTGCACAATTAACAGGTCAGGTTTTGGCAAATGCATAAAGGTTTTCACCAATGGTATCAATTGGTGACATTTTAATCCTCTGTGGCCAAACCACTTAATTTCCACATCTTGTAAATTGAGGTTAGGTAAATTCCTGTTTTCAGCGTACCTTTGAGCCCAATATATGTAACTCTGTCCAACAATCCAGACAGAAAACATGGTGAGAGAAGGTTCTGCTGCAGTCAGATGAAGTGTGGCAATGAAATGGCAGTTGAAAAAATGAGAGTGTAAAATGAAAAAAACTGAGGAGTTTCTGTGTTAATGAAGCAGTAAGAGTGATTGGTGGATTTTGATTGCTGAAAACAGAAAGTTAGTGTGCATGGATGAGTTCGTTGAAAGATGTATTTTGAGTGGCGAAGAAAAAATCATTAAATGAAAGAATGCTCTGGATATGCAGGTGCACTGAGAGTTCAGAGTTCAATTGCAACATTGTTGTGTGAGAGGTCTTGCAAGAGGTGGTTGCTATGCAGAAAAAGCAGAGAGGGGGCAGAGGGGGGAAGGGTTTTGCTTTGAAAAAAAGTGAGGGAAGGGTTTTGATTGGGTGACATGAGAGATATGTGTGAGGAATTACAGCATTTCTGTGCTTTTGATAGCTGCAGACTCTGGAGTGCATACCTTTTGCTCTGCTGAAGACAAATTGGTGTGTTTCTGAGACTGTTTTGAAACTCAAAGTATTTGCTAAGGTGAGAAAAGATTTCTTTAATTTAGATAGAAAATAGTGTGCTTTAAGGAGAAAATTATGAAGAAAGTTGTGTTTTTCAAATGTTGCTTTGTCTCAAGTGTTTCACAAATAGATTTTGTTTCTTTGAGAAATTGTAATTGGAGAAAATGTGAAGTATTAGTACTGACAGGGCTTTTATGTGCATAGGAGCTGTGGAGTGTTTTCAAATTATGACTTGTAAATCGTTTTTGAGAAAAAGCAATGGTTTTAATATTGATGAGAAGGACATAATGGTGTCTGCTTCTTTATAAGGTAATTGAGAGTCTCTGATGTTATTTTTCCCATTTCAATGTAAGAAGTTTGTCTGTGGAGCAAATTGCTTGTAAATATGCTCCCACCTGTGCATGGCAAATTTAGATTTTGAATGTTTCCGTTACATAGGCATGTTAAAGGTGACTGAAACATGCTGCAAAGGCAATCAAAAAATGCTTTTATGTGTCTTAAGGACATTTTAAGTCATTTCCCCATGTGCAGTGTTTTCAAATTATGAGTTGAAAATCGTTTTTGAGGTAAAGGAATGTTTTCAACATTTATGTGCGCCATATGACCCCAAATTTCTTTTTCAGGGGTGCAGCAGGGTGTTCTTGAGACACCCCTGCACCGTCGGAAAAATTCGTAATTTGCGATGAGGTAATTGCTAATCGCAAATTGCACCTTCATTCCTATGGGCCTCCTGCTGCATGGAAATGAATGGGTAATTTGTAATTAGCAAATAGGTCATCGCAAACTAGGAATGGTAAAGAATCGCTATTTATTCCTTAAAGTTCGCTATTTAGGAAATGCAAAAAACTTTGATGATACATATGGCGGTTTATCTCTAACAAGATAAGAAGCATAGGGATAGATTTATGATGACTGGCGCATCACCAGGGATGTGTTAGTCATTCTGTGCCGCTGTTCCGTCACCTACGGTGTGCTGCATTTACAATGCGGCGCATCATGGGGCAAAAACAGCACAGATGCGTGACGTATTTGTGCCGTAAAGTTGGCGCATTGCTGGAGTTGTATCGCAAGTGTGATGAAGCTCCAGTAAGGTTGAGGGGTGCCCCTGTCGCAGGGTTTCTGTTCTGACACAGAACTGTGGACAGAGGATTGGAACCTCGGCGAATTAGGGTGTCCCAAAACTCACCTTAGTAATCAAAACCCCTTAGCAAGCTAGGTATAGTGTCACATTGGATATAACAAACTCTCAATGTTTAGACAATCCAGAATATGAACTTATAGTACCTCAGGATACGTGGAACTCATGAACAGTCGGTCGTTATATATTTCTTAGAAACAAGAACATGGAGTTAAGAAGAACACATGTGTATTTGAAATGTTTATTTACTAATGCCGTCTTCTCAGGCGTAGTATCTTAGATTATACAAGTACACATATTATCAGTAGCAAAATTACCAGCATAGTCAATAGTACATAAAAAGCGAATGGTGACAGTATGTTAACATGCTGTAAATGAATAAGAGTTAGCAACACTTATAAGCAGCCGCGGGCCGTGGAGGGAGTTACGGTGGGCAGGGAGGCGGGGAGGGGGAGGGGCAGGGTGGAGAGGGCTCCACCCTGCCCCTCCCCCTTCCCCGCATCCCTGCCCCACCGTAACTCCCTCCACGGCCCGCGGCTGCTTATATCTCACCCTCCCTAATACACATAATATATTATTTGCTAAGAAGGTCTCTTTGTGTTGGTTTAGGGCGTGCCGATACTTTAGTTTCTTAGATTTGAAGGAATCATATCAGCATAGAAAAGATAATCCATATGCCGTGCTTAATATCGCCAACGGCATTGTGCCATAATATTCTAGCATGCGATTGCGGAACAGTGTCAGCAGCTGCAGGGCGGGAGCTTGCACAGGAGGGACATCCATATTTAAAAATGTAAAAAAGCACAAGAGCGTCCGCTGGTAATGGAAGTAAAAATGGGAATTCACGAAGCAGAGTGGAAAAAATAGAATGTAAGAAAGCAGGGATGACTCCAAAGATTTTCTCAAATGAAGTCACGAGACCACTGGTAACAATTTTAAAAAAGTGCGCCAGGCCCTTTGTGGAGGACGCGTTAGAGATAGTCCGAACCATCTTGCTGAAATGGAAAGGCGAATCTGTATTTAAAAGGGTCTGCACCTCTGTACGGGTGTTCGCTGTGTGAAGCACGAAAGTTTCACGGGCCGAACTCAAGGCCACCTCTCTCTGAGACAAAATAGCTCTTATTCTTGCCATGCCGTTGAAATGTGCTGCCAAGGTTGGTATTTGTGGCCAGATTGAAAACTCCCTATGTTCATGTGTGGGAGGAAATAGAACATTTCTGCAGCAAATAACCCGTTCATTTACTGTTACGATAAAATGAATACTTTTAATTAACCCAGAACAATCTTCATTATTGAGCATCAAATAACTACCATTTTCCAAGAACTTGAACGTGGGGATGATAGCAGGAACTGGTGTGCCTTGCAACACGCAAGCCATATTTGGTCGGTGTTTGTTGCATGAACCGTGTAACTGTATGTGCCTACACAGTAGTGAATGATCTGGCGTCTCAGTGCATTCCTCTCCATTCAGATAAAGTTCTTGATCATCTTTGAAAATCTGTATGTGTATGGAAGCGACCAGACTTCATGAAGAAAACCACTACCTAAAGGTTAATAACGACCTATTGGTATATATTTCATACAATTTGAAAACTTACATAAAGCAAAAGGCAGCGTTATTAAACCGTGGATAAGGCACGTTGCCAAAGCAGTCAACCTTTTGGATTTATACTGGAAATGTTAAAGGAAGAATTACGGAGTAGGGCCTGTAAATCTTTAATAGACAACGAGTAAAATTACTCCAACCATCATATTCCTCTAACTCCGGGATAGTAGGGGTGTTTAATTTTTTAGAAGTAGCCAATCCAAAGCATTTGGTCTGGGAAATTGTTTCATTCACAAACCACATATGTTTTGGGATGAGACATGCACGGTGGAAAGCCTCAGTGCCTTGTACCTGCCAGGTTCGTGAACCCCAAACTGATGTAGATCCTGGATATTTTTACTCTGTATTACATTAGCATGGTTTCATTACTGGTTTAAACGCCATTTTTCCTTTTTTGTAACTTCTGCACACGACACTTAGTTGTTGTTTTAGCTTTCAGCCTACCTGCGTCAAGATCTATGCCTGCTTCAAGCAGGCGCAGGGTTTTGATGTAGCTTTGTCCTATCTGATTGTAAATGCGGCACACCGTGGGTGGCAGAGCAGCGGTGCACGTTAACTGGTGCATCCCTGGGGATGTGCTAGTTAATATAAATCTGCCCCTTTACATTTAATTATGTGCAGGGTACACAGAGTAGGTGAGGTTTATCCAAGGTTAAGAAGAGATGAGTCCTGTTCAGTGAAAAATTGGAGATAGGCTTCAGTATATTATATACTTAAGTAGTGTGTTAAGTTTTTGATGACTGTTATTAATTTACTGTTGGGTAATAGTGGTTAATAAATTTTTTTATTATATTTTACCACAGATTCAACTGCAGATTATTTCAAGATTTTAGGATGCCTAGCAAAGAAAGAGTAAGAAAGGCTGCAAAACGTCAAAGACAGCAGGACCATGGAATAATGCAGCAGTCCTCTAACAAAAAGATTTGTCAAGTCACCAAGAAAGCACCGGGTAAGAGTCGAAAAACAGTCATAAGAAATATGTGTAGTAAAAAAAATATTACTACAGAAAATGTTTCAGTCCAGAAAAGGAGAAATAATTCAAATGGTAAGGAAAGGCCAATGAGAAATGTTACTGCTAGAGTAAGAGATAACTCTATGCATGAAAGTAGAAGGAAACAACAGTTTAGGGATATTCGTAAATGAATGTTCCGCAACAGGATAATTGGGAATTTGTTAAAAAATATTAAGGAAGGTCAGCAGAAAGTGGTTTTTTATAAGAGAAAAAAAATAGTTGAGTAAGTTATTGATCAGGCATTTGAAATTAAACGTAAGTTATTTATTTTGACAATCAATAGAATTAGGAAGCTAAACAAGGTAATTTATGATTTCAAAAGAAATAGTAGATGGAAGAGAATAGTTAATCGTAGTAATTTTTGTGAAGTTTTTTCTGGAGAATGGATGCATAGTTCAAGCTCTGAGGCATTTTTTAATGAGGAGAGTTATTTCCAGGATAATGATTTGGTGCATGCAGTTGACACCAGTGGTCGAGCTTATGAAGTGAAAGATGGTTGTCCAGTTGAAAAAGAAAAACTTGTGAGAACAGAGATAGAAGAGGTGTTAGGTAATGAGGTTTTAGGGAGACGTCCTAAGGGTCCTGTGTACACCTGGAAGTGTAGTAGTATTTGCAGTGTACGACAGGATTCCATCAATTTGCTTTGTGATTTTATACGGTCATTTAGTAAGAAAAGTTTGAAGCAGAAAATGAAGTTGTTGCAAGAATTAGATCCTTGCAGAGTGAGAGAAGTGATAGGTTTGCATGGTCATTCACTGGCTTGTCTTTCCAGGAGAGTATGCCAGAGTGTTTTTCATCATTTCAGGATGCTAGCAGTGCATCATAATAAAGTGAGGAAATTAGTTAGAATGTTGTATTATGCTAAGAGTCCAGCAATTATGCTTAAACAATTATGCGCTGCTCTTTTGCATGGTTCTGAAATAGATGTGAAGAATATATGTGATGAAATTGAGTTTTGTTACTTTGGAAGTAAAGAGGAGAATGTTGAAATTGACCAAGAAGAAGAGAGTAATGTGGAAGATAGTGTACAGGTTTCCAGTACAGATAATTTCCAGAGGGAAATTGCGACGTTTGAGGTGAAATCAAGTGAGAGGCCAAATTTCACTTGTGTGTGTTGTCGACGCACTTATTATAAGAATCAGACTAAGTTAGTGGATTTATATGGAAAAAGTGAAAGGGAAAATAATAGTGAATGGAAGGATTTTACAACATACTTGATGGTAGAAAATTGTTTTGATTTGGGATTGGATCAACGTGTGTGTACTTATTGTTGTAACACATTAAATCAAAACCAGATGCCTGCTAGAGCAGTTCATAATAATCTGGAATTGGTTGAGATTCCTTCTGAATTGAAGGATTTAAATACTTATGAATCTATTTTGATTCAAAGTATCCATCCCTTTCAGGCTATTGTAAGAATGGAGCCAAAGACAGGGAAATTGCCTCCATCAGATTTACAGAGAGGATTAAAGGGAAGAGTTGTTTATTTGCCTCTAGATTTGAAGAAAAACATTAACACAATTGGAGTAGAAAAAGTGGAAGAGGAACCTCTTGTTATCTTAGTTAATGGGGTTCCGACAAAGAATAAGAAAATATGGCAAGATTTAGTAGATGTTAGGAAAGTCAAAAGGGCAATATTGTATTTGAAAAAATATAATAAATACTATAAAAATGTATATGTTGCAGAAGAGGAAGTAAGTGAGGAAGAGGATAGCGATTTGTGTGCTGGTCAAATTGAGAAAGTAGAACCCTGTACTAGTGAAGAAATATATGAACATTATAGTGTTCATCCTTTGCATTCCAAGGAAGTCATGGGGAATGCTATTGAGTTGTTTCAAATGAAACAAGCGAAAGGGAGTCCCATTAGTGTTTGGGAGGAAAGTTTGGAAGCTCGGTGTTTCCCACAGCTTTTTCCAACAGGTCAGGGAGGAAGATATGATGAGCGACCTCATCAAATTCCTGCTTCTGAATACCGGACTTTGCGATTGTATGCAGGAGATCCTAGGTTTCGACAATGCATTCCTTATTTGTTTCATCTCCTGTTTGAAAGCGATCTGTCTGGACTGTCATATGCAGTGAACCACATCTTGAAAAGTGGTATACACATGCAAAACATCTCGGCAAGTGACTTTATGGATAAAGTCAATGTCCAAGACAGTATTTTGGATTCTCACCTGATTAATCTCATGGCGTGTCAGCGTGGTACTAATGAGTACTGGTACCGTCGTCATGGTGATTTAAAATGTATGCTGAGGAACTTAGGAACTCCCACATGGTTCCTCACTTTGAGCTGTGCTGAGTATGGCTGGGAAGACTTACTTGAATTTCTACGAGAGGCAAATGCTAACGTAGAAAACATCGAATTCAAGACACCCGGAGAACTGTGCTCTTTGGATCCAGTCAATGTATGTAGGTACTTCAATCATAGATTTGAAGGTATGATGTATTTCATCATGAATAAGAAGAATCCACCTCTTGGAGAGGTGTTGGATTTCTTCTGGAGGAAGGAGTACCAAGCAAGAGGTGCTCCTCATATACATATGTTGCTGTGGATCAAGGATGCACCTAAATTTGGAACGGATGCAGACGACTCAGTGATGAGTTTCATAGAACAGTATTCTACGTGTGCTGTTCCAAACGCAAAGGAGAAAAAAAGCCTAAGAGAAAAAGTTCTACGTTTCCAAAGCCATCGATGTGGAAAGTACTGTCGTCGTAAATTCCGGAACAAAGACAAGTTCTACACCAAATGTCGTTTCGGCTTTCCACGATCGGTGATTTCTAAAGGAAGAGTGAACAGTTTGATGTCTTCGCTGCGACATAATGTGATGAAGAAATCACCTAAAAACACATACAATTTGAAGAGGAACGAAGAGTCTAAGTACATCAACGACTACAACCCGGTGATTTTGTCCATGTGGAATGCTAACATGGATATACAGTTTGTGGCTGATAACTGTATGGCTGTGGCTCGGTATGTGACATCTTACATCACCAAAAAAGAGAAGACAGAATTGAAGGATATGTGGGAGGACATTTCCCATGAAAAGAGCCTCAGCAAGAAGTTGTACAGTTTCAGTCTGAAGATGTTGTCGCATCGAGAAATCGGAGCTTACGAATGTTCTGACCGGTTGTCTTCAGCAAGTCTCTATGCCAAGTCCAGGAGTATCGTTTGGGCGAGTGTTGGTCTTGCTGCAACGCGTAATCGAGTTCTGAAACCTGTGCGGGAAATTGAGTATTTGGCGGAAAAGGAGCCAAACAGTACCGACATTTTGAAGAGCAACATGTTGGATACATATTATCCAAATCGAAGCAGTCACCTCGAGAATGTTTGTCTGTATGAGGTTCTGCAAAATTATATATTCAAGAGGAACATCAAAGAAGATACTGAGAAAGGAGTGTATGCTGTAATAGGAAGTGAGGGATGTCTGGTCAAGCAAAGAAAATGCCACTTGATAAACCATCGAAAATTGAGTGGCGAATCTCCTGAAAAAAAGGAGTTTTTCTATTTAGCACTTTTGCAACTTTTTAAGCCTTGGCGTGCAGAAGAGGAACTGCTTGGAGATTTCCTTTGTTACGAAGACTCATTCAATGCTGCCAAGGAGACCATAGAATGTCCTGCTTTTCCCAAATATGTAGAAATGTTGAATGTGGAAATTGAGCAGGAAGCAACGATTGCAGCCGAGATTGCCAGAGACAGTTCTCAGGACAGTCAGAGTTCTGCTTCATTGAGTCAGGATCCACTAGGAGGACCTCTTATCGAAAATGAAGCTGCCACTGCTATGAATGAAGTGGAAAGAGCCATGGCACATGCTCAGGAGGATGTGGTTAACTTAGAAGAGTTGGAAAGACAACTCAATGTTGAGCAGAGGAAAATATATGACGAACTTACCATGCAAATTGATCATGGATTAAGTCATGACAAGAAAGAGTGCTCATGTACGTCGTTGAAGCCTGTCCGACTGTACGTGAGTGGAGAAGCGGAAACTGGAAAAAGTTTCCTTATTAAAGCAATTTCATGTTATTTGCAGGAAAGGACAGAGTCATCGCTGTCTTGTGTTGTCACCGCTCCAACTGGACTGGCAGCACACAACATTAAAGGGATTACTTTACATCGTTTACTGATGCTGCCAGTGGAGCATGACAACAAATTAGAATATCACAAGCTATCTGGAGATGCTTGTTTTGAAGTTTCAAGAGTCTTGAGGAAAATGAAACTTCTTATCATTGACGAAGTAAGCATGGTTTCCAATGTCATGCTTGCCTTTGTGCATTTGAGAATGCAAGAAGTTCTCAAAACAGAGTATGATGTGTTATTTGGTGGCAAACACATCATTGTTTTCGGAGATCTTCTGCAGCTGACACCAGTGAAAGGGCAACCTGTGTTCAATATGCTCACGCATGAAGATACCAGGAAGTGCTTAGGGAGTATTGGCAACGTCAATATATGGTTAAACTTCAATTATGCTGAACTGCATGAAAATATGCGTCAGGCAAAGGATGAAGTTTACAAGACTATTCTACAAGATGTTAGAATTGGAAAAGTGACCGAGCATGGGAAAGAAGCTTTACATGCACGATTACTGACAAATTTATATCCAGACGAAGATGGTGTGCCTGAGAATATTTTTCAGAAAGTTACTGAGAAAAAATCTGGAATATGTTTGATGCCAACTCTTGCAGAATGTGCCAAATTCAACAACAAAATGTTGCATTTAGAAAAGCAAGAGATTGTGAAATTGGAAGCTATTGACAGAGTAGAGCATATGGGATCAACAATTATTTTGTCTGAGAATCTGAAAACAAAATTGGATTCATTAGAGAAGAGTATATCTAAAACTGCGGGTTTTGAAAAGACTCTGAATGTGTGCTTGAACTGCCGTATAATTTTAAGAAGGAATTTACATGTTGAAAGAGGTCTGGTAAATGGATCAATGGGTAATGTTGTTGATTTTGTGAAATACAGAAATAGAGATGGAATTGAATTTTTAAAAATTAAATTTGATGGCATTGAGGAAGTACAGCTAATTGCTCGTTGTTCTGCTAGATTTTTGCTTGTAAAAGACTTATATGTTCGTCGTAAGCAGTTTCCTGTTTGCTTGGCATATGCGGTGACAATCCATAAATCGCAAGGTTTAAGTGTAGACTGTGCATTGGTGAATATTGGCAGTTCTGTGTTCAAGGAGGGTATGGCATATGTGGCATTGTCACGAGTTAGGACTTTATCGGGATTGTACTTGATTGAGTGTGATGTCACAAACATTTGTGCGGATCTAGATTGTGTTAAGGAATACAATAGGTTGAGAAGAGAGTATGCGCCACATTTGTCTCAGTATCCTTTGTTTGAGAAACGTGTGGTAGGCCGGAAACGAAGAAATGTGACCAATACTGGGGAGGTTGTAGCAAAAAGACGAAAAGTCGATGAACCTGAAATTATAAGCAGAAACAAAAAGGATTCTGTTGAAGATGTTGTTGGTTTTCAATTTGAAAACAGTTCTGGTGTCAACTGCTATGCTAATGTAGTGGTTAATGTTTTGTTTTCTCTACAAAATGTAAAAGAAGAGATTGTGGTCAATTCTGATAAAAGATTTTGCAGTTTGTTAAATTCTGTGTTAGAGAAATGTAGCACTGATAGAACAAACATAGAAAGTGTGTCTGAAATTCGAAATCTGTTAGACAGATGTTCAGGCCAAACACAATTCTCTCAAAATAGTCAGCAAGATTGTCAGGAGTTTTTAATGTATATGCTTGATGTATTGTATGCTGAAGGTGTAGATGTAGATCATCTGTTTGGGCTTTCTTATCAATGGCAGCATGACTGCGAGAACTGTAGGGTATCAAGTAGTACTAGTGTAGACTCAGAAAGATTTATATATTTAACTTTGCCAGACAGTAAATCAGTCTCTTTTAATAAGCTAGTAAAAGCAGCTGATCACAATATGGAGTGTAGGCAATGTAAATCTGAAATGATGTCCACATTATTTGTACGAACATATGGCCAGTATGTCATTTTAATGTTCCAACGATGTAGGCCTGATGGAACAAAATTGACAACTTTAATAAAAAATGTTGTGGCTTCACAGTTGTCAATATCAGGAAGGACTTTTGTAACTGTAGCAATTATATATCATGATGGTTCTTCAATAACATCAGGACATTATACAGCTTATTTAAAGTGTAGAAATGGCTGGTCATTCTGCAATGATTCTGTTTTAATTTTCAAAACAAAATTGCCATATGACGTTAAAAACTCTTACCTGGTGTTTTTAAAACCAAAATTTTAGGGAAAGAATCTCGGGATGTGCTCTGAGGAATTTCAAGAAGTTCTCATGGCTCCTACACTATTTGGCCTTGAAGATAAGTGTAGTACAGAGACATAACTTTTTACCATAACACTGGACGTTATTGAGAAATACGTGCACTTTGAATGAGTTCAGAAAAACTATTTCTTTTTATAAGCTAATTGAAGCAGCGAATCAAAACATGGAGTAGAGGGATTGTAAGTCTGCAATGCTGTCTACTGTTTTACATTGCTTTGTGATTAAAAGTGATGTAGAGAATTAAATAATTGTACTAGTCATAAAGGTAGTGTAAGTCTGCTTCATAGTAAGCAGTATCAGTGTGATAGGAAATGTAGAACATGATTGAGCAAGAAGGGGAAGATATTACTAGTCCAGGATTGTGTAAATGATCTTCAACATTTTAATTCTGAAAGTTGCGGAAATGCGAAAAGACGGGATTGGCTAACAAGAAATCCAAGAGTTATACATGGCTCTGACAAGATTTGGCCTTGTGGAATCTTGTGGTAGAGAGCAAGAAGTCATTTATTGTATGTAATATGTTTTTGAAAACGATGGAGGTTTTCTTTCAGAAAGTGGCGGGTTGAAAGTAATAACAGCACAACAGAGTGTAAGCTGTTCATAGGACATCCTTGGCCTTGACATCATCAGCAGTGGATTGCGGGTGCGCGATATATAGTTAGTGCAACTAACTATATATGGAATTTCAATGGTTTTGTGTGAGTAAAATAAGGTTTTGTAAATGCTAATTCCTAACTATATATGGTCTATAACCTATGGTTTTTTCAGTGAATTTTCAAGGTTTTGTAAATGCTAATTCCTAACTATATATGGTCTATAACCTATGGTTTTTTCAGTGAATTTCATTGGTTTTTTAACAGCTAATATCTGTAGCTGTAAAATTTATTCTTCTTTAAATCCAAAAATATATTTTATATGTTTATGAATAATTTTTTTTTTAAATATTTTTTTTTCTTCGTTCCCGCTTCGCGAATCGGGAAGCTTCCCGTTAGCTGACCTTGATGCCGCGAAATAGACCGCGAGGCGGTAAACGTTTCTTTACCGCAACTGCCGCGTTAGAAAACAACATCGTGACGCCTCCCGTCCGCATGACGTTTCACGTTGTCGCGTGATACGTCATATGACGTGCTACGTTAGCGAACTGGTACGCGAAGCGAGTCGCAAAGCGCAGGTTTCTGGAAGCAAACCGGGAGGCCCTGCAAAGCGCTTAACGTAAACACAGCAGGTCATGTGACTTGGTAATAACACTTTTCATTGGTTCATTTCACTTTTGGTTTCCTAATGATGTAAGACTAGGTCATATAATCTAAAATGAACACTTTTCATTGGTTGAGAACTATTTTTTTTCCCAAATGGTGAAAATCCCTCCTTCTTTCCTCACTCTGACTTTCATCATATAGAGAGAAAGACCCTTTGTTACCAGTGAGCAATGGCTTCTTTAGTAGCTTCAGCTGGTGCTTCCCCACCACCTCCACCACATCCAAGGAAGAGTGGACCACCTGCTCAAGTTATAATTCAACAAGAAGAGGAAGAAGAGGAACAGGACGACGAGCACGAAGAGAGGCAGTTTTTGCCTGAGGAGCCCAGGACGTCTCACCAGAAAGAAAACTTCATTTGGCAATTTTTTAAAATTCCCAAAGGTCAGAAAAAAGTAAATGCAAGATACGTAACTTGCCTTATATGTCAAGATAGACTGTCCAGAGGGACCGAGAAAAAATACAGTTTCGGAAACTACACAATGCATCGCTATATGACTAGGTGGCATCCTAACAACTACAGTGCTGCACAGTTTCGGAACGACCTAGATAATCTCCCTATTATGGCCAGAAGATCTGTTGTACCGGAAGTAACGGGACCAGAGGGCAGGGAGATGGTGCCAAATATACAAATGAGATTTGGTGAAGTAAAACACGTCTGCGTAAATTGCAATGGATTCATTTGCTACGGAGAAAGAAGCATCACTCTGATCAACAGAGCTATTGACTATCATATGCAAGTTTGTACGAAACGCCCAAAATAATAAATACTTTTTTTTGTTTTGTTGCTCCTGTTGAGCCCTTTACAATGAATCGTTTTCATTGCCCCCTCCAAGAAAAACCCCAAAAAATATAAAACTGTTCAGAAAAATTCAAAAAAAGTAAAAAAATGTTCAGAAAAATAATAAAAAAAATATAAAACAACAAAAACAATAAAAAAAAAGTTCTTTTCAGAACTACCTCCCCGTTATTAAAAAATTGGTACAATATTTGGAACTGTGCCAACCTCTATTTCTCGTAGTTCGCTTCCCAGTTCGCTCGCCGGTACGCGAACCGGAAGTGAACCAAACATTTTTTTCAAAAAAAAGAACAGTAAGTATAAGGGAAGGAAACAGACACTTATGTTAAAAGAAAGACAGCTATAAGGGAGTAAACTAGAGATACTATTACCCGTAATCCACTGCTGATGATGTCACATATTACATCATTCATGACATGCTCAGTGACATCATCAGCAGAGGATTGCGGGTTTTTTGGCAACGTGCCTTATCCACGGTTTAATAACGCTGCCTTTTGCTTTATATAAGTTTTCAAATTGTATGAAATATATACCAATAGGTCGTTATGAACCTTTAGGTAGTGCTTTTCTTCATGAGGTCTGGTCGCTTCCATACACATACAGATGTTTCAAAGATGATCAAGAAGTTTATCTGAATGGAGAGGAATGCACTGAGACGCCACATCATTCACTAATGTGTAGGCACATACAGTTACACGGTTCATGCAACAAACACCGACCAAATATGGCTTGCGTGTTGCAAGGCACGCCAGTTCCTGCTATCATCCCCACGTTCAAGTTGTTGGAAAATGGTAGTTATTTGATGCTCAATAATGAAGATTGTTCTGGGTTAATTAAAAGTATTCCTTTTATCGTAACAGTAAGTGAACGGGTTATTTGCTGCAGAAATGTTCTATTTCCTCCCACACATGAACATAGGGAGTTTTCAATCTCGCCACAAATACCAACCTTGGGAGCAGATTTCAACGGCATGGCAAGAATAAGAGCTCTTTTGTCTCAGAGAGAGGTGGCCTTGAGTTCGGCCCGTGAAACTTTCGTGCTTCACATAGCGAACACCCGTACAGAGGTGCAGACCCTTTTCAATACAGATTTGCCTTTCCATTTCAGCAAGATGGTTCGGACTATCTTTAACGCGTCCTCCACAAAGGCCCTGGCGCACTTTTTTAAATTTGTTACCAGTGGTCTCGTGACTTCATTTGAGAAAATCTTTGGAGTCATCCCTGCTTTCTTTCATTCTATTTTTTCCACTCTGCTTCGTGGATTCCCATTTTTACTTGCATTACCAGCGGACGCTCTTGTGCTTTTTTACATTCTTAAATATGGATGTCCCTCCTGTGCAAGCTCCCGCCCTGCAGCTGCTGACACTGTTCCGCAATCGCATGCTAGAATATTATGGCACAATGCCGTTGGCGATATTAAGCACGGCATATGGATTATCTTTTCGATTCTCCTACTTCACCTGTGTCCAGCCTGTATTTCACTGCCTGACCTGTGATTTCGATTGGGCCATTGATTTGTGTCTCTGCGGACCGGTTTCTCCTGACGTCGACTTTAATCAGCTGATGACTCCTATCATTACTCACGAGTTGGTTTGTCCTGGCGAAAGGATTATGGCTGTGGCATTGATGCATGGACTAATTGGTCCCTGGAATTTACTGGCGGCAACACAGTCTTTCTTGGAACAGAGCTTTCTTGAAAACCCACCGAGCTGTCCTCTGATGGTGATAGAGGATCCGGTGCTGGGAGAGCACATATGTTCTTTTCCGCTTTTAAATTGGATGGCTGAACTCTTTTCGGATGAAGACGGTGACTTCCTATTGGAGGCTGTTGCAGCTTATTTTGCATACACAGTTATGTCATAGACCTTTTTCATGTTTGATATGCTGAGTACTAGCATTTCATTGACAATTCATTGACTTATTTGTCAAGTTTTTATTATTTAGCTTGCCTATTGGCTTAAGACTCGATAAAGTACTTGGCTGTTTTATTTTTCTTTAGCATTAAATTTTCCTAGTTTTTAATGCTTTACCTTGCGGACCGTCCACATATAAACTTGCAATCTGCTCTCATGAGATGGCACTTCTATTATCTTATTCAGTTCGTTTCCGGATCATGGGGAGGTGTCATCTAGGTCCTGGATATCTTTACACCGTGTTAAGTTAGCATGGGCTCATTACCGGTTTAAACGCCATTTTTCCTTTTTTGCAACTTCTGCACACGACACTTAGTTGTTGCTTTAGCTTTCAACCTAGTAGTTCATCGTGGTTTACATGAGAATAATATGTTATTGCTCTACTATCTGCTTTGCTTGTTAAACTATATCTGTACAGCGAGTGCTGAAGTTTCAAGAACAACACGATACAGAATTGTTATGAGGTCTGATCTCCACGACTTCATACTCATAACATAAGTGCAACTTCTGCCAATTCTGGGCATGAGGCGGGTTTTATATTGCTTTGCCGAACACACATACACAACAGTTGATGCGGTTCACAATAAGAGAGAGCTGGTGTATGCTGATGTGATTCCTTCAAATCTAAGACACTAAAGTATGGGCACGCCCTAAACCAACACAAAGAAACCTTCTTAGCAAATAATATAATATGTGTATTAGGGAGGGTGAGATATAAGCAGCCGCGGGCCGTGGAGGGAGTTACGGTGGGGCAGGGAGGCGGGGAGGGGGAGGGGCAGGGTGAAGCCCTCTCCACCCTGCCCCTCCCCCTCCCCGCCTCCCTGCCCCACCGTAACTCCCTCCACGGCCCGCGGCTGCTTATAAGTGTTGCTAACTCTTATTCATTTACAGCATGTTAACATACTGTCACCATTCGCTATTTATGTACTAGTAACTATGCTGGTAATTTTGCTACTGATAATATGTGTACTTGTATTATCTAAGATACTACGCCTGAGAAGACGGCATTAGTAAATAAACATTTCAAATACACATGTGTTCTTCTTAACTCCATGTTCTGGTTTCTAAGAAATATATAACGACCGACTGTTCATGAGTTCCACGTATCCTGAGGAACTATAAGTTCATATTCTGGATTGTCTAAACATTGAGAGTTTGTTATATCCAATGTGACACTGTACCTAGCTTGCTAAGGGGTTTTTGATTACTAAGGTGAGTTTTGGGACACCCTAATTCGCCGAGGTTCCAATCCTCTGTCCACAGTTCTGTGTGAGAACAGAAACCCTGTGACAGGGGCACCCCCGACCCTTGCTGGAGCTTCATCACACTTGCGATACAACTCCAGCAATGCGCCACCTTTACGGCACAGATACATCACGCATCTGTGCTGTTTTTGCCCCATGATGCGCCGCATTGTAAATGCAGCACACCATAGGTGACGGAACAGCGGCACAGAATGACTAACACATCCCTGGTGATGCGCCAGTCATCATAAATCTATCCCTATGCTTCTTATCTTGTTAGAGATGAACCGCCATATGTATCATCAAAGTTTTTTGCATTTCCTAAATAGCGAACTTTAAGGAATAAATAGCGATTCTTTACCATTCCTAGTTTGCGATGAGCTATTTGCTAATTACAAATTACCCATTCATTTCCTTCATTTCCATAGGGCGGTTGGACTCACTTTTAGCTCGAACGGCTGAATGGATTTCCACGAAACTTGGCAAAAATGTAGGGACTGGTAGCCCGATGTGCCTTTGCTATGTCTCAAGATATATGCTCCAGTGGTTTTTACGAAAATTAACTTTGAAAAATATATATTGGGCTACATTGGCCTATATATATGTTGGAGCCCAAATGTAGCCCAATGTAGCCCAATGAAGCCCAATGAAGCCCAATGTAGCCCAATGTAGCCCAAAGATGGCCGCCAGAGACAAAAAAAACAAATGTAGCCCAAATATCAGCCAGATGTAGCCCAACTATAGCCCAGTGACAGAATGACCAATCAGCTTCGCAAACCTCCGTTACGCGAAGCGGAGCGCTGTTACAGATATATATCTTTTTTTGAACGTTAATTTCTCAAAATCCACTGGAGCACATATATTGAGACCTAGCAAAGGCACATCGGGCTACCAGTCCCTAATATTTTACCAAGTTTCGTGCAAATCCATTCAGCCGTTCGATTATTATTATTATTTTTTTTTTTGCCCCGCGGGGCCCTTTTAAAACCTCCACATCAAACCTAGGGGGTCAGCGAGGATCTACTATGCCCCCTTATGGTCATTTGCCCCTTCGCTTTGGCCTCCTCTTCACTCTCGATCCTACCGAGAGACAAGATGGCGGCCGCTACGGACTGTTTGGAATGTTTACAGACGCCGGAGAACCAATCAGCTTCGCTTCACAAAGCTCCGTTGCGCGAAAAGTACGCGTACTGGAGCGCTGCCCGGTCCGCTGTTACAGATATATATCTTTTTTTAAACGTTAATTTCTCAAAATCCACTGTAGCACATATATTGAGACCTACAAAAGGCACATCGGGCTACCAGTCCCTACAATTTTGCCAAGTTTCGTGCAAATCCATTCAGCCGTTCGGGCTAAAAGTGAGGCCAACCGCCCTATGGAAAACTCAATGTTAAAAATACGTTTTGGGACCCCCCTTTTTTCTCGGCCCCCCCTTGACGAACCCCCCCCAAATTTCCAGGGGCTGCTCAGAAACAAAATGTGCCATTTTCCTGAAAATTTCAGCCAATTCCGTCCACAAACGCCAAAGTTATTAGACATAGAATTTTCAAAAATCCCATAGAGATAAAATCCTAACTATATATACCTACTGGCGACCGCCAGTAGGTAATATATACATATAGGAATCTGCCTTGAACATTGAGTGGATGTATAAGTGTCTGAATGGAGGATTTACTAGCAATGTGATTTAGTGTCTAAGTGACAAATTTAAAGTGTCTCACTAAATATATTTGATAGTGTTTAAACTTTGTGAATACCTGTATCACTCTATCTCTTGTGGTGTAAACTACTACATAAGTTGGTTACTAGGTATGTGAAAGTCTATATTAGTTATTGATTAGTTAAGGGAGTATTTGTATGGGATAGTAAATGAATGTGTGTGTGATAGGGTGGGACGTGTGTGACTGTCGAAAGATGTGTAAATAGTTGATTTAGTGGGTATATTATGTTAAGACTATGTGGAAACAGTTGTTTGGGTGAGTGAATCTCTTTAAGGGTGTGGTGATGGGTAAATATATGTCTCAATGATATATGTCCAGCAAACTAAAAATATAAAAGGCAGTGTATGTGACAATTGTTGTGTATAAATGAGTATACATAAGACTCAGCGATTGTATGTGTGAGATATGGATAACTGTATAGTTGTATTAGTGATTCTATAACAGACTAAGTATGAGTTACTATCTACATGAATAAATAAAGTGGTGTTTGTGTAAGTGTGTAGCTTAGTAAATATAAGTATGATCAATTATTTGCATAAGTGAGAAGGATGTCTGCATAAGTGAATAGGATATGTGCTGGTGTGTAATGTTGATGTAGGTGTATAAGTATATTTAATAGTGTTCTATTGATCTTTGTTAGCATGTATGAGTGAATCTATAGGTAAGTGTTTTAGATGTGTGTGTAGATCTAGGAATCACTGAGTGGGTTTTTAGAAACTTGAACTAGTGTGTCAATGGATTTAAATACGTTACTTCATATTTTATAATGAGTGTTGAAAGTTTATGCTACTGTATGATGAAATGTATCAGTATGTCACATGGATGATGTCATCAGTGATGTAATAAGTGATGCCATTTGAGATGTCATCAGTGATGTCATCAGTGATGTCACTGACCATGTCATGAATGATGTAATATGTGACATTATCAGCATTGGATTGCGGGCGTGTGAGTTATAGTTAGTACAACTAACTATAACCGGGGAATTTCAATGGTTTTGTAAGAGTGAAATGTCCAACTAACTATAACACCCCTGAAACCTGTGTTTTTTTCAGTGAATTTCTGAGGTTTTTTAAATGCTAATTCCTAACTATAACATGTCTGAACCTATGGTTTTTTTCAGTGAATTTCAAAGGTTTTTTAAATGCTAATTCCTAACTATAACATGTCTGAAACCTATGTTTTTTTCACTGAATTGTAAAGTTTTTGTAAATGACAATTTTTAAATAAATGTATTCTTATATGTTTTTTTTATACTGCTTTACTATTTTTTTCAAAACTATTTATGTTTAGATATTTTATTTTTTAAAATACATTACATTGTGTGGCCCCCCTTCTTTTAATTGTTTTTGGGCCCTGGACCCCATCCCCTAGAGCCTGACCCGCAAATCTAAATGTATTTTTTTTTATAGGAATGGGATTCCTAGGGAAGGAAATACAAGTTACTTGTAAGTATGCTTGGAACTACTTTTCAGGGTCAGTGCTGGGCTAAAAAATGCAGCACTAGTTTCTCTGCTGATAACAAAAGAATAAATCGGAATTCGTTCTTCGGATGACTTAAGGCGAATATTTTAAAGTTCGAAAACTGCACATTTAGAAGAATTTGCAACTGAAACCAGTCAATGTCAGCCTATGAAAATAATTCACTCAACAGGTAAATAGCGTTATTATTGCTTTTTTTTTTACTCAGGGGTGGATCTTGAATCCAGCACTGCTGCTTCACGTTTAAACAGTTGAAAAAATGCAAATTACCAAAGATGTGCGGAAGCCCACATCTCTTTTTTTTTAATATCGCTAGAATGCGCGGATCATACGCGCACCCCGTGATTTTCGCAAAAAATAAACGTGTGGAACCACCTGAGCAGACCTAGAGGGTCAGGGTGTATCTACCCTCCCCTTTTTCACGTTTTAAACTCACATTTCACAATCTTCTTAAGCCTCCCTCCTACCGAGGCATAAAATGGCTGCCAACAGTTTCAGGTTTGGAATGTTGCCAAGCACTTGACAGCCAATTAGCATTCAGCGCGTGATCGGAAGGCTGCGCTTATGGTACGATGACAATAAGCGGAGTATCCGTATTGAATATTATTATTGGAAGGGGGCCGCATGGCCCCCCTACCAAGGTTAATTCCGGGCACCGAGGTCTCCACCCCCCAGGGCATGGCTAATTATATATTATTATTTTATGGAGAAGGGCTGCATACCCCCCCTACTGAAGCCACTTTAAGGCCCTGGAGACCCTATTCCCCGGGGACGGGCTTTTTAAAAATTTATTATGGCCGTCACCGTTGGCGACCGTGTTAGTGTCTTCAATTCCCCCACTGTCCCACCGGCTTCCCGCCACCTGCGGGAGCCGGTGTTCTATCGACATCCGAAGTCCATCTGTGTATGTACCACCTATGAGTTGCCTTCAGTTTGCGCATGCACGTTTGTGGTAGCGCATCCGTGTTAATATTACGTATACGCACAATACGTCCCACTGTCTGGCTATGTACCCCTAACGTATTTCATTTTATTTGCGCATGCTCAATTACAACATGCCCAATCACAGCTCTCACACCCAGTGACATCATGCTCAACCAATCATCCTTCTGCAAAGCGTTTATAACCTGCCAACCTTCTCGAACTTTTCCTATTCCGCAGTCACAGTCATTGATATTGTTCCTATCCACTTCTTCGTAGGTGAGCACTTTTTTTAAGAATAACTAAATTAATTAATCTGAATGATCTTTAAATACTGCGTAAATGCAATTTTTTTTCGATTTGACAATGTTGTTTTTAAGCATGCTTTCCTACTTTTTAATATCGTTAAAGTTGACTTCGTAGCTTTTGTTTCTGAGCAAATCACTTAATCCTGCCGCCTTCAATTTTGTAAGTAGTGTGCCACGTGCTGCTTTCTCCCCATGCAGTGCACATGTAATCGATTGGCTAATGTTGTATTTTAGCACGCTCTCCATGTTTTTTAATAACGTTAAACTTGATTTCTTATCCTTTGTTCTGTGCAATTCAGTTAATTCTGCCATGTTTCTTTAATTTGCCAAGAGCCCCGTGGCCCTTCCCACATCAGTGTGCTACGTACTGTTCAAGTTAATGCGATGTAGTTTTTCTCATGTAAGTAGTGTGTTACATGCCCCATGCATTGCAAAAGTTAATTTTTCTGCAATAGTGTATTTTAGCATGATTTCCAGCTCTTATACCTCAGATATCTTAACTTGGTAGGCGATGTTTCTAGGCAAAGCACTTCATCCTGCTGCCTTTAATTTTGTAAGTAGTGTGCCACGTGCTGATTCCTTCTCAGGCAAGGGCCATATCATCAACTGACCACTGTTGAATTTTAGCACGCTCTTCATGTTTTTTAATAACCTTAAACTTGATTTGTCCCCTGTTCTATCTCATTATACAGATATCTCAACCATGAGACGTGCTGTTCACCACAAGCTGTTTATTCCTGCCTATGCACTATACCAGATGGTGGTCAACCACTCGACATAGCAGATCCACTGAATAGAAGACCAAAAAGGGTTCTATCAGATCAAGGCCAGGAGTTCGTAAATGAAGTGAGTGACCAATCTCGGCCTAACATTTGTATAATACAATGCTATTTCCTATTTTGCTTGCCAAATATAACCTCTGATGATTGCTTTCCAACCCCAATCCTATTGAGAACAAATGTTTCTATGTACATTAAAATGAATCTTGGACATATGTACAACATATACATTCTTAACTCTTTTTTTCAGTTTGCAGAATGTTACAAAAATCAGCAGCAAATTGCCGAGGTTGAAAAAAAGTATATCCTCCAGTTCCAGCTGATTACACCGATGTCTCAAATATGGCATGAACTAGTTGTCTGAAGCCAAACACATTCTCACATTTTTAATGGATAACGTTAAGGTAAATACTCTCAATATGAGTAGTCGACGAAGTTAAAAAGTAACATATATAAGTACTTTAGGGGTTTTTGGTATCAGATAATGTCCAATTCACACTTGTACGGATGAGTCTGCTACAGGGTGGATCTGTGTATAACTAGTGGATGATTAGGTATTAGGATGGCATACAACGCTCCCAACCTTCTTACTTTTTCTCTTAAAGGGTTCCAAATTGGGGATGAATATTAGGCTGTGCAGTAAAGGGTTGACGGTGTTGCTCCACTGGCACTTGGGCCTTCTCATAAAGCAGAAGGAGCCTGTCTCAATATCCTTAACTCTTCCCTTCCAAAGTAGACTGGATTCTTAGTCTGCAAGTCCTTCCGCATACTTGCAGTTACACAACAGTACTGTTTATTGGGGTCTCCTCTTGAAAGCAGTCTTGCATATCCGGCAAGTAACAAACCAAAGCGGAGTTCAAGTTGTGAACTCTTTTGGCCACAGTATTTACACAAGGTAAGCAGATCGGTCTGGATATACAATACTTCAAATTAAATGCATTAGAAATAAAGGAGCTTATTTACAAACCCTTTGCGCCACTTTTGCGTCACTTTCAACATGAGAAAAATAACACAAAAGTGACACAAGAGATTTGAAAATAAGCCCTAAAAAATATTGTCCTGCATAATGACTTCATCTCTCACCTAATTCTGTCTCATCTGTGAATAATTTTAAAGACCTGTTCACCTGTAATATAAATATGACGCACTAGGCCTTCTATACAGACACTGTTTGAATGCAAGCCTATAAGATAAGTGAAAGGTACATTGCACACATTTAAAAAATAAAAAATATCGTCAAGTGTTACTTTTACTTGTAATGTCTGACCTCATATAGTCACATCGATCTAATCTTAAACACTAATTTTCTTTTTTGTTTTGCAGATTACTACTTCTATTGGAGTCCATATTATATGATGTTTGTTATATTGTTTTGTTAAAGTTATGGTTCTAGTTATATATTATATTGTTATCATTTAGTTATACTTCCAGTTATTTATTGTTTTAATAAAAGTTAATTAAAAAAGTACATACGCCTTTTTTTTGTGGGGGTAGCAGTCCACAATAGAAATTATATTTATAATTTGAAGTATAATTATGAGGCTAGCTCTTCACCAGATCTTTACCAGAGTGTATAGCTACAATTACGGTTCCAATTCAAAAGAATACAAAGTACAACGCCATTAGCAACACAGTGTGGTGAACTTATAACCTCTGTGCTCACGTAAGTGTTCCTTGAACTGTTACTATAACAGGCAGAAAGCCTTTTGGGGGTAGGTTTAAAAGTTACTGGCTGTAGAGAAACCATTATATTTACCCTGGATCCTCTACATGACAGAAAGGAAAGCAAAGTAAAACAAAACACTGTGTACCAGATTTACAACCCCCTTGCACCACTTTTACATCCAATCCCCTCTATAAAATTACAAGTCTATGAGCCTCAACAACCCCCTCAAGCTCCGGGAATCCCCCCCTCCCCCCCAGAATTTGTGTATTATGGGAGGCAGACTGCGTGGCCCTCCGCCTGGTGCCCTCGAGGGCCCTGGAAACTACTACAACCGGCTCCTGCAGTGTCCCTGCTGTACTGCTATTTGCTTTGACAGAGCGGGACTCTCACGACTCCCACCCTCCCATTGTAAACATAGTTTGCATTTTGAAAGACAGAGCAGTGAAATCTATTCTCACTTTCAAAATCCAAAGCAGATTGCACTTCCATATACAAATTAGCATCTACCCATGCAAAAACGCAATACTGGCTCCCGAAGAATGCAAAAGTTCATCACACAATGTTGCAAAAAAAAAACAGCATGTGTGCTCGACTTCTCAATATACTACCTTATCCTACGCAATGTTATTTTCAATCACGTTCTGATAACCAATAAGAATCATGTTTTCAAAAAACAGAAACATGCACCCTAGTTTTCTGTGTAGAATGTTGTCAAACAACCAATCATTCCTTTTCTGTTTTAATTTCACTTTTGCACCAAACTCCCAAACATATGCCAAAGACAAAAATGGAACTACTACAGTCTATTTTGTCCACAGATTGAGAAAGCTAGGAAAAAATGTGAATAAATCTGTTTCTACTTTTCTCTGAGACTATAGAATGGTGTCCATATACCACAAAAATCTGCGTTTCAATATGCATGGCATCTATAGGAGAGATGCTGTACATTTTACAGATGAAGGGAACAGAGTCTTTCTCATGAACTTTAGACTCTACATCAGTACTTACTTGTAAGTACTAAAATCTCTCAATAAACACAAGGGCTCTTTTTAGAGCCACCCAACATCTATACACAAGCTTGATGTATATCTCAAAAATACATGCTTCTTTTTTTCCGGCGGCGAAATGCGCAGATCCTACGCGCATCCCGCGATTTAAAAAAATATATACTATCTTACTTTTTTGGCCCTGAGCAGGCCTAGGGGGTCAGGGTGTGTCTACCCTGCCCCCTTTTCACACGTTCTACACACATTTCAATGAGTTCCTCAGCCACACTTCTACCAAGGCACAAAATGACTGCCAACAGTTCCTGATTTCAAATGTTCACAACTGGAAAGTATGAATAGGTAAGGGAGAGTATGAAGAGAAAAATGGAAATATGAGGAGAGAAGATCGAGAATAAGAAGAAAAAAAGAGAGTGAGACGACAGAGGGAGCACCATGAGAAGAGAGAGAAAGACTATAAAGAAAAAAGAAGGAATATGTGAAAAGACGCTCAACTATAAGAACAAAAAAGGAATACTAGCAAAAGACAGTGTGTATAAGGAGAGAGAGAACAGTACCAGAAGAGAGCAGGGAGAATGTGAGGAAAAGTGGAGCATAAGGAAAAAAGGGGTGTACAAGAACAGAGGATACAGTATGAGGAGAAAAGAAGGAGTATAAACAGATGGAGGATTATGAAGAGTAAAAAGTGTATGACGAAAGAGGCAGAAGTATGACAAGAGAAACAAATATAAAGAGAGAGGTCAGTATCAAAAGACGGAAAATATGAGGAAAGTGCTGCAGAGTGTATGCAGGGAGTCAAGGAGGAGTAAGAGAAGAGAGCAAACAATATGAACAGATTTAAGAAGTATAAACAGAAATATGAAGAAAAAGGGGAAAATATGAACACAGAGAGAAGGAGTATAGGACAAAAGGGAATATAAGAAAAAATCAGTAGTATGACGAGACATGGGGAAGTAAGAGAAGAGAGAGGAGAATATGAAAACAGGGGTGAGTATAAGAACAAGGTGGAAAATGATGAGAAGAATGTGAGAATAAGAAAAGACGCCAATATTAGTAGAGAGTGCAAAGTATAACAAAAGAGAGGAGAAATGTGACTACAGAGACAAGAGTATGAGAAGAAAAAGAAAAGTATGAGTAAACAATAACGACTAGCTTTAAAAAACAGCGAGAATAAGAAGAAACTGAGAATATAACAACAGAAGAGTATATATGAAGAAAGAGGACGGAATGTAAAGAGACACAGAGACAAAAATGTGGAGAAAAGACAAATATAAGGGAAGACTGAGCGTATAAGGAGAGAGGGAGTACTATGAAAAGACAGTAAGAACTATGACGACAGTGGTGAATATAAAGACAATAGAGAATATAAAGAGGAGGAGAAATATACAAAAAGAGGAGCAAGTATGAATAAAAAAAGTATAAAAAGAGAGCAGAATATAAGAAAAAGAAGATAGTATAATGAGAGAGGAAGGAGTAAGACGAGAGAGGAGGGAGTATGACAAAAGAGTGTAGAAAATATGCAAAAAGGGGCAAATATAATTCCTTAATGTACACAGATGCACAGTGTGATATTACCCCAAAAAATATAAGGCCATGCATTTTACCAACACACATTTACTACTGTGATGTAATATGTGACGTCATCAGCAAGACACACATTCACTGGATGATGTCATCAGTGATGTCATCAGTGATGTAATTTAAGACGTCATCAGTGATGTCATGAGTGACTATCGAAGGGGGTCCTTCTACCACAACAATCTGCGTTTCAATATGCATGACATCTATAGGAGAGACGGTGTACGTTTTACAGATGAGGGTAATGGAGTCTTCCTCTTGAACTTTAGACTCTGCATTGGTACTTACTTGTAGGTACTAAAATCTCCCAATAAACACAAGGGCTCTTTTTAGAGCCACCCAACATCTAAACACATACACTTCATAAATATCTGAAAAATATTCTTCTTTTTCTTCCTTCAGTGCGCTTATGGGACGACTTCCAATCTTCGCACCGTACATTGTCCATACGTGCTTGGTACGCGTACGATAAATCTACCCAAAAAAAAAATAGCCTTTATAACTCGTCATCAATGGAGCGCACACCGCTAGCCCCTCCTCTGGATCGCCCCTCGGGACTCTGGTACTTGTAGTTCTTTAGTGGATCACCCAGGTGAGTGCAAGCCGGTACTTGTTGGACTGATGAATCTCTAGACCCGATACATGTCCCGGGTTTTAGGATATCGCCCGAGACATGTCTCGGGTTTCGGGATAACTTCCCTCATCAGTAGAGAAAGATCGTTAGGGGTGGAAGAGAAGGCCGCCACACAACAGTCAAAGGCCTCGATGCCAGAACCGGCACGCAGGTGCGTCGTCCAAGAGCCCGTCGACCCAAACCTCAAGGGAGCCATATTGTGTTTAGTCATCAATGGAGCGCACACCGCTAGCCCCTCCTCCGGATCGCCCCTCGGGACTCTGGTACTTGTAGTTCTTTAGTGGATCACCCAGGTGGGTGCAAGTCGGTACTTGTTGGACTGATGAATCTTTAGACCCGATACATGTCCCGGGTTTTAGGATATCGCCCGAGACATGTCTCGGGTTTTGGGATAACTTCCCTCATCAGTAGAGAAAGATCGTTAGGGGTGGAAGAGAAGGCCGCCACACAACAGTCAAAGGCCTCGATGCCAGAACCGGCACGCAGGTGCGTCGTCCAAGAGCCCGTCGGCCCAAAGCTCAAGGGAGCCATATTGTGTTTAGTGATCAATGGAGCGCACACCGCTTGCCCCTCCTCCGGATCGCCCCTCGGGACTCTGGTACTTGTAGTTCTTTAGTGGATCACCCAGGTGGGTGCAAGTCGGTACTTGTTGGACTGATGAATCTCTAGACCCGATACATGTCCCGGGTTTTAGGATATCGCCCGAGACATGTCTCGGGTTTCGGGATAACTTCCCTCATCAGTAGAGAAAGATCGTTAGGGATGGAAGAGAAGGCAGCCACACAACAGTCAAAGGCCTTAATGCCAGAACAAGCACGCAGGTGCGTCGTCCAAGAGCCCGTCGGCCCAAAGCTCAAGGGAGCCATATTGTGTTTAGTCATCAATGGAGCGCACACCGCTAGCCCCTCCTCCGGATCGCCCCTCGGGACTCTGGTACTTGTAGTTCTTTAGTGGATCACCCAGGTGGGTGCAAGTCGGTACTTGTTGGACTGATGAATCTCTAGACCCGATACATGTCCCGGGTTTTAGGATATCGCCCGAGACATGTCTCGGGTTTCAGGATAACTTCCCTCATCAGTAGAGAAAGATCGTTAGGGGTGGAAGAGAAGGCCGCCACACAACAGTCAAAGGCCTCGATGCCAGAACCGGCACGCAGGTGCGTCGTCCAAGAGCCCGTCGGCCCAAAGCTCAAGGGAGCCATATTGTGTTTAGTCATCAATGGAGCGTACACCGCTAGCCCCTCCTCCGGATCGCCCCTCGGGACTCTGGTACTTGTAGTTCTTTAGTGGATCACCCAGGTGGGTGCAAGTCGGTACTTGTTGGACTGATGAATCTCTAGACCCGATACATGTCCCAGGTTTTAGGATATCGCCCGAGACATGTCTCGGGTTTCGGGATAACTTCCCTCATCAGTAGAGAAAGATCGTTAGGGGTGGAAGAGAAGGCCGCCACACAACAGTCAAAGGCCTCGATGCCAGAACCGGCACGCAGGTGCGTCGTCCAAGAGCCCGTCGGCCCAAAGCTCAAGGGAGCCATATTGTGTTTAGTCATCAATGGAGCGCACACCGCTAGCCCCTCCTCCGGATCACCCCTCGGGACTCTGGTACTTGTGATTCTTTAGTGGATCACACAGGTGGGTGCAAGTCGGTACTTGTTGGACTGATGAATCTCTAGACCCGATACATGTCCCGGGTTTTAGGATATCGCCCGAGACATGTCTCGGGTTTCGGGATAACTTCCCTCATCAGTAGAGAAAGATCGTTAGGGGTGGAAGAGAAGGCCGCCACACAACAGTCAAAGGCCTCGATGCCAGAACCAGCACGCAGGTGCGTCGTCCAAGAGCCCGTCGGCTAAAAGCTCAAGGGAGCCATATTGTGTTTAGTCATCAATGGAGGGCACACCGCTAGCCCCTCCTCCGGACGGCCCCTCGGGACTCTGGTACTTGTAGTTCTTTAGTGGATCACCCAGGTGGGTGCAAGTCGGTACTTGTTGGACTGATGAATCTCTACACCCGATACATGTCCCGGGTTTTAGGATATCGCCCGAGACATGTCTCGGGTTTCGGGATAACTTCCCTCATCAGTAGAGAAAGATCATTAGGGGTGGAAGAGAAGGCCGCCACACAACAGTCAAAGGCCTCGATGCCAGAACCGGCACGCAGGTGCGTCGTCCAAGAGCCTGTCTGCCCAAAGCTCAAGGGAGCCATATTGTGTTTAGTCATCAATGGAGCGCACACCGCTAGCCCCTCCTCCGGATCGCCCCTCAGGACTCTGGTACTTGTAGCTCTTTAGTGGATCACCCAGGTGGGTGCAAGTCGGTACTTGTTGGACTGATGAATCTCTAGACCCGATACATGTCCCGGGTTTTAGGATATCGCCCGAGACATGTCTCGGGTTTTGGGATAACTTCCCTCATCAGTAGAGAAAGATCGTTAGGGGTGGAAGAGAAGGCCGCCACACAACAGTCAAAGGCCTCGATGCCAGAACCGGCACGCAGGTGCGTCGTCCAAGAGCCCGTCGGCCCAAAGCTCAAGGGAGCAATATTGTGTTTAGTCATCAATGGAGCGCACACCGCTAGCCCCTCCTCCGGATCGCCCCTCAGGACTCTGGTACTTGTAGTTCTTTAGTGGATCACCCAGGTGGGTGCAATTCGGTACTTGTTGGACTGATGAATCTCTAGACCCGATACATGTCCCGGGTTTTAGGATATCGCCCGAGACATGTCTCGGGTTTCGGGATAACTTCCCCCATCAGTAGAGAAAGATCGTTAGGGGTGGAAGAGAAGGCCGCCACACAACAGTCAAAGGCCTCGATGACAGAACCGGCACGCAGGTGCGTCGTCCAAGAGCCCGTCGGCCCAAAGCTCAAGGGAGCCATATTGTGTTTAGTCATCAATGGAGCCCACACTGCTAGCCCCTCCTCCGGATCGCCCCTCGGGACTCTGGTACTTGTAGTTCTTTAGTGGATCACCCAGGTGGATGCAATTCGGTACTTGTTGGACTGATGAATCTCTAGACCCGATACATGTCCCGGGTTTTAGGATATCGCCCGAGACATGTCTCGGCTTTCTGGATAACTTCCCTCATCAGTAGAGAAAGATCGTTAGGGGTGGAAGAGAAGGCCGCCACACAATAGTCAAAGGCCTCGATGCCAGAACTGGCACGCAGGTGCGTCGTCCAAGAGCCCGTCGGCCCAAAGCTCAAGGGAGCCATATTGTGTTTAGTCATCAATGGAGCGCACACCGCTAGCCCCTCCTCCGGATCGCCCCTCGGGACTCTGGTACTTGTGATTCTTTAGTGGATCACACAGGTGGGTGCAAGTCGGTACTTGTTGGACTGATGAATCTCTAGACCCGATACATGTCCCGGGTTTTAGGATATCGCCCGAGACATGTCTCGGGTTTCGGGATAACTTCCCTCATCAGTAGAGAAAGATCGTTAGGGGTGGAAGAGAAGGCCGCCACACAACAGTCAAAGGCCTCGATGCCAGAACCAGCACGCAGGTGCGTCGTCCAAGAGCCCGTCGGCTAAAAGCTCAAGGGAGCCATATTGTGTTTAGTCATCAATGGAGCGCACACCGCTAGCCCCTCCTCCGGATGGCCCCTCGGGACTCTGGTACTTGTAGTTCTTTAGTGGATCACCCAGGTGGGTGCAAGTCGGTACTTGTTGGACTGATGAATCTCTACACCCGATACATGTCCCGGGTTTTAGGATATCGCCCGAGACATGTCTCGGGTTTCGGGATAACTTCCCTCATCAGTAGAGAAAGATCGTTAGGGGTGGAAGAGAAGGCCGCCACACAACAGTCAAAGGCCTCGATGCCAGAACCGGCACGCAGGTGCGTCGTCCAAGAGCACGTCGGCCCAAAGCTCAAGGGAGCCATATTGTGTTTAGTCATCAATGGAGCGCACACCACTAGCCCCTCCTCCGGATCGCCCCTCGGGACTCTGGTACTTGTAGTTCTTTAGTGGATCACCCAGGTGGGTGCAAGTCGGTACTTGTTGGACTGATGAATCTCTAGACCCGATACATGTCCCGGGTTTTAGGATATCGTCCGAGACATGTCTCGGGTTTCGGGATAACTTCCCTCATCAGTAGAGAAAGATCGTTAGGGGTGGAAGAGAAGGCCGCCACACAACTGTCAAAGGCCTCGATGCCAGAACCGGCACGCAGGTGCGTCGTCCAAGAGCCTGTCTGCCCAAAGCTCAAGGGAGCCATATTGTGTTTAGTCATCAATGGAGCGCACACCGCTAGCCCCTCCTCCGGATCGCCCCTCGGGACTCTGGTACTTGTAGCTCTTTAGTGGATCACCCAGGTGGGTGCAAGTCGGTACTTGTTGGACTGATGAATCTCTAGACCCGATACATGTCCCAGGTTTTAGGATATCGCCCGAGACATGTCTCGGGTTTTGGGATAACTTCCCTCATCAGTAGAGAAAGATAGTTAGGGGTGGAAGAGAAGGCCGCCACACAACAGTCAAAGGCCTCGATGCCAGAACCGGCACGCAGGTGCGTCGTCCAAGAGCCCGTCGGCCCAAAGCTCAAGGGAGCCATATTGTGTTTAGTCATCAATGGAGCGCACACCGCTAGCCCCTCCTCCGGATCGCCCCTCGGGACTCTGGTACTTGTAGTTCTTTAGTGGATCACCCAGGTGGGTGCAAGTCGGTACTTGTTGGACTGATGAATCTCTAGACCCGATACATGTCCCGGGTTTTAGGATATCGCCCGAGACATGTCTCGGGTTTCGGGATAACTTCCCTCATCAGTAGAGAAAGATCGTTAGGGGTGGAAGAGAAGGCCGCCACACAACAGTCAAAGGCCTCGATGCCAGAACCAGCACGCAGGTGTGTCGTCCAAGAGCCCGTCGGCTAAAAGCTCAAGGGAGCCATATTGTGTTTAGTCATCAATGGAGCGCACACCGCTAGCCCCTCCTCCGGATGCCCCTTCGGGACTCTGGTACTTGTAGTTCTTTAGTGGATCACCCAGGTGGGTGCAAGTCGGTACTTGTTGGACTGATGAATCTCTACACCCGATACATGTCCCGGGTTTTAGGATATCGCCCGAGACATGTCTCGGGTTTCGGGATAACTTCCCTCATCAGTAGAGAAAGATCGTTAGGGGTGGAAGAGAAGGCCGCCACACAACAGTCAAAGGCCTCGATGCCAGAACCGGCACGCAGGTGCGTCGTCCAAGAGCACGTCGGCCCAAAGCTCAAGGGAGCCATATTGTGTTTAGTCATCAATGGAGCGCACACCACTAGCCCCTCCTCCGGATCACCCCTCGGGACTCTGGTACTTGTAGTTCTTTAGTGGATCACCCAGGTGGGTGCAAGTCGGTACTTGTTGGACTGATGAATCTCTAGACCCGATACATGTCACGGGTTTTAGGATATCGCCCGAGACATGTCTCGGGTTTCGGGATAACTTCCCTCATCAGTAGAGAAAGATCGTTAGGGGTGGAAGAGAAGGCCGCCACACAACAGTCAAAGGCCTCGATGCCAGAACCGGCACGCAGGTGCGTCGTCCAAGAGCCTGTCTGCCCAAAGCTCAAGGGAGCCATATTGTGTTTAGTCATCAATGGAGCGCACACCGCTAGCCCCTCCTCCGGATCGCCCCTCGGGACTCTGGTACTTGTAGCTCTTTAGTGGATCACCCAGGTGGGTGCAAGTCGGTACTTGTTGGACTGATGAATCTCTAGACCGGATACATGTCCCGGGTTTTAGGATATCGCCCGAGACATGTCTCGGGTTTTGAGATAACTTCCCTCATCAGTAGAGAAAGATCGTTAGGGGTGGAAGAGAAGGCCGCCACACAACAGTCAAAGGCCTCGATGCCAGAACCGGCACGCAGGTGCGTCGTCCAAGAGCACGTCGGCCCAAAGCTCAAGGGAGCCATATTGTGTTTAGTCATCAATGGAGCGCACACCACTAGCCCCTCCTCCGGATCACCCCTCGGGACTCTGGTACTTGTAGTTCTTTAGTGGATCACCCAGGTGGGTGCAAGTCGGTACTTGTTGGACTGATGAATCTCTAGACCCGATACATGTCACGGGTTTTAGGATATCGCCCGAGACATGTCTCGGGTTTCGGGATAACTTCCCTCATCAGTAGAGAAAGATCGTTAGGGGTGGAAGAGAAGGCCGCCACACAACAGTCAAAGGCCTCGATGCCAGAACCGGCACGCAGGTGCGTCGTCCAAGAGCCTGTCTGCCCAAAGCTCAAGGGAGCCATATTGTGTTTAGTCATCAATGGAGCGCACACCGCTAGCCCCTCCTCCGCATCGCCCCTCGGGACTCTGGTACTTGTAGCTCTTTAGTGGATCACCCAGGTGGGTGCAAGTCGGTACTTGTTGGACTGATGAATCTCTAGACCGGATACATGTCCCGGGTTTTAGGATATCGCCCGAGACATGTCTCGGGTTTTGAGATAACTTCCCTCATCAGTAGAGAAAGATCGTTAGGGGTTAAGAGAAGGCCGCCACACAACAGTCAAAGGCCTCGATGCCAGAACCGGCACGCAGGTGCGTCGTCCAAGAGCCCGTCGGCCCAAAGCTCAAGGGAGCCATATTGTGTTTAGTCATCAATGGAGCGCACACCGCTAGCCCCTCCTCCGGATCGCCCCTCGGGACTCTGGTACTTGTAGTTCTTTAGTGGATCACCCAGGTGGGTGCAAGTCGGTACTTGTTGGACTGATGAATCTCTAGACCCGATACATGTCCCGGGTTTTAGGATATCGCCCGAGACATGTCTCGGGTTTCGGGATAACTTCCCCCATCAGTAGAGAAAGATCGTTAGGGGTGGAAGAGAAGGCCGCCACACAACAGTCAAAGGCCTCGATGCCAGAACCGGCACGCAGGTGCGTCGTCCAAGAGCCCGTCGGCCCAAAGCTCAAGGGAGCCATATTGTGTTTAGTCATCAATGGAGCCCACACCGCTAGCCCCTCCTCCGGATCGCCCCTCGGGACTCTGGTACTTGTAGTTCTTTAGTGGATCACCCAGGTGGATGCAATTCGGTACTTGTTGGACTGATGAATCTCTAGACCCGATACATGTCCCGGGTTTTAGGATATCGCCCGAGACATGTCTCGGGTTTCGGGATAACTTCCCTCATCAGTAGAGAAAGATCGTTAGGGGTGGAAGAGAAGGCCGCCACACAATAGTCAAAGGCCTCGATGCCAGAACCGGCACGCAGGTGCGTCGTCCAAGAGCCCGTCGGCCCAAAGCTCAAGGGAGCCATATTGTGTTTAGTCATCAATGGAGCGCACACCGCTAGCCCCTCCTCCGGATCGCCCCTCGGGACTCTGGTACTTGTAGTTCTTTAGTGGATCACCCAGGTGGGTGCAAGTCGGTACTTGTTGGACTGATGAATCTCTAGACCCGATACATGTCCCGGGTTTTAGGATATCGCCCGAGACATGTCTCGGGTTTCGGGATAACTTCCCTCATCAGTAGAGAAAGATCGTTAGGGGTGGAAGAGAAGGCCGCCACACAACAGTCAAAGGCCTCGATGCCAGAACCGGCACGCAGGTGCGTCGTCCAAGAGCCCGTCGGCCCAAAGCTCAAGGGAGCCATATTGTGTTTAGTCATCAATGGAGCGCACACCGCTAGCCCCTCCTCCGGATCGCCCCTCGGGACTCTGGTACTTGTAGTTCTTTAGTGGATCACCCAGGTGGGTGCAAGTCGGTACTTGTTGGACTGATGAATCTCTAGACCCGATACATGTCCCGGGTTTTAGGATATCGCCCGAGACATGTCTCGGGTTTCGGGATAACTTCCCTCATCAGTAGAGAAAGATCGTTAGGGGTGGAAGAGAAGGCCGCCACACAATAGTCAAAGGCCTCGATGCCAGAACCGGCACGCAGGTGCGTCGTCCAAGAGCCCGTCGGCCCAAAGCTCAAGGGAGCCATATTGTGTTTAGTCATCAATGGAGCGCACACCGCTAGCCCCTCCTCCGGATCGCCCCTCGGGACTCTGGTACTTGTAGTTCTTTAGTGGATCACCCAGGTGGGTGCAAGTCGGTACTTGTTGGACTGATGAATCTCTAGACTCGATACATGTCCCGGGTTTTAGGATATCGCCCGAGACATGTCTCGGGTTTCGGGATAACTTCCCTCATCAGTAGAGAAAGATCGTTAGGGGTGGAAGAGAAGGCCGCCACACAACAGTCAAAGGCCTCGATGCCAGAACCGGCACGCAGGTGCGTCGTCCAAGAGCCCGTCGGCCCAAAGCTCAAGGGAGCCATATTGTGTTTAGTCATCAATGGAGCGCACACCGCTAGCCCCTCCTCCGGATCGCCCCTCGGGACTCTGGTACTTGTAGTTCTTTAGTGGATCACCTGTAGTGTAGTTCCTATTATCCCAATAGGCTCTGCGCATTGGAATAATACCTCCAATAGTATAGACCTAGACCAGACGTTAACTAGGTCTTCTACTGTCGATATTAGACTTAAAGTTTTGGGTTTGCCATCTAGCTCAGAGTTCACTAGAAACTTTCTCGAATAGGCAAGGAGGAGTTGAACCTCCCTGGATAGGCAAGAAGGGATTTAGTTTCTGACAACCATAGAACATGACAACTTTGCTCTCCCCTAATCAAGAGTGTATCTCTAGAGTCGTGTGAAAACAAAAGACAACTTATTTTACTCAGTCAGTACGTGCATTCTTAGTTTCACCAGATTGTAGAGAAAATGAAGAGACGGGCGTGTTCAATAAAAGATGTTATTTATTGATCAGTCTCTTTTCTCGTACAAGAGAAATGGATCGATATTATCGCAATACTTATGGTTAAGTAAAGTGCATACAATAAAAGCAGAATTATAAAATAATACTGTAAAAACATTGATATGGTTTCTAAGCCATACGTTATTTAAAATGGACAGAATATATACATACACATATACATTTAACTAATAGTACTCAACTGGTGCTTCTAACTACGCCTACCCCAGTGTACCTGACCTAAGCCTAATACGTGGGCGGGGATAGAAAGTAGCAGTTTAAGTTAAGTTTGTTTTGCCAAGTGACTGACTCAAGAATTCTCTGCAAGGGGTTATTCAGCTCTGTACCTGAGATCTAGGATGGTTGAGGGATAGTATCTCTCGTCTGAGGTCTCGATATTCCAAGCTGCCTGCGAGGGCTGCTCGGAAGCGCCGGAGCTGGATTTCTCGGCAGGAGAAAGCAGCGTCTCGTTCTCAGCGCGTCAGGAAGGCGGGGCAGCGCCAGTGGGCTTCGCTCTCTGCTGGGCTTCGGCAAGTCTCGCTGCTCCGATCTCGTCACCACCGCGTGTGTTTGCTTAAGGCAATATCGGTAATATTTATACCTGTAAGGTGCCGAGATTGACGTAAGGATGGACATAGATACGTCAATAAGGATGTCATACGAGCTGGTCGTTAGCACATTCTTTTACTGAAGTTCTCGGTGAAATCAAAACAATGGCCGCAGGGTTTTTCCCAGGTTGTCATAGGTTTGATTTGTTTTGAGAACTCCGTATGCCTTATCAGGGGCTGGAGGAATATTGCTTTTGCCTAATTAGATGGCAAGCGTTATGACCTAATCAGATAACGCGCTCCTGTGCCGTGGTCTGGCGTAATCAGATAACGGTTTCTGCATCATGGGATGGCTGCTAGTTAACTTGTTAACCAGAATAGGGTCAGGAATAGGGGGATCGATATTTTTTGCGCACTATGTTATTCATTAGTGCAGCACTATGCGAGTTTTGTACTGCAAAAGTTTTGCAACATGAGTTAAGGTGTCTGTAATCCAAAACTAGACGATATGAATTGTCTGGTTTGGAGACAGGAAACAAAGGGTTGTTCATTTGTGAGGTGCAAGTTTCAATCACCCCCTGGTATTCTAGTTGATCTAGAATTTCTTTTACCTGTTTTTTAGCTTCTTACTTGATTGGATACTGCCTTTGTGCAGTAGGTTGTGATTTTAACTGGATTTTGTGAGGAGGAGACTCCTCATCCCATCCTACATGATTTTTATATAAAGCAGGAGCTTGAGCTACTGCCCACTTTCTTGCAAGTGTATATTTTTTATGAATTGGAATATGATTTGAGAAGGCAGGCATAATTATTTCTTCGCCATGTGGGCACTCCCTGACGAACTCTGGTGGCCAATCTTTTTCAGCTAGAAGGATGTCATAGCCTTGGAGAGATTATCCCAAAAAAGGCCCCTTATTTTCCTAGTCTTATCCCTTTCTATACGTAAAGTTATTTCATATATTTTGTGAGGTTTGCTAACTCTGGTGTCTGCAGTTTCCACCTGAATGTATTCATTTGTGTCCACTGTCTCCAGATGATTCATAAGGACTTTGCGTGCTATGCTCACTTCTGCTGCGCTGTCTAGCATTGTCTGAGCCCACTCTCCGTTTTTCAGCTGTGTCCTCAGTATTATCGGCATTGTTGAATACTTTAATACTGGCTACCTTCTTTTTTGGAAACTGTAATTTTTTATTTGGTTGAGCGGGTTCCTTGTCTTTGGACTTGACGTGCCCTTCCCTGGGTTCCGATCGTCCTCTTCTTTCCGATATCTGCGAGGAAGTCTGAAAAGATTGAGAGGGACGTGTATCAAAATCTTGATATCTATCCGGTTTCTTTATGTTATCCCTATTTCTAAGGTTGTATTTTTTCACAGAGGGCTCCCTTTGGGGAGACTTGGGTCCTTGGTCCGGAGATCTTTCTCTCCGCCGAGGAGACCTTCCTCTGGACTGGAATCTCTTTTCTTTTGGATTGTATTGTTTGTTTCCATCCCAGTTCTTCTTTTGACTGTTTAGATTATTTTTAATAAATATTTTTTCAGGACTTTCAATTAGTTGGGGCTTTACTGGTATTCCACCCAAACTATCTCTACCTAGTTCTTCATAGGATTTTTCTATAATTCTGGCAATTTCAGCTGGTTGGTCAGCTATATCTGTCTCTTTTAACCTCTGGCGGATCGCCACATTCGCTGCTTCTCCTTTTATGTTGGCTAGTAATATTGCCGAGACCTGCTTGAAGTCTTTTAGTAATTTCATACCGAGAGTTAAAGCGGGTTCTGGACCGTATTCGTCTTGAATTTGTTTTAGCACATCTGGTATTACTGACATGGATGGTACACCATGTGTTTTTGTGTAAATGGAAGCAAAGACTGTACCCCAAGTGTCACAGTCCTCCACGTGTGGTGCGATTCCCATTGGAAGACAGATAGTCAGAATCCTGTGTTTATCCACAGGGGTGGTGTCTGGAAACACCGCCTCTATTTGGGTGATTTTTTGTGCTAACCAGAATGGTATTTGTTCCCGTTTAGCTGGTACTTTACCTAGGCAGGACTGTATGTTCTGTGGTGTAATTTTATTTGTGTTCCCCTGATGTGGGGTCAGCTGTGGAATTTTAACTACAGGTTGGATGGTTGAAGTCCGCATTACATATTGGACTAGTTGTCTATATATTTTAATTAGTTGTTTTAGTTGTACTAAAACATCTGCTGCAGACATTCTTTCGATGTCTGGATGTGGTGTGTATCCGGCTAGGACCGGCCATGTTGCTCCTGGTCTACCTAGTGGACCGAGCCTGGTGATGTGATTATTATGTTTTAGGGCGCAATTAAACAAGAGCAGGTGCTCTTGGAATTTGAGTGGTACTTCCACTTCCTCGAAAGGAGTGTAGGTATCCGGAGGTTCCTCTATTTTATAATAGTGGAACTCCTTTGTTACAGCATTTGCTGCTGGAAAGTTTATCCATGAATAGAATACCTCTGTCTGCCGATATTCGTGTGCCTCAATTACGAATATGACTGTACCACCTCTTGGTGTCAGTCCATTGTCTATAAGTTTTAACGTTATAGATCTTCTTATGTTGACCGGGATGAGTTTTATATCCGGGTCCGCTTCTTGCATAGTATTATCAGCTTCTATTAGTTCAGCTGCTAATCTAGCTCTCTCTCTTTCATCATCACTTTCTGGCATTTTACTGTCAGGAAGGTTATTCTGTTTGTTTGCAGATCAGGTTTCTTATGGAAACAAAGATTAGATGCACAATATTTTGGAACAGTGTATCCTTCAACGTTGATTGAACCAAGAACCATACATAGGAGTTCCCTCCTGCGAGGTTTGGCGGATTTTACCTCTCACCCACTCCAGACGTCTTTGGAGTATTATGGGAAAAAGGGGTCTGAGTGAAAGAGCACGACTGAGTTACTCTAAAGTCTTGCGTTAGTTTTATCGCCTATCCAAACACGTTGGGCGCCATGTAGTGTAGTTCCTATTATCCCAATAGGCTCTGCGCATTGGAATAATACCTCCAATAGTATAGACCTAGACCAGACGTTAACTAGGTCTTCTACTGTCGATATTAGACTTAAAGTTTTGGGTTTGCCAGCTAGCTCAGAGTTCACTAGAAACTTTCTCGAATAGGCAAGGAGGAGTTGAACCTCCCTGGATAGACAAGAAGGGATTTAGTTTCTGACAACCATAGAACATGACAACTTTGCTCTCCCCTAATCAAGAGTGTATCTCTAGAGTCGTGTGAAAACAAAAGACAACTTATTTTACTCAGTCAGTACGTGCATTCTTAGTTTCACCAGATTGTAGAGAAAAGGAAGAGACGGGCGTGTTCAATAAAAGATGTTATTTATTGATCAGTCTCTTTTCTCGTACAAGAGAAATGGATCGATATTATCGCAATACTTATGGTTAAGTAAAGTGCATACAATAAAAGCAGAATTATAAAATAATACTGTAAAAACATTGATATGGTTTCTAAGCCATACGTTATTTAAAATGGACAGAATATATACATACACATATACATTTAACTAATAGTACTCAACTGGTGCTTCTAACTACGCCTACCCCAGTGTACCTGACCTAAGCCTAATACGTGGGCGGGGATAGAAAGTAGCAGTTTAAGTTAAGTTTGTTTTGCCAAGTGACTGACTCAAGAATTCTTTGCAAGGGGTTATTCAGCTCTGTACCTGAGATCTAGGATGGTTGAGGGATAGTATCTCTCGTCTGAGGTCTCGATATTCCAAGCTGCCTGCGAGGGCTGCTCGGAAGCGCCGGAGCTGGATTTCTCGGCAGGAGAAAGCAGCGTCTCGTTTTCAGCGCGTCAGGAAGGCGGGGCAGCGCCAGTGGGCTTCGCTCTCTGCTGGGCTTCGGCAAGTCTCGCTGCTCTGATCTCGTCACCACCGCGTGTCTTTGCTTAAGGCAATATCGGTAATATTTATACCTGTAAGGTGCCGAGATTGACGTAAGGATGGACATAGATACGTCAATAAGGATGTCATACGAGCTGGTCGTTAGCACATTCTTTTACTGAAGTTCTCGGTGAAATCAAAACAATGGCCGCAGGGTTTTTCCCAGGTTGTCATAGGTTTGATTTGTTTTGAGAACTCCGTATGCCTTATCAGGGGCTGGAGGAATATTGCTTTTGCCTAATTAGATGGCAAGCGTTATGACCTAATCAGATAACGCGCTCCTGTGCCGTGGTCTGGCGTAATCAGATAACGGTTTCTGCATCATGGGATGGCTGCTAGTTAACTTGTTAACCAGAATAGGGTCAGGAATAGGGGGATCGATATTTTTTGCGCACTATGTTATTCATTAGTGCAGCACTATGCGAGTTTTGTACTGCAAAAGTTTTGCAACATGAGTTAAGGTGTCTGTAATCCAAAACTAGACGATATGAATTGTCTGGTTTGGAGACAGGAAACAAAGGGTTGTTCATTTGTGAGGTGCAAGTTTCAATCACCCCCTGGTATTCTAGTTGATCTAGAATTTCTTTTACCTGTTTTTTAGCTTCTTACTTGATTGGATACTGCCTTTGTGCAGTAGGTTGTGATTTTAACTGGATTTTGTGAGGAGGAGACTCCTCATCCCATCCTACATGATTTTTATATAAAGCAGGAGCTTGAGCTACTGCCCACTTTCTTGCAAGTGTATATTTTTTATGAATTGGAATATGATTTGAGAAGGCAGGCATAATTATTTCTTCGCCATGTGGGCACTCACTGACGAACTCTGGTGGCCAATCTTTTTCAGCTAGAAGGATGTCATAGCCTTGGAGAGATTATCCCAAAAAAGGCCCCTTATTTTCCTAGTCTTATCCCCTTCTATACGTAAAGTTATTTCATATATTTTGTGAGGTTTGCTAACTCTGGTGTCTGCAGTTTCCACCTGAATGTATTCATTTGTGTCCACTGTCTCCAGATGATTCATAAGGACTTTGCGTGCTATGCTCACTTCTGCTGCGCTGTCTAGCATTGTCTGAGCCCACTCTCCGTTTTTCAGCTGTGTCCTCAGTATTATCGGCATTGTTGAATACTTTAATACTGGCTACCTTCTTTTTTGGAAACTGTAATTTTTTATTTGGTTGAGCAGGTTCCTTGTCTTTGGACTTGACGTGCCCTTCCCTGGGTTCCGATCGTCCTCTTCTTTCCGATATCTGCGAGGAAGTCTGAAAAGATTGAGAGGGACGTGTATCAAAATCTTGATATCTGGCGTAATCAGATAACGGTTTCTGCATCATGGGATGGCTGCTAGTTAACTTGTTAACCAGAATAGGGTCAGGAATAGGGGGATCGATACAGAACCTATAGTAATACATCACACACCCAGGTGGGAAACTGTCCCGAAACCCGGGCCATGTCTCGGGTCCAGAGATCTTGGGGATAACGAGTAACCACTCGCACCAACTGTGGTGAACTACTTTTTACTCGTCCATCTACATGCACTACATGTACCAGAGTGCTAAGGGGCGACCCGGAGGAGAGGCTAGCGGTGTGCGATCCATCTTGGTTGTATTTAGCCTTTATAACAAATTTTTTATAATCCCTGAGGACCCCATCCCCCGGGGCTCAAATGTAACATTGCGAACCGTGGGAAGAGCCCCATGGCCTCCACGGTCCCAGCCGGCTCCCCACTTCCTGCGGGAGCCGGCATTCCTTTTCGTCACAGAGAGCAGCTTACATGCTTACATTCTTCTTTCGAAGATGATTTCAACAGTTATACATTTTATAAAATAATATAGTACTGCACGCTATAGGAGAAAATTCAGCACAATTATGATTGAATAGAAAATAGAAAAAAATACTTCTACACTCAACAAACTCGTAAGCAGAGTACACAGTTTAATTTAAAAGCACCCTACCACAACTAGTTTTTTAAACGCATTGTACAATAAATTGCGTCACAAAATAGGCTACATACATGGTGACTGTATCGTAACGTCACATAGAAAAAAGAAAGCCACTCTTACGCTACCAGAAAAACACAACAACAGTACAAGGCCCAAATTTCCATTGCAGTGATTTCTTAGTTGCAGATCTAGTTGTCAGATCGACACACACACTCCCTCATTGCTGGTATACACCCACACCACAGCCATTCAGCGTATCCGTCACTACACACGTGACCCTATGTATAAAAAAGACGGAGCGCACGTGTTGTACGCCATTTTAGATTTGTTCCCAAAGCACCGAACAAGGGGCCCACTACTACATGCATGGCCTCCTTCGTCACTGAGTTAGTGGTGCACGAAGCACTGAGCGGGTGAAGAAACTGCGATGATGATGATGGGAGCACGAGTATGTCGTTAGCCATAGAGATATCAAGACTCGGCACCATATTTGAGACTTCTTTGTTGGAGATCGGGACTACATCATGAAGAAGGTGTCTTTTCCTCGAAAAGGTAGGCAGTGAGGCTTGAGTACGCATCGGAGGGAGTCAAGGTTGTCGCAGACTAGATACAAAAACGTGCATTAGTATTTTAGACGAACGCACTCCTATATAGTGTATTAATTTACATTCATACATTTTTTCCCAATAGCAGTAACATTTTTAAAGACATTTTGCTTGTTAATGAGGCTTTCATGTCCCCCCTTACAACTCCTGCAGCTCCACTCTTCTTTTTCCTTGAAGTTAAGCCCCCCCCCCCGCAAGGAGCTTGTAAATCTGCGTCTGACTTTTCAAGAACAAATCTCAACTGCAGACTCTGCAAGACAGTTTTTATGCTGTTTTCTCTATCTTTCTCTCTCTCACTCTCCGTGACATCATTTCTCTTTCTCTTTTAAAGTTATTGACACTGCTGTCTACTTTGACGTGTAGAAGCAAAGGTGTCTTCAAGTTGTGAACTCCGGTGGCCGCACTGTTTGGCCGCACTAAATATACAATATACAAGGTAAGCACAGCGGCCTAGATATACAATACCTCCATTGCAATGCATTAGAAATAAGTTGGCGTATTTGCAATCCCGTTGTGCCACTTTTGTGTCAGTAACGCAGTAGGCACTTCCATATAAACACCACTTGAACGCGGGACTATAACAGAAGTGAAATGTACTAGACACGCTGCACATGTAAAATCATAGTGTACCTTCATTTAGATAGATTACAACAGTCTGAAAAACTGATCTACAAGCTTATTGCACCACTTTTGTGTCACTTTTAACATAGGAAAAGTGGCGCAAGGAGCTGGTAAATCTGCGTCTGACTTTTCAAGAAAAAATCTCAACTCCAGACTCTGCGAGAGAGTTTTAATGTTCTTTTCTCTCTCTTTCTCTCGCTCACTCTCTCACTCTCTGTGACATCATTTCTCTTTCTCTTTTAAAGTTATAGACACTGCTGTCTACTTTGACGTATAGAAGCACAGTTGAATACAAGTTGTGAACTCCGGTGGCCGCAGTGTTTATACAAGGTAAGCACAGCGGCCTAGATATACAATGTCTCCATTGCAATGCATTAGAAATAAGTGGGCGTATTTACAATCCCGTTGTGCCACTTTTGTGTCAGTAACACAGTAGGCACTTCCATACAGACACAACTTGAACGCGGGACTATAACAGAAGTGAAATGTACTAGGCACACTGCATACGTAAAATCGTACTGTTACCTTCACTTGTAATGCTTCACCTTATTTAGTAACATCTACATAACTTTAAACTCTTTTTTTTCTTTTTTGTTTTGCAGATTACCTACCCAACGTCTTTTGGAGTCCACATCACAATTTGTTTATAATACTGTTTTATTAAAGTTATTTTTCCAGTTGTTTATTATATTATCTTTAACTTACGTTTAAAGCTATTGTTGTTTTAATAAAAGTTAATTAAAAAAACTATATACTTGTTTTTTTTTGCGGGGAAGGGGGGACGGTCTACAAAAGAAATAATATTGATAATTTGAAGTACTATAGTAAGATGTTTGACAGTAGGGTTAAAAAGTACTAGCTGTACAATAACTTATATTTTCTCTGGATGGACTACAACATAGAAAGGAAATCAAAGTAAAACAATGTGTACCACATTTACAAACCTCTTGCAACATTTTCACGTGCAAACCTACCCTCCTACAAAATTAACTATATTGGCCTCAATGACGCCCCTCAAACCACAAAAAACAACCACCCCCCTGAGATTTCTATATAGTGTGAGGGAGGCTGCGTGGCCCACTGCCTGATGCCCTGGCTCCGTCACACCCAGACCCGGTTCCTGCAGTGTCCTGGGGGAAACAGCCATTACAACACGGTCATAAGCACGCGTGACCATCACCACAAATCCATTAGCACGTGTATGGCTTTACCACGCATACTTTTAGAACTACTATACATTTACCACGCATAATAAAGCCATAAACATCCTATTGGCTTTGTGGTGACGGACACGCGTTGTAATAGCTGTGGCTTACGTGCTTCAAATTAATTTTTAGGTATGCCTGTGACCAAGTCTGATAACATCGGAGTCCAAGGACAAACACCGTGGTGTCTGTGGCAGGAAATCTCATGGATCATAGAGAAGATAGGCGGAGGGTAAAATGAAAGTAGCAGGTATAATAAAAGTAACGGAAGAAAACTACTAAAATGGCGGTAGTCGGAGTATGTAATCAATGTTTGGCGCCTCGACAATACATTTCAAATAAATATAGATAGAATGTGATTATTACTATATTACACAAGTATAGCAGCGGATGACACACACTGCCCGGGTAAAGAAATGAGGACAGCTTTGCTTGGCGAACTTGAAGATAAAAAAAGAAACATGGGCTTGGAAACAAGGCTGCGAATGCATAGAGAGTACAACTGGTACACAAAAAAAACTGAAAGTTTTACATACTATCATAGAAATATAGCTCTTTTTTTAACCAGTAAAGTTAGTTCTCAAAAAGAACAGTTTATTTTTAGCCGCAATGACCCCACGATCCCAGATGGCTCCCCGCATCCATACTTCAAAATAAAACCCCAGGGGGTGGCTTTCCCCGGGTCTCGGAGTGCCTTACAAGCCCCCATTATGGAAAAAAAATGCCCCCGGAATTTAGCCCCCCCGGAGGCTAATTAAGAATAAAACAGTCTTCTCGTTTTTTATTTCCTTTTCCACCACGTACGCGTACCCCATGATTTTTTTTATTTATTAAAAAAACAAATTTTGGGGCCTAAAGATCCATGTGGGACCCCCTGAGCAGGCCTAGAGGGTCAACATGATTCTACCCTACCCCCTTCCCTTATTTATCAACTTTGTTTTACTGTTTTCTTGTGACTCTGTTCTAGCGACGCACAAGATGGCTGCCAACACTTCCTGGTTTGGAGTGTTGACAGACAGTTGACAGCCAATCAGCATGCAGCTCGTGCTCGTAATTGTACGGATTTCCGTACGCGTGCGGTACTTAGTCTCTAGATATCGCTATGATTTTACTTTACATTTTCACAGGAACTACTGAACGGATTTACACCATTTAACAAAAAGCACACTCTGTGAACTGAACTCTACCTCTCTGCCAAACTTGGTGTAATTCCGTTCAGCCGTTCGGGCTGTAGCACTGGATAAAGGTCCCTATGGAAAATTGCAAGGGGAAAACGTGTTTTGGGACCCCCTTTTTTCTCGGCCCCCACTTGACGAATCACCCCCAAACTTTCAGAGAAGGAGCGGAGCCAAGCAGGCCATTTTCTTGGAGAAATTCGCAAAGATTCGTCCTCCAGCGCCAAAGTTATTTTCACTTGTTGGCTTAAATTCACTGGAGAGTATGGCACTCTTCAGTGGTGCATTCCCCTGAATCAGCAGAGCCACTCCCTTACTGTCCTCACAGTTTTATCGCAATAAAAGATGGGTCGCACTCATGAACATTCAATAATCCTTTATTTTATTTTCATTTTGTTAAGGATTCACAATGGCCCTAGGCGTTTCGGTCTCGCAAGGTCTTTAGTTGACAGAGGTATGCACCTTGTCCAAGTAGGGACCAGAATCCTAGAAGGGTAAGTGAAATGTACACTAAACTTTTACATGTGCTTAACACAGAGCAGTCAGGCTACAGTATTTGTGTAACAAAATGAATGGAAACACAATGAACGCACTAAAAAAATACTCCACGACAAGTTAGAAAAATAGATAACAATTCTATAAATGAATCAAGGCTAAATTGATAAAACTCCAATAAGTAGAAGTCGAGATATGAATTTTTAAAAACTAAAATTGTTCTTAGCATTTAGAAGCAAAAAGTGCCTATTTGCATTCTCTGTTTGCTCTGACTGAAGTCAAAAGTTCAGGCCAACCGTGATGGAACCCATACCGAATACAGGAGCCATGCAGGCTTGCTGAACCAAGTACCTTGACACTGGTCATAGCAGCAAGATGCAAGGTGCAGCCAAGAAACGCGTCGGTGTTGATCTCGCAATCGAGGTGATAGGTCAAGTTTCTTCACGCAGTAGTAGCTATGCTCCGTTTCTGAAGAGGAAGCACCAAAGCTGAGATGCAATTGTTCTGAGTGCGATGCGTCGGGTTTCACTGTGCAGCTGAGGTGATGAGTCAATCTTCCAACACTGCTGCCGTGTCAATGCACGGTTCTGACATGACAGTTTCTATAGGCAATGCGCTGGGTCTGAGTACAAAGAGCCAGGTCCACTCCCACAACAGCAGCGATGTGTCGGTTCTGCTTCATACAAGCAGACGATGTGTTGCCGCCCTGGAGAAAGCACCTGGGTCCACTTCCAATGGACCAGGCACAGGATATTCTAGGCAGCAGTCTAGCATAGTCCTTGTACAGCACAGCAGTCTTCCTTGACAAACGTTTGTTACAGGTCCAGAAGTGTCAGTTTTTGTGGGGTCAGAGACACAGTGATTTTACCCAGTTGTGCCTTTGAAGTGGGGATGACTTCAGAGAAGGGTCTTTGAAGTCCTTTCTTCCTAGCTCTGTCTTCAGACTCGGTACATGGAGGTAATAAACCATTTGAATGGGGACAGGACACTGCCCATTCAACTGTAAGTGTTATTTCCTCCCTACCATCTTGCCCAGGATGAGCCATCAGAATGCAAATGGACCCTGGGACAAACCTAACCTTCATTAGTGTATGTTTGTCTAGAAGGAATGCACAAAGTGAAGCTGTCACCCACCCCAGACATGTATTGGAAATATGGTGCAGTCACACAGAGCTTTAGGAGCAGAGGAAAATCAACATTCTAAAAGAGGCATTTCAAAAATAGTAATGTTAAATCCAACTTACTTTACCAGTAAAGAGGATTTATCATTACCATTCCAAAGACATGAAACATGGACTAGCTACTCATTCTCAATCAGGAATTACATCTTAAAAGTGTAATACAGAATTCCCAATATTAATCTATGAGAGGGGTGGACCTCACAGAAGTGAGAAACAAATATAGGACTTTTTGATTACCAGGACATGCAAAACTTAAAAGTATTGTCCTACCATCTACTTACACAGCAACCTTCCCATGGGCTACCTAGGGCCTACATTAGGGGTGACGTATGTCTAATTAAAGGTGAGTTTAAGGCTTGGCAAGGGGTTTTGAAAGCACACACCAGCACTACAGAAGCAGCCCTGAGACATGTTTGAAAGAAAGGCTATTCATGTGGGTGGCACAACCAGTGCTACAGACCCATTAGAAGCATTTAATTTACAGGCCCTGAGTATATGGTATACCACTCTACAAAGGACTTACCCGTTGTGGATATAAACCAATGTTACCATTTTAGGGGGAAGCACACACACTTTAACTTTGGTCAGCAGTGGTAATGTGCTTTGATTCCTAAGTCCAACAAGAAGAATCAGAAAAAGGAGGTAAACAGGCAAAAAGTTTGAGGAATATCACCCTAAAGGTTTCAGGTCTAACAAATAGAAGGATCATAAGACATTCTGTGCAAAGATACTATACATACACACTCACTTTGTTATCCCATTTCTGCACACATATCTTTGTCTTCCCTTGGCCATTCTGCATTAAATACATTGGAAACATATGTACAAAAGTACAGAAGTGTATCTAAGAACCTGCCAATTTTGCTGCTGATTGGCGAAATATTTAGCAGTGTATAGGGGAGTACAAAAACAAGTGGCATAGTAAAAATAAAATTGAATTTTCAATAAACGATTATGTATCCGTGCGTACACTGCTTAATTATTGTTAAACAAATGTTAAAGGCACAGTAATTCTGTCATCTGGTTAATTTTCTTGGTTTAGTAAAAATCTGTTTAGCCATGCTTTTTATTGCAATTTAATTTTCCTTCTTTTACTGGAGTGTCACTACTCATGGGATAATCCTCTGCGATTCAGTGTTGTAGCTCACAACAATAGAGGTGCAGCTCCCCTATATCAATATAAATATGCATGCAAATTACAGCAAATTAATACATTTGCCTTTTCTGCATGGTCACTACAGATTTCTCGCTTTTTCTGGTCTATATTTTTTTGTTGGTTTAGAACTATGTACACTTTACAGCTGCTAAACAGTAATAAAAGTTGTGCACCTCACCTCTAAAACATGGGTTGTACATTGGAGCTCCCTGTGTTACCTTCCTAACTTCCCTATAAGTCCTTTGTAAATGGTGCTAAAGTGCACATATTTCATGGAACCTTTAATGTCATATGTGGGCTGCAGAGTGTATTTAAACCACCCACATATATGACAAAAGTACATGTCTGCCAGAAGGTTTACTGTGCTTTGACTAAGCTGCATTTACCCTAAAGTGTGCCTGTAAGCCCACGGGCAGGGTGCTAATTTAAAAATAGGACACCGTACATATTCAATCAATCAATCAATCAAGACATTTATAGAGCGCACTACTCACCCATAGGGTCTCAAGGCGCTAGGAGGGGGGGGGTGCCGTTACTGCCCGAACAGCCAGGTCTTGAGCTTCTTCCTGAAGGAGAGGTGGTCTTGGGTCAGGCGCAGGTCGGTCCGGAGGGAGTTCCAGGTCTTGGCGGCCAGGTAGGAGAAGGACCTTCCTCCTGTTGTCGCTCTTCGGATGCGGGGGGCGGCGGCGAGGGCGTGGCTGGCTGATCGGAGGTGGCATTTGGGAGCGTAGAAGTTGATTCGGCTGTTGAGGTAGCTTGGGCCTTGGTCGTGAAGGGCTTTGTGTGCGTGGGTGAGGAGGCGGAAGGTGATTCTTTTGTTGACGGGGAGCCAGTGCAGGTCTCTCAGATGTCCGGAGATGTGGCTGTTTCGTGGGATGTCGAGGATGAGTCTGGCTGAGGCGGTCTGGATCCGCTGGAGTCTCTTCTGGAGCTTGGCGGTGGTTCCGGCGTAGAGGGCGTTGCCGTAGTCCAGTCGGCTGGTGACGAGGGCCTGGGTGACAGCCTTCCTGGTCTCGGTGGGGATCCACCAGAAGATCTTCCGTAGCATGCGTAGGATGTTGAAGCATGACGAGGAGACGGCGTTGACTTGTCTGGTCATGGAGAGGGAGGAGTCCAGGATGAAGCCCAGGTTGCGTGCGTGGTCCGTCGGTTTGGGTGCGGTGCCCAGGGCGGGGGGCCACCAGGAGTCGTCCCAGGCGGAGGGCGAGGAGCCCAGGATGAGGACCTCCGTCTTGTCTGAGTTCAGTTTCAGGCGGCTGGTCGTCATCCACTCGGCTACATCTCTCATCCCTTCGTGCAGGTTGGCTCTGGCGGCGGCGGGGTCGTTGGTCAGGGAGAGGATCAGCTGGGTGTCGTCGGCGTAGGAGATTATGTTGAGGTTGTGTTGGCGTGCGATGGCCGCGAGGGGGCTCATGTAGACGTTGAAGAGGGTGGGACTCAACGAGGATCCTTGAGGGACGCCGCAGATGACTTCGGTGGCCTCTGACTTGTACGGTGGTAGGCGGACTCTCTGTGTTCGTCCGTCGAGGAAGGAGGTGATCCATTCCAGTGCCTTCTCCTGGATTCCAATGTTGCCGAGGCGCTGCACTAGGGTGCGGTGGCAGACAGTGTCGAATGCCGCGGAGAGGTCCAGGAGGATGAGGGCCGCTGTTTCTCCGTTGTCCATCAGGGTTCGGATGTCATCGGTGGCAGCGATGAGGGCGGTCTCGGTGCTGTGGTTGGCTCGGAAGCCAGACTGTGAGGGGTCGAGGGATCCATTCGTCTCAAGGAAGGCGGCCAGCTGTTTGTTGACGGTCTTTTCGATGACTTTGGCCGGGAACGGGAGGAGCGAGATGGGACGGTAGTTCTTGAGTTCGGTGGGGTCCGCTGTAGGTTTCTTGAGTAGAGCGCTGAGTTCTGCGTGCTTCCAGCTCTCCGGGAAGGTGGCGGTGTCGAAGGAGGTGTTGATAATGTCCCGCAGGTGGGGTGCGATGACAGCGTCGGCCTTGTTGAAGACGTGGTGAGGGCAGGGGTCGGTCGGAGATCCGGAGTGGACGGAGTTCATTGTGCGGATGGTTTCTTCGGTGCTGATCGGAGTCCAGGCGCGGAGGGTGTGGTGGGTGGCGTTGCTGCGGTTGTGGCGTGCGTTGGTTGGATGCTGAAGCTGTTGTGTATGTCCGCGATCCTGTTGTGGAAGTAGGACGCGAGGGAGTTGCAGAGGTCTTGCGATGGGGTGATGTCGTTGTTTCCGGCGGTCGGGTTGGAGAGCTCTTTCACGATGTTGAAGAGTTCCTTGCAGTTGTGTGCGTTGTTGTCCAGCCGGTCCTTGTATGTATTTTTCTTGGTGGTGCGGATCAGTTGGTGGTGTTTCCGGGTGGCAAGCTTGAGGGTGGTCATGTTGTCAATTGTTGGTTCCCTTCTCCATACTTTCTCGAGGGCTCGGCAGTTCTTCTTGGAGCTCTTGAGTTCGTCTGTGAACCATGGGGTTTTTCTGCTGCCGGGTCTGCTGGGCGGGGTCCTCAGAGGGGCGAGTTCGTCCGCGCAGTTGCTGATCCACTTCGTGAGGTTGTCGGCGGCCTGGCTGGGGTTCGCTGAGGCGGCAGGAGGGTGCTGGCTCAGGGAGGCGGTGAGCTGGTCGGCTGTGATCTTGTTCCAGCTTCTTCGGGCAACCTGTCCGGTCGTTCTTTTGAAGGTGAAGTGGACGCAGCTGTGGTCCGTCCAGTGGAGTCCTGTTGTGTGGCTGAAGGCGATGTCTTTGCTGGATGAGAAGACGGCGTCGAGTGTGTGTCCGGCGAGGTGGGTGGGTGGACACCAGCTGCTTGAGTCCGAGGTTGGCGAGGTTGTCGAGCAGGGTGATGGTGTTGCGGTCGCTGTTGTTCTCCAGGTGGAAGTTGAGGTCCCCGAGGAGGATGTAGTCGGTGGAGGGGAGGGCATGCGGGCTGATGAAGTCGGCGATGTCCTCGCTGAATCGTGTGCGTGGTCCCGGGGGTCGGTAGATCAGGGTGCCTCTGAGGGGGGTCCTCGGGTCGGTGTGGATCTGGAAGTGCAGGTGTTCGGCGGTGGTTAGGGTGTCGTCAGTGTTGGTCGTGATGCGGATGGTGTCTCTGTGGATGATGGCGATGCCTCCTCCCGTCTGGTTGGCGGTGCGGTCCCTCCGGGTGATCTTGTAGCCCTCTGGGATGGCGATGGCGATGTCGGGCGCTGAGGAGGCGTTCATCCAGGTCTCCGTGAGGAAGGCGATGTCAGGGGCTGTGGTGTCGAGGAGGTTCCAGAGTTCGATGGCGTGTCTGTGGACGGAGCGGGTGTTGAGCAGGATGCACTTGAGGTGGTTGCTGCTCGTGTTCGGCTTGGCGGGTGCAGGGTAGGTCCGGATGCAGGTGAACTTGCAGGCGTGGCAGCTGAAGGGTCCGTGGGTGTGCCTCGGGGTGGCGCGATGACATCCCGGGATGCCGCCGGTGTTGAGTGCGATGAGTTCGGCGGCGCTGTAGGTTCGTCGGGTCGGATTCTGTCGGTGGGGGCCAGGGGTCCTGGCACTGGGCGCGGTCCAGGCGCGGACGGGCGCAGACGGGCTTACCTTTGGCGCACAATCGGCGCGCCCGCTGCGCGTCAACGCTGCGCGTCAACGCTGCGCGTTCGCACGGTCGCCATATATGGCCAAGTGCGCGGGTGGGCGGAGCAGCTGGGAGGCGGGAGCGGGGAGGGTACAGAAAGAAAAGGGGCGGGGTTAGCGTTGGTGGCGGGAAGCGGGGAGCGGGGAGGGATGAGACGGGGGTGGCAGAAGGAGGCAAACCAGGGAAAACAAGGAGGAGAGAAAAAAAAACAATTAGAACAACAAACAGCAATACAATTACAATTTAAACGGACCAGAAACAAGGCAAAAACGATTACAGGGACACAGTGCAGGAATCGAGTGCAGACCACGCCGCTCGGTGGCAGGGGGCGTGGTCTCGCGGCGGAGACGGGGCAGGCGAGGCACAGGGCGGGAAGGCACACGCAGCAGCTGGTGGCCGTGCGGCGCGGGGGTGTCCCAGAACTGGGTCACACTCACCTGCGTCGCACGGTCGCCATATATGGCCAAGTGCGCGGGTGGGCGGAGCAGCTGGGAGGCGGGAGCGGGGAGGGTACAGAAAGAAAAGGGGCGGGGTTAGCGGTGGTGGTGGGAAGCGGGGAGCGGGGAGGGATGAGACGGGGGTGGCAGAAGGAGACGGGGGTGGCAGAAGGATATTGGGGGTTAGTATGCCCTAAATTGAAGTAAAAACAGATGCATGTTCACTGTATAGACCTTATAAACCTTCCCCTAAGTAAGCTTAGACGGTAGTCAAATCTTGAGACCAGATGTACGAAGATAGGAATAGTGATTTCCAAATTGCGATTTTCTGTGTCTCACAATTAGAAAATCACTAATGTATGCCTTATTAGCAATTCCTAGTGGTTCAAAAATGGTGAATAGTCATTACAACGAGGCTGTTTCACTGCAAGTAATTACATTGTATGTGTTACAATGCATGCGATGTAACAACGCTAACCATTACTATGCATACCATTGCTACGCATGCGCTTTTAGAATGCATGCGATGTATTGGCTAACTACATCGCTGTGAGGAACCTGAGGCTCTTCCATTTCCTCATAATGACGTGCACCGCCCCTCAGTTGACGCTGGACACAGGAGAGTTGAACAATGAGGAGAGAGCGGTAAGAGGGATAGGGGGTAGGAGGAGGGATGTGCTGGGGGTAGTGTTTTAGGGTTTAGGGTAGTGTTGGGGGTTGTGCAGGGTAGTGTTTGAGTGTAGGGACCAGACTGGGGGCGGGGTAGGGTCGTGCTGGGGCTAGTGGTTCAGGGTAGTGTTGTGGTGTTTGTGTAGTGTAGTGTTTTTGGGTTTAGGGTAGTGCCTGGGGGTCATGGAGGGTAGTGTTTCAGTGTAGGAACCTGACTGCGAGCAGGAGAGGGACGTGCTGGGGGTAGTGTTTTAGGGTTTAGGGTAGTGTTATGGTGTTTGTGTAGTGTAGGGTAGTGTATTAGGGTTTAGGGTAGTGTTGCAGGGTCATGCAGGGTAGTGTTTCAGTGTAGGGACCGGACTGGGGGTGGGGGAGGATTGTGCTGGTGGAAGTGTTTTAGGGTTTAGGGTAGTGTGGTGATGTTGTGTAGTGTAGGGTAGTGTTTTAGGGTTTAGGGTAGTGTCAGGGGGTCATGCAGGGTAGTGTTTGAGTGTAAACTGGAGGTCGGGGAGGGACATGCTGGGGGTAGTCTTATAGGGTTAAGGATAGTGTTCTGTATGTGTAGTGTAGGGTAGTGTTTTATGGCTAGGGTAGTGTTGGGGGGTCGTGCAGGGTAGTGTTAGAACTGGTGGTCGGGGTTGGGCAGTGTAGTGTCACTTACCTTTCATACTTTTACCATGAGTATACCTTTGCCACGCATGCCTTTGTGTTGTAATGGCATGTGTGGTAAAGGAATAAGCATGGTAAAATGATCCGATGTAATGGGATGTCGTTTTAATTACATCTCGTGGTAATAACCACATTGCAATGGCGCGTTTTGTATTACTATGCGATGTAATGAGTCATATTCATCACAAATACACCTACCTTATGAATATTATCGAGGTAGGTCACAATTTGCGATCTATTAGGAATCGCAGCCATCAGAGGGATGGTGGCCTGCAGAGGTCAGCAGACCACGATGATTGTGATTGCTTTTCAATAAAGCAATCTTTTTTTTCTTTAAAATACAGCCAATTTTCCTTAAAGGAAAATTGGCTGAGATAAAGAGAAGAAAATAAAACTTTTAAGTGCTCTTAAAAAATATTTTTTTAACATGCTTAAGGCAGACAGGGTCCTAGGGGGACCCCTTCAAATTTGTGAATGGGTTATCACTACTTTTAAAATGGTGGCAAAATATTACTGTTTTGTGACCATAATTCAATCGCAAAAAAGTATTACAAACCATAAAGATTCGATATTTGGAAGCGACACCTAAGGTACGCCCCTTCCAAATACCAATTTACAAATGTAAATTGTGATTCGGTAACAAGTCACTAAATCGCATTTTGCATTTTGTACATAAAATTAAGCATTTTCCCGTTGCAAATGGCTGAATTTTGCTAATCGGGTCCTTTGCGACAGGAAAAATGCTTTGTATATCTGGCCCCTAATTCTCTATCTTTGGAGAGGGCTGTACAAAATGCTTCCAAGTTATTTCCTGCATAGTTTTTAAAATCTTGTTTAATGGTGGATGCCAATGTTTGATGGCTTAAGCAAAGGGGTAACTTTATAAAAATATTTTTAAGAATGCTTGAGTCAGAACTAGTATCAAACTAGTTCTGTCATTAATCACACCTCCAGAAGTGACATACATGTCATGGGCTGGAAGCCGTAAGGAGCCTGGCTCTGGTGACAAGGGCTTGCTTCTGTACCCAGGAAGGGAAAAATGGTGGTATCTTTAAAATTACCTCTTTTGAGTTGTAGATTCTTAGGAGGGCTTCTGCTAATAATTTCCAGGGCTCTCTCAGACAGTTAGGCTCCAGTCACATTAGGGAGGGAATTCCGTTTTTCTTCAACTAAGTGGAGGATAAGCTAAATTGGGGAGTGGCTGAGGAGATTATTATATGCCTGCCTTTTAGCAGCTGGGTTTCTCCATCTTGAAATAGGGGCTTCTGAGTAATTTTACATTAAGGCACAGAGGAAGTTCTACAAAACAAGTGAGCGGACATGAGAAGATCTTTAGGGAATTATTACTACTTTGTCTTTCCTAAAGTGGATGTTGCTTTAGGACCGGCAAAGCGATGTTGCTGCCGCCCATCAGATTAGGAGTTAAATCCTGGTTGGTGAGTGGTGCTGCGGCGGTCTAAGGCAGCTGTCTGTCAGGCTCATTGAAGAGCCTGACATGCACTGCCTTTCTCAGACCACAGACTGCACCTTCCAACACAGTATGGCATACATGCCACACTGTGCAGGAACTGGGGTTGCAAAATCAGAGGAACACTATATGTGCCCCCTGCATGCACCTCCAGACCCAAGGGCATCCATTGTTGCTTCTCCACCACCTTTTCCATGGCTGGTTCACCACCTTGAAAAGGGTGGTGAATAGGCAACTCCTAATATGCTTGGTGGTGCTGCAGTGGAACCACCAACATATTAGCACTCCTGACTGATACACGACAGCCACGGGATCCATGATTGCCAGCAGTCCTGTGGCTGTCTGACCAGCACACTAATACAACTGTGGGCAGGCCCACAGTGTGGCGGTAGTTGGACCGCCACTATTGGTTCACAAGGCCCTTTTAACTGGATGATAGAATTTTTCGAATCACTGGCTATCAAACAGGATAAATCTGTCACCTCCACCACAACCTCATCAGAACATTCCTCTACTTGGTAAGGTTCATTCTGAAGAAGACCATCATAGAAGAGGACTCCTAGCTCTTGAAATGGACTCAGGGACTCCTAACTCCTATTGGAACCAAGGGTCTTGTCTTGACTGACTCGATCTTGGGGACATCTAACAGCTGAACAACTAGAAAACCCAAGGCAAAATGCCAGTATGGATGCCTGCTGAATGTAAAATACAGTACAAAAGGGGGTGGTGATGGATGGAGCATGTGAACCAATCAAACACTCACACCCAGTCAAAAGATCTGGGTTTGATCCATCACCGTTCTTTAGCCCACTCTGCCACCCCAGTTCAGACATGAATGTAAAATACAAGCAACAACTGAACCAAAACTTACTGATACCAGCAGCAGATTATGTAATGATGAGACTGGACTCAAAGAGGAATCTGTTGAAGGCCCCAAGTAATAGCTGGATACACAGCTGAGTCTCTACAAGAAAATGGAACAAGAAATAAAAAAAACAACAGTGAAAGGTAAGGAAGAAACTAAAAAGGGAACTGAGAGCAAGTAGACATAGCACAGTGTGGGTCACAAAACTGGTGCAAACTATAGTGATGATCACAAAAGCCAATGCAACCATGCAACAAGTTGCTAGGCACAGAGTTAGGATCCCAGAGACTTGAAATTGGGCTCCACTCCTCTTGGCCTGAAAAGGATCCCTGCCCCTGAAGTGAGTACGAGTGAATTTCGAGGATTTTAGGAGTCTAATGTTTACACCTGTTGAAGCCTCCACAACCCCGTTCTCCAGCACTTCCAACCCCTAAGTGCCTGTTGCCTAACCTGAATATTGACAGCCTCTGATTTCCTTCTCCAGGAACACAAAAAGCAGGAGAACTCCTATAAGCCCTAGCTGACTACTTAGCATAGGACCCTGCCGGAGAGAGATGTGGTGCTTGGATGTCTGCCGTGAGGAGATGGGGCTGCAGGACTGACCTGAAGGAACTTTTCTAGAAATATGAAAGTTTCCTAAAACTGTGAAGTGCGGCCAGGGAATTTGCACCAAAGGTGGGAAAGAAAATTAGGTTTGGCTCTCTTGGAACACTGTGCCTCACTGAAAACAGTTTCTGTAGGACCTCACTACAAAGGTATCTAGCTTCGTGGCGTCCTACCTGGCTATAGTTTGCAGCCTTGCTCACTGGAGGATTTTGACTTATGATAAGATCTCTATGCCTAAAAGTAAATCTTTGGACCATGGTGAGGCACAAACTCTCTATGACCCACAAACATTGAAGCAGCCAGACAAGCATGTTCAAGATCTGCTCTAGAACCTCTAGTCGATAATACCTTTTCTCAGCATGAGGGCATGGGGGGGAAGAGAAATCGTAAATAATGTCAATCAATTCAGTTGCACTTCTCTAGGCCTATTAAAAATTACAAACTACTAATTAAGGTAAGTTAGAGATGACACCTCAAGATGAGGCTTCAGAAATACATTGGAAATAATACAAAGCCAAACCAAAGAAAAAAAGTTAAGGCTGTACAGCATCCACAAGACAAAAAATTCAAGAATCATGATACAAAAGATTAAAGAACAAGAATCCAGGTTCTCCTGCATCGAAGGTTTATGGAAATAAAGCATTAATCTGTCCCTTCACTAGCAATAATGTGACATCCCTGGTTAAGCATTTTGTGGGGCAGGATCAGTTAAGGAGTAAGCATGTGGAGTCTCCCTTAGAAGTCTCTCCACTTCTACTGGGTCAAGTAGTGTGAAGCTACTGAGACAGATGCTGCCTCTCCAATGGGCAGAGAAGAAGAAGTGGGGCTCTTTCCCTACCTACAATACTCCAAATATCTCCAGTATCTTCCCAGGATTCATTACTGGTCACTCCATCCAATCAGGCTACATTCTTGTAGGTAGTTTTCCATGAGACAGCGATTTAGCATAATAAGAAACCTTGATTCTTAGGCACTCTCCGGTGAGAAAAAACAACAGTTCTCCTTATTGGTGTTAGCTCCCACTTTCTCCTCTTCTCTTCTTGCCTAACTCCTAAAACAAAGACATTATTCTATCTAACAAGACTGCCTCTTCCACCTGCAACATAAACGTGAGAAAGAGCTAAATCTAACATGCACATGGAATTTAACTAATATTTTGTAATCTGAGACCTTCCAAGGAGAGTACATTTCAGGCTTACAAATTCAGCTAACATAAGGGAAAAGAACATGAACCATATGAAGTTATATTGAAATTGAGACATATACAGTTAACATTTTCATCTACGTATAAAATGACAATTAATAAACACGTTCAATAATAAAACAATTGTCGGTTGCACAACACAAGTGCTTTCTGTTAGTGTTCTCAGTTGTTTATATTTGATTTTCCACAGAATTCTTTAGATATTCTACATTTTGATCAACACACAAAACCTTTATGTTATTACAATACAAGAGACTAACACTCAAGTTACCACAACAAAAGATTATGGGCCCGATGTAGGTGGCTAATTACTGGTCGGTAAACCCAAAATTCGGTACATTTCAGGCTTACCGACCAGTATTGAGCGATTTCCGATGTAGGTGATGATTCGGTAAATACAGAATCGGTATTTACCGATTCTGTATTTACAGAATCATTATATACCGATTCTGTATTTACCAAATCGGTAAATGGTATGTAGGAAGCACATTTAAGAGTGCTTATGTGCTTTAAGGATTCATTATTTACCACCAACTACAAGTTGGTGGTAAATATCGAAAATCTTTACAAAAGCAATTTTGTGCTTTTGTAACAGTGCCATGTGGCAGACATACATGCTCTTAGGGCACGTATGTGTGCCACATGTGCACACATGCACGATTATGGGGTGCAACAGGGTGTCAATGAGACACCCTGCCACCCTTGAATATGTGCCCCCTATTACCGCTTCGGTATTTACCTAATCGGTAATAGTGAATGGCTTCCCTTTCATTGGGAATTACCGAATCGGTAAATACGGATTCTTAAATACCGAATCTTACCGATTTGGTAAAATGTACAGATTTTTTTCCTACATAGCATTTACCGATTCTAAAACACCGAATCTGTAAAATTTGGTATTTTTAAAATTGGTAAATGTAGATTTCCTACATATGCCCTATATGTGGTAATTATAGTGTAATTATAGTGCACCCCTACAATGAAAAGTGGATTTTGCTCTACATCAAAATCTAGGATTATTCCCCTCACTCCTTACGCCTGCTTCAGGCAGGCGTAAGGTTTTGGCGCAGTTGCACCCTAGAAGTGGCACAGTGAAATCTTGCATCACTTTTATGAGGCTTTCCTGTGTGGGAACGCCCACCCTGCATACATGGTACCTGACACAGGCATAATGTGACGCAGGGCTTTACAACATGACTCATCTCCCTAGATGCAGCACGTTGTAAATTGGCTGCAATCTTTATGCCAACACTGCGTCACAGAACTGATTAAATGGTGGCGCAAAAGTGTTGCAAGGGGCTTGTAAATCTGACCCAAAATATGTATAACTCTAATTCTATCAAACCTATTTTGATGGTTTTGATGTCTTACAACTTAACTTTTCTTTTTTTTCTAAATTGGGAATTTCTTTATTCTGTTGTTTTCCTTTCTTTAAAATTGCTAGTACTGCTTGAATATAGGATGCAATTCTTTGATGTTTACATGTTTTATGTATTGCAGCTACCAGGGCTTGAGCAGAGATTCTCCCAGAACTATGCTGTGCTTTGAGCCTAAGCAGAGTGGGTTTATTGGATTGGGAAGGCACCCTCCCTCCAAATTCTTACCGCTATATCTAGCAACAACTCAATGAGTTGCATCAATTTAGTGGCTACTATTAGATTTTCTTCCATCACTGCCAGTAAAGTGCTTGGCATAGTGCTCACGAAGACACCCTGTATTAACATCTGCTGTGCCTTTTCAGCTGCTCATATCACAAGATATAGCACGCTTGTTCTTCTTTTAAAAATGTTTACATACAATATAGGATATTGAAGAAATGTCCAACACCAAGCACTTTATTAATAAAGCTTAGCATATCAACATAAATCAAAGTCTTTAAAAACGTATCCACACTTAACCCCGAGGCCGACAAAAATTAGAAAGGTAGTCTCACTGTACACGAAATGGTGCACAAGTTCCAAAACAATGCCTGTGTCTGCATTGTATTCCTTATTCAATTGTTAACACGCTTTTTGCTAACCAAAAAGACCTAACCCAGGATCTGCTAATCTTCACCGTTCCAGTCCTCTGCATACACACACACAGCCTTCTTCTGTCTCCTTTCACAAGAAATTGGTTACAGAATGTTTCGCAGATTTAGCTGAACTTGAATCACAAAAAGTAATGGACTTCAGCATGCCGTAACAGGCAGAAAGAAATAGCTTTCCAGACTCAGCAATAATAAAACAATGACTACAGAAAAGTCATATGCAAGCACCTTATCCCACTGACAAATCGTCTCTTCTCCCAGCACCTACTACGCACAGGCCCAGCTCATCATTTCCCCAAAGAGACCGCCAGATGCAAAACAATGGGAATTTTTTTTTAGAAATAGATAAATAAAGGAGGTGGATTCAAAGCAAAACATCAAACCTACATTAGGTAGAATTAATGGCACAAGGTTTGCTGCATTTATTGTCGAGGCCTGAGCAGGGATGACAGATTTTACTTTCATAAACTACATTTTCAAACTCATAACTTACATTATCTCATGGAGCGCGTCAGGGTATTCTGTATCAAGCAACTGTGGTGAAAGTAAATGTTTTGCATTGTTAAAAGTTAGGTATCACAAGTTGATTTAAAAATGTTGCTGAGTCTGAGCAATTTGCAGTTGAAAGGAAAGTTGCAACTGAATTTCTGAATGTCGCGCGAATTTACTTGATAGTTAGGGTTGGTAAAGGCATTTTAATAATACAAAATTGAAAATAAACCACGTGAAAAGCTGCTGCATACTAACCCTTGAGATTTTAAAAACACCTTAATTATCCTCATAAAATGATGACATATTTATCGCTGACCTGGATTTCTTAATAATATTTCATTCCTGGCATGATTTTCAGTTTATATGATATACCTTTTTCCTAGCGAATTATCAATTTGGCCAATCTTTTTGGTAGCTGTAAAATGATATGAGATCCTTTTTTGCTTTTCTTCGCTGTGTATTTAAAACGTTCCTTCCAATGGTGTCTAGCTCTTGTGCCGCCTGTGGCGGCCAGTGCCCCTCGGCCGAGTAGAAGAAGGGGGGCAAGGAGCGTGCTGGAGGTTTCTGCGTTGCCCCCCGCCCCTTGCTACCCACTGGTTCCCTCCTATACATATATAAAGTTAAGCCCCTGCCCATGTTAAAATGTCACTTGAAAAGTCACCGAGTACTTCTAATCCTAAAACTGCAATGTTTTGTTTGCAATTGCTAACTGAGCTTTATCTGCTCAGATAGACTTTCCACCAGTATGTCTGACTGTCAGGCTTTAGGCGCTGGAAATAGGGGTGGTGAATGAGCTATAAAGATGCCCTGAATTTTGTATTTATCTTTATCTTGTCACATTTGCTGTGCTGTTCAAAGACAATAGTCAAATTTTAGGCTATATCGTCTGACAAATTGCTGCTTATTGGGAAGCTGGAGTGTACTTTACTTTCTCTGACTGTAAAGTGAGAGGATTTGCTAAAAAAACATGTAGCAGACAATCCTGCAGGGGGTACAGGAAACAAAAAGAACAGCTGTAGATGTCCGTTTCTTTCTAACACACATTAACATTTAAATATCAGTAAAGGAACGATACACATACTTCAAATGACACCAGCAATTAGGAAACCACACATGAAATACTTTTTTGTAAATTTGAAGTGTGATGCAAAGCCTTTATTCGGATCAAAACATATCAAGACACTTTACTTGGTAATGAGCAATTTGCAAATGCTAAATCTTAACTGAAACCCTATTTCCACACATTATAATGTTTTCGCTATTTTACCAGTGAAACTGCACGTCTATGAAAATTTAGTGGTCATTCCCAAGGAATATTTGCTTTTTGTAAATGACAATGCACTACTACACCGGTGCTCCGAAGTACACCACCAGTTCCATGCCACATCATTGTCATCTTCTGCTGAATGGGCGTCGCACATTTGATGCACTGTATTTTATTTTTTTGTAAGACGTTTGGATTTCTCGCAGTACTAATAACTTCAGTTGTATAACATTAAGGACACCACTCCAACTGTAACAATTATTCTAGCACCACTGCTGTCAGGCATTCGTTTCATTGAAGAAAATTGACGAACTCAGAGCTCTTATGTAGTCGACTGGCACATGGTGTATCAAAGACACTCAATTTAAAAACTGCATTAAGTAGAACAATAAAACAAATGTGGCTTATGAGCAAATGTTTTCCAAGTGGGAGAAGCGATGAGCCTAAGACATGGGCTCATGGCAGAATGAAGAGATCTTGAAGAACACCAATAGCTCTAGATTTTAAAGAGTCGTGTACCTGATGTTTTCCAAAAGGACTCACTTTTTTGCATTTAAGTCGATTGAAAAGCTTTTTCAAATAATCGTTTGATGAAGAAAGCCAGAATGAGGATTGAACACCATTACCAAACAACGATAAAAATGCTGTTGCTGATTCAGTATAATAGAGTAACTAATGGAGTTGGCTCTGTATCAATTATATCAACTTAATTTAGTGTCAACATGATTAGCAAATTCTTCATAGCACAACCTACACAACACTTAAACCTGCTCTTGTCAAAGCACACTCCTGAATAAATAATTTCTAACCCCCAGTTCAATAGTATTTACTGTATCAATCTCGACGAGATGAGAGGCAAAGAAGAATCCTCAGGATAAAAACCTCTCAGCATACGGTTGTAGACCGCTACCCCTGTCATGTCCCTAAGAATGTAAAGGCAGCCAGCAGCGCCTCTATCCCCAGTACACAGAGTCAGGCATATATCTCCACCCCACAAATTCGGACCCCCACTGCAGCCTTTGTCACGTTCCATTTTAAAGATTATAAAACACAGTTAGCTGAGTTCCTGAGCCCTCCTTTCCTCACTGCAGAGCATCATCGATAGCTCAGAATGCTGGAAGGGTCTAAAGAAGTAAGAACATGTCTCCGGCCACCATGCATCCAGAATGACTGCCAATCCATGCCTGTATTTTCTTCAAGAGATTTTTCAGCACAGATAAAAAAAACAAAGGCTAATAATGACTCGTGCTGCCTAGATGGACATAATGAGGGGAGAGGATGTAGCCTGTTTCTGGACAAATCTCCCTGTGCCTAACAAAAATGAATGTGCCTCATGTAACAAAACTGGTGTTCATGTAAAGCGATCTGATACTCAATGTCTCGGGTCTAATTTGTGCTACATAAAACTCTAAAAGAACAACATTTTAAAAAAAAACATCACAAGTCCAATAAAATATAATGGCGCAAGCTACAATAAATAGCATATCATCAATTCCCCACATATTGAAAACAGAAGATTATGCACTCACAGGATGGCGGTGCTCAATAAGTGTATGGGCGTGTCACATCCCTCCGAGACATTGTAAGTGTACAATTTCCTGCATCCAAAATGTGGTATTTTGTTAGTAATAGGACCTGAGTTTACGTTAAAATAAATCTAGAAATCCACTGTAAAAACCAAAGGTTAAAGTGATGTTATAGTTAGAAGCTGAAAAAAGATCAAATCCCGCTTCTAAAAAATATTTAAAAAAACATTGATAGTCATGGCTTTAGGCCTATCAGTGTAGCCCAACTGCAATATATACAATGGGTTCGACTGAAGTGTTCCAATCACCATTTGAGCCATTGGAGCCTCTAGAGATAGGGGCTACTAATACAGAAGAAGGGGAAGTCAGCAGCGAGCAAGCAGGAACTCCTATAGCACCTTGGAGAGAATGCTTTGTACATAAGGACCCGGCTATTTTCTTGCAGAGCCATGTGGATACTGCTATTGCTACTGCTGTAACCCATTCGAGAGTGAGCCTTGATACGGACACAAACACACAACCTGCGGTTCAGGCACTGGTTGGAGGCGGGGGGCACTGGCTCAGGAGATGGGGAGCCATGTCAGAGGCACAAGGAGTTCAACAGGAATTTGGTAACCCCAAGCTGCTGGAAAAAAGCAGAGACTCTTAAGAGCACAGTGCTGAGGTCAGTTGGGAGTACACGGGTGAGAGTAAGCCACCTAATGCATCTTTTGGCAAAAAGAAGAATGTAAAGGCTAAAATAATGAGATGTGGGAAGAGAACTCTCAGTGGATACGATAACCAGAAACATTGTATTGCACCCCCACGTGCCAAAGATATCTCAGGCAGCAGCCCCCTCCATAGGTGGGTCCAGGCACAGGGAGTGGTCAGGTACTAGTCTGACAAACAGTGGTGGTAGCATGGAAGGTGGAGAAATAGCGAGTGTCAATCTTGAGCCAAAATTAGCGACATTCATTGGCCAGTCACCTATTTGGTGCACTAATGGCTTGCCATCGACTTTTATCCCTCCTAGTGAGGGCAGGAGACCGTGGATGCACATCAATCTGACAAGGCTCAAGATTACGACTAGCCATCACATCACTCTCTTTGATTCTTCAAGCCCTAAATGACCAAAGACTCGAAGCGCAGGAGCATTATGCGCCGGCTAGAGCTGATAACTATAGTATCCAGCAGTCATTAAAGGAGGTGACACTTAAGATCGGGACACACACAAAAGATATTTTGGAACTACAGTAGACTGTCATGGATGCCGAGGAGACCACCAATCAAACAGCCAGCTCGCTGCAGATGCATGAATCTCAGATCTCAGCTATGCAGGTCCAGATAGAGGACTTAGAAAACCGACAACATCTTCTAAGGTTATTTGGGTTCCCGGAACGGAAGAAGGGATCAGACCCTAGATCATGTGTGGTCCAGCTCTTTTTGAAAAATCATTACAATAGAATGAAAGAGTAAAGGATCACTTTTAAAACATCTTCACAAACTCAGGAGCCAATTGTAAAGAAAGTGCATACTGAGGACTTTTGATTTAGCAAGTCTGTGCTTGACAATCTAAGAAGGGTTAATACAAACTAAAAAATCAATCATAAATTAACTAAATATGTCAGGTGGAACCCTTTTGAGAAACTATTCATAAGTGACTGTATACTTATTATGAAAAGAGCTTCAAAATAGCCTTTCAGAAATAGTCCCAGCTCAGCAGAATCACCCTATGATGAAGCATGATATCTTAACGGGTATGTGAGGGCAATCTCTTCAAATTTGAGGAATTTTCCCACTATCTATTATATTCAACCTGAGACTTATCTATCATAGATGAGCTACTTTTTTTCTCTTCTTTAAACACTACCCAAGCCTAATAGGCCGGGTGGTGGACCTACTTTTACTGCTACCTGTCCCTCTCCTTGTAAATTATATGTTTTATCATAAGTCCATCCCTATATTTTTTCTGTAGGAGGGTGTTGCAGTACTAGTGGTTGGCAATATGTGGAGCTGGAATACTACTGTTTCTGTTTTTTGGAAGTAGTAACTTACACTCGTAAATTTGGCTCCACCCCCTTTTTTGTCAGGGGATGGAGACATGTACGTCTACACTTCTGAGTAGTTATACATTAAACCTATTTAAAAAAAACAATACACAGTTCATAAGCAGAATAACAAAAACATTGCTAAAATAGAATTTAGGGAATAAGACAAATATACATATTTAAAAAAACTGTAAGGTAAAAAAATGCCAAAAACAAAACAAAAAAAAAATAGAAAAAAAAACAACTCAATGTTCATAGTTAACAGGACCGTAGCATGATTTCAGGCCAACCGTGGTGGACTAAAGGGTCAGGTAAGCATTATGGGTCACACTGGTACCTCGAAATGTAGTCTTTTTTTGTGGAAGCCAAATCTCTACAGTAGTCTAAGGCAGGATGCTGATGCTGGCTAGGGTCTTTTTAAAACTGTAAAATAAAGCTTTTCATTACAGTTAAATAAAGCTTTCAATTACTGTTAGGCATCTTAAAAAAACAATGGCAAATTACTTAGGCAGTAAATAATTATTTAGTAGCTGTTGACTTTAGGGACATGTAATGGGTTATAATGAGTATCGCGGTCCTGGCACCACCGTACTTGCAGTGGTCCACCGTCACCCCTGATCAGACCACCAAAGGACCACAGCAACTGCCGGGACACAGGATCCCGCTGTGGTGGCAGTGTGGAAAGGACCAAGAATATACTGGTAGTACCGATGCCAACAGCAACAAGCATGTTCCAAGTTTCATTTTCACCACCCTTTTCATGACGGCGAGCCCGGCATGAAAAGGGTGGCAAACATGCAAGTAAGCAACCCTAACAGGGCACCTGGGCACATTTCTCCTTGGGGGTGCATGCAGGAGGGGCACATGATGTGCTCCCCTTATTTTCACCTTTGTTCCTGCACTTTATGGCATGCACAACATGGTGCATGCTACACCGTGCAGGAATGTGCTGTCTGCCTGCTTGTTAGGCTCTTCGATGAGCTTTATAGAGCACTGTTGTAACACTTCTGCTGCATTGTCCACCTGCCCTGGATTCAACTTGGAATCCAGTAGGCGGTGCACCACATGCTTGGCGGTCCTCCTGGGAGTGCAGCGGTCCCCAGAACGACTGCCAGACTCATTATTGGTCCCATATTCCTTAATACATAGAACACACCATGTTTATATGTTAAGCACCCAGCCTTGTGGGCAAGGAGGCACATTTTGGGTAAAAATATCTAATGTATAAATGTAGGTTTTTCAACATGCCAGGAATTTTTTTTTGTGACATGGTTTACCTCCCTGTTTCAGGTTGCAGTCAGGTATGCCACAATGGTGAGACTGTCAACAGGCATTTACATTTATGCACGCGGGTGGTGTAAATGTCTACTGCAGTTCAAATATGACATTAGACTTCTATTCCACAAGTGCACTTCCTGCGCTATGTTACTCAGGCATTGCTGAAAATTTAAATAAGCGATGGATATGCACTTCCTTTGAGGGGGACATAAATCAACAACTTCAAAGAAAAATGGCAATCTCCTATCCAAAAAATTGTAAAATAATGGTTCAAAGCCTACTCAAACTCAACACTGATTTGGAATTTGCCATGAACTCTGACTACTCACAATCCTAAAAACTGTTGTTAAATTTCAGAAGGCTAAACATCAAAGAGGATATTCCTCCCCAACAGCAACAATTGTCCCTGGTATTGTAGGCTAGTAGGCATGCACTTTCACAAACTAATGATTCTCACTACGTTTCTGCTCAGGAGTGACCTATTCATTCCTAATGATGGACTGGTTAGACTTCCAGAGCAATGCATTTGATTAAATTGAAAAGCTAAAAGCATTTAGAAATGTGTGATTTTAAATAATATGTTTATTGTCGTGATTCAGCTTTTTTCCATTTAGGCCTCAAATGCATTCTTTCCATAGCCAATGTTAAATCATGTGAAAACTGTCACCCAAACACTATGAGAACTGTCTGTACAGTTTTTATTTGTGTTCTATTCTTCAATGGACTCACTTCTCACTTGTAGCAGACTTAATTGAATTTGCAACACATCTTGTTACATCCCTGTGAAATGCACCTGGGAACGGACTGGCGGGTAAAAATACTGTCTACTTCTGAGGATGTTACAGGACACTAAACAAATGGAAGATGATGATCTTAAGGAAATACATAAGAAAAGGATTTCTTAATTCTTCCGGATTTGTATATTTTACCAATCACCACATAAGAGCCCATCGTAAACGAGAATTGAAAACAAGTCTGATTTGGAATTTCTTAAGCAATTCTTTTTTCTGTTGTATCAACCACTGTTGGGTGATCTAGGATAGTTCTTGTGGGCTATTTCCCCAATTAGGGGTTTTCCTGGGTTCATTTTAGTGGACTGTATTTCTTGTCTGTTCTTGACTACCTGGACCCTCCCACCACATCACATTTTATAAACCAATTCAACCTGACTCAGAAAACTCCTCAAGATGAACCAGACATTTCAGTTACAGCTAAACATAATTTTGGTTGTATACTATTAGAAATAGTTATATGCCCACAGCCACACTTTACACATACACCCGTAGTAACTACAGTACAAACATTAAAATGCTTTTCACAAGTAGTTCTGGAAAGAAACATCAATACTATTATTCACAAAGCACCCCCACTAGCTACCATTGAACATAGCCAACAGGCAATGTCCCTAACCATACACGCCATCGCAAAGCAAGGAAATTTCTAGCTACATCAGAACATTATACAAATATTGTTTAAATATCAGAGAAAAAACTAAATATCTAAACATTTCTCTCAGCTCCATATTCGAGCTAAACCAATTACACTGAAGAAATCGAACCCAACCAGCTTCACCCAGTGCATCAAATATATAGTTCACGTGTAGAACACTAGGACAAAAAATAAACTCCTCTCCCTAGATATCTTCAATAGATAGGAACAGCTGCTCTAGCTAGTGAGGAGCAACACCCACATTTTTAGAATAAAATTAGAAAACAAGAGTACTGCACTGTTCACCAAATATGTAGAAAACCCCACCTACAAGGTAACTGACAGCAGATTTGTAACTTTTCTATGATGCTGTTTTGGTATGCCAGTTTTTAAGAATTAGTTGCTCACCATGGACAGTAAATCTGGTATAGAGATGTGATAACGTCAAGGGAGATAACACAAAATAGTCATTCATTGCTTCCTTCAAATTAAAATTAGTTATATTTTGACCTGTATGTAAACCCCTGTTTACGTACGGGTTAAAATTATGAGTTAAAGGTATCTAATGCACTCAGTAATTATTGGATGCAGTAAATACCTCAAGCTTTGTTGAATTTCAGCAGGTTTAGAAATGTGCACAACATTTACTGTACCATGCAGATTTTGGTGTGTTAAACACTAAAATCAGCATGTTGTTCCCCAATAACTTAAAATAGGTTTTATTCTCACAACCGATAAATAACATACCCCTTGGTATCATTATCTATCAGGGATGATATATAAGACCTAAATTCAGCCTTAGACCCTGATCTGAAGATACATTTAAAAATCGGATCCCTACGTCATCTCCTGCTTATGCATGGAACTGAGTTCAAAGTCATGCATGGTTTACTGCCTTCAACTATTTCTTGGTGTGATAAATTCCCCACATGCTTTTCCTCAGGTCAATTTCAGCCGGTCAAACCCTGAAATTTGCTTTGATAAAAATATGCAGTAATTACAAGATATGTGAAAATGTGTACTGTAAGCACAACATTCCTCATAGTATACGCCAATATAGTAATTGCTACAAATTACATAAAGTAGATGGCACATGTGAATAAGTTTAAAAAATATATATATATCCAGTCCGAGTTGTAAATTGGACACTAACCCAGCCAATGTCCTAAAAGTATATATCACTGGACAGAATTATTGGACTTTTCTTCTAAAACTGCATTAGTGAGTGCAGTCATTCATTACATCTTATATGTCATTTGCAACAAAGAAAGTTTTGTGTATAATGCCGACACGAAACATTCAGCGTCTGCCCTCCGCTAAGGTGGACAAGAGTCACCCCACTGCTCTCCGAACAGTGTAAAAATGAAAACTAAAACAATAATTAATGTTATTATAATTTTAGTTTTCCTTCTTACTAGGGTACAGGGAAGGGTGGGGGGGTTGGGCTGGCCAGAGCAGGGGGAGGAGTGTAATGCACACTCTAAAGTGGGCATGATGGTTCAGGCTGGTCAAACCTTCATTCACACTTTGCATCTTCCCCACCAGGCTGCATTACACAGCCTAGTGGAGAACATGCAAATCCTCCAAGCCTCTGTCTGAGCACTGATCCAAGGCCCTCAGACCTAAAGGCAGGGTTGTGATTGAACAGGGGATTCTGGGAGGCTTGAAGCTTCCTGTTGCCGCGCAGAGAAGCAGAGGCGGCAGCACCCGGTGGAACCCAGGTAAGTGAGTTTAATTGTATTTTTGTATTTCCCCCTCCTCTTACCCCTCCCCCATTGCCCCCCGCCAACCCACCTGCATTTAGTTGTGGCCTCTACTAGAAACATTACAGCCTCATTGTAGCCACGCAGGATCAGGTTAATTCCTTTGTTTTTCATTCAGAACAGCCAAAAAAGCATTTTGGCAATGTGCATGAACAGTAAAAGCTGCACCTTAAGTTCGAAAGTTGTATTCCAGACTAGGGAAAAGGGGGAGGGGATTGTCAAATGATTCAAACTAAAAGAGTTGCTTGCAAAGCAAAATCTTGGGTTTTGATAAACATGTGTGATTCCATACCTCTTTTCACTGGAACTGTTATTCTGTTTAATATATATAATAGTCAAAACATGCATTGTTCCATACCATTGATATTGCCTGTTCTCCGAGTGGAGGAGGTGGACAGATAAAGTAGTTTTATTAAATAGACAGCTCAGTGTTTATGAGTATGCATCAGGCTTCTAAATCATACATTAGTGTTTTTCCTCTCAGTTCTGCGAATTATCTGGCAGTTGCACTGTGGCAAAACATTGACCCCCAGGCACAGATCTGGGATTAATCCATCATTATTTTGCTCACCAAGCCACCACAGTTCAGACATAGCCATATGCAAATCAGTCTTGACCCTGTGCCTCATGTGAACAGTCCAGACTGAACTCCTCAGTCATATCTTCCCTGGACCGGACTCAAACATCCTAGGGCCGAGTTCTGGCTATCAGCCTTCATCAACCATTGTACCTTGACTCCAGTGGATTAGTGAGCACGGGATCCACTCTGGGCATACCCTTCCCACATAGGGTGAACAGCAAAACACACAAGATGATGGACGGAATGTTGCACAATGGCAAAACATTCACCCCCAGTCACAGATCTGGGATTAATCAATCTTTATTTTGCTCACAAGCCACCCCAGTTCAGACATGGCCATATGCAAATCAGTCTTGACCCTGTGCCTCATGGGAACAGTTCAGACCGAACTGCCAAGCCATGTCTTTTATTTCAGTATGCACGTTGAAGTACCATACAGGAGTAAAGGCAAGACATCTCTCAAGCTTTCTGCATTTAAACCCACGTGAACAAGGTATTAACATATACCGAGCTATTCTTTCCTCAAGGTATTAAGGAGGAGAAGCGGAATATTCCAGCACAGCATTGCCTAGCCCACGTTCTCTCCTGACATGTTGCTTACGACCTAAGAAAAAGCATTGTCACTCTTCGGGTGTGTACATAATTAAGCGGGTACGTCGCTGTAGTTTGAATAATGGCTGCTGCATCCCTGTTTGTGTTTCATTTAATTCTATCTACACTGGGTCGTTATTCTGAGTGGCATAAATAATGCTTTCTCGTTGATGTTCAAGAGATTAATTAGCTGCTGCTGGACAGATGTTGTCCCGAATGGTTTTAAATGATTAAGTAATTAATGGAAGCAAATGCCTTCTTATTTGTTACACCTGTGCGTGTAGTATATGAGAAAAATAAGTGTCCTCTAAAGAATTTATTTTTAAGTCTCCACCCTGTACTTCTTGTAAAGGGTTTCCTCGCTTTGCAGATAGACTTCCCCTGTTTTATTTATATCCACAACATACGCGCACATCCACTCAATAAAACTGATATAATGAAAGGTGTAACTGTTGTCTCATAATCACGATTATGAGAAAGAAAACACATGTACGAATTGTAGATTTAATACTAATTGTAAATATAATGGGCTAGTATTGAATTTGAATGTTTTTTTAGATAATTTATTAATACATTTTAAAGCAAGAGATCTTGACATTAAAGAGCTATCTATGGCACAGGGCTTACGATGATTATAGACATAGCTCTCTTTAGGATAAACAGTTTAAGGGATGGGTACAGCAGGAAATAGCACCGATTATGAGTTTAGGAGTTATATAGCACACTTGATAAATAACCATGCAATGGGGGTACGTTATTTTTTCTGTATAGTCACAACCATAGAATTTCACCTGTTAGCTTTTAACAGGTTTAAACTGTCAACATTTTAGAACAGCTGAGGTAGTTATCACAGCAGATAATTAATGGATGTGTTAAATATAGCTGAAAGCATAATTCTGACCCATGCATTGACAGGGTTTATGCGTGTTTACCTGCCCACTCGTAATAAGGACCTGTGTGGGTTTATAGCACAATAAAAATCCGCTTAATGTGGATTAACGATGTCAGAAAGTGGATTATTTTCAGTGAAACTCTTCTCGCTTCTTCACACCTGTGATACAGGCAGTAGAAAACTCCTGAGTGTATGTTACATTGAAGCAGTGACTGTGGTAACTGTATAGGAATGTGGGTAACGAGGGTCAGGTCTACTTTGTGAAAACACTTTTGTAGTATTCAAAAAAACTCAATTGGCATGCATCAGAGCTTGTTGGCCAAAGTAACCATCCGAAAGGGTAAATAGTGGAAGAGTTTAGTGTGCTATTCTCAAACATAACAGCTAAGTCTTCAATTATATAGTAGGTATGTGTTTGCCATGTTTCAAAAGGAGCCAATAATGGAATGGATGGTGTGTTTAGATTTTTGGCCATGACTAAACCAAAACAAGTAGTCTTTTGTACTGTCTCATTTACAAATATGAGCAGAGAGGGTATCAGACATGCGTGATGCAATGACGCAGTGCCTTTTACTTGCCATACTTTAGTACCCCAAATAGACTTTAAATCAACGTGTCCTTCTGGTGCTCACAACCTTTTACTGCTTAATCATTTATGAAAGACTACAAGTAAACTAATTTTGGGGACTATTAGTACTTTCGTCCGCCTGCCACCCTAGTAGTGCTGTGACTGCCCGCCAGTGGTGCAGCAGTCCCACACCAGCATTTAGGTGGCGGTGGCATCCCCCATCCACATCATTGTGGAGGGCGGTGCTCACAGCACCGCCCCCACAATGCCTTGGATGCACCTTGTGCATTTGCATGTACAACGTGGCAGGCATCGCGGGGTGCCTGCCACGTTGTGCATGCAAGTGCAGTATGGTATCCCCCATGTGCACCCCTCCCCCCAAAACCCTGGGGGCCCAAAATGGGCCCCCACAATCAGGCACCGCATGCCTTTTCATGGCGACAATGCCACCATGGAAAGGCACATCTCCGCCTCAATTGTAATATGGACACCGCCACCATATTCAGCCCTTTTCCACACAGTCGACTTGTCGACTGGGGGAAAACCGGCGGACGGTCTTTCCACCCACCGGGGTCCCCCCCCCCGCCATTGTATTATGGGGGGGGAAATGGGAGGCGGGCAATAGATAATGGCGGGCAGATCGCCACCGCCATACGGGCGGTGGTAATCCGCCCGCTATTATAAGAGACTTTTGTGTGGGTCAGCATAAATTTGGTTCGGTTGGGTTTCTTTATTTTGAAAAAATAGGATTTGGAGTCAGAAAGATTGTAACCAGTAAAATACATTAATTTACTAAGTTGGGTCTTGGAGCTTTCCTTTAACGGTGTAGGGCAATGTTTCCACTGGGTATAATTAAAAAATGGTCTCTGAGCATTGGTCAAAAAACTATGGCCATTGTGTTAGTTTGCAGAATTTCAATACAAATCTTCAGTATCAAAAGCAGTACATTATTTCAAATCAGAGAACAATGAATGAACAGCATGAATATCCCAGTCATCAGAGGGTCTATTAGGTAAAATCACATCTTCTAATGAAACACGAAATACGAATGGAATGTTCAAAGGTTCGGTCGGGCCATTGATATCAAATGCTACTTTATCCCAAACAATGCCATCAATAACTGGGAATGCCGAAATATTACTAAACTAGGGCTTGATCTTGTTTCATTATATGTGATGAAGTGTGAGGGGCTAAAACTCCTTCAACCAAATTTACAGCAGAGACTTCAGGTAGGTAATGGTCATTTACCAACAGGAAAAACAAAGTCACAAACCCAATCCAAATGAAGATTAACATTATCGTCAGCACCAATCAGACGTATGTCCAGGGTGGGGCCAGGTAAGTCTTCTTGAACCAGGAGATTAAGAGACTGGTATGTGTAGGGGGCTCTACCATAGATGACATACTCCTTATCCACAGTTGAGGACATGGAAGGTAAAATAGGCAACAAAGGAATTAAAGTTTCCATCTCCCCTCCATTTTTTGGGGCGACTTTGAGGAAACAGAATCCAACAGATCCATGGAAATATCCCGGCATGGAAAGCTTGGAGGCATACTTTTCAGAATCGGCCATATGGTGTAGCTTGACATGTTCAATTGAAATGTAACTATTCTCCTTGTGACCTGGCAGTGGAGGAAGAATCACAATACGGGTGCACTTGCCAAGGACTCTGACTGGAGCATGATATGATGGACCAAATACTTATTTGTTCTTCACCTTCTCTCGGACCAGATCGCCAACTTTACGAAGACAGCCAGAAACTGGAATCAGCACTGCTGCATCCGTAGAAGTGGGCAGATGGGCTTTTGCAGGCTTTTTGTAGATCCTGTAACACAGCACAATGGTTGCCTTCATCAAAGGTTGTGGCACCCCCCACAATGTCTAGACCATGAAGTTATGGCAAAAACATGTTAATGCCAAAGAGCATTTTGTATGGGGACTACCCACCATGAGATCCTCTTAGGAGATCATTAAGTGCACGTTGAACTCCATAAAGATGAGCCAGCCCCTGCCAGTACCTAATACCCTAGCTGTTAAAGATTTCTTTAAGTCACGGTTCATCTGGTCCACAACAGAATTACTTTCAGGCCAATATGGAGATGAGATAAGAATTGCAACTGCACCCCCAAAGACTTCATCGCATCTCAGTAAACCTTAGAGGCATAGACAGAACCTTGGTCAGAATGGAATGTGCTACAGGCAAGAGTCCAGACAAAGACACGCAAATCTTGTATAACAGTTGAGCATCAGCACTACGTGCGGCCAAATCCAAAGGAATCTAGTGCAGAATTACACTGCAGCTAAGATATATTTAAAAGCATTGTCAGATGTTAAAGGACCACAGTGATCATGATAAATACAACCAAACAGTAGATTTGAAATGTACTGTTGAGTGTGGGGTGGACGTGAAACAGTTGAAGGCTTAATCTGTTGACAAATGACACTGGAAAGAACATATTTACGTGCCAGTCGATATAAACCATGCCACCAAAAACGTTGCTGCAAATGTGAAATTGTCACAGTTACTCCAGCATGGGCAGAAGCCACGCCTTCATGAGCAGCAATGATCAAAGAAAGTCTGCGGTCCTCGTTGGGAATCAGCTGATCCTCATCGGAAGGTATAGTTGCAAATGGAATTTGATCAAACGACAAGTGGGATGTGTAACGTAAAGGGAAACCTTGCAGAAACTCTGTACCCTCAATCCTTACAGCTATAGCTGCTAGAATATCATCATCAATTTTAATAATAGACCTAGCGACTGCTGCTACTGAGCAAGTGGCTAATGCAGATTTGGTGTCCTCATCAGCCAGTGAATTACCAACAGCGTGTGCTCCCACACACTGATGGCACAAAGTATGGATAACATATGTGGGTGGCCAACTTTCTGTCAGAGCGGCCATTTGAACCCAAAGCATATTTTTAAAATAATGAAAATAATTTTGTGTCCAAAAGAACAAATGGTTATTGAAGTATTGTACACAGTAAAACGAATCGCACAGTAGAAGTGTAGGAACATCTGGATCAGCAATTTCAAGAGCCAAAACCAAAGCATGTAGCTCAACCAATTGAGCGGTGCAGTCTCCAAGAGATTGTGTGACTGTGCACCAAGGAGGATTTAAAATCCCCATCAATAATCAAACCCACCAAAATTCTGTAGACTACAGAATAAGCATGTTTAGAAACAATGGCTGGCTATGCAGATCCATCAGTGTAAATAACACATGTGTACTGATCAAGAGGGAGTGGTGCTAAAGGAGAGGATGTACAAGATCATATTGCTAAAACACCTGTGTTTGCAAAGAAGGATCAAAGACAAAATTGACATCAGCCAACGTCAAAGAACTAGACCATTGTATCCAACATGGATTCAAGGGTTTTGAATTCGGGACACTAGCCTTTGTAACTGATTCTGGAGCAGGTACTGCCAAAACCATGAAAATGCATTTTCCCTGATTCAGAGAGAGTTCCTTTAGAATCACCCTCTGGACTGCTACCTAGATTTTTTCTGCAGAAGAGAAATGCAGTTCAGCTGAAGTATACACATGTGATTTATAAGCAATGGGGACTGTGTCCCCTTCATTGAGCATCAAGTAAGGGATAACTGACAGAATATTGAGGAGAAGAATATCAAGCTGCTTCAAGAGCAAGGTAAAAATATTGACTGATGGAATATCAACTTCCTATCTACAAAGAGGAAAGTAAAAAAATATTGACTCCTAAATATCATTGTTAATAATATAGTTTGCTGAAATATCGACTTCTTTAAATGTCTTAAAAGTAATATCAAATTAATTAAATAATAAATACAATTAAGTAAAACATACTTAAAAATAATTTAAAAAACATTAAAATTAATAAATGATACGTCATGTCGAAAAAATAAACATGCATTTGTATTTTTTATATAAATTGACTTATTAATAATGAATATGTTCAATTATAAAATGTTAAAAACATAACTTAAAATATAATTACATATATATATATATATATATATATATATATATATATATATATATATATATATATATATATATATATATATATATATATTTAATGAAAAAACCATAGGTTATAGACCATATATAGTTAGGAATTAGCATTTACAAAACCTTGAAAATTCACTGAAAAAACCATAGGTTGTAGACCATATATAGTTAGGAATTAGCATTTACAAAACCTTGAAAATTCACTGAAAAAACCATAGGTTATAGACCATATATAGTTAGGAATTAGCATTTAAAAAACCTTATTTTACTCACACAAAACCATTGAAATTCCATATATAGTTAGTTGCACTAACTATATATCGCGCACCCGCAATCCACTGCTGATGATGTCACATATTACATCATTCATGACATGGTCAGTGACATCACTGATGACATCACTGATGACATCTCAAATGACATCACTGATGACATCACTGACGACAACATCCAGTGACTGTATGTTTCTGTAAAGTTAAAATATGTCTTACATATTGAAGAATGAGTGGAAGTATAAGTGTCTGGACGAAGGATTTAGTAGGTGCATGACTGAATGTATGAGTGAAGGATTAAATGTGTCTCACTGAGTGCATGGGTTAGTGACTAAACTGTCTTAATTTGTGCATCATTATGTCTGTTGTTCTGTAAACTGCTGCATGTGTTGATCAGTAGCTATATGAGTAACTATATGGGTTATTGATTGATTGTCCAAGTATTTGTATGGGAGACTGAGTGTGTGTGTGTGGCTGGCTGGGAGGTGTGTGACTCTGTGCAGATCAATGTGTACTTGTATCAATGATTGTATAAGAGAGTAAGTATGTGTTAGTATATGTTTGAAAATGTAAGGTGCTCTATGTTTAACTGTATAGATTAGAAAATGGAAGTGTGATTGATTCTTTACAGGACTGACTAGGTGTGTGAGTAACTCCATGGATGAGTGGCAGAGTGTGAGTGTCTGTATGAGTGCATATGATAGTGTTGTAAAGATGAGTGATTGTATGTATGAATGATTGTATGGGTGAATGAGTGAATGTGTGTGTAGACGTAGGAATCAGTGAGTGCGTATGTAGTAACTAGTATTGGTGTGTCAATGGTTTCAAAAATTATACTCTGTATTTAACACTGGGTGTAACAGAGGTTATATTAAAATGTGAGGAGATACATTGTATTGTCACATGAATGATATCATCAGTGATGTGGTCATTGATGTCAAATGAGATGTCATCAGTGATGTCATCAGTGATGTCATTTGAGATGTCATCAGTGATGTCACTGACCATGTCATGAATGATGTAATATGTGACATCATCAGCAGTGGATTGCGGGTGCGCGATATATAGTTAGTGCAACTAACTATATATGGAATTTCAATGGTTTTGTGTGAGTAAAATAAGGTTTTTTAAATGCTAATTCCTAACTATATATGGTCTATAACCTATGGTTTTTTCAGTGAATTTCCAAGGTTTTGTAAATGCTAATTCCTAACTATATATGGTCTATAACCTATGGTTTTTTCAGTGAATTTTCAAGGTTTTGTAAATGCTAATTCCTAACTATATATGGTCTATAACCTATGGTTTTTTCATTGAATTTCAATGTTTTTTTAATAGCAAATATCAAAAGCTTTAAAATGTATTCTTCTTTAAATCGAAAAATATATTTTATATGTTTTTAATATAATTTTTTTATGTATATATATACATTTTTTTTTTTTTTTTTGTTTCGCTACCGGTCCGCGCACCGGGTAGCTTCCCGTTAGCTCAATTTGGTGCCGCGACCCGGTCCGCGAACTGGTAAACGTTCCGTTAGCGAAACTGGCGAGTTAGAAAACAACACCGTGACGCGTCGCGTAAGCGCGACGTATCGCGTTGCCGCGTAATGCGTCTTATGACGCGCCGCGTTAGCGCACCCGGAAGTGCTCCGGAGCGCGAACCGAGGCGCGAAGCGCAGCTCCCCGGAAGCGATCCGGGGCGCGGCGCGGAGCGCGTAACGTAAGCGTAACAGGTCATGTGACTTGTTAATAAAACTTTCTATTGGTTCATTTCACTTTTGGTTTCCTAATGATGTAAGGCTAGGTCATGTGACCTAAAAATAACACTTTTCATTGGTTTAGAAAAATGTTTTTTCCCAAATGATGAAAGCCCCCACCTTCTTTCCTCACTCCGACTTTCATCTTTGTGAGAGGAAGACCTGTTTTTGCTTATTAAAATAATGGCATCTGTAGTAGCTGCAGCTGGTGGACCCCCACCACCACCACAACCACCTAGGAAGGAAGGACCACCTCCACAGTTCCTTCCCAACCCAGAGGAGGAAGAGGAAGAAGAAGAGGAAGAGGAAGTAGAGGGGAGGCAGTTCTTACGTGAAGAGCCCCGGAAATCCCACCACAAAGACAGTTTTATTTGGCAGTTTTATTCTTTTCCTCGAGGCCAAAAAAAAGTGAATGCCCGACATGTGACATGCCTCATTTGTAAAGATGTTTTATCTAGAGGTACAGACAAAAAGTATAGTTATGGTAACTATACTATGCACCGACATATGCAGAGGTGGCATCCACTGAATTACAACGTTGCAGAGATGCGTCACCTCCAAGACAACCCACCAACTCCTGTGGCCAGTACATCGGCACAGGTAACTCTGTCGGGACCAGAGGCGAGGGAAACGGTCCCAAACATCCAACAGAATTTTGTGCACATGAAGATAGTGTGCCTTTATTGTGGTGACCTACTCTCATGTGCAAATATGAGTATCAATTTGATAAACAGAGCATTTGAAAACCACAAGTGCTCAAAACGCCCCAAAAAATAAAAAAAAATTTTGCTCCTGTTGAGCCCTTTCTAATGCCTGTTTTTCGTTGTTCCCCCTCAATAAAAACAAAAAAAATAAAAATGCCGTTCAAAAAATACAAAAAAAGTAAAAAATTGTTCAGAAAAATAATAAAAAAAATATAAAACAACAAAAATAATAATAAAAAAGTTCTTTTCAGAACTACCTCCCCTTTATAAAAAAATTGCTAGAATGTTTAGCACTCTGGCAACCTCTATTTCTTTTGGTTCGCTTCCCGGTTCGCTCGCCGGTACGCGAACCGGAAGCGAACCAAAAAAACATTTTTAAAAAAAAGAAGAGTAAGTATAAGGGAAGGAAACAGAGAGTAATGTTAAAAGAAAGACAGCTATAGGGAGTAACACAGAGATACTGTTTAATAGATCTATTTACCGAAGAAAAGATGGAAGAGGGTATAATAGTGAAAAACAAAATAGATAAGGAAGTGAAAGAAAAAAAGGAGAGTAGAAGAATAATAAACAAGAGTTTCTTAGAGAATGTGAGTGAATGTTCAAAATAAGATTAAAACATGTGGAATAACAGAGAGAAAAAACAGAAAGCAGAAAAGAAGAATTAACAGAAAAGAAATGATTTAAACAGCAAAGAAATGTAAATAACATAGGGGCATATTATCAACATAGGTGATAAAATTATCGCTGCTTTTATCGGCAGAAATCTGCCGCTAAAGCCGCTTTTGCGGCAGTAAACTGCCGCTAAAGCCGCTTTTGCAGCAGTTTTCTGCCGATAATGACTGCTTTTATCAGCAGAAATCTGCCACTAAAGCCGCTTTTGTGGCAGAAAACTGCCGCTAAAGCCGCTTTTGCGGCAGTTTTCTGCCAATAAAATCAGCGATAATTTTATTGCCTGTGTTGATAATATGCCCCTTAGTGTGCTTGAACTACAGGGAGAAAGCATAATGAACTATTAGTGAAAGAGTGATCAGTCAGAGACAGTGAGAGTAATAGAGACGGAGTGAGTGAACAGGAGTGAGGAACTATGAGAACAGAGAGACTGAGAAAAAGAGTGGAAGGAGTAGAGTAAGTAAGTAATAGAGAAAGGAATGAGAGAAGTAGCAAAGGCAGGAAACTGAGGGTTAAAGAAATTAAGCAGTGGAACTAATAGAAGTTAAATGTGATAGAAATGTAACGAAAAGAGTACAAAACATTTACCTTATAATTGTCGTTAACTTAGTCACTTGTTATTTTTATACTTTCAATCTGTGAAAGAGAGAACAAACATTTGAAAAATATTAAAACATGTATTTAAAAATTAGAAAAGACAAGGGAAAAGATTGAAGGACAAACAGTTTTTCAACAACTTTGACACTTACAGAAGCCTCTGCTTCTCCATGTCCCCTACACAGTCCTAAAAATATACATTTTAAACTAACAGTATCTTGTCGCAGATGAAGTGAGGCCTATCTTGTAACATGGTGCATCTTTTGCATCACTGCTGCATCACATAAGTGATGCAACAGCGGCACAAAAGAGGCGCATGGCCATCATAAATCTGCCCCTAACATTTTAAATGATTGATTCAGGATGCCGATAAGGTGTGGCCTATCCAGGGGTTTGTTTGAGGTGAGGCCTACTCAGGGTTACAGATGAAATTTAGACTTGTTGAAGAGTACAGAGGAGATAATACATGTCCATGCCTACCAATGAAGTGAGTCATGTCCACTGCACTCTTTAACAAAGGCCAGACCTCCTCTGTCTCCCTGGACAGGCCTAAACCTGATCTGCACAATGTGATTCATAATGTTAGGAAACACAGGTGATGTAATTGAAAAACGTGCAATTTCTTTTGCTCATTTCACAATCACATCACTTGTGTTTCCTTTGCTTAGGTATCTCATTGTGCAGATGTAGTCCAGCATATGAAAGAGTACGCAGAAGTGCAGCACTGCATGCAACAACTTTGACACTTACTGAAGCCTCAGCTTCTGCATGCCCCCTACACAGTCCTAATTATATACATTTTAAACTGACGGTATCTTGTTGGAGATGAAGTGAGGCCTATCTTGCAACATGGTGCATCTTTTACACTGCTGCTGCGTCACAAAAGTGACGGAACAGCGGCGCAAAAGAGGCGCACGGCCATCATAAATCTGCCCTTAACATTTTAAATGATTGTTTCTAGATGCTGATAAGGTGTGGCCTATCCACAGATTTGTTTCAGGTGAGTCCTACTCAGGGTTGCAGATGAAATTTAGGCTTGTTGAAGAGTACAGAGGAGATAATACATGTGCAGGCCTACCAACGAAGTGAGTCATGTCCACTGCACTCTTGAACAAATGTCAGACCTCCTCTGTCTCCTGGAACAGGCCTAAACCTCATCTACACAATGTGATGCGTAATGTTAGGAAACACAGGTAATGTAATTGAAAAACGTGCAATTTTTTTTGCTCATTCCACAATCACATCACCTGTGTTTCCTTTGCTTAGGTATCTCATTGTGCAGATGTAGTCTATCATATGAAAGACTACGCAGAATGTGAGCACTGTATGCAACAACTTTGACACTTACAGAAGCCTCAGCTTCTCCATGCCTCCTACACAGTTCTAAATGTATATCATAAATACAAAAAGTACAGAATTAATTATACATGTTAAATGGTTTATTTTTGCTGTTCTCAGAATTTATCAAATTTCACTAAAAACAGTGACTTGAAGGTATTCATCATATAACAGCGGGGAGAAAAACCACAATCAAAATGATTGTGTTTAAAAAACCCATATAACATAACCAATCAAAAATCAGAACTCCTTAAAATTAACTTACTTTCCATGACGTCGAAGGATATCCTATGAACAGCTTACACTCTGTTGTGCTGTTATTATTTTCAGCCCGCCACTTTCTGAAAGAAAAGCTCCATCGTTTTGACAAATATGTTACATACAATAAATGACTTCTCGCTCTCTACCACACTTTTCCACAAGGCCAAATCGTGTAAGAGCCATTTATAACTCTTGGAATTCTTCTAAGCAAATACCGTCATTTTCTTTTTCTGCAACTTTCAGAAAGAAAACGTTCAAGATCACTTTCACAATCCTGTACTAGTAATATCTTACCCTTCTTGCTCACTCATGTTCCACATTTCCTATGACACTGATACTGCTTACTATGAAGCAGACTTACACTACCTCTATGACTACTACAATTATTTAATTCTCTACATCACTTTTAATCACAAAGCAATTTAAAACAGTACATAAAATTATATCAACCCCTAGAATCATTATAGGCCAGTTACCTACCCTAAATTCTTTCTTCTGAAAACAGAAAGTAAGAATATTTTTAATAAGATGTGTAATAAGTGGATGTTGTCAAAGGACCATCATGTCATATAATAGCTGCAGTTAGAATTTTTTTTCTAAAATCAACGAGTGTGTAGCCACAACATTTGAAATTAAAGTTGAAAACTTATTTTCATCAGGTTTATATAGTTGGAATTTTTAAATGACATTATAACCAAAAGTTTGTTCAAAATATGTCGACAGCATTGCAGACTTACATTACCTCTACTCCATGTTTTGATTGGCTGCTTGAATTAGCTTATTAAAAGAAACAGTTTTTCTGAACTCATTCAAGTGCAGTTATTTTTCCATGACGTCAAGTGTTATGGTAAGAACACCGTTTGCTTTGGGAAATACTCTGTTGTCCTTTAACTAATCCGTGCCCACCACTTTCTGTAAAAAAACCTTCTTTTTTTTTCAGGAAATAGTTAAAACTGAAAAATAACTTTTGACTCTGTACTACACTTATCCTCAAGGCCAAATAGTGTAGGAGCCATTAGAACCTCTTGAAATTCCTCAGAGCAAATCCCGAGATTCTTTCCCTAAAATTTTGGTTGTAAAAACACCAGGTAAGAATTTTTAAGGTCAAAAGGCAATTTTTTTTTAAAGTTAAAACAGAATCATTGCAGAATGACCAGCCGTTTCTAGACTTCAAATAAGCTGTGTAATGTCCTGATGTTGTTGAAGGACCGTCATGATATATAATTGCTGCAGTTACAAAAGTCCTTCCTGATATTGACAACTGCGAAGCCACAACATTTTTAATTAAAGTTGTCAATTTTGTTCCATCAGGCCTACATCGTTGGAACATTAAAATGACATACTGGCCATATGTTCGTATAAATAATGTGGACAACATTTCAGACTTACATTGGCTACACTCCATGTTGTGATCAGCTGCTTTTACTAGCTTATTAAAGGACACTGATTTACTGTCTGGCAAAGTTAAATATATAAAATTTTCTGAGTCTACACTAGTAGTACTTGATACCCTACAGTTCTCGCAGTCATGCTGCCATTGATAAGAAAGCCCAAACAGGTGATCTACATCTACACCTTCATCTTGCAATACATCAAGCATATACATTAAAAACTCCTGACAATCTTGCTGAATATTTTGAGAGAATTGTGTTTGACCTGAACATTTGTCTAACAGATTTCGACACACTTTCTATTTTTGTTCTATCAGTGCTACATTTCTCTAACACAGAATTCAACAAACTGCAAAATCTTTGATCCGAATTGACCACAATCTCTTCTTTTAAATTTTCTAGAGAAAACAAAACATTAACCACTACATTAGCATAGCAGTTGACACTAGAACTGTTTTCAAATTGAAAACCAACAACATCTTCAACAAAATCCTTTTTCTTTCTGCTTATAATTTCTGGTTCATCGACTTTTCGTCTTTTTGCTACAACCTCTCTACTATTGGTCACATTTCTTCGTTTCCGGCCTACCACACGTTTCTCAAACAAAGGATATTGAGGCAAATGTGGCGCATACTCTCTTCTTAACCTATTGTATTCCTTAACACAATATAGATCCGCACAAATGTTTGTGACATCACACTCAATCAAGTACAATCCCGATAAAGTTCTGACTCGTGACAATGCCACATATGCCATACCCTCCTTGAACACAGAACTGCCAATATTCACCAATGCAATGTCTACACTTCAACCTTGCGATTTATGGATTGTCACCGCATATGCCAAGCAAACAGGAAACTGCTTACGGCGAACATATAAGTCTTTTACAAGCAAAAACCCAGCAGAGCAACGACCAATTAGCTGCACTTCCTCAATGCCATCAAATTTAATTTTTAAAATTCAATTCCATCTCTATTTCTGTATTTCTCAAAATCAACAACATTACCCATTGATCCATTTACCAGACCTCTTTCAACATGTAAATTCCTTCTTAAAATTATACGGCAATTTAAGCACACATTCAGAGTCTTTTCAAAACCAGCAGTTTTAGATATAGTCTTCTCTAATGAATCCAATTTTGATTTCAAATTCTCAGACAAAATAATTGTTGCTCCCATATGCTCTACTCTGTCAATATCTTCCAGTTTCACAATCTCTTGGTTTTCTAAATGCAACATTGTGTTGTTGAAGATGGCACATTCTGCAAGAGTTGGCATCAAACATATTCCAGATTTCTTCTCAGTAATTTTCTGTAAAATATTCTCAGGCACAACGTCTTCTTCTGGATACAAATTTGACAGTAATCGTGCATGTAAAGCTTCTTTCCCATGCTCGGTCACTTTTCCGATTCTAACATCTTGTAGAATATTCTTATAATCTTCATCCTTAGCTTGACGCATATTTTCACGCAGTTCAGCATAATTGAAGTTTAACCATATATTGACGTTGCCAATACTCCCTAGGCACTTCCTGGTATCTTCATGCGTGAGCATTTTGAACACAGGTTGTCCTTTCACTGGTGTCAGCTGCAGAAGATCACCGAAAACAATGATGTGTTTGCCACCAAATAACACTTCATACTCTGTTTTGAGAACTTCTTGCATTCTCAAATGCACAAAGGCAAGCATGACATTGGAAACCATGCTTACTTCGTCAATGATAAGAAGTTTCATTTTCCTCAAGACTCTTGAAACTTCACAACAAGCATCTCCAGATAACTTGTGGTATTGTAATTTGTTATCATGCTCCACTGGCAGCATCAGTAGACGATGCAAAGTAATGACTTTAATCTTATGTGCTGCCAGTCCAGTTGGAGCGGTGACAACACAAAACAGCGATGACTCAGTCCTTTTCTGCAAATAACATGAAATTGCTTTAATGAGGAAACTTTTTCCAGGTCCAGCTTCTCCACTCACGTACAGTCCAACAGGCTTCAACGACGTACATGAGCACTCTTTCTTCTCATGACTTAATCCATGATCTATTTGGTTGGTAACTTCGTCATATATTTTCCTCTGCTCAACGTTGAGTTGTCTTTCCAAGTCTTCTAAGTTAACCGCATCCTCCTGAGCATGTGCCATGGCTCTTTCCACTTCAATCATGGCAGTGGCAGCTTCATTTTCGATAACTGGTCCTCCTAGTGGATCCTGACTCAATGAAACAGAACTCTGACTGTCCTAAGAACTGTCTCTAGCAATCTCGGCTGCAATCGTTGCTTCCTGCTCGATTTCCGCCTTCAACATTTCTAGATATTTGGGAAAAACAGGACATTCTATGGTCTCCTTGGCGGCATTGAAAGAGTCTTCGTAACATAGGAAATCTCCAAGCAGTTCCTCTTCTGCACGCCAAGGCTTGAAAAGTTGCAAAAGTGCTAAATAGAAAAACTCTTTTCTTTTAGGAGATTCGCCACTCAATTTTCGATGGTTTACCAAGTGGCATTTTCTTTGCTTGACCAGACATCCCTCACTTCCAATTACAGCATACACTCCTTTATCAATATCTTCTTTGATGTTCCTCTTGAATATGTAATTTTGTAGAACCTCATACAGACAAACATTCTCGAGGTGACTGCTTCTATTTGGATAATATGTATCCAACATGTTGGTCTTCAAAATATCTGTACTGTTTGGCTCCTTTTCCGCCAAATACTCAATTTCCCGTACAGGTTTCAGAACTCGATTACGTGTTGCAGCAAGACCAAGACTCGCCCAAATGATACTCCTGGATTTGGCATAGGGACTTGCTGAAGACAACCGGTCAGAACATTCGTAAGCTCCGATTTCTCGATGCGACAACATCTTCAGACTGAAACTGTACAACTTCTTACTGAGGCTCTTTTCATGGGAAATGTCCTCCCACATATCCTTCAATTCTGTCTTTTCTTTTTTGGTGATGTAAGATGTCACATACCGAGCCACAGCCATACAGTTATCAGCCACAAACTGTATATCCATGTTAGCATTCCACATGGACAAAATCACTGGGTTGTAGTCGTTGATGTACTTGGACTCTTCGTTCCTTTTCAAATTGTACGTATTTTTGGGTGATTTCTTCATCACATTATGTCGCAGTGAAGACATCAAACTGTTCACTCTTCCTTTAGAAATCACCGGTCGTGGAAAGGCGAAACGACATTTTGTGTAGAACTTGTCCTTGTTTCTGAATTTACGATGACAGTACTTTCCACAACGATGGCTTTGGAAGCGTAAAACTTGTTCTCTTAGGCTTTTGTCTTCCTTTGCCTTTGGAACAGCACATGTAGAATACTGTTCTATGAAACTCATCACTAAGTCATCCGGATCTGTTCCAAAATTGGGTGCATCTTTGATCCACAGCAGCATATGTATATGAGGAGCACCTCTTGCTTGGTACTCCTTTCTCCAGAAGAAATCCAACACCTCTCCAAGAGGTGGATTTTTCTTGTTCATGATGAAAGACATCATAGCTTCAAATCTATGATTGAAGTACCTGCATACATTCACTGGATCCAAGGAGCACAGTTCTCCGGGTGTCTTGAATTCGATATTTTCAATGTTTCCATTTGCCTCTCGTAGAAATTCAAGTAAGTCTTCCCAGCCATACTCGGCACAGCTGAGAGTGAGGAACCATGTGGGAGTTCCTAAGTTCCTCAGCATACATTTTAAATCACCATGACGACGGTACCAGTACTCATTAGTACCACGCTGACACGCCATGAGATTAATCAGGTGAGAATCCAAAATACTGTCTTGCACATTAACTTTATCCATAAAGTCACTTGCCGAGATATTTTGCATCTGTACACCACTTTTCAAGATGTGGTTCACTGCATATGACAGTCCAGACAGATCGCTTTCAAACAGTAGATGAAACAAATAGGGAATGCATTGACGAAACCTAGGATCTTCTGCATACAATCGTAAAGTCCGGTATTCAGAAGCAGGAATTTGATCAGGTCGCTCATATTATCTTCCTCCTTGACCTGTTGGAAATAGCTGTGGGAAACACCGAGCTTCCAAACTTTCCTCCCAAACACTAATGGGACTTCCTTTGGCTTGTTTCATTTGAAACAACTCAATAGCATTCCCCATGACTTCCTTGGAATGCAAAGGATGAACACTATAATGTTCATATATTTCTTCATTTTTAGAGGCTTCTACTTTCTCAAATCGACCAGCACACAAATCGCCATCCTCTTCTTCACTTACTTCCTCTTCTGCAACATATACATTCTTGTAGTACTTATTGTTTTTCTTCAAATACAATGTTGCCTTTTTGACTTTCCTAACATCCACTAAATCTTGCAAGATTTTCTTACTCTTTGTCGGAACCCCATTAACTAAGATACCCAGAGGTTCCTTTTCCACTTTCTCTACTCAATTGTAATATTGTTTTTCTTCAAATCTAGAGGCAAATAAACAACTCTTCCCTTTAATCCTCTCTGTAAATCTGATGGAGGCAATTTCCCTGTCTTTGGCTCCATTCGTACAATAGCCTGAAAGGGATGGATACTTTGAATCAAAATAGATTCATAAGTATTTAAATCCTTCAATTCAGAAGGAATCTCAACCAATTCCAGATTATTATGAACCGCTCTAGCAGGCATCCGGTTTTGATTTAGTTTGTTACAACAATAAGTACACACACGTTGATCCAATCCCAAATCAAAACAATTTTCTACCATCAAGTATGTTGCAAAATCCTTCCATTCACTATTATTTTCACTTTCACTTTTCGCATATAAATCCACTAACTTAGTCTGATTCTTATAATAAGTGTGTCGACAACACACACAAGTAAAATTAGGCCTCTCACTTGATTTCACCTGAAACGTGGCAATTTCTTTCTGAAAATTATCTGTACTGGAAACCTGTACACTATCTTCCACATTACCTTCTTCTTCTGGGTCAATTTCAACATTCTCCTCTTTACTTGCAAAGTAACAAAACTCAATTTCTTCACAAATATTCTTCACATCTACTGGAGAACCATGCAAAAGAGCAGTGCATAATTGTTTAAGCATAATTGCTGGACTCTTAGCATAATACAACATTCTAACTAATTTCCTCACTTTATTATGATGCACTGCTAGCATCCTGAAATGATGAAAAACACTCTGGCATACTCTCCTGGAAAGACAGGCCAGTGAATGACCATGCAAACCTGTCACTTCTCTCACTCTGCAAGGATCTAATTCTTGCAACAACTTTATTTTCTGTTTTAAAGTTTTCTTATTAAATGTCCGTACAAAATCACAAAGCAAATTGATGGAATCCTGTCACACACTGCAAATACTACTACACTTCCAGATATACACTGGTCCCTTAGGACGTCTTCCTAAAACCTCATTACCTAACACCTCTTCTGACTCTGTTGTCACAAGTTTTTCTTTTTCAACTGGACAACCATATTTCACCTCATAAGCTCGACCACTGGTGTCAACTGCATGCACCAAATCATTATCCTGGTAATAACTCTCCTCATTAAAAAATGCCTCACAACTTGAACTATGCATCCATTCTCCTGAAAAAACTTCACAAAAATTACTACGATTAACTGTTCTCTTCCATCTACTATTTCTTTTGAAATCATAAATTGCCTTGTTTAGCTTCCTAATTCTATTGATTATCAAAATAAATAACTTTCGCTTAATTTCAAATGCCTGATCAATAATTTTCTCAACTTTTTTTTTTCTCTTATAAAAAAACACTTTCTGTTGACCTTTCTTAATATTTTTTAACAAATTGCCAATTATCCTGTTGCGGAACATTCGTCTACGAATGTCCCTAAACTGATTTTTCCTTCTACTACCATGCACAGAGTTATCTCCTGCTCTAGCAGTAACATTTTTGATTGGCCTTTCCTTTCCGTTTAAATTGGTTCTCTTTTTCTGGACTAAAACATTTTCTGTAGTACTACTTTTTTTTCTACAAATGTTTCTTAGGAATGATTTCGTTGTCTTACCCGGAGCTTTCTTGGTGACTTGCCGAGTTTTTATTGTAGAGGACTGCTGCAAGCATTTAGTAAGCTGCTGTCTTTGACGTTTTGTAGCCTTTCGGTTTCGTTGTTTAGATGGCATTATGTACTTTTGAAATGATCTGCAGTTGAATCTGTGGTAAAATATAATTAAACATGTTATTAACCACTATTAGCAAACAGTAAATCAATAACAGTCGTCAAAAATTTAACACACTACTTGTCATTTTTACATACAATAATTTTTAGTGCATTGGCAAATTTAGTAGTCACAAATAGTAGCAAAGAAATGGAATGCTTCTACATTTGACCTGTGCTGTTTTATATGTGAATCTGAACTAATTTTATGAGCATATTTGACTATTTTATTAAAGACACTACACACAACATGTTTTTGAAGTTGTGTTTAATTTTAAATGAAACGGTTTACATGTTTACTTTTCATTTCCAGTAACTTTTAAAAATAAATGTTTATAGTTCCATAGGCTCAAGCAGGTCAGCTTCCCACCCTATGTCATACAATTCTGACAAATCGGCATCCTCATCATGTTCGTCATCATCCTCAGGATTTAAATCATCCAAGGGATCTACTTCCACTGATGTTTCAATCACAATTTCAATGATAATATCGAGATCAACAGATTGCTCATGATCACTCATGCTTGTTGTTGTTGTTATCTTTAAAGAAAGAGAACAACAATGAGATGTTGCAGAGTAAGAGACAAATCTCAGAGACTATAATTGTAAAAATTTTTAACAAGAGTAACATTTTGCAGATATTATTTAACCATGTCCAGCGATGCTGAGGAGGTGAGGCCTATGTCCAATTTTTCAGTGAGCAGGACTCATTTCTTCTTAACCTTGGATAAGCCTCTTCAACTCTGTGTCCCCTGCTCATACTTAAATGTAAAGGGGCAGATTTATGTTAACTGGTGCATCCCCAGGGATGCACCCGTTAACGTGCGCTGCTGCTCTGCCACCCATGATGTGCCGCATTTACAATGTGGAGCACCATTGAGCAAAAACAGCACAGATGCTTCACGCATCTGTGCCGCAAAAGCGGCACATTGCAGGAATCACGTCGTAAGCGCGACATGTCTACTGCAATGCACAGGGGCAAGCCACACATTGCATGGTGCATCACTCCTTATGCCTGTTTCAAACAGGTGTAAGGATTTGATTCAGCAATGCCATAAAGCTGACTCAGTGAAATCTTCTAAATTTCACTGTGTTAGTTTTACTGGGCTTTCATGCAAATGAATGCCCACCCTGCAACAAAACGCCCACATGAAACCTGACGCAGGTTTCATGTGGCACAGGACTTTACACCGTGACACATCTGCCTAGATGCATCAAGTTGTAAATATGTCGCAACATAGCAAATCTTTTGCACCGCCGCTGCGTCACAAAAGTGACGCACAGTGACGCAAAAGAGGCATACACCTATCATAAATCTGTCCCTAACATTTTAAATGATTGATTCAGGATGACGATAAGGTGTGGCCTATCCAGAGGTTTGTTTAAGGTGAGGCCTACTCAGGGTTGCAGATGAAATTTACGCTTGTTGAAGAGTACAGAGGAGATAATACATGTGAAGGCCTACCAATGAAGTAAGTCATGTCCACTTCACTCTTGAACAAAGGCCAGACCTCTTCTGTGTCCGTGGACAGGCCTAAACCTCATCTGCACAATGTCATTCGTAAACTTAGGAAACACAGGTGATGTAATTGAAAAATGTGGAGATTCTTTTCCTCATTTCACAATCACATCACCTGTGTTTCCTTTGCTTAGGTATCTCATTGTGCAGATGGAGTCTAGCATATCAAAGAGTACACAGAAGTTGAGCACTGTATACAACAATTTTGACATTTACAGAAGATTCAGCTTCTCCATGCCCCCTACACAGTCCTAAATGTTTACAATTTAAACTGACGGTATCTTGTTGGAGATGAAGTGAGGCCTGTCTTGCAACATGGTGCATCTTTTGCATCACTGCTGCATCGGTTTCATGTGGCACAGGACTTTACAGCATGACACATCTGCCTAGATGCATCAAGTTGTAAATATGTCGCAACATAGCAAATCTTTTGCACCGCCGCTGCGTCACAAAAGTGACGCACAGTGGCGCAAAAGAGGCACACGGCTATCATAAATCTGTACCTAACATTTTAAATGATTGATTCAGGATGACGATAAGGTGTGGCCTATCCAGAGGTTTGTTTGCGGTGAGGCCTACTCAGGGTTGCAGATGAAATTTAGGCTTGTTGAAGAGTACAGAGGAGATAATACATGTGCAGGCCTACCAATGAAGTGAGTCATGTCCACTTCACTCTTGAACAAAGGCCAGACCTCTTCTGTGTCCGTGGACAGGCCTAAACCTCATCTGCACAATGTGATTCGTAAAGTTAGGAAACACAGGTGATGTAATTGAAAAATGTGGAATTTCTTTTCCTCATTTCACAATCACATCACCTGTGTTTCCTTTGCTTAGGTATCTCATAGTGCAGATGGAGTCTAGCATATCAAAGAGTACACAGAAGCTGAGCACTGTATACAAAAATGTTGACATTTACAGAAGATTCAGCTTCTCCATGCCCCCTACACAGTCCTAAATGTTTACAGTTTAAACTGACGGTATCTTGTTGGAGATGAAGTGAGGCCTATCTTGCAACATGGTGCATCTTTTGCATCACTGCTGCATCACAAAAGTGACGCAACAGCGGCGCAAAAGAGGCGCACGGCCATCATAAATCTGCCCCTAACATTTTAAATGATTGATTCAGGATGACGATAAGGTGAGGCCTATCCAGAGATTTGTTTGAGGTGAGGCCTACTCAGGGTTGCAGATGAAATTTAGGCTTATTGAAGAGTACAGAGGAGATAATACATGTGCAGGCCTACCAATGAAGTGAGTCATGTCCACTGCACTCTTGAACAAAGGCCAGACCTCTTCTGTGTCCCTGGACAGGCCTAAACCTCATCTGCACAATGTGATTCGTAATGTTAGAAAACACAGGTGATGTAATTGAAAAATGTGGAATTTCTTTTGCTCATTTCACAATCACATCACCTGTGTTTCCTTTGCTTAGATATCTCATTGTGCAGATGGAGTCTAGCATATCAAAGACTACACAGAAGGTGAGCGCTGTATGGAACATGGCTATGTAACTCAAAGAATCAAAATCTAAATCTGCCAAGCACAGATGGGGGCGTATTTACAAGGACCTTGCACCACGGGGAAATGTCTTAAATTAAAATGGGAAAAATAACATCAAAAGGACTCACAGGCCTTGTAAATATGCCCCAAGCAACCTATGAAACTCTAGCAGTACATATCAAGAAACCTAATTGATTTCAAAAAACGTTTTTAAACACATCATGTAAATCAATTATATACCTACATTCAAGGGGAAGTGACTTAAAATGCCCTAAGACACATGAAAGCGTTTTTTAAGGCCCTTGCACCATTTTTGCGTCACTTTTAACATGGCTATGTAACTCAAAGAATCAAAATCTAAATTTGCCAAGCACAGATGGGGGCGTATTTACAAGGACCTAGCACCACGGGGAAATGTCTTAAATTAAAATGGGAAAAATAACATCAGAGAGACTCAAAGGCCTTATAAATATGCCCCAAGCAACCTATGAAACTCTAGCAGTACATATCAAGAAACCTAATTGATTTCAAAAAACGTTTTTAAACACATCATGTAAATCAATTATATACCTACATTCAAGGGGAAGTGACTTAAAATGCCCTAAGACACATGAAAGCGTTTTTTAAGGCCCTTGCACCATTTTTGCGTCACTTTTAACATGGCTATGTAACTCAAAGAATCAAAATCTAAATTTGCCAAGCACAGATGGGGGCGTATTTACAAGGACCTTGCACCACGGGGAAATGTCTTAAATTAAAATGGGAAAAATAACATCAGAGAGACTCAAAGGCCTTATAAATATGCCCCAAGCAACCTATGAAACTCTAGCAGTACATATCAAGAAACCTAATTGATTTCAAAAAACGTTTTTAAACACATCATGTAAAGCAATTATATACCTACATTCAAGGGGAAGTGACTTAAAATGCCCTAAGACACATGAAAGCGTTTTTTTAAGGCCCTTGCACCATTTTTGCGTCACTTTTAACATGGCTATGTAACTCAAAGAATCAAAATCTAAATTTGCCAAGCACAGATGGGGGCGTATTTACAAGGACCTTGCACCACGGGGAAATGTCTTAAATTAAAATGGGAAAAATAACATCAGAGAGACTCAAAGGCCTTATAAATATGCCCCAAGCAACCTATGAAACTCTAGCAGTACATATCAAGAAACCTAATTGATTTCAAAAAACGTTTTTAAACACATCATGTAAAGCAATTATATACCTACATTCATGGGGAAGTGACTTAAAATGCCCTAAGACACATGAAAGCGTTTTTTTAAGGCCCTTGCACCATTTTTGCGTCACTTTTAACATGGCTATATAACTCAAAGAATCAAAATCTAAATTTGCCAAGCACACATGGGGGCGTATTTACAAGGACCTTGCACCACAAGGAAATGTCTTAAATTAAAATGGGAAAAATAACATCAAATGAACTCAAAAGCCTTGTAAATATGCCCCAAGCAACCTATGAAACTCTAGCAGTACATATCAAGAAACCTAATTGATTTCAAAAAACGTTTTTAAACACATCATGTAAAGTAATTATATACCTACATTCATGGGGAAGTGACTTAAAATACCCTAACACACATGAAAGCATTTTTTTAAGGCCCTTGCACCCTTTTTGCGTCACTTTTAACATGCCTATGTAACATGGCTATGTAACTCAAAGAAACAAAATCTATTTGTAAAACACTTGACACAAAGCAACATTTTAAATACACAACTTTCTTCATAATTTTCTCCTTAAAGCATACTATTCTCTATTTAAATTAAACAAATCTTTTCTCACCTTAGCAAATACTTTTTGAGTTTCAAAACAGTCTCAGACACACACCAATTTTTCTTTAGCAGAGCAAAAGGTATGCACTCCAAAAGCTGCAACCAACAATGGCACAGAAATGCTGTAATTCATCACACATATCTCTCATGTCACCCAATCAAAACTCTTCCCTCACTTTTTTCAAATCAACACCCTTCCCCCCTCTGCCCTTTCTGCCTTTTTTCCATAGCAACCACCTCCTGAAAGACCTCTCATGTTTGCAAGTTCACACAACAATGTTTCAATTGAACTCTGAACTCTCAGTACACCTGCGTATCCAGTGCAATCTTTCATAAAATGATTTTTTCTTCACCATTCAAATTACATCTTTCAAAGAACTCATCCATGCACCCTAACTTTCTGTTTTCAGCAATCAAAATCCACCAATCACTGCTACTGATTAATTACTACAGAAACTCCACAGTTTTTTTCATTACATACTCCTACTGTTTCAACTGCCATTTCATTACCACACTTCATCTGACTGCAGCAGAACCTCCTCTCACCATGTTTTCTGTCTGTATTGTTGGACATAGTTATATCCACTGGGCTCAAAGGTTTGCTGATAACAGAAATTTACACAACCTCAATTTACAAAATGTGGAAATCAACTGGATTGGCCACAGAGGATTAAGATGTCACCAATTGATACCATTGGTGAAAACCTTTTTGCATTTTCCAAAACCTGACCTGTTAATTGTGCACTGTGGAGGAAATGACTTGCGCACTTTGACTGGGGTAGGGCTGGAAATGCTTTTAAAGGACACCTTTGAGCAATTGATGGCACTATTTCCTCAAACTGCCTTGGTATATTCAAATACATGCCAAAGACAGAAATGGATGTGGTCAAACGAATTTTGTCCACAAATTGAGAAATCGAGGAAGCATGTAAATAAGTCTGTTTCAGCTTACATGAGAGACCATGGAATGGGCTCCATCTACAACAATAACTTGCGTTACTACATGCAAGATATCTACAGAGCAGATGGAGTTCACTTCTCAGATGAGGGGAACAGAATTTTTCTTAAAAATCCTAACTATATATACCTACTGGCGACCGCCAGTAGGTAATATATATATAAATATATATATTACCTACTGGCGGTCGCCAGTAGGTATATATAGTTAGGATTTTTTCTCTATGGGTTTTTTGAAAATTCTATGTCTAATAACTTTGGCGTTTGTGGACGGAATTGGCTGAAATTTTCAGGAAAATGGCACATTTTGTTTCTGAGCAGCCCTTGAAAATTTGGGGGGGGTTCGTCCAGTGGGGGCCGAGAAAAAAGGGGGGTCCCAAAACGTGTTTTTAACATTGAGTTTTCCATAGGGCGGTTGGCCTCACTTTTAGCCCGAACGGCTGAATGGATTTGCACGAAACTTGGCAAAATTGTAGGGACTGGTAGCCCGATGTGCCTTTTGTAGGTCTCAATATATGTGCTCCAGTGGATTTTGAGAAATTAACATTTAAAAAAAGATATATATCTGTAACAGCGGACCGGGCAGCGCTCTGGTTCGCGGACTTTTCGCGCAACGGAGCTTTGTGAAGCGAAGCTGATTGGTTCTCCGGCGTCTGTCAACATTCCAAACAGTCCGTAGCGGCCGCCATCTTGTCTCTCGGTAGGATCGAGAGACAAGAGGAGGCCGAAGCGAAGGGGCAAATGACCATAAGGGGGCATAGTACATTGTCGCTCACCCCCTAGGTTTGATGTGGAGGTTTTAAAAGGGCCCCGCGGGGCAAAAAAAAATAAAAATAATAATAATCGAACAGCTGAATGGATTTGCACGAAACTTGGCAAAATTGTAGGGACTGGTAGCCCGATGTGCCTTTGCTAGATCTCAATATATGTGCTCCAGTGGATTTTGAGAAATTAACGTTCAAAAAAAGGTATATATCTGTAACAGCGCACCGCTTCGCGTACTTTTCGCGTTACGGAGCTTTGCGAAGCGAAGCTGATTGGCTCTCCGGTGTCTGTAAACATTCCAAACAGTCCGTAGCGGCCGCCATCTTGTCTCTCGGTAGGATCGAACAGCTGAATGGATTTGCACGAAACTTGGCAAAATTGTAGGGACTGGTAGCCCGATGTGCCTTTGCTAGGTCTCAATATATGTGCTTCAGTGCATTTTGAGAAATTAACGTTCAGAAACAAGATATATATCTGTAACAGCGCTCCGCTTCGCGGAGATAAAATTATCTCTGTATTACCTAGCTGTTGCTAACACCAGTTAGCGACGGCTAGTAGGAGATAGCGACCATCTTGGGCCCCACTTTGCATGTGAGTGATATTTATCACTAATGACATGCAAAGTGGGCATGCCAAGATGTTAGCGACTGGAAACAGTCGCTAACATCGCTATCTCCTATTATCAACTTTTGGAAATATTCGAGATAAGGGCGAATATCTCTAAAAGCTACCACCTGCCCTGAGCAGTTCTTAGCCATGTTATCCAATGGGAGGTGGATAACATGGCTAAGAGCATTAGCTCGGTAATGCATGAATATCGCTGAGTTTTCAGCGATATTAATGCATTGCGGTCGTTTTTTATCGTATTTCCGATAAACCTTGATAATAGCAAGGTTTATCTGCGATAATTTCTGACGGTAAAAAAATCGTTGCTAAGCATCGTTAGGGATAAATATCGCTTAACTTTGGTAATATGCCCCAACGTCTGTTAACGTTCGATTCGAAGGAAATCAGGAAGTGTTGAAAAACATTGTCTGCGCCATCTTGTCTTTTTTCAAATGCCACACTTTTGTCGTGCACGGCAGCCATTTTAGATGCCTTGACCAGACCCACTCTGTGCACGCTGTCGATCCTTAGCATGGCTCCCCACCCTCGCAAACATCTCCCCCAGGCAGTGGTCACCCCCGCTCTCTGTCTTATGCATGGGTAATAAACCTCCCCCATCTGCGCTGCTGTTCCCTGAGAATCACACCCTGTGCCCGCCCGACACCTCCCTTTCGCCCTATTCACTACCGCACCCTCTGACACTCCTTTTCCTCTGTGTCCGATTGTCCAGGCTGGTCCTAGGGTATCAGCTAGCCCTGCAGATGTAGTTTATGGCCACAGCTGTAAAGAATCACCCCTCTTCAAAGGAGTTATAGTAGATCAAGGCCCACACTCGATGAGATTCGTCACAGCAGAAGCGTTGCTATTATCTGAAAACCATCCTGTATTGTGATTGGGGAGGGGACCGAGCCTGAAGCGGAAGATTCCAGGGATGACTGTTTGTACATCAAAGTTTTTACAATTATTTGTCACATTAAAAATATATAGCACTCCGACAAAGTAGTAAGATTATAAAACTTTAATAATTTATAAATATATACAAGAAAACAAAAATAGTAATAACATATAAACATTTTTAGGGAAAAACAACGAAGTAGCGGTCGGCTGTGCGAATAGTCCCAACGCAGCACAACGTCCAGATTTCCGGCGTGGGGCGTCGCGGGGGGTGGGTCATCAGTAGCAAACTGTTGTGCGAATAGTTCCAAGGCAGCAGAACGCGTTGAAATCTAGATGACACGAAAGTGATGTCTAGTAAGTTGCCACCCAGCAAATAACGGCATGGGGCGTCGCGGGGGGTGGGTCATCAGTAGCAAACTGTTGCGCGAATAGTTCCAAGGCAGCAGAACGATGGCACCAAGGTGATGTCCAGTAAGTTGCCGCACTGGTTTTGGTATCCTACAATGCTGCTCCGAATAACGGCGTGGAGCGCCCCGGGGGAGGCGGCGTGAACGGGCCTCTCCAGGTGGAGTGTCATCTGTTGTAGTGGGGCGCCCCTTTACCGTTTCAGTTGCCATTCCGTCCGTTTTTGGTCCACTGTGTCAAAAGCCGCAATTCAGCTGAGTTGCGCCCACTCTTGCGGTGCAGCGATAGGCGGCTGTCACAGGACTCTCAAAATGGCGGCAGGCTGTTTCCTTTTTGGGCCTGGTCCACTGAAATGGCCCTGGGACACCTTGGAAATCGGACGCTTGTCTGCTAGGTCTTGGACCTCATTCTCGAAAGCGTCCCCTCCGCCTTGAGAATTCATCAAAAGTTTTGGGGGCTCCGACTCCTGCAGGCTTCTGGTGGGGAGCGGCTGCCATGATTGCTCGCGGAATGACCACGACTGAGCTACGAGATGGTGGTGCTTTCATGCTGACGCCAGCTTCAGTCTGAAACATCCAGAAACAAGGTGGGGCTTTCATCGTTTGGGGAAAAAAAAAGTTTTCATCCTATGAAAAGTGTTGTTTTTAGGTCACATGATCAAGCCTTCCATCATTAGGAAACCAAAAGTAAAATGAACCAATGAAAAGTTTTATAAACAAGTCACATGACCTGTTATGCGGCATAGGGTGTAAAATTAGGAGAAAATACGTTGGCACGTGAGGCGGCGTCAGTAGCGGACCGATGTGCGAATAGGCCGAAGGCAACACAACGCGCCAAGATCTGGATGGCACCGAGGTGGTGTCCAGCAAGTTGCAGCACTGGTGTGGCCATCCTACAATGCTGAAAGTCGGCGTGGGGCGCCCCGTTGGCCTGTGAGTTTGCGTCAGTAGCGGACCGATGTGCGAATAGGCCGAAGGCAGCACAACGCGCCAAGATCCGGATGGCACTGAGGTGGTGTCTAGTAAGTTGTCGCACTGGTGTGGCCATCCAACAATGCTGAAAGTCGGCGTGGGGCGCCCCGTTGGCCTGTGAGTTTGCGTCAGTAGCGGACCGATGTGCGAATAGGCCGAAGGCAGCACAACGCGCCAAGATCCGGATGGCACCGAGGTGGTGTCTAGTAAGTTGCCGCACTGGTGTGGCCATCCTACAATGCTGAAAGTCGGCGTGGGGCGCCCCGTTGGCCTGTGAGTTTGCGTCAGTAGCGGACCGATGTGCGAATAGGTCGAAGGCAGCACAACGCGCCAAGATCCGGATGGCACCGAGGTGGTGTCTAGTAAGTTGTCGCACTTCTGTGGCCATCCTACAATGTTGAAAGTCGGCGTGGGGCGCCCCGTTGGCCTGTGAGATGGCGTCAGTAGCGGACCGATGTGCGAATGGGGCCAAAGGCAGCGCAACAATATTTTCTGATTTGAAGACACCACAAGGCGCTGAGATGCCAAGATCCGGATGGCACCGAGGTGGTGTCTAGCAAGTTGTGGCACTGGTGTGGCCATCGTACAATGGTAAAAGTCGGCGTGGGGCGCCCTGTTGGCCTGTGAGATGGTGTCAGTAGCGGACTGATGTGTGAATGGGGCCAAAGGCAGCGCAACAATATTTTCTACTATATTTTCGGAGTAGAAGACACCACAAGGCGCTGAGATGCCAAGATCCGGATGGCACCGAGGTGATGTGTAAGTTGCGGACGGATGTGCGAATGGGGCCAAAGGCAGCTCAACAATATTTTCTGAAGAGAATACACCACAAGGCGCTGAGATGCCAAGATCCGGATGGCACCGAGGTGATGTCTAAGTTGCGGACCGATGTGCGAATGGGGCCAAAGGTAGCGTAACAAGATTTTCTGTATGGAAGATACCACTAGGCGTTGAGATGCCAAGATTCGGATGGCACCGAGGTGATGTCTAGGAAGTTGTGCCACTGGTGTGGCCATCGTACAATGGTAAAAGTCGGCGTGGGGCGCCCTATTGGCCTGTGAGATGGTGTCAGTAGCGGACTGATGTGCGAATGGGGCCAAAGGCAGCGCAACAATATTTTCTGACTGACACCACAAGGCGCTGAGATGCCAAGATCCGGATGGCATCGAGGTGATGTCTAAGTTGCGGACTGATGTGCGAATGGGGCCAAAGGCAGCGTAACAATATTTTCTGTATGGAAGATACCACTAGGCGTTGAGATGCCAAGATTCGGATGGCACCGAGGTGATGTCTAGCAAGTTGGTGTGGTCATCCTACAATGCTGAAACTCGGCGTGGGTCACCCCATTAGCCTGTGAGATGGCGTCAGTAGCGGACCGATGTGCGAATAGGCCGAAGGCAGCACAACGCGCCAAGATCCGGATGTCACCGTGGTGGTTTCATAGTTGAGAGGCACTTCATCTGCAGTGGGGCGCCGAGATCCGGATGGCACCGAGGTGATGTCTAGCAAGTTGCTGTACTTGTGTGGTCATCCTACAATGCTGAAACTCGGCGTGGGTCGCCCCATTAGCCTGTGAGATAGCTGTTCTTTGGATTTGGGCCTGGTCCACTAAAATGGCCCTGGGACACCTAAGAACTCGAACGCTCGATTTTTTTTTCCTTTCCTGTACATGCAAAAAAAGGTAAATGCCCGGTATGTTACACGCTTCATCTGCCACGATGAACTCTCCAGAGGAACCGAAAAAATATATAGTTGTGGTAACTATACCATGCATCGTCATATGGAGAGGTGGCACCAATTAATTATAGTGCTGCATAAAAGAGAGATTTGGAGGAGAACCCCTGACCTGCTAGTACATTCATCAAAGAAGTGGCACTGAGAGCTTCAGAGGCAAGGGAAACGGTCCCAAATATTTAGAAGAACTTTGGAAAGATTAAAATGACATGTTTAGATTGTGGTAAATTAATTTCATGTGGGCAGATGAGTGTTACTCTAATAAATACAGCATATGAACATCATCATAGTCGATGGTTGGTAGAGACATTTTGACTATATCCTGGACCTGCCCGTCCTCGCCCAAAATGGCGCCGGAATAAATGGGACTCGTAACTCCTTGTTGTGTACTGGTTGCAGAACCTTGAAATCACGAGATACGTATGCAGTTTTGAAGCACATGGCGGGCGGGGACGAGAATTGATTGAATATTTCGACATCCCTATTGATATTAAGTTCTGATGTGTTATTGATTACTGTACTGTTGAAAATTCGAATTAACGTCACCCATGGTACTTGCCCGCAAATGTATATCTAGATAATTTTATTGTAACTGGCCCTGTCGTATTTTAATTATAAAATGTACGTCCACCGATTCCGTAACTGTTAGACACCTTAGTTTTTGCAACCTAATGGCCCGCCCGTTACGTTCCTCTACAGTGTAAATGTCTATTCATCATATACGATTACAGTTTGCTCCGTGGCAGGCCCACGTGGTTATAGGCTCGTATTTGTATAATGACATTTTCACAATAAAGGTTTTTAAAAGAAAACATGGTAGTAGTGTATACATTGGTAAAGTTTTTAATAATAGTCACTGTTTTAGAATCATTAAAAGAAAAGTGAAATAAAGCAGACCAATTACATGAAGGGTAAAAGGTATAATACGAAGGAACGCAGTAAAGATAAATGGTCAAGGGCTGTTGTGTTTTCTATTCCTGCAACATAAAGTGATCGATAAGAATCTCATATTCAGGCGTATCGGCGACTAAGACAGCAGGTCGACCCTCTTTTGCTCAACGGCTCCGTCATGGGACGAAGAAACGCTCTTTTTCTCGAAAAAAGAATATATTTTACTTGCAGGACAGTTGTAAAATTTCCGGGAAAGTACATTAGCCTGGAACATTATAACATATATTTAAGAGAAAATAATGTTCGGAAGTAATTAAAAGCGTAATTTTTAGGTGATATGACCAAGGCTTTCATCATTAGAATAAGAAAAGTAAAATGAACCAATGAAAAGTTTTATTAACAAGTCACATGACTTGTTATGCTTACGTTACGCGCTGCGCGCCCCGGATGACTTCCGGATGCGCTAACGCGGCGCGTCATATGACGCATTACGCGACAACGCAGGTCCAGAATATAGTCAAAATGTCTCCACCAACCAGCGGTCGAAACACAACCCCTTTCAGCAGGCTAAATAGTTCTGTTAAATGACAACAGAAAGGACAGGCAACAAGAACCATCAGTCAAAGAGGGGAGGGCTAGTTCTTCTCTACCGGGTTACATTGGGGCGCTACCGGAACTGATCGAATTGGTAGTCTACAGTGTTTCTGGATGTTTCAGACCGAAGCTGGGGTTAGCATGAGAGCAGCACCATTTCGTAGCTCCGTTGTGGCCATTCCGCAACCAATCATGGCAGCCGCTCTTTATCGTTATTTTGGGCGGGGTGGGTGGCGGAGCCGAGCTGTTTTGCAGCCATCATTGTGTGGAGTTCAGTTCATCTCACTAGTTTTGTATTTGTCATGAGGGGTTGTTCCTAATGTTTCTATTTTAGCGAGGTCAAAAAGAGATCCCATTAGTGGTCTACTGATTTTGCTCGATTCCTTTTCTTTTTTTTTACACGATTTTTCGTTATCTGCAAAGACTAAACAGAGTATTGCGACTCTGTGTTTGTTTGTAAATAGAGAATGAACCAAAGAGAACTAATTCTAAAACAGTAAATACTTGGATAACAATCAATCAAATGGAGAGAGAAGCAGGCACGACGGATTACAACGGGGGCAAAGGCCTGCGTTAACTACCTTTCACTATCTGCAAAGAGAGAGTACTCCTAATAGAAATGAGGGGGAGGGGGGGCACCATTCAAAGCAGATCAGTGTGCATAAACACGAAAATGTTTTCACTTACCACGTACTTGACATTCGACAGCTTATGATATTTGCTATTAAAAAACCATTGAAATTCACTGAAAAAACCATAGGTTATAGACCATATATAGTTAGGAATTAGCATTTACAAAACCTTGAAAATTCACTGAAAAAACCATAGGTTATACACCATATATAGTTAGGAATTAGCATTTAAAAAACCTTATTTTACTCACACAAAACCATTGAAATTCCATATATAGTTAGTTGCACTAACTATATATCGCGCACCCGCAATCCACTGCTGATCATGTCACATATTACATCATTCATGACATGGTCAGTGACATCACTGATGACATCACTGATGACATCTCAAATGACATCACTGATGAGATCACTGATGACATCTCATTTGACATCAATGACCACATCACTGATGATATCATTCATGTGACAATACAATGCATCTCCTCACGTTTTAATATAACCTCTGTTTCACCCAGTGTTAAATACAGAGTATAATTTTTGAAACCATTGACACACCAATACTAGTTACTACATACGTACTCACTGATTCCTACGTCTACACACACATTCACTCATTCACCCATACAATCATTCATACATACAATCACTCATCTTTACAACACTATCATATGCACTCATACACCTATACAGACACTTACACTCTGCCACTCATCCATGGAGTTACTCACACACCTAGTCAGTCCTGTAAAGAATCAATCACACTTCCATTTTCTTGTCTATACAGTTAAACATAGAGCACCTTACATTTTCAAACATATACTAACACATACTTACTTTCTTATACAATCATTGATACAAGTACACATTGATCTGCACAGAGTCACACACCTCCCAGCCAGCCACACACACACTCAGTCTCCTATACAAATACTTGGACAATCAATCAATAACCCATATAGTTAATCATATAGCTACTGATCAACACATGCAGCAGTTTACAGAACAACAGACATAATGATGCACAAATTAAGACAGTTTACTCACTAACCCATGCACTCAGTGAGACACATTTAATCACTCACTCATACATTCAGTCATGCACCTACTAAATCCTTCGTCCAGACACTTATACATCTACTCATTCTTCAATATGTAAAACATATTTAAACTTTACAGAAACACACAGTCACTGGATGATGTCATCAGTGATCTCATCAGTGATGTCATTTGAGATGTCATCAGTGATGTCATCAGTGATGTCATTTGAGATGTCATCAGTGATGTCATTTGAGATGTCATCAGTGATGTCATCAGTGATGTCACTGACCATGTCATGAATGATGTAATATGTGACATGATCAGCAGTGGATTGCGGGTGCGCGATATATAGTTAGTGCAACTAACTATATATGGAATTTCAATGGTTTTGTGTGAGTAAAATAAGGTTTTTTAAATGCTAATTCCTAACTTTATATGGTGTATAACCTATGGTTTTTTCAGTGAATTTTCAAGGTTTTGTAAATGCTAATTCCTAACTATATATGGTCTATAACCTATGGTTTTTTCAGTGAATATATATATATTTATTTTTTTTTCACTGAAAAAACCATAGGTTTCACACCAGTTATAGTTAGGAATTAGCATTTAAAAAACCTATTAATTTCACTGAAAAAACCATAGGTTTCACACCAGTTATAGTTAGCTGGAAGTTTTACTCGCATAAAACCATTGAAATTCCCACGTTATAGGTAGTTGGACTCACTATAACTTGCGCGTGCAATGCACTGCTGATGACGTCACATATTACATCACTCATGACATGGTCAGTGACATCACTCATGACATCACTGATGACACCATCCAGTGAATGTGTGTCTTTCTGAAAAATAAATATGTGTTATATATGTATATGTAAAAGTTGATGGAAGAATAAATGTTTAAATAAGTGTTTACATAGATTTAAAAAAAATTGATTGGTTAACTGGTTTATTAAGTGTATCTTAGTGTATACATATATTAGAGAGTAATGTTTAAATATTTAAATATATGTATTAGTGTTTCACTTTGTGTATAAGTGGCTGCATGGGTTGGTGAGTAGCTACATGTGTATGTATATGGGTTATTAGATGTTTATCTTAGTATCAGTATCAGTGTTTGTATGGTTTAGTGGGGGTATTACTTAGCACATAGATCTATGAATGACTGGCTCTCTCTTTGTATGTGTTTTGAAGATAGTATATGTGCAGGACTGTATGGGTGGATGATTGTGTATATGTGTGTGTTAGTGAGTGAATGACTGTCTCACTAGTGTCTTTATCAGTAAATACATATGTTTTAATGTAGTATATGTGAATATTGATGTATATAAGTGAGTATATGTGAGAGTGAGGGATTGTAAGAGTTCCTGTTTAAATAAGTATGTGTTTCTATAAGTGATTGTTTAAGAGAGTAAGTATGTGTAAGTTTCCTTAGAAGTAAGGTGGTAGTGTGTGTATAGCTGTATATGCAAATAAATGGATGTTCAATAGTTTATTTGCATGTGTGAGTATGTGAGAGAGTATCTTTTGGATGACTGTCGGTGTGTAACAGGATGTATAGGTGTATCACTACATATGATGAGTGAGTATATGTATGAGTGAGTATATGTATGAGTGACTATATAGAACTGTTGTTGAATGAGTGGATGTGTATATAGATGGTGGAATTATTGAATTGGTTGTTGTAACTGGTATGGGTATCTCCATTTTTTTGAAAATGTTACTTTCTATTATTGAATATGTGTTTCAAGGGTTACATTACAGTGAAAGGAGGTCTGTCACACTGTCACAAGGATGGTGTCATCAGTGATGTCATGAGTGAAGTCACTGACCATGTCATGAGTGATGTAATATGTGACGTCATCAGCAGTGCATTGCACGCGCAAGTTGTAGTGAGTGCAACTAACTATAACGTGGGAATTTCAATGGTTTTAAGCGAGTAAAACTTCCAGCTAACTATAACTGGTGTGAAACCTATGGTTTTTTCAGTGAATTTAATAGGTTTTTTAAATGCTAATTCCTAACTATAACTGGTGTGAAACCTATGGTTTTTTCAGTGAATTTCATAGGTTTTTTAAATGCTAATTCCTAACTATAACTGGTGTGAAACCTATGGTTTTTTCAGTGAATTTCATATGTTCTGTAAATGCGAATTCCTAACTATATATAGGGCCTCAAACCTATGTTTTTTCAGTGAATTTCATAGGTTTTTTATTAACTAATTTCTATAGCTATGAAATATAATATTTTTTATAATAAATCCTATATTGTATATTTATGTAATACTATTTTTTTTATGTATATTTTTCCCTTTTTTTATTTTTTTGCCCTGGTGCGCTCCCGGTGCACGTACCAGTGAACGCACCGGTAAGCGCAGTGTTATGGCGCGCCCCGGTGCGCGTACCGGTGAGCGTCCCGTTAGCGCCGTTGCCGCGAACGAAAACATCATCGTGACGTATCGCGTAGTCGCGTGATGCGTCTTATGACGCACGGCGTAAGCGCACCCGGAAGCGCCCGAGCGCATACGATCGTGCAACGTAAACGCCACCGGGCGCACCGCCGGGCACGCACCAGGGCACGTAACGTAAGCGCGTCGGGTCATGTGACCTGAAAATAACACTTTTCATTGGTTCTGAACAGTTTTGGTTTCCAAATGATGAAAGCCCAGGTCATGTGACCTCAAAATAACACTTTTCATTGGTTCAGAACAGTTTTGTTTTCCAAATGATGAAACCCCCCACTTTTTTTCCTCATTCTCACTTTGTTCTTTGAGTGAGGAAGATCTGCTTCTATTGATAGAGAAATGGCTACAGTAGCAGCAGCAGCTGGAGCATCGGCACCACCACCACCACCACCACCAGCACAAGGACCACCACAACATCACATTGCTGGTGAACAAGAAGAGGAGGAGGAAGAGGATGAGAGAAGGCAGTTCCTGCCTGAAGACAATCCCCCATATAAACCAAAGGAGCACTTTAAATGGGAGTTTTTTAAATTCCTAAGGGGTGCAAAGAAGGTAAACGCTGCAAAGGTGACCTGTCTCATCTGTGGCACTGTACTATCCAGGGGGAACCCTGCCAAAAAATATTCATTTGGGAATCACACATGCAACGATTGCACTCCAATAACTATTCTGCAGCAGAGGTGAGAGAACTGTGCAGAAACCTTCCACAATCATCTTCCAGACCCTCAACAAGCCAAGAACCCACTCCATCGGGTCCAGAGGCAAGGGAGATGGTCCCAAACATACAAACCAGTTTGGTAGATACAAAATGGTTTGTATACTTTGTGGAAAAATGATTACTTATGGTGAGCAAAGTATTAATCTCATCAACCTTGCTGGTGACAACCACAAGTGTTCAAAGAAGCCTTAATTTTTTCCTGTTTTTTTTTGCTCCAGTTGAGCCGTTTACAATTCCCTGTTTTTTGTTTGTCCCCATAAAAAATACAAAAAAAATATAAAATTCTTCATAAAAGCCAAAAAAAGTAAAAAAATGTTCAAAAAAAGAATAAAAAACATATAAAACAACAAAAAGAATAAAAAAACAGTTCTTTTTAGAACTACCTCTAATTTATAAAAAAATGCTACATTTTTAAAAAACGTTGTCATTCTTTTTTCTCCAGGGTACGCGTACCGGTACACGCACCGGTACACGTACCGGGGCGCGTACCAAAAAAAAAGAACAAAAAATTAAGAAGTAAGCATGAGGGAAGGACACAGAGAGAGTGATGTTAAGAGAAAGAGAGGTAGAGGGAGAAAAACAACGGACTGTTTATTACATAGTAAAACAGAGAGAAGGTGTAATAGGGTGTAACTAAGAAAAGGAAAATGAATAAGGGAGCGAAAGAAGGGAAGAGAGAGGAAGAAGACTAAAGCAGAGGTACTGGGAGAATGTGAGTGGGTGTTGAAAGTAAAAGGAAGGACAGTAAAGGATGGGGAATGAGGGGTAGTGACGGAACCGGAGTAAAGTAACAACGGTGAGGGAGGGTGAGAAAAGAGCAGTGAGTGTAAATAAAGAGGGGTGAAAGAAGGTGGATAAAATTGAATAAGGCTAAGACATAGGGAGTGACAGAGAGGTCTGAGTGAAGCAGCAAAGAAAGGTAAGTGAGGGAGTGTGGGTGAGTTGTAGGGAGTGAGCATGACGAAAGAGTATTGACAGAGTGAGGGGACAGAGACAGGGACGGTAAGAGAGACAGAGTGAGGGAACGGAAGTGAGGAACTGTGAGGACAGACGGAATGAGAGAAGGAGTGGGATGAGTGAAGTAAATGAGTATGGGAATTGAGTGAGGGAGCGAAGGAAGGGAACAGAACATAAGGGAAGTAAAGCAAGGGGGACTAAAAGAAGTTGAATGTGGTAGGAGAGTAAGGGAAAGAGGAGTAAACATGGAGGATAAGAATAAGTGAGGGAAGCAGAGTAAGGAAACACGAGTGAGGTAGGGTGAGAAAATAGTAGTGAGGTTAAAACAAAGGGTGATGACAAACTACATTTTTTTAGTAACACTTACCATATAAATAATGTAAATTAAATTACATTTTTTACTACACTTCGTATCTGTGAAAGAGAGAAGAAAAAATAAGTTATAATTAGTAAAATATATATATTTTAAAAAAAAAGATACAAATGAAGAGGTTAAAAATCATAACAGTGTATTAAGAAATAAAGTACGAGTGAAAGACACAGAAAGGGAAATAAAGTAATGTAGAAGGACAAAAAGAGGGTAAAAGAAATAGAAGGAGAGCAAATTACTAAGAGTAAGGCATATAGATTCACTGACAGAGAGGTAGAGAAGAAGAGAGAAATGAACTAAAGGTAAGAAAGATACTAAAAGAATGTGAGTTAGCAAAACTAAATCAGTAAACAGGAGTAAGTAAAAAGAGAATGACTGAGAGGGAAAGGAGTCTGATTGAGGATGCATTTAGAAGAATGAGGAATGGAAGATAACTGAGAGTAAGTGAAGGAGAGTCATAGAGTGAAGGGATGAAGGGAGAGAGGATAATATAGAAGGATTGAGGGAAAAGGAGTGAGGAAGTTAGTAGAAAGAGAGACTAAGGGAAGGACTGAGTGAAGTGGAGTACAATGAGTGAGGAAAGGAAAATGAGTAAGGGAGCAAAAGAAGGAAAGAGAGGAGAAGAGGACTAAAGCAGTGGTACTGAGAGAAAGTGATTCGGTGATGAAAGTAAAGAGAAGGACATTGAAAGATAGGAAATGAGGGGTAGTAATGGAACCGGACTAAAAGAAATGGGGTGAAGAACGATGAGAGAGGAGCAGTGAAGTTGTTGTAAGAGAAATGATAGAAGGTGGATAAACACAAGTGAACATAACACAAGGAGAGTGAGGGACTGAGGACATAGAGGTAGTGAACGGAAAATAGAGAGAAGAGGTCAAAAGAAAGGAGCAAACAAAGATAAGCGAGAGAGAGTGGGTGAGTTATAGTGACAGAGTGCGACAATACTGGTGAGTGAGTAAAGAGGAATTACTAAAAGAGCAAAGGAGGAAAAGACGGAAAAGGGAAGTAAAGCAGAGAGACTGAAAGCTGAAAAGTGGTGCAAGGGAGAGAGGGGATGCAGACAGTTGAAATGGAAATGAGGGGTTGTGAAAGAAGTGGAGTAAACAAATGGGTGTGAAACAGAGTGAGAGAAAGGCAGTGTGAGTGAGTAAAGAGAGCTGAAAGAGAGAGGAAAAAGGAAAGTGAGTGTGAGACAATGGGAATACAATATAAATTACACAATACAAACTATAGAATAATTTGTACAACATGTTAGATAGTTTATTTTTGCTGTTCTCAGAACATATTGAATTTCACTAAAAACAGTGAGTTCAAACTATTCATCATATGACAGCGGGAAAAAAAACACAATCAAAAAGATTGTGTTAAAAAAAACATATAAACTTACAAATCACATATGTACACTAATCTTTGATTCACGTACTTTTCCTTTAGGCCAAATAGTACATCATGAAGGTCCTTTTCGTTGGAAGGTACTCTGCTGTTCTCTAAAAATTCCATTTCATCGACTTTCTAGAAGAAAAGCTCCAAGAACATCTGAAATATGTTTCAATGTTTTCATTTACTCCTTGTGTTCAGTCATGACTCTTTGCTCATTCCTTCACCTTTCCTTAAGGCCAAATAGTGTCAGGTGTATCAGTATATTTTCAAATTACTTAAAACAAACTCTAAAATTACCATTTTCCCGACGTTCTGAAAGAAAGGCTCAAACAACATTTTCACAATATTTAAATAATCATAATTCCATCTCTGGCTCTCTCATGTTGAACATTTCCTATAATACTGATATCACTTACTATGCGATCCTCTTACCGTACCTTTATGAGAACTATCATTTTTATATTATCTTCATCACTTTTACTCACAATATAATTTTAAACAGCAGACTAACTTTTATTAATTGCTCCCGTCTTCATAGGCCAATTAACTTTACTTAAATTTTGGTTGTAAAAACACTAGGTATGAAATTTTTAAGTCAAAAGGCAAACGTTGAATAATGTTCATATATTTCTTCACTTCTAGACACATCAACTTTTTCAATTTGGCCGGCTGAACAATCACTGTCTACTTCTGCAGCTCTTTCCTCTGCTCCAACACATACATCTTTGTAGTACTCATTTGACCAAATACAACGTTGCCTTTTTGACTTTCCTAACATCCACTAAATCTTGCCAGATTTTCTTACTCTTTGTCGGAACCCCATTAACTAAAATAACCAGAGGTTCCTCTTCCACTTTCTCTACACCAATTGTATCAATATTTTTCTTGAAATCTAGAGGCAAATAAACAACTCTTCCCTTTAATCCTCTCTGTAAATCTGAAGGAGGCAATTTCCCTATCTCAGGCTCCATGCGAACAATAGCCTGAAATGGATGGACACATTGAATCAAAATAGATTCATATGTATTTAAATCCATCAATTCAGGAGGAATGTCTACCAACTCAAGATTATTATGAACAGCTCTAGCAGGAATTCTGTTTTCATTTAATTTATTATAACAATATTTACAGATACGCTGAACTCAAATCAAAAGAATTCTCCACCAACAAAAAAGTTGCATAATAGTTCCATTCACTATTATTTTCCATTTTACTTTCTGCATATAAATCAACTAACCTAGTCTGAATCTTATAATGAGTCCGTCAACTATACACACAAGTAAAATTAGGCCTTTCACTTGATTTCACCTTAAACTTGGTAATTTCCTGGTCAAATTTTTCTGTACTAGAAATCTGTACATTGTCTTCCACATTACCTTCTATTACTGTGTCAATTTCTACACTGTCCTCTTTTTCACCAAAATAACAAATCTCAATTTCTTCACAAATCTTCTTCACATCTAATTCAGTTCCATGCAAAAGAGCACTGTTTAATTGTTTAAGCTTAAGTGCTGGACTTTTTGCATAATACAACCTTCTCACTAATTTCCTCATTTTGTTATGATGCACTGCTAACATCCTAAAATGATGAAAAACACTCGGACATACTTTTCTAGAAAGACAAGCCAGTGAATTCCCTTGCAAACCTGTGTTTTCTCTCACTCTGCAAGGATCTAAGTCTTGCAACATCTTCATTTTCTGTTTTAGACTTTTCTTACTATATGTACGTAAGAAATTACGAAGCAAATCGATTGAATCCTGTCGCACACTACAAATACTACGACACTTCCAAGTGTACACTGGACCCTTAGTACGTTTCCCTAAAACTTCATCAGTTAACACCTCTTCTGCATCTCTAGACACAAGTTTCTCTTTTTCAATCGGATGACCGTCTTTCACCTCATATGCTCGACCACTGGTGTCAACTGCATGCACCAAATCATTCTCCTGGAAGTAACTCTCCTCGTTAAAAAATGGCTCGCAACTTGAACTATGCATCCATTCTCCAGAAAAAACTTTACAAAAATTAGTCCGATTAATTACTCTTTTGCATCTACTCTTTGATTTGAAAACATCAATTGTCTTGTTAAGTGTCCTAATTCTATTGATTACTAAAATAAAAAAAAATGTTCTTAAGTTCAAAAGCCTGATCAACAATCTTCTCTACACTTTTACCTTTTTTAATATTTTTTAACAAATTTAAAACGACCCTATTGCGAAACATTCGTTTATGAATGTCCCTAAATTGGTTTTGCCTTCTATTCCTATACATATTATTCTCTCCTGCTCCAGTAGTAACATTTTTGGGGGGCCTCTCCTTCCTTTTCAAATTTGCTCTCTCCTTCTGTATATTCACATTCTCATCAACATTTTTTTTGGATCTACATATGTTCCGAAAGAAAGACTTAGTTGTCTTACCAGGAGCTTTTTTCCTGTTTTTTGAAGTATTTGTTGTAGACGAGTGCTTTAATTCCATTGCTGTTTTTGATTTTTTCTGCTTGGCATCTTTTCTTCTCCTCTGCCTTGAGGGCATATTTCCTTACTATAGAAAATCTTGATTTCAATCTGTGTTAAAGAAAAAAATAACACATTTTAGACCACTTTTACCAAACAACAAAGCAATGACAATAAGCAAACGATATAAACACTAGTTTACAACATATCTAAGTATATATCACAGCAACTATGTAACTAGGACTAAGACAGAGAAAAAGAGCTAGAGGAACTAACACAAAAAGACAGAGAGAGTCAGACAAAGAAACAGGTAGAGGGAGTAAAACATAGAGAAGGAGTAAGACAGAAAAAGGATATAATAGGGAGAGGAAGTCAGTCAAAGAAAGGGACAAAGGGAGTAAGTCAGAAAAAAGATGTAACAGGGTGTAAGACAGAGAGATGGTGTAAAACGATATAAGACAGAGAAAGGGTGTTAGAAGATGAGAGAATGTAAAAGAGACTAAAACAGAGAGAGGCTGTAAAAGGTAGAGAGAGAGAGTAAGTTTGAGAGACGGTGTAAGAGGAAGTAAATCAGAGAGAGGATGTAACAAGGAGTAATGAGAGAGAGGGAATAAATCAGAGACATGGTGTAAGGGAAAGTAAGTCAAAGAGAAAGTATAAGAGAGTGTAACACAGAGTCAGGATGCAAAAAGGAATGAGTCAGAGAGAGGGTGTTAGAAGGGGACTGATGGAAAAATAGAGTAAGTCAGGAAGAGAATATAAGAGAGACTTATACATTCTTGACAATACTTGGTAAAGAAACCTTGGTGCATAAAGGAATTGTATTTTATAAATGAGCGACGTTTCAGTAGTGTAATGAAATGCTTATACATATGACCTTTTCTCTGCTTTTTAAATGTTATTCTAAAAAAAGATTTCGGGCACATGAAATAGTTTTACATTATTGACAAGGATTAGATAGTATCTACATGATTAAAAAAATATATTAGCACATTTCACAATCATGTCACCTGTGTTTTCTCAGATTAGTAAGTACATTGTGCCCATGAGGTGAGGCCTGTCCAGGGGTGCAGAGGAGGTAAGGCCTGTGTCGAAGAGTGCATTGGACATGACTCACCTTCTCTGACCCTTGAACAAGCCTCACCTCCTCCAGTGCACCCTGGACAGGCCTCAATGAATTGGGTATAATTGATGGTAACAGGATGGAGATAAGGTGAGGCCTAACCAGGAGTGCAGATGAGGTGAGGCCTGTCCTGGGGAGCAGAGGTGTTGAGGCCTGTGTCCAAGAGGGCAGTGGACTGGACTTTATAAAGCCTCTCCCCCACTGCACTCTTAGACACAGGCCTCACCTCCTCAGCAACTTTCACAATCATGAAACCGCCTGGACCTCGTCCCGAACGGTTGCTCCCCCCAGCGCTGCCTAGCTCCTGCTTGCAATCCTTTTTCCAGTGCCCACAGCTGAAGCGTTTTCAAGCAGCCCTCGTGTGTGGTATCGTAGCTCTTGGCTCTGTGCCTTGATAATTGTAGTGGCGCTTATAATAGCAATCAGCCTTCGTGTTAATTGTCATAGCGCTTGTGCTCTGTGAATTGATAATTGTAGTGGCGCTTATAATAGCAATCAGCCTTCGTGTGCATTTTCATAGCGCTTGTGCTCTGTGCCTTGCTAACTGTCTCGCTTAAGTAGCAATCAGCCTTCGTGTGTATTTTCATAGCGCTAGTGCCTGGCTCATTTGGGCAGCGTTTGAACATAACTGCATTTGGTAGCGCTTTTTACATATTCCTAACAGTATTAAGTCCTTAGCGCTTTACCTGCTTTCAGTGCATTCCTTCATAGCTGGCATTGCACTGTGTTGGTTTCGATTCCTAGCCCTCCCACCATTTTGTTGTTGTGCTTTCCCCTGCCCCGCCTCCCCGCTACCGCCTCCCAGCTGACCCGCCCACGCTCCGCCCCCCTCCACTCTCCATTTATGTCAGATGTCCCAACGCGCAGCGTCCACGCGCTACGGCCTCGCCGAAGGTGCGCCAAAGGTAAGCCCGTCTACGCCCGTCCGCGCCTGGACCGCGCCCAGCGCCAGACCCCCTGCCCCTCGCACTGCGCAGCCCCCCCGCATTACCTACGACGCCGCCACCCTCCTAGCCTCTAACCCCGGTCGCGCCCCCAACTGCGTCCATGCCGCTCCTGGACACACCCATGGACCTTTCTCCTGCTACTCCTGCAAATTCATCGGCACCGACAACATCTCCGCTACCACCACAACACAAACCCCTGACCCCAACCACCTACAATGCATCCTTCTCAACACCCGATCAGTCCACAGACACGCCATTGACCTATGGAACCTACTAGACACCATCTCTCCGGACGTCGCCTTCCTTACAGAAACTTGGATGAACGCTTCCTCCGCCCCAGACATCACCATTGCCATCCCGGAAGATTATAAGATCATTCGCAAGGACCGCACCGGCCACACAGGAGGAGGAATCGCTATCGTCCATAAGAAGTCAATCCGCATCTCAACCAGCTCTGACGCCAATCTCACCAACTCTGAACACCTTCACTTCCAGATCCACATCGACCCCAAGACCACACTCAGAGGCACCCTCCTCTACAGACCACCAGGACCCCGCGCAAAATTCAGTGAAGACATCACGGACTTCATCACTCCTCACGCACTCCCCTCCAAAGACTACATCCTTCTGGGAGACCTCAATTTTCACCTTGAAAAGATCAACGACCGCAACACCACCACCCTCTTGGACAATCTCGCCAACCTCGGACTTAAACAACTGGTCACATCCCCCACCCACATCGCAGGTCACACGCTCGACCCCATCTTCACCTCCAGCAATCATGTCTCCTTCAGCCACACTACGGAGCTCCTCTGGACTGACCACAGCTGCGTTCACTTCACCTACAACAAACCAAAACCCACCAACCACCTCCAACCAACTCTGCAAAGAAACTGGAACAAAATCACCACGGACCAGATCTCCGCATCGCTCCTTCTAAACACCCCAGCCCACTCTTCTAACGCAAACGAAGCCGCACCAACCTCACCCTATGGTTATCCAACACCGCCGACACCTTAGCACCACTGAAGAAACGTCAAAACAAACCTGCCAGCAAGAAGGCCTCATGGTTCAACGATGATCTTAAGAAGTCCAAGAAACTCTGCCGCTCCCTCGAAAAGGCCTGGAAAAAAGACCCAACTACTTGCACCAAGGACGCCTTCAAAAACGCCACCCGCACTCACCACCAACTAATCCGTAAGGCCAAGAAAACAGCACTCAAGGATCGACTTGACAACAACGCCCACAACAGCAAGGAACTTTTCAACATCGTCAAGGAATTTTCAAATCCCTCGGCCAACTCCAACGACATCACCCCCTCTCAAGCCCTCTGCGACTCCCTAGCTTCATTCTTCCACAACAAGATTGCAGACATCCACAACAGCTTCAACAACCAACCCGGAAACCAACCCACCCTACCTTTTGCTGAACATTCTCCCCCCGTAAACACCCTTAACAACTGGAACCCAATCTCCACTGAGGACACAATCCGCCTGATGAACTCCATCCACTCAGGATCCCCCACAGACCCATGTCCTCACCACATCTTCAACAAAGCAGACTCCGTCATAGCACCGCACCTCCGAGACGTCATCAACAGCTCCCTCAACTCCGCCACCTTCCCGGAAGACTGGAAACACGCTGAACTCACCGCCCTTCTGAAGAAACCCACAGCGGACCCCACCGAACTCAAAAATTACCGCCCCATCTCGCTCCTTCCATTCCCGGCCAAAGTCATCGAGAAAGCTGTCAACAACCAACTCGCCGCCTTCCTCGAAGCCAACAAATCCCTCGACCCCTCACAATCTGGCTTCCGAGCAAAACACAGCACTGAGACCGCCCTCATCGCAGCAACAGACGACATTCGAACTCTGCTGGACAACGGAGACACAGTCGCCCTCATCCTCCTCGACCTCTCTGCAGCATTTGACACAGTCTGCCACAGCACCCTTTTACAACGCCTCAATAACATCGGAATCCAAGGAAAAGCACTTGAATGGATCACCTCTTTCCTCACCGGAAGAACTCAGAAAGTCCGCCTCCCACCATTCAAGTCCGAGGCCACTGAAGTCATCTGTGGCGTACCACAAGGATCCTCACTCAGCCCCACCCTCTTCAACGTATACATGAGCCCCCTCGCGACCATCGCCCGCCAACACAACCTCAACATCATCTCTTACGCGGATGACACTCAACTAATCCTTTCTCTCACCAATGACCCCAGCACCGCCAAAACTAACCTACACGAAGGAATGAAAGAAGTTGCCGATTGGATGAAACAAAGCCGTCTGAAACTGAACTCAGACAAAACAGAAGTCCTCATCTTAGGTACATCCCCCTCTGCATGGGACGACTCCTGGTGGCCGGAAGCCCTCGGAAAGGCACCCATCCCGACAGACCACGCACGGAACTTAGGCATCATACTGGACTCTTCACTCTCAATGAATAGAAAAGTCAGCGCCGTATCCTCTTCCTGCTTCAACATTCTTCGCATGCTTAGAAAAACATTTCGCTGGATCCCCACCGAAACAAGGAAAACAGTCACCCATGCTCTGGTCACGAGCCGACTGGACTACGGAAACACCCTCTACGCAGGCACTACCGCTAAACTCCAGAAGAAACTCCAACGAATCCAAAACGCCTCAGCCAGGATCATATTAGACATCCCACGCAACGAACACATCTCAGGTCACCTTAAGGACCTCCACTGGCTACCCGTCAATAAGAGGATCACTTTCCGACTGCTAACTCACGCACACAAAGCACTCTACGACATCGGACCAGAATGCCTCAACTCACGACTGTCCTTCTACACCCCCTCCCGCCAACTACGCTCTTCCAACCAAGCCCTCGCCACTGTACCTCGCATCAACAAGACCACCATGGGCGGCAGATCCTTCTCATACCTGGCTGCTAAAACATGGAACTCACTCCCCGCTTACCTTCGCCTTACCCAGAACCACCTAGCATTCAGAAAGCAACTTAAAACGTGGATATTTGACAAGTAATCTTCCTCCCCTCTCTAAGCGCCTTGGGACCCTCTGGGTATGTAGTGCGCTATATAAATCCTCTGACTTGACTTGACTTGACATTTCGACTTTCCTCATCTCCTCTGCACCTTTCGCAATCATGTCAGGTGTGTTTCCTCATATTATGAATCTGATAGTGAAATGGAATGCTTGTACATATTACCTGTGCTCAGTTTTTTTAATGTTAATATAAAAACGATTAAAGGGCAAATGAATGGCTTTAGCATTTTTCAGAAGGATTAGACAGTGTCTGCATGATTAAATAAATATACCTGCACTTTTCACAAACATGTCAGCTGTGTTTTCTAAGATTAAGAAACATATTAAACTTTTTTATTCTTTCTTTGTGTCATATTTCTTGATAATACTTGGTAAAGAAATGTTACTACATAGAGGAATTGTATTTTGTAAAAAAAAATGAGGTTTCAGTAGTGCAATGAAATGCTTCTATATATGACCTGTGCTCTGTTTTTTAAATATTAATTAAAAATCGATTTAGGGCACATGAATTGGACCCCTGGACAGACCTCACCTCATGTACACCCCTGGACAGGACTCACCTCATCTGCACCCTGTTACCATCAATTATACCCAATACATTTAGGCCTGTTTAAAAAACGATTTAGGGTTGCAGATGAGGTAAGGATTGTCCAGGGGTACAGAGGAGGTGAGGCCTTTGTTCAAGAGTGTAATGGGAGAGATGCGTGTCCTGGGGAGCAGAGGTGGTGAATCTTGTGTCTAAGGGAGCAGTGGGCTGGACTTCATGAAGCCTCTCCCCACTGCACTCTTAGACACAGGCCTCACCTCCTTTGCACCCCTGGACAGGACTCTCTCCCACTACACTCTTGAACACAGGCCTTACCTCCTCTGCACGCCTGGACAATCCTCACCTCATCTGCAACCCTGAACAGACCTCACCTCATCTGCACCCCTAGACAGGCCTCAGCTCATCTACACCCCTGGACACACCTCACCTCATCTGCACCCTGTTACCATCAATTATACCCAATACATTGAGGCCTGTCCAGGGGGCACAGAGGAGGTGAGTCTTGTCCAAGGGTCAGAGGAGGTGGGGCCTCTCCACTGCACTCATGGACACAGGCCTCACCTCCTTTGTACCCCTGGACATGCCTCACCTCATCTGCACAATCTACTTCCTAATCTGAGGAAACACAGGTGACATGATTGTGAAACGTTCAAATATATTTATTTAATCATGCAGACACTATGTATTCCTTCTCAAAAATGTAAAAGCCATTCATTTGCTCCAAAATCTTGTTTCCAATAACATTTACGAAACAGAGCGCAGGTCATATGTACAAGCATTCCCTTTCACTACTGAAACCTCACTATTTTTCAAAATACAATTCTTCTATCTAGGAAATTTTGATACCAAACATTATCATTAAACTTAACAAAAAGAAAAAAGAAAAAAGCTGAATCTGCTCCCTAATCTAGAGAAACACAAGTGACATGATTGTGAAAACAGCAAAAATATTTATTTAATCATGCACACACTATTTATTCGTAGTCAAAAATGTAAAAGCTATTCATTTGCCCAAAAATCGTTTTTCAAATAAGATTTAAGAAACAGAGCGCAGGTCCTATGTACAAGCATTCCATTTTACTACTAAAACCTCACTATTTTACAAAATACATTTCCTCTCTCTTGCAAACATTGATACCAAGCATTATCGAAAACCATGACACAATTCAACAAGAAAAAAGCTCAATTTGCTTCCTAATCTGAAGTAACACAGGTGACATCATTGTGAAAGCTTCACATATATTTATTTAATCATGCAGACACTATTTATTCCTTCTCAAAAATGTAAAAGCCATTAATTTGCCCCAAAATCGTTTTTTAAATAACATTTTAGAAACAGACCGCAGGTCCTATGTACAAGCGTTCAATTTCACTACTGAAACCTCACTATTTCACAAAATACAAATCCTCTATCTTTTTATCTTATCAAAAAACATGACACAAACCAACAAGAAAGAAGCTCAATCTGCTTCCTAATCTGAGGTAACACAGGTGACATGATTGTGAAAGGTTCAAATATATTTATTTAATCATGCAGACACTATTTATTCCTTCTAAAAAATGTAAAAGCCATTCATTTGCCCCAAAATCGTTTTTTAAATAACATTTTAGAAACAGAGCACAGATCCTATGTACCAGTATTCAATTTCACTACAGAAACCTCACTATTTCACAAAATGCAAATCCTCTATCATGCAAATGTTCATACCAAGCATTATCAAAGAACATGACACAAACCAACAAGAAAGAAGCTCAATGTGCTTCCTAATCTGAGATAACACAGGTGACATCATTGTGAAAGGTTCAAATATATTTCTTTAATCATGTAGACACTATTTATTCCTTCTCAAAAATGTAAACGCCATTCATTTCCCCCAAAATCTTTTTTCACATCACATTTAAGAAACACAGCACAGGTCCTATGTACAAGCATTCCATGTCACTACTGAAACTTCACAATTTTACAAAATACATTTCCTCTATGCAGCAAAAACTTTTTACTAAGCATTATCAAAAAACATGACACAAAGCAACATTTAAAAAACACAATTTGCTTCCAAATCTTCTCCATAGAGTATACAAGTCTCTATCTATATTAAATGAATCATTACTCACCGTTACAAATGCTTTGGGAGATTGAGAACAGTGTCAGACACACACACCAATATTTCTTTAGCAGAGCAAAAGGTATGTACTCCAGGCACTGCAACCATGAATGGCACAGAAAACCTCTAATTCTACACACATATCCCTCATGTTAACCAATTAAAACTCTTCCCTCTCTATTTTCAAACCAACACCCTTCCCCCCCCTCAGCCCTTTCTACCTGTTACCATAGCAACTCCCTCCTCACTGACCTCTCAGGTTTAAAAGTTTATTCTAGAATGTTGCAAATGAACTCAGCAAGGATGTTTGACCTCTCAATACACCAGCTTATCCGGTGCAATGTTTCTTTAAATGACTTTTTCTTAACCATTCAAATTACTTCTTTCACAGAACAGAACCATGCACCCTAACTTTCAGTTTTCAACTATCTGAATCCACCAATCATTGCTTGGTGGATTGCAGAGCACTGAAACTCCACATTTATACATTTATTTTTTTTGCAAACTCCTACTGTTCCAACTGCCATTTCATTCCCACACTTCATCTGACTGCACCAGAACCTCCTCTCACCATGTATTCTGTCTGGATTATTGAACATAGCTACATCCACTGGGCTCAAAGGTATGCAGCTATCAGAAATGTTCACAACCTTGATTTACCAAATGTAGACATCAAGTGGATTGGCCAAAGAGGATTGAGATGTCATCATTAATACCATTGGTGAAAACCTTTTACCATCTGCCACACCCTGACCTCATAATTTTGCACTGTGGTGGAAATGACCTAGGAACTTTGACTGGGGTAGGTCTGGAAAAGGTTTTAAAGGACACCTTTGGGCAATTGATGACACTTTTTCCACAAACTGCCTTGGTATATTCCAATATATTCAAAAACACAGGTCGCCCTCCACTCATAATACCACATACGAATACAAGACCTAGACCTGTTTAGGCACATGAAAACCTATCTTTCTTTTGATGAATATACCAGTTTTTGCATCAAAATTGCAAAGAACAACTCCCTTATCTTTAATTGGTTGGGGTAGTCGGTATAGCTCTGGATGGTGCCTTTTTTATCATACGCCTGTTCCAAAAAATTCAATTCAGTTGTGAGACACAAACACTTATACACCTTAGTGTCATCCGTGTAACATAAGTGACAAAAAAGTGAGTGAGAGCGAGAAAACACCTCACGGGCGCACCAACAACGGGAACCTTGCAGGTACTCACCAGGGTTGCCCTGTTATCATCATTGGTGTCTTCAAGCTCAGAAAGGAAAAGAGGAAGTGTCCAGAACACAAAGAATTTGTGTAAAGAAAATATGCAGTGAAAAAGGAAGATAAAAAATAGTGATCTACAAAGAATCCAACAACGTGTAAAAACACATAACACACGACAACACAAACAAATCACTTTATTCTTTTTCTTGTGTTGGGTGTGGGGATCTAAAAATAGTAAGTGAGGTCACTACCTATCCAACCACCACTACTATTGTACTTGCCGACATGTTTCATTGCCATACAAACATTTAGGCAATTTCTTCAGGGCGTCATGAATTTTAATGCCACTGCATACGGACAATTTTAGTCTGCACAACCTTTCACGGCCATTTTGCTCATACCGGCCGCTGGATAGCTATCTAATGAGACTGTGATTACAGTGTTCATAGAGGAGTTTCCCCATCGATTTACGCTATGGTGGAAAACTTCTGCCGTGTACTCAGCCCGTCCAATATTCCAATATATGCCAAAGACAGAAATGGAAGTGGTCCAACCAATTTTGTCCACAATTTGAGAAAGCACGGAAACATGTGAATAGATCTGTTTCTGCTTACATGAGAGACTATGGAATGGGTTCAATATACAACAATAACTTGCGTTATAACATGCAAGATAGCTACAGAGGAGATGGTGTGCACTTCTCAGATGAGGGGAATAGAATATTCCTCCTGAATTTAAGACTGTGCATTGGAACCTACTTGTAGGTACCTAAATCAGCCACAGAACCCAAAAGCTATTTTCAGGGCTACCCTACCTCTCATCACTCAAAATGATTACTTTACTCTAATTTTTTTCACTGTTTTTCACCAAAGTACGCTCCCCGGTACGCTCCCTTGTACGCGTACCGGGCGCTCCCCCCGAGAATTTTTTTTAAAAATAAATATTTTTGGGCCTATATGGGCCTCCTAAGCCCCCCTCAGAAAACCTAGGGGGTCAGGGGGTGTCTACCGTGCCCCCTTTTACCCATTCCCAACGTTGTTTGTCCTCCATCTTGTGTCTCAAATCTACCGAAACACAAAATGGAGGACTCCCGTAGCGCTGCCGGTACGCGTACCGGGGCGCGCACCGGTGAGCGCTCCCCAAAAATTTTAAAAGTTAATTTACATAAAAACCACTGAGGAGACTTTCACCAAATATAGAATAGGCCCTACTACATACCAGTCCCTACCATTTTCCCAAATTTGGTGGAATACCATTGAACCATTTGGGCTGTAGCCCTGTCTAAATATCCTGAGGTAAATTACATGACAAAAACACATATGAAGTGTTAGAATTTACAACCAATTAAAATGTTACTTTCATTTTCTACTTTTATTTCCTGACATTTGATTGGTTATGTACATGAATATAAATGAAAAATGAGAGGGAAACACGGCCATTTTGACTACAACTACCTGAGGTACATCTTTAAAGGATTTTCTCATTTATCTTCATCACCTTTCTATAAGGTAAGTTGTTAATTTGTAAGAGGATCTTTACGTTAATTTGTAAAAACATTTTATGATAGTTATTTACTGTCCCTCTGTTATAGTTATAGATTAAGATAGGCTTCTCTGTTATAGTTATAGATTGAGTTAGGCTTCTCTGGTATAATTATGAATTTACTTAGGCTTCTTCACATACACTTTTTTATATTACTACTCCCTGCCTGATACCATACACTGTCCAAAGATAACTTCACTGTTAAAAACTCAGAAGTACCTGTCTGAACTTAAACCCAACAGTGCCCTAACTCTACTGATATAGTTATTTGTTATGCAATTTACAGCAAGAAAATGGAAGGATAAAAAGAAAACATCAATATTTCTTTAGAAATTACCGATGAGGAGATTCTTCAACAAGATTTTGTTGATGAGGATTTTATGGATGAGTCTCTAGACCAACAATTTATTGACTGTTTACAAAATATTGAATCATCCAATTTTGAGGAGATTCCAGATCATCTAATGCTGGAAGTTTTATTAAACTATGAAAAATCTAAATAATACATTTTTATTTAATAATTAAAAATTGTTTGAGACATTATTCATTTTTATATGTAATTCATGAAGTAGTACCAAAATGATTATAACATAAAGTGAGACTTACAGTATACTGTGCAATTTTAAAGCATCATAATGGAGCAGGGTAGACTACGCATGATCCCCTAGGCCTTCTCAGGGAGTGCTTAAAGGATCTGTTTCTGCTTTCCTGACAGACTATGGTATGGATTCCATATACCACAATAACTTCTGTAACAACATGCAAGATATCTACAGAAAAGAAGGTGTACATTGAATTTAAGACTCTGCATTGGTACCTAAATGTTGGTACTTAAATCACCCACACAACACAACAACTCTATTCAGAGCTACCCTACCTCTAATCACTTTAAATTATTATTTTACTGTTTCACTGGGTTTTTCCCATGGTACGCTCCCCGGTACGCTCCCCGGTGCACATACCGGGCGCTCCCCCCCCGCCCCCCCGAAAATCTTTTTTCAAAATTTATTTTTGCCCTGCGGGGCCCTTTTATGGCCCCCACATCAAACCTAGGGGGTCAGGGGGGGTCTACCCTACCCCCTTTTAGTCATTTACCCCTTTGTTTTTGCCACCTCTTGTGTCTCGATCCTACTGAGACACAAGATGGCGGCCGCTCCGGACTGTTTGGAATGTTGACAGACAACCGAGAGCCAATCAGCTTTCCGCTCGCGAACTCGCGTAGAGCGCTGGTGCGCGCCTTGGTGCGCGTACCGGGGCGCGCTTATAGATATATATATATTTTTTAACCTAAATTACTCAAAATCCACTGGAGCACATATCTTGAGACATAGCAAAGGTACATCGGGCTACCAGTCCCTACAATTTTGCCAAGTTTGGTGGAAATCCATTCAGCCGTTCGGGCTAAAAGTGAGTCCAACCGCCCTATGGAAATTAACATGGGGAAAACACGTTTTGGGACCCCCAAATAACTCAGCCCCCGCTTGACAAATCCCCTCCAAACTTACAGGGAAGGAGCAGAGTGGAGCGGGCCATCTTCCTTGATAAATTCGCGAACATTCGTCCACCAGCGCCAAAGTTATTCCCAATCGAATGTTGCGGATTTCCTATGGAAAACAATCCTAACTATAACTACCTACTGGCGACCGCCAGTGGGTAACGTATATATATATATATTCACTGAAAAAACCATAGGTTATAGACTATATATAGTTAGGAATTAGCATTTACAAAACCTTATTTTACTCACACAAAACCATTGAAATTCGCATATATAGTTAGTTGCACTAACTATATATTGCGCACCCGCAATCCACTGCTGATCATGTCACATATTACATCATTCATGACATGGTCAGTGACATCACTGATGACATCACTGATGACATCTCAAATGACATCACTGATGACATCACTGATGACATCTCAAATGACATCACTGATGACATCACTGATGACATCACTGATGACATCTCAAATGACATCACTGATGACATCACTGATGACATCCCTGATGACATCACTGATGACATCACTGATGACATCCCTGATGACATCACCGATGACATCACTGATGACATCTCATTTGACATTACTGATCACATCACTGATGACATCATTCATGTGATAATACGATGAACCTCTTCAGACTCTAATATAACCTTAGATACACTCCGTGTAAACAGACACTCACAGACTGTCACTCATCCATGGAGTTACTCACACACCTAGTCAGTCATGCAAAGAATCAATCACACCTCCATTTCCTCAACTATGCAGTTATACACACCTTACTTATTCAAACATATACTAACACATATTTACTCTCTTATACAATCCCTGATACAAGTTCACAATGATCCATACAGCCACTCACACATTCACTGGCTCTTATGCACAGTTATTTATATATGTCAACTCTCACATGTACTGTGTTTTACATATGTACTTACTTTGACATGTAGCACTGAGATATCCATTCACTCACCAATACACTCATGCACACAGTCAACCTCCCATACAGCTGTTTCCACATGCACTTTTGAACCCATACATCTAGTGAATCAACTGCTCACACATCTATGCACAGAGTCATACACCTCCCAGCCACCCACACACACACTCAGTCTCCCATACAAATACTTGGGCAACCAATCAATAACCCATATAGTTACTCATATAACTACTGATCAACACATGCAGCAGTTTACAGAACAACAGACATAATGATGCACAAATTAAGACAGTTTAGTCACTAACCCATGCACTCAGTGAGACACATTTAATCACTCACTCATACAGTCAGTCATGCACCTACTAAATCCTTCATCCAGACACTTATACATCTACTCATTCTTCAATATGTAAGACATATTTTAACTTTACAGAAACATACAGTCACTGGATGTTGTCATCAGTGATGTCATCATTGATGTCACTGACCATGTCATGAATGATGTAATATGTGACATGATCAGCAGTGGATTGCGGGTGCGCGATATATAGTTAGTGCAACTAACTATATATGCGAATTTCAATGGTTTTGTGTGAGTAAAATAAGGTTTTGTAAATGCTAATTCCTAACTATATATGGTCTATAACCTATGGTTTTTTCAGTGAATTTCAATGGTTTTTAATAGCAAATATCAAAAGCTGTAAAATGTATTCTTCTTTTAAAGGAAAAATATATTTTATATGTATTTAATATAATTTTTTTATGTATATCAATTTTTTGAGGGAACGAATTTATCATGCTGAAGAAGAGTTTGGGGGAAAAAAAACAAAGAGGAGGACTAAGAGGAAGGAACAATCAGTTCAAAAATACAATTGCTTTAAAGCATGAAGTGCTTTTCCACACATTTACATTTAAATAACCCATATTAGAACATACAAAATATCTACAGAGGAGACGGTGTACATTGAATGTTAGACTCTTCATTGGTACCTACATGTTGGTACTTACATCACCCACACAACACAACAGCTCTATTCAGAGCTACCCTACCTCAAAGCACTCTAAAATATTATTTTAATATTTCCCTTGGTTTTCCCCTTGTTACGCTTTCCGGAACGTTACCCGGTGCGCGGACCGGGCGCTAACCGTGCGAAAATTTGAAAAAATAAGTGTTTTTTTTTACATATATGGGCCTCCTCAGCCACCCTCAGAAAACCTAGGGGGTCAGGATATGTCTCCCGTGCCCCCTTATACCCATTCCCAACATTGCTTATCCTCCATCTTGTGACTAAATTCGTCCGAAACACAAGATGGCTGACTCCCGTTACGCTACCGGTGAGCTACCCGGTTCGCGTACCGGGTAGCGCTTCCACCGCGAAAAATCGAAAAAAATGTTATTTTATTTTTTTGCCCCGCGTGGCCCTTTAATAGCCCCCACATCAATCCTAGGGGGTCAGGAGGGGTCTACCTTGCCCCCTTTCATTCATTTCCCCCTTCGTTTATTTCCACCTCTTGTCTCTCGATCCTACCGAGAGACAAGATGGCGGCCGCTCCGGACTGTTTAGAATGACAGTCACCGGAGAGCCAATCTGCTTCTCCTCGCGAAGTTCGTTACGCGTCTGGTACGCGAACCGGGGCGCTAACCGGGATGCTGTCACAGATATATATTTTTTTTTTAACGTTAATTTCTCAAAATCCACTGGAGCACATATCTTGAGATCTAGCAAAGGCACATCGGGCAAACAGTCTCTACAATTTTGCCAAGTTTCATAGAAATCCATTCAGCCGTTCGAGCTAAAAGTGAGTCCAACCGCCCTATGGAAAACTCAATGTTAAAAACACGTTTTGGGACCCCCCTTTTTTCTCGGCCCCCGCTTTACGAAACCCCCCCCCCAAAGTTTCAGGGGACGCTCAGAAACAAAATGTGCCATTTTCCTGAAAATTTCAGCCAATTTTGTCCATCAACGCCCAAGTTATTCAACATAGAATTTTCAGAAATCCCTATTAAAAAAAATCCTAACTATATATACCTACTGGCGACCGCCAGTAGGTAATTATATATATATAAGGTGGGTGTCGTGAAGTATTTCATTTATGTTCATGCACCATGTGACTCACTTTGGAGGTGGAGCACTGCAAAGAGAAATGTATTTAAAAAAATGCTGACCAGGTGTTTGGTGTGTGATCAAGAGCACAAGTTGCTCGAAACGCGTCGCCTGAGGGGAAAATAAAACCTACCTGACTGCAGTCTGGGGTCCGTGTTTTCTGTTGCTGTGGCTGAATGTTCGCAGTGCTGAGGACTTGGCGTTTATATATATATATATATATATATATATATATATATATATATATATATATATTACCTACTGGCGGTCGCCAGTAGGTATATATAGTTAGGATTTTTTCTCTATGGGTTTTTTGAAAATTCTATGTCTAATAACTTTGGCGTTTGTGGACGGAATTGGCTGAAATTTTCAGGAAAATGGCACATTTTGTTTCTGAGCAGCCCCTGAAAATTTTGGGGGGGTTCGTCAAGGGGGGGCAGAGAAAAAAGGGGGGTCCCAAAACGCGTTTTTCCCATGTTAATTTCCATAGGGCGGTTGGCCTCACTTTTAGCCCGAACGGCTGAATGGATTTGCACGAAACTTGGCAAAATTGTAGGGACTGGTAGCCCGATGTGCCTTTTGTAGGTCTCAATATATGTGCTGCAGTGGATTTTGAGAAATTAACGTTTAAAAAAAGATATATATCTGTAACAGCGGACCGGGCAGCGCTCTGGTTCGCGGACTTTTCGCGCAACGGAGCTTTGTGAAGCGAAGCTGATTGGTTCTCCGGCGTCTGTCAACATTCCAAACAGTCCGTAGCGGCCGCCATCTTGTCTCTCGGTAGGATCGAGAGACAAGAGGAGGTCAAAACAAAGGGGGAAATAACTATAAGGGGGCATAGTAGATCCTCGCTGACCCCCTAGGTTTGATGTGGAGGTTTTAAAAGGGCCCCGCGGGGCAAAAAATAATAATAATAATAATAATCGAACGGCTGAATGGATTTGCACGAAACTTGGCAAAATATTAGGGACTGGTAGCCCGATGTGCCTTTGCTAGGTCTCAATATATGTGCTCCAGTGGATTTTGAGAAATTAACGTTCAAAAAAAGATATATATCTGTAACAGCGCTCCGCTTCGCGTAACGGAGGTTTGCGAAGCTGATTGGTCATTCTGTCACTGGGCTATAGTTGGGCTACATCTGGCTGATATTTGGGCTACATTTGTTTTTTTGTGTGTCTGGCGGCCATCTTTGGGCTACATTGGGCTACATTGGGCTTCATTGGGCTACATTCGGCTAATTAGCAAATAGCTCTTCGCAAACTAGGAATGGTAAAGAATCGCTATTTATTCCTTAAAGTTCGCTATTTAGGAAATGCAAAAAACTTTGATGATACATATGGCGGTTCATCTCTAACAAGATAAGAAGCATAGGGATACATTTATGATGACTGGCGCATCACCAGGGATGTGTTAGTCATTCTGTGCCGCTGTTCCGTCACCTATGGTGTGCTGCATTTACAATGCGGCGCATCATGGGGCAAAAACAGCACAGATGCGTGATGTATCTGTGCCGTAAAGGTGGCGCATTGCTGGAGTTGTATCGCAAGTGTGATGAAGCTCCAGCAAGGGTCGGGGGTGCCCCTGTCGCAGGGTTTCTGTTCTCACACAGAACTGTGGACAGAGGATTGGAACCTCGGCAAATGCATTGCTGGAGTTGTATCGCAAGTGTGATGAAGCTCCAGCAAGGGTCGGGGGTGCCCCTGTCGCAGGGTTTCTGTTCTCACACAGAACTGTGGACAGAGGATTGGAACCTCGGCGAATTAGGGTGTCCCAAAACTCACGTTAGTAATCAAAAACTCCTTAGCAAGCTAGGTACAGTGTCACATTGGATATAACAAACTCTCAATGTTTAGACAATCCAGAATAAGAACTTATAGTACCTCAGGATACGTGGAACTCATGAACAGTCGGTCGTTATAGATTTCTTAGAAACCAGAACATGGAGTTAAGAAGAACAGATGTGTATTTGAAATGTTTATTTACTAATGCCGTCTTCTCAGGCGTAGTACCTTAGATAATAAAAGTACACATATTATCAGTAGCAAAATTACCAGCATAGTTACTAGTACATAAAAAGCGAATGGTGACAGTATGTTAACATGCTGTAAATGAATAAGAGTTAGCAACACTTATAAGCAGCCGCGGGCCGTGGAGGGAGTTACGGTGGGGCAGGGAGGCGGGGAGGGGGAGGGGCAAGGTAGAGAGGGCTCCACCCTGCTTCTCCCCCTCCCCGCCTCCCTGCCCCATCGTAACTCCCTCCACGGCCCGCGGCTGCTTATATCTCACCCTCCCTAATACACATATTATATTATTTGCTAAGAAGGTCTCTTTGTGTTGGTTTAGGGCGTGCCCATACTTTAGTGTCTTAGATTTGAAGGAATCACATCAGCATACACCAGCTCTCTCTTCATGTGAACCGCATCAACTGTTGTGTATGTGTGTTCGGCAAATCAATATAAAACCCGCCTCATGCCCAGAATTGGCAGAAGTTGCACTTATGTTATGAGTATGAAGTCGTGGAGATCAGACCTCATAACAATTCTGTATCGTGTTGTTCTTGAAACTTTAGCACTCGCTGTACAGATATAGTTTAACAAGTAAAGCAGATAGTAGACCAATAACATATTATTCTCATGTAAACCACGATGAACTACTAGGTGGAAAGCTAAAGCAACAACTAAGTGTCGTGTGCAGAAGTTGCAAAAAAGGAAAAATGGCGTTTAAACCGGTAATGAGCCCATGCTAACTTAACACGGTGTAAAGATATCCAGGACCTAGATGACACCTCCTCATGATCCGGAAACGAACTGAATAAGATAATAGAAGTGCCATCTCATGAGAGCAGATTGCAAGTTTATATGTGGACGGTCCGCAAGGTAAAGCATTAAAAACTAGGAAAATTTAATGCTAAAGAAAAATAAAACAGCCAAGTACTTTATCGAGTCTTAAGCCAATAGGCAAGGTAAATAATAAAAACTTGACAAATAAGTCAATGAATTGTCAATGAAATGCTAGTACTCAGCATATCAAACATGAAAAAGGTCTATGACATAACTGTGTATGCAAAATAAGCTGCAACAGCCTCCAATAGGAAGTCACCGTCTTCATCCGAAAACAGTTCAGCCATCCAATTTAAAAGCGGAAAAGAACATACGTGCTCTCCCAGCACCGGATCCTCTATCACCATCAGAGGACAGCTCGGTGGGTTTTCAAGAAAGCTCTGTTCCAAGAAAGACTGTGCTGCCGCCAGTAAATTCCAGGGACCAAGTAGTCCATGCATCAATGCCACAGCCATAATCCTTTCGCCAGGACAAACCAACTCGTGAGTAATGATAGGAGTCATCAGCTGATTAAAGTCGACGTCAGGAGAAACCGGTCCGCAGAGACACAAATCAATGGCCCAATCGAAATCACAGGTCAGGCAGTGAAATACAGGCTGGACACAGGTGAAGTAGGAGAATCGAAAAGATAATCCATATGCCGTGCTTAATATCGCCAGCGGCATTGTGCCATAATATTCTAGCATGCGATTGCGGAACAGTGTCAGCAGCTGCAGGGTGGGAGGTTGCATAGGAGGGACATCCATATTTAAAAATGTAAAAAAGCACAAGAGCGTCCGCTGGTAATGCAAGTAAAAATGCCAATCCACGAACCAGAGTGCAGAAAATAGAATGAAAGGAAGCAGGGATGACTCCAAAGATTTTCTCAAATGAAGTCACGAGACCACTGGTAACAACTTTAAAAAAGTGCGCCAGGGACTTTGTGGAGGATGCGTTAAAGATAGTCGGAAACATGTTGCTGAAATTGAAAGGCAAATCTTAATTGAAAAGGGTGTGCACCTCTGTACGGGTGTTCGCTATGTGAAGTACGAAAGTTTCACGGGCCGAACTCAAGGCCACCTCTCTCTGAGAGAAAAGAGCTCTTATTCTTGCCATGCCGTTGAAACGTGTCCCAAGGTTGGTATTTGTGGCCAGATTGAAAACTCCCTATGTTCATGTGTGGGAGGAAATAGAACATTTCTGCAGCAAATAACCCATTCACTTACTGTTACGATAAAAGGAATACTTTTAATTAACTCAGAACAATCTTCATTATTGAGCATCAAATAACTACCATTTTCCAACAACTTGAACGTGGGGATGATAGCAGGAACTGACGTGCCTTGCAACACGCAAGCCATATTTGGTCGGTGTTTGTTGCATGAACCGTGTAACTGTATGTGCCTACACATTAGTGAATGATCTGGCGTCTCAGTGCATTCCTCTCCATTCAGATAAACTTCTTGATCATCTTTGAAACATCTGTATGTGTATGGAAGCGACCAGACCTCATGAAGAAAAGCACTACCTAAAGGTTCATAACGACCTATTGGTATATATTTCATACAATTTGAAAACTTATATAAAGCAAAAGGCAGCGTTATTAAACCGTGGATAAGGCATGTTGCCAAAAAACCCGCAATCCTCTGCTGATGATGTCACTGAGCATGTCATGAATGATGTAATATGTGACATCATCAGCAGTGGATTACGGGTAATAGTATCTCTAGTTTACTCCCCTATAGCTGTCTTTCTTTTAATATAAGTGTCTGTTTCCTTCCCTTATACTTACTGTTTTTGGTTCGCTTCCGGTTCGCGTACCGGCGAGCGAACTGGGAAGCGAACTAAGAGAAAGAGAGGTTGGCACAGTTCCAAATATTGTACCAATTTTTTAATAACGGGGAGGTAGTTCTGAAAAGAACTTTTTTTTTTATTTTTCTGAACATTTTTTTACTGTTTTTGAATTTTTCGGAACAGTTTTATATTTTTGGGGGTTTTTCTTGGAGGGGGCAATGAAAACGATTCATTGTAAAGGGCTCAACAGGAGCAACAAAACAAAAAAAAGAAGTATTTATTATTTTGGGCGTTTCGGACAAACTTGCATATGATAGTCAATAGCTCTGTTGATCAGAGTGATGCTTTTTTCTCCGTAGGAAATGAATCCATCGCAAAATGCGCAGATGTGTTTTACATCACCAAATCTCATTTGTATATTTGGCACCATCTCCCTGCCCTCTGGTCCCGTTACTTCCGGTACAACAGATCTTCTGGCCATAATAGGGAGATTATCTAGGTCGTTCCGAAACTGTGCAGCACTGTAGTTGTTAGGATGCCACCTAGTCATATGGCGATGCATTGTGTAGTTTCCGAAACTGTATTTCTTGTCGGTCCCTCTGGACAGTCTATCTTGACATATAAGGCAAGTTACGTATCTTGCATTTACTTTTTTCTGACCTTTGGGAATTTTAAAAAATTGCCAAATGAAGTTTTCTTTCCGGTGAGACGTCCTGGGCTGCTCAGGCAAAAACTGCCTCTCTTCGTGCTCGTCCTCCTGTTCCTCTTCTTCTTCTTCTTGTTGAATTATAACTTGAGCAGGTGGTCCACTCTTCCTTGGATGTGGTGGAGGTGGTGGGGAAGCACCAGCTGAAGCTACTAAAGAAGCCATTGCTCAGTGATCACAAAGGGTCTTTCTCTCACAATGATGAAAGTCAGAGTGAGGAAAGAAGGAGGGATTTTCATCATTTGGGAAAAACAAGAGTTCTCAACCAATCAAAAGTGTTCATTTTAGATTATATGACCTAGTCTTACATCATTAGGAAACCAAAAGTGAAATGAACCAATGAAAAGTGTTATTACCAAGTCACATGACTTGCTGTGTTTACGTTAAGCGCTTTGCAGGGCCTCCCGGTTTGCTTCCAGAAACCTGCGCTTTGCGACTCGCTTCGCGTACCAGTTCGCTAACGTAGTACGTCATATGACGTATCACGCGACAACGTGAAACGTCATGCGGACGGGAGGCGTCACGATGTTGTTTTGTAACGCGGCACTTGCGGTAAAGAAACATTTACCGGCTCGCGGTCTATTTCGCGGCATCAAGGTCAGCTAACGGGAAGCTTCCCGATTTGCGAAGCGGGAACGAAGAAAAAAAAATATTTAAAAAAAAATTTATTCATAAACATATAAAATATATTGTTGGATTTAAAGAAGAATACATTTTACAGCTACAGATATTAGCTGTTAAAAAACCAATGAAATTCACAGAAAAAACCATAGGTTATGGACCATATATAGTTAGGAATTAGCATTTACAAAACCTTGAAAATTCACTGAAAAAACCATAGGTTATAGACCATATATAGTTAGGAATTAGCATTTACAAAACCTTGAAAATTCACTGAAAAAACCATAGGTTATAGACCATATATAGTTAGGAATTAGCATTTAAAAAACCTTATTTTACTCACACAAAACCATTGAAATTCCATATATAGTTAGTTGCACTAACTATATATCGCGCACCCGCAATCCACTGCTGATCATGTCACATATTACATCATTCATGACATGGTCAGTGACATCACTGATGACATCACTGATGACATCTCAAATGACATCACTGATGACATCACTGATGAAGTCATCCAGTGACTGTATAATTCTGTAAAGTTAAAATATGTCTTACATATTGAAGAATGGATGGATGTATAAGTGTCTTGATGAAGGATTTAGTAGGGGCATGGCTGACTGTATGAGTGACTGATTAAATGTGTCTCACTGAGTGCATGGGTTAGTGACTAAACTGTCTTAATTTGTGCATCATTATGTCTGTTGTTCTGTAAACTGCTGCATGTGTTGATCATTAGCTATATGATTAACTGTATGGGTTATTGATTGGTTGCCCAAGCATTTGTATGGGAGACTGAGTGTGTGTGTGGGTGGCTGGGAGGTGTATGACTCTCTGCATAGATGTGTGAGCAGTTGATTGACTGGATGTATGGGTTCAAAAGTGCATGTGGAAACAGCTGTATGGGCGGTTGACTGTGTGCATGAGTGTATTGGTGAGTGAATGGATATCTCAGTGCTACATGTCAAAGTAAGTACATATGTAAAACACAGTACATGTGAGAGTTACCATATATAAATAACTGTGCATAAGAGTGAAAGGAAGACGTTACCACGGTGTAGATCTTAGCTTCCTTTATTTACGTCCATACTACAGCTCTCCCGGCAGCAACTGCTGTCCCAGGAGTTCTACACTGAACACTCCACGAGCGCTCTCGTGGGGACTTTATTTAAAGGTACATAACATCCTAACACATCCCCTTTCCCTCAATTGATTCAAACAAAAATGAAATTAATCACAATTAACCCACCCCCTCCCTAAACAAAATAATCAGATTGAATAATTGATTAATAACTGGTAGAAACATATATAATAGAACTTAACATATGAGCAATGACTGTTCAGTATGTGACAAAATCTCGAAATTTTTCAGGAATACGTTTGTACCTGGTAGAACACCGTTTGGTAATCGTGTCACTTGATTCAACATTTGGTTTGACAGTAGTCAAAATATCTGGATTGTCATTATGAGACGTTGCACTCGAGTCAGGGGTGGTTACCTCGCTGGATTTCAATCCAAATTTGCTTCTAACAAACTCCTCTTTATGCTTAGGAATAATGGAAACACGTGATTTGTTCCAAATTTTCCCATTTTCCAGAATTACAACATGGTCCTTAACTTCTTTGACCAAAGCAGGAGGAGAAAAACGAGCTAATCCTTTACGCAACAGCATAGGTTTTCTTATCCTGACCCAATCCCCCGACTGCACTGGGGACGACCTAAAACTACTCTGAGCATATTTGGCCTGAGTACATGCTCTGACATCTGCTACTTTGCTCAGCTTGACTACATCAACTTCTTTTCTCAACATCCAATCTTTGTTTAATTCTGAGCCTGCCACTCTTCCTCTGAGTAAAGTAAAAGGTGAGACACCCGTGCTGGAATTTGGAGTAACCCTTAACGCCCACAGCATGTCTGCAATTACTTTCTTCCAATTCAAACTATTGATGTTGGCTAGTTGTAATTGATCCTTGATCACACGGTTAAGCCGTTCAACCAATCCATTACTTGAAGGATGATATAAAGAAGTGAGGATGTGCTTGATCCCATGTAATTTAAGAAAACTTTCCATTTCACTTGACACTAATTGAGTGCCATTATCGGACACTAACTCTTCAGGCCAACCTTCCCGCAAAAATACGTCATTAAAGAAATTTATGACAGTGGCTGAATTCATGCATTCTACAAATTTAACCTCCGGCCATTTTGACATGTAATCAATTAAGACCAATGCATATTTCGGAGTGACCCCAAGATTGTAAAATGGCCCGGCCACATCAAACGCCAATTTGTGCCATGGCAATTCCTTAACTTGTATAGGAGTTACTGGAGTAGGACTCGTGACTTGAGATTTATCACTGAGAACACAAGCACTACAATCACGAACACAGTGTTCGATCGCTCTGTCCACTCCAGGCCACCAAAAATCTTCACGTACTCTTCTCTTCATTGCACGAATGCCCAAATGACCCACATGAGCTAAATCCAACACCTTTTTACAAAGAGTATTCGGCACCACTAATAGACCACCCCTTCGTAAAACACCATCAATTAAAGATAGTTCATCACAAATTCTCCTGAATGGCACTAACTCTGAAGGTAAGGACCTGTCATCGGGCCACCCATTAATCAAGTAGTCCATTACACTGCATAAATTCTTATCTTCAGACATAGCCAATTTCCAATCTTCTTCAGACAATGTGATTCCAGTTTCAGATACAGAATTTACTGCACACACCATTTCTAACTCTTCACTACCGTGTTCCATGTCGACATGAGGGAGAGGCAATCTGGATAAACAATCAGCCACATTGTTTCTTATCCCAGGAACGTATTCTAGATGATAATCAAATTCATTGAGTCTGTATTGCCATTTGGCAATGCGAGGAGAAGCCCTCCCTCCACCTTTAGTAGTGAAAAGATCTACAAGGGGCTTGTGGTCAGTCTTGAGTACAATGTGATTTCCCCAAAGAAAATTTTTGAAATGTTGTACCCCCCACCATAAAGCCAACGCCTCTTTCTCAATGGTTGAATAAGTGCTTTCCGCTCCCCGGAGGGTTCTGGAGGCGAAAGCAATAACCTCTACTTTACCATCTGATCTTTTCTGTGATAGTACTGCCCCAAGACCCACATTACTGGCATCGGTAATTACAATACATTGATCATTAATGTTGAAAAGTTTGAGAGGCCGTGCCTGCACAATTGCATTCTTTAGTAACGTGAAATCACTGGCACATTCTTGTGACCAATCATACTTAACATTTTTCTTTAGTAAATTTCTTAAAGATACAGTTCTATCAGAGAAATTGCGAACAAATTTAGCGTAATATTCAACTAGCCCCAGAAAGGAACGTAATTGGTCCTTATTGGATGGTTCTGGTGCATTCTGAATGGCGTCCAACAATTTCATTTTTGGTTCCACTCCTTTAGCCGAGATGTGATGACCCAAATAATCTACACTATCCTTGAAAAATTTACACTTATCTTTTCTTAACGTCAAACCAAATTTTCTTAAAATCTCTAAAACTCTTCTTACTCTGTTGTTATGTTCATCCACTGACTTTCCATAAATGAGAATGTCGTCCTGAAAGAAGACGACTCCCGCAGTCTCTTTAAAAAGGTTACTCATAAGACGTTGAAAGACTGCGGAAGCCGACGCCAGTCCGAACGGCATTCTCAAATACCGGAATGCACCTTCCGGAGTCACAAAAGATGTAAGATGTCTTGAATTTTCGCTCAATACAACCTGGTGATATGCTGAAAAGATATCCAGTGTGGTAAAATATTTTGCACCTTCTAATGTTGATAACATTTCATTAATATTCGGTAATGGTTGTCTGTCAACCCAAATGCAAGCATTCAAATCGCGCAAATCCACACACATCCTGAGGGACTTGTCAGCTTTCCGTGCTAAAACTACGGGCGACAACCACTCTGAGGCCTCTATTGGTTCAATCACACCCAAAAGACGCAACCTCTCTAGTTCGTTTTTCAATTCATTTCGCATACTTAGCGGTACTTTACGAACTTTATGTGCCACCGCTTTAGCTCCCTCTTTCAAAATAATTTGGTGTTGAAAACCTTTGAGTTTACCCAGTTTGTCGCAAAAAACTTCTGGAAATTCATGCACCCATTCGCTATCACCATTGACACTCAGGGAATGTATAGGTTCAATATCGGGCAAAGAGGCATAATAATGCTTAGCCTCGCGTCTAGACAAAATCATCTCTTTGTGGTTAGGATCTAGGATCATGTTAAGCTCACCTTGCTCGTGCCAACCTAGTAAATTGGTACCCTCTTTGACAACATAAATGATGGAAGACGTTACATCCCCTTTGAACTCAAGATTACCCCTAAACTTTCCTAATACTTCCACTCTTTTGCCGCCATAAGCAAACATTTTTATAAAGGATTTTGACAACAAGATATGTCCTATTATGTCTAAATCTTTGATATTTACTATGGAGAAAGGAGAACCTGAATCTGCTAGAAACTTGATACACACACCATTCACACCAACGGAACAAATTGGAGATTTTCTTCTTGTAGCTCCATCAATAGATGATATTTCAACAACACCATCTGCATCCATGGTAGTAGAAGATAACATTAATAATTCATATTGCTCATCGTCATTGTCAACACAGAAACGCTCATTAATGTTCTTCACCATGTGTGGAGATCCTTTCTGCGTACTAGTGGCCTTGCATAAACGTGCCAAATGACCTTTTTTGCCACATTTGAAACAAGTTTGGTTAATTGCAAAACAAAACTTAAAGTTTCCTAAATGAGCTCTACTACCACAACGATAACAAGACAATCCTTGTGCATCATTCCTGGTTTTGTTGGTATAAGGTGGAGGACGAAATGCACTGGGATTTGATGTTCTGCGTTCTGAAGTTTTGATTGCGGCTTTAGTGGTGATGGCATTGATGTCAGAGGATTCTGTTGGTGTTGAAATTGCAGCAGAAGTTATAGGAGTACTCATTTCCTTTAAACAGAATTGCGAATGTTCAACTGATTTGGCTAAAGTCAAAGCAGTCTCTAAATCGGGGTCATCGGAAGACAAAAGTTTCTCACGTACCTTCTTGTCATTTGTGCGTTCAATAAGTTGATCTCTGATTATTTCATCCCTAAACTCCCTGTAGTTGCAATTGACTGCTAGAATTCTTAAAGCAGCGACGAAGTCATCGATGGATTCACCAGACATTTGTGCACGTTGTAAAAACTTGTGACGTTCCAAGACAATGTTACGTTTGGGACTAAATCTTTTGTCTAGAGTTTTGACCAGAGAAGCATATTCATCTAACACTTGTGCATCTCCATCATCACTTGAAATTGATATCCTCACTTCTTCAATAGGTAAGGTTTCAAGAATGGACCTTCCTTCAGGTCCCAAATTGTATACTAGTAGCGCTTTCTTCTTTTTTGAAGTAAAAACGTCACCATCAATGGCTTCAATATATGCGTCAAACGTAGACTTCCATTGTTTCCAGGGCATAGGAGGAGGCCCAGGAGACTGTAAAAAGGGAGGTGGTGAGGCTACTTCCATTGCGTGGGGAGTTGCTGCCACAAAACTTCACTTAATTGTATTTACGGGTATGTATTAATATAGTAATTTTGTGGTATGTTTAACATGTAAAATGATTATATTTTAACATTTGTGATAAATTATTGAGTGTTTTATCTCTGTTTCCTTCTAAGTATTGGTTTCTTTACTTTGTTTTCCTTTTTCCTGTGAATAAATAAAGATTTGTGTTGAATTGTGCTTCACAATGCACTTGGAATCCCTGTATTGTAAAACGTCATAGAGCTTTGTCTTTTCTCAGGAAGTGCACGTCATAAAGCTGTCCAGAGTTTGAAATAGAATGTGCTGGGACGTGCTGACGCGCTGAAAGCAGAGGCAGGGCTCGAGATGGCAATGCTCGCGCTTAAGCGTTCGAGTTCGTTTTTTTTTTTTTTTTTTTTTTACATGCGCTTGAAGGACGCGCTGGATACTATGTTTCAATTTGGGTTGAAATGAAGTTTCTTTTGACTGGGATGATCGCGCTTGCGTTCAATATGTTCAAGGCGCTTGGGATTACTAGCGGAAGTCTTTTTAAATAAATTAAACTCACGGTTGCACGTCTTGCCGCTTTTGCCTTTTGAAGTATTTCTTGAAACACGACGTGCGGTTGCTCTGTTTACATGAAAGGCAACCCCTTGGAAGAGATGAAGCACTGGACTCGCGTCGCCAGTGAAAGGAAGACGTTACCACGGTGTAGATCTTAGCTTCCTTTATTTACGTCCATACTACAGCTCTCCCGGCAGCAACTGCTGTCCCAGGAGTTCTACACTGAACACTCCACGAGCGCTCTCGTGGGGACTTTATTTAAAGGTACATAACATCCTAACAAAGAGCCAGTGAATGTGTGAGTGGCTGTATGGATCATTGTGAACTTGTATCCAGGATTGTATAAGTGAGTAAATATGTTTTAGTATATGTTTGAATAAGTAAGGTGTGTATAACTGTATAGTTGAGGAAATGGAGGTGTGATTGATTCTTTGCATGACTGACTAAGTGTCTGAGTAACTCCATGGATGAGTGACAGTCTATGAGTGTCTGTTTACACTGAGTGTATCTAAGGTTATATTAGAGTCTGAAGAGGTTTATCGTATTATCACATGAATGATGTCATCAGTGATGTGATCAGTAATGTCAAATGAGATGTCATCAGTGATGTCATTTGAGATGTCATCAGTGATGTCATCAGTGATGTCATTTGAGATGTCATCAGTGATGTCATCAGTGATGTCATTTGAGATGTCATCAGTGATGTCATCAGTGATGTCACTGACCATGTCATGAATGATGTAATATGTGACATGATCAGCAGTGGATTGCGGGTGCGCGATATATAGTTAGTGCAACTAACTATATATGGAATTTCAATGGTTTTGTGTGAGTAAAATAAGGTTTTTTAAATGCTAATTCCTAACTATATATGGTCTATAACCTATGGTTTTTTCAGTGAATATATATATTCACTGAAAAAACCATAGGTTATAGACCATATATAGTTAGGAATTAGCATTTAGAAAACCTTATTTTACTCACACAAAACCATTGAAATTCCATGTATAGTTAGTTGCACTAACTATATATCGCGCACCCGCAATCCACTGCTGATGATGTCACATATTACATCATTCATGACATGGTCAGTGACATCACTGATGACATCACTGATGACATCTCAAATGACATCACTGATGACATCATCTAGTGTCTGTGTGTTTTTGTAAAGTTTAAATACGTTTTACATATTGAAGAATGACTGGATGTATGGAAGACTGAGTGTGTTTGTGGCTGGCTGGGAGGTGTGTGACTCTCTGCATATCAATGTGTACTTGTATCAGTGATTGTATAAGAGAGTAAGTATGTGTTAGTATATGTGTGAAAAGTATGGTGTTCTGTGTTTAACTATAGATGAGGAAATCGAAGTGTGATTGATTCTTCACAGGACTGACTAGGTGTATGAGTGCATATGATAGTGTTGTAATAATAAGTGACTGTATGTATGAGTAATTGTATGGGTGAATGAGTGAATGTGTGTGTAGACGTACGAATCAGTGAGTGTGTATGTAGTAACTGGTATTGGTGTGTCATGATGTCATCAGTGATGTCATTTGAGATGTCATCAGTGATGTCATTTCAGATGTCATTAGTGATGTCATCAGTGATGTCACTGAAGTATGGTGTTCTGTGTTTAACTGTATAGATAAAGAAATGGAAGTGTGATTGATTCTTTACAGGACTGGCTTGGTGTGTGAGTAACTCCATGGATGAGTGGCAGTGTGTGACTGTCTGCATAGGTGTATGAGTGCATATGATAGTGTTGTAATAATAAGTGACTGTATGTATGAGTGATTGTATGGGTGAATGAGTGAATGTGTGTGTAGACGTAGGAATCAGTGAGTGCTTATGTAGTAACTGGTATTGGTGTGTCATGATGTCATCAGTGATGTCATTTGAGATGTCATCAGTGATGTCATCAGTGATGTCATTTGAGATGTCATCAGTGATGTCATCAGTGATGTCACTGACCATGTCATGAATGATGTAATATGTGACATCATCAGCAGTGGATTGCGGGTGCGCGATATATAGTTAGTGCAACTAACTATATATGGAATTTCAATGGTTTTGTGTGAGTAAAATAAGGTTTTCTAAATGCTAATTCCTAACTATATATGGTCTCTAACCTATGGTTTCTTCAGTGAATTTTCAAGGTTTTGTAAATGCTAATTCCTAACTATATATGGTCTATAACCTATGTTTTTTTCTGTGAATTTCATTGGTTTTTTAACAGCTAATATCTGTAGCTGTAAAATGTATTCTTCTTTAAATCCAAAAATATATTTTATATGTTCATGAATAATTTATTTTTAAAATATTTTTTTTTCTTCGTTCCCGCTTCGCGAATCGGGAAGCTTCCCGTTAGCTGACCTTGATGCCGCGAAATAGACCGCGAGCCGGTAAACGTTTCTTTACCGCAAGTGCCGCGTTAGAAAACAACATCGTGACGCCTCCCGTCCGCATGACGTTTCACGTTGTCGCGTGATACGTCATATGACGTACAACGTTAGCGAACTGGTACGCGAAGCGAGTCGCAAAGCGCAGGTTTCTGGAAGCAAACCGGGAGGCCCTGCAAAGCGCTTAACGTAAACACAGCAAGTCATGTGACTTGGTAATAACACTTTTCATTGGTTCATTTCACTTTTGGTTTCCTAATGATGTAAGACTAGGTCATATAATCTAAAATGAACACTTTTGATTGGTTGAGAACTCTTGTTTTTCCCAAATGATGAAAATCCCTCCTTCTTTCCTCACTCTGACTTTCATCATTGTGAGAGAAAGACCCTTTGTGATCACTGAGCAATGGCTTCTTTAGTAGCTTCAGCTGGTGCTTCCCCACCACCTCCACCACATCCAAGGAAGAGTGGACCACCTGCTCAAGTTATAATTCAACAAGAAGAGGAACAGGAGGACGAGCACGAAGAGAGGCAGTTTTTGCCTGAGCAGCCCAGGACGTCTCACCGGAAAGAAAACTTCATTTGGCAATTTTTTAAAATTCCCAAAGGTCAGAAAAAAGTAAATGCAAGATACGTAACTTGCCTTATATGTCAAGATAGACTGTCCAGAGGGACCGACAAAAAATACAGTTTCGGAAACTACACAATGCATCGCCATATGACTAGGTGGCATCCTAACAACTACAGTGCTGCACAGTTTCGGAACGACCTAGATAATCTCCCTATTATGGCCAGAAGATCTGTTGTACCGGAAGTAACGGGACCAGAGGGCAGGGAGATGGTGCCAAATATACAAATGAGATTTGGTGATGTAAAACACATCTGCGTATTTTGCTATGGATTCATTTCCTACGGAGAAAAAAGCATCACTCTGATCAACAGAGCTATTGACTATCATATGCAAGTTTGTACGAAACGCCCAAAATAATAAATACTTCTTTTTTTTGTTTTGTTGCTCCTGTTGAGCCCTTTACAATGAATCGTTTTCATTGCCCCCTCCAAGAAAAACCCCCAAAAATATAAAACTGTTCAGAAAAATTCAAAAAAAGTAAAAAAATGTTCTGAAAAATAAAAAAAAAAGTTATTTTCAGAACTACCTCCCCGTTATAAAAAAATTGGTACAATATTTGGAACTGTGCCAACCTCTATTTCTCTTAGTTCGCTTCCCAGTTCGCTCCCCGGTACGCGAACCGGAAGCGAACCAAAAACAGTAAGTATAAGGGAATGAAACAGACACTTATGTTAAAAGAAAGACAGCTATAGGGGAGTAAACTAGAGATACTATTACCCGTAATCCACTGCTGATGATGTCACATATTACATCATTCATGACATGCTCAGTGACATCATCAGCAGAGGATTGCGGGTTTTTTGGCAATGTGCCTTATCCACGGTTTAATAACGCTGCCTTTTGCTTTATATAAGTTTTCAAATTGTATGAAATATATACCAATAGGTCGTTATGAACCTTTAGGTAGTGCTTTTCTTCATGAGGTCTGGTCGCTTCCATACACATACAGATGTTTCAAAGATGATCAAGAAGTTTATCTGAATGGAGAGGAATGCACTGAGACGCCAGATCATTCACTAATGTGTAGGCACATACAGTTACACGGTTCATGCAACAAACACCGACCAAATATGGCTTGCGTGTTGCAAGGCACGCCAGTTCCTGCTATCATCCCCACGTTCAAGTTGTTGGAAAATGGTAGTTATTTGATGCTCAATAATGAAGATTGTTCTGAGTTAATTAAAAGTATTCCTTTTATCGTAACAGTAAGTGAACGGGTTATTTGCTGCAGAAATGTTCTATTTCCTCCCACACATGAACATAGGGAGTTTTCAATCTGGCCACAAATACCAACCTTGGGACAGATTTCAACGGCATGGCAAGAATAAGAGCTCTTTTGTCTCAGAGAGAGGTGGCCTTGAGTTCGGCCCGTGAAACTTTCGTGCTTCACATAGCGAACACCCGTACAGAGGTGCACACACTTTTCAATTCAGATTTGCCTTTCAAATTCAGCAAGATGGTTCCGACTATCTTTAACGCATCCTCCGCAAAGTCCCTGGCGCACTTTTTTAAAGTTGTTACCAGTGGTCTCGTGACTTCATTTGAGAAAATCTTTGGACTCATCCCTGCTTCCTTTCATTCTATTTTCTCCACTCTGGTTCGTAGATTGGCATTTTTACTTGCATTACCAGCGGACGCTCTTGTGCTTTTTTACATTTTTAAATATGGATGTCCCTCCTATGCAACCTCCCACCCTGCAGCTGCTGACACTGTTCCGCAATCGCATGCTAGAATATTATGGCACAATGCCGTTGGCGATATTAAGCACGGCATATGGATTATCTTTTCGATTCTCCTACTTCACCTGTGTCCAGCCTGTATTTCACTGCCTGACCTGTGATTTCGATTGGGCCATTGATTTGTGTCTCTGCGGACCGGTTTCTCCTGACGTCGACTTTAATCAGCTGATGACTCCTATCATTACTCACGAGTTGGTTTGTCCTGGCGAAAGGATTATGGCTGTGGCATTGATGCATGGACTACTTGGTCCCTGGAATTTACTGGCGGCAGCACAGTCTTTCTTGGAACAGAGCTTTCTTGAAAACCCACCGAGCTGTCCTCTGATGGTGATAGAGGATCCGGTGCTGGGAGAGCACGTATGTTCTTTTCCGCTTTTAAATTGGATGGCTGAACTGTTTTCGGATGAAGACGGTGACTTCCTATTGGAGGCTGTTGCAGCTTATTTTGCATACACAGTTATGTCATAGACCTTTTTCATGTTTGATATGCTGAGTACTAGCATTTCATTGACAATTCATTGACTTATTTGTCAAGTTTTTATTATTTACCTTGCCTATTGGCTTAAGACTCGATAAAGTACTTGGCTGTTTTATTTTTCTTTAGCATTAAATTTTCCTAGTTTTTAATGCTTTACCTTGCGGACCGTCCACATATAAACTTGCAATCTGCTCTCATGAGATGGCACTTCTATTATCTTATTCAGTTCGTTTCCGGATCATGGGGAGGTGTCATCTAGGTCCTGGATATCTTTACACCGTGTTAAGTTAGCATGGGCTCATTACCGGTTTAAACGCCATTTTTCCTTTTTTGCAACTTCTGCACACGACACTTAGTTGTTGCTTTAGCTTTCCACCTAGTAGTTCATCGTGGTTTACATGAGAATAATATGTTATTGCTCTACTATCTGCTTTGCTTGTTAAACTATATCTGTACAGCGAGTGCTAAAGTTTCAAGAACAACACGATACAGAATTGTTATGAGGTCTGATCTCCACGACTTCATACTCATAACATAAGTGCAACTTCTGCCAATTCTGGGCATGAGGCGGGTTTTATATTGTTTTGCCGAACACACATACACAACAGTTGATGCGGCTCACATGAAGAGAGAGCTGGTGTATGCTGATGTGATTCCTTCAAATCTAAGACACTAAAGTATGGGCACGCCCTAAACCAACACAAAGAGACCTTCTTAGCAAATAATATAATATGTGTATTAGGGAGGGTGAGATATAAGCAGCCGCGGGCCGTGGAGGGAGTTACGGTGAGGCAGGGAGGCGGGGAGGGGGAGAAGCAGGGTGGAGCCCTCTCTACCTTGCCCCTCCCCCTCCCCGCCTCCCTGCCCCACCGTAACTCCCTCCACGGCCCGCGGCTGCTTATAAGTGTTGCTAACTCTTATTCATTTACAGCATGTTAACATACTGTCACCATTCGCTTTTTATGTACTAGTAACTATGCTGGTAATTTTGCTACTGATAATATGTGTACTTCTATTATCTAAGATACTACGCCTGTGAAGACGGCATTAGTAAATAAACATTTCAAATACACATGTGTTCTTCTTAACTCCATGTTCTGGTTTCTAAGAAATATATAACGACCGACTGTTCATGAGTTCCACATATCCTGAGGTACTATAAGTTCATATTCTGGATTGTCTAAACATTGAGAGTTTGTTATATCCAATGTGACACTGTACCTAGCTTGCTAAGGAGTTTTTGATTACTAACGTGAGTTTTGGGACACCCTAATTCGCCGAGGTTCCAATCCTCTGTCCACAGTTCTGTGTGAGAACAGAAACCCTGCGACAGGGGCACCCCCGACCCTTGCTGGAGCTTCATCACACTTGCGATACAACTCCAGCAATGCGCCACCTTTACGGCACAGATACATCACGCATCTGTGCTGTTTTTGCCCCATGATGCGCCGCATTGTAAATGCAGCACACCATAGGTGACGGAACAGCGGCACAGAATGACTAACACATCCCTGGTGATGCGCCAGTCATCATAAATGTATCCCTATGCTTCTTATCTTGTTAGAGATGAACCGCCATATGTATCATCAAAGTTTTTTGCAGTTCCTAAATAGCGAACTTTAAGGAATAAATAGCGATTCTTTACCATTCCTAGTTTGCGATGAGCTATTTTCTAATTACAAATTACCCATTCATTTCCTTCATTTCCATAGGGCGGTTGGACTCACTTTTAGCTCGAACGGCTGAATGGATTTCCACGAAACTTGGCAAAATTGTAGGGACTGGTAGCCCGATGTGCCTTTGCTATGTCTCAAGATATATGCTCCAGTGGTTTTTACGTAAATTAACTTTGAAAAATATATATTGGGCTACATTGGCCTATATATATGTTGGAGCCCAAATGTAGCCCAATGTAGCCCAATGTAGCCCAAAGATGGCCACCAGACACACAAAAAAACAAATGTAGCCCAAATATCAGCCAGATGTAGCCCAACTATAGCCCAGTGACAGAATGACCAATCAGCTTCGCAAACCTCCGTTACGCGAAGCGGAGCGCTGTTACAGATATATATCTTTTTTTGAACGTTAATTTCTCAAAATCCACTGGAGCACATATATTGAGACCTAGCAAAGGCACATCGGGCCACCAGTCCCTAATATTTTGCCAAGTTTCGTGCAAATCCATTCAGCCGTTCGATTATTATTATTATTATTTTTTTTTGCCCCGCGGGGCCCTTTTAAAACCTCCACATCAAACCTAGGGGGTCAGCGAGGATCTACTATGCCCCCTTATAGTTATTTCCCCCTTTGTTTTGACCTCCTCTTGTCTCTCGATCCTACCGAGAGACAAGATGGCGGCCGCTACGGACTGTTTGGAATGTTGACAGACGCCGGAGAACCAATCAGCTTCGCTTCACAAAGCTCCGTTGCGCGAAAAGTACGCGTCCTGGGCCGCTGCCCAGTCCGCTGTTACAGATATATATCTTTTTTTAAACGTTAATTTCTCAAAATCCACTGGAGCACATATATTGAGACCTACAAAAGGCACATCGGGCTACCAGTCCCTACAATTTTGCCAAGTTTCGTGCAAATCCATTCAGCCGTTCGGGCTAAAAGTGAGGCCAACCGCCCTATGGAAATTAACATGGGAAAAACGCGTTTTGGGACCCCCCTTTTTTCTCGGCCCCCCCTTGACGAACCCCCCCAAACTTTTCAGGGGCTGCTCAGAAACAAAATGTGCCATTTTCCTGAAAATTTCAGCCAATTCCGTCCACAAACGCCAAAGTTATTAGACATAGAATTTTCAAAAATCCCATAGGGAAAAAATCCTAATTATATATACCTACTGGCGACCGCCAGTAGGTAATATATATATATATATATATATATATATATATATATATATATATATATATATATATATATATATTCACTGAAAAAACCATAGGTTATAGACCATATATAGTTAGGGAATAGCATTTAAAAAACCTTATTTTACTCACACAAAACCATTGAAATTCCATATATAGTTAGTTGTACTAACTATATATCACGCACCCGCAATCCACTGCTGATGATGTCACATATTACATCATTCATGACATGGTCAGTGACATCACTGATGACATCACTGATGACATCTCAAATGACATCACTGATGACATCACTGATGACAACATCCAGTGACTGTATTTTTCTGTAAAGTTAAAATATGTCTTACATATTTATGAATGAGTCGATGTATAAGTGTCTGGACGATGGATTTAGTAGGTGCATGACTGAATGTATGAGTGAGTGATTAAATGTGTCTCACTGAGTGCATGGGTTAGTGACTAAACTGTCTTAATTTGTGCATCATTATGTCTGTTGTTCTGTAAACTGCTGCATGTGTTGATCAGTAGCTATATGAGTAACTATATGGGTTATTGATTGGTTGCCCAAGCATTTGTATGGGAGACTGAGTGTGTGTATGGGTGGCTGGGAAGTGTATGACTCTGTGCATAGATGTATGGGTTCAAAAGTGCATGTTGGAAACAGCTGTATGGGCGGTTGACTGTGTGCATGACTGTATTGGTAAGTGAATAGATATCTCAGTGCTACATGTCAAATTAAGTACATATGTAAAATATAGTACATGTGAGAGTTGACATATATAAATAACTGTGCATAAGAGCCAGTGAATGTGTGAGTGGCTGTATGGATCATTGTGAACTTGTATCCAGGATTGTATAAGTGAGTAAATATGTTTTAGTATATGTTTGAATAAGTAAGGTGTGTTTAACTGTATAGTTAAGGAAATGGAGGTGTGATTGATTGTTTGCATGACTGTCTAGGTGTGTGTGTAACTTCATGGATGAGTGACAATCTGTGAGTCTGTGTTTACACTGAGTGTATCTAAGGTTATATTAGAGTCTGAAGAGGTTCATCGTATTATCACATGAATGATTTTATCAGTGATGTCATCAGTAATGTCATTTGAGATGTCATCAGTGATGTCATCAGTGATGTCATTTGAGATGTCATCAGTGATGTCATCAGTGATGTCATTTGAGATGTCATCAGTGATGTCATCAGTGATGTCACTGACCATGTCATGAATGATGTAATATGTGACATCATCAGCAGTGGATTGCGGGTGCGTGATATATAGTTAGTACAACTAACTATATATGGAATTTCAATGGTTTTGTGTGAGTAAAATAAGGTTTTTTAAATGCTATTCCCTAACTATATATGGTCTATAACCTATGGTTTTTTCAGTGAATTTTTAAGGTTTTGTAAATGCTAATTCCTAACTATATATGGTCTATAACCTATGGTTTTTTCAGTGAATTTCATTGGTTTTTTAATAGCTAATATCAAAACCTTTACAATGTATTATTCTTTAAAAAGACAAATATTTTTTACATGTTTTTAATACAATTTTTTTTAAATTTTTTTTTTTGTTTCGCTCCCAGTACGCGTACCGGTTAGCTTCCCGTTAGCTCAATCCGGAGGCGCGACCCGGTACGCGAACCGGTAAACGTTCCTTTTGCGCACCTCTCGCGTTACAAAACAACATCGTGACGCGTCGCGTCAGCATGACATTTCGCGTTCTCGCGTAATACGTCATATGACGTGCTACGTTCGCGTACCCGGAAGCGCAGCGGTACGCGAACCGGAAGCGATCCGCGGCGCGGCGCCGACCGCGTAACGTAAACACAGCAGGTCATGTGACTCGGTAATAACACTTTTCATTGGTTCATTTCACTTTTGGTTTCCTAATGATGTAATACTAGGTCATGTGATCTAAAATGAACACTTTTCATTGGTTTAGAACTTTTGTTTTTCCCAAATGATGAAAAACCCTCCTTCTTTCCTCACTCTGACTTTCATCTTGGTGAGAGAAAGACCCTTTATTGAGACTTTGAGATGGCTTCATTAGTAGCTTCAGCTGGTGCTAACCCACCACCTCCACCAAATCCAAGAAAGAGAGGACCACCTGCAGAAATAATTTTGCAAGAAGAGGAAGAACAGGAAGAGGAGGAAGAGGAGGAAGAGCCAAGGTTTTTGCCAGAGGAGCCCAGGAGGTACAATCGAAAGGAGAATTACATCTGGCAATTCTACAGAATTCCTGAGGGGCAAAAAAAAGTGAATGCACGCTACGTGTTTTGCCGTATATGCGGTGATAGATTGTCAAGGGGCACTGATAAAAAATACAGTTATGGCAATCATACTATGCATCGGCATATGAGTAGGTGGCACCCAAATAATTATAGTGCTGCCCAGCTACGTGACGAACAACAAAATCCCCTCCCAATGGCAAGAAGATCGGTGGTTCCAGAGGTGTCGGGACCAGAGGCGAGGGAGATGATTGCAAACATCCAAATGTTGTTTGGGCACGTAAAGCAAGTGTGCGTGGAATGTGGCGATTTCATCTGCTACAGAGAAAGTAGCATCACTTTGATTTTGCGAGCAATTCAAAATCATGTTAATGTTTGTACGAAACGTCCCAAAAAATAAATTCTTTTTTTTTTTTTTGCTCCTGTTGAGCCCTTTATAATGGATCGTTTTTGTTTCCCCCCCCCCAAAAAAACCAATTTTTTTTTAAAAACGTTCAGAAAATACAAAAAAAGTAAAAAAATGTTCAAAAAATACAAAAAAAATTATAAAACAACAAAAACATAAAAAAAAAAGTTCTTTTCAGAACTACCTCCCCATTATAAAAAAATTGGTAGAATATTTGGCACTCTGCCAACCTCTATTTCTCTTAGTTCGCTCCCCGGGGCGCTACCCGGTACGCGTACCGGCAGCTAACCCAAAAAAATATTTTTAAAAAAAAAGAACAGTAAGTATAAGGTAAGCAAACAGACAGTTATGTGAAAAGAAAGACAGCGTTAGGGAGTAAACAAGAGATACTGTTACCTACAATCCACTGCTTATGATGTCACATATTACATCATTCATGACATGGTCAGTAACATCAACAGCAGAGGATTGTAGGTAACAGTATCCTTAGTTTACTCCCTATAGCTGTCTTTCTTTTGACATAACTGTCTGTTTCCTTCCCTTATAGTTACTGTTCTTTTTTAAAAAAAAAAATTTTGATCAGTCATAAACAGTGACATTAATAGAAACAGAGAGAGTGAACAAGAGTGAAGAACTATGGTCCTCCTCAGCCACCCTCAGAAAACCAAGGGGGTCAAGATACATCTACCGTGCCCCCTTCTACCCATTCTGAACATTATTTGCCCTCCATCTTGTATCTTGATTCGACCGAAACACAAAATGGTGGACTCCCATAATGCTGCTGGTTTGCGAACCGGGCAACTTCCCGGGAAGCGGTCCAAAAAAAAAAGTTGGGAAAGTAATTCACAGACACTAAGAGTAATAGAGATGGAGTGAGTGAACAAGACTGAGGAACTATGAGAACAGAGGGACTGAGAAAAAGAGTGGAAGGAGTTGAGTAAGTAGGTAATAGAGAAAGGAATGAGGAAAGTAGCAAAGGCAGGAAACTGAGGGTTAAAGAAGTGAAGCAGTGGATCTAATAGTAGGTGAATGTGATAGAAATGTAACGAAAAGAGTACAACTATTTACCTTGTAATTGCCGTTAAATTAATCACATTTTATTTTTATACTTTCAATCTGTGAAAGAGAGAACCAACATTTGAAAAATATTAAAACATGTATTTAAAAATTACAAAAGACAAGGGAAAATATTGAAGGACAAATAGTTTTTCAACAACTTTGACACTGACAGAAGCTTCTGCTTCTCCAGGTCCTCTACACAATCCTAAAGATATACATTTTAAACTAACAGTATCTTGATGCAGATGAAGTGAGGCCTATCTTAAAACATGGTGCATCTTTTGCATTGCTCTTGTTTCAGAAAAGTGTTGCTTCAGGATGCCAATAACATGTCTCCTATCTAGAGATTTGTTTGAGGTGAGGCCTACTCAGAGTTCAAGATGAGATTTACACTTGTTGAAGTGTACAGAGGAGATAATATCTGTGAAAGTCTACCAATGAAGTGAGTCATGTCCACTGCACTCTTCAACAAAGTAGAAACCTCCTATGTTTCCCTGGACAGACCTAAACTTGATCTGCACAATGTGATTCGTAATGATAGGAAACACAGGTGATGTAATTGAAATATGTGCAATTTATTTTGCTCATTTCACAATCACATCACTTGTGTTTCCTTTGCTTAGGTATCTCATTGTGCAGATGTAGTCCAGCATATGAAAGAATACGTAGAAGTGCAGCACTGCATGCAATAAATTTAACACGTACAGAAAACTCACCTTCTCCATGCCTCCTACACAGTTCTACATATACATCATAAATGCAAACAGTACAGATTTAATTATACATGTTAAATGGTTTATTTTTGCTGTTCTCAGAATGTATCAAAATTCACTAAAAACAGTGACTTGAAGGTATTCATCATGTAACAGCGGGAAAAAAAAAACACAATCAAAATGATTGTGTTTAAAAAACCCATACAACATCAGAAATTAAAATTCAGAACTCCTTAAAGTTAACTTACTTTCCATGACGTCCAAGGATGTCCTATGAACAGCTTACACTCTTTTGTGCTGTTATTACTTTCAGCCCGCCACTTTCTGAAAGAAAACCTCCATCGTTTTTAAAAACACGTTACATGCAATAAATGACTTCTTGCTCTGTACCACTATTTTCCACAAGGCCAAATCTAGTCAGAGATATTTATAACTCTTGGATTTCTTGTAAGCCAATCCCATCATTTGGCATTACCGCAACTTTCACAATTAAAATGTTGAAGATCATTTTCACAATCCTGGAATAGTAATATCTTCCCCTTCTTGCTCAGTCATGTTCTACATTTCCTATGACACTGATACTGCTTAATATGAAGCAGACTTACACTACCTCTATGAGTAGTACAATTATTTAATTCTCTACATCACTTTTAATCACAAAGCAATGTAAAACAGTAGACATCATTGCAGACTTACATTCCCTCTACTCCATGTTTTGATTGGCTGCTTCAATTAGCTTATGAAAAGAAACAGTTTTTCTGAACTCATTCAAAGTGCACTTATTTCTCCATGATGTCCAATCCTATGATTAGAAGTTATGTCTCTGAACTACACTTATCCTCAAGGCCAAATTGTGTAGGAGCCATTAGAACTTCTTGAAATTCCACAGAGCACATCCTGAGATTATTTCCCTAAAATTTTGGTTTTAAAAACACCAGGTAAGAGTTTTTAAGGTCATACGGCAATTTTTTTTTGAAAATTAAAACAGAATCATTGCAGAATGACCAGCCATTTCTAGACTTTAAATAAGCTGTGTAATGTCCTGATGATATTGAAGGGCCGTCATGATATATAATTGCTGTAGTTACAAAAGTCCTTCCTGATATTGACAACTGCGAAGCTACAAAATTTTTTATTAAAGTTGTCAATTTTGTTCCATCAGGCCTACATCGTTGGAACATTAAAATGACGTACTGGCCATATGTTCGTATAAATAAAGTGGACATCATTTCAGATTTACATTGGCTACACTCCATGTTGTGATTAGCAGCTTTTACTAGCTTATTAAAGGAGACTGATTTACTGTCTGGCAAAGTTAAATATATAAATCTTTCTGAGTCTACACTAGTAGTACTTGATACCATACAGTTCTCGCAGTCATGCTGCCATTGATAAGAAAGCCCAAACAGCTGATCTACATCTACACCTTCAGCATGTAATACATCAAGCATATACATTAAAAACTCCTGACAATCTTGCTGAATATTTTGAGAGAATTGTGTTTGGCCTGAACATATATCTAACAGATTTCTAATTTCAGACACACTTTCTATGTTTCTTCTATCAGTGGTACATTTCTCTAACACAGAATTTAACAAACTGCAAAATCTTTGATCAGAATTGACCACAATCTCTTCTTTTACATTTTTTAGAGAAAACAAAACATTAATTACTACATTAGCATAGCAGTTGACACCAGAACTGTTTTCAAACTGAAAACCAACAACATCTTCAACAGAATCCTCTTTGTTTCTGCTTGTAATTTTAGGTTCATCGACTTTTCGTCTTTTTGCTACAACCTCCCCAGTATTGGTCACATTTCTTCTTTTCCGGCCTACCACACGTTTCTCAAACAAAGGATACTGAGGCAAATGTGGCGCATACTCTCTTCTTAACCTATTGTATTCCTTAACACAATCTAGATCCGCACAAATGTTTGTGACATCACACTCAATCAAGTACAATCCCGATAAAGTTCTAACTCGTGACAATGCCACGTATGCCATACCCTCCTTGAACACAGAACTGCCAATATTCACCAATGCACAGTCTACACTTAAACCTTGCGATTTATGGATTGTCACCGCATATGCCAAGCAAACAGGAAACTGCTTACGGCGAACATATAAGTCTTTCACAAGCAAAAATCTAGCAGAGCAACGACCAATTAGCTGTACTTCCTCAATGCCATCAAATTTAATTTTTAAAAATTCAATTCCATCTCTATTTCTGTATTTTACAAAATCAACAACATTACCCATTGACCCACTTACCAGACCTCTTTCAACATGTAAATTCCTTCTTAAAATTATACGGCAGTTCAAGCACACATTCAGAGTCTTTTCAAAACCTGCAGTTTTAGATATAGTCTTCTCTAATGAATCCAATTTTGTTTTCAGATTCTCAGACAAAATAATTGTTGATCCCATATGCTCTACTCTGTCAATAGCTTCCAGTTTCACAATCTCTTGCTTTTCTAAATTCAACATTTTGTTGTTGAATTTGGCACATTCTGCAAGAGTTGGCATCAAACATATTCCAGATTTCTTATCAGTAATTTTCTGAAAAATATTCTCAGGCACAACATCTTGTTCTGGATACAAATTTGACAGTAATCGTGCATGTAAAGCTTCTTTCCCATGCTCGGTCACTTTTCCAATTCTAACATCTTGTAGAATAGTCTTGTAAACTTCATCCTTCGCCTGACGCATATTTTCATGCAGTTCAGCATAATTGAAGTTTAACCATATATTGACGTTGCCAATGCTGCCTAGGCACTTCCTGGTATCTTCATGCGTGAGCATTTTGAACACAGGTTGCCCTTTCACTGGTGTCAGCTGCAGAAGATCTCCGAAAACAATGATGTGTTTGCCACCAAATAACACATCATACTCTGTTTTGAGAACTTCTTGCATCCTCAAATGCACAAAGGCAAGCATGACATTGGAAACCATGCTTACTTCGTCAATGATAAGAAGTTTCATTTTCCTCAAGATTCTTGAAACTTCAAAACAAGCATCTCCAGATAGCTTGTGATATTCTAATTTGTTGTCATGCTCCACTGGCAGCATCAGTAAACGATGTAAAGTAATCCCTTTAATATTATGTGCTGCCAGTCCAGTTGGAGCAGTGACAACACAAGACAGCGATGACTCTGTCCTTTCCTGCAAATAGCATGAAATTGCTTTAATGAGGAAACTTTTTCCAGTTCCCGCTTCTCCACTCACGTACAGTCGGACAGGCTTCAACGACGTACATGAGCACTCTTTCTTATCATGACTTAATCCATGATCAATTTGCATGGTAACTTCGTCATATATTTTCCTCTGCTCAACGTTGAGTTGCCTTTCCAACTCTTCTAAGTTAACCGCATCCTCTTGAGCATGTGCCATGGCTCTTTCCACTTCATTCATAGCAGTGGCAGCTTCATTTTCAATAAGAGGTCCTCCTAGTGGATCCTGACTCAATGAAGCAGAACTCTGACTGTCCTGAGAACTGTCTCTGGCAATCTCGGCTGCAATCGTTGCTTCCTGCTCAATTTCCGCATTCAACATTTCTACATATTTGGGAAAAGCAGGACATTCTATAGTCTCCTTGGCGGCATTGAAAGAGTCTTCGTAACAGAGGTAATCTCCAAGCAGTTCCTCTTCTGCACGCCAAGGCTTGAAAAGTTGCAAAAGTGCTAAATAGAAAAACTCCTTTTTTTCAGGAGATTCGCCACTCAATTTTCGATGGTTTATCAAGTGGCATTTTCTTTGCTTGACCAGACATCCCTCACTTCCTATTACAGCATACACTCCTTTCTCAGTATCTTCTTTGATGTTCCTCTTGAACATGTAATTTTGCAGAACCTCATACAGACAAACATTCTCTAGGTGACTGCTTCGATTTGGATAATATGTATCCAACATGTTTGTCTTCAAAATGTCGGTACTGTTTGGCTCCTTTTCCGCCAAATACTCAATTTCCCGCACAGGTTTGAGAACTCGATTACGCGTTGCAGCAAGACCAAGACTCGCCCAAACGATACTCCTGGACTTGGCATAGAGACTTGCTGAAGACAACCGGTCAGAACATTCGTACGCTCCGATTTCTCGATGCGACAACATCTTCAGACTGAAACTGTACAACTTCTTGCTGAGGCTCTTTTCATGGGAAATGTCCTCCCACATATCCTTCAATTCTGTCTTCTCTTTTTTGGTGATGTAAGACGTCACATACCGAGCCACAGCCATACAGTTATCAGCCACAAACTGTATATCCATGTTAGCATTCCACATGGACAAAATCACCGGGTTGTAGTCGTTGATGTACTTGGACTCTTCGTTCCTCTTCAAATTGTAAGTGTTTTTAGGTGATTTCTTCATCACATTATGTCGCAGCGAAGACATCAAACTGTTTACTCTTCCTTTAGAAATCACCGGTCGTGGAAAGCCGAAACGACATTTGGTGTAGAACTTGTCTTTGTTTCGGAATTTACGACGGCAGTACTTTCCACATCGATGGCTTTGGAAACGCAGAACTTTTTCTCTTAGGCTTTTCTTCTCCTTTGCGTTTGGAACAGCACACGTAGAATACTGTTGGATGAAACTCATCACTGAGTCTTCTGGATCCGTTCCAAATTTAGGTGCATCCTTGATCCACAGCAACATATGTATATGAGGAGCACCTCTTGCTTGGTACTCCTTTCTCCAGAAGAAATCCAACACCTCTCCAAGAGGTGGATTCTTCTTATTCATGATGAAAGACATCATAGCTTCAAATCTATGATTGAAGTACCTACATACATTGACTGGATCCAAAGAGCACAGTTCTCCGGGTGTCTTGAATTCGATGTTTTCTACGTTAGCATTTGCCTCTCGTAGAAATTGAAGTAAGTCTTCCCAGCCATACTCGGCACAACTCAGAGTGAGGAACCATGTGGGAGTACCTAAGTTCCTCAGCATACATTTTAAATCACCATGACGACGGTACCAGTACTCATTAGTACCACGCTGACACGCCATGAGATTAATCAGGTGAGAATCCAAAATACTATCTTGGACATTCACTTTATCCATAAAATCACTTGCCGAGATGTTTTGCATGTGTATACCACTTTTCAAGATGTGGTTCACTGCATATGACAGTCCAGACAGATCGCTTTCAAACAGGAGATGAAACAAATAAGGAATGCATTGTCGAAACCTAGCATCTCCTGCATACAATCGCAAAGTCCGGTATTCAGAAGCAGGAATTTGATGAGGTCGCTCATCATATCTTCCTCCCTGACCTGTTGGAAAAAGCTGTGGGAAACACCGAGCTTCCAAACTTTCCTCCCAAACACTAAAGGGACTCCCTTTGGCTTGTTTCATTTGAAACAACTCAATAGCATTCCCCATGACTTCCTTCGAATGCAAAGGATGAACACTATAATGTTCATATATTTCCTCACTAGTAGAGGGTTCTACTTTCTCAATTTGACCAGCACACAAATCGCTATCCTCTTCCTCACTTACTTCCTCTTCTGCAACATATACATTCTTATAGTATTTATTATTTTTTTTCAAATACAATGTTGCCTTTTTAACTTTCCTAACATCTACTAAATCTTGCCATATTTTCTTATTCTTTGTCGGAACCCCATTAACTAAGATAACCAGAGGTTCCTCTTCCACTTTTTCTACTCCAATTGTGTTAATGTTTTTCTTGAAATCTAGAGGCAAATAAACAACTCTTCCCTTTAATCCTCTCTGTAAATCTGATGGAGGCAATTTCCCTGTCTTTGGCTCCATTCTTACAATAGCCTGAAAGGGATGGATACTTTGAATCAAAATAGATTCATAAGTATTTAAGTCCTTCAATTCAGAAGGAATCTCAACCAATTCCAGATTATTATGAACTGCTCTAGCAGGCATCTGGTTTTGTTTTAATTTGTTACAACAATAAGTACACACACGTTGATCCAATCCCAAATCAAAACAATTTTCTACCATCAAGTATGTTGCAAAATCCTTCCATTCACTATTATTTTCCCTTTCACTTTTTGCATATAAATCCACTAACTTAGTCTGATTCTTATAATAAGTGCGTCTACAACACACACAAGTGAAATTAGGCCTCTCACTTGATTTCATGTCAAACGTCGCAATTTCCCTCTGGAAATTATCTGTACTGGAAACATGTACACTATCTTCCAAATGACCCTCTACTTCTTGCTCAATTTCAACATTCTCCTCTTTACTTCCAAAGTAACAAAACTCAATTTCTTCACATATATTCTTCACATCTATTTCAGAACCATGCAAAAGAGCAGCGCATAATTGTTTCAGCATAATTGCTGGACTCTTAGCATAATACAACAGTCTAACTAACTTCCTCACTTTGTTATGATGCACTGCTAGCATCCTGAAATGATGAAAAACACTCTGGCATACTCTCCTGGATAGACAAGCCAGTGAATGACCATGCAAACCTGTCACTTCTCTTACTCTGCAAGGATCTAATTCTTGCAACAACCTCATTTTCTGCTTCAAACTTTTTTTGTTAAATGACCGTACAAAATCACAAAGCAAATTGATGGAATCCTGTCGCACACTGCAAATACTACTACACTTCCAGGTGTACACAGGACCCTTAGCACGTCTTCCTAAAACCTCATTACCTAACAACTCTTCTGCCTCTGTTGTCACAAGTTTTTCTTTTTCAACTGGACAACCATCTTTCACTTCATAAGCACGACCACTGATGTCAACTGCATGCACCAAATCATTATCCTGGAAATAACTCTCTTCATTAAAAAATGCCTCACAGCTTGAACTATGTATCCATTCTCCAGAAAAAACTTCACAAAAATTACTACGATTAACTATTCTCTTCCATCTACTATTTCTTTTGAAATCAAAAATTGCCTTGTTTAGCTTCCTAATTCTATTGATTATCAAAATAAATAACTTACGTTTAATTTCAAATGCCTGATCAATAACTTTCTCAACTTTTTTTTTTCTCTTATAAAAAACTAGTTTCTGTTGACCTTTCTTAATATTTTTTAACAAATTGCCAATTATCCTGTTACGGAACATTCGTTTACGAATCTCCCTAAACTGTTGTTTCCTTCTACTATCATGCACAGATTTATCTCTTGCTCTAGCAGTAACATTTTCATTTGTCCTTTTCTTTCCATTTGATTTACTTCTCGTGTTATGGATTGAAACATTTTCTGTAGTAATATTTTTTTTATTACAAATATTTCTTATGAAATATTTAGAGCTCTTACCCGGTGCTTTCTTCGTGGCTTGAGAAATCTTTTTGTTAGAGGACTGCTGCGTTTTTTTTTTCTCCTGCTGTCTTTGACGTTTTGCAGCCTTTATCTGTCTTAGTACTGTAGGCATATTGAAATCTTGAAATGATCTGCAGTTGAATCTGAGGAAAAATATAATAAAAAATGTTAATAAACATTATTATCAAACAGTAAATCAGTAATAGTGATCAAAAACATAACACACTACTTGACATTTTAATTTGAAGATTTTTTAGTCATTGCCATTTTTACAATACAGAAATACCAGAAAAGAAATGACATTTATATTTATGTTACCTATGCTATTTTATATGTGAATCTGATCTAATTTTATGAGCATATTTTAATATTTTATTGAAGACACTACACATAACCTGTTTTTGAAGGTGTCTTTATTTTTAAATTAAACGGTTTACCTTTTTACTTTTTATTGATTATAAATTTTAAAAATAAATGTTTATAATTCCAAAGGCTCAAGCAGGTCAGCTTCCCATCCTATATCATATAATTCGGACAAATCTGCATCCTCATCACGCTCTTCTTCATCCTCAGGATTTAAATCATCCAATGGATCAACATCCACTGATGTTTCAATTACAAGTTCAATGATGAGGTCAAAATCAACTGATTGCAGATTGTCGCTCATGTTGAGGTTGTCTTTATCTTTAAAGAAAGATAACAACAATGAGATGTTGCAGAGTAAGAGACAAATCTCACAGATTATAATAGTAAAATTATTTAACAAGAGTAACATTTTGCAGCTATTATTTAGCCATGTCCAGCGATGCTGAGCAGGTGAAGCCTATGTCTAATTTTTCACTGAACAGGACTCATCTGTTCTTAACCTTGGATAAGCCTCAACGACTCTGTGTCCCCTGCACATACTCAAATGTTAAAGTGCAGATTTATATTAAATGGCACATCCCCAGGCATGCACCAGTTAATGTGCACCACTGCTTTACCACCCATGGTGTGCCGCATTTACAATCAGATAGGAGAAAGCTGCTTCAAAACCCTGCGCCTGCTTGAAGCTGGCATAGGTCTTGACGCAGCATTGTAGAGATGGGGCACCCCTGAGCCTTGCTGGAGCTGCATCGCACTTACGATACAACTCCAGCAATGCGCCACCTTTACGGCACAGATGCGTCACGCATCTGTGCCGTTTTTGCCCCATGCTGCGCCGCATTGTAAATGCAGCACAACATGGGTGGCGGAACAGTGGCGCAGGATGACTGTCACATCCCTGGTGATGCGCCACTCATCATAAATCTATCCCTAAGCTTCTTATCTTGTTACAGATGAACTGCCATATGTATCATCAAAATATTTTACATTTTCTAAATAGCGAATTTTAAGGAATAAATAGCGATTCTTTACCATTCCTAATTTGCGATGAGCAAATTGCTAATTGCAAGTTACCCATTCATTTCCATGGCCTAGGAGGCTAATATGAATGAAGGTTTAATTTGCGATTAGCAATTTGCTCATCACAAAGTAGGAATTTTTCCAAGGGTGCAGGGGTGTCTCAAGAACACCTACTGCACCCCTGAAAAACAAATTTAGGGGCATATGGCACACATACATGCCTTAAGGGCATGTGTTGGCGTCATATGGCACCTTTTCTTTTTTTGAAAAAAAGCTTTTTGAAAAGAATTCACAAATTACCACTAATTTACCACAATAGTTTCCAAATCCTTAATGTCATTTTTTACATAGTTTTTGTTTGATACATTGCATTTAAGTAGTCACAAAATTTACAAATGCTTCAGTGCAATCGCAAAATAAGGAATAGCAAATTTTGCTACTCCTTATTTTGCATCAAAGTTGTTTGATACATACCATTTGTCTAATTAACATTCGCAAAGGCCGAAATTCATAGAATTTTGATCTTTGCAAATGCTAATTAGCTTGATACATATGGCCCCAAGTGAGGCCTGTCTTGCGACATGGTGCATCTTTTGCATTACTGCTGATTGGGTTTTATGTGGTACGTTTTTTTTTTACACTATGACATATCTGCCTAAATGCATCAATTTTTAATGTTGTCACCTCATAGCAAATATTATGCACCACCGCTGCATCATAAAAGTGACGCACAGTGGCAGAAAAAAGGCATACACCTATCATAAATCTGTCCCTAACATTTTAAATGATTGATTTAGGATGACGATAAAGTGTGTCCTATCCAGAGGTTTGTTTAAGGTGAGGCCTACTCAGGATTGCAGATTAAAGTTACGCTTGATGAAGAATACAGAGGAGATAATACATATAAAGGACTACCAATGAAGTAAGTAATGTGCACTTTATTGCGCCAGTCATCATAAATGTATCCCTAAGCTTCTTATCTTGTTACAGATGAACCACCATATGTATCATCAAACTATTTTGCATTTCCTAAATAGCAAATTTTAAGGAATAAATAGCAATTCTTTACTATTCCTAATTTGCAATGAGCAAATTGCTAATTGCAAATTACCCATTCATTTCCATAGGCTAGGAGGCTCATAGGAATTAATGTTGCAATTTGTGATTAGCAATTAGCTCATCACAAAATAGGATTTTTTTCAAGCGTGCAGGGGTATCTCAAGAACACCCTGCTGCACCCCTGAAAAAGAAATTTGGGAGCACATGGCACACCTACATGCCCTAATGGCATGTATGGGCGTCATATGGGACCTTTTTTTTTTTGTTGAAAAAAATGCTTTTTGAAAAGAATTCGCAAATTACCACAAACTAGAAGTTGGTGGTAGTTTCCAAATCCTTAATATCATTTTTTACATATTTTTTTTTTGATACATTGCATTTAAGGAATCACAAATTTTGAATTATTGACATTTTAAGTAATTTCCACATGTGCAGTGTTTTCAAAATATAATTTGAAAATCGTTTTTGGGGAAAAGTAATGGTTTGCAAATTTATGACAAGGACATAATGGTGTATGCTTCTCTATAAGGCATTTCAGTATCTCTAATGTCATTTTTCCCATATTACATTATAAGACCTTTCCCCATGAAGCACATTCCTTGTAAATATGCTCCCACCTGTGCATTGCAAATTTAGATTTTGACTGTTTCAGACACATAGCCATGTTGAAAGTGACCCCAAAAAATTGCAAACGTTTTAAAATAACACATTCATGTGTCTTAAGGACATTTTAAGTCATTTCCCCATGGACAATGTTTTCTAAGTGGCACAAAAGAGGTATACACCTATCATAAATCTGTCCCTAGCATTTTAAATGATTAATTCAGGATGACAATAAGATGTGGCCTATCCAGAGGTTTGTTTAAGGTGAGGCCTACTCAGGATTGCAGATTAAAGTTACGCTTGATGAAGAATACAGAGGAGATAATTTATTGTAAAGGCCTACCAATGAAGTAAGTGATTTCTACTTCATTGCACCAGTCATCATAAATGTATCCGTAAGCTTCTTATCTTGTTAGACATCAACCGCCATATGTATCATATAACTATTTTGCATTTCCAAAAAAGCGAATTTTAAGGAATAAATAGCGATTCTTTACCATTCCAAATTTGCTTTGAGAAAATAGCTAATTGCAAATTACCCATTCATTTCCATGGGCTAGGAGGCTCATATAAATGAAGGTGCAATTTGCGATTAACAATTTGCTCATCACAAATTAGGAATTTATTCCAAAGGTGCAGGGGTGTCTCAAGAACACCCTGCTGCAACCCTGAAAAAGAAATTTGGGGGCATATGGCGCACATAAATTTTAACAACATTCCTTTACCTCAACAACGATTTTCAAATCATAACTTCAAAACACTACACATGGGAAAATTACTTAAATTGTCCTTAAGACACATAAAAGCGTTTTTTGATTGGCTTTCCTGCATGGTAGGGTCACTTTTAACATGGCTATGTAACACAAACATTCAAAATCAAAATTTTCCATGCACAGGTGGGAGCATATTTACAAGCAATTTGCGCCACAAAGAAAGGTCTTACATTAAAATGGGAAAAATAACATCAGGGACAGTCAATTGCCTTATAAAGAACCATACACCATTATGTCCTTCTCATGAATTTAAAAACAATTCCTTTTTCCCAAAAACGATTTTCAAATCATAATTTCAAAACACTGCACATTAGAAAATGACTTAAAATGTCATTGAAACACATGAAAGCGTTTTTTGATTGGCTTTCCTGCATGGTTGGGTCACTTTTATCATGGCTATGTAACACAAACATTCAAAATTAAAATTTTCATGCACATGTAACAGCATATTTACAAGCAATTTGCGCCACAGAGAAAGGTCTTACACTAAAATGAGAAAAATAACATCAGGAACAGTCAATTGCCTTATAAAGAACCATACACCATTATGTCCTTGTCATGATTTTATAAACAATTCCTTTTCCCCAAAAACGATTTGAAAATCATAATTTCTAAACACTGCACATGGGAAAATGACTTAAAATGTCATTAAAACACATGAAAGCGTTTTTTGATTGCCTTCCCAGCATGGTTTAGTCACTTTTAACATGGCTATTTAACACAAACATTCAAAATCTAAATTTTCCATGCACATGTGAGAGCATATTTACAAGCAATTTGCGCCACAGAGAAAGGTCTTACACTAAAATGAGAAAAATAACATCAGGGACAGTCAATTGCCTTATAAAGAACCATACACCATTATATCCTTGTCATGAATTTAAAAACAATTCCTTTTCCTCAAAAACGATTTTCAAATCATAATTTCTAAACACTGCACATCAGAAAATGACTTAAAATGTCATTAAAACACATGAAATCATTTTTTGATTGGCTTTCCAGCATGGTTGCGTCACTTTTAACATGGCTATGTAACACAAACATTCAAAATCAAAATTTTCCATGCACATGTGAGAGCATATTTACAAGCAATTTGCGCCACATAAATCATAATTTTCTCCTTAAAGCACACTATTCTCTATCTAAAGTAAAGAAATATTTTCTCACCTTAGCAAATACTTTCAGTTTGAAAACAGTCTAAGAAACACACCAATTTGTCTTCAGCAGAGCAAAAGGTATGCACTCCAGAGTCTGCAGCTATCAAAAGCACAGAAATGCTGTAATTCTTCACACATATTTCTCATGTCACCCAATCAAAACTCTTCCCTCACTTTTTTTCAAATGAAAACCCTTCCCCCTCTGCCCTTTCTGCCTATTTTCCATAGCAACCACCTCTTGGAGAAACTCTGGTGTTTGCAAGTTCACACAACAATGTTGCAATTGAACTCTGAACTCTCAGTGCACCTGCATATCCAGTGCTTTCTTTCATTTAATGATTTTTTATTGACCACTCAAAATACATCTTTCAAACAACACATCTGTACACCCTAACTTTCTGTTTTCATCAATCAAAATCCACCAATCACTGTTACTACTTCATGAACACAGAAACTCCACAGTTTTTTTCATTTCAAACTCTCATTTTTTCAACTGCCATTTCATTGCCACACTTCATCTGACTGCAGGAGAACCTTCTCTCACCATGTTTTCTGTCTGGATTGTTGGTCATAGTTATATTCACTGGGCTCAAAGGTACGTTGAAAGCAGGAATTTACCTAACCTCAATTTACAAGATGTGGAAATTAAGTGGTTTGGCCACAGAGGATTAAAATGTCACCAATTGATACCATTGGTGAAAACCTTTATGCATTTGCCAAAACCTGACCTGTTAATTGTGCACTGTGGAGGTAATGACTTGGGCACTTTGACTGGTGTAGGTCTGGAAATGCTTTTAAAGGACACCTTTGAGCAATTAATGGCACTTTTTCCTCAGACTGCCTTGGTATATTCAAATATATGCCAAAGACAGAAATGGAGGTGGTCAAACCAATTTTGTCCACAAATTGAGAAGTCGAGGAAGCATGTAAACAAATCTGTTTCAGCTTACATGAGAGACCATGGAATGGGCTCCCTGTACAACAATAACTTGCGTTACTACATGCAAGATATCTACAGAGGAGATGGAGTTCACTTCTCAGATGAGGGCAACAGAGTTTTCACTCTGAATTTAAGAATGTGCATTGGTACCTACTTATAAGTACCTAAATATACCATAAACCCAAAAGCTCTTCTCAGAGCTACCCTACATCTAATCACTCACAATTATTATTTTACTCTAACTTTTTTCACTAATTTTCAACAAAGTACACTCCCTGGGGCGCTACCCGGTACGCGTACCGGGAGCTAACCTTGCGAAATTTTTAAAAAAAATGTTTTTTTTTCGCACATATAAACCTCCTCAGCCACCCTCAGAAAACCTAGGGGGTCAAGATAAGTCTACCGTGCCCCCTTCTACCCATTCTGAACATTATTTGCCCTCCATCTTGTATCTTAATTCGACCGAAACACAAAATGGTGGACTCCCGGAACGCTTAAGGTACGCGAACCGGGGCGCTCAACGGTTCGCGTACCGGGTCGCTCCCTGGGAAGCGCACCATCAAAAAAGGTGGGAAAATAGTTCACAGAAAAGCCACTTGAGACAATTTCACAAAATATAGATTAGCTCATACTACATACCAATCCCTACCATTTTCACAAATTTGATTGGAATTCCATTTAGCCATTTAGCCTGTAGACCTCTCTAAATACCGTGAGGTAAATTACTTCACAAAACACATCTGAAATGTTGGAATTGACAACCAATTAAAATGTTACTTTCATTTTCTACTTTTTTTACCTGACATTTGATTGGTTATGTACCCGAATATATATAAAGGAAGAGAAGGAAACACAGCCATTTTGACTACTACTTCCTGGTGTACATTTCAATAGGATTTTCATTAATAACTTCAACTTCTTTTTAAAGGTAAGTTGTTATTTTTAAAACTGAAGTATATTTTGCACTTTAAGTTAATATGGCAAACTTTTTCTGTTAGTTATATACTATCCCTCTGTAGTACTTATAAATTTAGATACACTTTTTTATATTCCTACTTCCACTCTGATACTATACACTGCCCAAAGATAAATTCTCTGTTAAAAACTGCCTATCTAAAAATAATCCCAACAGTGCCCTACCTCTACTAATATATATTTTTTTTATGCAAATTTCAGGGAAAATGGAAAGTGAACAAAACATTTCATTTGAAATTGTCCTTCCAGAGTCCAACACAGAAATCATTGATCCAAATGAGATTGAATTTATGGATGAAACTTGGGACCAAGAACTACTGCAATGTGTACAAGCAGTAGATAACCTCCTTGCAAATGAGGACATTTTACAACCTCAGAGACTACAATCTATATTCCATGATTATTATGAAATTTCTGACAATGAAATGTTAGAAACTTTAATAAATTATGAAACACAATAAAAAAAGCTTAAAAAATAAAAAAAAATAAAAAATAATCAACAAAACCAACAATCAATTAACATACAGCATTTGAAAAGTCTATCATTCATTTTTCATTGTGGTACGCTCCCCAGAACGCTTCCCGGTTCGCGTACCGGGCGCTAACCACGAAAAAAAACAAAAAAAAAGATTTTTTTTTTTTGCTTCGCGGGGCCCCTTTAAAACCTCCACATTAAACCTAGGGGGTCAGCGAGGATCTACTATGCCCCCTTATAGTTATTTCCCCCTTTGTTTTGGCCTCCTCTTGTCTCTCGATCCTACCGAGAGACAAGATGGCGGCCGCTCCGGACTGTTTAGAATGTTGACAGACACCGGAGAGCCAATCAGCTTCGCTACGCGAAGTTCCGTTACGCGTCAAGTACGCGAACCGGGGCGCTGCCTGGTCCGCGCTTACAGATATATATCTTTTTTTGAACGTTAATTTCTCAAAATCCACTGCAGCACATATATTGAGACCTACAAAAGGCACATCGGGCTACCAGTCCCTACAATTTTGCCAAGTTTCGTGCAAATCCATTCAGCCGTTCGGGCTAAAAGTGAGGCTAACCGCCCTATGGAAAACTCAATGTTAAAAACACGTTTTGGGACCCCCCTTTTTTCTCGGCCCCCCCTGGACCAACTCCCCCCAAATTTCCAGGGGCTGCTCAGAAACAAAATGTTCCATTTTGCTGAAAATTTCAGCCAATTCCGTCCACAAACGCCAAAGTTATTAGACATAGAATTTTCAAAAATCCCATAGGGAAAAAATCCTAACTATATATACCTACTGGCGACCGCCAGTAGGTAATATATATATATATATATAACATTCCTATGGCAAAATGAAACCCCTCATTTTGTTCCTTTTCAAATTAAATGTATTAAGTGTTACCACTTTATTCCAATCAAGATGACTTCAGGTGTGCCATACTTTTGTCATAAGTAAGACTGTTAGCGTTCTAGCTGTTCTTTAGAACACTCTGGGACATTCTGTCATTGGGCTATAGTTGGGCTACATCTGGCTGATATTTGGGCTACATTTGGGCTCTTTTGTCTCTGGTGGCCATCTTGGGAGACTGCATATCAGAATTTTTTTAATGAAATATAAGAGGATTTGAGAAGTCACTCAAAATGTGCCCTAATTTTTCTTTCTTCAGCACTAATCATAATTTCTATGGCAAAATGAACCCCCTCATTTTGTTCCTTTGCAAATTAAATGTTTTAAGCGTTAACACTTTATTCCAATCAAGATGACTTCAGGTGTGCCATACTTTTGTCATAAGTAAGACTGTTAGCGCTCTAGTTGTTCTTTAGAACACTCTGGGACATTCTGTCACTGGGCTATAGTTGGGCTACATCTGGCTGATATTTGGGCTACATTTGTTTTTTTTTTGTCTCTGGTGGCCATCTTTGGGCTACATTGGGCTACATTGGGCTACATTGGGCTACATTGGGCTACATTTGAGCTCTAACATATATATAGCCCAATGTAGCCCAATATATATTTTTCAAAGTTAATTTTCGTAAAAACCACTGAAGCATATATCTTAAGACATAGCAAAGGCACATCGGGCTACCAGTCCCTACAATTTTGCCAAGTTTTGTGGAAATCCATTCAGCCGTTCGAGCTAAAAGTGAGTCCAACCGCCCTATGGAAAACTCAATGTTAAAAACACGTTTTGGGACCCCCCTTTTTTCTCAGCCCCTGCTTGACGAAACCCCCCCAAACTTTCAGCGGACGCTCAGAAACAAAATGTGCCATTTTCCTGAGAATTTCAGCCAATTCCGTCCATCAACGCCAAAGTTATTCAACATAGAATTTTCAGAAATCCCTATTCAAAAAAATCCTAACTATATATACCTACTGGCGACTGCCAGTAGGTAATATATATATATATATATATATATATATATATATATATATATATATATATATATATATATATATATATATATATATATTACCTACTGGTGGTCGCCAGTAGGTATATATAGTTAGGATTTTTTCTCTATGGGATTTTTGAAAATTCTATGTCTAATAACTTTGGCGTTTGTGGACGGAATTGGCTGAAATTTTCAGGAAAATGGAACATTTTGTTTCTGAGCAGCCACTGAAATTTTGGAGGAGAGTCGTCAAAGGGGGGCCGAGAAAAAAGGGGGTCCCAAAACGCGTTTTTCCCATGTTAATTTCCGTAGGGCGGTTGGCCTCACTTTTAGCTCGAACGGCTGAATGGATTTGCACGAAACTTGGCAAAATTGTAGGGACTGGTAGCCCGATGTACCTTTGCTAGGTCTCAATATATGTGCTCCAGTGGATTTTGAGAAATTAACGTTCAAAAAAACATATATATCTGTAAGCGCGCTCCGGGCAGCGCCCCGGTTCGCGTACCTGACGCGTAACGGAACTTCGCGAAGCGAAGCTGATTGGCTCTCCGGTGTCTGTCAACATTCTAAACAGTCCGGAGCGGCCGCCATCTTGTCTCTCGGTATGATCGAGAGACAAGAGGAGGCCAAAACAAAGGGGGAAATGACCATAAGGGGGCATAGTAGATCCTCCCTGACCCCCTAGGTTTGATGTGGAGGCTTTAAAAGGGCTCCGCGGGGCGAAAAAAAAAACCAAAATATTTTGTTTTTTTTGCGTGGGGAGCGCCCGGTACGCGCACCGGGAAGCGGTCCGGGGAGCGTACTATAAGGAAAAAAGAATGATAGACTATGATATTTTGAAATATTGTATGTTTATTGATTGTTCTTTTTTTTTTATTTATTTTTTATTGAAGTAGCAGTATTAATGATTATTAAATATAAATGTATTTTTGGAATTGTGAACAGTATACTATAAGTATGAATTTACATTATAATCAATTTGGTACTAGTTTATGAATTACATATAAAAATTATTAAAGACTCAAAGAATTTTTTAATATTAAATATAATGTTATTTTTCGGATTGTTTTCCGGAATTTAAGAGAACGTCTAACATTTGACTGTCCGAAATGTCCTCTTGTTGAGTGAACATAACTTCCCACATTTGACCGTCATCATAATGAAGTAAACAATCCACAGATTCTACACATTGTAGAAGTTCATGGTTTCGTGATTCATCCATGAATTCCAAGTCAATGGGTTCAATTATTTCCTCATTGTTCATGTCTAGGACAATTTCAAAGGAAACGTTCTGTTCTCCTTGCACTTTTGTGCTCAAATTTGAATAAAAAATAAATATATCAGTAGAGATAGGGCACTGTTGAGTTTAAGTTCAGACAGGTACTTTTGAGGCATGAAGTAGTACTATTAAAAAGTGCCTGTGAAAAAACCTATGTAAATTCATAATTATACCACAGAAACCTAAATCAATCCATAATTATAATAAACAAGCCTTTCTCAATGTCTAACTGTTACAGAGGGATAGTATATAACTATCTGAAAATGTTTTCACATTTATAAAATAACATCTTACCTTTTAAAAACAAGTTTAAGTTGTGAGTGAAAATGATCTTGCAATGTAGTTCAGGAAGTAGTAGTCAAAATGGCTGTGTTTCTCTCTCTTTCTTTATATATATTCAGGTACATAACCAATCAAATGTCAGGTAAAAAAAGTAGAAAATGAAAGTAACATTTTAATTGGTTGTCAATTCCAACACTTCAGATGTGTTTTGTGAAGTAATTTACCTCAGGGTATTTAGAGAGGTCTACAGGCTAAATGGCTAAATGGAATTCCAACCAAATTTGTGAAAATGGTAGGGATTGGTATGTAGTATGAGTTAATCTATATTTGGTGACATTGTCTCCAGGGTTTCTTCTGTAAATTACTTTCCCACCTTTTTTAATGGAGCGCTTCCCGGTGAGCGCCCCGGTACGCGAACCGGCAGCGTTACGGGAGTCCACCATTTTGTGTTTCGGTAGAATTGAGATACAAGATGGAGGGCAAATAATGTTCAGAATGGTTAGAAGGGGGCACGGTAGACGTATCTTGACCCCCTAGGTTTTCTGAGGGTGGCTGAGGAGGCCCATATGTGCGGAAAAAAAAATTTTTTTTTTTAAATTTCGCACGGTTAGCGTCCGGTGCGCGTACCGGGTAGCGCTCCGGGGAGCGTACTTTGGTGAAAATTAGTGAAAAAAGTTAGAGTATAATAATAATTGTGAGTGATCAGATGTAGGGTAGCTCTGAAAAGAGCTTTTGGGTCCTGTGGCTGATGTAGGTACCTACAAGTAGGTACCAATGCACAGTCTTAAATTGAGGATGAAAATTCTGTTCCCCTCATCTGAGAAATGAACTCCATCTCCTCTGTAGATATCTTGCATGTAGTAACGCAAGTTATTGTTGTATATGGAGCCCATTCCATGGTCTCTCATGTAAGCTGAAACAGACTTATTTACATGCTTCCTCGAGTTCTCAATTTGTGGACAAATTTGGTTTGACCACCTCCATTTCTGTCTTTGGCATATATTTGAATATACCAAGGCAGTTTGAGGAAAAAGTGCCATCAATTGCTCAAAGGTGTCCTTTAAAAGCATTTCCAGACCTACCCCAGTCAAAGTGCCCAAGTCATTACCTCCACAGTGCACAATTAACAGGTCAGGTTTTGGCAAATGCAAAAAGGTTTTCACCAATGGTATCAATTGGTGACATTTTAATCCTCTGTGGGCAATCCACTTGATTTCCACATTTTGTAAATTGAGGTTAGGTAAATTTCTGTTATCAGCAAACCTTTGAGCCCAGTGGATATAACTATGTCCAACAATCCAGACAGAAAACATGGTGAGAGGAGGTTCTGCTGCAGTCAGATGAAGTGTGGCAATGAAATGGGAGTTGAAAAAATAAGAGTTTAAAATGAAAAAAGCTGTGGAGTTTCTGTGTTAATGAAGCAGTAGCAGTGATTGGTGGATTTTGATTGCTGAAAACAGAAAGTTAGGGTGCATGGATGAGTTCTTTGAAAGATGTAATTTGAATGGTCAAAAACAAATCATTTTATGAAAGATTGCACTGGATATGCAGGTGTACTGAGAGTTCAGAGTTCAATTGAAACATTGTTGTGTGAACTTGCAAACATGAGAGGTCTTTCAGGAGGTGGTTGCTATGCAAAAAAGGCAGAAAGGGCAGAGGGGGGAAGGGTGTTGATTTGAAAAAAGTGAGGGAAGAGTTTTGATTGGGTGACATGAGAGATATGTGTGATGAATTACAGCTTTTCTGTGCTTTTTATAGCTGCAGACTCTGGAGTGCATACCTTTTGCCCTGCTTCAGACAATTTGGTGTGTTTCTGAGACTGTTTTGAAACTCATAAAGTATTTGCTAAGGTGAGAAAAGATTCATTTAATTTAGATAGAGAATAGTATGGTTTAGGGAGAAAATTATGAAGAAAGTTGTGTATTTAAAATGTTGCTTTGTGTCAAGTGTTTTACAAATAGATTTTGTTTCTTTGTGTTACATAGCCATGTTAAAAGTGACGCAAAAAAGTGCAAGGGTCTTACAAAAATGCGTTAATGTGTCTTAGGGTATTTTAACTCACTTCCCCATGAATGTATGAATATAATTGCTTTACAAGATGTGTTTAAAAACGTTTTTGAAATCAATTAGGTTTCTTGATATGTACTGCTAGAGTTTCATAGGTTGCTTGGGGCATATTTTCAAGGCTTTTGAATTCCTTTGATGTAATTTTTCCCATTTTAATTTAAGACCTTTCCCCGTGGTGCAAGGTCCTTGTAAATACGCCCCCATCTGTGCTTGGCAAATTTAGATCTTGATTATTTGACTTACATAGCCATGTTAAAAGTGATTCAAAAATGGAGCAAGGGCTTAAAAAAACGCTTTCATGTGTCTTAGGGCATTTTAAGTCACTTCCCGATAAATGTAGGTATATAATTGATTTAGATGATGTGTTTTAAAACGTTTTTTGACATCAATTAGGTTTCTGGATATGTAGTGCTAGAGTTTCATAGGTTGGTTGGGGCATATTTATAAGGCATTTGAGTCTCTCTGATGTTATTTTTCCCATTTTAATTTAAGACCTTTCCCCGTGGTGCAAGTTCCTTGTAAATATGCCCCCATCTGTGCTTGGCAAATTTAGATTTTGATTATTTGACTTATATAGCCATGTTCCATACAGTTCTCACCTTCTGCGTAGTCTTACATATGCTAGACTCCATCTGCACTATGAGATACCTAAGCAAAGGAAACACAGGTGATGTGATTGTAAAATGAGGAAAAGAATCTCCACATTTTTCAATTACATCACCTGTGTTTCCTAAGTTTACGAATGACATTGTGCAGATGAGGTTTAGGCCTGTCCACGGACACAGAAGAGGTCTGGCCTTTGTTCAAGAGTGAAGTGGACATTACTTACTTCATTGGTAGGCCTTCACATGTATTATCTCCTCTGTACTCTCCAACAAGCGTAAATTTCATCTGCAACCCTGAGTAGGCCTCACCTTAAACAAACCTCTGGATAGGCCACACCTTATCGTCATCCTGAATCAATCATTTAAAATGTTAGGGACAGATTTATGATAGATGTATGCCTCTTTTGCGTCACTGTGCGTCACTTTTGTGACGCAGCGGCGGTGCAAAAGATTTGCTATGTGGCGACATATTTACAACTTGATGCATCTAGGCAGATGTGTCATGCTGTAAAGTTCCGTGCCACATGAAACCTATGCAGCAGTGATGCAAAAGATGCACCATGTTGTAAGACAGGCCTCACTTCATCTCCAACAAGATAAGAAGCTGAATCTTCTGTAAATGTCAAAATTGTTGTATACACTGCTGAACTTCTGTGTACTCTTTGATATGCTAGACTCCATCTGCACTATGAGATACCTAAGCAAAGGAAACACAGGTGATGTGATTGTGAAATGAGGAAAAGAAACTCCACATTTTTCAATTACATCACCTGTGTTTCCTAAGTTTACAAATGACATTGTGCAGATGAGGTGTAGGCCTGTCCACGGACACAGAAGAGGTCTGGCCTTTGTTCAAGAGTGAAGTGGACATGACTTACTTGATTGGTAGGCCTTCACGTGTATTATCTCCTCTGTACTCTTCAACAAGCGTAAATTTCATCTGCAACCCTGAGTAGGCCTCACCTTAAACAAACCGCTGGATAGGCCACACCTTATCGTCATCCTGAATCAATCATTTAAAATGTTAGGGACAGATTTATGATAGGTGTATGCCTCTTTTGCGTCACTGTGCGTCACTTTTGTGACGCAGCGGCGGTGCAAAAGATTTGCTCTGTGGCGACATATTTACAACTTGATGCATCTAGGCAGATGTGTCATGCTGTAAAGTCCCGTGCCACATGAAACCGATGCAGCAGTGATGCAAAAGATGCACCATGTTGCAAGACAGGCCTCACTTCATCTCCAACAAGATAAGAAGCTGAATCTTCTGTAAATGTCAAAATTGTTGTATACACTGCTGAACTTCTGTGTACTCTTTCATATGCTAGACTCCATCTGCACTATGAGATACCTAAGCAAAGGAAACACAGGTGATGTGATTGTGAAATGAGGAAAAGAATCTCCACATTTTTCAATTACATCACCTGTGTTTCCTAAGTTTACGAATGACATTGTGCATATGAGGTTTAGGCCTGTCCACGGACACAGAAGAGGTCTGGCCTTTGTTCAAGAGTGAAGTGGACATGACTTACTTCATTGGTAGGCCTTCACATGTATTATCTCCTCTGTACTCTTCAACACGCGTAAATTTCATCTGCAACCCTGAGTAGGCCTCACCTTAAACAAACCTCTGGATAGGCCACACCTTATCGTCCTTCTGAATCAATCATTTAAAATGTTAGGGACAGATTTATGATAGGTGTATGCCTCTTTTGCGTCACTGTGCGTCACTTTTGTGACGCAGCGGCGGTGCAAAAGATTTGCTATGTGGTGACATATTTACAACTTGATGCATCTAGGCAGATGTGTCATGCTGTAAAGTCCTGTGCCACATGAAACTGATGCAGCAGTGATTCAAAAGATGCACCATGTTGCAAGACAGGCCTCACTTCATCTCCAACAAGATAAGAAGCTGAATCTTCTGTAAATGTCAAAATTGTTGTATACACTGCTGAACTTCTGTGTACTCTTTCATATGCTACACTCCATCTGCACTATGAGATACCTAACCAAAGGAAACACAGGTGATGTGATTGTGAAATGAGGAAAAGAAACTCCACATTTTTCAATTACATCACCTGTGTTTTCTAACTTTACGAATGACATTGTGCAGATGAGCTTTAGGCCTGTCCACGGACACAGAAGAGGTCTGGCCTTTGTTCAAGAGTGAAGTGGACATGACTCACTTCATTGGTAGGCCTGGACATGTATTATCTCCTCTGTATTCTTCAACAAACCTAAATTTCATCTGCAACCCTGAGTAGGCCTCACCTCAAACAAACCTCTGGATAGGCCACACCTTATCGTCATCCTGAATCAATCATTTAAAATGTTAGGGACAGATTTATGATAGGTGTGTGCCTCTTTTCCGCTGCTGTGCGTCACTTTTGTGATGCAACGGCGGTGCAAAAGATTTGCTATGTGGTGACATATTTACAACTTGATGCATCTAGGCAGATGTGTCATGCTGTAAAGTCCTGTGCCACATGAAACCTGCGTCAGATTTCATATAGGTGTTTTGTTGCAGGGTATGCATTTATTTGCATGAAAGCCCTGTAAAACTAACACAGTGAAATTTAGAAGATTTCACTGAGTCAGCTTTATAGCATTGCTGAATCAAATCCTTACGTCTGTTTGAAACAGGCATAAGGAGTGATGTACCATGCAATGTGAGGCTTCCTCCTGTGCATTGCAGTAGACATGTCGCGCTTACGACGTGATTCCTGCAATGTGCTGCTTTTGCAGCACAGATGCGTGACGCATCTGTGCTGTTTTTGCTCAATGGTGCTCCACATTGTAAATGCTGCACACCATGGGTGGCAGAGCAGCGGTGCACATTAACTGGTGCATCCGTGGGGATGCGCCAGTTAACATAAATCTGCCCCTTTACATTTAAGTATGAGCAGGGGACACAGAGTCGGTGAGGCTTATCCAAGGTTAAGAAGAGATGAGTCCTGTTCACTGAAAACTTGGACATAGGCCTCACCTCCTCAGCATCGCTGGATATGGCTAAATAATAGCTGCAAAATGTTACTCTTGTTAAACAATTTCACTATTATAATCTCTGAGATTTGTCTCTTACTCTGCAACATCTCATTGTTGTTCTCTTTCTTTAAAGATAACGACAACATCAACCATGAGTGATAATGAGCAATCAGTTGATTTCGACCTTATCATTAAACTTGTAATTGAAACGTCAGTGGAAGTAGATCCCTTGGATGATTTAAATCCTGAGGATGATGAAGAACATGATGAGGATGCCGATTTGTCAGAATTGTATGACATAGGGTGGGAAGCTGACCTGCTTGAGCCTATGGAACTATAAACATTTATTTTTAAAATGTACTTGAAATGAAAAGTAAAAATGTAAACCGTTTCATTTAAAATTAAACACAACTTCAAAAACAGGTTATGTGTAGTGTCTTTAATGAAATAGTAAAATATTCTCATAAAATTAGATCAGATTCACATATAAAACAACACAGGTAAAATGTAGAAGCATTCCATTTCTTTGCTACTATTTGTGATTTCTAAATTTGCCAATGCACTAAAAATTATTCTATGTAAAAATAACAAGTAGTGTGTTACATTTTTGATGACTGTTATTGATTTACTGTTTGCTAATAGTGGTTAATAAAAATTTTTATTATATTTTACCACAGATTCAACTGCAGATCATTTCAAAATTAAAGAATGCCTTCGAAGGACAGAAGGCGAAAGGCTACCAAACATCAAAGACAGCAGCTCCAAAAAATATTGCAGCAGACCTCTACAATAAAAACTTGTCAAATCACCAAGAAAGGTCTGGGTAAGATAAAGAAATCATTCATAAGAAATATTTGTAGAAAAAAAAGTAGTACTACAGAAAATGTTTTAGTCCAGAAAAAGAGAAGCAATTTAAACGGAAAGGGAAGGCCAATCAAAAATGTTACTGCTAGAGCAGGAGATAACTCTGTGCATGGTAGAAGAAAGGAAAAACCAGTTTAGGGACATTCGTAGACGAATGTTCCGCAACCGGATAATTGGCAAGTTGTTAAAAAATATTAAGAAAGGTCAGCAGAAAGTGGTTTTTTATAAGAGAAAAAAAAAATGAGAAAGTTATTGATCAGGCATTTGAAATTAAGCGAAAGTTATTTATTTTGATAATCAATAGAATTAGGAAGCTAAACAAGGCAATTTATGATTTCAAAAGAAATAGTAGATGGAAGAGAACAGTTAATCGTAGTAATTTTTGTGAAGTTTTTTCAGGAGAATGGATGCATAGTTCAAGTTGTGAGGCATTTTTTAATGATAATGATTTGGTGCATGCAGTTGACATCAGTGGTCGAGCTTATGAGGTGAAAGATGGTTGTCCAGTTGAAAAAGAAAAACTTGTGACAACAGAGGCAGAAGAGGTGTTAGGTAATGAGGTTTTAGGAAGACGTCCTAAGGGACCTGTGTACACCTGGAAGTGTAGTAGTATTTGCAGTGTGCGACAGGATTCCATCAATTTGCTTTGTGATTTTGTACGGACATTTAATAAGAAAAGATTGAAGCAGAAAAAAAAGTTGTTGCAAGAATTAGATCCTTGCAGAGTGAGAGAAGTGACAGGTTTGCATGGTCATTCACTGGCTTGTCTTTCCAGGAGAGTATGCCAGAGTGTTTTTCATCATTTCAGGATGCTAGCAGTGCATCATAATAAAGTGAGGAAATTAGTTAGAATGTTGTATTATGCTAAGAGTCCAGCAGTTATGCTTAAACAATTATGCACTGCTCTTTTGCATGGTTCTGAAATAGATGTGAAGAATATTTGTGAAGAAATTGAGTTTTGTTACTTTGGAAGTAAAGAGGAGAATGTTGAAATTGACCCAGAAGAAGAGGGTAATGTGGAAGATAGTGTACAGGTTTCCAGTACAGATAATTTTCAGAAGGAAATTGCCACGTTTCAGGTGAAATCAAGTGAGAGGCCTAATTTCACTTGTGTGTGTTGTCGACGCACTTATTATAAGAATCAGACTAAGTTAGTGGATTTATATGCAAAAAGTGAAAGGGAAAATAATAGTGAATGGAAGGATTTTGCAACATACTTGATGGTAGAAAATTGTTTTGATTTGGGATTGGATCAACGTGTGTGTACTTATTGTTGTAACAAATTAAATCAAAACCAGATGCCTGCTAGAGCGGTTCATAATAATCTGGAATTGGTTGAGATTCCTTCTGATTTGAAAGATTTAAATACTTATGAATCTATTTTGATTCAAAGTATCCATCCCTTTCAGGCTATTGTAAGAATGGAGCCAAAGACAGGGAAATTGCCTCCATCAGATTTACAGAGAGGATTAAAGGGAAGAGTTGCTTATTTGCCTCTAGATTTGAAGAAAAACATTAATACAATTGGAGTAGAAAAAGTGGAAGAGGAACCTCTGGTTATCTTAGTTAATGGGGTTCCGACAAAGAGTAAGGAAATATGGCAAGATTTAGTGGATGTTAGGAAAGTCGAAAAGGCAACATTGTATTTGAAAAAAAACAATAAGTACTATAAGAATGTATATGTTGCAGAAGAGGAAGTAAGTGAAGAAGAGGATAGCGATTTGTGTGCTGGTCAAATTGAGAAAGTAGAACCCTCTAAAAGTGAAGAAATATATGAACATTATAGTGTTCATCCTTTGCATTCCAAGGAAGTCATGGGGAATGCTATTGAGTTGTTTCAAATGAAACAAGCCAAAGGGAGTCCCATTAGTGTTTGGGAGGAAAGTTTGGAAGCTCGGTGTTTCCCACAGCTATTTCCAACAGGTCAAGGAGGAAGATATGATGAGCGACCTCATCAAATTCCTGCTTCTAAATACCGGACTTTACGATTGCATGCAGAAGATCCTAGGTTTCGACAATGCATTCCCTATTTGTTTCATCTCCTGTTTGAAAGCGATCTGTCTGGACTGTCATATGCAGTGAACCACATCTTGAAAAGTGGTATACAGATGCAAAACATCTCGGCAAGTGACTTTATGGATAAAGTCAATGTGCAAGACAGTATTTTGGATTCTCACCTGATTAATCTCATGGCGTGTCAGCGTGGTACTAATGAGTACTGGTACCATCGTCATGGTGATTTAAAATGTATGCTGAGGAACTTAGGAACTCCCACATGGTTCCTCACTCTCAGCTGTGCCGAGTATGGCTGGGAAGACTTACTTGAATTTCTACGAGAGGCAAATGGAAACATTGAAAATATCGAATTCAAGACACCCGGAGAACTGTGCTCTTTGGATCCAGTGAATGTATGCAGGTACTTCAATCATAGATTTGAAGCTATGATGTCTTTCATCATGAACAAGAGAAATCCACCTCTTGGAGAGGTGTTGGATTTCTTCTGGAGAAAGGAGTACCAAGCAAGAGGTGCTCCTCATATACATATGCTGCTGTGGATCAAGGATGCACCTAAATTTGGAACAGATCCAGAAGACTTAGTGATGAGTTTCATAGAACAGTATTCTACATGTGCTGTTCCAAACGCAAAGGAGGACAAAAGCCTAAGAGAACAAGTTCTACGCTTCCAAAGCCATCGTTGCGGAAAGTACTGTCGTCGTAAATTCAGAAACAAGGACAAGTTCTACACCAAATGTCGTTTCGCCTTTCCACGACCGGTGATTTCTAAAGGAAGAGTGAACAGTTTGATGTCTTCGCTGCGACATAATGTGATAAAGAAATCACCTAAAAACACATACAATTTGAAAAGGAATGAAGAGTCCAAGTATATCAACGACTACAACCCAGTGATTTTGTCCATGTGGAATGCTAACATGGATATACAGTTCGTGGCTGAAAAATGTATGGCTCTGGCTCGGTATGTGACATCTTACATCACCAAAAAAGAAAAGACAGAATTGAAGGATATGTGGGAGGACATTTCCCATGAAAAGAGCCTCAGTAAGAAGTTGTACAGTTTCAGTCTGAAGATGTTGTCACATCGAGAAATCGGAGCTTACGAATGTTCTGACCGGTTGTCTTCAGCAAGTCTCTATGCCAAATCCAGGAGTATCGTTTGGGCGAGTCTTGGTCTTGCTGCAACGCGTAATCGAGTTCTGAAACCTGTGCGGGAAATTGAGTATTTGGCGGAAAAGGAGCCAAAGAGTACTGATATTTTGAAGACCAACCTGTTGGATACATATTATCCAAATAGAAGCAGACACCTCGAGAATGTTTGTCTGTATGAGGTTCTACAAAATTACATATTCAAGAGGAACATCAAAGAAGATATTGATAAAAAAGTGTGTGCTGTAATTGGAAGTGAGGGATGTCTCATCAAGCAAAGAAAATGCCACTTGGTAAACCATCGAAAATTGAGTGGCGAATCTCCTGAAAAAAAAGAGTTTTTCTATTTAGAACTTTTGCAACTTTTTAAGCCTTGGCGTGCAGAAGAGGAACTGCTTGGAGATTTCCTCTGTTACGAAGACTCTTTCAATGCCGCCAAGGAGACCATAGAATGTCCTGTTTTTCTCAAATATCTAGAAATGTTGAATGCGGAAATTGAGCAGGAAGCAACGATTTCAGCCGAGATTGCTAGAGACAGTTCTCAGGACAGTCAGAGTTCTGTTTCCTTGAGTCAGGATCCACTAGGAGAACCAGTTATCGAAAATGAAGCTGCCACTGCCATGATTGAAGTGGAAAGAGCCATGGCACATGCTCAGGAGGATGCGGTTAACTTAGAAGACTTGGAAAGACAACTTAACGTTGAGCAGAGGAAAATATATGACGAAGTTACCAACCAAATTGATCATGGATTAAGTCATGAGAAGAAGGAGTGCTCATGTACGTCGTTGAAACCTGTCCGACTGTACGTGAGTGGAGAAGCGGGAACTGGAAAAAGTTTCCTCATTAAAGCAATTTCATGTTATTTGCAGAAAAGGACTGGGTCATCGCTGTCTTGTGTTGTCACCGCTCCAACTGGACTGGCAGCTCATAACATTAAAGGTATTACTTTGCATCGTCTACTGATGCTGCCAGTGGAGCATGATAACAAATTACAATACCACAAGTTATCTGGAGATGCTTGTTGTGAAGTTTCAAGAGTCTTGAAGAAAATGAAACTTCTTATCATTGACGAAGTAAGCATGGTTTCCAATGTCATGCTTGCCTTTGTGCATTTGAGAATGCAAGAAGTTCTCAAAACAGAGTATGATGTGTTATTTGGTGGCAAACACATCATTGTTTTCGGTGATCTTCTGCAGCTGACACCAGTGAAAGGACAACCTGTGTTCAAAATGCTCACGCATGAAGATACCAGGAAGTGCCTAGGGAGCATTGGCAACGTTAATATATGGTTAAACTTCAATTATGCTGAACTGCATGAAAATATGCGTCAGGCGAAGGATGAAGATTACAAGAATATTCTACAAGATGTTAGAATCGGAAAAGTGACCGAGCATGGGAAAGAAGCTTTACATGCACGATTACTGTCAAATTTGTATCCAGAACAAGACGTTGTGCCTGAGAATATTTTTCAGAAAATTACTGAGAAAAAATCTGGAATATGTTTGATGCCAACTCTTGCAGAATGTGCCATCTTCAACAACAAAATGTTGTATTTAGAAAACCAAGATATTGTGAAACTGGAAGCTATTGACAGAGCAGAGCATATGGGATCAACAATTATTTTGTCTGAGAATTTGAAATCAAAATTGGATTCATTAGAAAAGAGTATATCTAAAACTGCGGGTTTTGAAAAGACTCTGAATGTGTGCTTAAATTGCCGTATAATTTTAAGAAGGAATTTACATGTTGAAAGAGGTCTGGTAAATGGATCAATGGGTAATGTTGTTGATTTTGTGAAATACAGAAATAGGGATGAAATTGAATTTTTAAAAATTAAATTTGATGGCATTGAGGAAGTACAGCTAATTGGTCGTTGCTCTGCTAGGTTTTTGCTTGTGAAAGACTTATATGTTCGCCGTAAGCAGTTTCCTGTTTGCATGGCATATGCGGTGACAATCCATAAATCGCAAGGTTTGAGTGTAGACAGTGCATTGGTGAATATTGGCAGTTCTGTGTTCAAGGAGGGTATGGCATATTAGGCATTGTCACGAGTCAGAACTTTATCGGGATTGTACTTGATTGAGTGTGATGTCACAAACATTTGTGCGGATCTAGACTGTGTTAAGGAATACAATAGGTTAAGAAGAGAGTATGCGCCACATTTGCCTCAATATCCTTTGTTTGAGAAACGTGTGGTAGGCCGGAAACGAAGAAATGTGACCAATAGTAGGGAGGTTGTAGCAAAAAGACGAAAAGTCGATGAACCAGAAATTATAAGCAGAAAGGAAAAGGATTTTGTTGAAGATGTTGTTGGTTTTCAATTTGAAAACAGTTCTGGTGTCAACTGCTATGCTAATGTAGTGGTTAATGTTTTGTTTTCTCTAGAAACTTTAAAACAAGAGATTGTGGTCAATTTGGATCAGAGATTTTGCAGTTTGTTGAATTCTGTGTTAGAGAAATGTAGCACTGATATAACAAAAATAGAAAGTGTGTCTGAAATTCGAAATCTGTTAGACAGATGTTCAGGTCAAACACAATTCTCTCAAAATATTCAGCAAGATTGTCAGGAGTTTTTAATGTATATGCTTGATGTATTGCATGATGAAGGTGTAGATGTAGATCACCTGTTTGGGCTTTCTTATCAATGGCAGCATGACTGCGAGAACTGTATGGTATCAAGTACTACTAGTGTAGACTCAGAAAAATTTATATATTTAACTTTGCCAGACAGTAAATCAGTGTCCTTTAGTAAGCTAGTAAAAGCAGCTGATCACAACATGGAGTGTAGCCAATGTAAGTCTGAAATGTTGTCAACATTATTTATACGAACATATGGCCAGTATGTCATTTTAATGTTCCAACGATGTAGGCCTGATGGAACAAAATTGACAACTTTGATTAAAAATGTTGTGGCTTCCAGTTGTCAATATCAGGAAGGACTTTTATAACTGCAGCAATTATATATCATGACGGTCCTTCAATAACATCAGGACATTACACAGCTTATTTAAAGTCTAGAAATGGCTGGTCATTCTGCAATGATTCTGTTTTAACTTTCAAAAAAAAATTGCCTTATGACCTTAAAAATTCTTACCTGGTGTTTTTAAAACCAAAATTGTAGGGAAAGAATCTCGGGATGTGCTCTGAGGAAGTTCTAATGGCTCCTACACAATTTGGCCTTGAGGATAAGTGTAGTACAGAGTCAAAAGTTATTTTTGAGTTTTAAATAGTTCCTGGAAAAAAAGAAGCTGGTGGGCACAGATTAGTTAAAGGACAACAGAGTATTTCCCAAAACAAACGGTGTTCTTACCATAACACTTGACGTCATGGAAAAATAACTGCACTTTGAATGAGTTCAGAAAAACTGTTTCTTTTTATAAGCAAATTCAAGCAGCCAATAAAAACATGGAGTAGAGGTAATGTAAGTCTGCAATGCTGTCTAGATTATTTGACCAAACTTTTGGTTATAATGTCATTTTAAAATTCCAACTATATAAACCTGATGAAAGTAAGTCTTCAACTTTAATTACAAATGTTGTGGATACATAGTCGTTTATTTTAGGAAGAACATTTTTAACTGCAGCTATTATATGACATGATGGTCCTTTGACAAGATTCGCTTATTACACAGCTTATTGAAAATGTAAAAAAAGCTGCTGTTTTGTAAATGATTCCTATTTGACTACGATACAATGTTGCCTTTTTATTTAAAAATATTCTTACTTTCTGTTTTCAGAAAAGAGAATTTAGGGTAGGTAACTGGCCTATAATGATTCGAGGGGTTGATATAATTGTATCTACTGTTTTAAATTGCTTTGTGATTAAAAGTGATGTAGAGAATTAAATAATTGTAGTAGTCATAGAGGTAGTGTACGTCTGCTTCATAGTAAGCAGTATCAGTGTCATAGGAAATGTGGAACATGAGTGAGCAAGAAGGGTGAGATATTACTAGTACAGGATTGTGAAAGTGATCTTGAACGTTTTCTTTCTGAAAGTTGCGGAAATACAAAATGACGGGATTTGCTTAGAAGAATTCCAAGAGTTATAAATGGCTCTTACACGATTTGGCCTTGTGGAAACGTGCGGTAGAGAGCGAGAAGTCATTTATTGTATGTAACATATTTTTCAAAACGATGGAGCTTTTCTTTCAGAAAGTGGCGGGCTGAAAATAATAGCAGCACAACAGAGTGTAAGCTGTTCATAGGATATCCTTCGACGTCATGGACAGTAAGTTACTTTTCAGGAGTTTTGATTTCTGATTGGTTATGTTATATGGGTTTTTTAAACACAATCATTTTGATTGTGTTTTTTTTTTCCCTGCTGTTATATGATGAATACCTTCAAGTCACTATTTTTAGTGAAATTTGATAAATTCTGAGAACAGCAAAAATAAACCATTTAACATGTATAATTAATACTGTACTTTTTGTATTTATGATATACATTTAGAACTGTGTAGGAGGCATGGAGAAGCTGAGGCTTCTGTAAGTGTCAAAGTTGTTGCATACAGTGCTCACATTCTACGTAGTCTTTCATATGATAGACTACATCTAAACAATGAGATACCTAAGCAAAGGAAACACAGGTGATGTGACTGTGGAATGAGCAAAAAAAATTGCACGTTTTTCAATTAAATTACCTGTGTTTCCTAACATTACACATCACATTGTGTAGATGAGGTTTAGGCCTATTCCAGGAGACAGAGGAGGTCTCACATTTGTTCAAGAGTGCAGTGGACATGACTCACTCCGTTGGTAGGCCTGCACATGTATTATCTCCTCTATACTCTTCAACAAGCCTAAATGTCATCTGCAACCCTGAGAGGGCTTACCTGAAACAAATCTCCGGATAGGCCACACCTTATCAGCATCTAGAAACAATCATTTAAAATGTTAAGTGCAGATTTATGATGGCCCTACGCCTCTTTTGCGTCGCTGTTCCGTCACTTTTGTGACGCAGCAGCAGTGTAAAAGATGCACCATGTTGCAAGATAGGCCTCAGTTCATCTCCAGCAAGATACCGTCAGTTTAAAATGTATATAATTAGGACTGTGTAGGGGGCATGCAGAAGCTGAGGCTTCAGTAAGTGTCAAAGTTGTTGCATGCAGTGCTGCACTTCTGGGTACTCTTTCATATTCTGGACTACATCTGCACAATGAGATACCTAAGCAAAGGAAACACAATTGATGTGATTGTGAAATGAGCAAAAGAAATTGCACTTTTTCAATTACATCACCTGTGTTTCCTAACATTACACATCACATTGTGCAGATCAAGTTTAGGCCTGTCCAAGGAAACAGAGGAGGTCTGGCCTTTGTTCAAGAGTGAAGTGGACATGACTCACTTCATTGGTAGACATGGACATGTATTATCTCCTCTGTACTCTTCAACAAGCCTAAATTTCATCTGCAACCCTGAGTAGGCCTCACCTCAAACAAACCTCTGGATAGGACACACCTTATTGTCATCCTGAAACAATCATTTAAAATGTTAGGGACAGTTTTATGATGGCTGTGCACCTCTTTTGCGCTGCCGTTGCATCACTTTTGTGAGACATCAGCAGTGCAAAAGATGCACCATGTTGCAAGATAGGCCTCACTTCATCTGCATCAAGATACTGTTAGTTTAAAATGTATATTTTTAGGACTGTGTAGGGGCATGGAGAAGCAGAGGCTTCTGTAAGTGTCAAAGTTGTTGAAAAACTGTTTGTCCTTCAATCTTTTCCCTTGTCTTTTCTAATTTTTAAATACATGTTTTAACATTTTTCAAATGTTTGTTCTTTCTTTCACAGATTGAAAGTATAAAAATAACAAGTGACTAAGTTAACGACAATTATAAGGTAAATGTTTTGTACTCTTTTCATTACATTTCTATCACATTTAACTACTATTAGTTCCACTGCTTCATTTCTTTAACCCTCACTTTCCTGCCTTTGCTACTTCCCTCATTCCTTTCTCTATTACTTACTTACTCTACTCCTTCCACTCCTTTTCTCAGTCCCTCTCTTCTCATAGTTCACTCACTCCGTCTCTATTACTCTTAGTGTCTCTGACTGATCTCTCTTTCACTACTTGTTCATTATGCTTTCTCTGTGTAGTTGAAGCACACTAAGGGGCATATTATGAACACAGCCAATAAAATTATTGCTGTTTTTATCGGCAGAAAACTGCTGCAAAAGTGGTTTTAGCTGCAGTTTTCTGCCGCAAAAGCGGCTTTAGCGACACATTTCTGCCGATAAAAGCTGCAAAACTTTTATCGCCTATGTTGATAATATGCCCCTATGTTATTTACATTTCTTTGCTGTTTCAATTATTCCTTTTCTGTTACTTCTTCTTTTCTGCTTTCTGTTTTTTCTCTCTGTTATTCCACATGTTTTAATCTTATTTTGAACATTCACTCACATTCTCTAAGAAACTCTTCTTTGTTATTCTTCTACTCTCCTTTTTTTCTTTCACTTCCTTATCTATTTTGTTTTTCACAATTATACCCTCTTCCATCTTTTCTTCGGTAAATAGATCTATTAAACAGTATCTCTGGTTCAGTCCCTATAGCTGTCTTTCTTTTAACATTACTCTCTGTTTCCTTCCCTTATACTTACTCTTCTTTTTTTTAAAAACATTTTTTTTGGTTCGCTCCCGGTTCGCGTACCGGCGAGCGAACCGGGAAGCGAACCAAAAGAAATAGAGGTTGCCAGAGTGCTAAACATTCTAGCAATTTTTTTATAAAGGGGAGGTAGTTCTGAAAAGAACTTTTTTTTAATGTTTTTGTTGTTTTATATTTTTTTTATTTTTCTGAACATTTTTTTTTTGTATTTTTTGAACAATTTTATGTTTTTTTTGGTTTTTTTGGGGGTAAACAACGAAAAACAGGCATTAGAAAGGGCTCAACAGGAGCAAAAAAAAATTTTTTTTTGGGGGGCGTTTTGAGCACTTGTGGTTTTCATATGCTCTGTTTATCAAATTATTACTCATATTGGCACGTGAGAGTAGGTTACCACAATAAAGACACACTATCTTCATGTGCACAAAATTTTCTTGAATGTTTGGCACTGTTTCCCGTGCCTCTGGCCCCGACAGAGTTACCTGTGCCGATGTCCTGGCCACAGGAGTTGGTGGGTTGTCTTGGAGGTCACGCATCTCTGCCATGCTGTAATTCAGTGGATGCCACCTCTGCATGTGACGGTGCATAGTATAGTTGCCGAAACTATACTTTTTATCTGTGCCTCTAGATAAATCTTCTTTGCATATGAGGCATGTCACATAGCAAGCATTCACTTTTTTTTGTCCTTGAGGAAAAGAAAAAAACTGCCAAATAAAACTATTTTTGTGGTGAGATATCCGGGGCTCCTCACGTAAAAACTGTCTTGGCTGTACTTCCTCTTCCTCTTCTTCATCCTCTTCCTCCTCTGTGTTGGGAAGGAACTGTGGAGGTGGTCCTCTCTTTCTAGAAGGTGGTGGTGGTGGTGGCGGGGGTGCACCAGCTGCAGCTACTACTGAAGCCATTTTCTACTCAGCAAAATAGGTCTTCCTTTCACAAAGTTGAAAGTCAGAGTGAGAAAAAAGGTGGGGGCTTTCATCATTTTGGAAAAAAAATAGTTCTAAACCAATGAAAAGTGTTATTTTTAGGTCACATGACCTAGCCTTACATCATTAGGAAACCAAAAGTGTAATGAACCAATGAAAAGTTTTATTAACAAGTCACATGACCTGTTACGCTTAAGTTACGCACTGCGGGCCGCGCCCCGGATCGCTTCCGGGGAGCTGCGCTTCGCGCCTCGGTTCGCGCTCCGGAGCACTTCCGGGTGCGCTAACGCGGCGCGTCATAAGACGCATTACGCGGCAACGCGATACGTCGCGCTTACGCGACGCGCCCCGGATCGCTTTCGGGGAGCTGCGCTTCGCGCCTCGGTTCGCGTACCGGAGCACTTCCGGGTGCGCTAACGCCGCGCGTCATAAGACGCATTACGCGACAACGCGATACGTCGCGCTTCCGCGACGCGTCACGATGTTGATTTCTAACACGGCAGTTGCGCAAACGGAACGTTTACCGGTTCGCGTACCGAGTCGCGGCACCAAATTGAGCTAACGGGAAGCTACCCGGTTCGCGGACCGGGAGCGAACCAAAACATAATAATAACATTTTTTTTTATTATTAGACATATAAAATATATTTTTTGATTTAAAGAAGAATACATTTTACGGCTATAGATATTAGCTTTTAAAAAACCAATGAAATTCACTGAAAAAACCATAGGTTATAGACCATATATAGTTAGGAATTAGCATTTACAAAACCTTGAAAATTCACTGAAAAAACCATATTTATAGACCATATATAGTTAGGAATTAGCATTTAAAAAACCTTCTTTTACTCACACAAAACCATTGAAATTCCATATATAGTTGGTTGTACTAACTATATATCGCGCACCCGCAATCCACTGCTGATCATGTCACATATTACATCATTCATGACATCTCAAATGACATCAGTGATGACATCAGTGATGACATCTCAAATGACATCACTGATGACATCACTGATGACATCACTGATGACATCACTGATGACATCTCAAATGACATCACTGATGACATCTCAAAAGACATCACTGATGACATCACTGATGACATTATTCATGTGATAATACGATGAATCTCTTCAGACTCTAATAAAAACTTAGATACACTCAGTGTAAACAGACAGTCACAGACTGTCACTCATCCATGGAGTAACTCACACACCTAGTCAGTCATGCAAAGAATCAATCTCACATCCATTTCCTCAACTATACAGTTATACACACCTTACTTATTCAAACATATACTAACACATATTTACTCTCTTATACAATCCCTGATACAAGTTCACAATGATCCATACAGCCACTCACACATTCACTGGCTCTTATGCATAGTTATTTATATATGTCAAGTCTCACATGTACTGTGTTTTACATATGTACTTACTTTGACATGTAGCACTTAGATATCCATTCACTCACCAATACACTCATGCACCCAGTCAACCGCCCATACAGCTGTTTCCACATGCACTTTTGAACCCATACATCTAGTGAATCAACTGCTCACACATCTATGCACAGAGTTATACACCTCCCAGCCACCCACACACACACTCAGTCTCCCATACAAATACTAAGGCAACCAATCAATAACCCATATAGTTACTCATATAGCTATTGATCAACACATGCAGCAGTTTACAGAACAACAGACATAATGATGCACAAATTAAGACAGTTTAGTCACTAACCCATGCACTCAGTGAGACACATTTAATCAGTCACTCATACAGTCAGTCATGCACCTAATAAATCCTTCATCCAGACACTTATAACTCCACTCATTCTTCAATATGTAAGACATATTTTAACTTTACAGAAACATACAGTCACTGGATGTTGTCATCAGTGATGTCATCAGTGATGTCATTTGAGATGTCATCAGTGATGTCATCAGTGATGTCATTTGAGATGTCATCAGTGATGTCATCAGTGATGTCACTGACCATGTCATGAATGATGTAATATGTGACATGATCAGCAGTGGATTGCGGGTGCGCGATATATAGTTAGTACAACTAACTATATATGGAATTTCAATGGTTTTGTGTGAGTAAAAGAAGGTTTTTTAAATGCTAATTCCTAACTATATATGGTCTATAACCTATGGTTTTTTCAGTGAATATATTACCTACTGGCGGTCGCCAGTAGGTATATATAGTTAGGATTTTTTCTCTATGGGTTTTTTGAAAATTCTATGTCTAATAACTTTGGCGTTTGTGGACGGAATTGGCTGAAATTTTCAGGAAAATGGCACATTTTGTTTCTGAGCAGCCCTTGAAAATTTGGGGGGGGGGTCGTCCAGTGGGGGCCGAGAAAAAAGGGGGGTCCCAAAACGTGTTTTTAACATTGAGTTTTCCATAGGGCGGTTGGCCTCACTTTTAGCCCGAACGGCTGAATGGATTTGCACGAAACTTGGCAAAATTGTAGGGACTGGTAGCCCGATGTGCCTTTTGTAGGTCTCAATATATGTGCTCCAGTGGATTTTGAGAAATTAACGTTTAAAAAAAGATATATATCTGTAACAGCGGACCGGGCAGCGCTCTGGTTCGCGGACTTTTCGCGCAACGGAGCTTTGTGAAGCGAAGCTGATTGGTTCTCCGGCGTCTGTCAACATTCCAAACAGTCCGTAGCGGCCGCCATCTTGTCTCTCGGTAGGATCGAGAGACAAGAGGAGGCCGAAGCGAAGGGGCAAATGACCATAAGGGGGCATAGTACATTGTCGCTCACCCCCTAGGTTTGATGTGGAGGTTTTAAAAGGGCCCCGCGGGGCAAAAAAAAATAAAAATAATAATAATCGAACAGCTGAATGGATTTGCACGAAACTTGGCAAAATTGTAGGGACTGGTAGCCCGATGTGCCTTTGCTAGATCTCAATATATGTGCTCCAGTGGATTTTGAGAAATTAACGTTCAAAAAAAGGTATATATCTGTAACAGCGCACCGCTTCGCGTACTTTTCGCGTTACGGAGCTTTGCGAAGCGAAGCTGATTGGCTCTCCGGTGTCTGTAAACATTCCAAACAGTCCGTAGCGGCCGCCATCTTGTCTCTCGGTAGGATCGAACAGCTGAATGGATTTGCACGAAACTTGGCAAAATTGTAGGGACTGGTAGCCCGATGTGCCTTTGCTAGGTCTCAATATATGTGCTTCAGTGCATTTTGAGAAATTAACGTTCAGAAACAAGATATATATCTGTAACAGCGCTCCGCTTCGCGGAGATAAAATTATATGTGTATTACCTAGCTGTTGCTAACACCAGTTAGCGACGGCTAGTAGAAGATAGCGACCATCTTGGGCCCCACTTTGCATGTGAGTGATATTTATCACTAATGACATGCAAAGTGGGCATGCCAAGATGTTAGCGACTGGAAACAGTCGCTAACATCGCTATCTCCTATTATCAACTTTTGGAAATATTCGAGATAAGGGCGAATATCTCTAAAAGCTACCACCTGCCCTGAGCAGTTCTTAGCCATGTTATCCAATGGGAGGTGGATAACATGGCTAAGAGCATTAGCTCGGTAATGCATGAATATCGCTGAGTTTTCAGCGATATTAATGCATTGCGGTCGTTTTTTATCGTATTTCCGATAAACCTTGATAATAGCAAGGTTTATCTGCGATAATTTCTGACGGTAAAAAAATCGTTGCTAAGCATCGTTAGGGATAAATATCGCTTAACTTTGGTAATATGCCCCAACGTCTGTTAACCTTCGATTCGAAGGAAATCAGGAAGTGTTGAAAAACATTGTCTGCGCCATCTTGTCTTTTTTCAAATGCCACACTTTTGTCGTGCACGGCAGCCATTTTAGATGCCTTGACCAGACCCACTCTGTGCACGCTGTCGATCCTTAGCATGGCTCCCCACCCTCGCAAACATCTCCCCCAGGCAGTGGTCACCCCCGCTCTCTGTCTTATGCATGGGTAATAAACCTCCCCCATCTGCGCTGCTGTTCCCTGAGAATCACACCCTGTGCCCGTCCGACACCTCCCTTTCGCCCTATTCACTACCGCACCCTCTGACACTCCTTTTCCTCTGTGTCCGATTGTCCAGGCTGGTCCTAGGGTATCAGCTAGCCCTGCAGATGTAGTTTATGGCCACAGCTGTAAAGAATCACCCCTCTTCAAAGGAGTTATAGTAGATCAAGGCCCACACTCGATGAGATTCGTCACAGCAGAAGCGTTGCTATTATCTGAAAACCATCCTGTATTGTGATTGGGGAGGGGACCGAGCCTGAAGCGGAAGATTCCAGGGATGACTGTTTGTACATCAAAGTTTTTACAATTATGTGTCACATTAAAAATATATAGCACTCCGACAAAGTAGTAAGATTATAAAACTTTAATAATTTATAAATATATACAAGAAAACAAAAATAGTAATAACATATAAACATTTTTAGGGAAAAACAACGAAGTAGCGGTCGGCTGTGCGAATAGTCCCAACGCAGCACAACGTCCAGATTTCCGGCGTGGGGCGTCGCGGGGGGTGGGTCATCAGTAGCAAACTGTTGTGCGAATAGTTCCAAGGCAGCAGAACGCGTTGAAATCTAGATGACACGAAAGTGATGTCTAGTAAGTTGCCACCCAGCAAATAACGGCATGGGGCGTCGCGGGGGGTGGGTCATCAGTAGCAAACTGTTGCGCGAATAGTTCCAAGGCAGCAGAACGATGGCACCAAGGTGATGTCCAGTAAGTTGCCGCACTGGTTTTGGTATCCTACAATGCTGCTCCGAATAACGGCATGGAGCGCCCCGGGGGAGGCGGCGTGAACGGGCCTCTCCAGGTGGAGTGTCATCTGTTGTAGTGGGGCGCCCCTTTACCGTTTCAGTTGCCATTCCGTCCGTTTTTGGTCCACTGTGTCAAAAGCCGCAATTCAGCTGAGTTGCGCCCACTCTTGCGGTGCAGCGATAGGCGGCTGTCACAGGACTCTCAAAATGGCGGCAGGCTGTTTCCTTTTTGGGCCTGGTCCACTGAAATGGCCCTGGGACACCTTGGAAATCGGACGCTTGTCTGCTAGGTCTTGGACCTCATTCTCGAAAGCGTCCCCTCCGCCTTGAGAATTCATCAAAAGTTTTGGGGGCTCCGACTCCTGCAGGCTTCTGGTGGGGAGCGGCTGCCATGATTGCTCGCGGAATGACCACGACTGAGCTACGAGATGGTGGTGCTTTCATGCTGACGCCAGCTTCAGTCTGAAACATCCAGAAACAAGGTGGGGCTTTCATCGTTTGGGGAAAAAAAAAAGTTTTCATCCTATGAAAAGTGTTGTTTTTAGGTCACATGATCAAGCCTTCCATCATTAGGAAACCAAAAGTAAAATGAACCAATGAAAAGTTTTATAAACAAGTCACATGACCTGTTATGCGGCATAGGGTGTAAAATTAGGAGAAAATACGTTGGCACGTGAGGCGGCGTCAGTAGCGGACCGATGTGCGAATAGGCCGAAGGCAACACAACGCGCCAAGATCTGGATGGCACCGAGGTGGTGTCCAGCAAGTTGCAGCACTGGTGTGGCCATCCTACAATGCTGAAAGTCGGCGTGGGGCGCCCCGTTGGCCTGTGAGTTTGCGTCAGTAGCGGACCGATGTGCGAATAGGCCGAAGGCAGCACAACGCGCCAAGATCCGGATGGCACCGAGGTGGTGTCTAGTAAGTTGTCGCACTGGTGTGGCCATCCAACAATGCTGAAAGTCGGCGTGGGGCGCCCCGTTGGCCTGTGAGTTTGCGTCAGTAGCGGACCGATGTGCGAATAGGCCGAAGGCAGCACAACGCGCCAAGATCCGGATGGCACCGAGGTGGTGTCTAGTAAGTTGCCGCACTGGTGTGGCCATCCTACAATGCTGAAAGTCGGCGTGGGGCGCCCCGTTGGCCTGTGAGTTTGCGTCAGTAGCGGACCGATGTGCGAATAGGTCGAAGGCAGCACAACGCGCCAAGATCCGGATGGCACCGAGGTGGTGTCTAGTAAGTTGTCGCACTTCTGTGGCCATCCTACAATGTTGAAAGTCGGCGTGGGGCGCCCCGTTGGCCTGTGAGATGGCGTCAGTAGCGGACCGATGTGCGAATGGGGCCAAAGGCAGCGCAACAATATTTTCTGATTTGAAGACACCACAAGGCGCTGAGATGCCAAGATCCGGATGGCACCGAGGTGGTGTCTAGCAAGTTGTGGCACTGGTGTGGCCATCGTACATTGGTAAAAGTCGGCGTGGGGCGCCCTGTTGGCCTGTGAGATGGTGTCAGTAGCGGACTGATGTGTGAATGGGGCCAAAGGCAGCGCAACAATATTTTCTACTATATTTTCGGAGTAGAAGACACCACAAGGCGCTGAGATGCCAAGATCCGGATGGCACCGAGGTGATATGTAAGTTGCGGACGGATGTGCGAATGGGGCCAAAGGCAGCTCAACAATATTTTCTGAAGAGAATACACCACAAGGCGCTGAGATGCCAAGATCCGGATGGCACCGAGGTGATGTCTAAGTTGCGGACCGATGTGCGAATGGGGCCAAAGGTAGCGTAACAAGATTTTCTGTATGGAAGATACCACTAGGCGTTGAGATGCCAAGATTCGGATGGCACCGAGGTGATGTCTAGGAAGTTGTGCCACTGGTGTGGCCATCGTACAATGGTAAAAGTCGGCGTGGGGCGCCCTATTGGCCTGTGAGATGGTGTCAGTAGCGGACTGATGTGCGAATGGGGCCAAAGGCAGCGTAACAATATTTTCTGTATGGAAGATACCACTAGGCGTTGAGATGCCAAGATTCGGATGGCACCGAGGTGATGTCTAGCAAGTTGGTGTGGTCATCCTACAATGCTGAAACTCGGCGTGGGTCACCCCATTAGCCTGTGAGATGGCGTCAGTAGCGGACCGATGTGCGAATAGGCCGAAGGCAGCACAACGCGCCAAGATCCGGATGTCACCGTGGTGGTTTCATAGTTGAGAGGCACTTCATCTGCAGTGGGGCGCCGAGATCCGGATGGCACCGAGGTGATGTCTAGCAAGTTGCTGTACTTGTGTGGTCATCCTACAATGATGAAACTCGGCGTGGGTCGCCCCATTAGCCTGTGAGATAGCTGTTCTTTGGATTTGGGCCTGGTCCACTAAAATGGCCCTGGGACACCTAAGAACTCGAACGCTCGATTTTTTTTTCCTTTCCTGTACATGCAAAAAAAGGTAAATGCCCGGTATGTTACACGCTTCATCTGCCACGATGAACTCTCCAGAGGAACCGAAAAAATATATAGTTGTGGTAACTATACCATGCATCGTCATATGGAGAGGTGGCACCAATTAATTATAGTGCTGCATAAAAGAGAGATTTGGAGGAGAACCCCTGACCTGCTAGTACATTCATCAAAGAAGTGGCACTGAGAGCTTCAGAGGCAAGGGAAACGGTCCCAAATATTTAGAAGAACTTTGGAAAGATTAAAATGACATGTTTAGATTGTGGTAAATTAATTTCATGTGGGCAGATGAGTGTTACTCTAATAAATACAGCATATGAACATCATCATAGTCGATGGTTGGTAGAGACATTTTGACTATATCCTGGACCTGCCCGTCCTCGCCCAAAATGGCGCCGGAATAAATGGGACTCGTAACTCCTTGTTGTGTACTGGTTGCAGAACCTTGAAATCACGAGATACGTATGCAGTTTTGAAGCACATGGCGGGCGGGGACGAGAATTGATTGAATATTTCGACATCCCTATTGATATTAAGTTCTGATGTGTTATTGATTACTGTACTGTTGAAAATTCGAATTAACGTCACCCATGGTACTTGCCCGCAAATGTATATCTAGATAATTTTATTGTAACTGGCCCTGTCGTATTTTAATTATAAAATGTACGTCCACCGATTCCGTAACTGTTAGACACCTTAGTTTTTGCAACCTAATGGCCCGCCCGTTACGTTCCTCTACAGTGTAAATGTCAATTCATCATATACGATTACAGTTTGCTCCGTGGCAGGCCCACGTGGTTATAGGCTCGTATTTGTATAATGAAATTTTCACAATAAAGGTTTTTAAAAGAAAACATGGTAGTAGTGTATACATTGGTAAAGTTTTTAATAATAGTCACTGTTTTAGAATCATTAAAAGGCAAGTGAAATAAAGCAGACCAATTACATGAAGGGTAAAAGGTATAATACGAAGGAACGCAGTAAAGATAAATGGTCAAGGGCTGTTGTGTTTTCTATTCCTGCAACATAAAGTGATCGATAAGAATCTCATATTCAGGCGTATCGGCGACTAAGACAGCAGGTCGACCCTCTTTTGCTCAACGGCTCCGTCATGGGACGAAGAAACGCTCTTTTTCTCGAAAAAAGAATATATTTTACTTGCAGGACAGTTGTAAAATTTCCGGGAAAGTACATTAGCCTGGAACATTATAACATATATTTAAGAGAAAATAATGTTCGGAAGTAATTAAAAGCGTAATTTTTAGGTGATATGACCAAGGCTTTCATCATTAGAATAAGAAAAGTAAAATGAACCAATGAAAAGTTTTATTAACAAGTCACATGACTTGTTATGCTTACGTTACGCGCTGCGCGCCCCGGATGACTTCCGGATGCGCTAACGCGGCGCGTCATATGACGCATTACGCGACAACGCAGGTCCAGAATATAGTCAAAATGTCTCCACCAACCAGCGGTCGAAACACAACCCCTTTCAGCAGGCTAAATAGTTCTGTTAAATGACAACAGAAAGGACAGGCAACAAGAACCATCAGTCAAAGAGGGGAGGGCTAGTTCTTCTCTACCGGGTTACATTGGGGCGCTACCGGAACTGATCGAATTGGTAGTCTACAGTGTTTCTGGATGTTTCAGACCGAAGCTGGGGTTAGCATGAGAGCAGCACCATTTCGTAGCTCCGTTGTGGCCATTCCGCAACCAATCATGGCAGCCGCTCTTTATCGTTATTTTGGGCGGGGTGGGTGGCGGAGCCGAGCTGTTTTGCAGCCATCATTGTGTGGAGTTCAGTTCATCTCACTAGTTTTGTATTTGTCATGAGGGGTTGTTCCTAATGTTTCTATTTTAGCGAGGTCAAAAAGAGATCCCATTAGTGGCCTACTGATTTTGCTCGATTCCTTTTCTTTTTTTTTACACGATTTTTCGTTATCTGCAAAGACTAAACAGAGTATTGCGACTCTGTGTTTGTTTGTAAATAGAGAATGAACCAAAGAGAACTAATTCTAAAACAGTAAATACTTGGATAACAATCAATCAAATGGAGAGAGAAGCAGGCACGACGGATTACAACTGGGGCAAAGGCCTGCGTTAACTACCTTTCACTATCTGCAAAGAGAGAGTACTCCTAATAGAAATGAGGGGGGGGGCACCATTCAAAGCAGATCAGTGTGCATAAACACGAAAATGTTTTCACTTACCACGTACTTGACATTCGACAGCTTATGATATTTGCTATTAAAAAACCATTGAAATTCACTGAAAAAACCATAGGTTATAGACCATATATAGTTAGGAATTAGCATTTACAAAACCTTGAAAATTCACTGAAAAAACCATAGGTTATACACCATATATAGTTAGGAATTAGCATTTAAAAAACCTTATTTTACTCACACAAAACCATTGAAATTCCATATATAGTTAGTTGCACTAACTATATATCGCGCACCCGCAATCCACTGCTGATCATGTCACATATTACATCATTCATGACATGGTCAGTGACATCACTGATGACATCACTGATGACATCTCAAATGACATCACTGATGAGATCACTGATGACATCTCATTTGACATCAATGACCACATCACTGATGATATCATTCATGTGACAATACAATGCATCTCCTCACGTTTTAATATAACCTCTGTTTCACCCAGTGTTAAATACAGAGTATAATTTTTGAAACCATTGACACACCAATACTAGTTACTACATACGTACTCACTGATTCCTACGTCTACACACACATTCACTCATTCACCCATACAATCATTCATACATACAATCACTCATCTTTACAACACTATCATATGCACTCATACACCTATACAGACACTTACACTCTGCCACTCATCCATGGAGTTACTCACACACCTAGTCAGTCCTGTAAAGAATCAATCACACTTCCATTTCCTTGTCTATACAGTTAAACATAGAGCACCTTACATTTTCAAACATATACTAACACATACTTACTTTCTTATACAATCATTGATACAAGTACACATTGATCTGCACAGAGTCACACACCTCCCAGCCAGCCACACACACACTCAGTCTCCTATACAAATACTTGGACAATCAATCAATAACCCATATAGTTAATCATATAGCTACTGATCAACACATGCAGCAGTTTACAGAACAACAGACATAATGATGCACAAATTAAGACAGTTTACTCACTAACCCATGCACTCAGTGAGACACATTTAATCACTCACTCATACATTCAGTCATGCACCTACTAAATCCTTCGTCCAGACACTTATACATCTACTCATTCTTCAATATGTAAAACATATTTAAACTTTACAGAAACACACAGTCACTGGATGATGTCATCAATGATCTCATCAGTGATGTCATTTGAGATGTCATCAGTGATGTCATCAGTGATGTCATTTGAGATGTCATCAGTGATGTCATTTGAGATGTCATCAGTGATGTCATCAGTGATGTCACTGACCATGTCATGAATGATGTAATATGTGACATGATCAGCAGTGGATTGCGGGTGCGCGATATATAGTTAGTGCAACTAACTATATATGGAATTTCAATGGTTTTGTGTGAGTAAAATAAGGTTTTTTAAATGCTAATTCCTAACTATATATGGTGTATAACCTATGTTTTTTTCAGTGAATTTTCAAGGTTTTGTAAATGCTAATTCCTAACTATATATGGTCTATAACCTATGGTTTTTTCAGTGAATATATATATATATTCACTGAAAAAACCATAGGTTTGATACCAGTTATAGTTAGCTGGAAATTTTACTGATATAAAACCAATGAAATTCCACGTTATAGTTAGTTGGACTCACTATAACTTGCGCGTGTAATGCACTGCTGATGAAGTCACATATTACATCACTCATGACATCACTGATGACACCATACTTGTGACACAGTGACAGACCTCCTTTCACTGTAATCTAACCCTTGAAACACATATTCAAAAATAGAAACTAAAATGTTCAAAAAAATTGAGATACCCATACCAGTTACAACAACCAATTCAATAATTCCACCATCTATATACACATGCACTAATTCACCAACAGTTCTATATAGTCACTCATACATATATTCACTAATCATATGTAGTGATACACCTACACATCCTGTTACACACCGACAGTCATCCAAAAGTTATTCACACACATATTCACACATGCAAATAAAATATTGACCATCCATTTATTTGCATAAACAGCTATACACACACTACCACTTTACTTCTAAGGAAACTTACACATACTTACTCTCTTAAAAAATCACTTATAGAAACACATACTAATTTAAACAGGAACTCTTACAATCCCTCACTCTCACATATACTCACTTATATACATCAATATTCACATATACTAGATTAAAACATATGTAGTTACTGATAAAGACACTAATAAGACAGTCATTCACTCACTAACACAGACATATACACACTCATCCACCCATACAGTCCTGCACATATGCTGTCTTCAAAACACATACAAACAGAGACTCAGTCATTCTTGCAACTATGTACTAAGTAATACTCCCACCAAAGCATGCAAACACTCATACTGATACTAAGAAAAACATCTAATCACCTATATACATACACATGTACCTACTCATCAACCCATGCAGCCACTTATACACAAAGTGAAACACTAATACATATATTTAAATATTTAAGCATTACTCACTAATATATGTATTCACTAAGATATTCAATAATATATACATATATAACACATATTTATTTTTCAGAAAGACACACATTCACTGGATGGTGTCATCAGTGATGTCATGAGTGATGTAATATGTGACGTCATCATCAGTGCATTACACGCGCAAGTTATAGTGAGTCCAACTAACTATAACGTGGAATTTCATTGGTTTTATATCAGTAAAATTTCCATCTAACTATAACTGGTATCAAACCTATGTTTTTTTCAGTGAATTTCATAGGTTTTGTAAATGCTACTTCCTAACTATAACGTGTGTAAAACCTATGGTTTTTTCAGTGAATTTCATTGGTTTTAAAAATGCTAATTCAGAAATATCTCGTGTATACAACCTATACTTTTGTCAATAAAGTTCTGGCAATATTTTTTTCAGAAACAAGCCGTTTTCTTCACTGTTCAAGTTGCATACAGACTCCTTGTAAAGCGATACAGAATTAGAAAGTCTGTACCTTACCTTTTTTTCAACGCATTAAAATTTGCCTGTAAATAAAAATAGCCTTTCTAAACTTTCGTGCACGACCCGGTGTGCGCACTCTCTGCAACAGTTCTCAATAAAATGGATAGCGCATTTCCAGGCTTTCGTGCGCGACCGACTGCGCGCACCCGCCTATATATTTCGTGAAAACTTTGCAATCTGAACTTATTGAATTTCTTCATAGACCCATCAAAGAACTTATACTACGTCAAAGAGACTAAACCTAGGCTTCTTTTTTAATATTATGAAAATTTTCATTAAATGGAGCCGAATGTCTTTTTAAACTTTCGTGTGTGACCGAATGTACACACCTTGGTATTTAAAAAAAATATATAAAAGGTTTTATACTTTAACAATTGTATGCTTGAATCGAGCTCAGAAGATATATTAAATCCGGATATGTTTGGATTTACTCCTTTTCACGTTTTGAAACTTTGCTGAATTAGACCGCTACTTCCAAATGGCGTACGTGACCAGATACTATCACCGCGTACACGTCCTGAGACGCGCATGTGAAGTCATGTGACTTGAAAACAACACTTCCAATTGGTTCTTAGTAGTTTCTATTCTGCAATTTACACGGAGGACTCCACCCACTCCTCTCACTATCTTTTCTACTCTCAAAAGAGAACGACGTTCAACACCCTTCGGAAGACTTTGCTGAAATGGCTGCCGCCCCGCATTCATCTTCCGAATCTGAAGGAAATGAGCGACTACCTTTAAAAAGAAAAAAGGAATCTTTTATTTGGCAATTTTTCACTTATCCTGAAGAACAAAAGAAAGTGAATGCGCCAAAAGTTACCTGCACGATATGCAATTCGGTTCTCTCAAGAGGAAATCCAAGAAAAAAATATTCCTTTTCCATACATACCATGGTGCGGCATGTCAAACAAGTGCACCCTGTGGAATTTGCAAAGGCATCGACAAGAGCCCTGGCCACGCTATTACCATCAGAGGTGGCCAGCACATCTTCTGGTGGACGACCTGTATCACCATCGAGTGCTGTGATGGACTTGAGACCATATCTTGCAAAGGTGCACATGAAATGCAACGAGTGTGGAGAAATTCTTCTGTACGGAGAGCAGAGCCTCATTCTTAATAAACTAAAAATTGAGAGTCATAAATGCCCCGAGAAAAGATAAATTTCTTCATTTCATTTTGATCCTGTGTCACACATGAAAATGTTGTTGCAAGTTTAAAAAATCAAAAACAACATAACACTTGTTTTAAAAACAAAACAAAAAAAAAAGTTCTTTTCAGAACTAACTCATTCTACCAAAAATAGCTCCAGGAGCATATTATAAAGGGGGTTTATCTCCGCTTTTTTGGCTTTCGTTCGTGCGCGACCGTGTGCGCGCACCCGCCTATATATTTAGTGAAAACTTTGCAATTGCAACTTCTTAAATTTCTTCATAGACCCATCAAAGAACTTATACTACGTCAAAGACAGTAAACCTAGGCTTCTTTTTTATTATTATGAAAATTTTCATAAAATGGAGCCGAATGTCTTTTTAAACTTTCGTGCGTGACCGAATGTACACACCTTGGTATTTTAAAAAAAATATATAAAAGGTTTTATACTTTAACAATTGTATGCTTGAATCGAGCTCAGAAGATATATTAAATCCGGATGTGTTTGGATTTACTCCTTTTCACGTTTTGAAACTTCGCTGAATTAGACCGCTATTTCCAAATGGCGTACGTGACCAGATACTGTCACCGCCTACACGTCCCGAGACGCGCATGTGAAGTCATGTGACTCGAAAACAACACTTCCAATTGGTTCTTAGTAGTTTCTATTCTGCAATTTACACGCAGCACTCCACCCACTTATCTCACTATCTTTTCTACTCTCAAAAGAGAACAACGTTCAACATCTTTCGAAAGACTTTCTTTTCACGCGATAATGTGAAATACTGAGATTGTTACAGGATTTTTATCACTTAAAGCCTTCCTATTATGAAGGTTTATCTCCTAAGTCTCTGATTCTCAAACTGTGCAACGCGGCTCCCCTGTGTGCCGTAATGAAGTGCTAGGGTCGCCGCCCAAACTCTAGTGTGACTAACCATCTATAAATTCCACAGACATCTCTACCCTGTTATCTGCAATTGTGAGCATCAAAAGGAGCTGCGCTACGCCCCTGTGAGAGGCCTCACTCCCACTGCTGCAACGGCTTGGCAGTCCTCCAGATGCACAGGAACAGCCCCTCCGATCCAATGAAGTTCTCTGTCGTGAGAGGCCTCACTCCCACTGCTGCAACGGCTTGGCAGTCCTCCAGATGCACAGGAACAACTCCTCCGATCCATTGAAGTTCTGTGTCGGTCTCAATACCACTTACGAAATGAAAATAAGCACTGAAGAATATTCAAGCATGTAGTACTCCTCCTGCTACAGCATACAAAATGCATTCTATTACCTATAAAAAAGTCAAACACCCACGCTACAATCATATAGAACACTTCCTCTAAAGAAGCCTGTGAATAACTTTAAAACATCAGGTTAACCTTTTTTTACTCTCTCATCATTATTAAAGATAAGTATTTACAATGCTATATTAAACAATGCCATGGTTCTTGCTTTTTAATTTTAAAAATCTTGCAATATTTCACAAACCCAATACTCATGGCTTCTTTTTCGTGACAAAAATCTTGCAATATTACATACCTACATAGAATAACAGAAAAAACATAACACTACAAAGGCCGAACACTCTACTAAACGCGGATTTGTAACCTATGAGGCAGATTTATGTTAACTACTTCATACCCAGATATGCACCAGTTAATATGCACCACAGTATGTTAGTGCTCCGTTACCCATGGTGTGCCACATTTGAAATGTGGCGCACCATGGTACAAAAACACCATACATGCGTAACACATCTGTGCTCAAAAAGTAATACATTGCTAGAGTTGCATCGCAAGTGTGATGCAGCTCCAGCAAGGCTCACCAATGCACTATATTCACAATACTGCGTCAATACCTACGCCTGCTTCAAGCACATGCACAGTTTTGAAACAGCATAGGTCTGAAAGTCACTGAGTGAAATATCATGCATTACAGTCAGCCACTTTCAAGACGCATTCCTTCAGAGGAACACTTCCTTATGGTGCAGGGCTTTAGAATGTGACATATCTCCTAGATCCATAATGTTGTAAATATGGTACATTATTTCCACTGTCATTGTATTAAATAAACTGACGAAATTGTGGCGCAAAGAGACGCAACGTCAACATAAAGCTGCTACAATGTGTTTTAAAGTGCCCTTTAAATTACAACCAACACTCTCTTTGAAGAGACCCCTCATGTTTTTTTAACACCTGTTAAGTCCTTCCATGCTCATGACAGAGCCGCTCCATCACGAGCATTGCCTCAGCTGTCCCCAGAATAGACCAGTTTTGTCATGGCCTTGCACCTGTGCTTGCACAGCACTAATATTGTACCTCCATGACACGTTCTATTGACTAAGCAGAGCCATGAGAGAACCACTGTATCATGAACAGATCTCAACCGTGGCTCATGAAGGAGTACCTCTATCATGAGCATAGAAGTACCACTCAGCCCCCCGGCCCCCTAATGCTGAGGCAGAATTGCCACTGCAGCAAAGGACTTAAACTCCTGGAAAGAACAACATGTAACATTTAATATCATTTCCCACCAATGTTTTCATATATCAGTGTTGCTGAACTCACTCAGTAAAATGTCGCTCATTTCATTAAATCACTTTTAAAGCATGCCTTATAACAATGCACCCAATCCTATGTGGAAGTGCTTATATTAAACATGACATTGCTTTAAGCAGAATAGACAAAGAAATGACACAGTGATGTAAAAGTTTCTTTATTTTTTATACTTACCTAAAAAATAGTAAAAAAGTAAAGTAAATTTCTTTTAAAAACGTAGTACCTGTGGAAGAAAAGTAAAAATAAGATTATAATGTACATTTCATAAAATAAAAAAAATAAGAGAAAATAAGAGAGAGGCAGAGAAAACTCTCGGATGTTATTAGTTGTACTTACCTTATAAATATAATATCTGTGGAAGACAGTAAAAAAATATGTTTTAATACATATTTCTAAATTCAATGTAACAAAATAACTCAAACAACATATTAAATGGTTTATTTTTGCTGTCCTCAGAATACATTGATTTTCACTATAAACAGTGATTTCAATATTAATCATCATATAACAGCGGGGAAAAAAAAACACAATCAAAATGATTGTGTTTAAAAAACCCATCCAAAATCTCCATACATATTATAAATACCTGAAAAAAACATATCTTAAATGTTTTTCTCAAATTCGCAATTTCTTGAGTAAGCACACTACATCTTCCACAGTTAAAAACTAATTAAACTATACGACCTATTTTTAAATATATCTCAAAAAAACACCGTGCAAGTATCTCCTATAAAAATCTATCTTAAGTATACATTTTCTTTTCTCATACCTTTCCGCATGGCCAAATTGTATAAGTTAACTCATTACCTTTTAAATACCTCTCCCAAAAACGTGCGTCCATATATGTTCTAAAATAATTATATAAAGTACTCATTTTCTTCTCTCATATTTTTCCACATGGCCAAATACTATGAGTTAAATAGTTTTTTTTCTGAAATGTCTTAATCTTAATCTTATCTATTCTTTGTGTAACATGCTTTATACCACCAAACATTAACTAAATTTCTACCTGATGTTATCACTATACCAAACACAAATTTCATTTATAGATTTGTAGACCCTCAGTCACATGATATTTGTAAACAAGAAAGTTTCATATCTTTATAGTATTAATCTTCCTACAGCAAGTGATTCTACTGAAATTTGGGTTCCAAAAATAGCAGATAGGAGTTAGTTAAGGTAAAAGGCAAACGTTTCTTAAAAGTCATTGGGTATCATTGCAAAGCGTCCAGCCACTTCCACACTTCAAATAAGCTGTATAATGTCCTGATGATGTGGAAGGCCCTTCATGAAAAATAATGGCTACAGTTACAAATGTTCTTCTAGAAATAGATACTTGAGTAGCCACAAAATATTTTATTTTAAGTTGACATTTTACTCCCATCAGCTCTGCATCGTTGAATCATTAATATTACATATTGTCCATATCTATGGATAAATAAAGTTGATAACATTTCAGACTTACATTGAGAACAGACCATGTTCTGATGCGCATCTTTAACTAGTTTATTAAAAGACACTTCTTTACAGTCTGGTAATGTTAAATATATAAATCTTTCACTGTGTATATCAGTACTACTTGAAAATGAGCAATTATCACAGTTATGTTCCCATTTATAAGAAAGGCCAAAAAGATTATCAATATCTACACCTTCATCTTCCAAAACTGTAAACATATACATAATAAATTCCTGACAATCTTGCTGAATATTCTGTGAAAATTGATTTACTCCTGCACATATGTCTAAAACATTCCTTAGTTCTGAAACACTTCCTACTTCACTTTCACCACTACTACATTTTTCAAATATAGAATTTAAGGAATAGCAAAATGTTTGCTCCTGATTTTCTACAATCTGTTCCCTAACATTTTTTAGAAAAAAAACAACATTAACTACTACATTTGCATAACAGTTGACACCAGACCTGTTTTCAAACTTAAATCCAACAATCTCTTCAATACTAACCGTTTTCTTATGCCTACCAACAACAGCTACATCTTTTTTTCATCGTTTCTCAACTACTTCAGCACATTTCTCCTCATTTTTCCTTTTCTGACCAACCATACGCCTTTTAATTAAAGGATATTGAGGTAAACTTGGAGCATATTCTCTTCTTAACCTATTATACTCCTTCACACAATTTAAATCTGCACTAATCTTTGTCTCATCATAATCAATTAAATAAAGTCCACATAAAGTTCTAACTCGCGATAAAGCAACATATGCCATACCCTCTTTGAATACAGTGCTTCCAATATTTACCAAAGCACAATCTACACTTAAACCTTGAGATTTGTTAATAGTCACTGCATATGCCAAACAAATTGGAAATTGCTTCCGACGGACATATAAGTCTTTCACAAGCAAAAAACAATTTGAACAGCGACTAATTTGCTGAACTTCCTCAATTCCATCAAATTTTATTCTTAAAAATTCAATCTCATCTCTATTTGTATAATTAACAAAACCAACAACATTACCCATTGCTCCATTTACCAATCCTCTTTCTACATGTAAATTTATCCTTAAAATTATCCGACAATTTAAACATACATACAGATTTTTCTCTAAACCAGCAGTTTTAGATATACTTTTTTGAAGAGAATCCAATTTTAACTTCAACTTTTCAGACAAAACAATAGTACTACCTTCATGCTCTATTCTATCTTTAGCTTCCAGTTTCCTAATTTGTTGATTTTCTAAATTCAACATTTTCTCATTAAAAACTGAACATTCTTTCACAGTTGGCATCAAGCATATCACTGATTTATCTGCTACCTCTTTACTATATATTTTCTCAGGTACATTATCTTCATTAGGAAACAGCTTGGAAAGTAATCGTGTTCGTAGAGTGTGTTTCGCATCTTCAGTTAGTTTTCCAATCCTGATATCTTGAAGAATATTTCCATATTTAGTATCCTTTGCCTGTCGCATATTTTGAATCAGTTCAGTATATTTGAAATGTGACCATATATTAACATTTCCAATACTGCCCAGGCACTTTCTAGTCTCCTCATGCGTAACAGTTTCAAATACAGGTTGTCCTTTCACTGGAGTTAGTTGGAGTAGATCTCCAAAAACTATGACATGTTTACCTCCAAATAACACATCATACTCTGTCTTAAGTATCTGTTGCATTCTTAAATGCACAAAAGCAAGCATTAAATTAGATACCATGCTTACTTCATCAATAATAAGAAGTTTCATTTTTTTAAGCACTCTAGAAACTTCAAAACAAGCTTCTCCAGATAGCTTGTGATATTGTAATTTATTTTCATGTTCAACTGGCAGCATCAGTAAACGATGTAAAGTAATACCTTTAATATTATGTGCTGCCAATCCAGTTGGAGCAGTAACAACACACGACAGTGTTGACTGAGTTCTTTGCTGTAAATATGTAGTAATTCCTTTAATTAGGAAACTTTTACCAGTTCCAGCTTCTCCACTTACATATAATCGAATAGGTTCAAATGACATACATGAGCAATCTTTTCTCTCATGACGAAAGCCATGCTCAATGTGCTCTGTCACTTCATCATATATCTGTCTTTGCTCAATATTAAATTGCTTCTTTAATTCTTCTAAGTTGATTACTTCCTCTTGACCTTGCTGCATTGCTCTTTCCACCTCATCCAGGGCAGTGGCCTTCATTTTGGATAATTGGTTGTCCCAGTGGATCTTGACTTAATGAAGCCGAACTTTGACTATCTTGTGAACTATCTCTACCAATCTCCGCTGCAATTGTCACTTCTTGCTCTATTTCATCATTCAACATTTGCAGATAATTACTAAAAACAGTACATTCAATACTACTTTTAGATGCGTTGAATGAATCTTCATAACTATCAAGTCCCCAAGTAGTTCCTCTTCTCTACGCCATGGTTTAAAGAGTTGCAAAAGAGCAAAATAGTAAAATTCTCTTTTGTCAGGTGTTTCGCAACTCAGTTCCCGATGATTAATCAAGTGTCCTTTTCTTTGCTTCACCAGACATCCTTCTTGTCCAATTACAGCATATACACCTTTATCAATGTTCTCTGTAACATTCCTTTTAAAAGTGTAGTTTTGAAGTATTTCATACAGACAAATGTTTTCTAGAAGAGTACTTCTATTTGGATAGTATGTATCCAACATATTTGTTTTCAGAATGTCTGTACTGTTTGGTTCTTTCTGGGCTAAATATTCAATTTCTTGCACAGGTTTTAGAACACGGTTTCGTGTTTCTGCAAGACCCAAACTCACCCAGAGAATAGTCCTTGATTTAGCATAAAGACTTGCTGATGATAATCGGTCACAACATTCATATGCTCCAATTTCTCGATGAGACAACATCTTCAAACTGTACGTATACAATTTTTTGCTTAGGCTCTTTTCATGAGAAATGTCTTCCCACATCTCCTTCAGTTCCGTCTTTTCAGATTTTGTGATGTAAGACGTTACATATCGAGCCACAGCAATAGAGTTGTCTGCAACATATTGTATGTCCATGCTAGCATTCCACATGGACAAAATGACTGGGTTATAGTCATTTATATATTTGGATTCTTCACCTCTTCTTAAATTGTACGTATTTTTAGGTGACCTTCTTCTGATGTTATGTCGCAAAGATGACATCAAATTGTTGACTCTTCCTTTTGAAAGTACCGGTCGTGCAAATACAAAACGACATTTGGTGTAGAATTTACTCTTTGATTTGAATTTTCGCCGACAATATTTTCCACAACGATGACTTTGAAAGCGTAACACTTTTCCTCTTAAGTCCTTATCAGTTGTACTATTAGGTATGTCACAAGTGGCATACTGTTCAATAAAAGAGAGTACAGTCTCATCCGAGTCTCTTCCAAATTTAGGAGCATCCTTGATCCATAACAGCATATGAATATGAGGAGCACCTCTTGCTTGGTATTCTTTTCTCCAAAAGAAATCCAGTACTTCACCAAGAGGCGGATTTTTCTTGTTTGTAAGAAAAGACATCATAGCTTCAAATCTATGATTAAAATATCTGCAAACATTAACCGGATCTAACGAACACAGTTCTCCGGGTGTCTTGTAGTTTATATTTTCTATGTTTGCATTCGCCTCCTGAAGAAATTCAAGTAAATCTTCCCAAGCATACTCTGCACAGCTTAGAGTTAAAAACCATGTTGGTGCTCCTAAGTTTCTAAGCATGCACTTCAAATCTCCATGACGACGGTACCAATACTCATTAGTACCACGCTGACAAGCCATTAAATTAATTAGGTGTGAATCCAAAACACTATCTATCTGTTGCACTTTATCCATAAATTCCTTTGCTGAAATATTATGCAGATGAACTCCACTTTTTAAGATATGATTTACTGCATAAGAGAGACCAGATAAGTCACTCTCAAACAGAAGATGAAACAAATATGGAATGCATTGGCGAAACCTCGGATCTTCTGCATATAATCTTGTTGTCCGGTATTCAGATGCAGGAATCTGCATAGGTCGATCATCATATCGTGTACCTTCACCTGTAGGGAATAACTGTGGGAAACAACGACCTTCCAAACTTTCTTCCCACACACTAATAGGATTTCCTTTCGCCTTTTTCATCTGAAATAATTCAATAACATTCCCTATTGCTTCTTTGGAATGCAGTGGATGAACACTGTAATGTTCATACATTTCTTCACTTCTGGATAGATCAACTTTTTCAATTTGTCCAATAGACAAATCACTCTCCTCTTCTTCACTTACATCTTCTTCTTCTACGTATACATCTTTATAGTACTTATTGTTTTGAACTAAATACAACGTTGCCTTTTTGACTTTTCTAACATCCACTAACTCTTGCCAGATTTTCTTACTCTTTGTAGGTACACCATTAACTAGAATAACTAGAGGTTCCTCTTCTACATTTTCAACACCAATTGTTTCCATATTTTTTTTTAAATCAAGTGGCAAAAATACAACTCTACCCTTTAATCCTCTTTGTAAATCTGAAGGATTTAATTTACCAGTCTTAGGCTCCATACGAACAATAGCCTGAAAAGGATGTACACATTGGATCAGAATAGTCTCATAAGTATTTAAATCCATCAATTCTGATGGAATATTTATCAACTCTAGATTAATATGAACAGCTCTAGCAGGCATTTTATTTTCATTTAATTTATTATAACAATATTTACAAATACGTTTCTCAAAACCCAAATCAAAATAGTTTTCCACCAACAAATAAGTTGCAAAATCTTTCCATTGACCATTACTTTCATCTTCACTTTTTAAATATAAATCAACTAACCTAGTTTGACTTTTGTAATGAATGCGTCCACAACAGACACAAGAAAAATTTAGTTTCTCACCTGCAATTACCTTAAACTTTATTATTTCCTGTTCAAAATGTTCAATATTAACATGTCCAACATTTTCTAACACATTTCCTTCTATAATTATATCAGTTTCTGCATTACCTTCCTCTGGACCAAAATAACTTACCTCAATTTCTGCACAAATCTTCTTAACATCTAATTCACATCCATACAAAAGAACAGTATTTAACTGTTTAAGTTTAAGTGCTGGACTTTTTGCATAATACAACTTTCTCACCAATTTTCTCATTTTAGTATGATGCACTGCTAACATCCTGAAGTGATGAAACACACTCTGGCATATTTTTTTAGAAAGACAAGCCACAGAATGACCTTGCAGAACTATTTTTTCTCGCACTCTGCAATGATCTAATTCTTGCAACATAACAATTTTTTTTCTAAGACTTTCTTTAGTGTACTTACGTAAGAAATTGCCAAAGAAATCAATTGAATCCTGTTGTACACTACAAATGCTACTACAATTCCAACTGTAAACAGGAACATTAGCACGTCCCCCTGAAGCTTCTCCAGCCATCACCTCTTCTGCATTTCTAACCACAATTTTCTCTTTCTCAATTACACATCCCTCCTTCACCTCGTATCCTCGACCACTGGTGTCAACTGCATGCAACAAATCGTTACTTTGAAAGTAACTCTCTTCATTAAAAAATGGTTCAGACGTTGAAGTATGCATCCACTTCCCAGAAAACACTTTACAAAAATTACTCCTATTTATGTGTCTCTTCCATTTACTTTTAGCTGTTAAAACTTGTATTGCCTTATTTAGCGTATTTATTCTATTAAGTACTAAAATAAATAATTTTCTTTTTGTCTCAAACGCGCGCTCAACAATACCCTCTATATATTGTTTCTTCTTAAGAAAAGCAGATATTCTTTAAGAAACTTTCTCCTTTTGTAATAAATTCGAAACTACTCTGTTGTAAAACATACGCTTCCTGATTTGGCTAAATTGATTCATCCGAGTTTTACTGTACAGATTTTCCTGTCTCCTGATTCCAGAAACATTTTTATCTTTGGTTCCATGTCTCCTTCTCGATACTGGTATACTTTTTTCCTTGTCCACTTCAATACTAACATTTTTCCTTCCACATATTGCTCTCAAAAACTTTTTGGTTTGCTTACCAGGAGCACTCTTCTTTTTATCCGTCCTATGTTCTTTTGATACTTCTTCAATTCCTTTCTTCTTCAAATTGTAAGTCCGTTTATAGAGCTTTCTTTTTTCAGTTCTGGTCGGCATCTTAATTTAAGATTTTGATGAAATTCTCAATCTGTAAAACACAAACATAACAAATATTATAGTTGACTAGCATATAACGTACAAATTTAAACCACAGATTCATTTTCTAAGTAGAATTAAGAAAATAACAGAAAGTCTCTGAACAGAGTAGGAAATCCTGTAGTGAATGTTGGTTCTTAATTTTATCACACTCCATATCTGTTTTAACATTATAGACAGTTTTTAATTCTAATTTTTAAAGCATACAAACAGTACACTTTTTTCAAGAACTATGGGTCATCGTAGATGTTTTAATCTTTTTTACTACAATCTCTTTTACACTTCATGAGAACATGTCTTATCACTCTCCTAAAGCACATCAACGACGAATAGGACAAGAAAACTGTCTTCAAGAATGCTTTACTATCCAAAAATGTGTTATTTATTGAAATCTTCATAATTTTGTAGAACTTCCACCATTATATCATCAGGGACTTCTTCAAGTCCAAAGTCCTCATCTCCTTCAACCATCTCTAAGTAAGCGGAGTCTAAAGACATGTCCATAAAATAATTTTTTTCATCTATTTCCTCTTGAAAGACTGCATCTAAAATTTCCTCCATCACTTCGTTAATGATTTCAAAATGAATTTGTTTCTCTTCTGAGGAATTCTCCATAACTAGACTCAGTTTATTCTTCTGTATCCTTTTAAAAAAATATAGAGACTTAATTATATCTTTTTTCATAAATGTATAACTTAAAAATACCTTTACTAATTTTTAAACTACATATATTTTTATAATTTCTAACTTATTAACTCTATATATTTTAAGATATCACGTTCCTCTTCTTTTGAAAAGAAATTGGCAATATAACCCTAAACATTAACACTGATCTTTTTTTTCCATTAAATAATTACTGTTGTTAAAAGACATTTTACTGTAAAATTTATTTTTAGATTTTCTAGATATCACAAATATTGATAATCTGTAGAATTAATTTTTAGAGACCCATTTTTTCAGTTCACCAGTACAAAGATCTATGTAAACTATATGCACTCTGAAGAGAAGGCTCACACTATACAAACCATAGCATTCACTTAACAGATTACTACTTCTCACAGAGACAGTTCCTTTTATGTTTCAACAGCATACTCACCATGTAAAAGTCATAGCATATACAAAATGTCATACTAAGCATGAAGAAAAACCTCATAATAAACCTCTGCATGAATATGTAAAACAATGCCTATACATAGTATAATCACAGATATGCAGGAAAGATACCCATCACACCTAGAACCATATCATAATACCTCTTTGTAAATAAAGGAGAAAAACTGCCAAACATAATGCAACAAGATTTCAAAAATCATGAGCACTTCACAAGATTTAAGTAATGGAAACATGAAAGAATCATACTCAAATGATCCGTAAATCTGAACTCCATCAAAAAGAACACATGCACCAAGCCCATTAAAAGATAATTTCAACTGTCAGTGGAGAATATCTCAAAATACATATCTAGTATAAGCAGATACAACCCATGTGAATAATTCAAGATAAAATCATATTCCAAAATGAAATTTTACAAACATTTAAAAAAATCTTCTCCATTATTTTCATGTGCACCCAAAAAAATTGCCTATGCAAAAATACCAACTCACCTGAAAAAAAGAATATAATTACTCAAATTCTGTAATTCAGAAGGCACGTTGTTGCTTTTCAGCACCAAACACTGTAAAAAAGAAAATAATAAAATTTAATTAACTTATTACAGACTTATTTCTTACACAACATAGAGCCATTATAGCAAAGAACAAGCATAACAGATAAATTCCCCAAGATTCTCTATCATTACAATAAGATACAAAATGTCTCATTTATGAAACCATTGCGCCACAGATATATCACTTTTTCCCATGTTAAAACTCATGCACCAGCGACACAAGGCCTTCATAACTAAAAGCCCATGTGACGGAGAACAAGTGCATAGACAGAAAATACAGGGCCAACCATGGGCATATGCAAGCAGTACACCTGCACAGAACCACCAAACCCCAGGAGCCACCATATTAATATATATCCTTAATATAATAATCCTCTAAGGATGCATACATATTTGCGTAGCAGACCATGGCAGGAATTTACAAAACACCAAACAGGGGTATCAGGCCAAACGCTCTGCACATTTATCCTATACAGTGTGGTATAATAAGTTTGTTGTGGGTGCTATTAACCTGAAGTCATATACCCCTAGACTCCCAAAAATTCAAAGCAACACAATGGTACAGCACCCCACACAGTATATCTTTTACAATAACATTAAGTGCATTCTTTGAAGAAACATTTCAGTAGGACCGGAGATTCTTTTTTTTCTTTGCTTTTATTAACAATTTTCCAATTTTAAAAAGAAGAAACGTAGCCAACGCGTTTCGTCCGTAGGACTTCTTCAGGGCTACAATAAACAAACATACAAATACATATATTATACAAAAAGCTATTTACACTTTAAAACATAGATTCATGATACATTTTATAAAAACAATTAACTCACATCACATATTATTTCGTAATTGTCCTACTGAACAGAATAATTTAGTGACATTCTGTGTGTTTTCCTGAAGAGTGGGGGACAACAGTTTTTAGATCAATTCATTCACTAATTTGTTTGACTATTCTTTTAGTGACATAAGATTTTCTTTATCAAAGACAGTCATGGGGATTACATTAGCAAAATTTCCATCATTATGGTGATGAGGCTGGTCATGCTCTGCATTCAACTAAAGACAAAAAAGGAACTGAATTGTAAGGAGACCCTATACTATGATTTTTTGACAGATGAGAGGATAAATGGAGCTAATATCAACATCGGATATGTTCTTACCGGAAAGTTTTTTTCGGATTTCAATGTTGTCACACAAATCTTTTTATAGGGAAATTGCCATCACGGTTTACGTTTTGTCAGTAATGATCTATTGACAAGGAAAATACAAAGATTTGTGATAGTACATATATGATCATGTCCTGGTAGTGTAAGCACTATTAGTATCGTTAACACAAACCTTTTCATATGTAGCTATTTTGAAAAGGAATATTTGTCTTTACTTATTGTTTTCTAGTATGTTCAGCATCAAAGTATACAAGGCATAAGTGGCCTGATGGAAAAGGAAACAAAGAGCAGAATATGGTCATGTATTATTGAAGATCACGTAGTGAGCGAGAGTGGATTTAAATAGCCAGTTTATTTCGTGTCGACACATACCTCGCAAAGAAGGATGACAGTCAGATCCTTCCGTGTGCACTGAACTCTGGTCATGTGGAACGTGTCTATTTAATGTCCACATCCCATCATTTCTGTAGTAAGAATTTTTATTATTTTATAGCATGAAAAATAAGAGTTGCTTGTATCTTATCAACATTTATCATGCATTTTGAAAGTGACATCTTGCCCTTTTTCTAGAACATTTTAGATAATATAACGGAACTAGCCTCAATAGTTGTTTTCAAGGGTGCAATTTTAGATGTTAGGGCAATGCATAATAGAAACGCTATAGCCTTCTAAACATGCAAAATTGCTGGGGCAGTATATAGTGGAAACACGGTGGCGTTCTAAAAACTGCAAATTATTCTCACCATGCTTCTCCATATATGAAATATGATAAGCAAAATGTGAACATGCTGGCAAACGAGGATTTGCTTCTTTGTCCCCCTTTGTTGTGGCTTTTTTCCCTTTTTTCCTTTTACTTTTCATGTTTTATTGCTGTTCTCAAAAGGTATGATGTGTTATAGTTGCTTATACCACTGCATTGTTTCAAAATGCGGTGGAAAATGGTATATTCATCAATATTAATTAAATTGTGTATTAGATTAGTCCTCACGTGGTGATCTATGACTATACCGTCAAAAAGATGCCATCAGGCTCTTATATAGATCAGCAGTTATAGACAAGACACATAAGTCTCATTTCCACTAAATGATAAAATGACCTTTAAACTAAAGCCGACCAGTTTATAAAATATATATAACTTTCCTAAGTATTAATTTAGCTCCTGATCATCACTAAAATTTATAAGAAAGTCAAATAAATTCACCCTTATGGTGATGTTATAATACTGCACCACAATTTACAAAGCAAATTCTGTTCGTTTTACTTTTAAAATAAAGCAGTACACGTCATCTTTGATAACATTAATTTTTTGCAAAAAAGCCATTTTTTTCTCATTACTGGGAAAATCATGCCTGTCACCGAAGTTCTGATTACAGCTTTGGGGGCAGTCGGATATTGCTCGGCATTAACATGCCGATTGACAGCACTTTTGAAAAATTCCATGGTATTCGTGTTAGTCAGTTGCACATAAACGCGATTTAGGAATCACCATGAAAACACTGCTAGGGAACAGAAATATGCTCAAAACAGTTTATATATGTCTGCAAACCTTGATAAATATGACGTATACATTAAGACGTCTGTCCCCATTTTGAAACAAATTTTTTTTTAGATTATAATACACGAATGCATGGCATTCATAGTCTTCACTTGCCTTGCACACACATTGCTTGCACTTTGTCCGCCAGTCGTTTAAAAAACACTCTTATTCCAACAAGGCTATGTGCAACATTAACTGCTCACGTTGGTTTATCCACTATAAGATGGCGGCCACGTTCGCGGCTGTTTAGAGCTCATACTTACGCGCATTGAACACAGCTGATGCAGCTTTGCGGGCTATTTAAACCCGTGAATTTCTGCTCACATTTCTGAACCCTGGTATCGAGCGAGACGGCAGACACATCGGACCATTGAAGTAAGTAGCAGAAGGGGCCTTTAGATACGTGTTAACCTGGGGAAGGTTGTGCTCGTAATACTGACGAGACGCTACCCGTTAGAGAGATTCTGCTCACTTTAGACATGCCGTCTCACGGCTATGCATCTCCCCACTAATATACCTGTTATCCGGCCACATAGCTTTGAGGCTGAGGTCTTTGCCCCGGATTGCAATGAGATGCATACATGAGGATATACATACTTTTTCTGACTTCGAATGTATTTAGAACTAAAAGTAAATATATTTCTCTTATGTGCCAATTACAATGGAAATAAAAAATGCTTATATGAAATGCATTTTTATAGAATACCAGTCGGTGCCACAATGTCTACTGGGGTAATTTATATGGAGAAGCATGGTGAGAATAATTTGCAGTTTTTAGAACGCCACCGTGTTTCCACTATATACTGCCCCAGCAATTTTGCATGTTTAGAAGGCTATAGCGTTTCTATTATGCATTGCCCTAACATCTAAAATTGCACCCTTGAAAACAACTATTGAGGCTAGTTCCGTTATATTATCTAAAATGTTCTAGAAAAAGGGCAAGATGTCACTTTCAAAATGCATGATAAATGTTGATAAGATACAAGCAACTCTTATTTTTCATGCTATAAAATAATAAAAATTCTTACTACAGAAATGATGGGGTGTGGACATTAAATAGACACGTTCCACATGACCAGAGTTCAGTGCACACGGAAGGATCTGACTGTCATCCTTCTTTGCGAGGTATGTGTCGACACGAAATAAACTGGCTATTTAAATCCACTCTCGCTCACTACGTGATCTTCAATAATACATGACCATATTCTGCTCTTTGTTTCCTTTTCCATCAGGCCACTTATGCCTTGTATACTTTGATGCTGAACATACTAGAAAACAATAAGTAAAGACAAATATTCCTTTTCAAAATAGCTACATATGAAAAGGTTTGTGTTAACGATACTAATAGTGCTTACACTACCAGGACATGATCATATATGTACTATCACAAATCTTTGTATTTTCCTTGTCAATAGATCATTACTGACAAAACGTAAACCGTGATGGCAATTTCCCTATAAAAAGATTTGTGTGACAACATTGAAATCCGAAAAAAACTTTCCGGTAAGAACATATCCGATGTTGATATTAGCTCCATTTATCCTCTCATCTGTCAAAAAATCATAGTATAGGGTCTCCTTACAATTCAGTTCCTTTTTTGTCTTTAGTTGAATGCAGAGCATGACCAGCCTCATCACCATAATGATGGAAATTTTGCTAATGTAATCCCCATGACTGTCTTTGATAAAGAAAATCTTATGTCACTAAAAGAATAGTCAAACAAATTAGTGAATGAATTGATCTAAAAACTGTTGTCCCCCACTCTTCAGGAAAACACACAGAATGTCACTAAATTATTCTGTTCAGTAGGACAATTACGAAATAATATGTGATGTGAGTTAATTGTTTTTATAAAATGTATCATGAATCCATGTTTTAAAGTGTAAATAGCTTTTTGTATAATATATGTATTTGCATGTTTGTTTATTGTAGCCCTGAAGAAGTCCTACGGACGAAACGCGTTGGCTACGTTTCTTCTTTTTAAAATTGGAAAATTGTTAATAAAAGCAAAGAAAAAAAAGAATCTCCGGTCCTACTGAAATGTTTCTTCAAAGAATGCACTTAATGTTATTGTAAAAGATATACTGTGTGGGGTGCTGTACCATTGTGTTGCCATGGCAGGAATTTGGCGTGCTCTGCCTCTGTTCCACTTCCAAACACCTTGATCCACCCCCCCTCTTCAGTGGGCTGCACGCTCCGCCCCGCCCAAACCCCCTGTTACAGAGCCCCCTACCTGCACTCCCTGCCCAGGGCTGCCATGACCCTATACCCGCCCCTGGAAAATGTGTAAGACACAGCAACAGTAAAAATCAAAGAATAGGCAACATGCAGAAAAACTACACAGTAGATAAAGAAACGAGGGGCATATTATCAAGGGGGTTTATCTCCGCTTGTTTGGCTTTAAAAGCCAAGAAAGCGGAGATAAAATTATCTCCCTATTACCTAGCTGTCGCTAACACCAGTTAGCGACAGCTAGTAGGAGATAGCGTCCATCTTGGGCCCCACTTTGCATGTCAGTGATATTTATCACTAATGACATGCAAAGTGGGCGTGCCAAGATGTTAGCGACTGGAAACAGTCGCTAACATCGCTATCTCCTATTACCAACTTTTGAAGATATTCGTGCTAGGCGCGAATATCTCCAAAAGCTAACACCTGCCCTGAGCAGTTCTTAGCCATGTTATCCAATGGGAGGTGGATAACATGGCTAAGAGCATTAGCTCGGTAATGCATAAATATCGCTGACTTTTCAGCGATATTCATGCATTGCGGCCGTTTTTTATCGCATTTGCGATAAACCTTGGTAGTACCAAGGTTTATCTGCGATAAAAATTACCGCAGCGCAGCGGTACATTTTTGTCTCCAACCAAGCAATAGCGATAATTATCGCTATTGCTTCATAATATGCCCCCATATGTTTAAGATAACCCCATTGAAAAACATGTAGTAATTTTTTTAATCTGCCATGCATCTAGCCCTCCACGACCGCTTTGGAAACTCCTGCTCTAAACCTTTACATTTCATTTTTAAAACAAACGCACATTTTTTTTCAAAGCTGCATATTAAACGCCTAAACATATATTTAGTCGTCCACATGCAGGCACTTTCAATTACATGACTTATTTAAGTGGAATCCCTGTAATGTTGCATATCTTTCCAAAAATACACCAGTGCCTATTATTATAACGATTTTTTTTCATTCTTCATCAGTGATATTATTTTTTACATATAATGAAAATCACTATGACTTTTTAAACGACAAAGCTTACGCGGTAAAAATCACTCTGCATTTGCTTCCCTTTAAGAATGTAGTTTATCTACCCCACGCATGTGAACCTTGATGTTTTCATCTGGCAGCGAATTCCGGCCTTGAATCACAAGACATGAACAACAGCCTTATTGTCACAAAAACAAGTTAGCGTAGCATCTGTTCGCGAACATATCTTTCACTTAGCTAATATTCACAGACAACACCATTCCTTATAAAAGCGTGGCCTTCCTTTACAATTTACTGAGGTGACTCCCTTAATTTTAAACACATCCTCCACTTCAAGACACGCTATTTTTTTTATAACTACTAACCAATGGTTTACTGACCGGACTGCCAAAAATTATATCAAGTCATTCTGCTACTATTCACTCCATGCTCTGCGACCTATTTCTGTGGACTTCCTGTTGAACTGCCAGTGCTGCGAAGTTTGTGTTCCCATCTCGTTTATTTCAAAATGGATGTCCCTCCTGTCTTCGCAAACAAGCCGGAACACTTAGAACTATTTCGCCAGAAGATGCTTGACTACTACGGCATCTTAGCACTCTCGACTCTGAATACTTCATATCGATTATCATTTCGATATTCCTATTTCACCTGTGTGCAGCCTGTATTTCATTGCCTGAGCTGTGATTTCATGTGGGCCCTGGACTTATGTCTCTGCAACTTGGTACCTCCTGAAGTGAATTACAATCATCTCATGAATCCGTTAATTGATCATGAACAACTTTGTTGCAACGGAGGGATTATGGCCTTTGCAGCAATACAAGGAGTTCTGGGTCATTGGGATATATTCGCAGCGGCGCAAGATTTCCTGACAGACAGCTACATTGAAAACCCACCGAGCTGTCCTCTGATGGTACTAGAGGCTCCGGTAATAACAGATCATGAATGCTGCTTTCCTCTTTTCAATTGGATGGCTGACATGTTTTCGGATCATAACAGTGACTTCCTGTTAGAAGCAGTTGCTGCCTACTTCGCCTATACAATCCTGGGTTGACTGTTATGCAATCCATTGACGTCCACATTTCGTTTTGCCTCCCTATATTTTTCACGTTTTCTTGGATACTTTCTTAACATGAACAGACCTATTGGCTTTACTAACAGTGGACATTATGATTTCCTACTGGTTAAACTTTGATCTTTTATGTGGACTAAATTTTTTTTCTTCAGCTACTCGATTTTGAACTTTATTTTTTATTAAAGTCTAATCTCAACAATTCTATTGTATATCTTATCTTATGTTATTTCAAACGTACTCGAACCAAAACTCGCTAATATATGCTACATATGCCCTAATTAATGTGTAAATATAGAATGAGTTTTTTATAACTGTAAACGCCATTTCGCATTTGAACTGCTTAATTCCGCCTCAGACACCTCTGATCATTTAATTTTCCATAAACTGAAATATTTTGATTACATACATGCACCTCTCGCCATTTTGTCCGTTTTGGCGCATTTTTTTCCCTTACACAATAGCATAACAGAAACGTGATAGTGCTTCGCATACAGAGAGCTGATTGATAAAGACATAATGTCTAACCACTAGCATTTCCATGTATCGTTCCTAAACTGAAAGGCCAGAGACATTCTTCCATTTATTAAAATATAATATACTTCCTCATAAGAGTGTATAATTAATTTTGCAAAACCATATTCATTTTTCATCAACTATACCGTTTGTATTCTATGTACTACTGACTATACCGATTACTTTGTTTTTTGCAATGTCTCTACTCGTATTAGATTAGAAACTTGCCTTGAAAACAGTGCATTTCTGAATAAACATTTCAAATATACACGTTCTCTCTTTTAATCCATAATCTCAACTAAAATGATTGTATACTGAAACAGTATTCATGTGTTCCACGTAACTTCAGCTGTACTAACTTAATATTTTCTTTTGTCGACCTGATTTACTCATACTAGAACCCACAGCCCTATAACAGCCCGTGAACCCTTTCTTAGTAGGTCGCGCACCATGCAGACAGTTGTACCTCTGTAAAAAAATAATTTATTACTCTTCTCAAGCACCGTCGCAGTTCCGCTCCACTCAGTGTTAATCACTGCTCCCACGCTTCTACAGACCAGACGCTATGTCGTATTTCACTCCTTATCACGCTTTAATCTCCACAATAACAAACACTTCTCCGCCAGCCACCAGAGAACAGAGTGCACATGCAGAGGCACTAAGTAGTGAAATACAACATACCCTCTGCTCTATGGAAACAACCGAGCGGTAATTCTGAAAGAAAACATTCACTAGCGCTTCAAAAAAGCATTTCAATTATATAAATAGTTTTTTGAAAACGTTCCAACTACTTTGATGCGACTATCTGTGTGTGCCTCCACAGCAAAGTTCCTCAGCCCGGACTGAAGGCAGACACAGACAGACACACACACAATAAGATAACACAGGGCAACGGAGACGGAAAACAGAAGAGAGATAAAGATGCAGTCAAACAGCAGGAGTGAGAGAGATATTTTTATACTCCGTTTGGTACCTCAATTTACGAACACATTTACTGCACAAATCTGTGTACAACCTCATGGTCAGAACTTTTCATTTTATTTTACTCGACCACCTGCCCTTCTCACCCTACGCCCACCATCGCAGGCCGCGGCCACAAACCGCACTATAATTTTGTCGTCTGACACAAACTTTAAGAATTCATTAAGCATTACCACTTTTTCAAGACCGTATCACATGTAATGTACCAACTTTTCATTTTATTTTACTCGACCACCTGCCCTTCTCACCCTACGCCCACCAATGCAGGCCGCAGCCACAAACCGCACTATAATTTTGTCGTCTGACAGAAACTTTAAGAATTCATTAAACATTACCACTTTTTCAAGACGGTATCACATGTAATATACCAACTTTTCATTTTATTTCACTCAACCACCTGCCCCTCTCACCCTACACCCACCAATGCAGGCCGCGTCCAGAAACCGCACTCTAATTTTGTCGTGTGACAGAAAGTTTACGAATTCATTAACCATTAACATTTTTTCACGACGGTATCACATGTAATTTACCATTTCTCTCTCTATCTGCATTATCTGTCTCTCTGCTAATATCATTTTTTCACTTCATAAACAACTTCTGTCATTATATATAAAGGCTTCAAAATCACACAAATAATTACTCTTTATATTAAACATATTTTATACTTCATATTTCACATTTAAATTAAAAATAGTTTTAGAAATACAACACATTATGACAGCCAAAAATGAGTTTAGTTTCAAACTATGAGGAAAATCAATCATTGTTTGTGAGTAAACCATATTTTACGGTACATGACAAAACAAACAGTTACAGACTTACCTTTACCAATGCTTTGTACGATGTACAACAGGTACAGTCACAAAATAGATATTCGTTTGACGGAAGTCTCAATTATGCTGCTATCACTGCAACCAAAATTCAATGGCACAGATATCCAGTCAATACAGACTCATATATGTCTCTTCAGCCAATCATATTTCCTCCCGCAAAATTTTGTATTCAAATTTACATTTCAGTTGGTTGTCCCTCACAATATTTTCAATGTCACATAAAAGTCACCCATCACCCACTGCCATCTCTGGCTGTTTCCACGGTAACACCTCATTCTGCACCTGGCTGAAGGCACAGGTCAAAAAAGTTCATATCTCAACGTTCTACAGCAAACTAACAACACTGTTCTCCCTCCAGAAACACCTGCCTATCCACAGCTCTGTTACATGTCATTTTTTTCACACCCAATACTACTTTTTCTTTTACATAACATTAACATGCAACGTAGTCTTCAATCTTCACGTATTAGAATCAGCCAATCATTTTTCGTTTTTCAACCACACCAAGCTTCATCCATTTTTTATCCTGACTTTCAGCTTCTAACTGCCATTCCACTTCCAGAACCCATCGGAGTACGAGTGCATCTGCCTTGAAAATGAAGGTTTGGCTTTTAGGACACAGCTATATTCACTGGAGTGGAAAATATGCAGCAAGCAGACGAATTTCCAACCTTGATTTACCAAATGTGCAGATAACGTGGATTGGGCAAAGAGGATTAAGATGTCACCAATTAATACCATTGGTGAAAACTTTTATGCATCTCCCAGAACCAGACCTTATAATTGTGCACTGTGGTGGGAACGATCTAGGCACATTGACTGGGGTAGGTCTGGAAATGCTTCTAAAAGACACCTTTTGACAATTGATGACACTTTTTCCTCGAACTGCCTTGGTATATTCCAATATATGCCAAAGACAGAAATGGAATTGGTCCAATCAACATTGTGCACAAATTGAGAAAGCAAGGAGACATGTAAATAAATCTGTTTCTGCTTTCCTCAGAGATTATGTATGCAAGAAAGGAGAGGGGTACCCCCGACTAGAGTTCCTAATTTCGGGATATGTGACCGTGTGTCAATACAATAATTAGGAACAAGATAAAAGGGCGGATACTTACTGACAAGAGAGAAGGAACACTAAATCATCAAAAAAGTGTGCGGTGCAGTTAAGTTTCATATATTTTTATTAGACAATCATATATCAAAAAGAGGAAAGGAGGGAGGAACCAATATCTTTTATACATTCATTATGGTTTGGTCTCCGTCATATTTGTATATTCTACAACAGCATGAAGTTATACATATTTGTTTCTATAGACAGCTTGTTTGAGATTTACATTTGTAGTGCTGTATAAAAGATTACATTAAAATACATGGCTAAAGATTTGTTCCTCAGAGATTATAGCATGGGTTCTATTTACCATAACAACTTGCGTTACCACATGCAAGACATCTATAGGACAGATGGTGTTCATTTCACGGATGAGGGAAACAGAATCTTCCTCTGCAACATCAGACTCTGCATCGGTACTTACTTATAAATGCAGAAAAAACTCAATTAACACAAGGGCTCTTTTCAGAGCCACCTTACATCAAAGCACTCAAACTTCTGATTTATCTCCATTTTCACACTCTTGTAAATAGGAGTGCGCGCCCGAGTGCGCGCACCCCGCAACTTTAAAAAATAAAAAATATATATATATTTTCGTGTTTAAGGGCCTTACTGCACACCCTGAGAGAACCTACGCAGCAAAACAATCTCTACCTTCTCCCCTTTCCATGTTCCAACGCTTTGAAATGACAATATATTTACTCGCAGTGACAAAATGGCGGTCAACACTTCCTGATTTCCTTCGAATCGAACGTTAACAGACATCACGCAGCAACAAAAAAAATTCCGCTTGCGCGCAGCCGCTTGAGTGCGCGCACCCGTATGCGCTTATAGATATATAATTGACTTTAACTTTAATTTTCTCAGCAACTACTGAACAGATTTACACCATTCCAAAAAAAGCATAATCTGCGAGCCGGACTCTACAGTTTTGCCAAATTTCTTATAAATTCATTCAGCCGTTCGACCTGTAGCCGTGTCTAAACGTCCTATGGAAAATAACATGGAGAAAACACGTTTTGGGACCCCCCTTTTATCTCAGCCCCCACTTCACCAATCCCCCCCAAACTTTCAGGGAAGGAGCGCAGCGGACCGAGCCATCTTCTTTGAGAAATTCGCAAAGATTCATCCACCAGGGCCAAAGTTAATCCAAATAGAATGTTGAGGATTTCCTATGGAAACTAGGTCCTAACTATAACTACCTACTGGCGACCGCCAGTAGGTAATATATACATATATATATATACATATATATATATATGTATATATTACCTACTGGCGGTCGCCAGTAGGTATATATAGTTAGGATTTTTTCCCTATGGGATTTTAGAAAATTCTATGTCTAATAACTTTGGCGTTTGTGGACGGAATTGGCTGAAATTTTCAGGAAAATGGAACATTTTGTTTCTGAGCAGCCCCTGAAAATGTGGGGGGGTTGTCAAGGGGGGGCCGAGAAAAAAGGGGGGTCCCAAAACGCGTTTTTCCCATGTTAATTTCCATAGGGCGGTTGGCCTCACTTTTAGCCCGAACGGCTGAATGGATTTGCATGAAACTTGGCAAAATTGAAGGGACTGTTAGCCCGATGTGCCTTTACTAGGTCTCAATATATGTGCTCCAGTGGATTTTGAGAAATTAACGTTTAAAAAAAGATATATATCTGTAAGCGCGCTCTGGGCAGCGCTCCGGTTCGCGTACTTTACGCGTAACGGAACTTCGCGAAGCGAAGCTGATTGGCTCTCCGGTGTCTGTCAACATTCTAAACAGTCCGGAGCGGCCGCCATCTTGTCTCTCGGTAGGATCGAGAGACAAGAGGAGGCCAAAACAAAGGGGCAAATGACCATAAGGGGGCATAGTAGATCCTCCCTGACCCCCTAGGTTTGATGTGGAGGCTTTAAAAGGGCCGCGCAGGGCAAAAAAAATAAAAATATTTTTTTTGTTTTTTGCGTGGGGAGCGCCCGGTTCGCGAACCGGGAAGCGTACTGGGGAGCGTACTATGAGGAAAAAAGAATGATAGACTTTTAAAATATTGTATGTTTATTGATTGTTCGTTTTGTTGTTTTTTTTTTGTTTTTTTTATTTAAGTAGCAATATGTAGGTACCAATGCAGAGTCAAAAAATTAATATACACCCTATGTAACATAAAAAAGTTGCACAGTATACTATAAGTCTGACTTTACATTATAATCAATTAGGTACTAGTTTATGAATTACATATAAAAATGATTAAAGTCTCGAACAATTTTTGATTATTAAATAATTTTATTTTTGTGATTCTTTTTCCAAATTTAACAGAACATTTAACAACAAATTGTCGGAAATGTCCTCATTTTCAATCAGCAAATCTACTGCATCTACACATTGAACTAATTCATGGTCCCGTGATTTATCCATGAAATCTGAGTCATCATTGTCCTCAATAACTTTTTCTGTGTTGTTCTCCAGAACAATTTTGAAGGTAATAATCTGCTCTCCTTCCATTTTCTTGCTGTAATTTGCATAAAAAATAAATATATCAGTAGAGATAGGGCACTGTTGGCTTTAAGTTCAGACAGGTACTTGTGAGTTTATAACAGAGAAGTAATCTATGGGCACTGTATGGTTTCAGGCGTGAAGTAGTACTATTAAAAAGTGCCTGTGAAGAAGTCTAAGTAAATTCATAATTATAGCACAGAAACCTAAATCAATCCATAATTATAATAAACAAGCCTTTCTCAATGTCTAACTCTTACAGAGGGACAGTATATAACTATCTGAAAATGTTTTCCCAAATTAATTTAAAGTGCATAACATAGTTCTCCTTTCAAATTTATAAAATAACATCTTACCTATTAAAAACAAGTTTAAGTTGTCAGTGAAAATGCACTTGCAATGTACTTCAGGAAATAGTAGTCAAAATGGCTGTGTTTCTCTCTCTTTTTTTATATATATTCAGGTACATAACCAATCAAATGTCAGGTAAAAAAAGTAGAAAATGAAAGTAACATTTTAATTGGTTGTCAATTCCAACACTTCAGATGTGTTTTGTGAAGTAATTTACCTCAGGGTATTTAGAGAGGTCTACAGGCTAAATGGCTAAATGGAATTCCAACCAAATTTGTGAAAAAGGTAGGGATTGGTATGTAGTATGAGCTAATCTATATTTGGTGAGAGTGTCTCCAGTCGTTTTTCTGTAAATTACTTTCCCACCTTTTTTGATGGTGCGCTTCCCGGGGAGCGCCCCGGTACGCGAACTGGCGAGCGCCCCGGTAAGCGAACCTTAAGCGTTACGGGAGTCCACCATTTTGTGTTTCGGTCGACTTAAGATACAAGATGGAGGGCAAATAATGTTCAGAATCGGTAGAAGGGGGCACGGTAGACTTATCTTGACCCCTTAGGTTTTCTGAGGGTGGCTGAGGAGGCTTATATGTGCGAAAAAAAAGATTTTTTTTGAAAATTTCGCACGGTTAGCTTCCGGTTCGCGTACCGGGTAGCGCCCCGGGGAGCGTACTTTGTTGAAAATTAGTGAAAAAAGTTAGAGTATAATAATAATTGTGAGTGATCAGATGTAGGGTAGCTCTGAGAAGAGCTTTTGGGTTTATGGTACATTTAGGTACTTATAAGTAGGTACCAATGCACAGTCTTAAATTCAAAATGAAAACTCTGTTACCCTCATCTGAGAAGTGAACTCCATCTCCTCTGTAGATATCTTGCATGTAGTAACGCAAGTTATTGTTGTACATGGAGCCCATTCCATGGTCTCTCATGTAAGCTGAAACAGATTTGTTTACATGCTTCCTCGACTTCTCAATTTGTGGACAAAATTGGTTTGACCACCTCCATTTCTGTCTTTGGCATATATTTGAATATACCAAGGCAGTCTGAGGAAAAAGTGCCATTAATTGCTCAAAGGTGTCCTTTAAAAGCATTTCCAGACCTACCCCAGTCAAAGTGCCCAATTCATTACCTCCACAGTGCACAATTAACAGGTCAGGTTTTGGCAAATGCATAAAGGTTTTCACCAATGGTATCAATTGGTGACATTTTAATCCTCTGTGGCCAAACCACTTAATTTCCACATCTTGTAAATTGAGGTTAGGTAAATTTCTGTTCTCAGCATACCTCTGAGCCCAATAGATGTAACTATGTCCAACAATCCAGACAGAAAACATGGTGAGAGAAGGTTCTCCTGCAGTCAGATGAAGTGTGGCAATGAAATGGCAGTTGAAAAAATAAGAGTTTAAAATGAAAAAAACTGTGGAGTTTCTGTGTTAATGAAGCAGTAACAGTGATTGGTGGATTTTGATTGCTGAAAACAGAAAGTTAGGGTGCATGGATGAGTTCTTCGAAAGATGTATTTTGAGTGGTCAAGAAAAAATCATTAAATGAAAGAATGCACTGGATATGCAGGTGCACTGTGAATTCAGAGTTCAATTGAAACATTGTTGTGTGAACTTGCAAACACCAGAGGTCTTCCAAGAGGTGGTTGCTATGCAAAAAAAGCAGAGAGGGCAGAGGGGGGAAGGGTTTTGATTTGAAAAAAGTGAGGGAAGAGTTTTGATTGGGTGACATGAGAGATATGTGTGAAGAATTACAGCATTTCTGTGCTTTTGATAGCTGCAGACTCTAGAGTGCATACCTTTTGCTCTGCTGAAGACAAATTGGTGTGTTTCTGAGACTGTTTTGAAACTCATAAAGTATTTGCTAAGGTGAGAAAAGATTTCTTTACTTTAGATAGAGAATAGTGTGCTTTAAGGAGAAAATTATGAAGAAAGTTGTGTTTTTCAAATGTTGTTTTGTCTCAAGTGTTTTACAAATAGATTTTGTTTCTTTGAGAAATTGTAATTGGAGAAAATGTGAAGTATTAGTACTGACAGGGTTTTTTTGTGCATAGGAGCTGTGGAGTGTTTTCAAATTATGACTTGTAAATCGTTTTTGAGGAAAAGGAATGGTTTTAAAATTTATGACAAGGACATAATGGTGTATGCTTCTTTATAAGGCAATTGGGGGTCTCTGATGTTATTTTTCCCATTTTAATGTAAGACCTTTCCCTGTGGAGCAAATTGCTTGTAAATATGCTCCCACCTGTGCATGGCAAATTTAGATTTTGAATGTTTGCGTTACATAGCCATGTTAAAAGTGACCCAAACATGCTGCAAAGGCAATCAAAAAACGCTTTCATGTGTCTTAAGGACATTTTAAGTCATTTCCCCAAGTGGAGTGTTTTCAAATTATGATTTGAAAATCGTTTTTGGGGAAAAGGAATGGTTTTAAAATTTATGACAAGGACATAATGGTGTATGCTTCTTTATAAGGCAATTGAGTGTCTCTGATGTTATTTTTCCCATATTAAATTAAAAGACCTTTCCCCGTTGAGCAAATTCCTTGTAAATATGCTCCCACCTGTGCATGGTAAATTTAGATTTTGACTGTTTGAGTTACATAGCCATGTTAAAAGTGACCCAAAAAAGTAGCAAAGGCTTTCAAAAAACACTTTCATGTGTCTTAAGGACATTTTAAGTCATTTCCCCATGTGGAGTGTTTTCAAATTATGGTTTGAAAATCGTTTTTGGGGAAAAGGAATGGTTTTAAAATTTATGACAAGGACATAATGGTGTATGCTTCTTTATAAGGCAATTGAGTGTCTCTGATGTTATTTTTCCCATTTTAATGTAAGACCTTTACCTGTGGAGCAAATTGCTTGTAAATATGCTCCCACCTGTGCATGGCAAATTTAGATTTTGAATGTTTGCGTTACATAGCCATGTTAAAAGTGACCCAAACATGCTGCAAAGGCAATCAAAAAACGCTTTCATGTGTCTTAAGGACATTTTAAGTCATTTCCCCATGTGGAGTGTTTTCAAAATATGACTTGAAAATCGTTTTTGGGGAAAAGGAATGGTTTTAAAATATATGACAAGGACATAATGGTGTATGCTTCTTTATAAGGCATTTCAGTGTCTCTGATGTTATTTTTCCCATATTAAATTAAAAGACCTTTCCCCGTGGAGCAAATTCCTTGTAAATATGCTCCCACCTGTGCATGGTAAATTTAGATTATGACTGTTTGAGTTACATAGCCATGTTAAAAGTGACCCAAAAAAGTTGCAAAGGCTTTAAAAAAACACTTTCATGTGTCTTAAGGGGTGTGTATCACTTACAACGCAACTTTTACGTCGTAATGCTGTTACAACGCAGCTATTACAACGCAGGATCCATTACAACGCATGGCATTACAACGCATGGCATTACATCGCAGATGCTATTACAACGCATACCATTACATCGTAAGTATTGGTAAGTTTATAATTTATTTTAATTTTATTTCATATTATATAAATGATTTAATTAATATTAATTATAAATAAAAATAAATAAAAATATTTATTTATGTTTTTAAATATTATAAATTAAATTTATTAATTTAAGTAATTTTTTAAATAAATATGAGTATAGGAGTATATGTATTGGTGTACTGAGGTTTTAGGGCAGGGTTTGGGTTTTGGGGTACAGGGGTGTTTTTAGGTTTCAGGTTTGGGTTTTGGGGTACAGGGGTGTTTTTAGGTTTCAGGGTAGGGTTTGGGTTTTGGGGTACAGGGGTGTTTTTAGGTTTCAGGGTAGGGTTTGGGTTTTGGGGTACAGGGGTGTTTTTAGGTTTCAGGGCAGGGTTTGGGTTTTGGGGTACAGGGGTGTTTTTAGGTTTCAGGGCAGGGTTTGGGTTTTGGGGTACAGGGGTGTTTTTAAGTTAAATAAAATTAATTATATTATATTAATTACATTTCTTAATTAAAATAATTAAATTAAATACATTATTTTAAATAATTTATTTTAATTACAATCAAAAAAATATTTAAATTAAATTAATTTAATTATATTAATTAAATAAAATTAATTACAATTTTTATTAAAATTAATTTAAATAAATAGATTTAAAATTATTAAATAAAAATAATTACTATTTTAAAAAGTATTTTAATTAAAATAATTTAATTAAATTAAAATAATTACATTTTTTTTAAAAAGGTATACTTACCTATACTTACGATGTAATGCCATGCGTTGTAATAGCATCTGCGATGTAATGCCATGCGTTGTAATGCCATGCGTTGTAATGGATCCTGCGTTGTAAAAATTGCGATGTAACGGTCTGCGTTGTAAAATAACGCGTTGTAACATCATAGATCCGTCTTAAGGACATTTCAAGTCATTTCCCCATGTGGAGTGTTTTCAAATTATGACTTGAAAATCGTTTTTGGGGAAAAGGAATGGTTTTAAAATATATGACAAGGACATAATGGTGTATGCTTCTTTATAAGGCATTTCAGTGTCTCTGATGTTATTTTTCCCATATTAAATTAAAAGACCTTTCCCCGTGGAGCAAATTCCTTGCAAATATGCTCCCACCTGTGTATGGTAAATTTAGATTTTGACTGTTTGAGTTACATAGCCATGTTAAAAGTGACCCAAAAAAGTTGCAAAGGCTTTAAAAAAACACTTTCATGTGTCTTAAGGACATTTTAAGTCATTTCCCCGTGGGCAGTGTTTTCAAATTATGACTTGAAAATCGTTTTTGAGGTAAAGGAATGTTTTTAAAATTTATGTGCGCCATATGCCCCCAAATTTCTTTTTCAGGGGTGCAGCAGGGTGTTCTTGAGACACCCCTGCAACCTTGGAAAAATTCCTAATTTGCGATGAGCTAATTGCTAATCGCAAATTGCACCTTCATTCCTTTGGGCCTCCTGGCCCATGGAAATTAATGGGTAATTTGCAATTAGCAATTTGCTCATCGCAAATTAGGAATGGTAAAGAATCGCTATTTATTCCTTAAAATTCGCTATTTAGGAAATGCAAAATAGTTTGATGATACATATGGCGGTTCATCTCTAACAAGATAAGAAGCTTAGGGATAGATTTATGATGACTGGCGCAATGAAGTGGACATCACTTACTTCATTGGTAGGCCTTTACATGTATTATCTCCTCTGTATTCTTCATCAAGCGTAACTTTGATCTGCAATCCTGAGTAGGCCTCACCTTAAACAAACCTCTGGATAGGCCACACCTTATCGTCATCCTGAATTAATCATTTAAAATGCTAGGGACAGATTTATGATAGGTGTATGCCTCTTTTGCGCCACTGTGCGTCACTTTTGTGATGCAGCGGCGGTGCAAAAGATTTGCTATGAGCCGACAAAATTACAAATTGATGCATTTAGGCAGATGTGTCATGCTGTAAAAAAACCGTGCCACATGAAACCGATGCAGCAGTGATGCAAAAGATGCACCATGTTGCAAGACAGGCCTCACTTGGGGCCATATGTATCAAGCTAATTAGCATTCGCAAAGGCCGAAATTCTGCGAATTTCGGCCTTTGCGAATGCTAATTAGACAAATGGTATGTATCAAAGAAGTTTGATGCAAAATAAGGAATAGCAAAATTTGTTATTCCTTATTTTGCGATTGCACTGAAGCATTTGCAAATTTTGCGATTCCTTAAATGAAATGTATCAAACAAAAAATATGCGAAAAATGCCATTAAGGATTTGCAAATTACCACCAACTTCTAGTTGGTGGTAATTTGCAAATTCTTTTCAAAAAGCTTTTTTTCCAAAAAACAAAAGGTGCCATATGACGCCCATACATGCCCTTAGGGCATGTATGTGCGCCATATGCCCCCAAATTTCTTTTTCAGGGGTGCAGCAGGGTGTTCTTGAGACACCCCTGCACCCTTGGAAAAATTCCTAATTTGCGATGAGCTAATTGCTAATCGCAAATTGCACCTTCATTCCTATGGGCCTCCTGGCCCATAGAAATGAATGGGTAATTTGCAATTAGCAATTTGCTCATCGCAAATTAGGAATGGTAAAGAATCGCTATTTATTCCTTAAAATTCGCTATTTAGGAAATGCAAAATAGTTTGATGATACATAAGGCGGTTCATCTCTAACAAGATAAGAAGCTTAGGGATAGATTTATGATGACTGGCGCATCACCAGGGATGTGCCAGTCATCCTGCGCCGCTGTTCCGCCACCCATGGTGTGCTGCATTTACAATGCGGCGCACCATGGGGCAAAAACGGCACAGATGCGTGACGCATCTGTGCCGTGAAGGTGGTGCATTACTGGAGTTGTATCGCAAGTGCGATGCAGCTCCAGCAAGGCTCAGGGGTGCCCCATCTCCACAATGCTGGGTCAAGAACTATGCCTGCTTCAAGCAGGCGCAGGGTTTTGACGCAGCTTTGTCCTATCTGATTGTAAATGCGGCACACCATGGGTGGCAGAGCAGCGGTGCACCTTAACTGGTGCATCCCTGGGGATGTGCCAGTTAACATAAATCTGCCCCTTTACATTTAAGTATGTGCAGGGGACACAGAGTCGGTCAGGCTTATCCAAGGTTAAGAAGAGATGAGTCCTGTTCACTGAAAAATTGGACATAGGCTTCACCTCCTCAGCATCGCTGGACATGGCTAAATAATAGCTGCAAAATGTTACTCTTGTTAAACAATTTTACTATTATAATCTCTGAGATTTGTCTCTTACTCTGCAACATCTCATTGTTGTTATCTTTCTTTAAAGATAAAGACAACATCAACATGAGCGACAATCAGCAATCAGTTGATTTCGACCTCATCATTGAACTCATAATTGAAACATCAGTGGATGTTGATCCCTTGGATGATTTAAATCCTGAGGATGAAGAAGAACGTGATGAGGATGCAGATTTGTCAGAATTGTATGACATAGGATTGGAAGATGACGTGCTTGAGCCTATGGAACTATAAACATTTATTTTAAAAATTTATAATAAATAAAAAGTAACAATGTAAACCGTTTGATTTAAAATTAAAAACACCTTTAAAAACAGGTTATGTCTAGTGTCTTCAATAAAATATTAAAATATGCTCATAAAATTAGATCAGAATCACATATAAAATAGTAGAGGTAAAATTAATATAAATTCCATTTATTTTCTGCTATTTGTGTATTATATATTTGCCAAGCACTAAAAAATCTTCTATGTAAAAATGTCAAGTAGTGTGTTAAGTTTTTGATGACTGTTATTGATTTACTGTTTGGTAATAGTGGTTAATAACATTTTTTATTATATTTTACCACAGATTCAACTGCAGATCATTTCAAGATTTCAGCATGCCAACCAAAGAAAGACTGAGAAAGGCTGCAAAACGTCAAAGACAGCAGGTCAATGAAAAAAAGCAGCAGTCCTCTAACAAAAAGATTTGTCAAGTCACCAAGAAAGCACCGGGTAAGAGTACAAAAACATTCATAAGAAATATCTGTAGTAAAAAAAATATTACTACAGAAAATGTTTCAGTCCAGAAAAAGAGAAGCAATTCAAACGGAAAGGAAAGGCCAATGAAAAATGTTACTGCTAGAGCAAGAGATAACTCTGTGCATGATAGTAGAAGGAAACAACAGTTTAGGGACATTCGTAAACGAATGTTCCGCAACAGGATAATTGGCAATTTGTTAAAAAATATTAAGAAAGGTCAACAGAAAGTGGTTTTTTATAAGAGAAAAAAAATAGTTGAGAAAGTTATTGATCAGGCATTTGAAATTAAACGTAAGTTATTTATTTTGATAATCAATAGAATTAGGAAGCTAAACAAGGCAATTTATGATTTCAAAAGAAATAGTAGATGGAAGAGAATAGTTAATCGTAGTAATTTTTGTGATGTCACTGACCATGTCATGAATGATGTAATATGTGACATCATCAGCAGTGGATTGCGGGTGCGCAATATATAGTTAGTGCAACTAACTATATATGGAATTTCAATGGTTTTGTGTGAGTAAAATAAGGTTTTTTAAATGCTAATTCCTAACTATATATGGTCTATAACCTATGGTTTTTTCAGTGAATTTTCAAGGTTTTGTAAATGCTAATTCCTAACTATATATGGTCTATAACCTATGGTTTTTTCAGTGAATTTCAATGGTTTTTTAATAGCAAATATCATAAGCTGTCGAATGTCAAGTACGTGGTAAGAATTTTTTTTTTCGTGTTTATGCACACTGATCTGCTTTGATTGCTGCCCCCCACCCCTCATTTCTATTAGGAGTACTCTCTCTTTGCAGATAGTGAAGGGTAGTTAACGCAGCCCTTTCCCCCTTTGTAATCCGTCGTGCCTGCTTCTCTCTCCATTTGATTGATTGTTCTCTTTGGTTCATTCTCTATTTACAAACAAGCACAGAGTCGCAATACTCTGTTTAGTCTTTGCAGATAGCGAAAAATCGTGTAAAAAAACAAAAGGAATCGAGCAAAATCAGTAGGCCACTAATGGGATCTCTTTTGACCTCGCTAAAATAGAAACATTAGGAACAACCTGTTGAAAATAGCAATGCGTATGTATATAAGCGGCGTTCATTTGTGTTCACAGTACCCCTTGTTGATTGTTTCAATCGAGCATTGAATTGTTCGAAGTTAATTCTCTTAACGATCTTCTCTACCTGCAAACGAGGAAGAATAGGAATATTCTATCTCCCTTTGCAGATAGTGAAGGGTAGGTAACGCAAGCCTTTAACACGTCGTACCTATTTCATTCCTCATTGATTGATTGATTGTCCGAACATTGACTGTTTGGGAATTAGTTCTTTTTGGAGGTATTCCCTGTTTGCAAATAAACTTAGGAAAATCTTTGCAAGTAGTGAAAGGGTACGTAATGCGCACCGTTCTCCCCCGTTGTAATCTGTCATGCCTATCTACTCCCCACTGATTGATGCACCTTTTTCACCCGGACCATTTACTAGAGATACGTCATCTGGCCCGACCAGAGAGCACCCCTAGTGAAAAGGACATATGCAATAATAACGAAGTGATCACTGTATCCTGTTAACAGAAACTTTACCATGAAACAACCTGGAAAGAAAAAAATAGGAAAACGAAAATCAGTAGGCCACTGATGAACATGAACTTTTATTAAACAACGAACAAAGAAACGATAACATAACGTAATGATAAAACCTATTAATGTCCTAGAAACAAGAAAACGTTAAAATATGCCAGTGGTGAGAGACCAGAAAAACAGTAAGAGAAACCAAATCACCCCTCGCTGTCCCACCGCCTGCCACGCCAAAAAAATCGATAGACTAGGGAAAATGCAAGTCAGTAGAACATCCACCCCCACTCTGGAAACTTCCAAGGTGGGGCAGGGTTCCGACTACGCCCAGCCGGGAGCAGCCCATATAAGGCAGGTCCTGCTGCCACGCCTCGGCCAGGAGATCCTAACGTAGGGTGTAGCCGGAGGAGAGGCCGAGACCAGCGGGACCCGGCCAGGGGATTGCCTTTACAACGCTGAACAGTTGCAGGGGGGGGGAATGTCTCCTCGACCCTCCCCTCTCTCTCCCAGTCCGGCCGCGGTGGTCCTTGAGAGTTGCAGGTAGTCCCGCCACATGCTCTTCCGGTCCGACCACCAACGGTCGGGGGGCCGAGGCCGACGGGATCCGGCTGCAGCCGATAAACCAAGAAACCCGTTCATGGGGCCAGAGCCAGGGGCGTCCGGCCGACATCCACCGGAAGCCCGGCCCGAAGACGGACGGGACACTTCTTTCTTTTATAATGGCTGCGACAACACTGGAGGGGGATGTCTTGCACATGCCTCCGACCCCCCCCTCGTCCTCATCGCCTGGTCCGGCCATAACAAATCTCAAGCGAGACGCCGTGGGGTGCACTGGGAGGGAGAGACGGTGCGAACAGGCCTCTCCCGCCTCCCCAGGTGGAGGCTTCCCAGCTGCACCCTCAGCGCTCCAGGCGGTGGCATCCTAACAACTACAGTGCTGCACAGTTTCGGAACGACCTAGATAACGGTTCTTCCACTGTGGCCATGCTGCAACGTCTCGCCCGGCAGGGTGGAGCCCGTCCGCTCATGTGACCCCGCGATCGCCGGTAGCTGCCGAACTCTCAAAATGGCGGTCGACCTGGCAAGAGCGGGCCCAACATAAAGAAATGGCCCGGTCACTGGTTGACTCCACCACCGTAGTCCTCCACGACCTTGAAGATTCTAGAGGAGCCGCGGGAGTCTCCGACCCCCGATGGGGAATGACTGCCATGATCGCCCGTGGAGTGACGAAACTGTATCCGCGGGACGTCGGCGCTCCCATGCTGGCGCCAGCCTCACTTTGAATTACTACAATCCTGCAGACCTTACTTCCGGTGAAAGCACAGTGTGACCCGGTAGGAAAAATTATTGCACCCCCTCCCCTTTTTGACTGATAGTTCAAACCACCGATCCTTTCCTTTGCCCTTTTAACGGAACTTTGGACTGCCTCCCCCTCTTTTACATTTTCTAGAGAAAACAAAACATTAACCACTACATTAGCATAGCAGTTGACACCAGAACTGTTTTCAAATTGAAAACCAACAACATCTTCAACAGAATCCTTTTTGTTTCTGCTGTGACCCTGCTACAGCACAGGCATTGTCCCCAGCAGTAATTCTGCAATGCCGGTAAGAATAGCTGTGGTGCCTACTGGACTCACTCACCCCCGCGGCGCCCCACGCCGTTTTTTGCTGGGCGGCAACTTACTAGACATCACTTTCGTGCCATCTAGATTTCAGCGCGTTCTGCTGCCTTGGAACTATTCGCACAACAGACCGCTACTGACAAGAATATTTCATTATTGGTGCTGTCAATTTCAATAAATCTATTGGATAATTAAAAAGAAATTGCCACGGTCTCTTCGTTGTTTAAATGTTTTTACTGTTTTTGTTTTGTTGTATATATTTATATGTTATTAAAGTTTTATATTCCTACTACTTTGTTGGAGTGCTATATATTTTTAATGTGACACATAATTGTAAAAACTTTGATGTACAAAGAGTCATTCCTGGAATCTTCCGCTTCAGGCTCGGTCCCCTCCCCAATCACAATACAGGATGGTTTTCAGATAGTAGGAACGCGTGTGCTGTGACGGATCACATCGGGTGTGGGCCTTGATCTACTATAACTCCTTTGAAGAGGGGTGATTCTTTACAGCTGGGGCCATAAACTACATCTGCAGGGCTAGCTGATAGCCTAGGACCGGCCTGGACATTCGGACACAGAGGAAGAGGAGTGTCAGAGGGTGCGGTAGTGAATAGGGCGAAAGGGAGGTGTCGGGCGGGCACAGAGTGTGATTCTCAGGGAAGAGCAGCGCAGATGGGGGAAGGTTTATTGCCCATGCATAAGACAGAGAGCGGTGGTGACCAGTGCCTGGGGGAGATGCTTACGAGGGTGAGGAGCCATGCTACGAATCGACAGCGTGCAGAGAGTGGGTCTGGTCAAGACATCTAAAATGGCTGCCGTGCACGACAAAAGTGTGGCATTTCAAAAAAGGCAAGATGGCGCAGACAATGTTTTTCAACACTTCCTCATTTCCTTCGAATCGAACGTTAACAGACGTTGGGGCATATTACCAAAGTTAAGCGATATTTATCGCTAACGATGCTTACCAACCAATTTTTTACCACTAAGCATCGTCAGAAATTATCGAAGATAAACCTTACTATTATCAAGGTTTATCGCAAATGCGATAATAAACGGCCGCAATGCATGAATATCGCTAAAAAGTCAGCGATATTCATGCATTACCGAGCTAATACTCTTAGCCATGTTATCCACCTCCCATTGGATAACATGGCTAAGAACTGCTCAGGGCAGGTGTTACTTTTTGGAGATATTCGCGCTTAGCGCGAATATCTCCAAAAGTTGGTAATAGGAGATAGATATCTTGCATGTTGTAATGCAAGTTATTGTGGTATATGGAACTCATACCATAATCTCTCAGGAAAGCAGAAACTGATCCTTTTGGGACCGCCTAAAAAGGCCTAGGGGGTGAGGAGTACTCTACTTTGCCCCCTTTTCACGTTCCGAACTATTTTATTTTACTCTCTTCTGTAATTACACAAAATACCAGCGATAAGATGCATCGGAGACACACAGTGAGAGAAAGGAGGCCGGAGATGAAGAGGACATGTCAAATACACATTGGAGATAATATAGTGGCAGAAGGGAAGTAAATATGAGTAAACTTACCATGTAACATAAAAATGTTGCACTCTATACTATAAGTCTCATTTTATACTACAATCACTTCGCTACAACCTCATAAATTAAAAATAAAAATAAATAATGTCTCAAACAATTTTTGATTTCTAAATATAAATTTATTCTTCAGAATTTTCTAAATTTGAAACAACTAGTAACATGTCCTCATCAGTAATTTCCTCTTCAATCATCTCATCTGGAATCTCCTCATTAAAAGTCTGCAATGATGATTCTTGTAACTCTATGGTCTCCAAACACTCGATAAATTCGCCATCAAGAGATTGATCAAAAAAATCATTCAAGTCATCTCCTCCTTCTGACAATATTTCATTATTGGTGCTGTCCATTTCAATCAATGTAGTGGAATCATTCAAGTCATCTCCTCGTGACAATATTTCATTATTGGTGCTCTCAATTTCAATCAATGTAGTGGAATCATTCAAGTCATCTCCTCCTTGTGACAATATTTCATTATTGGTGCTGTCCATTTCAATCAATCTAATGGAATCATACAAGCCATCTCCTCCTTGTGACAATATTTCATTATTGGTGCTCTCAATTTCAATCAATGTAGTGGAATCATTCAAGTCATCTCCTTGTGACAATATTTCATTCTTGGTGCTGTCCATTTCAATCAATCTAATGGAATCATACAAGTCATGTCCTCCTTGTGACAATATTTCATTATTGGTGCTCTCAATTTCAATCAATGTAGTGGACAATTCAAAAGAAATTGCCACGGTCTCTTCATTGTGAGCCATTTTATTTTGAAATTGCTTGCTGTAAATTGCAGAAAAAAATAATCACTTTCATTTATCGTTTTTAGTAATACATAATATAAAACTAACTTCATCAAGTATTTAGTATAACAGAAGGACTGCAAATAAATAACAGAAAACATTTTTCAAATTATCTTCAAGTGTACAACATAGTTCCCCTTACAAATTAACAACTCACCTTTTTAAAAGTAGCAGAAGTGTTAGTACTGTGTAAATCAAACACCAGAAATTCACCACCAAAAATTCCTCACAAATGTACCTCAGACAGTAGTATCACAAAATGGCTGTGGTTTCCTCTCATTTGACATATATACATAACCAATTAACTTTCATCACACACAAATACAAAACCAAAGTAACATTTTAATTGGTTCTAAATTTCAACACTTTCAAATGTGTTTTCCCCATGCAATTTTCCATAGGACATTTACATACGTCTACAGCCTGAATGGCTGAACGGAATTACACCAAACTTGGCAAAATGGTACATCAAACCTAAGAGGTCAGGAATGATCTACTATGCCCCCTTATGGTCATTGTTTTCTTAGTTTTGGAACTATTTGCTTCCGAAAACAAGATTCAAACGAGGACCCACAGGAAACCAACGTCCGGCAATACCATCTTGCATGCCGGAAGTTTCCATCCACACAGCCTCATTTCCAGCATCCCCTATGCCGAGTGCCTCAGAATGAAGCGTAACTCTAGCACACAGGATAGCTTTGAAACATTTAAATAGTAGCTATTCAAAAGATTGCGCTCCAGAGGCTACTCTGATTAAATTCTTGACACAGCTGAGAATAAATCCAAGAACAAAAGCAGGGAAAATCTTGTACTCAGGGATATTCCATCCCTAACACCAAATAGAAATGTAACTGACACACCACGAATCATCACCGGGTATAATGCGCACCACACCAATGTACGAAAAATCCTGTATAGGCATTGGCCTATAGTACGCAGTGACCCCACATTAGGATCATCATGTGCTAAATTGCCGCAGATCACATACAGGAGGGCTAAATCTATGAAGCAGGAATTGGTATCCAACATTCCAAGCCAAAGGAGTAACACCAATTGGCTTCAGCAGAAAAAATGATTTTTCAAGTGCACAAAGTGCAAAGCGTGCCAGCATAGTGTCAATCTCAGCAAAGTACACCTTCCACTCAGGAAAACGCCTCTGGTACTGAGAGGGAATTTCAATTGCAAAACGGACTATGCAATCTACGTTTTGCAATGCACGTGCAAGAAACAATATGTTGGAAGTACCTTGCATCCAGTACATGTAAGGATCTTACAGCATTTGCGAGCCGTGGCTAACAATGATCAAAGCTACCCTGTGGCTCGCCACATTAATGCTTTTCACGGAGGGAGAGTCGAAGATTTGCAATACTTCGTTATTGACTGTGTCAATAAAAACGCAAGAGGAGGTAATAGACTCCTAGCGCTTAGGAGATTGGAATCGAGATATATTGTTTTGCTCGATACCAAGGCCCCTAACGGCTTGAACTCCGATGAAGCACTAAGTGTGCACTTGTAAATAGCAAACTGAACAAATTAGCCCGGTATTCAGACTTATATACTGAATATCTATTAAGCTCCATGCAGATATCACGTATACCGCTCCTCTGAAATTTTGTAAATGGGAGATGAAAATGTAGAAAATCACAGTATTAACACTTTAGATTTTAATAATTTTCACTATTAGATATTTTGGGTTTGTCTTTGAGGCAAATTTTCTTTAAAGTCACAAAGTTAAGTCACAAACCACGGTACTGAGTTGTCCCAATATGACACAAGAAAAAAGAGATATTGGAGGCCAACATTACAACGAGACACACAGGATTCTCATGATAGCCCACAAGTGATTTAATAGGCCCACTTGGGCCAGATATTTAGTGCCAAAATGCTAGATACTGCGGATATCATGGGCTACCAGTGGGACCATGTGGTTATATACTGATGGCTAGAGAAATGATAAGGTACTCTGGGCAGTCACATTATTATTATTTTTTCTAAAATTGTCTCGAATTATGAATTTTATTTTTGTACCAATGTGTTGCACTGTTTCAATAATAATAGTTTTTTTTTTCCTTATTCTGTCGTCAGTCAGTTAGGAACGTGGGCGGTGTCGTTGCATGCGCACATGACCACAGAAACACAAAAAATTATCGAGAGTGTAAATATATCTTGGAATGTATAAACACAAATTGGTGGTTTTGTAAATAAGAATGATGTATAGCACGACTGATTAGTTTGTAAACAGATTTGTAAATGCCCGAAACCATTCCAGATACAAATGTTTCAATTACCTTAATGTATCTCTTCCATGTCTACGGCAAGGGGGATGGTAACCATAGCAACTGACTGACATCAACAGGGGGCGTTGACGAACCCATGAGAAGAAGGAATGGGGGTGTGTATATATTCTTTTGTATTTGCACTTTTGAGTTGTTGTGAGCAAGGCGGTTGTTCCGCCGAAACGCGTAAACAGTTGTCGTCGAGGTGAATAAAATTCCTCTTTGTCGAATCCCACGGTGTCAGCGCCTATTTCGTTGCAGTAACGAAGGTTTGGATTTCATATATATATATACATATATATATATATATATATATATATATATATATATATATATTACCTACTGGCGGTCGCCAGTAGGTATATATAGTTAGGATTTTTTCTCTATGGGTTTTTTGAAAATTCTATGTCTAATAACTTTGGCGTTTGTGGACGGAATTGGCTGAAATTTTCAGGAAAATGGCACATTTTGTTTCTGAGCAGCCCTTGAAAATTTGGGGGGGGTTCGTCAAGGGGGGGCCGAGAAAAAAGGGGGGTCCCAAAACGTGTTTTTAACATTGAGTTTTCCATAGGGCGGTTGGCCTCACTTTTAGCCCGAACGGCTGAATGGATTTGCACGAAAGGAGGGACTGGTAGCCCGATGTGCCTTTGCTAGGTCTCAATATATGTGCTCCAGTGGATTTTGAGAAATTAACGTTCAAAAAAAGATATATATCTGTAACAGCGCTCCGCTTCGCGTAATGGAGGTTTGCGAAGCTGATTGGTCATTCTGTCACTGGGCTATAGTTGGGCTACATCTGGCTGATATTTGGGCTACATTTGTTTTTTTGTGTGTCTGGCGGCCATCTTTGGGCTACATTGGGCTACATTGGGCTTCATTGGGCTACATTGGGCTACATTTGGGCTCCAACATATATATAGGCCAATGTAGCCCAATATATATTTTTCAAAGTTAATTTTCGTAAAAACCACTGGAGCATATATCTTGAGACATAGCAAAGGCACATCGGGCTACCAGTCCCTACAATTTTGCCAAGTTTCGTGGAAATCCATTCAGCCGTTCGAGCTAAAAGTGAGTCCAACCGCCCTATGGAAATGAAGGAAATGAATGGGTAATTTGTAATTAGCAAATAGCTAATCGCAAACTAGGAATGGTAAAGAATCGCTATTTATTCCTTAAAGTTCGCTATTTAGGAAATGCAAAAAACTTTGATGATACATATGGCGGTTCATCTCTAACAAGATAAGAAGCATAGGGATACATTTATGATGACTGGCGCATCACCAGGGATGTGTTAGTCATTCTGTGCCGCTGTTCCGTCACCTATGGTGTGCTGCATTTACAATGCGGCGCATCATGGGGCAAAAACAGCACAGATGCGTGATGTATCTGTGCCGTAAAGGTGGCGCATTGCTGGAGTTGTATCGCAAGTGTGATGAAGCTCCAGCAAGGGTCGGGGGTGCCCCTGTCGCAGGGTTTCTGTTCTCACACAGAACTGTGGACAGAGGATTGGAACCTCGGCGAATTAGGGTGTCCCAAAACTCACGTTAGTAATCAAAAACTCCTTAGCAAGCTAGGTACAGTGTCACATTGGATATAACAAACTCTCAATGTTTAGACAATCCAGAATATGAACTTATAGTACCTCAGGATACGTGGAACTCATGAACAGTCGGTCGTTATATATTTCTTAGAAACCAGAACATGGAGTTAAGAAGAACACATGTGTATTTGAAATGTTTATTTACTAATGCCGTCTTCTCAGGCGTAGTATCTTAGATAATAGAAGTACACATATTATCAGTAGCAAAATTACCAGCATAGTTACTAGTACATAAAAAGCGAATGGTGACAGTATGTTAACATGCTGTAAATGAATAAGAGTTAGCAACACTTATAAGCAGCCGCGGGCCGTGGAGGGAGTTACGGTGGGGCAGGGAGGCGGGGAGGGGGAGGGGCAAGGTAGAGAGGGCTCCACCCTGCTTCTCCCCCTCCCCGCCTCCCTGCCTCACCGTAACTCCCTCCACGGCCCGCGGCTGCTTATATCTCACCCTCCCTAATACACATATTATATTATTTGCTAAGAAGGTCTCTTTGTGTTGGTTTAGGGTGTGCCCATACTTTAGTGTCTTAGATTTGAAGGAATCACATCAGCATACACCAGCTCTCTCTTCATGTGAACCGCATCAACTGTTGTGTATGTGTGTTCGGCAAAGCAATATAAAACTCGCCTCATGCCCAGAATTGGCAGAAGTTGCACTTATGTTATGAGTATGAAGTCGTGGAGATCAGACCTCATAACAATTCTGTATCGTGTTGTTCTTGAAACTTTAGCACTCGCTGTACAGATATAGTTTAACAAGCAAAGCAGATAGTAGAGCAATAACATATTATTCTCATGTAAACCACGATGAACTACTAGGTTGAAAGCTAAAGCAACAACTAAGTGTCGTGTGCAGAAGTTGCAAAAAAGGAAAAATGGCGTTTAAACCGGTAATGAGCCCATGCTAACTTAACACGGTGTAAAGATATCCAGGACCTAGATGACACCTCCCCATGATCCGGAAACAAACTGAATAAGATAATAGAAGTGCCATCTCATGAGAGCAGATTGCAAGTTTATATGTGGACGGTCCGCAAGGTAAAGCATTAAAAACTAGGAAAATTTAATGCTAAAGAAAAATAAAACAGCCAAGTACTTTATCGAGTCTTAAGCCAATAGGCAAGGTAAATAATAAAAACTTGACAAATAAGTCAATGAATTGTCAATGAAATGCTAGTACTCAGCATATCAAACATGAAAAAGGTCTATGACATAACTGTGTATGCAAAATAAGCTGCAACAGCCTCCAATAGGAAGTCACCGTCTTCATCCGAAAACAGTTCAGCCATCCAATTTAAAAGCGGAAAAGAACATACGTGCTCTCCCAGCACCGGATCCTCTATCACCATCAGAGGACAGCTCGGTGGGTTTTCAAGAAAGCTCTGTTCCAAGAAAGATTGTGCTGCCGCCAGTAAATTCCAGGGACCAAGTAGTCCATGCATCAATGCCACAGCCATAATCCTTTCGCCAGGACAAACCAACTCGTGAGTAATGATAGGAGTCATCAGCTGATTAAAGTCGACGTCAGGAGAAACCGGTCCGCAGAGACACAAATCAATGGCCCAATCGAAATCACAGGTCAGGCAGTGAAATACAGGCTGGACACAGGTGAAGTAGGAGAATCGAAAAGATAATCCATATGCCGTGCTTAATATCGCCAACGGCATTGTGCCATAATATTCTAGCATGCGATTGCGGAACAGTGTCAGCAGCTGCAGGGTGGGAGGTTGCATAGGAGGGACATCCATATTTAAAAATGTAAAAAAGCACAAGAGCGTCCGCTGGTAATGCAAGTAAAAATGCCAATCCACGAACCGGAGTGGAGAAAATGGAATGAAAGGAAGCAGGGATGACTCCAAAGATTTTCTCAAATGAAGTCACGAGACCACTGGTAACAACTTTAAAAAAGTGCGCCAGGGTCTTTGTGGAGGATGCGTTAAAGATAGTCGGAACCATCTTGCTGAAATTGAAAGGCAAATCTGAATTAAAAGTATTCCTTTTATCGTAACAGTAAGTGAACGGGTTATTTGCTGCAGAAATGTTCTATTTCCTCCCACACATGAACATAGGGAGTTTTCAATCTGGCCACAAATACCAACCTTGGGACAGATTTCAACGGCATGGCAAGAATAAGAGCTCTTTTGTCTCAGAGAGAGGTGGCCTTGAGTTCGGCCCGTGAAACTTTCGTGCTTCACATAGCGAACACCCGTACAGAGGTGCAGACCCTTTTCAATTAACTCAGAACAATCTTCATTATTGAGCATCAAATAACTACCATTTTCCAACAACTTGAACGTGGGGATGATAGCAGGAACTGGCGTGCCTTGCAACACGCAAGCCATATTTGGTCGGTGTTTGTTGCATGAACCGTGTAACTGTATGTGCCTACACATTAGTGAATGATCTGGCGTCTCAGTGCATTCCTCTCCATTCAGATAAACTTCTTGATCATCTTTGAAACATCTGTATGTGTATGGAAGCGACCAGACCTCATGAAGAAAAGCACTACCTAAAGGTTCATAACGACCTATTGGTATATATTTCATACAATTTGAAAACTTATATAAAGCAAAAGGCAGCGTTATTAAACCGTGGATAAGGCACGTTGCCAAAAAACCCGCAATCCTCTGCTGATGATGTCACTGAGCATGTCATGAATGATGTAATATGTGACATCATCAGCAGTGGATTACGGGTAATAGTATCTCTAGTTTACTCCCCTATAGCTGTCTTTCTTTTAACATAAGTGTCTGTTTCCTTCCCTTATACTTACTGTTTTTGGTTCGCTTCTAGTTCGCGTACCGGCGAGCGAACTGGGAAGCGAACTAAGAGAAATAGATGTTGGCACAGTTCCAAATATTGTACCAATTTTTTAATAACGGGGAGGTAGTTCTGAAAAGAACTTTTTTTTTAATTGTTTTTGTTGTTTTATATTTTTTTTATTATTTTTCGGAACATTTTTTTACTTTTTTTGAATTTTTCTGAAGTTTTATATTTTTTGGGGATTTTCTTGGAGGGGGCAATGAAAACGATTCATTGTAAAGGGCTCAACAGGAGCAACAAAACAAAAAAATAAGTATTTATTATTTTGGGCGTTACGTACAAACTTGCATATGATAGTCAATAGCTCTGTTGATCAGAGTGATGCTTTTTTCTCCGTAGGAAATGAATCCATCGCAAAATACGCAGGTGTGTTTTACTTCACCAAATTTCATTTGTATATTTGGCACCATCTCCCTGCCCTCTGGTCCCGTTACTTCCGGTACAACAGATCTTCTGGCCATAATAGGGAGATTATCTAGGTCGTTCCGAAACTGTGCAGCACTGTAGTTGTTAGGATGCCACCTAGTCATATGGCGATGCATTGTGTAGTTTCCGAAACTGTATTTTTTCTCGGTTCCTCTGGACAGTCTATCTTGACATATAAGGCAAGTTACGTATCTTGCATTTACTTTTTTCTGACCTTTGGGAATTTTAAAAAATTGCCAAATGAAGTTTTCTTTCCGGTGAGACGTCCTGGGCTGCTCAGGCAAAAACTGCCTCTCTTCGTGCTCGTCGTCCTGTTCCTCTTCTTCTTCTTCTTCTTGAATTATAACTTGAGCAGGTGGTCCACTCTTCCTTGGATGTGGTGGAGGTGGTGGGGAAGCACCAGCTGAAGCTACTAAAGAAGCCATTGCTCAGTGATCACAAAGGGTCTTTCTCTCACAATGATGAAAGTCAGAGTGAGGAAAGAAGGAGGGATTTTCATCATTTGGGAAAAACAAGAGTTCTCAACCAATCAAAAGTGTTCATTTTAGATTATATGACCTAGTCTTACATCATTAGGAAACCAAAAGTGAAATGAACCAATGAAAAGTGTTATTACCAAGTCACATGACTTGCTGTGTTTACGTTAAGCGCTTTGCAGGGCCTCCCGGTTTGCTTCCAGAAACCTGCGCTTTGCGACTTGCTTCGCGTACCAGTTCGCTAACGTAGCACGTCATATGACGTATCACGCGACAACGTGAAACGTCATGCGGACGGGAGGCGTCACGATGTTGTTTTCTAACGCGGCACTTGCGGTAAAGAAACGTTTACCGGCTCGCGGTCTATTTCGCGGCATCAAGGTCAGCTAACGGGAAGCTTCCCGATTCGCGAAGCGGGAACGAAGAAAAAAAAATATTAAAAAAAAAAATTATTCATAAACATATAAAATATATTTTTGGATTTAAAGAAGAATACATTTTACAGCTACAGATATTAGCTGTTAAAAAACCAATGAAATTCACAGAAAAAACCATAGGTTATAGACCATATATAGTTAGGAATTAGCATTTACAAAACCTTGAAAATTCACTGAAAAAACCACAGGTTATAGACCATATATAGTTAGGAATTAGCATTTAGAAAACCTTATTTTACTCACACAAAACCATTGAAATTCCATATATAGTTAGTTGCACTAACTATATATCGTGCACCCGCAATCCACTGCTGATGATGTCACATATTACATCATTCATGACATGGTCAGTGACATCACTGATGACATCACTGATGACATCTCAAATGACATCACTGATGACATCACTGATGACATCTCATTTGACATCAATGACCACATCACTGATGATATCATTCATGTGACAATACAATGCATCTCCTCACATTTTAATATAACCTCTGTTTCACCCAGTGTTAAAAAGAGAGTATAATTTTTGAAACCATTGACACACCAATACTAGTTACTACATACGCACTCACTGATTGCTACGTCTACACACACCTTCACTCATTCACCCATACAATCATTCATACATACAATCACTCATCTTTACAACACTATCATATGCACTCATACACCTATACAGACACTCACAGTCTGCCACTCATCCATGGAGTTACTCACACACCTAGTCAGTCCTGTAAAGAATCAATGACACTTCCATTTTCTTGTCTATACAGTTAAACATAGAGCACCTTACATTTTCAAACATATACTAACACATACTTACCTTCTTATACAATCATTGATACAAGTACAGATTGATCTGCACAGAGTCACACACCTCCCAGCTAGCCACACACACACTCAGTCTCCCATACAAATACTTGGGCAATCAATCAATAACCCATATAGTTACTCATATAGCTACTGATCAACACATGCAGCAGTTTACAGAACAACAGACATAATGATGCACAAATTAAGACAGTTTAGTCACTAACCCATGCAGTCAGTGAGACACATTTAATCACTCACTCATACAGTCAGTCATGCACCTACTAAATCCTTCGTCCAGACACTTACACATCCACTCATTCTTCAATATGTAAGACATATTTAAACTTTATAGAAACAAAAAATCACTGGATGTTGTTATCAGTGATGTCATCAGTGATGTCATTTGAGATGTCATCAGTGATGTCATCAGTGATGTCACTGACCATGTCATGAATGATGTAATATGTGACATCATCAGCAGTGGATTGCGGGTGCACGATATATAGTTAGTGCAACTAACTATATATGGAATTTCAATGGTTTTGTGTGAGTAAAATAAGGTTTTCTAAATGCTAATTCCTAACTATATATGGTCTATAACCTGTGGTTTTTTCAGTGAATTTTCAAGGTTTTGTAAATGCTAATTCCTAACTATATATGGTCTATAACCTATGGTTTTTTCTGTGAATATATATATATATATATAGTTCATAAGGAAACTTAAATTGCGCGAATATTTTATCAACATATTTCCAGTTTATATATATATAAACTGCCGGCGAAGAGGGGAGATTAACCCAGCACCATGTGTCTCTGGACAAAAGCTTGCTTAATCTTTCCAACAGCCCCCAGCGCCTGGACACCCTTACGGGTGATTGTTCGCACTTTACAGAGGTGGATTATAATATAAATATAAAAATAAATTATATATAATAATTTTAAATATTAAAATATTTTTTTTTTATTTTAAAATAATATTTTACACTACATTAAATATAACAATACTGAAAACATTGCATAGCGTGGGGGATAAAATTACCATTCCCACTCTAGAGAGCGATACAGTAGGGAAAGTGTTGGATAGCGGGTGGATAAAAATTACTATTCCCTATCCAGCAAGTGGAACAGTAGAGAAAGTGTTGGATAGCGGGTGGGTACAAATTACTATTCCCACTCCAGTGAGTGTAAAACTAGGGAAAGTGTTGCATGCGGGAGGATAAAAATTACTATTCCCACTTCAGTGAGTGCACGGGAAAGTGTTGGATAGCGGGTGGGTAAAAAATACTATACCCACTCCAGTGAGGGCAACAGTAGGGAAAGTGTTGGATAGCGGGTGGGATTAATGTACTATTCCAATTCCACCAAGTGTAACTGTAGGGAAAGTGTTGGATAGCGGGAGGGTAAAAATGACTATTCCGACTCCAGTAAGTGCAACATTAGGGAACGTTTTGTATAGCGGGAGGGTAAAATTTACTATTACCACTCCAGGAAGTGCAATAGTGGGGAAAAGGTTTGATAGCGGGAGGATAAAAATGACTATTCCCACTCCAGTAAGTGCAACAGAATGGAATGTGTTGGATAGCGGGAGGGTAACAATTACTATTCCCACTCCAGTGAGTGCAACAGTAGGGAAAGTGTTGGATAGCGAGAGGGTAAAAATTACTATTCCCACTCCAGTGAGTGAACCAGTAGGGAAAGTGTTGGATAGCGAGTAGGTAAAAATTACTATTCCCACTCCAGTGAGTGCAACAGAAGGGAAAGTGTTGGATAGAGGGTGGGTAAATGTGACTATCCCCACTCCAGTGAGTGCAACAGTAGGGAAAGTGTTGGATAGTAGGAGGGTAAAAATTACTATTCCCACTCCAGTGAGTGCACCAGTAGAGAAAGTGTTGGTTAGCGGGTAGGTAAAAATTACTATTCCCACTCCAGTGAGTGCTCCAATAGGGAAAGTATTGGATAGTGGGTGGGTGAAAATTAATATTCCCACTTCTGTGAGTGCAACAGTAGGGAAAGTGTTGGATAGCGGGTGGGTAAACATGACTATTCCTACGACAGTGAATGCAACAGTAGGGAAAGTGTTGGATAGTGGGAGGGTACAAATTACTATTCCCACTCCAGCGAGTGCACCAGTAGGGAAAGTGTTGGATAGCGGGTAGGTAAAAATTACTATTCACACTCCAGTGAGTGCACCAGTAAGGAAAGTGTTGGATAGCAGGTTGGTAAAAATGACTATTCCCACTCCAGTGAGGGCAACAGTAGGAAAGTATTAGATAGCGGTTGGGTAAAAATGACTATTCCCACTCCAGTGAGTGCAACAGTAGAGAAAGTGTTGGATAGCGGGTATGTAAAAATTACTATTCACACTACAGGGAGTGCACCAATAGGGAAAGTGTTGGACAGTTGGTGGGTGAAAATTACTATTCCCACTCATGTGAGTGTAACAGTAGGGAAAGTGTTGGATAGTGAGTGAGTAAAAATGACTATTCCCACTCCAGTGAGTGCAACAGTATGGAAACTGCTGGATAGCAGGATCGTAAAAATGACTATTCCCAGTCCAGTGAGTGCAACAGTAGGGAAAGTGCTGGGTAGCGGGTGGGTAAAAATGACTATTCCCACTCCCGCATGGAAAGTGTTGGATAGCGGGTAGGTACAAATTGCTATTCACACTCCAGTGAGTGCACCAGTAGGGAAAGTGTTGGATAGAGGGTGGGTAACAATTACTATTCCCAATCCAGTGAGGGCAACAGTAGGGAAAGTGCTGGGTAGCGGGTGGGTAAAAATGACTATTCACACCCCAGTGAGTGAAACAGTAGGGAAAGTGTTGGATAGCGGGAAGGTAAAAATTACTATTCTCACTCCAGTGAGTGCACAAGTATGAAAAGTATTGGATAGCGGGTAGGTACAAATTACTATTCACACTCCAGTGAGTGCACCAGTAGGGAAAGTGTTGGATAGCGGGTGGGTAAAAATGACTATTTCCACTCAAGTAAGTGCAACAGTAGGGAAATTGTTGGATAGGAGGAGGGTAAAAATGACTATTCCCACTCCAGTGAGTGCAACAGTAGGGAACGTGTTGGATAGCGGGTAGGTAAAAATTACTATTCCCACTCCAGTGAGGGCAACAGTAGGAAAGTGTTGGATAGCGGGTGGGTAAAAATGACTATTTCCACTCAAGTGAGTGCAACAGTAGGGAAATTGTTGGATAGGAGGAGGGTAAAAATTACTATTCCCACTCCAGTGAGTGCAACAGTAGGAAAAGTGTTGGATAGCGGGAGGGTGAATATTACTATTCTCACTCCAGTGAGTGCAACAGTAGGGAACGTGTTGGAAAGTGGGAGGGTAAACATTACTATTCCCACTCCAGTGAGTGCAACAGTAGTGAAAGTGTTGGATAGCGGGAGGGTAAAAATTACTATTCCCACTGGATTGGATAGCATAGGGGATTAATTTAGTATACCCACTTAATGCAATATAATTAACTTTAATTAAAAAGTAATTCTTTTTTCAAAATTAATTTACCTCCCTCCATTCTCCCCTATAAACATCACCTACAATATTGTAAAATATTAATACATTAGCATAATTATTTACAAATTAATTAATTAACTAATAACAATTAACAATAGAATTAATAACCATCAAATCAAAATTAATTCACACAATTAACACTATAAAATAACTTTCTACAAATATAATTATAACAATTATAAAATGTATATTAAAACTAAATTACTTCCTACCCTACTCCCTTGTCAACGCCAACCCACTCCTAAAAAAAATACACAATTAACATATTTGACAAAATGAGTATTAATAATTAACACTTAAGTAATTGCTATTTAATAAAGAAATAACACAATTAACATAATTACTAAATTAGTATTAATTGTTATGAATCAATTCATAATTAATTAATAATAAATTATTTACGTAATTAACAATATAAATGAATAAATACCAATTATTAATTAATTAATTAATGTTAATTACATTACTTCCTACCCTATTCCCCTATAAACCCATAACTCGCTACAGAATTAAATTAAACAAAAAGAATTACCATATAATTAATTAATTCTAAATAGTTCTAAAAAAATATATTATAATTAAATTACTTCCCACCCTATTCCCCTATAAACCCACAACCCGCTACGGAATTAAATTACGCAAAAATTAATCAACATAAAATTCTTTACTTTGAAAAAATGTAAGCATACATTACAAAATAATACATACTTTTAACACATATAATAACACTTAAAACACTACAAAAATCGATATTTTTAACACTTATATTATGACTGTTGATATTACTGACTTCGATATTATGAAAAACGATATTTCTTACCTGCATTTTGATATTCTGCACCACTATATTTTTGAAAGTCGATATTATGTCCACTCCATATTTAAAATTACATTTTTTGCCATATCGATATTTAAAATTCGATATTTTGACTGTTCACCTCAAGTAATTAAAGCCTAACACCCGTGATACAATCCTTATGACCAAATTTGTAGAATTGTCTCATGTTAACAAGAAGTTGGTCGCAAGCAGATCAAACTGCAGAGGCTGAAGAATTGTGGTATGTTCCAGAACTGGAACATAAAAACGAAGGTTATATCAATGAGTAAAGAGGTTTAATACACTGGGCATAATCAGGAATGTATGTCCTCCCAAAATTAGAAAAAAATAGCAAAGATTGTGTTGTGGTTCTATCTAGGACCCTAAATTCAATAGTCCTGATGTGTGCCCTTATGTGGTTATAATAAATAATATCCCTATAAAGGCATAAGAATCATATCCATATTTAGTCATAGCCCATGCAGTCCACATTAAGCAAAGGCTACTTCCCCAGGCTCCTAGAAAGTACAACGAGTTCTGTAAACAAACCAAACCTCCAGCAACCTGGGAATTCCCCATTGCTTTTGTTTTGATTTCGTCCTAGAACTCCTGTGAGCACTCTAAGAACAGCCAGTTCTTAGTGACATCTTTATTGACATCTTATGTCCAACCTTACGTCAAAACCCGGCACCTTTCAGGTATAAATATACCAACGTTGCCTTAAGCAAACACACGGTGGTGGTTTTGGAGCAGAGCAGCTATCTACTTGCCCGAGAGCCAAGCTGATGCGAGAGCCCACGGATGCTGCCCCTCCCTTTTGACGCACTGAGAGACGCTGTCTTTTCTCCTGCCGAGAAATCCAGCTCCGGTGTTTCCAGATACCTTCGCAGGTTACTGGGATATCGAGTCCTGAGAGAGAGATACAAGACCTCCTGCTTTCTAATACCCATTTACGGAGCTGACTAAAACCTTAGAGAGAATTCTTGATTCAGATTCTTGGCAAAACCAACTTAACTTAACCGCATCAGCGCTAGCGGTTTTCCCGCTGTGCGCTGACTTTTAAAAAATACCGCGTTACATGACGAGCAGAGCTCGTCATGAGCGTGCGAGCGGTGCAGCTCATGACGAGCTCAGCTCATCATGAGCGCGGAAGGGGTTAAACTGCTACTAATTACTCCTTCCCACGTATTAGGCTTAGGTCATGTACACCGGGGTAGGCTTATTTAGAAACACCAGTTGAGTACGTTAGTCAATGTATATAAGTATGTATATATTTTATCTATTTTAAAGTATCTTATGGCCAAGAAACCATATCAATGCTTTTACAGTATTATTTCTTAATCCTCCTTTTACTGTACGCACTTTACTTTACTATGAGTATTGCAATTGTGGCAATTCATTTCTCTTGCATGAGAAAGAAGACTGCTCAATAAATAACAACCTTTTATTGAAAACGCCCGTCTCTCTTTTCTCTGCACTCTGGTGAAACTAAGTATGCACACTTGACTGAGTGAAATAGCTGTCTATTGTTTTCACACGACTCTAGAGATACACTCTTATTCTGAGGGAGCAAAGTTGTCATGTTATATGGTTGTCAGAAACTAATCCCTTCTTGTCTATCCAGGGAGGTTAAACTCCTCCTCGTTTATTTGAGAAAGTTTCTAGTGACCTCTGAGCTAGCTGGCAAAACTTAAGTCTAATATAGTCAGTAGAGACCTAGTTGACCTCAGTCCTACGTCTACACTGCTGAATATATTATTCCAATGCGCAGAGCCTATTGGGAAAATAGGAACTACACTACATGGCGCCCAACGTTTGGTAAGGCGATAAATCTAACGCAAGACGTTAGAGTAACTCAGTCGTGCTTTTTCACACAGAACCCTTTTCCCGTAAATACTCCAAAAGACGTCTGGAGTGGGTAAAAGGTTAAAATCCACCGGAACTTAGTAGGAAGAGATTCCTATGTAAAGTTTTTGGTTTAGTGAACGTTGAAGGATACAGTGTTCCAAAATATTGTGCACCTAATCCTTGTTTCCTTGAAACTTGATCTGCAAGAAAAAAGTTTTCTGTCAGTAAAATGCCTGAAGGAGACGAAGAAAGAGATGCTACAGCGTCTGATCAGTTATTGGATGACACGAATATCCAACAGAATGACCCGGATGCTATATACATTCCGGCAAATATAAGAAGAACTATAACTATTAAACTTATAGAAAACGGACTGACATCACGAGGTGGTACAGTCATATTCGTGGTAGAGGCCCATGAATATCGGAAGACAGAGGTATTCTATTCATGGATAAACTTTCCAGCAGCAAACCCTGTCACACACAACTTCCACTATTACAAAGTAGAGGAACCTCCGGAAGAGTACACCCCTTTCGAGGAGGTGGAAATCCCACTAAATTACCAAAAGCACCTGCTCTGGTTTAATGGCGCCCTAAAACATAAAAATCACATCACAAGGTTCGGTCCACTAGGTAGACCAGGAGCAACGTGGCCAGTTCTAGCCAGCTACACACCACTTCCAGACATTGAAAAAATGTCAGTACCAGAACTTTTAGCACAGCTAAAACAACTGATTAAAATACATACACAATTAGTCCAATATGTAATGCGGACTACAACAGTCCAACCAGCAATTAACATTCCACAGCTGACCCCTCATCAGGGGAACACAAACAAAATAACACCACAGAACATACAATCATGTCTTGGTAAAACACCCGCAAAACTGGAACAAATTCCATTCTGGTTAGCACAAAAAATAACTCAAATAGAGGCAGTATTCCCGGATACTACACCTACTGAGAAACACAGAATTCTGACTATCAGTCTTTCAATGGGGATCGCACCACATGTGGAGGACTGTGACACTTGGGGCACAGTCTTTGCTTCCATATACACAAAAACACATGGTGTTCCATCAATGGCGGTAATACCAGATGTACTAAGACAGATTGAAAATGAATACGGTCCAGAACCTGCTTTAACTCTGGGTATGAAACTACTGAAAGACTTCACGCAGGTCTTGGCTATATTATTAGCCAACATAAAAGGAGAAGCAGCATCTGTGGCGATCCGCCAGAAATTGAAAGAAACAGATATAGCAGAACAGCCATTTGAACTTGCCAGAATCATAGAAAAATCCTATGAAGAACTAGGAAGAGATAGTTTGGGTGGGAAACCAGTGAAACCCCAACTAACTGAAAATCCTGAAAAGATATTTATTAAAAATAATCTAAACACTCCAAAAAAGAACTGGGATGGAAATAAACAATCCACTCCCGAAGAAAAAAGATTCCAGTCCAGAGGAAGGTCTCCTCGGCGGAGAGAAAGATCTCCGGACCAAGGACACAAGTCTCCCCAGAGGGAGCCCTCTGAGAAAAGATACAACCTTAGAAATAGGGATAATTTGAAAAAACCTGATAGATATCAAGATATTGATACACGTCCCTCTCGATCTTTTCAGACTTCCTCGCAGAAATCGGAAAGAAGAGGACGGTCAAAACACAAGGAAGAGCACGTCAAGTCCAAAGACAGGGAACCTGCTCATCTGAATAAAAAATTACAATTTCCAAGAAAGAAGGTAGCCAGTATTAAAAAATTTAAACATGCCGAGGATACTGAGGACACAACTGAAAAACGGAGAATGGGCCAAGACAATGCTAGACAGCGCAGCAGAAGTGACAATAGCTCTCAAGATCCTGATGAATCATCTGGAGATAGTGGACACGAATGAATACATTCAGGTGGAAACTGCAGATACCAGAGTTAGCAAACCTCATGAAATATACGAAATAACACTGCGTATAGAGGGAGATAAGACTAGGAAAGTAAGGGGTCTTTTTTGGGATAACCTTTCCAAAGGCTATGACATCCTTTTAGCTGAGAAAGACTGGCCACCAGAGTTTGTCAGGGAGTGCCCTCATGGCGAAGAAATGATTATGCCTGCCTTCTCAAATCATATTCCAATTCATAAAAAAATATACATATGCAAGAAAATGGGCAGTAGCCCAAGCTCCTGCATTATACAAAAATCATGTAGGACGGGATAAGGACTCTCCTCCTCACAAAATCCAGTTAAAATGTCAACCCACTGCACAAAGGCAGTACCCAATTAAACAAGAAGCTAAAAAGCAAGTCAGGGAGATCTTAGATCAACTTGAATACCAAGGGGTGATTGAAACATGCACCTCTCAAATGAACAATCCTTTGTTTCCTGTCTCCAAGCCAGACGATTCATATCGTCTAGTTTTGGACTACATACACCTTAACTCATGTTGCAAGACATTTGCAGTACAAAACTCACACAGTGCAGCACTAATGAATAACATTGTGCGCAAAAAATACAAAACGGCATTAGACATCTCTAATGGATTCTTTTGTCGAAACATTGCACCTGAAAGCAGGTATATGACCGCTTTCTCAATAAAGGGGTCACAAAAACATTTCTGTCGACTCCCACAGGGATTCAAGAATAGCCTAGGATTATTCTCAGCAAGAGTAACAGAGTTACTAATAAATATATGATGATGAGGCATTATCTTATGTCGATGACATCTATCTCACAGATGATGACCTGGAGACTCACTTGAAAAGAGTAAACACCATAATACTTGGGTTTGCAGCTGAGGGTTACAAATTCAACTTTAAAAAGTCACGAATTACCCATCTAACAGTCCTGTTTTTAGGATATGAATTATCAAGTGAAGGCAAAAGCCTAGCGGACAATTTCTTAGAGAAATGCGCAGTCCTCCAAGCACCAAAAACGCTGAAGAACTTACAATCAAATCTAGGTTTCCTGAATTTCGGAAGAACATACATTCGAAATTATGCAGAGAGGGTTAAACCTCTCTATGAACTAATAAAACCTGATTTCAAACCAATCAATTGGACTCAAAAACACACAGAAATTTTGAGGTCATTGCAAGCAGACATGTTAGCTAAAACAAATTTACAAACACGCGAAAACACACGCAACCTTGTAATCCGAGTCATCCCAGGGAGATGCGGATTCACGTTCCTGTTTTCTAATGAGGGCGAAAAGGTACCAATAGCTTACAAATCACACTTGTACACACAAGCTAAAAAAACATTCAGTCTTACGGAAAACATTGTAAATGCGGTTGAAACTGCTGTAGCAAAAGAAAGAGCCCAAGCACAAGGCAAAAGGATAACTGTTTTAACAGCAGAATCAGCCTTTGAGGCATTAACAAGCCCACGCAATTTGACTAACGTGGCATTAGATCCAAAATGGATACAATGGGAAAATTCTCTTGCTGCAGAAGACGTGAAATACTATTTTGACCCGGAAATGAAAAAAATAAAAGATCTAAAATATGAATTAGAATATCCTCTGCCAATCAAGATTCTGCCTCTACAACTTTACGCCTGTGTAATATATACAGACGGATCAGCACAACCCACAGTTGGGGGTAAACACAATTACAGTGCTGCGTGCGCGGGTGTTAAATGCCGGTGGCACGAAGGAAAATTGAGACCATTGGTAACTATGACTCAATCTGTAAAAGATAGTTCGGATCAACGAACTGAACTGCTAGCTTTAAAGATGGCGCTCGATATTGCGGATCGCGAATTCCCCGTACTAATAGTGTGCGATTCACATTACTGCGTCAAATCGTACAATAATGACTTTCAGAACTGGGTTCAAAACGGTTTCAAAGATGCAAAAGGTGGCACAATCAAGCATAAAACGCTTTGGGAACAGGTAGTTTCTTTGCAGAAGGAACTACAAAAGACTCACGTGATACATACACTGAGTCATCAGCGTGATGGCGTTCACGTTGCAGGGAATTCATTGGCTGACATAGCCACAGTGGAAGCAACTAATCCGGCTTCCATAGCCACAAAAAAGCGTTCAGAAAAATACATAGACGGGGAAACCATGCTGGCGGTAAAAACGTCTTTACAAGGCAACTGTGCAGCACTACCCCTCACTTATACATACGTAATAGATGCGAACTCCGTTCCTTTTGCTCGAATCCCTGGAGTGGGGGATAGAGTGATTCCAAACACGAACAGGAGAATCTTCTTGATTGAAGAAGCACATATGGGATTAGGTCTAAGGCACCAGGAGGTCATGTCTCTGAAAGAATTACAATCAGAATACTGGTGGCCGGGGATGAGCCTGCATAACTACAAATTTGCAAAGGGCTGTCAAAACTGCAACAGAGATCGCAGTGGTGAACCAGCTGGAGTATTGCCAGGACCCTTCTTTTAGAAAGCATAAGGCTACCTATACGCAGAAATCCAATAGGAGAAATGCGTCCCATTCATGTTTAAGACTAGATTCACTTAAAATGTAGACACCAGCGCTCGGCTGACGCCAGAACTGTTATAAAAGATTTGCGAGTCCATATCGGCACATACGCAATTGGCATGCTACATTCTGACCAGGGTCCTGCTTTTAGCTCTCAAGCTTATAAGGAGGCCATGACCAGCACGGGCATTGCATTGCGGTACTCTTGTCCCTTCCATCCTGAGGGAAATGGGATTGTGGAAAGAAAAAACCAGGACATAAAGCAATCTATAACGGAGAGGGTATTAGGTTCGGGTGATGGGTGGGTCCAACATTTAACAAGTGTCCAACGTAGTCTTAATAATCTGCCAAGAAATTCTCCAAAAGGTTTCAGTCCGTACGAACTATTGTTCAGGACTAGAATGTATATTCAGGACCTCGATAGTCAGACTTCAGTGGTAGAAGAAAAATGCTTTGATATCAAAGATCGTTTGGCTATTTTACAGGACTTAAATGAAACAAGAAAAGACCTGAGCAACGTAAAGTTAAAACAGCAGCCAACAGCCACTGAAGATAAACCACCTGTCCCAGCAAGGCCTGTCTGGATTCCAGAGATTGAGGATCTGGTCAGCGAGAAGATCGCGGTGAAGAAGGAATTTGGGCTTTCTTACAGAAAAGCAGTACCTGTCTTAGCTATCAGCAGAACAAGATAAGTTGTACTACCGCCCCTTGCTGGTAAAAAGGAGAACTGAGTTGTATCCATCGACCTGGTAAAACCACAATCATGTGGCCAATAATAAGTAGTAGGCCCAGTGTACTCCCAAGAAGTAGCAGAGTACCAAAACTTGCTACAATACAAGAGGTTCAAACTGTGAGACAAATCACATTTGATAAACCGGCAGTGAATAAAAAAGGACTATGCAACAATGCCATGGAACTTGTGCCTCTTGAAACCCAAATTGCAACAGCTCGTCAAGAAACACCTGTCTACAACGATGTAGCCTCAGACTATGCTAATGAAACAAAAAATGCAAAAGCAAGTGAAAATCCGGATGCAATTCCAACAATTGACAGAACTGCATCTGGCTACTTCATCAATTTCGATAACTTTTCTGAAGATCCAAGCGAGCCTGAAGAAATGCCAGCAACAAAAAGTTTTAAATTCAAAATAACTGAACTTCAACATCAACTCAAAGAAACCTATCTGATTTCTCCATGGATTGAATTTTGGATTGTGTTAGGTGTACTTTTCCTCCTGCTTTGGCTCATCATGGTTCTTTGTTTGGGAAAATTCATTGAGGGAAAATACAGTACAATGGACACAGCAAGTCAGAACATCAACTTGGTCCTAAAGCCTCACAAGTCATCTCACATCGAGAAAAGAGAACGATCATCAGTGAATGTCTCAGCCAATCCAATACCCGGTGGGGTAGCATGGGACAAAACGGATTACGAACTCTATGGCCCGGTCGAACTCTTGAAATATCCACATCAGTTAAAGATTTCATTAAGTGACTTTGTAAAACCAAGTACATTCTCTGATGATTGGGACTTTGAAAGTATTAATGATATGATGTCAGATTTAGTAATGTCAGCAAAATTTACAGAACATGATTCCTTACAGGGTTCATCCAATTATGAAGAAATGTATTGTTATATTCACTTTGCACATCACTATTTGCATAAATCTGCTCAGCCTAGAAATGTTTTTAATTATAATCAATGGGAACATTGTGCAACTCCACCTAAAAGCAGTTCGAAAACATTTTATGAGAAATTCCCATACTTCTCAGGGTTTAACACAAGTGATGCAGAAACGTTTTATTTCAATATGTTAAATAAGACAGGAATGAAAACGATGCTGACAAATACTAAATTGATTTATTCAGAAACATTTTATGAAAAAATGATTACATTTGGTTTTGATTTCTGAAAAAACAACATTGAAACAAAAACCATCTGGGGTACCAAAGATTGGCAGGTCCAAGGTCTAGAAGCATTATTTCGAGCCTGCATGATCCCAGAACAAATTATATTCTTGAATGATACCATTCAACAGACAACCTGTTTTGGCCTAGCCAAAATAAAAGACTTAAACAAACCGTCTATTCTAAAGCCAACACCTGACAGTAATAGCACTACAGATGTTGAGGTAGACGTATCCCATATTTTAAACCAAAACAGAACACATCCGATTGGAAAAAATGGTTGATCTGGCCCACAGACACAAATAACTGTCAAGATAGATTCCTAAACAAAATACAGGGCTTCAAAATGACCAGGCCAGACCCAAGATACTCCCAGAGACAACATCCAGGGATAGTTACAACATACAGTGTAGGGAAACTCTGCCTCGAATGGCTACAGAAATCCACACTTGCTGAAATTAAGCAACACTTGAGTTTACTTAAAGACGGTGCTGACTTGCGTGATTTCATAATGGGACCACGCAAACAGCGTCAAAAACGTTTCATAGCGGCCGGTATATACGCTATGTACAACGAAGCTTGGAAAGTAATGCAAATTGAAACAGCAGAGAAAATACGAGAAATTGATCGTATTAATTTGGAAAAATCACTTTCTGTTGTGGACAATGGGTTAATGACTCTGTCCTCCAGAATATATTCACTGGACAGTATTGTATCATCTGCTATTGATATAATAGAGCAGGACTTACTAATGTTACAACACGGTCAGTCCCAATTACGTTCTATTGTACAGCTTGGCTGGACGTTGCAAAATCTGCGTACAGGCTACGTGCCATGGCGTTTAATCAACACAACGTCATTATTCTCTATCTTTAACCTTACTGATACACAAATCAGTTTGGTGCAAAAAGGAGCAGACTATACGATTCTGAGCATTGAAAAACTTGAAAGATTACCATTGACAATGTCAGAAAGACCTGTCATTGAATGGATAATACATGGAATAATTACAATTCCGATAACAACTTTCCAATTTAAATACTGCCAAGAGTATATACCAGCGGGCCAGTATGAAAGGTTGGGTAAAGGGTACATTAAGTCATCATTATACACACACATGTTACAGTGAAAAGAAACAGAATGTATTTCTTAGTGGAAAGAATTGTAAACAATCACTAAGCGGTATACTTCTGTGTCAAGGTATTGACCTGCATGGGGCCTGTGTGGGGACTTCAAATAACCTTTCATGTCACCAGCATGGCACACCTGCAACACAAATAGAGCCATTCTTTAGACGACTTTCTAATGGGAGTTACATTCCAATAGTGGACCACAGCTGTTGTGGCATGGTGCAAGGAAAAGCCTATCTCGTGAGCGTGAGTTCCATGGTCACTTGCTGTATGCAAGTATTGTATCCAAACAGCACTCCAGATAGGGAGACAACAATTTGGCCTTCTTTGAATATCTCTTCTATTCGAATTGATACTTTAAGCAGAATAAAGTCTGTCCTTTTACAGACAACTGTGCCCTTGACGTCATCAAAAGAAACGTATGATCTGCAAGTTGCAAGGACAACGGCAGAGATACATAGCCTTTTATCAACAAATTGCCCCGTGCATTTCGTAGAAATGCTAAGCCAAATCCTAAATATGTCAGATACCAGTGGTATCCCCCATATATTTAAGATAATTTTTTCTGGACTGTTAACACCCTTCGAAACAGTTCTTGGCATTTTTCCTAATTTTGTCCATTCTGTCTTTGGCGGCCTACCTCTCCTTTTAGGACTCGTAGCAGGAATTTTATTTTTAATACTTCTGCTCCGATATGGCAAGCCAAGTCGCAGACAAGACTGGAAGAAACTATCCTAGCTATACGCTATCGGGACTGCATAACTAAAGTCCTTGGATTAGCCCGGCTAAGAGATCTGAATTTGACCTGGTTTCTTTCATTCAGACCCATCTGGCAGAATTGCATCTTACCTGTGCTTCGATGTATGCTATGCGGAGAAGAATGCGTGTTGGACGTCTGTCTTACACTACCATCAGCAGTTACTTTGCTAAGTGCGATAACGGCTGATGCATCGTGTTGTCCCCAGCGGCTACCCATTCTGATGACGGCATTCGTTGAGACTTTACCACTACGATTAGGGGGTAGTGAAGTACGAGGTGAAAGCAGCATCACCCAAGTACGACCTTCTGTGAGCATTGCTGATCCTGACATCGATTATAGCAATCATTCTCACGACTGCACTGTTGCGGCATTTTCAAAATTGGTTGAACTTTCACCTGAAGCCGTAGACCAATTTTTTGAGAGTCTGTCTGAAATGATGCTCTCCCCTGAACAGAAAGAATAACTTTTTAAGCAACGAGCACACAGCATTCCCTGATCTCTGAATTCGACCTTCAGCTATGATAAACAAAAGCTACTGAAAATATTTGGGACAATTTTTTCCCGTGAAGCGAAATAATTTTTTTTCCACTTCCAAAATATTTACCTTTTTCTGGCACATGTACTCTGCTTAAAGTAGAACTATTCTTAGAGAACAGAGCTTCTATTTTTAGGAACTCTAGAGACAATATTTTACCTCAGCCTCTAGCATATGTTCAGAATTTGTATTAATATGTGATGGAATGGTCTCGACCTTCTCTTCTGTATTAAGAGCCATTTCATGTGTAATTTTCGCAAATCATTCAGCTGATAATTATATGCATATAATTATATGCAATCCTTTTTAACTGAATGATAACACTGCCTAATAAGCGTACAGTAACAATACTCATTTCGTGTATTACCATATACCATTTCAATATGCAAATTTATGTATTTTGGGATGGGTTGGAAAAACACATGCATCATTATATGTTTATATGTTTACTATTGCTTAGTATTAAGTAATGAGGGACATTAGATCGTGGAGTGGGTGTTGTCGTTCTATCTAGTACCCTAAATTCGATAGTCCTGATTTGTGCCCTTATGTGGTTATAATAAATAATATCCCTATAAAGGCATAAGAATCATATCCATATTTAGTCGTAGCCCATGCAGTCCACATTAAGCAAAGGCTACTTCCCCAGGCTCCTAGAAAGTACGAGTTCTGTAAACAAACCAAACCTCCAGCAACCTGGGAATTCCCCATTGCTTTTGTTTTGATTTCATCCTAGAACTCCTGTGAGCAATGGCCGCTTCTTAGTCACATCTTAGTGACATCTTTATTGACGTCTTATGTCCAACCTTACGTCAAAACCGGGCACCTTTCAGGTATAAATATACCAACGTTGCCTTAAGCAAACCAACGGTGGTGGTTTTGGAGCAGAGCAGCTATCTACTTGCCCGAGAGCCCAGCTGATGCGAGAGCCCACGGACGCTGCCCCTCCCTTTTGACACACTGAGAGAGACGCTGTCTTTTTTCCTGCCGAGAAATCCAGCTCCGGTGTTTCCAGATACCTTCGCGGGTTACTGGGATACCGAGTCCTGAGAGAGAGATACAAGACCTCCTGCTTTCTAATACCCAGGTACGGAGCTGACTAAAACCTTAGAGAGAATTCTTGATTCAGATTCTTGGCAAAACCAACTTAACTTAAACTGCTACTTACTTACTCCTTCCCACGTATTAGGCTTAGGTCAGGTACACCGGGGTAGGCGTATTTAGAAGCACCAGTTGAGTACGTTAGTCAATGTATATAAGTATGTATATATTTTATCTATTTTAAAGTATATTATGGCTAAGAAACCATATCAATGCTTTTACAGTATTATTTCTTAATCCTCCTTTTACTGTACGCACTTTACTTTACTATGAGTATTGCAATTGTGGCAATTCATTTCTCTTGCATGAGAAAGAAGACTGCTCAGTAAATAACAACCTTTTATTGAAAACGCTCGTCTCTCTTTTCTCTGCACTCTGGTTGTGGTATTGGGTTTCGTTCAGGTCTACATACTCTGTAAAAATCTCTCAAACACCATAGAATAGAAGTTGGCACGGAAACTGGAAATGCAAAAGACAAGTTTATTAGGACCCCATGGAGTGGTGGTACATTCTTACAGCACCCTTCGGTAATGCAAGAAGTATCACACCGAACATCGGTGTGCGACCTCTTTTATACAAGTTTAACAGTAATAAAAAGGTAGGCGGTATACTTTTGCACTGTTTAGGTAAATATAAGGGCATTTTTGGAACACAGCCAGCATGTGGGAGGAGTTTAGTACCACTGGTCAGTTTTGGAGAACATTCCTGAGAGGTGACCACTCATTAATCCAAATGTCCGAGTACACATGCGTAAGCTGGACCGGTGCTAAAAATAGCCTGTTGCCGGGCAAGGTAAATGGTCATTGGTACAGAGAAAGGACAAAAGGGCATGCTGACCACGAGGCTGCATGTTCATACAAAATGGAAGTCAGGGAACACAAAATGGTCCCCGCAAGTTTGGTCAAGTTAAACACGAAAGTTCGTGTAGCTGGGCTAAATGCTAACCTAGTCACTGCCAAATTACGACAGACGGCCCTTTTAGCATTTAGCTGAAGCTACCTCATAACGGAAGTAATCAGGATATTAATCGTCAATATTAATCATCATTATATGTTTGATCTCATTACTAATCATTTGCTCATTTTTGGCAATAACTCGTTTGGACGGAATGCAGGCTGTAATACATACCGAACATAAGGTAGGGCCACATTGAATACATAAGCAAAGGAAGAAGAGTATTCCAATAATCATACACAGGATAGTCAATAATTTCCAACCCCAGGTACTAAGCAAAGTCCAGAATCAATTAGAGAATGTCCATGTACCATTTTCGAGATGAATTTCAGCAGCAATTTTGTGCAATTTAGAAATGGCATCATACACAGAAGGTGAATTATCTGGGACGTACACACAGCAACTACTACTGATAATGCGGCATGCACCCCCACGATCAGCTAATACTACATCCAGAACCATTCGGTTCTAAAGCGTTACAATTCTAGAAATTTGGAGTTCCTCAGTCAAATTACCTAAGGCAGAGGCAGTTTCATTAGCAACAGCTTCCACAACACGTGTTAGCCATCTTATTTTTCTGCTATTTAAGGCAGCACCAACAAAGGAAAACAGACCTAAATTAAAATCTACATATTGCTGTAAAGAGGTGTCGGTTTGATCGATCTCATCAGTCTAATGTTCTCTTAACCCTATTCAATATAAAATCATGATATAATACAAAATCATTATGATACATAGGCGGGGCAATAAATACAGGGGGTAGTACAAAAGATATATAACATGTTCCTAACCACCCAATGGGAAGACGGTGGTATCCTTTATTTCCACAAATAAAATAAGTATTTCATGAAGCTATAAAGGCAATACCATTTGGTGTGTCAAATGTGAGAGTTGTGTTACATTCACTTCTCCCTACTGGTATAGTGCCTTTATTTCGTACACATAAATCAGCTTTGGTATCAATAACTGTAATCACATGTATGCTAGACATATCTGCAATTCTTTGATTAGTGAAAATACGAGGCGTGGAGACATTGTCCGGTCAATATTCTTCCCACTCAAATTTAGTTCCTTCTGCCTGTGGGTAACCATCTCTATCATTATAACAAATTTTATTAAGTCGGAAGAGTAATCCACCTTTTGTTGGCCATCTCAAAGTGAAAAGAAGAGTGTACCAAGCATTACACGAACCATTATGAGAGAACGGAAGAGGAATAAGTGGAGTTCCTCCTTTCTTCTGATGTCCAGGCAACATCCCACATACCCAACAGTTCGAAGTGTTCGTCATATTATGGGTATGATGTAGAATTTGAATGAAACTGTTATTTAAATAAGTCTGTCTATGTCTCTCTTCATGATAAGGCAGAGTGAAATGAAAATGTTCAGATGGAATGGGAGTGGTAGGCAGTAAATATTCTCTCGCAGGAATCAATCGTTCTACGATCCAAGCTATTCCTGCTGTTACCACTATAATCGTAACAAAAAGTACTGCACCAAGAATTCTTCTGCTTCTCATCGTAGTAGGTGCTATAGTTCAAAGAACAAAAGTTTCAAAACAAAGCTAAAAAAATGAGTGCTGAGATCCGAGGTAGCCGCTGGTTTCTTCTCCGAGATTCAAGACGGGTGTCGCTACACTGGACAGAACTGATCCCCCCCTCTTGATATTCTCGGCTTCTGTTTTCATAAACCTCAGAACTATAACTCAACCAGTCTCGCACAAAACAACTGCTTTTCTTGGTCATAGGTTGTATTTCGCTCCACCAGAAACAGTGTGGTCCGGGAAGGCTCCCTCCAATTCACGAGGCGTAGTAACTGGGCTCTTCTCTGCATCCAAGATGTCTCGATAATCAGACAGCGCGGCAGGATTCACCAGGTCCGGAGAGACACGACAGCAGTGAGTGGAATGTACCCACCGCTTCTTATTCGTGACTCGCACAGCCGTCCGAGTTGCCAGCAATACTTGTTCAGGGCCACGCCACCTCGGCTCCAAACTGCTGGTTCTCTCAAACGCACGGATCATGACATGATCCCCAGGACGGAGATCGTGAGCCTCTCCAATGGAGTTGTCGGGGAGCGCTTCTCGAACCTGTTGATGAATAGAAAGTAAATCATTTGTTAATCGTGCCAAATAATCGTTCATCATTATACAAGGCGCATCATGTACTAAGCGAGGCTTAGGGACTCCCCATATATTCATAGGCCTTCCAAACACCACTTCATAGGGTGTGAGGCCAGATCGGGAATGTGGTACTGATCTAATAGACAGTAATGCCAAAGGCAAAGCGTCCGGCCATTTCAAAGACGTGGATGCCACGATCTTTGCTAACTTCAGCTTCAGAGTTGCATTATACCTCTCTACCAAAGCTGCTGACTGCGGGTGGAATACAGCGTGAAATTTATGCTTAATTCCCAATCCTTTCAGAACATACTCCACTATTTGCCCAACAAAATGAGGACCATTATCATTCCACAAAAATTTACAAACACCATAGCGTGGGAAGTGTATCTAAAATTGCTTGAATTCGGTCTGATGTCAATGCACGCCCCTCCTTAGACAAAAGATGACCGAGGTAGGTCACCTTTGGTCTACAATATTGCATTTTCTTCCTCGAGACCTAGTGATTATTTTTGGCAAGAAAAGAAAGTAGGGAGAGAGTACTCTCCTCACATTGTTCCTGCGTGTCTGCTGCAAGTAAAATGTCATCAACATATTGAATAAGAGCCACCCCAGACTGTAAGTCGAAAGAATCAAGCTGTCTTTTTAAAGCCTGGCTATAAATGCTAGGGCTTTCCGTGTAGCCTTGAGGAACTCGACAAAATCTATAAGATTTGTTATTTAAAGTGAAGCCGAACAAATATCGGCTATCGGGATGAATAGGAATCGAGAAGAAAGCATTCTTCAAATCAATAACAGTAAATGTAGTGGATGTAGGTGGAATCAAAGTAAGTAACGTGGTAATGTCAGACACCACCGGATACTGGGGCACTACTATATTATTGATTTCCCTCAAATCAATAATAAAACGATAGATCTTAGCGTCTGTGTCTTTCTTTAGGATGGGAAGAATTGGACTGTTACAAACATTATAGGGAACTTCTTCAACCACCCCTGCAATAATCAAGTCATTTACAATATGTATCAAGGCAACTTCACCTTCCCTGTAAATTTTATACTGTGGTACATGAGGCAAAGACGCCCCCTCCTTTACAGTAATACGTACGGGAGGGATAACCATTTGACCCACATCAGTATCAGAAGTAGCCCATAAAGTACTTGGAAGAGAAGCTAACGCATCGGCCTCCTGCATAAGGCACGATCTCTCAACCTCTGGGTAGTTCTCATTCAAAATAACCCGGACTCCTTCAGGGGCACAGCGTATAGTTGCTCGAAAATGTTTAAGCATATCAAGTCCCACAATATTATCTGGCGTGTTTGGAGATAACAAAAACGGGCATGGGGCAGTAAATTTATCAATGTGAAATGTAAGGGGTTGAGATAATGGGCTAAGAGAAGGTGTTCCATCGAACCCTATTGATGTAATCGTTTCGCCAGACAGGGGAGCCCTTGGAACCAAGTGTTTGGACAGAGCGCTACGAGTAACTCCCGTATCAACCAGAAACTGATCAGTAGAACCCAAAATATGCGCTGATATATATGGACCCCTTTGATCTACTGGTACTTCAACCGATTCCACACCCCATCCTACGCAATCCTATGCATACGTATCATCCTGAGACTCAGTAAACTCTCCTTCAGCTATCTGATACTGATTCCGATCAAAAATATTATGATCAGCCTGACCACGACCCCTTGCTTCAAACCTACCACGATCATTCGCTCCACCCCTCAACCCTGAATAACTATTCCGCAAACTTCCACTTCCTCGACCACCCTGATTACGCTGTTCTCGAAGCACCGGACAATCTGAAGCCCAATGTCCAAACTGTTTACAGTATGCACACTGATCCTCGGAAATATCAGTACGAGTAGAAGACACACCATAGGATCCTCGTCTACCCCTATCATTCCCTCTCGACTGCATAGCATAAACCTGAGCCAACATCACCTTCATTTTTAAATCCTTCGCTTTCTTATCACTACTTTCTTTAGCCTCCAATTCTTGCCGTTCATAATACTGAGCCATAGTTAATAAAGAAGCAGGAGTTGCTGTGGTCCATGAACTTTCACTAGTCTTTAAACGTTTTGCAATCTCCGGCAGGAGATTAGCCACATACTTATCAACGAACAAATGCCTGCCCGTATCCTCTGTTAATAATTGCCCACTGTAATCATGAAATGCTTCTTCGAAACGTGAAAAAAAGTCAGAGACTGATTCATCCGGCTTCTGCTTACAAGAAGCCAACATCGTCCAATCAATTTTCTTAGGGGGGACAAGCGTTTTTAGTTTATTCAAAATAGCCGCTTGGAGATCTAGAATCACTTGACACGGCTTACATGAGGGTTCCCTATCCAAATCAGCTTGAGCTAACTCTTTCCAATCTGCCCCCAAAATTGCTCGATCATCAAACTTACGAATAGCTCTCCACATATCAGGGGGCAATATTAACCCAAAGAAAAGATCAATATCAACTAATGCCATAACACATGAAGAAATAGCTCCTTCCACTCCTTCATAGAAAGCTGCTGGGTTTTTGCGAGGGTCAGGCAAAGCATTCTTAAGTGTCATAACATCTGTTCTATTCCAGGGCGTATAAACCCAATTATATATAAAATACCCTTCGCATTTACAGACGTCTTATCATCATCTGTGCCTTGCCCTTTAGGAGGGACATACAAAGGCGCAGCTTCTCGCATAGGCATAACATGAACTGCAGCACTCTTATCTGTTCCAAAGATAGGGCACTCTTTGGATACTTCCGTCGATCCAGACGCAAGCGAACCCGATGCCTTTTTCGCCGCCCGTAGTCATCCCGTAGCTGAACCAAACGCTGGAAAAACTCATCCGCATCTGCAAGAACAAAAAGACCTTTACGTAAATTATCACGACCAACTGATATTTCCTTAGGTTCCATCTCAGATGAATAACGTCTAAACCGCCCAACAACTTCTTCTCCTAAATGATCCAAAAAATACAATTGTTCTCTATCGGACCACTTACGCATATGGCCATCGATCTCTGAAACATTTATAGAATCAACATTAAGTTTACGAGCAAACCCGCGTAATTCCGCGGCTCGATCAGCAGTTAGTCTGGTACGATCATCCCTCTGATCATCCTCACCCGAGTCCTCATCCGGAGCCGTAGGCGGAACATACGGAGGCGGGCAACAATCTAGTAATGAAAAATCATCTGATTCATTAGTAAGGACAGGATAAAGAGGACGTCGAATAGGAAACTGACCATTAACTTGTAGATTACGTTCCCGAGTCACCCTCTCTTCCTGTTCCTGCAATTCTTTCTCCTGCAACTGTAAAGCTTTGTCACGAGCAGCCTTTCTGTTCCCGAGTCACCCTCTCTTCCTGTTCCTGCAATTCTTTCTCCTGCAACTGTAAAGCTTTGTCACGAGCAGCCTTTTGCTGCTCCTTGTCCGCCAAGGCTTGTTCACGCTTCATTCGTTCACGCACCCCTTTCTCCCACATACGCACACAATCAAACATATGTTGTCTAGACCTGCGCTGAAACAAACATTGCTCCACATATTGAACCTTTTGCAAGTCAAACGACCCATGTAGTGGCCATTGCAATTCACGATCAGTTTTCGTATGTTTATGCCATAATGTACTATACATAATAGGGGGAAGGCCAAATTTTATATACATTTCACGATTAGGTGTCCCCTCTGGTGGAGCCAGCTGAGATTCATTTAATCGATAACTGGTACCATTTCCAAAACAGCACATTCCTCAGAGTGTGCTTAAAACAGGCATGTCAAATATATCACGAAAATGTGATATTACATAAAAATGGCACTTAATATGTTTTACACATGGTGTGCCGTTCAAACAAATACAAAGTCTGAGAAATATCTCTACATACCTGTCTATGTGAGGTGCACTCCACATATAACTCAAATCATAGATCCAATTGTTAGCTAACTCAGACAAATCCAAAAAGCCACAGTAAGTGTCAGTAGACTACCTTACCAATCACAAGCTTACCAAATATTCTCAAACGTCCAGGTTCCAACTGCCAAGTTCCTTAATCGAATCAGCCAAACGGGCACTGCACGACAACCCAACCGATCAGGATCTCAGTCGAGGACCGGCGCCACCTGGAAGGTCAGGTCGGAAGGAAAAGAAGAAAACACCGTGGATGCCAAGACTCGGGTCACTCAGTGGCAGCGTACGCGTCAATGGCGAGTTTCCAATCCTTCGTCACGACCACTCCTTCGGGCATCCGAGTCGCCGATGAGTCCCTTCGTGGTCGCCAATTTGTGGTATTGGGTTTCGTTCAGGTCTACATACTCTGCAAAAACCTCTCAAACACCATAGAATAGAAGTTGCCATGGAAACTGGAAATGCAAAAGACAAGTTTATTAGGACCCCATGGGGTGGTGGTACATTCCTACAGCACCCTTCGGAAATGCAAGAAGTATCACACCGAACATCGGTGCGCGACCTCTTTTATACAAGTTTAACAGTAATAAAAAGGTAGGCGGTATACTTTTGCACTGTTTAGGTACATATAAGGGCATTTTTGGAACACAGCAAACTTGTGGGAGGAGTTTAGTACTACTGGTCAGTTTTGGAGAACATTCCTGAGAGGTGACCACTCATTAATCTAAATGTCCGAGTACGCATGCGTAAGCTTGACCGGTGCTAAAAATAGCCTGTTGCCGGGCAAGGTAAATGGTCATTGGTACAGAGAAAGGACAAAAGGGCATGCTGACCACGAGGCTGCATGTTCATGCAAAATGGAAGTCAGGGAACACAAAATGGCCCCCGCAAGTTTGGTCAAGTTCAACACGAACTTTTGTGTAGCTGGGCTAAATGCTAACCTAGTAACTGACAAATTACGACATGGTGAAACTAAGTATGCACACTTGACTGAGTGAAATAGCTGTCTATTGTTTTCACACGGCTCTAGAGATACACTCTTATTCTGAGGGAGCAAAGTTGTCATGTTATATGGTTGTCAGAAGCTAATCCCTTCTTGTCTATCCAGGGAGGTTAAACTTCTCCTCGTTTATTCGAGAACGTTTCTAGTGACCTCTGAGCTAGCTGGCAAAACTTAAGTCTAATATAGTCAGTAGAGACCTAGTCAACCTCAGTCCTACGTCTACACTGCTGAATATATTATTCCAATGCGCAGAGCCTATTAGGAACTACACTACAATTGCAATTTTTTTAAGCGTAGGTTGCAATTGTGCACATTTCTCCAGAAAGTGGGGGGCCAACACCCTACCTTCATTATTAAGTTCGTAACCCAGAAAAAGGACCGCCAAGAAGGCGATCTTAGACTTAGCAAAATTGAATTTGTAACCAAAGTTTGCAAAAAGAGTGATAATGCGGTCCACAAGCATGAGATGCAGTTATAGTTCATCATCCGTCATGTATATGTCATCGACGTACGTGAAGGCATTGGGGTCATTGTCATGCAAAAGGGACACAATGCGTGCCGCAAACACACCAGGGCTGTTCTTATATCCAATAGGCAATATCACATATCGGCGCATAAGTGCCTAACGCACTGAATGCAGTCAAATCACGCCTTTCAGGAGCCAAAGAGTGGCTATGGAAGACGTTAGAAACATCCAAAGCTGTTTTGTAATTTTTTCAAACTATGATGCCTATTAGGATGGCGGACGGACCTGCGTCCGTCCGCCACCCCGGAGGTGGAGGGACCGTCCGCAGGGGCAGCGGCGGTCCCTCCGGTGCAATTAGGATGTGACCGCCACCCTGGCGGACACATCCCGTATCTTTAACCTTGCGGCGGGTGCTGCTTGAAGCAGCACCCGCCGCAAGGTTAAAAATGCATGCTTTGCATTTACATGCACAAAGCCTCAGGCACCGCGCAGTGCCTGCCGCTTTGTGCATGCAAATGCAGGGGGGTACAATAGGTACCCCCCATGTGCATCCCCTCGCCCCCTTCACCCTGGGGGCCCACAACGGGCCCCCAAAGAAAAGACCCTATGCCTTTCCATGGCGGCATTGCCACCACGAAAAGGCATGTCCTGAAGCAAATTCTAATATGGCTGGCGGTGTCTGATAGACACCGCCACCATATTAGAGATTTTCCGCCACGGTCGGAAGGCGACCGCGGCGGAAAAGCAGCGGACGGTCTTCCTGTCCGCCGATGACCCCCCAGCCATCCTAATGTGGTGGGGGGTCTGTTCATGTACCGCAGCGGTGAATCTGCATCCTCCGGGCCGGCGGTGGCTTCCACTGGCCCGGAGGATTCGGATTCACCGCAATCCTAATCGACCCCTAAGTTGTTTACTAACACAGAGCATTTTGTGCTCTGAACCCCAATGGTACAAACATGATGGTTCAAATGTCTTTAATTTAAAACTATATGATATGAACCATCCAGTTTCAATATCAGAAAAAGAGGATTATTCATCGATGAAACACAGGGTTCAATCATACCCTGATATTCCAATTGGGTCAAAATGTCACTTATGGACGCTTTAGCATCTTGTTTGATTGGATACTGTGGTTGGGGCTGATGTGTAGAGCGCAAAAGAATCACATGAAACAGGGAATCCTCGTCCCAACCTGCCTAATTGCAGTATAGCGCTGGAGCTAAGGATAAAGCCCATTTTGAGGCATAAGCCATTTTATCGTCATCAAGTACGCATTGTGTTAACTGTGATAGGTGACACTCCTAGGGTTAATCCTAGTCTGCGGTTATCACTGCATTTCAGATCCCTGTACGATGCCGTGCCTCTCGACCCGCCGCCAGAAGAAGTCTGAATTTGGATTGCACTACGCATATTGGAGACTTAATATGTCATGTTTTGAGTAACTGTGGACTTTTGAGGATAGTGGGAGACATACAGAAGTTTTTCCATGATGATACTTGCAATCATGGAACGATTGTGTACCAATTTGAAGTGTATGATGTAATGATCCTGGGACGTCAGTAACCATCTTAAGATTGGAGCATTGTGATTACTGCACTGAGGAAGCCCTATCCAGGGCAAAACGCATAGGCTGCACTTTGGCTGTACTATTCCATCACCTTACGCTATATGTGGTCAAAGAATCCATGAAAGGATCATATTTAAGATCATCGCATTGATTAGTCTATTGTACATTTGTGCATTTTGAAATATTTATTTTGCCTCTATGTGCTTTTTTAATTGTACTATAGTTGTGTGGTCTGTTGGGAGTGGACCAGGTAGGTGGGAAACTTTGACCTAAAAGTATATTTATGACTTGTGTATAGCTAGGTGGTGCAGCTTTTGATTATCCCTTACTGCCTTCTTTCCTGTTTGTTGACTTAAAGATCAAACTGGCTCTGCGGGTCACGTCTAGCTTGTGCAGACTCGCCTTGTCTGTGATCCTGATGTCCTCGCCCGCAAAACTGTTGGTCCCACAATTCCTGAAAGGAACAAGAAGAATGAGGATCAGGAACCTGCAATCTCTGAGGTGTCTTAATTTTAGAGCGGTCATGCAAATGGCATCTACGCTCAGAAGACTCAGGTGGAGGCGAACCTGCACGTGAACCAGGCTTCTGTTGTTGCTGCTGTTGAATCTTGTTCCAAGCCTTTTTGGGAAAGACTGGACGTCCCTCCTATTCAGGAAGGGGTTTACTTTGTGTATGTATAAATGCACGAATCCCCAAGCTATTGTGACCTAAATATTAATCAGCAACTGTTGCTGCCAATTCCCTTCTGCCACCACTATTAGTTGTTGACATACTTGTAAGAAAACCGCTTCAACTTTAATATTGGCCAGAATCATATCGGAGACTATAGGGAATATTCCCACTAATTTCATCCTCAAATCCAGTGCTGAACTAACCCTGTGTTCATCTTGTACATTCTTCAGAACATTTGGAAGAACGCTCATGGAGGGGGTGCCAAAGTACAGTGTATTACATTGAAGCAAACACAGTCCCCCAGGTGGTGCTGTCAGCTAAAGCGGGAATCAGATCACTTGGGAAACTCAATTGTAAGGATCCTGTGTTTTTCAACAGGGGTTTTGTGCGGTAAAACAGCTTCAAGTTGCTCAAATGTTTGTGCAAGCCTAATGGCAAGTCATCATGGTTTTGGAGACGTTTTTCCATCACTAAATTAATCATGATGAGACTAATCACCAGTCTGCCAACAGGTCCTGGTGGTGGAGGAATAGTTTCAGCCGATGCCACTTGAATTGCATGTGACATATACTGTACGACACTTCTATGAACATGAAGCAACTGTGTATTTAACAGATGTAGCTCTGCAACAGTAACACCAAGATAATTGGGATGTGGAGTAAAACCAGCCAAAACCAGCCAAGTGGCCCCATCAACTGATAAGAGGCTCATGCCCACAATCGTGCAATTAATATACATTCATGAAACAAATTATCATTCCCATCTACAGCGGGGAATGTAACCTATGAATAGAAAACTTTGAAGTGGCAAGCTGGGTTCGTCCCTACAACAAAAAAATGTTTAGCTCCTGCATTGAGGACTCCATGATGTGTCAAGTGTGCTGCAACTGCCGTGCCGTTAGGTGCCGTAATAGAGACCGGTTCTGCCATGTCTATACAGACAGGAAGAAAGAAACAAACAAAAAGGTAGCAGAAAAGAGGGCAAAGAAAATCCTTTTACATTTTGAGCATGAAAAAACCTATAAATATACAAATATAGGAAGCTAAACCCCGAACCACAGACGTCTTCAGAAACTGGTTAGAGAGAAATTGTAGACAAGCTACTCATGGGTTTCGTGAATACGTACCAGACCAAATGGTGGCGCCGTATTGCAGGGATTCTGCATAACGCACAACTATGTGCGGGATTATAGGACCTTGGTGTATAGGGACCACATCCCCAGGACTGACTAGATATAGTGTCTCACTTGCTCTCCTACTCACTCACAGAGAAACAAATGATTAGATACCCCATAACACAACACTTCCAGATCTTGCTTTAGAAAGACAAACCCTGTCAATCTCACTCTTGTCCTTGTCTACAATAAAATCTGACAGAGACACAAAATAGTTTAAAACATTTATTTTAACTAACATGCCCTAACATGCAGTATATGTGGCACAACGAGGAGGCTAATGCATAGTACAAATACAGTCAGCATAGCAGCTAGTCCATATATCATGAGAGGGGATGGCATAATGAAAAGACAAGAGAGCCTAACTTCTCTCCCCTTGTTAAGAAGCAGTATAGTTATATATTAAAAGATCTGTGGGCCTCTTCAGCAGACCCTATACCATAGCCTATAGATGGTAGATCTACATCATAGGTGCTGCCTTACTCTTCTCCCTGCAAAGGTCCCTTTCCAAGTGTGTTCTACCTATTTGTGTATTCTAATAAGACCAAGGTGTATTTTTCCAAACAACAGCTAAATCAGTATTTTTTTGTCTAGGGGCTAAGGCCTGAACAGAAAAAAATAACAAGAGGCATTGTTCAAGCTTGCTCACAATGTGCAGTCAAAATCTAAGGAACTTGCGGAGAGTGAATACAGCGATGAGTTCTCACGTGAAAGCAGCCATAGAAATTATTGCAAAAATAAAAATGTTTGGTGACATGTGCAAAGCATCAGGCAAGCTGCAACGTGCTCAGGCTAACTTAGTAAAAACTACATTGTCCATATGAGCCATGTGACACCACAAATTACAAAGTAAAGAAACCACTATAATAAAATTCTCAAATTCTAATTAAAAAAATTGAGAAGTACTTATTGAGCAAAAATACACCAAAATGATCAGTATATGATAGGGGAGTACCTGGGTTAGCATCTTCTGAAAAATGATGGTAAAATCCATGTTGAAAAAGAAAAGCACAAATGAAGAATATCAGTATGAGATTGACCTGGACCAAGTCATGATTTTAGCTTGATCTCAATGGAGATACATCAACTGGTTCACCACAGATTAAGTATTTATTTTGGGACTAAAACATGAATTATGAGATGCTTAGTATGTTATGTTATGTTATGTTATTGTGTGTTTTATATAGCGCTCAGCTACTCCAAAGAGTGTCCCGGCGCTACAAACGTTAGGCGGTACCAGGCAGGTGAAGGATAACCGACTCTACTGAACAAAAAGCCAGGACTTAAGCTCTTTCCTAAAGGCTAACAGGTTGACGTTCTTCCTCAGAGAGACCGGCAAGGCATTCCACAATTGTGGCGCCAGGCGTCTGAAAGAACGATCTCCAACACGGGCTCGCCTAATAGCAGGAACCGCGGCCAAAGCCAGCGAAGCTGACCTAAGTGCTCTAAATGGCTGGTAGAACACCAACCGTTTCCTGATATATTCGGCACCAATGCCGTGAAGAGCTTTGAAAGCCAGCGTGAGCACCTTGAAAACAATGCATTTCCGAATAGGAAGCCAATGAAGGGATTTCAAGAGAGCCCTTGCACTGGCTCTCCGATGGCGGCCAAAGATAGCTCGCGCGGCAGAATTCTGAACAATTTGCATACGTGATAAAAGATATTCTGGAAGTCCGAGATAGAGCACCTTAGCGTAGTCGAGACGAGAGCCTATTAGTGCCTGCACGGTGATTTTTCGGTGAGCGTGAGAAAGCAAAGGAAGAAATTTCCTAAGCATTTTAAGGAGGCCGAAGCATTTACCGACTAGTCCGAGGATCTGGGGCTTCAAGGTGAGGCTGTTGTCTATCTTCACTCCCAGATTCTTGGCCATAGAGGATGCGCCGGAGGGAGGAAACATGGCCTCAGGCCACCACGACTGCCACCTAGGATCGGGGGGACAGCCGAAAAAGAGCACTTCGGATTTGTCCGAGTTGCACCTAAAGCTGTTAAGCTGGAACCAACCAAACACTGCCCCAAGGCAACTTATGATGCTCTCTCCATTGAAGTCAGAATGTTTCTCACAGGAGAAGAGGAGCTGGGTATCATCAGCGTACAAAATGATCTGGGCACCGTACGCCTCCGCCAGTGCCGCCAAAGGGGCCAAGAAGATGTTAAAAAGAGTAGGGCTCAAAATTGAGACCTGAGGGACTCCTACCTCCAATGACGGCACTGCAGCAGAGAACGGGGGGGCCCAGACCGTCCGCAAGAAAGGACTTGAACCAGCTGAACACCGCCCCCGCAGACCAATCTCGTTGAGTCTTGATAGGAGAGCAATGAGGGGGACGGTGTCAAAGGCCGCCGATAAGTCCAGCATTACCAGCATCGCCTTACCTCCCAAATCCAGAACTTCCTTGATTGCCTCAGTTACTTCCAACAGCGCTGTCTCCATGCTCATATTTGTACGGAAGCCTGAGTGCAATGCAGGATATTGTTGGTTTCAAGAAAAGTGGAGAGGGAAGAGTGGACATGCTTCGCCACAATCTTAGCGAAAGCTGGAAGGAGAGAGATGGGCCTGTAATCAATCAATCAATCAATGACATTTATAGAGCGCACTACATACCCGTAGGGTCTCAAGGCGCTGGGGAGGGGGGGTGCAGCTACTGCTCGAACAGCCAGGTCTTCAGCTTCTTCCTGAAGGAGAGGTGGTCTTGGGTCAGGCGCAGGTCGGTCGGGAGGGAGTTCCAGGTCTTGGCGGCCAGGTAGGAGAAGGACCTCCCTCCTGTAGTCGCTCTTCGGATGCGGGGGACGGCGGCGAGGGCGTGGTTGGCTGATCGGAGGTGGCGTTTGGGAGCGTAGAAGTTGATTCGGCTGTTGAGGTAGCTCGGGCCTTGGTCGTGTAGGGCTTTGTGTGCGTGGGTGAGGAGGCGGAAGGTGATTCTTTTGTTGACGGGGAGCCAGTGTAGGTCTCTCAGATGTCCGGAGATGTGGCTGGTTCGTGGGATGTCGAGGGTGAGTCTGGCTGAGGCGTTCTGGATCCGCTGGAGTCTCTTCTGGAGCTTGGCGGTGGTACCGGCGTAGAGGGCGTTGCCGTAGTCCAGTCGGCTAGTGACGAGGGCCTGGGTGACGGTCTTCCTGGTCTCGGTGGGGATCCACCAGAAGATCTTCCGTAGCATGCGTAGGATGTTGAAGCACGCCGAGGAGACGTTGTTGACTTGCCTGGTCATGGAGAGGGAGGAGTCCAGGATGAAGCCCAGGTTGCGTGCGTGGTCTGTCGGTTTGGGTGCGGTGCCCAGGGCGGGAGGCCACCAGGAGTCGTCCCAGGCGGAGGGTGAAGAGCCCAGGATGAGGACCTCCGTCTTGTCTGAGTTCAGTTTCAGGCGGCTGGTCGTCATCCACTCGGCTACCTCTTTCATCCCTTCGTGCAGGTTGGCTCTGGCGGCGGCGGGGTCGTTGGTCAGGGAGAGGATCAGCTGGGTGTCGTCGGCGTAGGAGATTATGCTGAGGTTGTGTTGGCGTGCGATGGCCGCGAGGGGGCTCATGTAGACGTTGAAGAGGGTGGGGCTCAGTGAGGATCCTTGAGGGACGCCGCAGATGACTTCGGTAGCCTCTGACTTGTACGGTGGTAGGCGGACTCTCTGTGTTCTTCCGTCGAGGAAGGAGATGATCCACTCCAGCGCCTTGTCCTGGATTCCGACGTTGCTGAGACGTTGCACTAGGGTGCGGTGGCAGGCAGTGTCGAAGGCCGCGGAGAGGTCTAGGAGGATGAGGGCCGCTCTTTCTCCGTTGTCCATCAGGGCTCGGATGTCATCGGTGGCGGCGATGAGGGCGGTCTCGGTGCTGTGGTTGGCCCGGAAGCCAGACTGTGAGGGGTCGAGGGATCCATTCGTCTCGAGGAAGGCGGCCATCTGCTTGTTGACGGTCTTCTCGATGACTTTGGCTGGAAACGGGAGGAGCGAGATGGGGCGGTAATTCTTGAGTTCGGTGGGGTCCGCTGTGGGTTTCTTGAGTAGAGCGCTGAGTTCGGCGTGCTTCCAGCTCTCAGGGAAGGTGGCGGTGTCGAAGGATGTGTTGATGATGTCTCGCAGGTGGGGTGCGATGACAGCGTCGGCCTTGTTGAAGACGTGGTGAGGGCAGGGGTCGGTCGGTGATCCGGAGTGGATGGAGTTCATCGTGCGGATGGTGTCTTCGGTGCTGATCGGGTTCCAGGCGTGGAGGGTGGTGGTGGGGGGTGGTTGTTCGGTCTTGGTGTGCGTTGGTTGGTTGTTGAAGCTGTTGTGTATGTCCGCGATCTTGTTGTGGAAGTATGAGGCGAGGGAGTTGCAGAGGTCTTGCGATGGGGTGATGTCGTTGTTTCCTGCGCTGGGGTTGGATAGCTCCTTCACGATGTTGAAGAGTTCCTTGCAGTTGTGTGCGTTGTTGTCCAGCCGGTCCTTGAATGCAGTTTTCTTGGCGGCGCGGATCAGCTGGTGGTGCTTCCGGGTGGCCAGCTTGAAGGCGGTCCTGTGGTCCGGAGTAGGTTCCCTTCTCCAGACTTTCTCGAGGGCTCGGCAGTTCTTCTTGGAGCTCTTGAGTTCGTCGGTGAACCACGGGGCTTTCTTGCTGCCGGGTCTGCTGGGCGGGGTCCTCAGCGGGGCGAGCTCGTCCGCGCAGTTGCTGATCCACTTCGTGAGGTTGTCGGCGGCCTGGCTGGGGTTCGCTGAGCTGGCAGGAGGGTGCTGGCTCAGGGAGGTGGCGAGCTGGTCTGCTGTGATCTTGTTCCAGCTTCTGCGGGCAGCCTGTTGCTGGTGGTGGTGGGTCGTCGTTCTCTTGAAGGTGAAGTGGACGCAGCTGTGGTCCGTCCATTGAAGCTCTGTGGCGTGGCTGAAAACGATGTCTGTGCTGGATGAGAAGACTGCGTCGAGTGTGTGTCCGGCGAGGTGGGTGGGGGTGGACACCAGCTGCTTGAGTCCAAGATTGGCGAGGTTGTCGAGCAGGGTGCTGGTGTTGCGGTCGTTGTTGTTCTCCAGGTGGAAGTTGAGGTCCCCCAGGAGGATGTAGTCAGCGGAGGGGAGGGCATGCGGGCTGACGAAGTCGGCGATGTCCTCGCTGAATTGTGTGCGTGGTCCCGGAGGTCGGTAGATCAGGGTGCCTCTGAGGGTGGTGTTCGGGTCGGTGTGGATCTGGAAATGCAGGTGTTCGGCGGTGGTCAGGTTGTGGTCGGTGCTGGTCGTGAGACGGATGGTATCCCTGTGGATGATGGCGATGCCTCCTCCCACCTGGTTGGTGGTGCGATCCCTCCGGGTGATCTTGTAGCCCTCTGGGATGGCGATGGCGATGTCGGGCGCTGAGGAGGCGTTCATCCAGGTCTCCGTGAGGAAGGCGACGTCGGGGGCTGTGGTGTCGAGGAGGTTCCAGAGTTCGATGGCGTGTCTGTGGACGGAGCGGGTGTTGAGCAGGATACACTTGAGGTGGGTGCTGCTGGTGTTCGACTTGGCGGGTGCTGGTGCGAGGCAGGTCCGGATGCAGGTGAACTTGCAGGCGTGGCAGCTGAAGGGTCCGTGGGTGCGTCGTGGTGTGGCTTGGTGGCATCCTGGGAATCGGCCGGTGTTGAGTGCGATGAGGGTGGCGGCGGAGTACGTCAGGCGGGTCGGTTGGGGTACTCGTGGGCCAGGGGTCCTGGCGCTGGGCGCGATCCGGTCGCGGAGGGTGCCAGACGGGCTTACCTTTGGCGCGCCTTCGGCGCACAATCGGCGCTCCCGCTGCGCGTGGCCGCTGCACGTTCGCACGGTCGCCATATATGGCGAAGTGCGCGGGTGGGCGGAGCAGCTGGGAGGCGGGAGCGGGGAGGGAACAGAAGGAAAAAAGGGGCGTGGTCAGCGGAGATGGCGGGAAGCGGGGAGCGGGGAGGGAAGACGGAGGGCGGGAAAAAACGGGCAATACGGCGGAAAACAACAGTTATGGCATACACAATTACATACAATTACAATTCCACAGTAACAACTAGCAACAGCACAAACAGCACCAGGGGTACAGGGGGAAGAGCGCTAAGCACGGACCACGCCGCTCGAAGGAGGGGGCGTGGTCACGAAGCGGCAGTCGGGCAGCGAGGCACACTGGAGGGGGAGGCACACGCAGCAGCTGGTGGCCGTGCGGCGCGGGAGTGTCCTAGGGCTAGGACACACTCACCTGCGTCGCACGGTCGCCATATATGGCCAAGTGCGCGGGTGGGCGGAGCAGCTGGGAGGCGGGAGCGGGGAGGGAACAGAAGGAAAAAAGGGGCGTGGTCAGCGGAGATGGCGGGAAGCGGGGAGCGGGGAGGGAAGACGGAGGGCGGGAAAAAACGGGCAATACGGCGGAAAACAACAGTTATGGCATACACAATTACATACAATTACAATTCCACAGTAACAACTAGCAACAGCACAAACAGCACCAGGGGTAATTGGCATGTACCAAAGGATCCAGATTTGGCTTTTTCAAGAGTGGCAGAATAAGGGCCTGCTTCCATGCCGGGGGCACCATTCCCGTGCTGAGCGATAGATTACGCACGTGATTAATTAGGGGATTGATTGCGTGCGCTGTTTTGGCGAGAAACTTTGCCGGACAGGGATCCAGTGGAGAGCCTGATTTTAATTTGGTGAGAAGGTCCAAAGAGGCTGAGAGAGATAAACAAGGAAAAATTGAGAGAGTGGGGCCCACCACACTCAGGGACGAAGAAGGGGGGACAATAGTACAAGAGGCTGCCCCAACACCGAAAGATGGAAAAGAGTCCTGAATGGACTCAATTTTGTTGGCGAAGAAATTGGCTAGTTGGATGACCCAAGATTCGATGTGAGAACATGTGGGAGTGCTCATGATGGGAGAAGTAAATTCTTTAACAATTGAAAATATTTATTTGCTGGTGTTAGTAGCTGCCTCGATTCTTCTGGCAAAATAGGCTTTCTTTTCCAAAGAAATATCACTATGGTAAGATTTAATGGATTCCCTGTAAGCCACCCTTTCCGCTTTCTTACACTTTCTCAGTCAAAGCAGCGGTGAACCAGGGGGCAGAGGCCCGACAAGCGGCTTTATGGGTAATCGTAGCAGGGGCTAGTTCATCTAGTCGCTCCACAAACCATGTTTGCAAGATGTCAAGGTCGGCCTCTAGACTACCTGACCGTTGGCAAGGGTGGGATGATAAAGCTTGCGCCAGCATGTCAGGGGAAATGTGGTGAAAAGCTCGTAAAGTCTGAGGTTGGCGGCCATGCCTACATGAGAAACGTTTGTCTAAGTGCAAGAACTGAAAATTCACCAAATAGTGGTCCGACCACAGCACAGGTACTGGGGTGGACACGCCAATCGGAACAGTGGAAAAAATTTGGTCGAGGGTGTGGCCTTTTTTGTGCGTGGGAACGGAAAGATAAGGAATGAGGCCCAGTGGAAAGGTAGTATCTAGGATCTTAATCGTGTCTGCATCATCCATCGTGTCCAAGTGAATGTTAAAATCCCCCAGAAGTAGACAATGATCAGATTTTAGACAAAGTGCTGAAATCACCGAGTGGAGCTCTTCATGAAAGGAGCCGATGGGACCAGGGGGTCTGTAAATCAGTAGCCGCGTACAAGATTGTTGCGGGGACAAGGATAGAGAGAATCCCAGGGCCTCGCTCCCTTGAATGTCGTCAGTTTGAAGGATGGAACAGGTGAAACGCTTGCCCACCACTATTGCTACGCCACCTCCCCTGCCGTTAACCCTGTCCTTTCTAAAAATAACATAGTTGGGAGGGAGTGCAGTGGCTATGTCAGGGCCCGAGCAGTCACCCAGCCACGTCTCGGTAAGAAAGAGAAAGATGGGATTGATTTCGGACAATAGGTAAGATCTAAAGCATGTTTACTCAAAGGTCTAGTATTCAGAAGTAAACAAATGCTCTTATTACGCAGATTATTGGGGATGAAAACGGAGACATTGCCCGGTCGCCAACTGCAGCCGGGGCAACGTCTCCTGCCCTTGGGCCGACTGGGGAAAACAGTACAACAATTTGCAGCCTTACCCCTGAGGATTGTGAGCTCATCCGCAGTGTATTTCAGCATGTTGCCAGAAAAAAGGAGCAAAGACCCAGCCCCTCCTGTACCCGTCCGCATCCGGGACGCTGACGGGCGCAGACGGGCTTTCCTTAGGCGCTCCTTTGGGCCACTGTGATATTAACCCCATGGAATGAGGTACTACCATGTAGGACCAATTTTGCTAGTTATAAAAGTGCATGGAATTTGTCCTTCCATGGAGTTTTTAGTGTATATATTAACACCTGCTGGTGACAGTGGTTAATGTATTTGCAGACTGGTGGGTTAGTTGGGGTAAAGAAGGTGTTGCTACTGCACCCAAACCTTCATTTTTATAGCCATAAATACTTGCCAGAACAGTCACCTTAGATTCTTCTACATCCCTTAAAACATTTGCTCATTTCACGCTCTCTAAATTGTAAACATTCTGCTTTTGGAGGTCAAAGTCTTCCAGTGGGACAAGTTTCAAGGCTAAACAAGTGAGTGTCTGCTTAAGCCAGGTATGCTGTTGGCATGGTCCCTCTGAACCTATTAGTTGGGGCACCAAAAGCTCAAAGTAAGAGAAATATGTAATTCATACACACCAACGTTGCATCATTGCAGGGATTGATTTGCTACATCTCCCATTTCCAGGTTTTTAACTTAAGACTTAGTCAGTTTTTTAATTCTCGAAATTAACTAACCTTGAAAGGCTGGAAGCTGTAGAAGGCAGGGCCGAATGAGGTCTGGTACCTTTATTGTGAGGTCTGGTTGAACTAACTCTAGTGCATCTAAAGGCTTTGAAAAGAACACACCTTGATTTGTTCATCTCATTGACCTTGCAGAGTAAAATTTAATAAATGACTTCTGATGAAAATAACAAAAATCCAATCAGTGGAAAGATATTGAAATGAGTGAGCACAAGCACTTTAGCCCATGTTTAGCAGTGGTAAAGTGTAGAGTCCTAAAAAACTAGATCAGCAAAAAGGAAGGAGGAAGGCAAAAGGTTTGAGGGAAGACCTCCCTTAGGCTGACAGGTCTAACAGTGTCCCTGGAAGTGGGATACATTGTCATTGAGCACCCACTGTTGCAGTTGTTTTCAGCCACAATATATCGAGTCAGTAACTTTACCTTTGTACTTTGGCCATGATTTAGAGTTTGGATAAAATATTGAGCTGTAACTATCAGGAGACAGAAATATTGAAAATAATGTATTGTGATGCACAAATATAGTGAATATTGTTGTCAAGAATACATTTTTTAGAGAGTAATATCGTTTTCAAGAATATTGTAATTTTTAATATTGTTTTCAGTAATATAATTGTATAAAATATAGTTAAAAAATCATTTAAGTATATTTTAGTTCATATATTTATCTTATGTGTTACTATTGTTTGTATAATTGTTTGCAATTGTAAGCGATTTAGTATGTGTTAGTCAATTTTTAATAGTCATTTATAGTGTTGTAGTTGGTTGTTGGATTTTTGGGGGATTGGATGGGAAGTATATTGTGTAATTATTTACAATTATTTATAACTTTTTTGTTAAATAATTATTTGATTATGACATATTTATGTTGTGTTTTAGGTGAAATTGCTTGGTTTGTAGAGGTATAGACTGGGAAGTTAAATAAGTAAAACTTAATTATCAGTACATAAAAAAAAATTATTAACTAATTTATTATCAATTTTGTTAATTGTGCTATACTTATCGATTTTTTTTATTTTAGGTGTGGGCTGCTAGGATTGCAGGGGTATTGGTGAGAAGTGAATTAAATAATATTTAAATAACACCATTTGCATTAATAATTCATTATTTAATTGATTATTAATTAGGTCAATTGTTTAATTTTTAATAAATATGCATTTTACATGTTAATTGATGATGTTCATATAAAGGAGTTTTTTTCTAAATTAGAATAATTGTTCCTATATGTAATGTGTAAGTGTTATCCCTACTGTTGCTTAGACTGCAGTGGGAATTGTAAGTTAAGCCCCTCCAAAGTCCATCACTTTCCCTACTGTTGCAAAGACTGGAATGGGAATAGTAACTCTTACCCTGCTGAAGTCCAACACTTTCCCTACTAATGTGATGTTTCGAGTGGGATTAGTAAATGTAACCCCTCTGAAGTCCAATGCTTTCCTTACTATTGTTCTGCTTGGAGTGGGAATATTACATTTAACCCCTCTGATGTCTAACACTTTCCCTACTGTTACGCTGACTAGAGTGGGAATAGGAAATGTAACCATTCCAAAATCTAACGCTTTCCCTAGTGTTGCACTGCTTGGACTGGAATAATAAATGTAACCCCTCCAAAGTCCAACACTTTCCCTTGTGTTGCACAATTTGGAGTGGGAATAGTACATTTAACTCGTCTGATGTCTAATTCTTTCCCTACTGGGAAAATCTGACAGTCACCCTCTCCGAAGTCCAAAAGGTTTCCCTATCTTGGCAGTGGCTAGAGTATGACTAGTAAATGTAATCCCCCCAAGTTTAATGCTTTCCCTGCTGTTGCTTAGACTGAAGTGGGAACAGTTAATCTAACCCCTATGAAGACCAACAATGTGCCTACTTTTGCATTGCGTGGAGTGGGAATAGTAAATGTAACTCCTCCGAAGTCCTACACTGTCCTTAGTGCAGCATAAACTGCAGTGGGAATAGTATATCTAATATTCCAAGACTCCAATAGAGTTTCTGATATTGGGTACAATACCTTTTATTGTTGTTTATATTTTTTAAAATATTTTTCATTTGAAAAACAATCGTAATTGTTGTGTAACTTTTTTGGTTTCATATTTAATATATTTTATTTATGTGGTAATTTCTTTCATATTTTATAACTGAAAGGTTAATATTTTTAAATTGTATTCAACTATATATATATATATATATATATATATATATTTGTATATATATATATATATATATATATAAATATATATATATATATATATATATATTCACTGAAGTAACTGAGGTGACGTTATAGTTAAGGGAATATATAAGTGACAACATTATCATTTTGAAGCAAACAAAACACACAAATCCACCAGTTATAAATAGCTGAGATAACTACAACCTGCACCCAGGCCATGCACTACTTATGACCTTAGATATTATATCACTCATGACATGTTCTATGACATGATTCATGATATCGCAAATGACATAATTGATGACATCACTGATGCCATCAATGATGAAATAATTCCAAGCTTCTTTAGTACACATTCCTCTTTAAACGGGTATAGCATTAGAGTTATAAAAGCAAGTGCTAATAGCTCAGATTAACATGAAGATTCATTACTGCTTTCATGCATAAACCCCCATAGGTAAGGAAAGCTTGTGTGATGTGCAACATACACTTAACGGGTAGCCAAGTTTATGTTGCCTATAAACTTTGGATAAAAGGGTAAAAAACAAAAAGGTGAATTGCACACAGTGTTCAATCTGTATACAACTGTTCATGGAAAACCAAATTCCATCCAGATTCTCAAGCCCTGTCACATTACGATTGCTCTACTTCAAACAGTCTTGACCTGTATCTATCACATCACAATGAATGAACCTACATTGATAAATTAAGTGGATGTCAGTAGAAATGTGGGTACTGTAAACAGCGGTTATGCTTTGGAGAATGTTTACTTTGTACCACACTTTTTGCAGACAGTGAAGCTCTCATGAGGAATTCATCGCATAGTATCAAAAAATATCTACTAAGAACATTGTACACTATATGCAAAACGTGTTCAAAGAGCTGCAATTCTCTTAAAATATCCAAGGTCTCAAGGGGTTAAGATCATACACATTGCAGCATTCATACTGTGGTGAAAACTTTACTTGTGAAGCAAAACATCCAAATGTACATAGTTTAGGACACGGTGCAAACTGTCTTTCATGTTACGTAGAAATTGTCATGCTGAGATGTATCTTCCTAAGAGCTCAAGGCTTTTTAAAGTAGAAATTATGCAGTGCGTAAAATCTTTGGCCTGGTAGAAACCTTTTCTGCAGTACCAAAAAACCTGTAAAAACATTTTGTCACCTGCACATAGAGTTACTCTTCAATATAAAGATACATAATTTGTTCAATACCACTACACCCATTAGCTTTGCTTAGGTTGTAAAGAATGAGGTGGAAAAGGTATTTGGTGGTTACCAACCACTATATAAGCTAGAAAACAAACTAACATACTCATTGGATGATGTCATCAGTGATGCAATCAATTATGGCATTTGTGATATCCTCAGTGTTGTAAAAAATTATGTCATAGAACATCTCATGGATGATGATGTAATATATGAGGTCATAAGCAGTGCATGGTTGTAGCGCAAGTTATAGTTGGCTTTGCTAACTATAACTTTCGATTTTCTGTGTTTTTATTAATTCAATGCGATAATGTTGTCACTGGCATATTCACCTAACTACAAAATCACATTAACCTTTTTTTTTCAGTGAATTTTAAGAATGCTACTTTTAGAACGTTTGTATTTTATGCTCTTTTTTGTCTACAGCCTGACCTGGGTTGCATGACTGGGTGTAACCAACACTTATGCTTTGTGAATTCCTACCATACAGTCACACAATGGAGGAATTATGTGCGCCTCAATGGGTCATTTGCTCGCAGGATGGGGAGGAGGATCTTGGCAAAGCCCTACTTGCGACTGAATAGGGAGTGCTCGGCCTTAACACAAAGGGCCTATTACTTCCACGTTTTCATTGCAGTCAGTTTTTGGAGCGTGGGCAGTTGAGTCATGATATTCGATGCACTTCAAAGCCACTGTCTAGATGTTTATCCTACCTTCCAAGAGGAGTGCAACTAGGCATAAAAATAGTGCCCTAGACACTAAACCTCCTGGAAACTTTTAAACCTGTGGATACTCTGACAGGAACAAAGACTGTTGTGCTGCTGAATGGACCGACACTCTGCTGGAGTGCTCACCTGTTGCAGCTTTGCTGCCTTTCTTCAATACTGCCCTTTGGCCTGGGGAGATATGCAACTTGAACTGAGCACCTCCAGAGTGACTCCAAATGTTTCGTTTGCTGGCTTCCTTATCTGAGCCTCAGGGATACAAAAGCCTCCTTCCATGTTTGACCCACACCTGGACCCAGCCTGAGTGAGTACTGACCCCCCAAGTGGTACCTCGCCATTCCTGGACCCTTGGAAGTGGTGCTGAAAGTGTCCATATAGCGAAAACCCAAATTTGATGACCAAAAGTGATGCCCAAAAGTCAATCCGCCCGAGGTGCATGGTCGCCAGATTGATTTTGTGGCTTCCCTTGCTACATTCTTCTCCACAGCAGTAATTCCATTTCAGTGGTCTCCCACGAAATGAGTCTCTTTGGCTTAGCCCTCTGCCTTGTCATGCCGGAGTTTTTTTACTTTCGTTTCAGAAACTAAGTGCCTAATTTTGACTCTGGTGGTCCGTGAACAGATGTCACTTTTTGACAGTTCAACCGCCTGTATATCAGGTGGACTGCCAGATTACAATGTGGATGGGCAGAGCACCTGCAGACCACTGCCAGGATCTGAGCTCCTGAGATGGCGGGGACAGTGAGGGCCACTGCTGGCAATTAGAAAAATAAAATAATTATGTTTAAAAAAAAAAATGTTGTTACAAGTCTGTTTAAGTTGGGACAATGGTCATTTTAGTGCCATAAGCCATTTGAAGGAAACAACAATTTTTGACAGGCACCTTTTAACATTTTTCTAAAAACAAAACAACACTATTTTGCTATATTTTGACTATTGGTTGTCTTCGGGGAAACCACAAACCATGGATACCTTCAGAAATCCTGACATGTGAAAAAAATGGAAGCATATTTGGTCTGCATATCTTTAATGTTATGAAGGCTTCAGCATCAAAGGCATAAACTATCAAAGAAGTTCTCAGTAGAGGGTAAGGGATGGAAGCCTTAGCAGCTAAGGAGTGAACAATGAGCATATTTTTGCTGCACTGATCTATGTTACGTGTCACTCAAGTGCTTTCAAATTGAAGCACAATCATGGTGCAGTGCTGCTCCTGGCAGCCATATTTTTTGTCATGTATTTGGGCGGTGTAAATACAATCCCCTTACTTGTGATATTTAAATTCTATACCATTGATGCATTTTTTGCAACATCTACCAGGAAATTTAAATATACCAATTGTTTTAAACCAATTTTGATCGTACCATTTAGGACAGAGAACATATAGTGTGGCACTGGATAGCAGTATCACAGTACAGCAAAAATAGTTCTCAGAATATCCATGATGATGATACAAAAAAGATGCATTTTCTAGAGGGGCTAGCCAGTCATCTTTAAAGGAGAACAATTTAAAGCATTAGATTTATGAAAGGAGAAATAGTGCCTGAAGAAGGAATTGGGTAATCAATAGGCCGTATATCAGTATACCTTTTAGGAAAACAGGAAAATGATGAGCCTGTTGGAAGGGAAAACACAAAATCAAGTCAATATATTTTTTGATAAAATCATTGGGGGAGTGTGGAAGGTCTCTCTGCTACTGTTCAAGGATTATATTATGAGACGCTCTCATGAAACCCAGGACAAGTGGTATACTTTCTTACATTCTCTAATGTTAATAAAACTACATCTGATGAGTAACTCACTTAAAATAATCTAAAAACTGAAGAAGTCATAGCAGCCAAAATGGCTTTAGCTGCATGTGAAGTGCAGAGAGAGGAAGTACTTCCCTGTTACATTATATAAAATTCTCCCACCTGAATTAGTGCAAAGACATACCGCTCTCTATAATTGCCATTACCTCATCAGGTTAGAAATTGTGTGGATGAAACTGTCCAATTCACATTTTAAATACTGATTAAACACTTTTTTAAAAGCTGTTAACTACATGGCTAGCTGATGTGTCCTGATAAGCTGGATTCATTCATGGGTAATTGATAGCATTCAATTTGAATGATATAATAGAAGCCTTTGGTTACTTTGATAACACATTGATATCCCTGTCAATTCTTCCTTTAGGTACTGAGAAAGCTTTTGACCTGGTGAACTAGATATATTTGAAAGACATTTGAAAAGAAATGCATTGCCATGTTCAATTCACAAAGCTGATCATGCCGCTATATCACAAAACCACACCTGATGGATTGTTAATAAGGGCTTTACACGATCAGTGAGATAAAGCTGGAATTGCAGTCCTTCTTCTAACTACTATTTCTAATATTCTTGCAACCATTTGCTGCTCATTTTTCGAATTTGGGTAATGTTCAGGTCATTACATGCAGACTATTCTGCTATTTTTAATTCCCCCTAGATACAATCTGAATATGTTATTACATTGATAGTGCTCTCTGTCTGATACAGGGCTAATACAAATTAAAGTGAAGCAATATTAATCCATGCTACTAATAAAATACTTCATATAGAACTACAAAGAAGAGATAATTTGATCCTCATTTGATGTTGGGATCATTGTGGCCCATAAGTCTGTTGTGTTGAGATTGTAGAGCATGATGAGAGGGGTTAAACATAATGTATGGTCTCAAATGCCTTACTGCTGAAGTTTTACATTAGGAACAGTTGCCTTGGGTGGAGGTGGATGTAGTAGGAGTGAAGCTGAAAGATGCATTTTTGCTTTACAACATCCTGAATGAGAAGCATTTGTTTGGCAGGATGTGGGGCCTGTAGTATTGTCTGCATGTCGAATGCAATGGTATATGCTTCTGGTAAGAAATTGTCAACTTGATTTTAAATATAAGAGAATATAGAAGATCTCATTTGAGCTTCAAGGATGTTTGTCCTTGGACTTTAGCATTGCTTTGACATTGGACTAAAGGGCTTACTACGATCTCATTAGCAAGGCCTCCAGATGGGTTCCGGAACGAGTAAATCCGATTCGAAACCTATTCTTCCGACCGAATCTACCCCACTTCCAAATGACCAAGTATGTTATGTTGACGAATCGTTTTCAAACCCAATCCTGGGAGTCCGAGCGAACCACGTCCGTCACCATTTGGTTGCATCGTATCCAGTCACTGTGACTCACAGAGTGCAATTTATTAGGAAAGCCATCCAGTTCCGAGTCGTACGGAGGGCTTTCCTAGCTACAATGAAATTGGCCCCTAAATGTTAGTTGTGAGCTTTCAGAAGTAAGTTAAATTACCATCTGAGTCAAGTTTTTGACATCCAAAAATGTTTACACTTGTAATACTGAATAGTTGTAGGAGTGTCTTTTCTTTTACTTAGAATGTTTCGCAAAGAATAAATCGTCTGTTTTGCTACAATATTTTCCCTGTATTTTTTTGATTTGAGGTTCATAATAGAGAAGGCTTCGGGACCAACTTTGTTTGGCCAAGTAGACAGAATCAGACTAACTATTGTAGATCTGGTTACAGTAAGGTTACATGTTTGTAAATCTTAATAACCATTTGGCATAAAATGTGTATTGCATGTTCACCCAGAAGGGTACCTTAGGGCTGGATAACAATGGTACTCATTTTGTTGACCCGATAGAACAAACGCTGAGAGGACCCACCAGGATTTGAACCTGTAACAATGAGGTCCAACACAGGCCCCTATAGAGGACACATTTGTCCACTATGCCACCAGACCCAGAATTTGGGAGACTTTCTTTAGTACTTGGAAAATACAAATGAGGAACAGGTTTAGACCCACATCAGGGGAAAGGTTATCATTAATTAGGACAACCCCTGGTGGCTGACTAGCTCTCAAACTGACTGAACTAGTGGTGGTAGTGTGAAAGGAGCAGATATGGATCAGGAACAATTGTACTCTGAATTTGAGGCCATTACTTTTTTAAAGGAAGGTGTATGTGAAACTAAGTCGAAGATCTCTGTCTTTATTACTGAGGGTCTGCATTAAAGTAAAGGTGATGATTGTTTATCAGTTCATAGGTGTGATGAAATATAACTTGAGGCAAGGAGCTGGAGGATATGCCAGAGAAAAGGGCTGGTTGCAATAAAGAACTACTGGGGGCTAAGACTGAGTGTGATGAGGTACAACGATTCAATAATAACCTAAATAACTTTGTGATTGGGATAGGTTGGCTTCTTCTTAGAATGGTTTCATATTGCTCTTTTTGAGAGTTGTCACAGATCATCATATTTGTTTTAAATGGACTGACTCTAATCTTACTTGAGTTCAATATTGCTATATATGGGAGGGTCCTGCAAAATTATCCCGTATCCAGTCATCTGCACAAAATAAGGCTTTAGATCCAAGAAAGATACTCATGTTGGGCTACCAGCTTTTTATTATTTTAGAAAAACATCTTCACATCATGCAGTTGAACTCACAAGCATGTGTGACCTGTTGATGAATCACTCCTGAAGTCTGCTTGTATTGGATTCAAGATGTCCTGTCCACCAACCACGATGCCATATGGTCTACAGTGATTTTTAATACAATCTCATAAACATTTTAGACCATTTATTCTGTAAGAGCTTAGATACATGACCACATCTTTTCGGTACATTGTAATATTCAAACTTGTTTCCCATGAATTTATGGATTTTGGCTTCTCTGATAAATACTGGAATGCCTGACATATATAGGGTAGACTACCATTTAGAGAAAAACTGAAGAGGTTTTGTGAAATCATCTTGAAGTTCTTATAGTTAGATTTGGTAATCTTTCTTCCTGTCCTGGGTCTATTCCATTCCCGGATGAGGGAGCATCTTCTGTCAGATTGTCACCTTCAATGTTGCTCTGTTTTGTTTATTTCCTTTCTTGTCTGTTAAACTTCGAGCTGTGCATTTTCATTTACTAGGAGATGAGAAATGTTTGAGAACTGTGATAGCCAAGCTTTTGCATGCAAACTGAGGCTGGATGTTTCTAGAAATTACTGGTGCAACTGGCCACCATAGCCAGGAATGTTACTTAGAGGTTGCTATACCCCCTCGAGAACCCCATTGTCTCTGGAAAAATGTTATTTTTATGTTGTTTGTTTCCTTTTTGAAAACCATCTATGCTATATGATGGTTTGTGCATCACTCCCTCATAGCGCAGATTAAACATCAGAGATCACAATCTTATATTCTAGTCAATCCAAGCACACAAATGGTTTTGTTAATCAGGTTTCACTCTTTTGAACAAGACAGCTCATGGCAGATTTTCTTTTAAACATTGCAGATACATATATTCAACGATATGGTACTGATGACGTCATCCCCTGCACGTAAACAGGCAGTCTAGTGCCATCTTGCACATATGCACCACAGAGCAAAGGTCCATGCATAATGTCTAGCACAGGTTTTGTGGTGGTAGGGCTCCTTAGAGTACACAGATCCATGCTAACAAATACTTTTCAACACTGAATGTGTACTGTGAAGTTCAGCACATATGCAAACTTAAATAATATGGATACATTAAAATATTTCTCCGAGTGAATGCCTGTATCAAGGAGGCTTTCCTTTTTGGTGTAAAGCCCTTTCCCCATGAGATAGTAGAAATGGCTTTGCAACAATAAGCATGGTGGTATGTGAGCACACCGATGTAAAAGACATGAGACACCAATTTGTTCCAAAGTAACGCCATGCAGGACAATTCACTACTTTGCATTTCTGTTAGGAAACTCTCCAGTACTAAAAGATGTCCTGGGAAATAAAGAACTAACCAACATTTTGTGCCAGTTTGCGTCACTTTTGGTAACTTTGCACTGGTACAAAGTGTAGATAAATGAACCCCCAAAATGTTGGACAGTTGCCTCGTAGCTTTATAGGTATTGCCTAACTGTTACATTTCAATCCTTCTCTTGGCTGGTTCTCTTCATAGTTAGAAATATCAATATAGGACTAGCTAGGTTGTGTTAGTGAGACTCAGGGGGTACATCTGTAGGCAAACCCTTAGGTTTGGTCATGAAGCCCTCACACACCAACCTAGTTGGTGTCATGCTTCATCATCGGGCCCACCACAGTGACACCGAGTGTGTCCCGGGTGTGCTGCGACTCCAGATTACTGAGGAGCTGGTATGCTTGCTGAGTGTGCAGTGATGGTGAGAAAGGAAGTGAAAAGTTAAAAGCTATACAGGTGGTCCCAGTTCCCGAGGGTAAAAGGTAAATTTAATACCTGGGCCCCTGTTAGCAAGATAAAAAGGCTGTGGACGATGTGGAGTGTATTAAGAGCTCCTACGTCCTTGCGGTCTACATGTTTCAGCCAGGCCTTTTGATTAAAACTGGCTTTCCTCAGGACCAATGAGTAAGTGTGGGTGATAATAAACTATATTAAGTGACAATGTGTGGTAAAAAGTGTCGCACTCGCTAAGGTGCTGTACGTGTAAGAGGGGGATTCCCTCTGCTTTAACTTGCTACTTGCTGTTAAAGCCTCATGGGTCACTTGGCAGGGAGGGAAAGAAGACCGGTATTTCCGATCAGCGTGCTCCTGCGACCTATCGTCCTGCTCCAGTGTCCCTTCATAGTTAATCATGCTAATTGGAGATCCTCTAATATGGATTCCAAGTAAAACTACATCGCATTTAGGACTTGAATATTTGAACATTCGAGCAGGTGCTACTCCTCATACGCATCCCATAAATCCACAGTGTATGTCAGGACGGTGGGAATACGTGACCTCATAGCAAACATTTGGCTTTCAATTGGTCAAATCAATTTCAAAGATTCATTCAAACAAAGACAAAGATTGATTTGGCATTTAAAAACCTGTTATATGTAGGATCAAGCAATATTGAGAAATATAATAATATACTACCTGGTACTGGCTTAAGTGTTTGTCCTGGCTTTCCATTTGGTGAGCTATATTTCAAATTTATTGAGTTTCTAAGGTGATATTTTAGCTCTTTTCAATTTCATCACAACAAAACACCAACCTGAACCATTATAACTTTGTAATTGTGTCTTTGTAAGCCAATACTAACATCATGCCCTGCTCAAAGATGTTAGATTGTTACAAAACCTCTACACAACTAGCTTCAGCAAGACTGATCCAGGCACCCGAAAGCACTGTTTAGCATCAGCCTAATGTCAGTAGGCAAGGAGAAACTGGCAAAACTCATTACACCTGCCATACAAGTCCTTAATCTGTAAATTAGTAAGTGCTGTTTTGATCAGAACCATGAGGACAACGCTAATATATATTGGGGTTCTTGGTCTTGATTCCACCTTATGCCTCTTTAATCCACCACCATGTGCATGTCCTGCCCTCTTTTGTCACTACTTTGGGTCATTTTTCATCCCTGCTCCATTCTTTGTCACTATTTTTCTGTCATTCTCTCCCTGTTCTTCCCCATTTTATTTTCTTCTCTCTCTTCATCCCAAACAAAGTCTGATGAGGATAAATAAGTGCAGATTCCCAACAATGAGGGCAGGTTCACCCTATCTGCAATGAGTGGTTCAGATTAAGCACTGTTGATGCATTACATGTGTCACCTTGTTTTGTGTTTTTTTCTGTTCTTCAAGACTCATCCGCACAGCCCCAACTTCATCCTATGTGTCATCAGGCATATTAATCAGATACAGCCTTGAGACAAATGCCACTGGAGGAGACTGAGCTTCCAATTCTGCAGGGACTTACTGCAGTGGGGTGGAACCGCAAAGCAAGCTAGCTGCAAACTAAAGTGAATCAGAATAAAGTTTAACTGTGGTATCACTGAAAATCGAAAAAGATTTATAGCTTTAACACGATTTCATTCAGATTTATTAGGGCTTCAATTGGCTCCTATTTCACAGATTGACACGTGGACTGTGAATGAAAATCGATAATTTCCTATCTATTATGTTCTAGACATTTCAACTATTTTCATTAATCTGCTTTACAATTTGTATACATTTTACTTTAATTGCTCTGCCGAGACTCCTCAACTATAAATCTATAATCAACCAATACTACTCAAACGCGGATAAAGAGAACTTTGGTTTGGTTATGGAGGGCTTACTTGGTTCATATGATTTAGAAGCTTTGCTAGAATACAAGCACAATTCTCTAGCCATTCATAATCTTCACTTTATTAGGAGAGTGTATTACACTGAGATGAATGACATTCACCATGAGTGCTACTGACCTGCCCACCACACTCCTTTTTAAAAAAAAATTGTGTAATGTTCTTGATCTTGATCAAAACAGCTAATTTGAAAAAAGCATAGTGGAGACTAAATCGCATTAAAGGACTTAAACACTTTATAATTGTAAACAAATAATTTTATAGTGAAGCTCTGTGAGTGCAATGGACTCACACGATGAGAGAAGAGGGAGAGTTCATGTTTTGATTCAATCACACGTAGACAGGAAAGCAGCATAAAACAGTTTATTGTTATCAAGCACATAGATGTCAGAGCATCCCTTTTGCCTCAGCCCAGAACAACTGCCACTTTAGCTGAGTCACGAAGAACGCCGCTCCCAGTAGAACCTTAGAGCATAAATATTCCACAGAGGCACACGACCCACCAACACAAGTGGAATTATAACATACCCCCCTTCCATCTACACACAGGTAGAACTGAACAATATTAAACTGTAAGTACAAGAAATGAATATCACAGTAGAAACAAAAGAGCATGTGAAAGTGAAGAACATAAGAGATAATTGTAAGTACAAAAGTGAGGCGGAAGTCACTAATACTAAACACTGTAAAATATACAATTTGTAAAGAAACACTGTCTAACAGTAACGTTTTGCACAACAGGAACTGCTCCACAAAGTCATTCAGAGAAATACTGAGGACAACAAATCGTGGACTACTTCACCACGAAATCCTGCAAGAGGTGAGGAGGCCCCCTGACCCGTAACGATCTGTGACGCCGTTGTGCAACCTGAGAAAGCTGTAGATCTTGACTCTCATCACTGAGAACCTGACGATCACCAAAGTTATCATCACTAGGACCAGTAGCCCACATCCCTTCACATGCACGAGGACTGTTCAACAACTGTTAATCTTGCTCCAACATTTAGACCAAACAAGCATCTCTTTCACCATTCATCCTGAGTGGTTTGTCTCTTGAACAGTACTTGGCCACCCTGCGTAAATACCACTTTTGGCCGAAGATCAGCACATCATGCCACTTGTGAACCTCTTTAACATTAACACTAACAACAGCCAACGACCCGATCTTACTTTGACCCAGTCCCCTTCCTGAATGTTGGTGGAGGACTTCAACTGTACAGAAACAGGAGTGGGTGTACACCCATCTCCTACGCTCACTCCCTTCTAACAACTCTCTCACCCTCGAGGGTACTAAGCTAGTAGAAGGTTGCCTTCCCTACATGGTGACAAAGGAACCACACCAGTGGCAGTATTTGCCATAATACAGTAAGCCCACACTAAATCGCCAAGGGTTTCTTCAACATCCAAGTTGTTGGCGAGACCAAGGCCTATCGCTCCTTTAATCATGCGGTTTGCTCTCTCCACAATGCCATTGGATTGTGCATTATAAAGCGCAGCAAGAGAATGTTTAATACCACAACTCCATAAAAGTTCATGCCGACCATGACTAACTTCCCACAAGCCACCCCTCAAAGAGTCTCCAACACAGTTCCTCCTAACCCCCCAGTTCATCTACCTGCCTTGCTAACACTACCACCCCAAGCAAGACTCGGGGTCTCCTTCCCTTTATCTCCTCATTCGGTCTCCACGATTTCCAACCCAGCACATCCAAACCCCCTCAGTCCTTCTACCAGCCTCCCCAACTCAATCGACCCAACACCCTTGGTCTCCTCCATTCATGCTCCCCACTCGGACTACACGGCTTCCAAAACAGCACACCCTAACCTCCTTAGCCCTCCTACCAGCCTCCCCAATTCAATAGACTCGAGACCCTTGGTCTCCTCCATTCATGCTCCCCACTCGGACTCTAAGACCGGTGCACCTCCAATGACTTTTGCTGATGCAGGTCAAGCTAGATCCGCTAACACACTATCCACCCCATCTATGACCCCTAACACAGTCCATCCTAACCCTCCCAGCCCCTCTACTGCAGCCCCTACTACACGGATATTGATACTCTGCACTCCAGAACCACCAAAATAATTCAGAGCATCCACTTCTCCATCCGGGACCTAACCAACCTTCTTCACCTCGCCGAACTCGCCTTCATTAGCCTCAAGCCTCAGCTGAAGCTCACTTCCCCTCCTATCCCAGATTTTCCCAAACACCCACTACCGACATCCTTGAGACATCTTCTCCCTCGTAAGCACTCTAGCCACCTATCGGAGGAGGAAACCCTGGCCCTCGCCTTCTCCTACAACCCTTCCTTCATCACATCAAATCCCCTAGACCTCACTGAAAAGGAAATCCTAGACATTCTCCAGGACCATAATGCAGCCCCGGTCACACCCTGTCTATCAGACGTGAGTGCTGAACATCCCATACCCACGGTCGCTATCAACCCCTGCAGATCAGCTCCCCTCTGTAACAGAAGGGTGAGCAGAAGCAGTCTAGCGCCTGTGCACCTGGCTGCCCCGACTCCCGACACCTCCTCCCTCCCTTCCCTGAATGGTCTCTTAATTAACTGCTGATCGGCAGTAAAGCATGCCGCCGATGTCGCTGCTCTCATCCTGAACAATAACTCTGACTTAGCCATTCTAACAGAATCTTGGCTTAATGATTCCTGATCCCCAAGGTGTTGGTATTGCCTGCATCTACCGCTCTAACTTCCTTGTCACAGAGCTCCTGGCGGATACCACCGATTCCTGCGAACACCTAGCCCTCTCAATTTGCAGTAACACCACCCAACTGTGCAACCTGCACATCTGTTACCACCCCCCAGGCCCCAACGATACCTTCACTGACCACCTCATGGAAATTCTCACGGCAAAGAGCTCCTCCAACGCCAAAGACATTTTACTCGGAGATTTCAACCTATACTGGAACAATCCCAAGGATCCTCAGGTCAACGCCATTAAAGACCTCCTGGCCGATCAAGCCCTGACCCAAGCTTGTTCATTCCCAACCCATTCGAAAGGGGCCACTCTTGACTGGATCATCTCGAAGGAGGCAACCGTCAAGCTTATCTCTATAGACCCCTGTGACTGGTCTGACCACCACGCCATTGCCTTCCTTCTACCCGGCACCCACAAGATAAGGACACCACAACCGGTGCTACCCAAGCGCTGGGTCAGAGACACCAAGAAACTGGACCGCAAGGAACCAGAGGTCCACTGCAAATGTGACCTCCCCCCAACATATCACATCAGTCATTGACCTCAATGATCACTACTCCGCAACTATGTCAAACATTCTGGATGACCTAGCCCCTCTTAAACTAAAAAGAACTCAAGTCAAAGATAGAAACCCATGGTTCACTGGTTCCCTCAACAATGAGAGGAGATCCCTCCTACAAGCCGAAAGAATCTGGAGACAGCACCCCTCGGCCGCTCACCTATAACTTCTCCGCGAGGCCAGAAATACATACAACAAGAACATCCTCAACTCAAAAAAAGAGTTCTTCAGAGCGGAACTAGGAATTGCCCAGAACAAACCACGCAAACTCTTCTAGTTGGTCAAACACCAATCGAACAAATTGGCCAGAACATCGGAAAAAAAAAGACTTTCATCACTTCCGATGAATTCTCCTCTTTTTTCGTAAACAACATCTAAACCTTAGGTAACGAACTTAGCTCTGCCTCACTATTACTACCGAACCCTGACCTTCCGCCTCCTCCCCAGTGCCTCCACAGGCCTCACCTAAGAATCAAGCACACTGAACAGACTTCTCACACTACGATGATGACTGTCGCCAAAATCCTTTCCACCTTAAACCCGAACAACCATTTCAACGACCCGCTGCCCTCAAACTGTCTGACGACCGCTGCTCAATCCATTATTCCTAGCTGGACTGCGATAATTAACGCCTCTCTCCAGCAAGGATCAATCTCTGAATCTCTGAAAACGGGCCAAGTCCTTCCCATTCTGAAAAAGCCATCACTGGATCCAGCCACCCCAGACAATTTCAGACCGATTTCCAACATTCCTCTCTTAGCTAAAATGCTGGAGAAGTATGTACAACTGCAGCTAAGTCACCACATCAACAACTTCCACCTACTCGATGACTGCCAATCTGATTTACGACCTGGACACCGCACTGAAACCACCATGCTCCACATCGTCGATGATGCCCTACAAGCCCTTGACCAAGACAAAACTTGTCTCCTAATCATCCTAGATCTATCCTCGGCATTTGACACGGTAAACCATGTGAAGCTACTTAAATGCCTCAAACTCAGGATGGGATTAGATGGCCCTCTCCTCGACCTGTTTAGATCCTTTCTCCAAAACCGGTCTCAGAGATTCCAAATCAATGATAACCTGTCCGCTCCCTCCTTGGTCACGGTCTGAGTCCCTCAAGGATTAACATTATCCCCCACCCTTTTCAACCTTTATTTAGAACCCCTTACCAAAGTCCTTCACACCGCAAATATCTCCTACCATATGTACGCCGACGACATTCAGATCTACATACAAATCCCATCTCTCAAGGAGATTCTCTCCCTGAATGAGGCCCTGAAGCTGACCGTCCAATGGCTCTCATCCAACCAACTTAAACTCAATGCAAACAAAACTGAGTTCCTACTAATCTCCCAGCCAAACAGCAACTCTGAGATCCAGACATGGATCAAAGCCATCAGAGCCTTAAATTGTCCCCCGACCATTGTGGACTCGGCCAAATCTCTGGGATCAACCTTGGATTACAACCTAAACCTGCAAGACCACATCAACTAAATGGCCAAATCTGCCAGATTCCACCTGAGCAACCTATGGAAACTGAAACCCTTTCTTGACGCTTCCGACCTAAAACTTGCAGTCCAAGCACTAGTCATCTCTAGGCTGGAATATGGCTTCTCCACCCTCTCTGGTCTACCCAAGATCTCCCTAGCACCCTTGAAAGCCTGCTTCAATGCAGCCGCCAGGATACTCACTGGCACTAGGAAATTTGATCACTTCTCATCTGAAAGCAAAGAACTGGCTTCCTCTCGAGGCCAGAATTCAACTCAAGCTGGCATGCATCACGCACAAGGCCCTACACTCAAAATTCCCTGCGTTTCTTACACAGAAACTTGTGATATCCAGCGGTAGCAGAAACTCATGATCGGCCAATGCCCTCCTTCTCAAGACTGCACGCTTTCGGGAAAAAAACCTATAATCGGACTTTCACTGGGGCTGCACCAAGAATATGGAACTCCTTCCCACCCGCCATCAGAAGAATCCCCTCTCTGACATGCTTCAAAAATGAGGCTAAATCCTTCCTTATGAGTAAATTCCTTGGCTAACCCCATTCCACAACCACCTCAGAGACTATTGCCATCCTCCTTCGACCTTGCCCCACCAAGAAACCGGGGTCCTGTCCTCAGCAACTGTAATATTGACTATCCTTGTATACTCCCATGCCTCTTGTAATCAGCACCCCCCTGCCTAATGTACAGTATACTCTTGTTTTATCATGCCTCTTGTATGACTCTTTGACTCTGTAAAGCTCTCTGATACCCTAACGGGTCAAGTTTGCGCTCTATAAAACACTAAAATAAAATAAATAAATAAAATAAATAAAATAATAACATCTCACCAGAAGTGAATTGTGTGCCATTATCCATTATCAAAACAGTGGGATAACCTTCTTCTTTAAATATACTGCTAAACACTTTTATGGTGACCCTGGTGGTAATTTGAGGAAGAGATGCACAACCAACCATCTAGAGTGAACATCCATGAGACCCATGCCAAATCTCTTGTTAAGATGGAACCCAGGCATTGGTCCAATAAAATCGAGGCACACACTGTGCCATACCTCTCCAGGATCATGGATAGAACCCTGGACAGGCTGTGGCCCCACTATCATACTCTTTTCGCGCTCACTGCATTCAGTGCACCTTTCAACCCATTCAAGCACCTCACCATCCATTCACTGCCACCAGATTTTTTTTGTAATGGTCTGCCCCAGTTTTCCTGTACGGGCTATGTCGAACAACCTCTTATGAGTGCCAAATGAAGGAACAATCTTATCACCCTGCATAAGAATTTGGTCTGCAACAGTGGATAATTCATCTATAACGGCATTAAATGGTCTCACATTGTGTGGTAATGTGCTCTCCCTTTGTCCTCCTTTGAGTATGAGGTTAAAAACATATTTCAAAGCCTCATCTTTCTGCATTGCATCTGTCCACTCTTCCTTGCTGACCACACCACTGCTCCACTGTCCTACATCTTCCACACTCGCAATGGCACCTTCCATGGGACGTTTGCTTACTCCAATCTTATCCACTTTCTCCCACTCCAAAGGCATCTGCGACAAGCAATCAGCTTGAACTTTATGCCAACCAGAAATAAATTCAACCTGAAAGTTCAATTCTTGCAGCCTGGATGCCAGGCGAGCTAATCTGGCTAATCCTTTCCGTGCCCCGCCTGTTGACAACATTTTTAAAAGTGGCCTGTGATCAGTGCTGAGAGGAAACTTTTGTCCCCACACATACATTCTAAAATATTCCACATCCCAGGAAGCGGCTCAGGTCTCTTTCTCAATTACGGAATAATGGTGTTCAATGGCTGTCAAAGTGTGTGAAGCAAACCCCACAGTACTTTCTAAAGTACTATCATTCTGAGACAACACAGCTCCAATGCCAATGTCACTGACATCTACTGTGACAATGGTATTGAAATTAACATTGAAAGGCACAAGAATGCCTGCATCGCAGATTTCTTGCTTGATGATTTGAAAACAACTTTGCTGCTCTGGTCCCCATGTAAAATTGACTCCCTGTTTTTTTTGTTTTACTTGCAAAGATTCTTTTACGAACTTGGAGTAATACTCAATCAACCCCAGGTATGAGCGTAATTGATCCCTTTTGCTAGGAATTGGAGCTAGCCTTATCGAGGCAAGTAAATCTTTTTTAGGTTTCACACCCTCAGAAGAAATGTTGTGACCCAAGTACTCCACCTCCGATACTAGAAATGCACATTTCTCCCTGTGTAGCATTAAACGGACTCCAAAAGCCTTGTACATACCTCTTTTAGCACAAAATTGTGATTGTTCACACTATCACCAAATAGCAAGATATCATCTTGGAAGTAGATGATGTTTTTTAGACCTTTAAACATCTCAGACACCCTCCTCTGAAAAACACTAGCAGCCAAGGATAATTCTAATGGCATCCTGTTAAACTGGAAAGTACCCCGCATAGTGATAAAGGCTGATTTAGAGGAGTCGTGTAAGCAAATTTGGTGATAAGTGTGACGAAGATCTAATTTTGAGACATTTTTCCCCCCTTGCACCAATAAAACCAGCTCATTGATGTTAGGTAGAGGAAAAGTATCAGGAATGATATTCTGATTTAAACTCCTTAAGTCAACACAGAAATGCAAATTTCCGTCTGCCTTCTTTGTGATAACTGTGGGAGGAACCCAAGCGGAACTTTCCACAGGTTCAATGACCCCATTAGATAACATGTCATCCAACATTTTCTTAACCTCACCCTTCACCATATTGGGAACTTTCCTGAGCTTGCGCTGAACAGGCACAGCTTGTGGCCCGAGTTTTATTTTGTGAGCATAACCTTCAAGATTACCGAGCTGATCCCTGAGCACCTCCTTAGCTCCCTTGAAGATGTCCTCTAAAGTGAGATCATCCACCACTATGACTTGCTCAACACCGTGTGGGTCAGTTCTAATACAGAGGTCATTCTGATGGCACCTACATAAGATTGAGGGTCCTGATTCAGCAACAAAAACCTTGCCCTTAACAGACCTGTTTTAAAAGAAATATCTGTCAGAATGATGCCCAAAATGTCTATCTGCTCTCCTTAACATCCACCCGGGTTTAGGTCCTTGGGCATCAGCCTTACATTAGGCCATTCTTGCTGATAATCCTCTTTAGTACTATTGTGTACAATGACCCGGAATCCACCACAACTTATTATTATTATTATTATTAAATGTTATAAAGCGCGTAGTCACCCGTGAGTATCCCAGCGCTAAGATCCATACATCTGAGTGGCAGTGGGGCAAGGGAGGGGGGGAAACTCTGCCTTTCGCCACCATCTTCAACGCTGAGTTGAGCTCTCTACGGCCGGAACAGCACCCCACTGGTACACTCTTGATGAAATACATATGCATTGGGGGTTAAGTATAATGCCACCTTACCTCTGAGGTTCTGCTGCCTTCATCTTGCTGTCTCTCCGCACCACCACAGAGTACTCAATTTCACACATGGGCCTCATAATGTCTGTTGCTCTTAATGCAGCCGTGTCATCCATTACAAACTCAGCCATGACACACATAGGTTCTTCACTACGATCTAAGTGCACCGCTGACGTAACTGAAGCTCGTCAACAGAAATATGTTGTGATTCAATCACATGTAGATAGGAAAGCGGCATAAAGAGGTTTTTTGTTATCGAGCATATAGATGTCACAGCGTCCCTTTCACCTCAGCCCACAGCAACTGCCACTCTAGCTGAGTCATGAGGAACCCCCGCTCCCAGTAGATCCTTAGAGTATAAAGATTCCCCAGGGGTACATGACCCACCTACAAAAGTGGAATTATAATAGTTCATATCCCACAGACTTTGCAGCAGGGGTTGGGGCACATGAGGTGCAAAGCCCCGCCCCCCTTATGAGACCCAATATAAAGCTCTGGGACTGTTCCCACCATACAAAATGCACGAGCTGAGAGGAGAGGGGACTTCATCTCTCGCAAAACTTTTCAACAGGAGCTGGAGCACATGAGTAGCTGACCCCGCCCTTTTTTTTAGATGTTCTATAAAGCACCAGGCCACTCCTCTTGACCCCTGAACTCAAAGTTAGGTAAGGTACTTTAAGGTGCAGTATATGCAAGCACCTCTACTCACTTTTTTTGTCCTGCTTGCATAACATTATTCCAACAAGGATAAGGGCCAAGGACATTATTATTCATTGAACTCATACATCATCTTGATACTTTCTTGCTGCACCCATGTGTTTACTACAGTGGTTTTTACTAGAAGAGTTAGTGGAAAATTGGGTACAGAAGAGTTTAACTGTATTTGATTGTAAATACTTTTGTGTCGTAATGTGATTGTCCCCGTACGAGTACCTAGTAATGGGGGCTGAAGTCATTACCAAACACAATCAATATTCTAGTTAAGGCAGAGAAAGTTCTAGTGTTATCTAGCATTATCCAACCCAAATTTTTATTACAACTTGTATTTTTGCATACGCTGTTGTATCGAGGTGTATATTGTACATTATGGGGCTCATTAGGATCGCGGATTTCCCGCATCCTCCGGGCTGGCGGAAGCCCCCGCCGGCCCGGGGAATGCGGGAAATCCGCGGCGGATGCTTTAAAGACCCACCGCCAAATTAGGATGGCTGGTGGGTCTTTGAATCTGTCCGCCGCTTTTCCGCCGCGGTTGCCTTCCGACCGCGGCGGAAAAGCATTAACATGGCTGGCGGTGTCTATCAGACACCGCCAGCCATATTATGATAGAGTAAATAGTATGCTTTTCCACGGCGGCTTTTCCGCCGTGGAAAAGCATACGGACCTTCACTTCAGGGGCCCGTTGCGGGCCCCCTGGGTGAAGGTGGGGTGGGGGTGCACATGGGGGGTACCTATGGTACCCCCCTGCATTTGCGTGTACAAAGCGGCCTGCTGCTTTGTGCACGCAAATGCCGTGCATGCATTTTTAACATTGCGGCGGGTGCAGCTTGAAGCTGCACCCGCCGCGATGTTAAAGATAGAGGATGTGACCGCCACCCTGGCGGTCACATCCTAATCTGCACGGAGGGACCGCCGCTGCCCCTGCGGACTGTCCCTCCTACTCTATGGTGGTGGACAGACTCAGGTCCGTCCGCCATCATAATCGGCCCCTATATTTTTAAAACAAACTGGGTAGATTGGTAGTAAAAAGTGGATTTGTAGTAATAAATCATGGGGCTGCGAAAGACCATGACTAATTCTAACTTCTCTTCACGACACATTAAAAAACCACATGCTAGAACTTCAGTTCTTAATTATCTAACCCCAGGCCTGGAAGTTCTAAACGATGAAATAACATCAGCAGAGGAGAAACTAGCACCCCATGAAGGGATGCTACTTATAGATGGGGCACTAGTAGCAGTCAGATGCAGCTTGTATGCAATGCTGACTTGGAGCCACCACTCTGTATTTTATTTATTTAATTATTTTATTTTATTTATTTAAAAGGTTTTATATAGCGCTACTGGACCTAGGAGTATCAGAGCGCTTTACAGACAGATAAGAAAAGTACACATCTAGAACAAATAATAAACATGAGAACAAATAAACATCTAGAACAAAATAGAACACAGAGTGAATAAAAACTAGCATGGGTAAAGCATTTCAGTTAAAAGAGGAGATAGAGGAAAGGGAGTAATTTAGGGATAAGTAGGGGGATGAGTATGAATTGAAAGATAGGAGAGAAAAGGGTAGAGGGAGAAGGAGGGGAGGCAGTAGGAAAAGAAGAGAGACGGGGTGGGTTGAGGAGAATGAAATAAGGACTGAATCAGTATAGGGACTTTAGGTGCCCCAATATTTGTTTAGAAGAAGCACCTTGAGTCTTTTTTTGAAGAGAGGGTAGGAGGGGTTGCAGCGAAGATCTTTGGGGAGCGAGTTCCAAATCATAGGGGCATTACCAGAGAATGCACGTGATTGTACCCTAAACTTCACGATATGCATGAGATCCACAATTGCACAAGTTCATGCCACCCCAAAGGACAATCCTTCTAGGTTGCCAAAATGGATGTCAACTTTAGTTAAAGACCTGGGGACAGATTTACAAGGCGGTGATGCAGCTATAAAGATGCAACACTTTCCTTGCGCCACCCTAAAAAATGCTTGCGCCACCATGGATGCACCGTATTTATAATACGGCACACTATAGCGGAAGGATTGATATATGGGTCAGAAATTCTGACTCATCTGTTGGGGAAAAAGTCACGCATTGCTGGAGTTGTGTCGCAAGCACAACGCAACTCCAGCAATGCATTTTGTGGCCTATTCCCACTACGCTGCGTCACTCCTTACACCTGCTTCAAGCAGGCGTAAGGTTTTGATGCGGTGGTGTCCTTAAAGTGACGCAGTGACATCTTGTAGATGTCCCTGCGTCACTTTTATGAGGCTTTCCTGCGTAAGAACTCCCCCTGGCATATATTATACCTGACGCAGGTATAATGTGACGCAGGGCTTTACAACGTGATGCATCAAGGGAGATGTAACACAACAGAATTGGGGAGGGTCCAAGGGGAACTATATTTAGAGACCATGCAAGCTGGTCTACACCCCCAAATTAACTGATCACAGAAAGAAAAAAGACTGGTAGCGGTCTGTATTAAACCCTCAAGATTAGAGCAAAAAATCTGATTGTTAGAAGGTGTGTGGGTGTTAGAACCTGGAAGTGTTTGAGTAAGAGGAAATGAATCCCATCAGCCCACCCATGTGGCGGAGTATCATCATCTGGGATTAGGAGAGGTCAAAGTCCAGATAAGGAGACACACCTGATTGAATTGTGTGTGTACTTCTCCAATTCTCTAAGTCCAAGCCAGATGGATCCGACCCAGAGTAATATACGTGGGTGTCTATGGTGTGGGAAAACAAATTGCAGTGAAAAAGTGTAATCAAAATCAAAATCAAAAAATGAGTGCTAGTTAAAATTGGCTACCATGATATAAGGGAAATTTTATTCGGGGTAGACCATGGTGTCAAGATTAAAAGAAAGTGTATAACAGTCTGAAATAATGACTGTCCTATATAGTTGGTGTCATGGTCAACATGTTTCTGCCGTGCAGGGGCATCTCCCCTACTTAGGCTTTCATCAGGACCAAATCAAGATACACTACTGCAATAACGTACATATGATCAACGAATCACAAGAGAATTGTTACCAAAAAATAATACTGGATATTGTGCCGCCCGCTAGTTACTCACTGCGTCGGTACTTCCAGTTTTTCAAAGGATTCTTTCCTGGAATAATTCAAAAAAACACACATATATAACAGTATCCAACACACATATATCACCTGCCTATAATTCAATCCATGTTAGTTGTGCTTCATAATCAAACTCTAACAGTGATACAGGGTAATATCTATTTAAAAGAAGTTTTCACTCACCCAATGATGCTTGGGGGTAAGCCTCACCTCTCCTGGCCACGGCTCATGAATTAGAGGCCCCGCTCTGTGTTTGTGGAAATAGTTTTTTGTATATATGTGAAAGTGGTGTACACAAAGGTATCACCCTTCATATCAATTTATCACTATACGTACCTCCACAAGGAGGCACATAAACAACATTGGTATTTGGGTCACTCATAATATCGAAAAGGCTGAAAACATCAAGGAAATGTCAAGATACAAATAACTCTATTATCACTCAGCATTGGTGAAACATATCTTGTCATCTACTTCTAGATATAATGTCCAGTTATCTCTAATGGCTTGATTTAATGTATCTCATTCCACAAGTAGACTAGATGGTTGATTTTTATGGTTTTATATAGTCCTAGACTGAGATAGATCTCAGACATAGTTAAAGAAAAATTTAATTAAATTAGGAAAAGAGCAGAGTCGTAATGCCCTGTTGTTCCTTACCTGTCCGTCGGTACCTCTGGCCTTGTCCTGAGGCTCGGGGGGAGGTACCGACTGGACTGAGCTTCGTGGTTAATATAACCACAAAAGACCAATCGGCACGCCGTATTTGCTCACATTCTGAAATGATCACATTAAGGAGGTGTTGTCTCCGTCATAGAGGCCCTGTTATTGGGCGAAAGGCCAAATCCAGAGCACTGATTGGTCCCTAGGGAATCAACGGGGTATAGTGTTGTATCACTAAGTCCCCGTCATCATCGGAACTCTAAAAAGCTTTCTGATTGGTTTAGAGCCTCAATACAGGTCATTGATAGGACAGGATGCAAAATCTGTGAAAAAACATCGGAAACCTTAGGCAGATGGCCCGTGTTTTTAGTTATCCATCTAAAGTAGTAATATCAAATTAGAAATTAGACTAACAGCTGTCTTAGTGTATGTTGTTGCTCACCTCGGCATTGTCGAGAAAGCGGGATACCGAAGCCGCGTCCCGTTCTCGATATGTCCTCAAAGTCATTTTCGTAGATGTCTACGTCCTGCCCTATCAAGGGCCAATCAGGGCTCTTGCTAGGGGCTTTTATCCACTCACGAAGCCCCCATGATAAAGATAACTTCCCTGCCTGCATGTCGAGAACAGGACACAGCTTCGGTATCCCGCTTTCTCGACAATGCCGAAGGTGAGCAACAATATTCACTAAGACAGCTGTTAGTCTAATTTCTAATTTGATATTACTACTTTAGATGGATAACTAAAAACACGGGGCATCTGCCTAAGGTTTCCGATGTTTTTTCACAGATTTTGCATCCTGTCCTATCAATGACCTGTATTGAGGCTCTAAACCAATCAGAAAGCTTTTTAGAGTTCCGGTGATGACGGGGACTTAGTAATACAACACAATAGCCCGTTGCTTCCCTAGGGACCAATCAGTGCTCTGGATTTGGGCTTTCGCCCAATAACAGGGCCTCTATGACGGAGACAACAACTCCTTAATGTGATCGTTACAGAATGATGTTTCGGTGCCTGAGACTTTAGACACCGATACGGAATGGCTCTGGAAAATCACAGGAGTATAACTCGGGTCAGTGTCATGTTCCACGATAGCTGAGATTTAAGGCAGATCTTATCTAGAATTGCAACGCGACCCCCAATCATTGGGGTAGACATGTTATTGGCCAGCAGAGGGCCAATAACAAGCATTGGTTTGTTTTATTCATTAATTTTTTTATCTTTCCTGCAGCTCCCACCATGGTCCACTGGTCATGTGAGCAAATACGGCGTGCCGATTGGTCTATTGTGGTTATATTAACCACGAAGCTCAGTCCAGTCGGTACCTCCCCCCGAGCCTCAGGACAAGGCCAGAGGTACTGACGGACAGGTAAGGAACAACAGGGCGTTACGACTCTGCTCTCTTCATAATTTAATGTAATTTTTCTTTAACTATGTCTGAGATCTATCTCAGTCTTGGACTATATAAAACCATAAAAATCAACCATCTAGTCTACTTGTGGAATGAGATACATTAAATCAAGCCATTAGAGATAACTGGACATTATATCTAGAAGTAGATGATAAGATATGTTTCACCAATGCTGAGTGATAATAGAGTTATTTGTATCTTGACATTTCCTTGATGTTTTCAGCCTTTTCGATATTATGAGTGACCCAAATACCAATGTTGTTTATGTGCCTCCTTGTGGAGGTACATATAGTGATAAATTGATATGAAGGGTGATAACTTTGTGTACACCACTTTCACATATATACAAAAAAAAATTCCACGAACACAGAGCGGGGCCTCTAATTCCTGAGCCGTGGCCAGGAGAGGTGAGGCTTACTCCCAAGCATCATTGGGTGAGTGAAAACTTCTTTTAAATAGATATTACCCTGTATCACTGTTAGAGTTTGATTATGAAGCACAACTAACATGGATTGAATTAGAGGCAGGTGATATATGTGTGTTGGATACTGTTATATATGTGTGTTTTTTTTAATTATTCCAGGAAAGAATCCTTTGAAAAACTGGAAGTACCGACGCAGTGAGTAACTAGCGGGCGGCACAATATCCAGTATTATTATTTGGTAACAATTCTCTTGTGATTCAATGATCATATGTACGTTATTGCAGTAGTGTATCTTGATTTGGTCCTGATGAAAGCCTAAGTAGGGGAGATGCCCCTGCACAGCAGAAACATGTTGACCATGACACCAACTATATAGGACAGTCATTATTTCAGACTGTTATACACTTTCTTTTAATCTTGACACCATGGTCTACCCCGAATAAAATTTTCCTTATATCATGGTAGCCAATTTTAACTGGCACTCATTTTTTGAATTTTGATTTTGATTATACTTTTTCACTGCAATTTGTTTTCCCACACCATAGACACCCACGTATATTACTCTGGGTCGGATCCATCTGGCTTGGTCTTAGAGAATTGGAGAAGTACACACACAATTCAATCAGGTGTGTCTCCTTATCTGGACTTTGACCTCTCCTAATCCCAGATGATGATACTCCGCCACATGGGTGGGCTGATGGGATTCATTTCCTCTTACTCAAACACTTCCAGGTTCTAACACACACACACCTTCTAACAATCAGATTTTTTGCTCTAATCTTGAGGGTTTAACACAGACCGCTACCAGTCTTTTTTCTTTCTGCATCTAGGGAGATGCCTCACGTTGTAAATAGGGCGCATTGTTTGCGCCACCATTTCGTCACACAAAGTGACGCAATGTTGGCGCAAGGAGGCACAAAGGGCTTGTAAATCTGCCCCCTGGTAGTTCTGGGACTTTAACAAGTATGGAAGTAGTCCCAGCTAAAGGGTTAAGCAGTGATCCAAAGAAAATGGGCCCACCAAGGAATTTTAAGACCAGTAATCCCATTAATATTAGCACCTCATTGGAAGAAATTACAGAGCAGATGGTAGCAAGGCTATATAATTAAAAAAAAGCTGGCTTCGTAGCATGTAAGCATAGGCTAACAATAAAAGAGTTGACTTTGACCTGACTGGTAGGGCAACGGGGAGAGGACTTTGCATAGGATATCCTACCCAATATACCCTTAGACCCGCCACAAGTAAAAAGATCCCATTATCATGTGGTGTTAGACTGTAACTCTGGTGATCTATTGTATCACACTTTCATAAACAGCACAACACAATAACATCTACTAAGGGCCAATATTACCTCTGAGCAGCACCTAACATGTTGGTTTTTTAACTATTGGATCCAAATGGGAAAGGACTGTTGCACTCCTATGTGATCCCCTTATTTCTATTGGTTTTATGGTCGTTGGTACAAATTGGTAAATCCTCCTGAGTTTGAGGATGAATAATATGACGATGTGCGCTGCTCCCTGAGCAGGAGGGCGTCCCCAATTGCACTCCTTTATTTTACAATAAGATATTCAACTCTTATAAAATGTTTTTCAAATCTATTGTATTCATTGTTACTTTTTTTTAATCCATTGTATCATATTACTTTCTTCAGTACTGATGAGATGTGTTTTTTTTCACCCATTATTGTTTATTATACCCAATGCATTTTGGGCCCTGCCCTTCAACAGGGGATCTTATCTGCAAACATAGAGGATATATTCAGCGTAGTACCATTGGAATCAATGTAAATACATATAAAATGCAAAATATTACATTAGGTGTTATGACACATTAGGTGACAATATTGTACATGCCATTTGTGCATATGGTTTATCAAACTGTGTTACCAGCGTGTTGGTGATGATTCAGTGTTTATACTCCGTTTGTGGTACCATACTTGGAATTTGTGATAACGTGATGTAAACAAGATCGGAAAGGAATTTTGAGAAAAAGAGATAGGTGTAATTGGGTCGGTGGTTCGGGCTCAAAAAGTGAATGGTGAATTACGCATGACGTTAATCAAAGCAGATGGTGCTCATGATTTTAAGACTGTGCGTGCATAGGCAACAAACCTTGGTTGCACGTTGAATTAAGAACGGCGGCTCTCTTTTTCAATTAAATGTTTCTGAGAAGGATTTAAATAACTAGGCATGTAAATGGCAGAGACAAAATGAGAATAAATGAAAATAGTAGGAATGATGACAGTGGTTTTGTGGTTTCTCCCCTCGTTTATGCAAGTTGTCCGTTGGAATTTTCTCCCATAGGAAATGATGATAGCTTGAGTTGGTGACCAGAGTTGTTCTTCATGCCGTGATCAGGACGTGACCCGGTAAAAGTGTAGGTGACCCAGAAGTTAAAATATCATGGAAGTATGGGCTGAAAATCCATTACGCTCGCGGAATTTGCGAATTTTAGGCAATTTCCCGGTCCACGATCATGCAAATTTGCCCAAAATTCACAATTCGCAAGCTGGCGGATTTTTTTGATTGGTCGCTTTTCCAAATTACAATCTCGTGTGCGCTGCGTTGACTTACCGTGATTCTGAGTTTGCCGTGTTGTTTTTCCTCCCGGTTTGCGTGCACTGCGCCATTTTGGATCTGGCTGCGTGATCGCGCGAGACTTTTCGACCACGAGTAAGTCATAGCGGCCCGCCATCTTGCACTGTGAGAGTTTGAGAACGCGACTACGTCATAAGGGCCCATGATCAAGCCTCGACTTCCGGTGGGACATTTGAACAGCTCGCTTTCCCAAACTTGCAAAATTAGCAATTCTGCACAAGAAATGTACCTCAGGCAGCATAAACCTTCTGAAAATGATGATTTGGATCAGAATAACTCCTCAGATTGACATTTGGCTGCACTTTTTTGTGAAAGGAGTCCATTTTTGGTGGAGTGGGGTGGGAGGAAGGAAGTGCCCTAGAGTCTCCAACTTCCTGTTCCTGTCCAGCAGGCGCCTCCCAGTGCTTTGTCCATGTCCTGGTCACTTTTCATTTGGATCTGGAGCTGGAAGGATTACTTTTTGTGGCTGCTGCTGGATTTGTATTTGAGGACTTTTTGTTTGGATCACTTTTAGATTACTTTTGGATTTGAGATTTTACAAGTAAGTTGGTGTTGTTTGTTTGGGGCATTGCAGTTGTTGCAACTACAATTATTAAACTTTTTCACAACTTTAAAAAATATATATTGTGGATAGGCACAGTATCCAGTAGGCCCAGGGTTAGTCATGGGTGCATGATACAACTGTTTCTGTGAGTTTTGATAAACTTAAATATCATTTATGTCATGGAATTGAATAGCTCACTGTTATATGTGAATTATTTTTTTTGGGGTGCGTGTAAAGCCTCACTAGCCAGTAGTCCCAATGGTAGTCACTCAGTGGTGGATGGACCAAGTCTTTCTGTGGGGTCTCTTAAATTTAAACATCATTTAGGGCATGGATGGCATTGGATTGTGGTGATTTTTGTGTGTTTTTCAATTTTGTGGGGTGTTGTTGGGGCCTGGCCATGTGGGTGGGGGTCAAGGCGCCATTCTGAAGCCAGGCAGTGTGCTTTGTGCCATAGGCCTGCACCCAGTCTGCCTTCCTTTCTTTCACCCATTATATGCCCTGGGGTAGTCAGTGGTGCATGGACCAAGTCTTTCTGTGGTGGTGTCTTGAATGTAAACATCATTTAGGGCATGGATTGCATTGGATTGTAATGATTTTTGTGTGTTTTTCGATGATTTTTTGGGGAGCTGTTGGAGCCTGGCCATGTGGGTGGGGGCCATTTTGAGGCCTGGTCCAGGCAGGGCCTAGCCATGTGGGTGGGGGTCAAGGGACATTTTGAAGCCAGGCAGTGTGCTTTGTGCCATAGGCCTGCACCGAGTGTGCTTCCTTTTATCTATTATGCCCAGGGGTACTCAGTGTTGCATGAAACAAGCAACTATCTCTAGGTGGTCTCTCTTCTATTAATGTAAACATCCATTTTTTGACAAGAAATAATTGCATATTTTATTTTTGGTCTTTCTGTTTTTGGGAGTGTTGTAATAATAATAAATGCCTAGTTGCAAATATTAATTGAAGCACGACATATGCAACATTTATTTAACTGATGTTCCTCTGGCTTCCTTTGCTGTTAGGTGCACAAAGAAGAGAACCACGAATCATCCTCATCGATCATCATCAGTGCCAGGAAGAAGTCCTGCTGCGGTGTGTGCAGCACAACGTCACGTGATGTCACGTGTGGCCACAGACAACTCTGCAACTCGTGCAACTGTGGCCTGCTGTTCTGACATCTGAAGGAATTGGATCCAAAGAAAGGTGGCCATAGCTCCTCTACCAAGAAAGTTGCCAGTGCCACTGCCAGTAAGAAGGAGCAGAAGAAGCAAGTGGTGCCACTTACGGAGGAGACTGGTGGGCCACAGACACTTTTTTGGGGGGGAAAAAGAACAACACCTGCAGCAACTGGGTCCGACGGGGACCAAGCTGGGAGCAGCTCCTCAGCTTCATTGGTCTCAGTACCACCACGCCAAGTTAGGCCCAAGGTCATGAGTGTCGCAGAGGCAGACACTTTAATTTCTCAATCACCATCGACCAGTGATGTTGGCGTTGACTCATCGCAAAAAAGTAGCATCCAATCAATGCAGGGTGTTACTCATCTGATGTGTGTTCAACCGCAGCCGCAACGACAACCACAGGTGCAACAAGGAGAGGCGCAAGGAGAGGCGCAAGAGAGGCGCAAGGAGAGGTGCAAGGAGAGGCACAAGGAGAGGCACAAGGAGAGGCGGATGGAGTGGCGCAAGGAGTGGCGCAAGGAGAGGCACAAGGTGGGGCGCAATGAGTGGCGCAAGGAGTGGCACAAGGAGTAGCGCAAGGAGAGGCGCAAGTAGAGGCGCATGGAGAGGCACAACTGCTCACAATGCTTGTTCCTCCAGAAGTAGGGGCACATCAGGAAATCGAGAGTCAAGCGGAGGTATCACTCGAGCAAGCCACTCCTCCTGATGAACCATTGTCGTCCATATCCCCAGCAAGAAAAAGGTCAAGGAGGGCTAGTACAAGTTCTTCAAGCCCCCTTTCTTCTGATTATCTAGATCAAGATTGGAACCCACCATCTGAAGTAGAAGTGGTGTATTCTGCTGCTGATGAACAATCTGACGATGACGACCCAGTTATCACAGTCGTCATCACAGTCGTCACTCCAGCCCCAGCAGGCATGCAACAGACAGACATTTTTACACTATCCCGAATTGCTGCCGAGCGAGATGTGGGCGGCGTGGCACTGGTACCACCACCAACACAGGTAACCACTACACTAACACGACCTACAGCTGCCATATTTTCTCTTCAGAAGGGCCGGCAGGGACCTCCATCCAGCTCGACCTCTGTTTCCTCAAGTAGTGGTGCTGTAACTGTAAGTGCACAACAGGGTCAAATTCGGCCACGCCCATCCTCAACTTCATCTGGCATTGAAAGTAGCACCTCCATCACCACCACCAGAAATCTCATCTCCCCAGTTTGGGGACTTCTTTAGTATTAGCAAAAAGGCATAAAACGTAGTTGTTTGTTCGATTTGGAAAACTGTAGTTAGTCGGGGTAAGCTTGGTACCAACTATGGTACCGGAGGCCAGAGAGGTCATCTCCAAAAACACCACACTATCCAGTGGGAGGCGCACCTAAGTAAGATCCGGGAAGCCTAAAGTACAACAAATCCAAATGTATCCATTGATATTGCATCTGATGATTGCAAGGGGCTGATCGTGCAGGGGGGAGTTGAAGAAGCGACAGACATTTTTTCTGGTACGCACAGTACCCCTGGCAGAAGCACTGCAGTGGTAGCACCCACACCTCTACCCCAGCAACATCTATGAGGCACACTAAGAGTCTGGGAGAGACATCAATGCGAAAAAGTACATCAATGAGCCTAACTGTGTTGAAGAAGTCTGGATCATCATTATCACGTATGAAAACGGTCCAGACCACCATTAAAAGCATGTTTTGGTCAGAGGAGCCATTTGAACGCAACCAACCATTGGCACGTCTTTATAATGCAATGCTGGCTAAAATGTTAGCGCTGGACCTTCTCCCTTTTTCTTTCGCGGAAGGGGTGGGTTTTCTAGAATTTGTGGCAACAGTCTGTCCTAAATGGAAGGTTCCTAGCCGGTCGTATTTTGCCAGAGTTTCTGTTCCAGCACTACATCAAGATGTGCTGGAGGTGATTGGGGCAGCTTTGCAGAAGAGTGCTGTTCACACTATCCACCTGACAACAGACATGTGGACCAGTTGCCAAGCCCTTGATTACATGGGCATCACTGCACACTGGGTCTCTTTTGCAGGGGCTAGAGACAAGTTATATGCAGGTGTTGACAGTGACACAGTTTTTCAAGCTGGTCGGAAACATGCAACAGTAGCCATGTTTGCCATGGAGAAATCTCATACTGCAGTAAACATTTTGGAGGAGTTTAACAGTAAGGTCTTTGAATGGCTGCATCCAAGAAACCGCATGATTGGTTATGTTTCCACGGATGATGGCAGTAATATAGTTAGGGCCATGAATGATTGTGGCTATTTCAGAGCACCCTGTTTGGCACACAGTATTAACATTGTTGTTCAAAATTTCTTGAAAAAAGAAAACAAAGTCAGCAAGTTACTGACCACCTGTCAAATAATCTGCACACATTTCAGCCATTCTTTTAAGGCCCGGAAGCATCTGAGGAACATTCAACATGACCGTAGAGTGCCTGTCAGAGGATTCATTCAGGAGGTGGTAACACGTTGGAACTCAACCTTCTACATGCTTGAGCGTCTGTCTGAGCAGTGCTCGGTAATCAATGAGTATGTCTTTGCACTGGTTTCTCCTAAGAAAGACTTGAGGCTAGAGTTGGAGGAATGGGACCTAGTTAAAAGCCTGACAGACATGCTTCATCCTCGTGAGGTCTTCACGTGTGAAGTCAGCAGGGAGGACTGTACTTTGGGCAAAGCTATCCCATTGTTGCACATACTAGAGCACCAACTGTAGGCGGTATCTTCAACGTTCAAAGGTGATACTGACAAGCAAGACGCATATCAGTTGGCTGTGAGCTTATTAACCCGCCTAGTTGACAATGAAAGGCTTAAATAATACTTACAGAACAACATTACATTTGTGCCACTTATCTGGATACACAGTACAAAAATGCAGTGGCCAGCAGAGCATCCATTCCTTTTAATGAAGCAGATGTTTCAAAGTACAAACATAGGCTAGCTCTGTCAGCCACTCGGTTTGAAAAAGAACGGCAGGAAATTGAAGGAACCGGCAGAAGTACTACTGAATCAGCAGGCCATCAGGCGTCAAGGTCCACTTATGTGACCGAAGGCAGTCACTTTCCCTCATAGCCGTTACCAACACCAGCAACCGTATCATCATCCTCACCTGCACCAGGCCCAGCCATAATATTATCGGAAGCGGATTGGATAACTCATCAAGGGTTTTCTCGTTCCATTGTTCATGCAAAGGCCTCAGATGGTACGCAAAGTTCAGCACCCCTGGATGACCTTGAGTGGATGGTGCAGGCCTATCTGGATGACCCAACAGAGGTCTACATTGATCGCAACCCACTGCTGTATTGGTATGGGAAAAGGGGTCAATGGCCACGGATCACCAACCTGGCTCTAAATTATTTGTCTTGCCCACTCGCAAGCGTGTCTTCTTAACGTGTTTTCAGCGCTGCTGGTGCCATTGTAACTTCAAAAAGGACCCGCCTCTCGCCCAAAAATGTGGAGAGGTTAACAATGATTAAAATGAATCAGCACCACATACCACCAGATCACAAAATACGTTAATCCACGCAGGAAGAAGAGGACACCGACTTAGGTGACGGAAGTTCTTCTCTGTTAGCTGACCTATTCCCGTCTCAATTCACAGAGTTTGAGGACGAGCTCTACTTCCCTGACACCTAGGCCTGAAACTGACTTCCTTTTTTTTCCGTCCTGACTCCTTATTCACTTTTACAATGAAGAACCGGGTTATTTAAGACCCAGCCGCGTCAGGGGACACGCCCAAAGTCTCCGAGTTCACCTGTCTTCTAAACACAGAGACACGGAATCTTCTTGGTGACGTCAAAGATCGAATTTATTGGCGACAACCAGAAACAGAGGTCCACGAAGTACAGAGGGTGTATATTCGTAGGAGACTGCTCAATTTTTACAAAGCAAGCCATTCTTTTTATGCCAAAAATCACATTCCAGACAAATACCTTACATTTGCAAACTGTCCAATCACATGTATCCAAATCAGAGGTATCGCATGACGGTAAAACCCACTTTTCAGTTGCCCAGCCCGTGATCGATCATTGGTCAAACCCAGCATTCTTAATCAGACAGGTCGATCAAAACCCACCATAAAACCGGTCACCTCCCCATCGTAAACAGCCAGAGGAGTAAGAAGCAGAGACAGGTGTGAGTAAGATAAGACATAGTTGTGTGCAATAAAAGTTTTATGATCTCCTGTGCCTTGATGCTCCATCTCGATCAGCTACTGGGAAAGGAACTGGTCTAACAAGTTTGGCTTCAGGCAAGAGGATCGCCCGCTCAGGTCATTCAGAAGTCAGCTAAAGTGTACGTGTGCTAAAGACTCGTTCGGCCGAAGTCATCGGCCTATGTGAGGGCAACCACAAAATGGCTGCCATATACAAAATGGAACCCATGGGTTCAGAACGAATCCCCAAATACGTGGTGAATCCATCGGTGTAATGTGACGAAAACACTCATGCTTGCCGTACTAACTGGTTACGGTTCGCTAATACCAAATTCGTAACGAAACCATGACCTTTATGAAACGGGTTCGGGATTCACGGAACCTCAACTCCTGTGTGTCTTTCTTTGTTTTGCAACTTTTACCACAACAAAACTCTAATCACAACAAATCCTTCAGCAGCACTGTCTTTGTCTTATTTCCTTATTGAAGGTGCCGCTGTCTGCAATCCTGAAGTTCACAAGTTTACAACTCAGTCAGGCTTCTCTATCCTCCTCCTCCAGACTCCCTCTATCCATTTCCTTCAAGGCAGATGGCTGGATTATGCAGAATGAAGAAACTGTTGCTTTGTAGAAGAGTCCCCTCAAAAGAAGTGGGACTGGAATTACTGACTATATGCTGATTGCTGACAGTTACTTCTGAAATTGACACGAGAGGCTGCCCTGTGAGCATTCACTTTAAGAACAGGATGCGGACAAAAAGTGGAACAGGTAATAATGAGATGGCATGCAGTGGACAGCACTGGCTATCTCGCTCTGCTGAAAGCAATTGCTGTTTGTTTGTTGTGCATGAAATGAATCATCATATGTCTTCTGTTAATATTTAATCTTTTACACACTAAATGTAACTCAAGTCTAATCTGTTTTTTTTACCTTGTATAATTCAAATTCTACTTCTACTGCAGGGGCCACTACGTTGCATTTTTTTTATGCTAAATGTCCTTGGACTCACTGTGTGTGTAGACTGCGACTGCATGAACAACATTGACTTTGCCAATATACCATGATGATGATGAGTAGTCTTGATGATCAAAGTTACATAATATCTTTTTTCTTTACAGTCACTTACAGGGATGGATGGATCATCATCGTCAGTTTACTGAAGAACTATGGCCATTTCGTGAGTGGCAAACAGGTAAACCAGTCAACAACAACTACAGCAGAACTACATGTCTGTCTAGTCGTGGTATGGAGTGATCGAGCCAGTGTAGTGTTGTTATGCCAGAGTCCAGACAGCAGTTCATGTAAAATTGCGGCTATATGGCTTGCTGCATACAATTAAATATGCTTTGTCTGTCTGTGTCAAAGAGGAATGCTACATCAGGTTGCTCCACTCAGTGGTGCTTGCCTTGACCGTCTGCAAGCCCTGGCCTGCTGTGTGCTAATCACTATCCTTGAAAAGGAGACTCAGAGTACGCACTTTAGAAATGATGCTTGTATGTAATAATGTCACCTCTTAAACTGAAAGTGTTATTTTTGCACTACACACCATACCTTATATTTTTTTTCCCGTGGTGTTTTAATATCACTTCCTGTTTTTCCATCAACAATTACAGGCCGGCTTTTACCCTGTGCGATGGGAAAAACGATTAACTCAGGCTTACCATTAGCGATCCGCAATTCCGGATATGCCAGGCAGGCAGTGGACAGTGTGTCTGGTCACCAAAATTGATCGACGGAGCGTCAGATGGTATGGAGGAGTACCGCGAATAATAGGAATGGCTGGATGCATGCAACTTTCCAAATTGAACAGGACAACTACAACATACAGTTACAGTATCCTCTTCACTCTCCTTATCTTTTAAATAATGGTATTGTTGTGAACTTCTATGAGTGTGACTCTGTGCGTTTGTTTGCTCTCTGCTTCAAATTCATCCCTCCAGCTATTTGATAAGTTTCTTTGCTATTTTTAAAACTAATTTAATGTACTAATAAGAGTTTATTCTCTCTGAGGGCAGATAGGCAAGTGAAAATGCTTAATTAGTTACTGCAGCCCTGTACTCTCACATTGTTTCTTCACAGTTAGTAAGTTGTAGTAAGTACTACTTTTAAGTAACCTAACCATCCATTAGCTAACAACTTCATGCATGCAGTAGTGCATGCACTTCCTTTACGTCCCTTAAAAGATTTATGGATATCTTCATATCCAAAGATTTGTTTTCTTCATTTGTTGTTTGTCCATGCTGTATTTTTTTCCTCTCTCCACAAAACTTTCCCAAAAACTCCCATTCCCATCCAATTTTCAAACCCTATCCCTCTTCCCCCGGGCTGTGTGGTATTCATTGAGGTGTGACTAATTGACAACAATAATTCCACACACTTGCTGGTGAGGATAAGGTGCAAGCAACCTCCTTCCAATCAATTTTAAGGCAGCTATATGAATCCTAGGATATTGTAATTCTCCTTAAAAAAACACCAATGAGTATTTTCAATTCAATTCTGAATTTCATGCCCACCATCAATTGGATCCATCATCAACGCATCCTCCTATACGTGAAGAAAGGTTACGCTGCTGTGTCACTGTTCTTGTTGTAGCCATAATCATCCATGCAAATATGTTTTTCCCATACTTATCTTCAGCATTGCTTAGGCTACAAATATACTGTTCCTTCTAATACTCCTCTCAGGCCACTCAATGTCTTTTTCCATATGCTGCTACTGCTAGTGTGGCACCACTCCTACTACCACTGCAACAATGGAATTTCTGTCCTGGATGTATTTCATGGGCAACCGTAATCGCCATTTGCCATGCAGCCAGTGCTGCGCCTAGCTCTATTCTCAAAGCGGCACAAAAGGGGTGGTGATGGACGGAGCATCTGAACCAATCAAACACTCACACCCAGTCAACAGATCTGGTTTAATCCATCACCGTTCTTTAGCTCACTCTGCCACCCCAGTTCAGACATGGCCATATGCAAATCAGTCTGACCCTGTGCCTCATGGGAACAGTCCAGCCTGAACTGCCAAGCCATGCCTTCCCGGGACCGGAATCAAGCTTCCTAGGACCGGTTTCTGGCATTTCAGCCGTCTTCAGCCAGGCTTGATTGAATCCAGTGGCAAAGTGAGCAAGGAACTTACGTCTGAGCATACCCTGCCAACTTATGGCGAACAAAGAGGTACAAAAGGGGTGGTGATGGACGGAGCATCTGAACCAATCAAACACTCACACCCAGTCAACAAATCTCGGTTTAATCCATCACCGTTCTCTATTCTCAAACACAAATCACAGGCATTTTGGGGAGGTAGAATAATGGGCTAGGACTCGGAGGAGAGGAGAGACTGACGGTAATACTAATAAAGTACTAGGAGTGCAATTGAATTCACTAACTCTGTTAGTGGCACTTTTGTACATTTTTGAATGTTTTAGATAATTCATGCTGGTAAGTTTGAGGAAACCAAACGTACTGTAACCCCCGCCCACCACCCCACAAAATAATATGAACGCGTACACTATGTTGAAGTAAGTAAAATAAATAATTATATTTCCCCTAACAAAAATAAACTATTCAAAAGACCCAACCCACCCCCCTCACTAACCCCAACCAATGTCCATAGGTATGTCCCCCAAAAAGTCAGTCTGAATCCCAAAAGCCCAATTCCCACCCCCAACAGTCTTTAAAAAAGGGGCAAGGGACAGTCACTTCCAGAGGTGTCTTGTGGACAGGTGGTCCCGCATCTCTTTACGGAGGTCCTGGAGCTGGCGCTTCAGCTACTCAACAGCGCGTTCCAGGTAGTCCACTCTCTGGTGGAGACGTCGCTGATGTGCCATCCAGGCTCTGGGGAAGGGCAGCTGCTGTTTTTTTTGCTGCTCCGCGGCGGGAGGCTGTCGGACCACGGCGCCGTACCACTGGAGGCTGCTGGCTGGTGGACCCAGGGGCACTGGAGGAGGATGCAGCTGTTGCCGCCTCCTCCTCCTGCTCCCGAGCCACCAGCCGCCGATATTTGGCACAAATGGCCTCCAGCTTCCGGGCCCTGGCCCGGACAGCCATCTCCTTCCGGCTGAGTTTTTGTGGAGCATCTATATGAAGAAAGAAAGTAAAATACTGTAACCAATACTCTTTAACATTAACACAAAATAATTCAACAGAAAGTTGTCTCACTGTAACACTAGCAACTTGCAAGCACAGTATAACATTTTGGCATATATCTTTCTGCCGTCTTTGTAGGCCTGTAACATTAGTGGGAGTTTCAGGAATTCTACTAGCAGCACTATGGACTCACTGCATAGTCAGAGAGTCAGAGAGTACACCAGTCTTCTTCTTTTTTTCTCTTGTTTTGCGGAAAAAAATTACTTGTACGTGTAATTGTGGTAGCCGGCATAATGCCAGCTCAGTCAGCTTGCACCCAAAAAAAACAGACACAAGCCATGATGATGCAGACTCGCATTGCTTTAAGCAGTACATGCAGGTGGAGATAGGGAAGCTCTTACTTTTCTATAGGGGTGGCACTGGCCATACTCGGTTACATCAAGGGCTACTGCTCAATGTAATTTATATTTCACACTGCCCCCCCTGGGCCTTGACTACTACAAAAGGAAAATGAAGATTATTCATTTCTGATCATATATCCAGCCGATCACATGATCTTTGCTTATATGATTAATGACTTTAGGTGCTTTGTTTTGATAGATTGAGTGAACAACAGCGATAGGCCACCTATGATTGACACAGCTGAAAGAAAATATTAACATAGGGAGTGAGTGTGGTACCCATAATTGCCGGAGGAAGGGACTTGACTTGATATAATGTGAACTATACAATACAGACACAATATATGCTGTGCTTGCAAAGTAAACTACTGTACTGATAGTCAACTGAGTATTTCTAAACAATCACAACTTCTAGTATTTGGATTTCCTCAGCTTTGCTACTCTGGCACGGACATGCTCTTCATCTACTGAGCGTCTGCTCTACATACACCTCTGCTATTTATGAGGAAGAAGTTACCATCCAGGCTTTCAAAGTAAACGTCTATCATTCTTCTTAATGTCTCAACTGTACCAACTTTACTTTTTCTCAACAACCAACTAACACCCTTTTTATTGTATTTGGTAAACCACCGTCTTGACGTGCATTTGAGTTTCACCCAAATGATATATTGCAATGCACACCACACATGCATTTTCTGATTTACCCAAACAGGCAGTCATCTTTTCTTTCTCCTCCAACCATCCTTGCTTCAAGCAGCCATGCATCTGATTCCTTCCTATCAGCCACCTTTGCATGCATTCAAAAACACGTATCATTCTTTACAGTCATAAATGTTACGACTCGCTCGTCCTTCCTTACACCTTTTAATTCGCCACATCCCTCAAGTTCATCTGATCTGACTTGGCTTCACACTAAAAGTTTCACAGATGAGTTGAAGTGAAATAGAGGGGGACATTGCTTACTCGAGAACTACCGCCGCTAATGCTATTGCTAAGTCAAGGGTGACTGACTTCTCTGTGATTGGCAAAAATGTAGTTCTAAATTAGTAACTGTTCTTAACAGTACAGTGTACTTGTACTAGTGTACTGTCTACTGTACAGTACATCATACACTCCTTTGCGAGCCTACTCTAAAATGTTAATAAGTAAGGAGTATAAAATCTTACCACTGTCCGCCGCTGCTGAGCCATCCCCCACAGCAGCTCCTCCTGGTGGCACTTGTGGCGCCGCCGCATCACAAGAGTGGACACCTCCGTGCTGCTGGCCCTGGTACTGGTGGTGGTAGGTGCCACATCCAAAGTTGTGACGCCTAGAAAAAACATGTCATATTTTTAGATGCCTTACACCACCCCCTATTTCGTCTCGTAATGGAAGAAAATGTTAATACATAAACAATTTTTAATTATTGTGACTGAAAAAAGTGACGGTTTTGGGGAGGGTGTTAACTTTTTATATACTTAGCCATAACATGCTACACTTTTTGGCACTAGCATCGGCGAGTGGATGAAGCACCTCACAGCACTCGAAAGCCAACCGCTCATCATAGATTCCGCTAAATATGCAGAAGCACATCAGTGCAGCAACTAAAGGAGCCAACTTCCAAATTAATAATCTTAGAAAACTGAAACACTTCATTCCGCCTAATGACTTCAAAATTTTTTTTATATAGTACAAGGGATACCCAAAGGAGCAATAGGCGAGGGACCTTGGGTGCAAGTATTACTTCAAAAAACAGTGGTCCCTGACATTCAAAGAATACTGAAAGAAATTCATATAGACCAAAATTGGAATCTATAGCGTCTGTCCAGCCGGACAGGATTTAATTACACATTTTATATAGATAATCAGTATTTACAGTAAAATATCAAAGTGGAACACAGCCATGTCCTACTACTGTACAACGACCTACATGGACAAGTGAGGCAAGAGTTGGCTGCCTGCATCTATTCGGAATATAGCAGACAATATTTACAAGAAGTACACTGTTGTGATTTAGTAAATAAAAATCAAATCATCCAGTGTAAGGTGTTGACGGCGTTTCGATCCATTTAAGATAATAGGATCATCATCAGGACATTTAATTATTCATGCCTTTAAACACTATGAACAATAGTCCAGCCACATAATTGCGTGGTTCTAGTTAAAGTCGAGGTCTGCAAACGGCTTCTTGGCAAGTGGAAACCCATTGCGGAGACTTCCACGGGGCTATGATTGGAAACCCCACTTCTAAGTGACCGTCTATTCCTGGTCCAATATCAAGCAGACCTCGACTTTAACTAGAACCACGCAATTCTGTGGCTGGACTATGGTTCATAGTGTTTAAAGGCATGAATAATTAAATGTCCTGATGATGATCCTATTATCTTAAATGGATCGAAACGCCGTCGACACCTTACACTGGATGATTTGATTTTTATTTACTAAATCACAACAGTGTACTTCTTGTAAATATTGTCTGCTATATTCCGAATAGATGCAGGCAGCCAACTCTTGCCTCACTTGTCCATGTATGTCGTTGTACAGTAGTAGGACACGGCTGTGTTCCACTTTGATATTTTACTGTAAATACTGATTATCTATATAAAATGTGTAATTTTGGGCCAGATGTAGGTAAATCATATTTACCGACTCTTAAATACCGAATTTTACCGATTCGGTATTTAAGAGTCGGTAAATATGAAGTACCGAGATGTAGGTAAATCCAGATGTGGATTTACCGATTCTTTAAAAGTCGGTATTTACCGATTCGGTAAATACCGACCGGTAATGCTCCATTCATTCCTATGGGCTTTGAAGCCCATAGGAATGAATGGGGCATTACCGGTCGGTATTTACCGATCGGTAAATACCGATTTTTGGCAAGGGTGCAGGGGGTGTCACTTTGACACCCTCTAGCACCCCCAAAAAAGGTTCGGGGGCCATATGGCAGGCAGACCTGCCCTAAGGGCAGGTCTGCCTGTCATATGGCACAGGTGTGCATGCACACATGTGCATGCACACCTGAATCGGTATTTCACCATCAAATTGAATTTGATGGTAAAATACCGATTTCTTAGGCCTTGTGGGACTCATAAGAGTCCCACCTACATATCGATTTTACAGATTCGGTAAAATTACCGATCGGTAAATTTACCGAACGGTAAATTTACCGATTCTGCCCCCTACATCTCAAATTCCTTTTACCGGTCGGTAACGGCCGAATTCGACCGTTACCGACCGGTAAAACCCTACCTACATCTGGCCCTTTATCCTGTCCGACTGGACAGACGCTATAGATTCCAATTTTGGTCTATATGAATTTCTTTCAGTATTCTTTGAATGTCAGGGACCACTGTTTTTTGAAGTAATAATGACTTCAAACAAGCAGTTCAATCTCTAGTTATCCTGAGAGTGGTCTATGGAAGTGTTGCCCTCTGCGGACTAAGAGATCTACCCAGATCTACCACCGCTCCCCTTAGAGCATCAATCAACTCAGCCGCCAGACTCATCACCGGCACCAAAAGAAACTGCCACATTTCCCCTGACCTCTGCGCCCTCAAATGGTTCCCTTTTGAGGCCAGAATCCACTTGAAAATCGCCGTGATGACACATAAAGCGTTGCATCAAAAAACCCTGAGATACCTAGCAGAGAAATTAGTACTATCTGGTGGTAACAGATCCACCAGGAGCACTAACAATTTACTTCTCAAGCCACAGTGGTTCTCCAAGAAGAAGACATACATCCGTACCTTCTCAGGAATGGCACCCAGGATTTGGAACGCCCTACCCCCAGAAACAAGGCTCAACCCATCCTTAGGCTTTTTCAAAAAAGAAGTGAAAGCAATTCTATTAGCCAAATTCACTTAAATCTTGTTATACACTCTTTTATATATGTGTTAACCATGACTTTGCACCATATTTGTACTAGCTGATTGTACTTCTGAGTTATATGACGATTCTCCTGCCTGTGAAGCGCTCTGACACCCGCAAGGGTCTTGTGCGCGCTATAGAAAACTTAAAAAATAAATTAAAAAATAAAATAAACTGATGAATGCTTGCTTTTTAACGTGCCCCATTTTTCTAATTACAGACAGAAGATTCCATTACCCTTCTGCAAACAAGTGCTTTTCAATTTTCACCACCTACTCCTCATCACCACCAGTACTTGAAGTTCAAACAAGGTGAGGGCTCCCGCACAGTTATTATAATAATAAGATGTGTTAAGTTGAAGTATAATCTAGGGAAGGGTGTTTAAACTTTAACGTCATCTATCACCACTGCTCGCTGGGAATACTGCTCTATTAAAATTAAAGAAATAGCTTTTTTATTTTTATTTGAAAATAAAACTTTAAAACTAAAAAACACTGTGTGGTTTTTGTTCACGAGTGAGTGAGCGGAAGGGTTTGCAGTTGCACTACTGCACTTTGCAAGCATGCTTCCGTAACTCTGATAGGCCGGGACTCGGTAGTCTTCTTCTGTTCTTCTGGGTTGTATAATCATTGGTCCGACACACTAGATAGTCGGTCAGGGGATTGGGGATTCAACTTCTGTTCTGACTGAGGTATGTAGAAAGTCGAACTGCACCTATCATCAACAATGTCCTATTTCTCTTGTCCATACTTCTGTATGTGCAGAATAGTCCCTGAAACACTAGCGGTATGGTATGTGCTCCTATCAATTCAAAAAGCCAACTACTAGCTTATTCTTGGTGGACATTGACATTTTGTTGTTGGAAATTGTCAAGCACTAACATTAAGAAGACTGGAATAGACAGCAAGGGCAACCCAGAGGACTGCACTCAGTGCCTAGAGCTATTGCTGGATCAGAGTTTTGTTTAACAACGTTTTCAGACTGGGCAAGCTTAGCTACCTACACAGACCGACTCATAATAATAGTAAATAGTAGTAGCACAGAGAGTGATAGTAGAGGCAGGATAAAAGTGTAGAAACAGTCTACAAGAAGATCAAAGACTATTTTGTAAAAAATAGAATTAGGAAACAGTTTGGAATGACTAGGTGCTGTAAAAGTTAGGGAAGTATAATTATTAATGTTAACAACAGAACAACTTATTGGGCCAGCAGAAGCGAACTCGGAGGACCGATCCCGCCCACCTTGTTCCGCCGGCGTCTCTGTTGTCGTCTTGCCCCTGGGAGGTGCTGATGATCATGAAATAAACACAAACATGGATGATTGTTTTTTTTAAATATTTGATTTCTTTGACCACAATCTAAAATTATCTTGGGGAAACAAATTACCAACAATTGCACTACATGTATTGACCTATCTGATCTGGTCAACTAGAAGGATTGTACAGTATTTCTGGATTCGCAGACCGTCTACTTGGAAAGTTATGTAAATCACTAACTAAACCAACAACAAAAAGGTTCTACTACGCCAGCACTCAGCAGCACGCGACGTGACAGACACAGCGCGTCATCATGATTGCAGACCACAAAAAAATGTCCTACTACTAAAAAACAAGTTATAATATACTCAACTTATCAATCCACCACTAACTCTTCTTAGTGGCAACAGGAGTACACAGGAAGGACTAGACTTGAGTCTCTAGTCTCTCTAGCATTACGCATAATCAATCGGGCCAAATGAGCACAAAGTTGCAAACAAGTAAGCATAATAGCAAAGCCACTGAGCAGGCGAGCACCTGCAATCACAGAAGCTATTTAAACATTAATTTACCTGCAATGTAATCGAATCGGCAGCATTCTTGCTCTTCGGGAACAACATATATTAGCAATATAACACGGAGCAGAAGAAAACAAAGTAGGTATTAAATAGCTACTCACCAAGCCCAGGGATCTCAACGCCTAGCAGGTCGAGAAGGTCCTGCTCCCGGTCAAGGATGTCCGACCACCGGTGCGTTCCCCGCTTGTAGGTGCGCCGGACCCCCGACTCCCTAAACATGGCCCGGCACACCTTAGCCCAGTGCTGGCGACGCTCCCGGAGGCCATACCCTGTACCGGGCCTGGCGCCTGCTGCGATGGTCTTCGGGAGGTGGCGCTGCACATAAAAGATAAGTGAGGCCACCTCCACCGCAATAAAGATCTTCCTGGCTGTGCTATCCTCTGACCTTAAGCGCCCGCAGGGGAGCCGGGTAAGGGGTGTGGGGCCCTTCCCCTTAAGGACAGCTGAAGAAAAAAATAGGAAAGAATAAGGAAAAAGGAAAGAAAAGAAAAGAGAGTTAAAAAAAAGTAGATTTAAAGTAACCAAAAAGTAGAAAAAACCCACAAAATATAGATGTACAAAAATAAAGAGATAGTTAATGAGTAAAAAAAGTTTTAAAAAGTTCAAAGAAACAAAGGATTGCAGAGATTAAGGGAGGATTGAAAAAGCATGCCTAGAACCATAGCAATGAATGAAAAACAAGATGGCCGCGCCCATTGCGACCACGTGGGTAAGTTTGCGCGATATTTCCTCCGCGAGCACGCAAAAACGCACGCGAACACGTAATTGCGCCCCGCACGTAGGAAATGCCCAACGCGAGCATGAAACTAGCGCCCGGAAATGGAAATACGCAACGTGAACACTAAAAACAAGATGGCCGCGCCCATGTACAACCGCATGGGTAACTTCGCGGTCATTGCGCTGACAAAAACCCAGCGAACACCCAAAAAAAAATCCGCAAATTCGTACAAATTCGCAGATTTTGCGGACAGCGGATTCGCTTTCGCGCAAATTCACGTACCGTGAATTTGCAAATTACGCCCATACTTACATGGACGTAAATAATGGACTAAATCTGTTCTCTACATTCCTCTTGTAGTCAAGTGAAGGTGTTTAAACTACAGGACTAGTGAAAGTGGAAAACAGACTGAATGATCAGTCCAAAGTAAATGTGCTTTTGAATTAGGCACAGGCCTATTCAGGTGTCAGTGACAACTCCTCCCACCACTGTAGCTTAGGAAGACCCATCAATATGGTCATGCGCCGTCAGGATATGTAGGGCATGCATCAGCTCCCTTTGTGTGACTGTCTAGAATGAATGCATGAACAGCCTGACTGTCACCCTCTCTCAAGGGTGGATTTCACAGGCTGACAGAGACACAGAATGGCAAAGCAAGAAAATGAAGCAAAAAGATGATGGACGCTGAATCTTTTCAGACACTCACCCCCAGTCACAGATCTGGGTTCAAATCATCACCATCTTTAGCTCACTTCGCCACCTCAGTTCAGACCCAGCTATATGCAAATCAGTCTTTACCCTGCGCCTCCTGGGAACAGTCCAGCCCGAACTGCCAAGCGAGGTCTTCCCTGAACAGGAAACAAGTATCTTGGGACTGGTTTCTGGGTAACACCCTACATCAGCCAGGCTAGCTTGAATCCAGTGGCAAAGTGAGCAAAGGACCCACGTCTGGGCATACCCTGCCAACTTAGGGCAAAAAAAGCAAACGCAAGGAGATGATAGACGGAGTGCTGAAAGTTTTCAGACTGGCAGAGACATAGAATGGTAAAGCAAGAAAATGAAGCAAAAACATTTATCCCATTCAGTGAGAGACCTACGTTCCAACAGCCTACGCCTTATGGTTGTGCCACGCTTTCGCCGCACACGAATGGGTGGCAGAGCTTTCGCTGTCCTGGCTGCGAAACATTGGAACTGCCTCCCTTTAGACCTCAGATTTGCCTCATCTGAAACACTGTTCCGCAGCCGCCTGAAAACTTGGCTATTTTTTCCTCATTCTAGATAGATACGTCTTTATCTCTACTGACAGTTTTTAGCGCCGGGACACCTCCGACGGAGGTAGCCGTGCGCTCTACAAGATCCATAAATAAAATAAATAATAAATGATGGACGCTGAATCTTTTCAGACACTCACCCCCAGTCACAGATCTGGGTTGAATCCATCATCATTCTTTAGCTTACTTCACCACCTCAGTTCAGACCCAGCTATGTGCAAATCAGCCTTGACCCTGTGCCTCATGGGAAGAGTCCATCCCGAATTGCCAAGCCAGGTCTTCCATGAACCGGAAACAAGCATACTGGGAACGGTTTCTGGATAACACCCTTCAGCAGCCAGGCTAGCTTTAATACAGTGGCAAAGTGAGCAAGGGACCCACGTCTGGGCATACCCTGCCAACTTAGATTCAACCAGATCTGCGACTGGGGGAGAATGTCTGATCCATCCATCATCTCCTTGTGCTTACTTAAAGCAAGAAAATGCCCACTTTCTAAAAGTAGAATTTTCAAATGCGCAATTTAAAATGCAACTTCACTAAAAGATGTATTTTTAAATTTTCAGGGACCCCAAACTCCAAATCTCTATCTCTCCTAATCAGAAGTGACACTTGTAAGTGGTTACAAGGCAGCTCCAATGATAACCTATGGGGGAGATAGTCATTGCAATAGTAAAAAACTAAATTAACAATCTTTCACTATAAGAACATGTACAACACATCAGTATATGTCCTGTCTTTTAAATGCATTGCCCCTGCCCATGGGGCTACCTTGGGCCAAGCAAAGGGGTGATTTACATGAAATAAAATAGAAGGTTTCGGCCTGGCAAGTGGGTGCACTTGCTAGGTTGAAATGACAGTTCAAAACTGCATACACTGCAGTGGCAGGTCTGAGAAATCACTGCAGGGATATTCATGTGGGTGGCACAATCAGACTTGCAGTTTCAGTAGTAGCATTTGATTTACAGGTGCTTGGCACAAATATAGCATGTTACATTGCATGCTATCACAATGCGTACTTTTACAACTTGGTTGTTACAACGGCCGCATTGTTACTACGCAATATCCTTACATTACATGTCATTACAACGACTTGCTGTTGGGGGCAGGCTGGACTTAGGACTAGTATGATTTACTATTCCGACTCCAGTTTGCGCAACAGCAGGGAAGGTTTTGGATTTTATATCCAATACCCTAGCGCACCTTACAGCAAGTCGTTCTAATGACTTGCGATCAAAAGACATTGCCCACTAGCAACGCGGTCATTGTAACAACCATGTTGTAATGGTACTTTGAAGAAAAAACCGCACTGTTTCTCGCTTGGCACTTGTTAGAACTGGAACCTTGGCATGGGTCTCCCTTCCATTTTTGCTGTTGCCTCATGTGTTTTTGATGGTGTTAGGTGCTTTAGGCACTGTGCCACTGCTGTCCAGTGCCACAGTGCAAGTACTCCCTATTGTAAACTGATGTACGGATTTGTGATTCCATGATTGGCTGATTTGGTTTACTGGTCAGACCCTAGTACAGTGCACTGAGTATGCCCAGGGCTTGTTAAACAAATGCTGCTAGTGGGCTTGCAGCACTGGTTGTGCCACCCACAGAAGCAGCCTGTAAAAGTGTGTCTCAGGTCTGCCATTGCAGAGCCGTTGTGCAGTCTAGTACTGCCATGTTGACTGGGCAAGTGCACCCACTTGCCTGTCCCTAAACCTTCCTTTTTCTTCATATCAGACACCCCTATGGTAGGCCCAAGGGCAGGGTGCATTGTCAGTATAAGGTAGGACAAGCCCTGATCTGTGTGGCATGTCCTATAAAAAGAATTACAGCCATTTTTGTTTTTCACTATTGCAAGGCTACCTATTCTCCACAGGCCAGAATGGGCAGTTAGATTATTAATGACTCACTGAACTAGGTTGAAATTCGAGTTTAGTATGTCTGAACTCAGAATGATAAAATACATCTTTTAGTGAAGTTGGTTTTAACATTCTGTGTTTGAAAATACCACTTTTAGAAAGTAGATATTTTATTGTCTAACTATCCAAGCCTGCCTCTGCTAGGTTGTGTATTCCTTGTCTGGAGTTTGAGTGACAGGGGCTGGGGATTCCAGAAGACAGGGTGAGTCAGCCCAGAGGTGAACAGAGAGATCTGCATCGAGATGGGAGGGAGGAGTTGCACCTGGGACCGGAACAGGACTATGACTTCCCTCCACAATGCTGGCTCCAACTCCTGTGATGTGTCTGATGCCGCTACCCTGCACTGTGGAAAGAAAGAAGGAGTCATATAAACAGAGTGCTCCAGGACTGACCAGAACTGGTTTGGACTAGGCAAAGGCCTCACTGCCTTCAGAGAACAAAGAGAAACTGTGTATAAAAGATGGGACCCGAACCCCAGATCTTAAGATCACTTTGGACAACAAGAAGAACCCTTTGCTGAGGATTGGTACCAGAGAGACTGAGGAGAGAATATCCCTAAGCTGAAGTGCTGCTTGGGCATTGGCCTGCAGTAGTTGCCTGACTGCCAAAGAAAGGAGAGAGAAACTTTGTGTACTTTACTTCAACTTGTAAGGATGTCCAAGGGCTTGAGAAAGGAGCTTGCCTCCTGCTGATATCTCAGGGACAATAGACTTCACCCAACAGCTCCCCAAGAGTTCTTTGGAAGTGCCTGTAGTTGTGCTGGACTTTCTGAGGGACTGCGTGTTGCAAGGGGCTGGAAGCGTGACTCAAGAACAGGAAGCGTGTCGCAGAACTGCCGCTTCACAACACAAATCGATTTGCATCGCTGGAGAAGAGGATCTACGTCGCAGCAGATGCCGCCGCATCACCGGGAAAGCGTGTCACAGAAGAATCGCAGGGCCACCGAAGCGCCTCGCATCGCCTGGGGAGAAGATCGACGTCACAGCAGATGCCGCCGCATCCCTGGGAAGCGTGTGGCAGGGCCTGTTGCGGTTCACGTCCGGAGAAGAGGATGGACGTCGCATCAGACACCGCCACATTTCCGGGAATCGTGTTGCAGGGCCTGTCGCGGCTCATCACCGGAGGACAGGATCGGCATCGCAGCAGAAGCCACCGCATCACCAGAAAGAGTGTTGCAGAGCCTGTCGCAGCTCGAATCGTGGGAAGGATCTCGCATCGCCGGAGAAGAGGTCGACGTCGCAGTAGACGCCCCGCACCACCGGGAAGCGCGTCACATCAAGAAGAAAGCGCCATCCTTGTTTCATTGCACCAGATTTTCAATGCACTACCGTCATTGCAACACTTTCATTGTATTGCGCTACTCATCTTAAGGTACATTGACTAAAAAGTGTCGCATTTTAAGATCTAAAGACAACTAAGCTAATTCTACTATTTTAAGTGCAGTATTGTGGATTTTTGTCGTTTCTGGTTGTTTCTGGTCATTTCCATCTGTATAAAAGATACCTATTTTTAATATGCAACTTGTGTGGTGTCCCTCTGTAGTGTTGTTACTTGATTACTGTATGTGTTCACAAATGCTTTACATACTGCCTCTGAGATAATCCTGTATGCTCGTGCCAAGCTACCAAGGGGGTGAGCTGGGGTTATTTTAGGAGTGTACCCCCTTATCCTGACTAGAGGCAAGGGTCACTATTTGTCACAAGTACCTACCTGTGCAAACTAGAGACCCCCAAATCTAACAAAACTTTGCTTGGGACTTGCTAGTAACTCAAATATGCCAATCATGGATAACTAATTACAGTAGCAATGTAAACAGTGGCACTTGCACTTTAGCACTGGGCAACACAGGTAAAGAGCACAGAGTCCTAACACCATCAAAAACAAAATTCAGCACACAGTCACAAACAGGAGGTCAGAAGCGAAAAACTATAGGAGAGCTGAAAGTGGGGAGAACTACCCAAACCCTTGGGAGTTCACTTCACTAAGGTGGAGGAGCCTAGACAGAACATTAGCATTGGTATGTTCTGTGCCCGGACAGTGTTCCATTGTAAAGTCCATTTCCTCTACAGGTTTGCGTTCTCACCCCTCATTTGCATTAAACATTGAGGGGCCTGTGGTCAGTCTGAACCTAGAAGTGAGTCCCAAACAATAGTACGTTAGCTTCTTCAGCACCCAGACCACAGCAAAAGCTTCCCTCTCAATTGCACTCCACCTCTGTTAATGGGGAAGTAGCCTCCTACTAATGAAAGTTACGGATGATCTAGGACCTCTTCATTGAGATGTGAAAGCACGTTTCCCACACCCTGCTCTGAGGCATCAGCCTGCACAACACACTCCTTGGAGAAGTGAGGGACCTTGAGCAAGGGTGGCGTGCACATGGCCTCCTTCAGGGTGTCAACAGCAGTTTGGCATGCGTCAGTCAAGATCACCTGATGTGGCTGCTTCCTTGCAGTCAGCTCGGTCAAGAGGGCCACAATGGTGCTATACCGCTTGAAAAATCTGCAGCAGTACCTGGTGAGACCTAAGATGGCTTTTACCTCTGTCTAGGTCTTGGGGCTGCCCAAGCCAGAATAGTGTCAATCTTGGATTATAGAGATGTCACCTGGCTGCTTCGTACCTGGTGTCCCAAGTACACCATAGGCCCTTGCCCTATCTGGCACTGCCTGGCATTGATAGTGAGGCCTACCTTCTATAGGACCTTCAACACTTCCCTGAGGTGCTGCAAGTGATCCTCTCAACTGTAGCTGAAAAAAGCAATGTTGTCAAGGTAAGCAGCACTGACGTTCTCAAGCCTAGACACGATCTGGTTAACCAAGCTCACAAACGTGGCAGGGGCATTCTTCAACCCGAAAGCCATGACCCATGACTGTTGGTGCCCTTCCGGTGGCGCAAACGCTGACATCTCCCCTGCCTTCTTTGTCAAGGCACTCTGCCAGTACCCAGACGTTAGATCAAACATACCAAGGAACTTGGCAGCTCTCCAGACGATCAATGACCTAATCAGCTCAGGGAATGGGGTGCCTATCAGTCTTTGTGACAGCATTAACCAGCCGCTAGTCCACACAGAACCACAGTTCTGGTGTGTCACCAGGCGCAGCATCTTTGGAAACCAAGATCACTGGACTGGACCAAGGACTGTGAAGGGTTCAATCACCCAAAAATCGAACATCTTGGACACCTCCTCCTTGATGTTAGCCTTCACTCAATCTGTCAACCTGTAAATCTTGGGCTTCACTGGTGAACAGTGTTTGTTGCTTGGCATGAGCAGTCACGATTATCTCGGAGGCAACGTATGAAGCATGTGAACATACACACACAGTAACACAGTGAAAACACCACACTAGTTTAGAAACATAACCAATATTTGTCTGAGTACAACAAGACCAAAACTACAGAAATTTAACGGACACAAATCAAGATATAAATTTTGAAAGTGTCAAAATAGTTCGGTCCATAGGAAATTAGGGAAGCGTCACTTTTAGTGCAAAGTATCCGGGATGCATCAAAATCAAAGCTGAAAACAGACACTGGGGAGATGAGGCATCAGAAAAGCAAAGCAATCTGTTGGTTCCTTACTCCCAGGGGAGGTGATGCAACAGTTCCTTAATGCCAGGGATGGTGAGGCATCGGTTTATTACTGTTGGGCAACGTCAATGAAGAACTTGGCGTCCAGGGACGATGCGTCAAAATTCCAGATGCGCTTTGTCAATGCGGCAGACAAACAGGCGCTGCATCAATTTCACAGTCACGAAGCAGGTGATGCATTGATTTCCTCTGCGCACAGCAAGGCCCGGGTTGGAGTTGAATTCGGAGCGTGCACCATGGTTGTCTGTGATATGGTGCTCGGTAGTCAGGTTGCAGTGATATTTCACCAGCATGGCAGGTGCTACATTGATTCTTCTGCCACAAATTGTGATGTATTGGTCTTTAAACCACACTGCGAGTGGCAGCAGAAAAACTGGCAAAATGGTGGTTCAAACCTACAGACACAGCAGTGGCAGGTCTGAGACATGGTTTCAGGGCTTCTCGTGTGGGTGGCAAAGTCAGTGAAGCAGGTCCACTAGTATCATTCAATATCCAGGATATGGGCACACATAGTGCACTTTGCTAGGGACTTACCTTTATATCAAATATGCCAATCATGGATAACCAATTACGGAAGCAAGTTACAAAGGGATCATTTGCACTTTAGCACTGGACAGCAGTGGTAACGTTTCCAAGAGTCCTAAAACCAATAAAAATGAAATGCAGCACAGTCAAAAACAGAAGCTCAGAAGCAAAAAAGACAGGGGAATAACTTGTCAAAGATGCACAGTCTAACATGTGCTATTGTTGTTAAGAAATATGTTAACCTACTGGATCAAAGAAATGGAAATCAATGGTATACAAGAAAATAGCAGAGAAAAAACGATATAATTACTTATTAAGACCATGTTAGATGATCAAAAATCAAAGACAACACTTAGCTTATTAGTAAACTGAGGAGTTGCTGTTGGGCTGCTGTAGTTGACTGACAGCAGGCCATGCAAATTCTAATTTAGGCAAAAGGAAGCAAGAAGCCAGGGCTTGGGTTATGTAGTGGCCGAAGTGAATCAAAATGTATAAAATAAATTTAAAAAATGGAAGCTTACTGGTTTAAATGTAGGTAATCTTCGCATGAATATACACAAAGAGAGTCCTTTCTACGGAAGACAATTGGATACCTCACTTTGTCCAGCCCCAAGAAAAGTTGGGTGAGTATATGGTATAAAATTATGGGAAAGTATCAATCAATATGCGTTCAATTTATCCTGGATCTACAACACAAAAAGTAACAGGACATTCAGTGAGTTTTGTATCTGGACCTAGACTTTAAATGAAGAACAAACAAGAATAATAACTTGTACCGCAAGAAGAATAGTTATTCTTTCACTTCCCTTTTACATAGAAGGTAAAGCTCAGAAATGCAGAGAACATCTTATGTAAGAAAATGCCCTTTGTGTGTGGTTGCCTTCATTTTTCGCGGATTTATATTGACAGTGTTTTGACACTACACACTGTAGCCCTGCTTTCCAGTACCCAGTGTATGTGCTATGACCCCAGAAACATGTCGAAGTAGGCAAATCATCGATTGGCATACTTAAATCTTATATATGGCCATCGCATTTCATGTAGAAACTGCACCCATGGCAAGGGAAGTTAAATGTAATTTGTGGACTGCTGCACTTTTTGTGACAACTAGTGTGACATGGAAAACATGACTTCAAGACTGCCATTGTAGCCTGATTGCTGCAGCGTGAAACCTGCACTGCAACCTGTTAAAATAACTCTTCATGGCAAGTAAAACCTCTCTTTTAAATATTAGCAATTCACCTCAATGTAGGTCTTGTACCCCACAAGGTAATATGTATAGTATTTAAAAGTGAGACATGTAGAAAAGGAATTTTAAGATGCCCTAGAGTGAAAGGCCAGAAATGGTACTTTCACTGTGGCACAGTGATCCTATAAATGAACCTGCATCAGCATGGTTGCTGTTGATATTGCTGTATTTTCTGTTCTGAATTTCCCCACTTCCACATAAATATTTACTAAAGGGTGTGTATCCATGTGAACTGAGACACAGCATCTGCATTTATATGAACAAAGACATAGTGTGTGCTTGTATATGGACCAAGATAAAATGTGTGCATGTACATGAACAAAAGCCTTTGGCAGTATAGGTCAAATGTCCAGTTCCAGGTACAAATTTGGCAAATACGCTTGAAGATCCAAGATCAGATAAAGAGGAATATTAATTCCAGGAAGACATTTTTAGGATTTGAAATTTAGTATTGGAGAGAGTAGAAGAGATGCCAAAAATATATCCAACACTTTTCAGGATTGTTCCTAAAAAGTCTGAACTACCAAAAACCTTAAACATACAAAAAGTTAAATAGTATGTACGTTTTGTCAGCCAAATAAAAACTTATTTTTATAGTCATTTGTCCAGAAATCCTGATTTTAGCTTTTCAATAAAGGAAGGATCAACATTCAGGATCATTAAATTAGAAATTGGAGATTTGGGGGTCCATTTGGATGTCGAGCGGATTGCCTCTGCCAGGGTGGCGGTGGCCACCGCCACCCTGGCGGAGGCAATCCGCCCGACAACCACTCTCGTTTTCCCCTCCGCCAGATTAGGATGGCGGAGGGGACAGCGGCAGACGGAAAGACCATCGGCTGCTTTACCGCCGTGGTCGCCTTGTGACCGCGGCGGTAATAGATTAATATGGTGGCGGTGTCCAATGGACACCGCCAGCCATATTACGATGGCACAATGTAGGGACCTTTCCGCGGCGGCAATGCCGCCATGGGAAGGCTGGCGAAGATTGCTACGGGGGCCCCCTGCAGGGCCCCCAGGTTTCCGCCACTGTCAGGGGGGCACATAGGGGGTACATATGGTACCCCCCCACATTTACATATGCAAAGCGGCAGGCACCGTGTGGTGCCTGCCGCTTTGCATATGTAAATGCATCAACTTATGTTTTTCATTGTGGCGGGCGCTGCAGAGAGCACCGCCCGCCACAATGTAAAACATATAGGATGTGCCCGCCACTGTGGCGGGCACATCCTAATACCCCCAACAGGACCCCCGCCCTTATGGCGGGCGGTCCTGATCTCCGTTAGGGTGGTGGGCAGACAAAGTCCGCCCGCCATCCTAATGGACCCCTTGGTTGGGTTACCTTCATTCTCTGAATACAAAATGATTTTACCCAAACATACCGGTGTAAGCGATATACGATGCATCCTGAATGCAGTACAAATTATAAAGAAACAGGGTAAAACTGAATTTTAGCCCCTCATCCGATTTAAAAGCAAACTAGTGCAGTAACTGGTTCTACTCCCTGATGATAGTTCTCAGAGTGAACAAGTTGCTGGTTCAGAAACAACAATGGTAACATAAGAATAGACTCACCCTGCTTGACTTCTTACATGTATGCCTAAACAACTTAATTCAAGTGAAGCCTTTCTGTAGTTGAAAATCTAAATGTTTAGGGCTAGTTTAAATGTATGAATTGCACTTTAATATTTCCTTAATCCGCACAATAAAAATAACTGCCCCTTAGAGGAAATTCCTTACCTATTAGGTCTATTAAATTTGATTAGGACCCTTGTGTCACAGAAACACAAACTTAGACCAACTTTTATTCTCCTAAACAATTGTGTGAATTTTGTGTGATAAAGTTCCAGCAAAACATTTCTAAATATTTAGGGCCTGATTCTGATGCAGTTTGGAAGGCCTCCTAACGGCATTTGTTCTGTCCAAATCGAATCGGGAATGTGTCTTTCCAACCGGTTTGGAAAGGTTTCCGACAGACAGAGTATGATGCGAGTTATAGGCATTAGGAATTTCCCAATCCCAACCCAATGGCATTCCAAATCACCGAGCAGTACGGAGCAGAATCGTACGTCTCCATGGGCAAACGACGAAGTACGATGCTGGATTTAGACAGCTTTTCTGAATTGTACTGCCCAACTCAAATCGGCAGTCATAATCAGACTTTGGTGTCCTGTAGTGGGCCCCCCTGCACCCAGAGCCTACTCAATCGGGCCTGTGGGGGTACCCATGAGTCCCCCCTTACCAGCCATACACAGTGTGTCAAGCAACAGGGGATGCCCACCACAGGATGCCCTAGTTTCCCCACCCACCCTTTTCTGCAATGGGAGACTATGCATTCAGTCAGAACAAAGGCGCACATTGATGTCAATGGAAGTCCAACCAAATCATAGCTGGAAGCATCCCCGTGCATCGTACTCGGTTGGTAGGACTCTCATTTTCAAACCCATTCAGTTGGGAAGCTTTGCAAACAGCATCAGAATCGGGCACTTAGAATGTATGACAATATCAGCGTCAACAAAACATACAAATTGCACATCCCTTACCTCCCATTTGCCCTTTTCTTTAATGCATTAGCCTAATTAATTAATTCATTTTTAAGTTTTAATGAATATGTTTACTGTGGAAGAAATAATACCATAAAAAACTCATAAAGAGTAACATTTGAGTAACAAAATGCATTATAGAATGGGGAAGGGAGATAATGAAAAACAAACACATGTCTGATTGTAGCAAAGGATAAACAGTAAAGTATGTATCAAATGGTACACAAGAAATAGGAAAAATAGTATAATCAGAACTGCAAGTATGGGGGTTTGAAGTATATCTTGAGCGTGAGGTGGAGGTCTAAATTACTTTTTTGGACTGTTTATCAAGAAATTGTGTAATTGGTGACAAAAGTTCTTGCCCTTTTTAAACAAAAGACATAGAATACGTATCATCAGTATTTAATCAATGATTGTAACAAACAGTGTCAGGTTATTTGCTGAAAAGCAATTGCTAACAGGAGGTCCAGTATTTGAACACAAAATGAAGCATTGGCCATGCATCAGATAAGCTCCCTAGAAAAATACTAGAAATAGAATAAGATATGTTGGAAGAAAAAACGGAGTTCAGTTCAGTTCAGTAAATCTTTATTCGATGATTAAAAAACATCATAAAAGTACATATATACAATTAAAAATAAAATTAAATAACATGTCTGAACTCCATCTACGTTCACCGATCAAAAGTAAAAGAATAAAAAGGGATTTTATCTGGCACCTTTAATTAACCCTGTGCTCTTGTATTTCTTAACCTCACCGAGACCTTCATGAAATTCATAATACAGCATAAAGTGCGCATGTCGTTTGCTCTTTGTAAAAAGAGCAAAACAACTTTAGCATGACATAACTTTGCCTGTTTTAGGATGTCTACCAGAAATTTATGCCTAGGCATCTTGTAAAAGGGACACAAAATTACAAAGTGAAGGGTGTCCTGCGGAGACCGATTGTCGCAGCCACAGGCACCCTTCTGCTCAATTGTTGAGGTAAAACCTGGTGGGTCAGCCAGTATATTTGATAATAAATTGAGCCTAAAACGAGACATTAAAAACCTGTCCTGAGAGTTATGCATCAAATACTAATATGGTTCCATGCCCTAACTATTCTTGATGAGACAGTGAGCGCTTACTGAACGTTTGGACAATTCCACTCCTGTTCTACGTGTGGCAAACTGTTCAAGCTACATTTTTTTTAATCTTCAGTTTGTCAAGATTTAATATTGCACTTGGATTGCTAAAAAAAACCTTACTATCTAAATCCTCTAGAGTAACCTTGATGTATTTTAACCATGGGATCTGTAAACCTTTGTCCCTCAGCTGGCAATCTCTCATAATTTGTCTGCTAAAGTCTGCCTCAGGATTTGACCACATTTTTAACCATGCCATAATAGGTCTAAGCTTAACCTGATCCTCAATGAATGGTCTACCCAATTCTCTGTGCGCAATTACTGCTGGGGTGCTCTGAGGGATTTTTAGGATCCTTCGCAAGTATTTATCTTCTTACAGCTGTAGTTGGTTGGCATCCACAAAGCCCCACACTTCTGATCCATACATGGCTTTAGTGCTGCTTATGGAGCCATATAGGTTCATGACCTGTTCCGGGGACCAACGACCCAACCTTCAGGCAAAGTTTGTTATAGCGGCATTTGAAGATATCAGTTTTGTGCATCGCTCTTCTACCAAGGATTTAAATTTTAGTGCCCCATCAAATAGCAGCCCGAGATAAGAGAAAGACTGCACCTTCTCTAAAGTATGAGACCCTATTTTGTATGCAAACTTCCTGCAGGGTTTTGTACCAGCCAGCATCATGAAGGACTTGCTTAAGTTCACCAATAGATCTAAAGTATCCATGAAGGTAACAAATCCATCAATTAAACACTGCAAGCCCCTCGGGGTACGGGCAAGCAGGATCACGTCATCCGCGTACAAAAGCACCGGTATGTGACGCGTTCCTGCTTTCGGGCAATCTGTATTCAAGGCAATCAAGGTTCTCTCTAAGTTGTTAATATAAAGCGAGAATAAAAAAGGGGCAAGAATGCAACCCTGTCTCACTCCACTAGTGCATGGAAAGGGTTCTGTATTCCCCCCTCCACGTTATAGCGGACTTTGGCAGTGGTGTCCCAGTGTAACTCTCTTAGGATATCAATCAGACCTGGGTCAATTCCCATGTTACTCATCATGGCCCATAGCTTGTTCCTATTCACATGGTCAAACGCAGCTGCTAGGTCCATAAACCCCAAGTAGATAGCTTCATTGCTGGCTTTAGTATATTTTTCTACTAGCAAATAGAGGTTTTGACATTGATCACTAGTGGACCTAGCAGACCTAAAACCATACTGGGTGTCCGAGATGGTGTTATGCTCTCCTGTCCAATCCATGAGCCGTTTCAAGATTACCCGGCCCAGGATTTTGGCTGAGACATTGATCAGTGATATTGGTCTATAACATTGGGGATTGTCCCTGTTGACCTTCTTGAAAATAGGGACAATTATTGCGGTAGACCAGGAGCGGGGCAATCCAGACTTAATGGCCGCGTTAAACACCCTCATGAGGATGGGGGCCCATAAGTCTACATTGCTCAGGTACAGGTCGGGTGGGGTGCCGTCGGGGCCTGGAGCTTTATTACGAGTGAGGCATTGGATCCCCTTGGTTATTTCTTCTAGGGAAAATTCTACATCCGAACTCCGCTTTCCATCCCACCCCCCCTCCCGGTCAGTATCCTGGTTATAATTGTAAAGTCCCTCAGAGTGTGTCACCCACTGTTCGGGTAAGATGTTTGTCCCAATCCCAGGGGTGCTGCTATCCTGAAAACATGGCCTTTTGATAATCCTCCAAAATTCTGTCGAGTCCCTTCTTTCGCCAATCTCCCTTAGGTCTGCCCACACTTCGACTTGAAGGGAAACCTTTCTCTGCTTCAGCACACTTTTATATGTCTGTCAGCAATGGGCTACTCTTAGTTTGTCCCTAGGGTTGGCTTTCAAGCAAAATTTTAAGTCTCTCAGAGCTCGTGAGCACTTGTTATCAAACCATCTTGGCTGTGTGGTATTTCCACTGGGGCCCTTTGCCTTCAATAGGCCCTCTACCAGGCTAGTTACTGACCCAAACGCCCTGACCAGAGACACCCCTCTATCGTCAGGTCTAGGCATTCGTCAATCAGTTCTTTCCCCTTAGCCATTAAAGATTTGTAAAATGCATCACCATCGATTTTCGACCACCTGAGCCGTCTTCCCTGATCAGTTGCCCTGATCTCAGTGTCCGACTGTAACCTCTTCTTGGGGCGACCTCGACATATGAGTTCTAGGACTAAAGGATTATGATCACTGAATATACTCCAGGCGATCCTTACCGAGCTGATCCAGTTTTTTAAAGCCTGGACACTAGAATGTAATCAATAAAGGAAGAGCATCCTCTTCCTTCAACGGTTGGAGTGAGAGACCCATCTTTCTCCAAGCTAGCCAAATCAATGGTATGTTCCAGGACATGAGTTCTTAGGAGCTTGCTAAAGGCTATTCCCTCAATGGTATGTTCAAAATGTGGACCCTTCTCGATTGGGCAACAGGACCAGTTTCTGTTTAAGGGAAACAAATTTGGACATAAGTGGCAATTTTGTTCACCCATCCCTAGTACAGTGGGTTCTACAACCCCTTTCCTATAAGCTAACTCCTGACTAAGTCTGTGATCCAGTTCCTGTAGTACAAAGTTATTTCCTTTTGCAATCCCTGTGTTGTAAATGTTGAACAGGATCAACCACAGCCCGCCACCAGTAAATCCTGCCGCCTGAAGATTGTGCGATGACCAGGATGGAAATGTCCAGACTCCTGCCAGATTTAAGTCTACGTATAATGCCAATCCTCCAATTGCTCTTCCTGATCTAGCTTCTTGTGCTGGCTCAAAAAAAATTGTAACCTGCTATATGGAAAAGGCTGCTGTCGACCGCCCAAGTCTCCTGCAGACTTATTATCTGAAACCCACTAATGTACTGTCGCCACTCTTTGTTGTCGAATTTCCCTGCCAAACCCGCTATATTCCAGGATAATATTTTAAACCCCCCCTCTGCGGGTTGTTCCCTGCGTAAATCTTTTGCTCTTGGGGTCTCAATGATTGGCCCATCCTCAGACCTTAAATGCACCAATTGTACCCTCAGTCCCTGCGTGAATGGAGGTGCTACAGACACTCTCTGCTCCTCCTCTAAGATGTTTGTCCAATCCGCTAGACCCTGTTCTTTTACCACCAGGCCATCCAAGGTGTAATTCCTAGCCCTGGAGACATTTAAACCCATCCCTGCTCTACCAAAAGTGTACCTTGGGTCATAAGTGACACGTTTCACGGGGTAAAAATATCTCAGTGGTTGGGGTCTTATGGTACTTGTCTGATTTATATTGCCACTGTTTAATATGTACTCCAGTAAACCAGTATCCCTGAAATTCACAATTATACAGTTGCCCGCCGTATCTTTACTTCTACTACCTAACCAGTTCACCCTTCTCACATGCAATATCTCCCCACTTTTGTTATCGGGTAGTGGCCTGTTCTGATTTAGCCAATTTATTATCTTGTTTTTAAGTTCAGTGTGTGTCTCTTTCTGTTCAGGCTTTAATTCCGGTACCCCAACAAGTACAACTACGTAGGGGGATGCTTCAGGGGGTAAGTTTATGGTTGGCACAGGACTGGTGATTCCTCCATTAGTCTCCCGACTTGTGTGATGTGTCTCTACTGGTTTAGGAGTTGGGAGCTCTTCGTTTTGCTCTTGTGATATTGGCTGGCTGCGCCCCCTATCTGGACCCATAATCCCTGTTCACGATCTGTTGTCAGCAGCTGCTTGTATTGATGTGCGCACAGGAATTGGTGCCTGTGTGACAGTGTGTTGCTTACTGCTGACACTATTGATCTGTGTAGGGGGCTGAGGGCCTGAGCTAATGTCCATCGTGGCAGTATTACCTAATGCTCTGGTGTTCGGAGAGGTGCCCTGTGTCCTTTCCTATTTGTTTAGTTCATTTATAATTTTATCTAATCTGCTGACTAGTGGTTTATTATGGCTAGCAATAAGCAGTTTTAGATGGTTTTGGAAGTCTATGACTACTTGGGCCATCCAGCTCGGCGGGGCTAGCTGCTGTGGTACTTGTACTTCAATGACCTCATCCTCTATACTTCTGGGTTGGGGGATGAAGGGGCTTAATTTTGTTTTCTTGGAGCAAGAGTTCTTAGGGAATGCTCTTCGTCTTCTGCTAATAGGAGCTTTCTTGTAAGGCAAAGATATTGCCTTCTCTAGAGCAACAGCCAACTGTGCACAAGGGATATCATGAACAGGTGATTCCAGGATGACATGTGGAGATCCAACCATTATCTCGTTGTCGTTTTCCTGTGGGGGGGTACCTAAGTCAGTTATTGGCGTTAAGGATAGGCGTCTCTCCGTACGCTCTATTTCACTAGAGACTACCCCAATAGCTTTCCTCAACATGAGGTCAATCGCAGTGGGCTGTACATTGAGAAGAAGCGATAGATTAGGCTCAAGAACAGTTATCCGGGGTGTCAGAGTGATGTGAGGTTTAACCTTTGTTGAATGAGTTTTCACTTTACTGGCCATGCTATAAGCGATCAGTCTGATGAATCAAGGCTACCCCAACTACCCCAATTAAACACACCCGAGTCAAGCCTATGCTCTCAACCTCTAGACGCAGAGCGTAGAAGACAATCCCCCCTCCAGCCCTCGCTGTAAGATTGCGTTTTGGGGACCCAGTGTCCCAGTCCAAAGTTTCTTTTACACCTGTTTGTCTTAATTTGTGAGATATCATCACTTCAACAAAGTGTGGAGATTTCAGTCCCATGGGGAGCCAAGAGGGGTGGCCCAGCCAAGCCTCGTTCTGCCTAGGACGGCCACAGATGGCCCGCCCTTTGGAATGGGGGTATAATGAATTACAAACAAATGTCTGATTGTAGCAAAGGATAAACAGTAAAGTATTTATCAAATGGTACACAAGAAATAGGAAAAATAATATAATCAGAACAGCAAGTATGGGGGTTTAAAGTATATCTTGAGCGTGAGGTGGAGGTCTAAATTACTTTTTTGGCCGGTTTATCAAGAAATTGTGTAATTGGTGACAAAAGTTCTTGCCCTTTTTAAACAAAAGACATAGGATATGTATAATCAGTATTTATTCAATGATTGTAACAAACAGTGTCAGGTTATTTCCTGAAAAGCAATTGCTAACAGGAGGTCCAGTATTTGAACACAAAATGAAGCATTGGCTATGCATCAGATAAGCTCCCTAGAAAAATACTAGGAATAGAATAAGATATGTTGGAAGAAAAAATTTAGTTAATTTGACCCCAAACTTGTACCAAGTAAGCGTAAACATAAAAGTATGTAAATATCAAATGTTTCAAGTCAGCCTGCTTCAGGTCCAACAAGTATACGGAATGTCAGAGTTAATATTATGTAGAAATGTCAGAGTTTGAAAATGTATGTTATATATGAAAAAGAGTGTTTGTTTTGTATTTGCTGCCTGGGAGGATTTCCTAATTTTGATCGAAATCTGTTTCCGGGAAGCAATAGAAAAGGTAATAGAGAGATAATTTTCCCATGCGATTTTGATACTTGATTCAGGTCTGTCAGTGTAGGTGCATTGCAAGACTGGGTAAATGTAAGAAGCCTTTAGGTTTGTATGTAGAAGGCTCTAAAGATTAAGGGCCTCAGTAGGATGATGGGCAGACCGCCACTGACAGGCTGTCGAAGGCTGTCGAAGGTGGTCCGCCGGACATCCAGGCCATTAACCTGACCAAGATCCCGTTGGGCGGCGGTCAGAATGCTATCCCTACAATGGAGATGGTGTCTGCACAGGCACCGCCATAAGGATTTGGATGTCCCTTTCTGACTGTCTTTTGATGGGTGTCCCGCTACCATGAAAAGGCAGACAGAAATGGGTTTTGGAGGCCCATAGAAGGGCCCTTGTCCCCCTTGAGCCACTGCTAAGTGGCCTGGGGGCACATGTAGTGCCCTGCCCACACTCCATGCACTGTGTGCCAGACACCACATGGTGCCTGGCGCAGAGTGCATGATTGTGCACAAAGTGATTGTTACACTTGCAGCCTTTTCCAGTTGCGCAACACATGCCACAGTACTGAAAAGCTCTTTTCAACTGCTCTGCTGGTGGTCTAACCCAAATTGGGCGGGTCGCACCACTGACTCATTGTCTGACTGTCTCCTGCCTTACGTGAAGGCGGTCCATGGTCTGACAGACTGTCGTCATAATTAGGCCCTATTTTGTGATGTTGAACTAGATGGAGATAGAGTTTGAGAGTGGGTGTATTCTTGAGAAATGATGTCCTATAAATCATAAATCTGTTGTCAAAAGGGGACGCAAAACCAAAAAGTACCTGGGCCTGTGAGAAAGATATATATATTTTTTTTTTCAAAAGATTTATTAAACTTTAAAGAAATTAATAAATAGTTAAATACGCTACAAGGCGATACAATCGAAGAAAAATGAACAAGAATAGGACCTTAATTGGTCCAAAGACAATGCAGAATTTCAAGGAATAAATTAATAATATGGAAAAAACCATAGGAGATATGCCAATGAACCAAAATGGTACAAAAGGGGGTGGTGATGGACGGAGCATCTGAACCAATCAAACACTCACACCCAGTGAAAAGATCTGGGTTTCATTCCATCACCGTTCTTTAGCCCACTTTGCCACCCCAGTTCAGACATAGCTATATGCAAATCAGTCTGACCCTGTGCCTCATGGGAATAGTCCAGCCCGAACTGCCAAGCCATGCCTTCCCTGGACCGGAAACAAGCTTCCGAGGACCGGTTATTGGCATTCCAGCCGTCTTCAGCCCGGCTTGCTTGAATCCAGTGGCAAAGCGAGCAAGGGACTCACGTTTGAGCATACCCTGCCACACTGGGTAATGGGTCATTATCGGAGTCATATAAATGACGAACCAATGTAATTCCTTAAGAAGCCCACTAAGTTATCTTCTTAGGATCAATGACAAGCTTTATTCTAGGATTATGCCACAGTGAAGACCACCTTGATTTATAAATCGGGATAGCCACTTTGCTATCAATAGACCTAACAGCTGAAATGGTATCCAATATAATCGCACGAGAAAACGGAATAGACAAAGTTGACGTGGATAAAAAAGAAGAAGTTGGCAAAGGAAACAAGAGAAATTGCTCAATCAACACCCAGGAAGGAGTATGTCCAGGAACCGAGGAAAAACATAAAGCACCTTGAGAGGCCAAAAAAGCAACTTGATATTTCTCCCAATCATGGAAATTACGACCACCCAAAACGTAAGATTTTCTCAAAGACTTATAAGCAATTCTAGCTCTCTTTTCATTCCAGAGAAATTTAGAAGTAAGGGAATCAATCTCCCGAAAAAAGGAAGAAGACAATTTCACAGGAAGCATAGAGGAAACAAAGTTAATGATAGGAGTAACCATCATTTTTAAGGTTTGGAGACGACCCACCAAGAAATATGTTTAGGGGACCAGGTATCTAAAAGATGACGGACTTTAAGTAAGGTATGAGCCTCATTTTAAGCCACTGTGTCATAGAGAGTACCACAAAACCAAATCCCTAGGTATTTAAGGTGTTTAGATTGCCATTTAAAACCAGCAGTACCCATATGTGCAGGAAAACAATAAGCATTCAGGGGAAACATTTCAGTGGTATCTCTGTTCAGAGAATAACCAGAAACACAAGAGAAATGAGTGATAATATCCGTGAGCACAGGAATAGCCGATCCAATATCATCTGAGAAAATGAGCACATCATTTGCGTAAGCAGCTGTCTTTATGCAGTGCGAGCCGAAAGTAAACCCTTTAATATCTGGGTGGAAATCGATTAGCCTAAGGAGCGGATCGATAGATAATAAAAACAAAAGCGGGGACAAGGGACACCCCTGTCGAGTGCCTTGGGAAAGAGTAAAAAACTCAGACATAGCCCCATTGACCCTAATATTCGCGGATGTATGACATTACAATGCATGCATTTACATCGCATGCCTTTACAACGTAAGTATTACAACGCAGTCCATTACAATGCATAGTGCTTTGGGGTGCTGGATAGTGATTAGTTTAATTTACTATTCCAACTCCAGACCCCGTGGACACTAGGGAAGGTTATTGGATAGTAAATTAACCTATTCCCTATCCTAGAGCGCCCCCCCAGAGCAATGCATTGTAATAGTTTGCGTTGTAATGGTTGCGTTGTAAAGGCTTTGCGATGTAAAAGTTGCGTTGTAAGTGTTGTTCACCAATATTCGCTCTAGGTTGTGCATATAAGGACATAACCATATTGATAAAATAATCACCAAGATTATGTGCACGAAGAACAGCATGTAAAAAAGGCCAGGAGCCCTTATCAAAGGCCTTCTCAGCGTCAAGGGCCAAAGCAGCAGCTGGAAGAGTAGACCGTTTAGCTGTACCCAAAATATGGCAAAAGGTACGAATATTATCTCTAGCGAGTCTACCCTTGACAAAACCTGTTTGAGATGGATGAATCAATATTGCAAGATTCCAACCGCTTAGCGAGAATCTTGGCAAAGATCTTAGCCTCCATGTTAAGAAGGGAAATATGTTTGGATCCGAGGGATCTTTTCCTTCTTTCGGAATCACCACAATAGTAGCGTCTGCCGCAGAACCCAAAACTGCTCCCTGCTGAATAAACGCCTCAAAAACAGACTGAAGACGAAGAACCAACGAGGGAAGAAAGGTCTTATAAAACATAATGGGAAATCCATCTGGACCAGGGGCTTTACCCGACCGTGTGGATTTAATTGCTTGTATAATTTTGTCAGACGTAATCGAACCACCATTTTTTCTCCATCATCCCTGGACACGGACTGGAGAGGAATTGTTCTAAAAAATTCCTGACAATCCTGAAAAGACGATTGAGTAGTAGGGGTATATAAGTTCTTATAAAAATCCCCAAAAAACCTCAAGAATCTCATTAGTCTGAAATTTTTTAATACCAGATTGATCAGTAATAGAAGCGATTTGAGAGGACATAAAACTGGATACCTGAAATTTTAAAGTGGCTGCCAAGATTCTACCAGCACGATTCTTTAAAAGTAAGCGTTTGGATTCCTGTGCTAGCACCCCAATGTGAGCTCTTTTGGTAACAATAGAATTATAAGAATATTTTAAAGTTTTAATGGTATGCAACAACTGTTTATCATGAGAACAACGAAAAAGAGATTCATGCTGTTTAATATTGTCTGCCAAATCAGAAAGCTCCTTCTTGATAACAGAATTTCTTTTCGCCATTACTTTTATAATGTGCCCACGAAGCGTACATTTAAATGCATCCCATAAAACTATTGGAGAGTTAACTGAACCTACATTTTAAGAAAATAAATAATCAATTTCGTCCTGTATGGTCTGAACCTGAGAATCATCATATGGAATTTCTGTATTCAGTCTCCAAGAGCAAGGTTTTTTCCTAGGAGCACGATTTAAGAGAGAAAAAGAAACAGCCGCGTGATCTGAAACAAGAATAGGGTGAATGAGCGGAGAAGAAGAGGATTGTACAAGAGATGAGTGGACCAAGAGATAATCAATACGCGAAAAACTAGAGTGGGGAGAGGAAAAGAAAGAAAAATCACTACCCGTAGGATTATGGAGACGCCAAATGTCCTGAAGATTAGCAGAAGAGCACATGTTTAACAGTTGTTTGTGAGCTCTAGAAGGATGAAAGGAAAAAGCAGAGTTCCTATCCAACACAGGGTCTATAGGTAAATTAAAATCACCACCAACTATGAGATTACCATTATGAGGTGTATGGGCCAGTTTTTTGGTGATCGTCTGCCAAAAGGAAGGATCATCATTATTTGGAGCATAAATATTCAAAACATAGAGATCAGTAACACCATCAGAAAGCCTAGACAACAACCAGCGACCCTCTGAATCGTGTTCAGCAGAGACCACTGATACACCAGAATTTTTAGAAATGAGGTTATTACACCATTTCGTTTGCCCTGGGCATCAGAACAAACAACATCAAGGACCCACTCTTTCTCCAACAACAATGCCTCCTTATATGAAACCTTTGTTTCCTGTAAAAATACCACATCCGAAGATAGAGATTTACAGTAATCCAAAATTTTAGCCCTCTTCACCGGATGATTTAGAACCCTAACATTAAGGGAGACAACATTCAACCCAGGCATAAGTCGACAGACAAAATAAATCCGAATAACAACAATGATAAAGGGAGCAAGAGAAAAGCCAGGACAACCACTAAAGATGGAAGGCTAGAACCACAAAGGAGGAGCAGTAACCTAAGATCCACGAAAAGAGTGAAGGGCATCACAAAAAAGAGGCACCAGCAGGAGATCAAAAAAAGAAAAAGAGAAGGGAGAAGAATAAAGAGAGAAAAAGAGGACAGAAAGGCAAAGAAAAGAAATAGGAATAAAGAAAAAAGACCCACCAGGGGAGGTCTATTGGAGACCAAATTCATACAAGGGGGAACATGGAGAGGTGAGCAAAAAGGCCAACAAGGGAGATGTAACTAAAGATTCATTACCCCATACGTTAACGGGAAAACCGGGAAATAGCTCAAAAAGTTGATAACAGATAATTGTGATTACAATATAAAAACACATTATATAAACTTGTAATAATAAAAAACAAGAGAAAAAAGCAATATAAATATGATAAATGTATGTGATAACAAACACTGCCGTAGTAGAAGTGCCTAAGAAAGATCTAAATAGAATCAAACTGGAAAGCATGGTAATCTAAACAAATATAGCATGGAAAAACATTAGCTATAAATTCAACGCATCGCAGAAACCTCAGATTTATGAATTCATTTAGCAGTAATATACAACAGCACGCTACAAAAAAGGCACAGGAGCGGAAAAAGAGACGAGCACCAAAAATAGAAAACAGCATGACAATAACACAAGAGCAGAAATAAGAAGAAAACAAGACACAATATATGACAGACAAAGAACCTATTACATAACATGAACAGAAGAAGAAGAATAAGAAGCAGAACAATGCAAAGCTACAAATCTGACGAAACAAATAATTTACATCCAAGAAAATTACGAAAGTAATGGAAGAGCACAGAATATGATTTCTAATAATAGAAAAAAGAAACAAGCAAAACAGATATGATGAATGTAGGAAATATCAACACTGGTAAAATATCACAGTATAAGTTCATAAAAAAGACATACAGGTAGTCAAACTGGAGAACATCAGCAATGGAACCCAAATAAATATAGCATGGAAAAACATTAGCTAGAAATTCAAAGCATAACAGGAACCTTAAAACTTGTTAATTCATTTATTAGTAATATAAAACCAGCACTCCGCAATACAGAATTATCTCATAAAACATTTAAATATCCAGAAAACAAATAAGGAGTATATAGTGTACACCAAGGAACACATATGCCTAGGAGTATAAAATAACAGACAACAGTGCAAAAAAGGCTCAAAAACCAGAGGGTCCAGGAGGGGATGAAGAATCCATCTGAGACTCCATTTGATTATCCAGAAAGGTCAAAAGATCCGAAGGCTCATGGAAAATTTGGGAACGACCCCTGAAAGTTATACGGAATTTAGAAGGTCCAGCAAAGGAAAACGGAATGTTCATGTCAATTAGACGTCTTCGTAGATTAAGAAAACCCTTCCGCCTTATAAAAGTGTCCCTGGCAAAGTGTTGAGAGATAGAAATTCTGTGGCCTTCCCAGGTGATCGACTTAATCTTCCTCATCTGGGCTAGGATTTGTTCAGAATGTTGATGGCGCAGTAGTTTAAAAATCACCGCCCTAGGATAAGGTGAAGATTTGGGCCTGAAAGTAGGAACTCAATGAGCACGTTCAATTTCAAAGTCTTTCTGAAAAGAAAGCTGGAGAGCAGAAGAAATCCACTGAAGTAAAAAATCGATCATAGAGGAGGCTGACTTCTCTGAATCCTCAGGTAGACCAAAGATGCACAGATTGCTCCTGCGATTTCGATTTTCCTGCTCTGTAAGGTCTCTCCGTAATGCCAACATAGAGCGTTCCATCTGTTGCATTGATCTGGATTGCTGCTGCGCAGTATCCTCTACACCACTAATCTGTGATTCAGCCGTCGAAACACGAAGTGATAAGGATTTGAAATCATTTCTGATAGCTGCAACTTCTACCTGAAGACGGTCAGTATTGGTTTTGGTCGATTGAGCAATATCATGGACCGTGTTCAAGCGAGACAAAATAGTATCTAACGTTGTACCAACATCTTTTTGAGCGGATTCTGGAATAGGAGAGGTTTGCTTTAGTCTTTTAAGATTACCTTTTGAGTCTTTGGTCTTGGGAGATAAACCCATGTTGTCAGCCATTCGAGTATACAAGGAGGAGAAAAAAACAAAACACTTTGCACAAGAGCAATGAATATAATATTGTATCACCTGCTATTATGATTTTCAAATGTGCATAACCTGAAAGCAAATTAGGAGCACAGCAACATATTTGCGAGTGGACACAAGATAGCCAAACTTCCTAAGCAAATCGAACATAAAGCTCTATATCAGGGAGCACCAGTGGCAGTGTTGAGCAGCTTCCAAACGTTGCCATCAACCATAAACAACAGGATTTGGCAGAGAGTCACGAAAAGCCATTTGTTGATGAGCACCTCACTGAACACAAAAAGGCGGCCATAAGCAGAAGGAAATGGAAAAAGAATCTTGTCATGAAACAGCAGACACAAGCCGGGTAGCAAGAGTAGTAATAGAAACGTGAGTAGCCCTCCAACTATTCTGTCATAGAAAGAGACGGTTTAAACTAGCAGGCAGTCATGAAAAAAGCAAGAATCTTCCACCACATGAGGAGCCTCCAGAAAACAGCATATTTTGAGGAAAAGCGCACTCGCAGAAGGCAACAGAGGAAATTCAGCAAAAAAGTACCTCCTCTGCGAGATAAACGAGGCTCAGGTGAGGCGCGCTAAACAGATGTTGAGGAGAACTCAAGCGCCGCCACAAGGTCAGAAAATGGTGGCCTCTCGAAAATCCTGATGAGAAGGAAGCTGTGCCGATTTTCAAAGCCCTCCGAGCAGTGTGTGTGCCTGGAATCGCACAAACCACTCACGGCATGCTCCGAAATGAAATGCGGCACTTCCAAGAAGTCCTCGCTGCGAATGGGAGACAGGAAACACTCCGACGGCCTATGTCGCCTCGGAGCTCAAGCGCAGACAGCCATGTAACAGCGGCGCGCAAGCCACGCCCCTCCCTGGGCCTGTAAGAAAGATATAAATGAGTCCTTAATATGCAATTTATTTGCTCAAATTAGTCATTTGGTCCTCCATACTCACCAGTAAATAGACCTATTTTGTATTTGTATATAGTGGTACGTCTGAAGGTTGGGTCTAAAAAGGCTTGTAAATCCATGCGGGGGAATATGAAGTAACAGAAACCAGTAGTTTGCAAATATTTCTAATAATTTGGATAGGGAGTTTTTGAGGCTTTTGCATTAAGGTTAGGAATTCACAAAAAGAAAAGGGTGATAATATCACATTTTCTAGAGCTACTTAAAGTGGAGGGTATGATAATAAAGATGCAATCCAATGTACAGATTGCTTTAATAGGAATACTTTGTGATAAATAGCAAACTCAAGAAAATTTACTCCACCACCAGCTGTGGGCTGCTCTAGTTAAAGTAAAGACATTCAGGGATTTTTGTTATTTCCAGATAATATTGAATAAATGTTTTTGTAAGATTTAAGGGGAATATTCAGAGCAATTTTGTAAATACTGAAAAGAATAAAGAACCAACATCATTTTGATGGTCTCAAGACGGTCCCACCAGGAGAAGTGTAAAGGAAGCTGTGAGAAGCTGGCTTGGTATATGATGTCCACTAATGTAAATGGGCACCTTGCACCAGTCCAGACAACCCTTATGGTGACTTAAGGGGTCTCAGACTACCTTAGAAAGATATCCAAGTGGTAGCTGTGGAGAGCAGCCATCACGCTAAGTCTTGAAGGAGTGTAAAGCAGCTTGTTTTAGCAGAATGCAACCGTATAGTATAGATTACATGAAAGAGGTCAACACAAGGTATGTATAAAAATATGCATCATTTATATAATACTCTCTAGTACAGTCTAGTATCCACCACACAGAGATATACACAAAGCACACATTGCTATAGAAAATAAATCACAGTAAATAACACTAATACACAGCGTGCCCCAGGGGGGACTGAACCATATACTAAAAAAGTGGTATAAGAACGACGGCTTGAGTCAGGACAATGTTGAGAGGACGTAGAATTGCTGGGACCCCAAGGAACCACCCAAGGTAAGTAGATAGGGACCCCACGGAGAGCGTGTGCCGTGTGAGTACACAACCGCATGCTCCGTCCAATCTGTGTGCAAGTTGCAGTTGGATTTTTAAAGATTAAGTACACTTCCTAGTGGACCCTGAAGAAACCCCATGGATGACAGAAGTTTGAAGAGCCACCCCACCAGTGGACATCATTGTACCCAAGTTACCTTTTCCAGGGAAGCCAGGTGCATAGGTGTGAAGTGATGTCGGAGGCCTCATTCGAACCCAATGGAGGACTTCAAGAACGTGCTGCTGCTGGAAGAAAAGAAAGTGTATGTTGGAATACAAACATGTGTTCTTGATGAAGAGTACCTGAAAGTAGAGGGGACAGAGTCTAGGCCACTTGAGAGTTACCAGGGGTTCGGTAGGCGAATTCTCACCAATGTCAGGTGTTTCAGGATAGATGCTGATTGCCTTGACTCTACAGCTGCCCCATTACGAATGTCGAGTACTGAGAGGTCGGTGTGCAGCGGGAGCACCAACAAGCCTTGGCAAAAGCAACCCATGCATGAAGTCAAGAAGTTGCAGGAAGAGGACCAGCAAGTTCCAGGAGACTCACCACAAGCAGGGAAGTCAGGGCAAGCCCAGAGAAAACAGGGGAGCCCAAAGAAGATGTAGTTGACCCTACACAGGACCCACAGGTCAAAGACACTGTAGTCACAGGAGGACCTTGGGCAGCTTTACAAATCAACAGGCCATGGAGCACACAGTGTTATGTGGTTGAAGATCTTTGCAGGAGAAGTTGCCAGAGTTTAGGGCTACTTGGAGCCCAATGCACTTGATGCAAGATTGCCAACAAGCATTTGCACTTGCGAAAGTACACAGTGCACAGGGGTTTGGGTATTGCAGCCCCCACAAGGGATTCTGACCTCAAAGTGGGTGAGAGGGCAGCACAGGCCTTGAGGGACATAGAAACCCACCTCCTTCGGAGACCACAGGAGCTTGGGATCAGCAGACCAGTCAGCAGTGTTGCGGTGCCTGCGAATGCAGGGGAGTAACTCTTTCACTCCAAGGGAAATTAACTTCAGGTGTCTTGGATGCTCCACAGGCCGTACACAGATCCTGTATGGTGCATGAGCACAGACAAGGCAGCAGACTGAGAGGGAGCCAAAGTCAGACCCAAATGAAGTCTAGCAAAGTCCAGAGTGCCCAGTCGGTCGAAGTGCAGTGGTTTCAGATCTGAATCTTGTCCATGACCAATCTTGGGCCCTACACCCAGGTAAGCCTTTAAGTACTCTAAGGAAAGGGTTTGGAAGATTCAAGGGACCCTCCCAGGGGAGGACCTGGACAGGGGGAGGGGACTCCCATGTCCTTTGTCCAATTTTACCCCAGAGCGGCAGCAAATGGCTCCCAGGACTGGTTTGAACCAAATGTGCCCCTCCTACAGGTTTTTAGGCACTGGCAAGCGCTCCCACCTAGCCCTAGTACACTAAATCCTGTCTCCGAGATGGTCACACCTCCCTGTGACAGGATGCCTATTGTTCTGCCTTCCTCTGCCCAAGCTTGGCTCAGCAGCAGGAGGACGAAAATGTGTCTTTGGTTGGCAGCAACCATGTTGTGCTGTCCGGGACTGGAAGGCTGGTACCGGGAACAATGAGAGCCTAACAGAGGGCTCTCCCGGTGGGTGGAATCATAACTCCCTCACCAGGTACCAATGTGGGGGTATGATTCCAACATGTTTGACACCAAACACAATATTGTTCATTGCAGCCATTTTCTAGATGGTCATCGCGCAGTCACATAATTCCCCTTTATATTAGCGTATGGCTCCTTCACTGACAACCCGGAACAATGGATACATAGGCTGCAGGGGTCTCCCACTCATGCAGGTGCACACTCTCACTTAGAAGAAAGCACCTTGCCCTCAGGATTGTAAAAGCCTGCTAGAGGGGTGACTTATGGGTTTTATGGGCAGTGACCCTTAGATATCATAAACCTTTATCTTAAGTAAGTGGTGCAAGCACCACCTTACACAGGTTGCAATGGCAGGCCTGTAGGTCCATTTTGAATGGTCTCTCATGGGTGGCACAATGCATACTGTAGCCCATGGCAGATCTCTGTTGTAGCCATGCCCTGGGTACATGGGGACCATATACTAGGGACTGACAAGAGTACCCCAGTATCCAATCTGGGGTGTACCTATGTACATAGCATAACAGATTAGGGAGAAAGCAGATAGACTGGGGACCTGATTAGCAGTATCCCAGCCAGACTAGTTAAAAACAGCATTACATTCAGCAAAAAGAAGGGGTAACCTTAAGAAGCAGATCCTACTTTCCTACAGATGGCATTTATAGGGGATCCCCCCTTTAAATAGAAAAAAACAAAGGCCTAGCCTGGGGGGGTGGGGTCCCTGGGACCATAATCGGCTGTGGAGAGGGGCGGCATGCGCCCCTCTCCCTTTCAATTATTTTTTTAAATGGCTAAGGCCCCGGGAGATGGTGTCCCTGGGGCCCAAAAGGGGTTAAGGAATGGGGGGGCCACACAGCCTCCCTTCCTAAAAGAAAAAAGAAAAAAAGAAATTGGCTACTCGCTGGGGGCCAAGCCCCCTCCCTGTAACACTATGCAAACACACCTTCTGGCATGCTGGGTTGGGGGATTAAGTCCCCTTCAAATCAAAGAGTCCTATGGGGCCGACTAGCCCACTAGGTACCTCCAGTAAGCCTCACACAGTGGGATTGCTGAGAGGTGGTGCAAGGCCATGCCCCTTTTTACACTACTCTGCAAACACACCTATAGCAGCAATAATCTTGCGGCAATGAGGTTCTCTTGTATCCTGAGGACCTCAGGACTAAAGTGGACTTCCTCCTCCAAGAAACAGTGCACCAGGAGGTATGTATGCAGAGTAGTGGGAAAATGGGGCATGGCCTGCTATGAGAACTTAACAAACCTCCTGTGTGGGACTTACTGGAGGTAATAGGAGGGGTAGTTGGCCCACCAAGAATGTCCTTGGGGGCCAATTACCCCTCCTCTTACCTCAAATAAGTCCAACACAGTGGGATTGCTAAGAGGTCTGCAGAGGCCACGCCCCCTTTCTCCACCACTCTGCAAATGCACTTCCTGGGACACTACTGGTTGGGGGATGAAGTTCACTTTACTGCTGAGGGACTTTGTGTTCCAAGAAGCCCTCCTGGTGCCTCCTGTAATTGCTGTGCAGCAGAATTCCTGAGCATTGATCGGAGGCCCACCCCCTTTCTCCACCATTCTCTAATTGCAACTACTAGTTAGAAAAGAATTAACAATGTAATAGAGTTCACATTTGCGAAAGGTAGGGCTATTGGCCTTGTAAATGTAAATGTTTTTTTACTAGTATTATTTGGCGTGGAGTGGATGTACGTTGTGTGTAGTGGAATTATGTGGTAAGTTGTGCAGTGAAATTACTTGTTTCTTTCTTCATCTCTCTAGCTTCTTTCTGCACCTCTCTTCTCTCTTGCTGCACCCTTCTTCCCTCTTTGTGCATCTCTCTCGTATCTTTCTGCGCCTCTCTTTCCTCTTTCTGCAGTACCTTTGCTTCTTTCTACACCTCTATTGCTTCTTTCTACACTTCTGTTGCCTCTTTCTGCACCCTATTACCTCTTTCTGCACCTCTGTTGGTTCTTTCTGCACTTCTTTTGCTTCTTTCTGCAGCTCTCTTGCAAATTTCTGCACCCATTTTGCTTCTTTTGGTGCCTCTCTTCACTATTTCTGTACCACTCTTGCCTCTGTCTGCTCCCTGTTCTCTCTTTCTGCACCTTTTTTGTCTGGTTCTGCAACTCTCTTGCCTCTTTCTGAAGTTCTCTTGCCTCTTTCCTTATCCATGTTGCTTCGTTCTGCACTTCTCTTGCTTCTTCCTACACCCCTCTTGCCTCTTTTTGGACCTCCGTTCGTGCTTTCTGCACTTTTCTTGCTTTTTTCCGTATCTCTCTTACTTCATTCTGCTCTGCTCTTGCCTCTTTCTGCAAACCTCTTTCCACTTTCTACAGCTCTGTTGCCTGTTACTTCAACCTTCTTGCATCTTTCTGCAGTTCTCTTGCTTCCTTCTGCACCTCTGTTGCTTTGTTCTGCACTTCTCTTGCTGCACCTCTCTAGCCTGTTTTTGCACCTGACTTGCCTCTTTGTGCAACTCTATTGGCTCTTTCTGCACTTCTCTAGCCTCTTTCTGCAACCCTCTTGCATGTTTCTGACCTCAGTTGCCTCTTTCTGCAACTCTCTTGCCTCTTTCTGCACTTCAATTGCCTCTTTCTGCACCTCACTTGTCCTTTTCTGCACCTCTCTTGTCTGTTTTTGCACTTCTCTTGACTCTTTCTGCACCTTACTTGCCTCTTTCTGTACTTCTCTTGCATGTTTCAGCACCAGTCTTGCCTCTTTCTGCCCCCTTGTTACCTCTTTCTGCACCTCACTTGCTTTATGTACCCCTCTTGTCTCATTCAGCACCCCTCTACCCTCTTTCTGAACTTCTTGTGCCTATTTATGTATTCCTGTTCCCTATTTCTACATCGGTCCTAACGATTTCTGCACCTCTGTTGCATCATTCTGCACCTCTGTGGCTACTGTATGCACTTCTCGTCCCTCATTTTGCACCACTCTTCCCTCTTTCTGCACATCTGTTGCTTCTTCCTGCACTTCTGTTGCTTCTTTCTGCACCTCTCTTGCTACTTTCTGCATCCCTCGTGCCTCTTTCTGTACCCTTCTTTCCTCTTTATGGACCTCTCTTACCTCCTTCTGCACCTCTGTTGTTTTTTCTATACTTCTCTTTCCCCTTTCTGCATCCCTCTTGTCTGTTTCTTCACCTCTGTTGGTTCTGCTGTCTGCACCCTTCCTCCCTCTTTCTGCAGCTCTCTCGCTCTTTCTGCACCCCTGTTCCCTTTTCTGCACCTATCATGCCTGTCTCTGCAGGTCTCTTTCCTCTTTCTGCAGTTATCTTGCCTCCTTCTACACCTTTTTTGCTTCTATCTGCACCTATTTTGCCCCATTCTCTTCCCCTCATGTCTGTTTCTGCAACTCTGTTCGTTCTTTCTGCACTGCTCTTGCTTTTTTCACCACTTCTCTTGCTTCTTCCTACATGTCTCATGCCTATTTCTGCACTTTTCTTTTTGCCCCTCACTTGCTGCTTTATGCACTTCCCTTGCTTCTTTCTGCACCTCTTTTGCTTCTTTCTGAATCCCTTTTGCCTCTTTCTGCACCTCCGTTGTATCTTTCTGCACTTCTCTTGCTTCTTTCTACACCTCTCTTGTTTCTTTCTGCACCTCCCTTACTTTTTTATGGACTTTTCTTCTCTCTTTCTGCACCATTTTTCCCTCTTTGTTCATCTCTCTTTCCTGTTTCTGTACCTCTCTTTTCTCTTTCTGCAGTTCTCTTTCCTCTTTCTGCACCGCTATTGCTTCTCTCTGTACCCCTTTTGTTGCTTTCTGCACCACTCTTCCCTCTTTCTGCACCTCTCTTGCCTCTGTCTCCATCCCAGTTCTCTCTTTCTATATCTTTTTTGTCTGGTTCTGCAACTCTTTTCCCTCTTTCTTTGGTTCTCCTGCCTCTTTCGGTATCTCTGTTGCTTCTTTCCGCACTTCTATTGCCTCTTTCTGCACCTCACCTGTCTCTTTCTGCACCTCTCTTGTCTGTTTCTGCACTGCTCTTAACTCTTTCTGCACCTCACTTGCATCTTTCTGCACTTCTCTTGCATGTTTCTGTACCTCTCTTGCCTCTTTCTGCACCACTGTTACCTCTTTCTGCACCACTGTTACCTTTTTCTGTACCCCTCTTGTCTCATTCAGCACCCCTCTACCCTCTTTCTGTACCTCTAGTGCCTATTTATGTACTCCTGTTCCGTAATTCTGCATCTCTCCTAACGGTTTCTGCACCTCTGTTGCATCTTTCTGTACCTTTCTGGCTACTGTATGCACTTCTCTTCCCTCTTTGTGCACCACTCTTCCCTCTTTCTGCACATCTGTTGCTTCTTTCTGCACTTCTATTGATTCTTTTTGCACCCCTCTTGCTTCTTTCTGCTTCCTTTGTGCCTCTTTCTGCACCATTCATTCCTCTTTATGGACCTCTCTTGCTTCCTTCTGCACCTCTGTTGCTTCATTCTACACTTCTCTTTGACACTTTTGTATCTCTCTTGTCTGTTTCTTCACCTCTGTTAGTTCTGTCTGCACCCTTCCTCCCTCTTCCTGCAGCTCTCTTGCCTCTTTCTGCACCCCTGTTTCCTTTTTCTGCACCTATCTTGCCTGTTTCTGCAGGTCCCCGTCCTCTTTCTGCAGTTCTCTTGCCTCCTTCTAGACCTCTTTTGCTTCTGTCTGCACTTCGTTTGCCTCATTCTGCACCCTCTTGTCTATTTCTGCAACTCTGTTGGTTCTTTCTGCACTTCTCTTGCTTTTTTAGCATCTTTCTTGCTTCATTCTGCACCCCTCTTGCCCCTTTCTGCACCCCACTTTTTTACTTTCTGCAGCTCTAGTGCCTGTTTCTGCAACTATCTTGCCCTTTCTGCAGTTTTCTTGCCTCCTTGTCCACCTCTATTGCTTCTGTCTGAACTTTTCTTGCCTCTTTCTGTACCTCTCTTACCTGTTTTTATACCTCACTTGTCTCTTTCTGCGCCTCTATTGCATCTCTCTACACTTCTACTGCCTCTTTCTGAACCCCTCTTGCCTGTAACTGAAGCTCAGTTGCCTCTTTCCTCAACTCTCTTGCTTCTTTCTGCACTTCCCTTGCCTCTTTCTGCCCCTCACTTGTCTCTTTCTGAACCTCTCATGCCTGTTTCTACACTTCTCTTGATTCCTTCTGCACTTCACTTGGCTCTTTCTGCACTTTGGTTGATTTTTTCTGCACCTCTCTTGCTTCTTTCTGAAACTGTTGTCTCTTTTATCACTTCTTGTGCTTCTTTCTACACCTCTGTTGCTATTTTCAGCACTTCTCTTGGCCCTTACTGCACCTGTCTTGTTCCTTTCTGCATCACTGTTGCCTCTTTTTGTACCTCACTTGCTTCTTTCTGTACCCCGCTTTCCTTTTTCTGCACCCCTGTTCCCTGTTTCTGCACCTCTCTTGCCTGTTTTGGCTCCTCTGTTGCCTCTTTCTGCACTTCTCTTGCCTCTTTCTGCACCTTTGTTGCTACTGTTTGCACTTGTCTTCCTTCTTTCTGCACCCCTGTTGTTTCTTTCAGTACTGCTTTTGCTTCTTCCTCCACCTCTCTTCCTTCTTTCGTCATCTGTCTTGCCTCTTTCTGCACCTCTATTGCCTGTTTCTGCAACTCTCTAGCCTCTGTCTCTACCCTTTTTCCCTCTTCGTGCACCTCTCTTGCCTCCTTCTGCACCTCAGTTACTTCTTGCTGTACTTCTCTCACCTCTTTATGCATCCCTCTTGTCTGTTTTAGCACCTCTGTTTGGTTCTGTCTGCACCCTTCCTCCCTCTTTCTACACTTCTCTTGCATCTTTCTGCACCCCTGTTGCTTCTTTCTGCACTACTTTTGTCTCTTTCTAGACCCCTGTCTCTTTCTGCACCTCTGTTGGTTTTTTTCTGCACTGTTTTCGCTTTTTTCTGCACTTCTCTTACCTCTTTCTGAACCTAACTTGCCTCTTTCGGCAATTCTCTTGATTATTTGTGCACCTCTCTTCTTTCTTTCTGCAACTCTCATCACTTTGCTTGCTTCTTTTGACACCTCTGTTACTTCTATTAGCACTTCCCTTGCCTCTTTCTGCATGATTGTTGCTATTTTGTGCACCCCACTTGCTTCTTTCTGCATCCCTCTTTCTATACCTCTTGTGCTTCTTTCTGCAACCCTTTTCTCACTTTCTGCATCTGTTTTGCCTGTTTCTGCACTTCTCTTACCCGTTTCTGTACCTTTGTTGCCTCGTTCCACACTTCGGTTGCTTCTGTCTGTACTTCTCTTACCTCTTTTTGCACCCATTGGCCATCTATCTGCACCTCTGTTGCTTCTTTCAGCAGGTCCCTTGTTTATGTCTGCACCTTGTTTGCTTCTTTCTGCACCCCTCTTGCCTCTTTCTGTACCCCTCATGCCTCTTTCTACATGCTTTTTCCCTGTTTATGTAACTCTCTTGCCTCTTTCTGCACTCCTCTTTCCTCTTTCTGCTCCTCTCTTATGTGTTTCTGCATCTGTCTTGCCTTTTTCTTCAGTTCTCTTGCCTCCTTCTATGCCTTGGTTGCTATGTTCTGCACTTTTCCTGCCTCTTTCTGCACCCCTCTTGACTGTTTCATCAACTGACTAGCTTATATTTGCACCTCTCTTGCTTCTGTCTGCACTTCCCTTTCCTCTTTCTACACCTCATTTGCCTGTTTCTGCACTTCTCTTCTTTTTTCTTCACCTCTCTTGTCTCTTTCATCACTTCTCTTCCTTCTTTCTAGCCCTCTATTTCCTCTTTCAGCACATCTCCTGCCTCTTTCTGCATCTGTCTTGACTCTTTATGCACCACTGTTGACTTTTTCTGCACCTCACTTTATTTTTTTTTGTACCCCTGTTACCTGTTTCTTAACCCCACTTCCCTCATCCTGTACCTTTCTTTCTTCTTTCTACACCCCTGTTCCCTCTTTCTACACCTCTCCTGACTGTTTTTGCACCACTGTTGCCTCTTTTTGTACTTCTCTTGTCTCTTACTCCAACTCTTGCTTTTTTCTACACTTCTCTTGCCTCTTTTTGCACCCCTCTTTCCTCTTTCTATACCACTGTTGCTTCTTTCTGCACTTTTCTTGCTTCTTTCTGCACCTCCCTTGCATCTTTCTAAGCACCCCTCTTGCCTCTTTCTGTACCCTTCTTCCTTCTTTGTGCACCTCGCTTGCCTCTTTCTGCAGCTCTCTTGCTTCTTTATGCACCTCTTTTGCTTCTTTCTGTATGTCAGTTGCCTCTTTCTGCACCCCTCTTGCCTCTTTCTGCACCTTTGTTAGTTATTTCTGCACTGCTATTGCTTCTTTCTGCACCTCTCTTGCAAAGTTACGTACCCCTTTTGCCTCATTCTGTACCCCTCTTCTGTTCTTCTGTATCTCCCTTGCCTCTGTTTACATCCCGTTCTCTCTTTCTGCACCTCTTTTGCCAGTTTCTGCAACTCTGTTGTTTCTTTCTGCACCTCTCTTGCTTTTTTTCCACATTTCACTTGTTTCTTTCCGCACCCCTCTTTACTCTTTCTGCATCCTTCTTCCCTCATGGTGCACCTCTCTTGCCTCTTTCTGCACCTCTCCTGCCTCTTTCTGCACCTCTATTGCCTCTTTCTGCAGTACTCTTGCCTCTTTCTGCATGTCTGTTGCTTCTTTCTGTGGTACTGAAAATTCTGGACCCGTGTCATAAACATCGTCGAATCATGACGATTTTGGTATCAGCGGACCAAGAATGACGAGTACACTATGTACGAGCATTTTTGGCGCATTCGAGTGTCGAGATCACCCTGAAATCAGACCTGCCAAAGAGATGAGCCTTAAAGCTAAAATTTGTAGAATGATGACCAAGAAACGTTTTTGGATATTATGCATTTTCATGTTGTTTAGTGTAATGATATTTTTAATAGGATATGTTTTATTCTCTTTCAAATGACATTTGCACCCACAGCACAGCCCATGCCTCCTTCTACTGTTCCCTCACATTCTTTTCACCCTTTACCTGAACATGAGTCCGCTAGGAGATTAGAGTTTATCAATAACTCCTTCGTTCAGCTTTTGCACCAACACCAATTAGTAGTGAACACAACTAACTGTTGGGTGTGTGGTCTTATGCCTCACACTACTGATAAAGGTATCCCTTACCTGGTCCTGCCTTTCAGCCATAATGGTTCTGTGTGGGCATACATGCACATGAAGTCCACCCCCTATGTTCTGAAAAAGATAATCCAAAGAATAGTGCTCTGGTTAATGGCATAGTAGATATGATTAGGGAAGATACTTCCTATGAGACTATCCCGAGAGATGAGACACTAGCATATATTGGATGGAACATGACCGGATACGGAGTTACTGTGAGTGAGAAACAGCGAGCTAAGAGATCCTCCCCGATTTGGATTGTACCCCATCAGGCTCACCTATGTCTGCAAGGTAATGGCAAGAATCCCAGAGCTCAGTTAGGAAAAAGTATCTGCACGGAAACATATGTCTTTGCATCTCAGACTTCCCCTTCGTTCCTAGCAGCTAAGGGTACCTATTTCATCTGTCATGATAGAGCCTACACATGGTTGCCCCCTGACTTCTCGGGCACATGTTTTGTTTCATTCCTGTTGCCTCCCACCTACACAGCTGCGGCAGATTACCATAAGACAAGGATAGTTAGAGGTGTCTTCAGTAAAGAAGACACTGCAGGACAAGAATTTGGAGACTTCTTTAAGGGTTTTCTGCCGTTTTGGGGACCTATGGTTAACAGCAGGAACATAAGGCAATTGACGAGGGTGGTTGAATCCACCATAGTTGAAACTGCCGGTGCCCTTAGTAACTTGACTGCTCCAGTCGGATCGCCTTATGACCCTTCAGAACAGGGTTGCGCTAGATGTCATACTTGCAGACCGAGGTGGGGTATGTAAAGTGATCCAATCGAGTTGCTGTGTTTTCATTCCAGATAACGCTCCAACAGTGTACCAGGCCATCTCCAGACTACATAAGATCTCTGAATCTATTCATGTGGATAAAGGAGATTGGTCGTTGATGGGGTGGTTCTGGGAACTGATATCCGCCTGGGGATGGAAGATTCTGATGGTCATTGGGATGATCTTAGCCATTCTTTTCCTGTTCTGTCTGTGCGTACAGTGTTCTCCTACTATATGTGGCCTCTGTGCTACATCGTGTGTAAGGAAACCTGTATCAAGGGACGAGCTAAGCAATAGGATGATGCTACAGCAACATCTCAATGAATTTGTGAATATAGACCTGGACTCAGATTAGCGTGAGTGTAGGTTGATTGCCTATGTAAGGGCAAAAGGAGGGTCTATGGTACTGAAAATTCTGGACCCGTGTCATAAACATCGTCGAGTCATGACGATTTTGGTATCAGCGGACCGAGAATGACGAGTACACTATGAAGGAGCATTTTCGGCGCATTCGAGTGTCGAGATCACCCTGAAATCAGGAATCTCGTCCTGAACCCTCGGGTTCCATTTTGTGCATGTCAGCCATTTTGTGGTTGCCCTCACATAGGCCGATGACTAAGGTCAAAACGAGTCTTAAGGACACATACACCTTTGCTGACTTTTGTGTGACCTGGGCAAGCTGACTCCACTGCCTGAAGCCAAACCTGTTCGGCCAGTTCCTCTCCCAGTGGCCGATCGAGATTAGTATCAAGGCACAGCAAACCATAAACCTTTCATCACATCCAAACCACGCCAAATCTCGCACACACCTGTCTCTATTTCTGTTTTATGACCTGCTTTACGAGGAGGAGGTGCCCGATTTTATTAGGGGTCCGTCCGATATCTGATGAAAATGTTGGATCTTGCCGGGAAATTGATTGTGGGCTGGACAAACTGAAAATGGGCTTGTCATCATGAATCTGCTTTTTCATTGTTGTGAAAATATGTGAATGGTCAACTGTAAAATAAGGAATGTTTGCCTAAAGCATAATATCTTGTATAAAAGGAATGGCTGGCTTTGTAAGGTTGAGCAGTCTCCTGAGAATATACACCGTGTTGTACTTCTAGAATACCTGTTACTGGCTGCAGCAAATAAATTTGATCTTTGACTTCACCTAGAAGACTCTGTGTTTCTGTAGTCTGGGACAGGAAGGACTCGAAGTCTTAGGGTGTGTTCCCTGGCACCGCTGGGTTCTTAAAAACCCAGTACTTGAGTTGGCGCCAAACGTGGGGCGATTTCAGCGGTACCGGTCCAAGCCAGAGGTTCGTGAGGAGCTTTGTGTGAAAATTCTGGAGGAAGGCCAACCACTTCATCGACCCCTGTATGTCGTCGTGGTCCGAAAGTCTTTGCTGCGAGATTCCCCGCGTCCAGACGGCTACGAAGGACTGCTGCCCTGACTATCGCCCTGTCTTGGACCATTTGATGATTTGTAGAGCGAAACGATAGACGAGTCTTCTGGTGACGTCATCGATACCTCAGTTAAGTATAAGTGGAGCGTCTCCCAGTCCTTAGTTTGGTTCTTAGTTTTGGGTATCCCCTTGGGATCTTTGATTTGGAACTTGCAAGTACCAAAGCCGAGGGACTCGTGTATTCACGAGACTATCGTATTTCGATAATCCTTTGAAGTTTGAAGCTAGACTAGAGAGCGAAGATTCCTGGTCTTAGCAGACTTGGAAATTTGTTTTGTCTTGGTTGTAATAGGGATTCCCGATTGGAGGACTCGTGTCCGGTTCCTCCAATTGGAACTCCAACTTATGAACTCTATGTAAAGCATGGCGTGGGCCCCATCACATATAATGAAGTATGGATTCGATACACCAGGAAGGATGATGTTTTAAAATGGCCCCAATATGGTAGTACTGACACAGAGATATTAGATAATCTAGACGTTAGACTTTTTAAGAAGAAAGCCCGGCCGGCGATGTTTGACTCTTTCCGCCTATGGCGAAAAGAAGCCAAACAGAAAGAAATTAAATTAGCTAACAAGAATAAAAGAGAAAAGGGTATTTCGATAATGCAAGCTGCTATGCAATATAAAGATGACGAGGAAGAACAAGCGAGTCAACAGTTGCACAGGCAACGTAAAATGGTGATTGATAAATGTTATCCAGTTTTGCCACCTCTCCAGCAGGATACAGCAAAGGAACTTGAGAAAGATCCTTTAATGTCTCACTTATTGAATTCGCCACCCCCCTATGCGCAGAGTGCTACTGCACCTCTGCAACCTTTAATTGTGCAACCTCCGGTTGTTGTGCCCCAGGTTCTTCCACAACCGCCAGCTCCTCTTCAGTTGGCTCCTACTGCTACGGCTCAGCCTCCTCAAGGGCCGCTGACTTTGCTACCTGCTCCCAATGTACTTCCTACAACTTTGCCTACTGCACCGACTACCTCTTCTGATGTTCCTCCTGTTAACTGCCTCTGTGTCTGCATCTGCATCTGCTTTACCTCACTCTGCTTTTCCTCCTGTTCTTTCATCAACTTCTCCTTCTGTTCGGCAGAGAATGACTGATACAGTTGCTAGTCTTCTGTATCCTCTTTTTGGGGCAACAAATATGACCCCTGTTTCAACACACAAACAGTTACGTAGTCAAATGCCCGACTCTAGAGAGCGGGAAACATTGAATTATTTGGCACACAAATGGGTTACAGACCCCACAAGATATGAGCTACATTCTGTTATGGATGTCCTCCATCAGTGGGAAGCACCGAAGCAGAGATACGTTTTCGAGAAAATGTGTGTTTTTCTTTGTGAGGAATTGGAGGAAAATGATTTAGAATGCAATCCGCCTGAGCTGTGTCGTGTACGGTACGAGTTTGCAAAAGGCACAATTGTGGGTTCCGATGTTGAAAAAGCAGTTGCGACATTGTTGTCGTTTAGGAGTGAGGGTGTTTCTCGGTCATTGTTTGAGCATGATTCCTCTGTTAAGAGGAAAGCGAGACAATACCCCATGAGAGAAGTTCCTCCGTTATGGAAGGAAGCCGTTGCAGCTGATGTCCCTAATAATATCGATGCTATACCGGCACATTTTCAGCGTGTTTTTGTACATGTTCCTTGGAAGCCAGCTGAAGTTTTGGCCCTTAAACAGACTTTGCCTGACCCCCGTAAAAATCCTGCAGGATATTTTAAGGAACTATCTCAAAATGCAGACTCATGCATTATGAATCTAGCCGATATCGACATGTTGTTTGGAAATGTTGTTCCACAGCCTTTATGGGGTTTGATTCGTCACACAGATCATGCGCACGAGTTAGGTGATACCTGAGCTAATATTGCTGCTGCAGATGGCTGACAAGTTGGTGGTGCTAAACCTGAGCCTGTAGTTGCAGAACTCCCTGGTAAAATCGTTACCTACATGAAGACTTTAATGCCTGCTATGCGAGTGAATTGGGACAAATTGTCTGCATGTAAGCAGAAGAAAGAAGAAACCGCGTCTGATTTCTTCACTAGGTTTGAGGAGACTTTTATCGACCTCAGTGGTCAAGATATGAGTACAGAAGGTGGTCAACGGTTGTTCGTTGACAAGTTCGTACATAATTTGCTTCCTGAGTTGTGTAAAAAATTAAAAGATTCAGAGAATTCTTGGGCCGTTTCCTCATCAGCACAGATATTGGCTACTGCACAGTATTATGAAAATAGAGATAAGGACGAAAAAGATAGAGCAGACAAGAAAACTAAAGAGTTAAAAACTCAGGGCCCGATGTAGGTCGGTCGGTAACGGCCGAAAATCGGTATTTTCGGCCGTTTTTGACCGGTATTCAGTAATCGGTATGTAGGGACACATTATTTTACAGATTCGGTAAATTTACCGATCGGTAAATTTACCGAATCTGTAAAATACCGAATCGGTATTTATACCTAATCTGTATTTTTGATATGTAGGTGGGACTCTTCTGAGTCCCACAAGCCTTACAGAATCTGTATTTTACCATGAAATCCAACTTCATGGTAAAAAACCGATTCCGGTGTGCATGCACATTCCTGTTGCCTCCCACCTACAAGGCTGCGGCAGATTACCATAAGACAAGGATAGTTAGAGGTGTCTTCAGTAAAGAAGACACTGCAGGAAAAGAATTTGGAGACTTCTTTAAGGGTTTTCTGCCGTTTTGGGGACCTATGGTTAACAGCAGGAACATAAGGCAATTGACGAGGGTGGTTGAATCCACCATAGTTGAAACTGCCGGTGCCCTTAGTAACTTGACTGCTGAGCTCCAGTCGGATCGCCTTATGACCCTTCAGAACAGGGTTGCGCTAGATGTCATACTTGCAGACCGAGGTGGGGTATGTAAAGTGATCCAATCGAGTTGCTGTGTTTTCATTCCAGATAACGCTCCAACAGTGTACCAGGCCATCTCCAGACTACATAAGATCTCTGAATCTATTCATGTGGATAAAGGAGATTGGTCGTTGATGGGGTGGTTCTGGGAACTGATATCCGCCTGGGGATGGAAGATTCTGATGGTCATTGGGATGATCTTAGCCATCCTTTTCCTGTTCTGTCTGTGTGTACAGTGTGCTCCTACTATATGTGGCCTCTGTGCTACATCGTGTGTAAGGAAACCTGTATCAAGGGACGAGCTAAGCAATAGGATGATGCTACAGCAACATCTCAATGAATTTGTGAATATGGACCTGGACTCAGATTAGCGTGAGTGTAGGTTGATTGTCTATGTAAGGGCAAAAGGAGGGTCTGTGGTACTGAAAATTCTGGACCCGTGTCATAAACATCGTCGAATCATGATGATTTTGGTATCAGCGGACCGAGAATGACGAGTACACTATGAACGAGCATTTTCGGCGCATTCGAGTGTCAAGATCACCCTGAAATCAGGAATCTCGTCCTGAACCCTCGGGTTCCATTTTGTGCATGTCAGCCATTTTGTGGTTGCCCTCACATAGGCCGATGACTAAGGTCAAAACGAGTCTTAAGGACACGTACACCGTTGCTGACTTTTGTGTGACCTGGGCAAGCTGACTCCACTGCCTGAAGCCAAACCTGTTCGGCCAGTTCCTCTCCCAGTGGCCGATCGAGATTAGTATCAAGGCACAGCAAACCATAAACCTTTCATCACATCCAAACCACGCCAAATCTTGCACACACCTGTCTCTGTTTCTGTTTTATGACCTGCTTTACGAGGAGGAGGTGCCCGATTTTATTAGGGGTCCGTCCGATATCTGATGAAAATGTTGGATCTTGCCGGGATTGTGGGCTGGACAAACTGAAAATGGGCTTGTCATCATGAATCTGCTTTTTCATTGTTGTGAAAATATGTGAATGGTCAACTGTAAAATAAGGAATGTTTGCCTAAAGCATAATATCTTGTATAAAAGGAATGGCTGGCTTTGTAAGGTTGAGAGGTCTCCTGAGAATATACACCGGGTTGTACTTCTAGATACCTGTAACTGGCTGCAGCTAATAAATTTGATCTTTGACTTCACCTAGAAGACTCCGTGTTTCTGTAGTCTGGGACAGGAAGGACTCGAAGTCTTAGGGTGTGTTCCCTGGCACCGCTGGGTTCTTAAAAACCCAGTACTTAATTTCTGCACTTAGATTGCCTGTTTCTGCTTCCCTCTACCCTCTTTCTGTACTTCACTTGCTTCTTTCTGTACCTCACATGCCTCTATCTGAACCTCTTATGTATATTCCTGCACTTCTTTTTACTTTTTCTGTACCTCACTTACCTTTCTGCACTTCTCTTGCTTTTTCTGCACCTCTCTTGTTTCTTTCTGCAACACTGTTTTCTCTTTCATCACTTCTCTTGCTTCTTTCTACACAGCTCTTGCATCTTTCAGTATTTCTCTTGCCTCATTCTGTACTTCTCTTGCCCATTTCTGCAACCGTCTTGCCTCTTTCTGTACCACTGTTGCTTCTTTCTGCACTTTTCTTTCTTCTTTCTGTACCTCTCTTGCATCTTTCTGCATCCCTCTTGCCTCTTTCTGTATCCTTCTTCCTTCTTTGTGCACCTCTCTTATCTTTTTGTGCACCTCTCTTGTTTCTTTCTGCACCTGACTTGCCTCTATCTGACCTCTTGTGTTTGTTTCTACACTTCTCTTGACTCTTTCTGTGCCTCACTTGCCTCTTTCTGCTCTTCTCTTGCCTGTTTCTGCACTTATCTTGCTTCTTTTTGCACCTCTATTGAATCTTTCTGTACCCCTCTTGCCTCTTTTTGTATCCTTCGTCCTTCTTTGTGCACCTCTCTTGCCTCATTCTACACCTCTCATTCCTCTTTCTGCAGCTCTCTTGCCTCTTTATGCATCTCTTTTGCTTCTTTCTGTATGTCTGTTGCCTCATTCTGCACCCTTCTTGCCTTTTTCTGCACATCTGTTGATTCTTTCTGCACTGCTATTGCTTCTATCTGCACCTCTCTTGCAGATTTCTTCACCTCTGTGATCCTGATGGCTTTCTGGCTCAATTTGTCAAATCCTTTTTATATGTTTTATTCAATTATTTTTTACTTATTGCCAACACAATGCTGGAGGGAGATCCTACACTGGTTTCATTCCATTTGGGAAATATTGGCTAAAGATGGCAAAGATTCGAACTTTTTTAAACGTCGATTATAAAATATGCTCATAATTAGTATAGCCAACAGTTTCACCCTAATAGCATTAAAGTTGATCCACTCAAGGCAGAACGGTTTTATTGCCGGTCGGCAATTACATTCAAAAGCACATTATTTAGCCAAAGCACTCTTATGTTTTTTCATCAATTGTACATCAGCTATAGTGCTTTCTTGCATTGCATGCCGAAAAAGCATTTGACATTGTGGTCTGGGAAACATTGTTTTTGTATATTATCTAGATTTGTGGTCCCTTCCTAGATCACAGGGTTGATATATCGGATGTAATACAATGCTGAAGCTATTATCTTCGTAAATGCGTCAGAGGTAGAAAAATTGCAAGCTCTTTGGGGAACCAGCCAGGGATGTCCCTTATAGCGGATTCTTTTTGCTTTCTTTATTGAACCATTAGGAAATTGTGACCAGGGAGAACAGTGACATCCGCCCTCCACTGGCACAGATGGGGAATATAAAACAATGTGATGCTGATATTCTGTTAATTCTCGATATTCATAGAGGCTCACAGGAGAAAGCTTTTGAGATCTTTGCACAGTTCTAGAAATTGGGTTAGGCTAGAAAATCAACAGGAAGAAAACTGATATCATTTTATATGTGTGCAATTTGGATATATTTTATCTAGACATAGTCTTCGGTGCAAATGTGCAACCAGAAAGGTATTTGGGCACTAGATACTGTTCACAGATCGATGATTTATTCACACAATGGAACTCAACTCCTTAAACCATCCTAAGGAGGGTTGCCTTGATTAAACTGTCAATTCTCTGATTGTTTAATTATCTTTTTTTATTCATCCTGTGTGTTTTACTGACATCATTTTTTTAAAGTGAAGCCTATGTTTACATCATTTATCTGGCAAAATAATTGCTACAGTTGGACTGAGCACCTTATATGAAGTGCTGGAAAAAGTTGGTTTGGCGCTTCCCAACCTTAAGGATTACTATGTTGCCTCTTTTGCTTAGAATATGTCCAGGTTGCAATATATAACTCTGCAATGGTATTTTAAAGAATTATTTTATGCAGCTGATCTTTAAAGAATATGATTTATGTGATGTGTTAAAATCATCACAGTCAAATAAAAAGTCAGCTACAAAAGTGGTTCTTTTGGAGACACACCATTCCCCATATAAATGCGCTTACACCTTTGTTGGAACTATTTGCAGTTCTGAAACTAATATGGCACCCAATATTGTGCAAAAATGGGTGAAAGTGGGGTTAAAAAAGCTAGCAGACTTCGATGTGGTGAGAGGTGGCTATGCATATCTGATGTCTGCAAATTAGATCAAGGTGACTTCTAAGCTCTTCTAGAATTTTAAATAAACTATTCAGTAATGTAAATTCTGGCCATATCAGCAGTGGTCAAAAAGTGGTTACTGCGTTAGTGAAAGCTCCCAACCATAAGCGCCAAGGGAATAGAAATGATTGTTTGCCTCCTTGAAGGTCCTGGATATTAGTCAAAAAGCAATTTAAAAGTGGAGAAAACATGAAGAGTTGGAACTAACAAAAAAGATGTGGGATGAAGTCAATAATTTATATTTTAGTATTTTAGGAGAAGCCAATTGGCGCTGAATGGTATTTTTACTAAGTGGTTGTTATATAGAACTCAGGGGCATATTAGCAAGAACCTTGTTAAAATTATCACCGTTTTAGCAGCAGGAAACTGCCGCTAAAATGGTGATAATGGGCTTGCTAATATGCATTATAGAATTCCTAGAATGTCCTGCACATCTAACCTGGGCTTCTATTGGAATTCTATAACGCATATTAGCAAGCCCATTATTGCCTTTTTAGCGGCAGTTTCCTGCCGCTAAAACAGCGATAATTTTAACGAGGTTCTTGCTAATATGCCCCCCAGTTCCTTGTAGAAGTCAACCCTAGCTGGTCAAGTCATTGCTTTCGATGTGACCTCATGGGTTGTTGCAAATTGGTTGCATGTAATCGTTTGGTGTCTCCTTATACATGAATTCTGGAAAGAAATGTTCCTATACCGCCAGATCAACGCTGTCACCTCTTCCTGCTACCACACCCTCGGCCTACTCCGAAAAACCATGAACTGGATCCTCCTCGAGCATAGGAATTCTGTCACCCACACCCCCATCACCAGCAGACAGGACTATGGCAATGCACTCTATGTCAGGATCAACAAGAACCTTATCAGCAAACTCCAGAATGTCCAGAACACTGCCACCAGACTTGTCCTCAACCTACCACGCCATTGCCACATCAGCCAACACCAACGGACACTACACCGGCTCCCCATTGAAAAGAGAATCACTTTCAAGCTTCTCACCCATGCCCACAAGGACCTCTACAACACCAGACTTGCCTACATGGACCACTGCCTCTCGTTTACCGCACCCCAAAGATCCCTCCACTACGCCCAGCTCTCCATTGCAACTTCCCCAGGCATCAAGAAGAACACAGCAGGAGGATGTTCCTTCTCCCTCCTCATGGCCAAGGTATGGAACTCCCTCCCTCTCCACCTCCGACAGAGACTAACACTTTACAACTCCTTGAAAGACCTGAAGACCTGGATCTTGGACGAAACACTGTGAACTTCCAGGAGCTGCGTGCACCCCCCCCCCCCCCCTTCAGCACCTTGAGACCCTTTGGGTGAGTAGTTGCGCTCTACCAATCCATGATTGATGTATTGAGTACCTGGAGAAGTATTGGTAGGTTAAACTAGCTCCCACCAACTGGTGGAAAGTTCTGGGATTCGATCCAGCTTCTGTTTGTTAAATTATTATATGTGGCAATGGCAGTGACTAGATCCTTATTTCTCCAAAAGTAGCAGACACAGTTTATCTCCACAATAGAGGAAAGGATGCAAAAAATGAAGCATGTAAGAAAAAAAGAACGGTTATATGCAATGCCAAATGTTAGTCAAAAAGCAATTTAAAAGTGGAGAAAATATGAAGAGTTGGAACTAACAAAAAAGATGTGGGATGAAGTCAATAATTTATATTTTAGTGTTTTAGGAGAAGCCAATTGGCGCTGAATGCTATTTTTACTAAGTGGTTGTTATATAGAACTCAGGGGCATATTACCAAGAACCTTGTTAAAATTATCACTGTTTTAGCAGCAGGAAACTGCTGCTAAAACGGTGATAATGGGCTTGCTAATATGCATTATAGAATTCCTAGAATGTCCTGCACATCTAACCTGGGCTTCTATTGGAATTCTATAACGCATATTAGCAAGCCCATTATTGCTTTTTTAGCGGCAGTTTCCTGCCGCTAAAACAGCGATAATTTTAACGAGGTTCTTGCTAATATGCCCCCCAGTTTGTTGCAGAAGTCAACCCTAGCTGGTCAAGTCATTGCTTTCGATGTGCCTCATGGGTTGTTGCAAATTGGTTGCATGTAATCGTTTGGTGTCTCCTTATACATGAATTCTGGAAAGAAATGTTCCTATACCGCCAGATCAACGCTGTCACGTCTTCCTGCTACCACGCCCTCGGCCTACTCCGAAAAACCATGAACTGGATCCTCCTCGAGCATAGGAATTCTGTCACCCACACCCCCATCACCAGCAGACAGGACTATGGCAATGCACTCTATGTCAGGATCAACAAGAACCTTATCAGCAAACTCCAGAATGTCCAGAACACTGCCGCCAGAATTGTCCTCAACCTACCATGCCATTGCCACATCAGCCAACACCAACGGACACTACACCGGCTCCCCATTGAAAAGAGAATCACTTTCAAGCTTCTCACCCATGCCCACAAGGACCTCTACAACACCAGACTTGCCTACATGGACCACTGCCTCTCGTTTACCGCACCCCAAAGATCCCTCCACTACGCCCAGCTCTCCATTGCAACTTCCCCAGGCATCAAGAAGAACACAGCAGGAGGATGTTCCTTCTCCCTCCTCATGGCCAAGGTATGGAACTCCCTCCCTCTCCACCTCCGACAGAGACTAAGACTTTACAACTCCTTGAAAGACCTGAAGACCTGGATCTTGGACGAAACACTGTGAACTTCCAGGAGCTGCGTACACCCTTCCCCCCCCCAGCACCTTGAGACCCTTTGGGTGAGTAGTTGCGCTCTACCAATCTATGATTGATTGATTGAGTACCTGGAGAAGTATTGGTAGGTTAAACTAGCTCCCACCAACTGGTGGAAAGTTCTGGGATTCGATCCAGCTTCTGTTTGTTAAATTATTATATGTGGCAATGGCAGTGACTAGATCCTTATTTCTCCAAAAGTAGCGGACACAGTTTATCTCCACAATAGAGGAAAGGATGCAAAAAATGAAGCATGTAAGAAAAAACAGAACGGTTATATGCAATGCCAAATGTTAGTCAAAAAGCAATTTAAAAGTGGAGAAAATATGAAGAGTTGGAACTAACAAAAAAGATGTGGGATGAAGTCAATAATTTATATTTTAGTGTGTTAGGAGGAGCCAATTGGCGCTGAATGCTATTTTTACTAAGTGGTTGTTATATAGAACTCAGGGGCATATTAGCAAGAACCTTGTTAAATTATCACCGTTTTAGCAGCAGGAAACTGCCGCTAAAATGGTGATAATGGGCTTGCTAATATGCATTATAGAATTCCTAGAATGTCCTGCACATCTAACCTGGGCTTCTATTGGAATTCTATAACGCATATTAGCAAGCCCAATATTGCCTTTTTAGCGGCAGTTTCCTGCCGCTAAAACAGCGATAATTTTAACGAGGTTCTTGCTAATATGCCCCCCAGTTTCTTGCAGAAGTCAACCCTAGCTGGTCAAGTCATTGCTTTCTATGTGCCTCATGGGTTGTTGCAAATTGGTTGCATGTAATCGTTTGGTGTCTCCTTATACATGAATTCTGGAAAGAAATGTTCCTATACCGCCAGATCAACGCTGTCACCTCTTCCTGCTACCACACCCCCGGCCTACTCCGAAAAACCATGAACTGGATCCTCCTCGAGCATAGGAATTCTGTCACCCACACCCCCATCACCAGCAGACAGGACTATGGCAATGCACTCTATGTCAGGATCAACAAGAACCTTATCAGCAAACTCCAGAATGTCCAGAACACTACCGCCAGACTTGTCCTCAACCTACCACGCCATTGCCACATCAGCCAACACCAACGGACACTACACCGGCTCCCCATTGAAAAGAGAATCACTTTCAAGCTTCTCACCCATGCCCACAAGGACCTCTACAACACCAGACTTGCCTACATGGACCACTGCCTCTCGTTTACCGCACCCCAAAGATCCCTCCACTACGCCCAGCTCTCCATTGCAACTGCCCCAGGCATCAAGAAGAACAGAGCAGGAGGATGTTCCTTCTCCCTCCTCATGGCCAAGGTATGGAACTCCCTCCCTCTCCACCTCCGACAGAGACTAACACTTTACAACTCCTTGACAGACCTGAAGACCTGGATCTTGGACGAAACACTGTGAACTTCCAGGAGCTTCGTGCACCCTTCCCCCCCCTCAGCACCTTGAGACCCTTTGGGTGAGTAGTTGCGCTCTACCAATCCATGATTGATTGATTGAGTACCTGGAGAGGTATTGTAGGTTAAACTAGCTCCCACCAACTGGTCAAAAGTTCTGGGTTTCGATCCAGCTTCTGTTTGTTAAATTATTATATGTGGCAATGGCAGTGACTAAATCCTTATTTTTCCAAAAGTAGCGGACACAGTTTATCTCCACAATAGAGGAAAGGATGCAAAAAATGAAGCATGTAAGAAAAAAGAACGGTTATATGCAATGCCAAATGTTAGGATTAGGAAATTCAACAAACCTTGGAGGAAGTCTATGGAAGAAGCCTTGGGGTAGGTCTGAAAGCTTGGATAACAACTTTTTGCATTTTTGCGCGTTAAGTACTCTATGCACTTTTGATTGGCTTAAACTAGAAAGGAAGCTGTATAGATTAGTCCTTTTTATCTACCATATTCAGAATCTTTCAATGCAGTTTTTTTTGTTTCTGGATTAATTATGTGATGAAATATGTTTCATATGTGAATTTATTGCTGTTGTATGAATATCATGAATTGATGTATTTGATTGCAATTTTTGTAACTCAATAAAAAAAATGGAAGGAAAACCAGAGGATCAAAATGCCTGTATTAAGTGGAATAAGAGCCAGGTGTACAAAGCATGTTTCCGGTCGAAAATGGCCAAATTTGCAGAATTAGGCAGCATGCTACCAGAAAAAAAACCTATTCAAATGCACAAAAAATGCAAAATATGATTAGGTATTTTGTTACCGAATCACAATTTGCATTTATGATCCAGTATTTGGAAGGGGTTTGTTTTAGGCTTCTCTTCGAAATACTGAATATGTATGGTATGTATTACTGTTGTGCAACAGAATTCTGGTAGCAAAACAGTAACACTTTACTAACCTATTAAAAGTGGTGGTAACTTATTCATAGGTAGTATGGGGTCTTCCCATTTCTGAATACTGGCAAAATATTTTTACGAGCAGGCAGTGGTTCCACAGACCACAGCATACTCTTAAAAAATTAAACTTTAAAGTTTCATTATTTTTTATTTTTAACCACATCCTGTTTTTCTTTAATAAAAACAGGATGCATTTTAGAAAACAATATTGCTTTATTAAAAACACATCTCAGACATGGTGGTCTGCTGCCCTCAGCAAGCCACCATCCCTGTGATGGCTGGGCTTCCTAATGATTCACAAATGGCGATCTAACTCATTAAGTATTTCACACATTTGGAATACCTATTCCTAATTGTGATTCAGAGATAATTGCAATTAGTAAATTGGTATTCCTAATGTTTGTACATCTGCCCCAGAGTTACTGTGGGCACAATTATAGTTACATGAGATATCTATGAAGGGTGGCTTTTAGCGGCTTTGCTAGTTTAAATTGACACAATGACATTTTCACCTAACTATGACATTCCCTTAGCCTTTGTTATTTTCAGTAAATATATATACACACGTGTGTGTGTGTATACATATATTCAACATATTCAGCATAGTTTAGCCAGCCATGTGCTATGATTAAAAACAACTGTTATTGTTACAAATTCAAAGGAAAAAGCCACTGAAATTCAACAGTTCAGGTTAGCTCGGTAAACCAGACCTCACACACTAAATTCAATTAGATACATTGTATTATTTACTGTTTTATTATGTGTTGTTAATTAAGGACACTGTACTGTTATATGTTGTCACTAATTATTATAAATGTTTGGAGGTCATAAACATTGCATTTCATCTGATCGGTCTTCAGCTATATGAATCAAGAACTGAACTAATGAATTAAAGGCCCAAGGTCATAAACATTGCATTTCATCTGATCAATCTTCAGCTATATGACTCAAGAACTGAACTAATTAATTAAAGGCCAGACCATTATGCCGAATATCCAGGCTCTGTGAACAAACCTCAGTGGCCAGGTCATACTCAGTACTCCATGGGTGCCCAATCTATGAAGTTTTCGGCATTAGCTAAACTCTGCAGCAGAACCAGCTCTGCATCTAAGGCTTCATGAGTGATCAAGCCCAAAATCACACAGTGGTAGTTGACTACGGTAGGCCCGGCTCAAACCCTGAAGAGACCAATCCCAGTGGTCACTGCTTTGGCCATGCAGAGCAGGCGCCTAGACAATTGTTCTGGCTATAGCCAGGCCTTGGGCACAACACTCCATAGGTGCCCAAGCACAGCTGAGCTCAGTCTTTATCTGTGCACATTGGGAAGTACACCTATCTACAGACATGTAATCCTTCCTGGGCTTCACCATTTCACAAGCACAGTTAGGGCACACCCAATGTTTTTTTAATGGTTTCAAGATTTGTGGAGCCTGCACAGGATTTATTGATCCAGAAGCTCCTGGAGAATCTGTAGATTACAACGGGAGGGTCAAGAATCCACCAATATGTCCAAAGACCCATACATTCATCTACACAATTTACTTTTTGTCCCTTCGAGGTCCCCATATGGGCTTGGGGTATGCTCCCTCTATTCCCTTATGACCTATTTTTTATTTCCTCACATGTTGCTCAATGCACAGGCCATGTTAGATAATCTGCTAATCCATATCAGATGGGTGGAACAATATCCTGTGTGCATTAGCAGTTTGGCAATGGATTCATTGGTTCTCTATTGACTCTTAAATCCACAGAGAATCCACTAAATAATTGTCAAAATATCTATATATCTCAACCCTTTAAAGCCCAAACAATAAATTTGTGTAACACTGAACAGAATACAGTTACTCAAAAGTGTATTCTTGCAAGTTCCTGCCCTCCTGCAGTAAGGGGTGAAGTCATTACAAATATTAAACAACACCATCAACTTACTACTAGAAAATTATTGGGAAAACATTAAAGGTTTATAAAAATGTCATAAAATTAGACACAATATATTAAAGTTAAATAATAATGTAATTGATTACAAATTTTCGTTTTAAAATTTGAATAATATGAATGCATTGATTTTAAATTGAAAATTGGGTTTCTGATGTTTAATTAATGAAAAGTTCTAACCAAATAAAAGAAAATATTTTGATATGTATTTAAAGTAATTGCATATGATGTACTGAATTAATAGTAATTTAAGGAGGTTTCATTAAATTTAAAATAAAAAATTGTAATATATTGTTTTAAAATGAATCAATAATTATATTTTAATTTTAGACTTTTTAATTGTTAAATTAATGCAATTCTATGTTTAATACATTTAAAGAATGTAATCCATTTTAACATCAGTTACTAAGGTGTTTTATATAAGTAGCTACCTCTATTATTTTTTATGGGAAGTTGTTGCAATACCAGCGGTTGTCCAGGTGTTGCTGGACTTACTTTAGTTCTAATCTGGAGTACATGTTTGAGTTCTTTTTGGCTGTAGTAACTACAGAAGAGCAGTTTGTGACTAGCAAAGGCCTCACTCTTTTGTGATGGGTGCATGTCCTTCCATAAACCCCTGCCTAACCTGTCTTTAAATTTGTCTTCCTCCTTCCTTACGAAAGTATTCCCTATTTTCCTTCCACTGTACATTTACTAAGATGCACACTTGCATGTGCAGAAAGTTCTGCAGTCAGGCCAGAAATGTCCACATATAAAGACAGATGGAGCCGTAGACTTCCACATGTAGATGTATGAAAAGCATTTTGTAGTACATTTAGGGGCCAACTCCGATCTTGCTCGAATGGGTTCCAAACGCGATCCAGCAGGAAAAAGTACGAGCTGTACGCGTGTTTTCTGACCGACTAATACAGGGAGCAAGTACGATGCGAGAAAAGCAAAATCACCGGCCGAATCGTTTTCGGATGTGAACCACTCCATACGTCTTGTCCTTAAGCAAACCGTACCGTGCAATGGAGGCGATTTCTGACCGAGCCATGACCGATGCACTATTCGGACAGCCGGATAGGGTCGGAGCCTCCGACACGTAACTCTCCGGGAAGCGGATATTGGGGGTCCGCACAGGACCCCCCTTCACCTGTAGTAGTACGAGTTGATCACAGGGGGGACCCAAGGGTCCCCCCTACACATGCATGTACGGTGCGGGTGGCACAGATGCGTCCCCAGTACAGGGGGCGCTCTTGTGCACAACATACCTTTTTCGTCAATGGAAGCCTATGTTCGCATCGTACAACAGGCTCCCATTGACTTCAATGGGGCTCCGAGTGACCCTTGTCCGTCAGCGCTTGTTCGTACTTGGGCGCTCGGAGCCCCAAAACATGAGTTGGTCTGAAAGCCCTCTGGATCCGAGTCGGACGGAGCCTTCTCCCAGCGAGATCGGAATCAGCTCCTAAGTATTAATTTTGTAGTACAACATATCGCAATACAAAACGCAGTTTGTGAACATGCCCCCTAATGTTATGCAAAATTTGGTATAAATCCAAACAGTATATATTGCTCTATCAGAGAACAAACTTTTCAATAGGAGTTAAATTACCTTCAATTTGTGGGGCTCTGCTTTATAGTCTCAATGCCCCATGCATAAACCGTTGACATGCAGAAACATAGCCACCCATTTTTTACAGAAAGTTAGTACATAGTTGGTAATTGGTGGCACAGTTATAGGCAAGTGCAAAAACAACAATTGATGGACAGAATGCAGAACAATGTCATACATTCACCCCAGTACAGAGATCTGGGCCTAAATCCATCGTTTTTTTGTACTCCACGCCACCCCAGGTCAGACATGGCCATTATGCAAATCAGCCTTGACCCTGTGCCTCATGGGAACAGTCCAGCCCCAACTGCCAAGCCATGTCTTTCCTGGACCGGAATCAAGCACCAAAGGACCGGTTTCTGGCTATCAGCCTTCATCAGCCTGGATAGCTTGACTCCAGTGGTGTGGAGAGCATGGGACTCATGTCTGAGCATACCCATCCCACTCGGGGTGACAAATGCAAAAACAACAATTGATGGACAGAATGCAGAACAATGTCATACATTCACCCCAGTACAGAGATCTGGGCCTAAATCCATTGTTTTTTTGCACTCCACACCACCCCAGGTCAGACATGGCCATTATGCAAATCAGCCTTGACCCTGTGCCTCATGGGAACAGTCCAGTCCGAACTGCCAAGCCATATCTTTCCTGGACCGGAATCAAGCACCCAATGACCTGTTTCTGGCTATCAGCCTTCATCAGCCTGGATAGCTTGACTCCAGTGGTGTGGAGAGCATGGGACTCACGTCTGAGCATACCCATCCCACTCGGGGTGACAAATGCAAAAACAACAATTGATGGACAGAATGTAGAACAATGTCATACATTCACCCCAGTACAGAGATCTGGGCCTAAATCCATCGTTTTTTTGCACTCCACACCACCCCAGGTCAGACATGGCCATTATGCAAATCAGCCTTGACCCTGTGCATCATGGGAACAGTCCAGCCCGAACTGCCAAGCCATGTCTTTCCTGGACCGGAATCAAGCACCCAAGGACCGGTTTCTGGCTATCAGCCTTCATCAGCCTGGATAGCTTGACTCCAGTGGTGTGGAGAGCATGGGACTCACGTCTGAGCATACCCATCCCACTCGGGGATGGACATGTTATAGGCAAGGCAATAATTGCCTTTTCAGAAGAAAATCTAATCTAATCAGAACTACAGTATTACTTTAGTCGACTGTCATACAAATGCAGCCACCTAAATAAAATACAAATAGTGTTCACCAGCCATCACATTGTTGTCTCTTCTTCATGCTGTGTTAAAAGTAAATGCTGTCTATAAAATACAAATATATGCAATGGAAAATAATGATCACGAGATGTTACGTGAAGCTTTTAGGATTTTTTTTATCAAAGCCCTGTCACAAACAACTGCTATTGATATCTCTGTTTTAAAGTCTTCTCAGGAAAAGCGTGTGTAAAAAAACACTTCTAAAGTTACGGTCTAGGAAAATATGTTCAAAGTTAGCTGTCTCTTTTGAATTCAACTAATTCATCTTAGAAACAGAATCACAAAACAGCTTTCTCTCATGAATATAACACATTTTCGAAAACGCAATTAGATGTGAACATATTGTACGTGAGGTTCAGAAAGCGGATGACAGGCACAAATGCTGTCAGTCTCAATGGAAACACAGGACGTTTAATCAATGGAGTTGTGAATAGTGGTGTTTTGAAGTCGTTATGCAGTGCTCGGTCTTTGAATAAATCCGTGCAGTAACGTTTTCCCTTGGTGGAAACAAAGGCACACAATTCACTACAATTGTATTGTAATTCCAAACGTCGTGATACATCTAGTGGTAATAGCATACAATTTGCAAGCACAAGAAACTCAATCCGTCTACGTTTTTTGCACAATAAATACGGACTTAAACATTCATCAATTATATTAGTATCCTCGGCAGCATCCACTCACTTACTTCACCTACAATAGAAACTTTGTATCAATCAATTTATATTCAAAATGTTCACATATATGTTAAATATTAATGTGGTGATCTCTGTGTACACGTTTTCCTATTATAAATCAGCACATTCATACCAGTGCATAAACTCTAATTATATTTTCCAGTCTTTCTATAAACACCACGTAATGAGGATTGATTCCTTACCTCCGCCAAATAAAGTTATCGGGCCTCATTTATGAGGCTGTGCGTCACTTTTACGCCGCCGGTGTGTCACTTTTTGTGACGCACCAGTGGCGTAAAAAAGGCACTTTGTTGTGCCATATTTACAAAGTGACGCATCTAGGTAGATGCGTCACATTGTAAACCCCTCTGCCACATTATACCTGCGCCAGGTATAATGTATGCAAGGGGGGCGTTTTGACGCAAGAAAGGGTCATGGATGTAACGCAGTGAAGATTTCACTGCGCCATTTCTTGGCCGCTAATGCGTCAAAATCTTACGCCTGCTTCATGGCAGGCGTAAGACTGACGTAGGCACTAACAACATGGGACCTGCCCATGTGAAAGTGCACATTGCTAGAGTTGCGTCACTTTTGTGACACACCCCAGCAATGCGTCACTTTTGCGCCTACAGATACGTCAGAAATACTGACGTATCTGTAACTCCTTGCGACATGATGCGTCATATTATAAATATGACACATCAATCTTGACGCAAGGAGTGTGCACTGAGAAGTGACGCATCGCTGCTTTCACGCAGCGATGCATCATTTCTCATAAATGAGGCCCATCCTGTTTAGCGGCCAAATTAGTAAAGTGATGCCGACTACATCGAACTTACCTTTCAAGACACCAGGGCTGATCTTATCATTAATATGTAAAACATAGCTAAGATAAAGAGTAGCAGGTTAGTGTTGTTCTTGTAGTGAGGATCAGAGATTGAGTGCATTTTCTTCTCTCTTAGTTCAAAACTATACTAATTTATAAAGGAGTTTTAAATGAGAATCCATAATATGAGTATTCAAATTAGTTTTTACTGTTTGATTAATTAAAATCATTACAATACCCCCCTAAAGTGGATAGAAAAGTTACTTGGGAGAAATCATTACAATCCCGTTTTAAAATGCACCTGATTTTAGCATAATACCATGGTTAAGGTACTTCAATACAAAGTGCTTATCATTAAAATTCATATATAAGGGTTCCTACTTTAACAGCGTTCTCCTGACATAAAACCTTAATTGCTCTTTGACTTTTTTCCGGTATGGTCCTTCCCCGTCACCTGGCTAAAAAGCACAAAAAGACAGGCTATCAATTAAGCAGCATAATACAGCACCAATAGGGGCTAAAATTTTAAACTCAGAATGTACAATTTCACAGTGTATGAACCCCTTAAGGAAAACGATGATATTAATAAGGCCCCGATGTTCAACTGTGATTTCCCGAGCTGTCTTTTTGTTTGAGACCTACAACCGGACGGGGTCTTTTTATGTGTTAACATTCTGTCCGCTTATAAGGATTCAGCTATTGCATGGTTGCATAGATCCAGCTTATTGTGTGTGTTCTCCATCGGCTTGCCGTAAAAGACTGCTAACCATTGTCATGTATTTAACCCCCCGGCAAGCCAGGATGTTGGACGTGCCCTCCAGCCAGCATATTAACGCTTGCCTGCTTGAACGAATGTTCAAATCGTTAAAGATGAATTTTAAGTGCTGTCTCCTCTGGTCCAGAACTGCTGGACAGGCACATAATAAGTGGGTTAAAGATTCTTGTTTAAAGCCACATAGTCGACAGATCTCTGATTGAAAGGTCTTTTTCCACGATGGATACAGGTCCTTTGAGTTGTGCACACCCAATCGAAAGTTTATAAAGCTCTTTTTTAGCTGTGAGCTGAAATGGGTAGATAAATATGCTTGTGGCCTTAAAGATATGTAGGAATATTGACTGTCCACCCGTGCCGGCGCTTGATGATTGCCTTTTTGTCAGCCAGCAAAGATTTCTTTTTTGCTGCGATGTTTGCTACTTTGCCAAAGCTTGCTCTGTCTTCTCCCTTTTTCCCATGCTGTTTGTAGTTCCAACTCGGCCAGAGATGTCCTCAGAAAGCTTCCCCAGGAGTTCGATATTTCGAAATTCATTTGGTGCTTAATTTCGCCCCAGCATAATCTGTTCAAGGTGCCCGGGTTTGAAGAGCGGAATTTATGGCAAAGTTTAATAAAGCCGCTCATTCCCCGGAATTTCTGGTGCTGAAGGCAGAATTCCACTCTGACCTGGGAGGGGGAGGCAGACTTGGGCAGATCAAAAATGGCCTTAAAGTTCTTGGTCTGGAGCTCGTTCAGTAAGTGCGCTTCCTTGCCGCACCAGGGACCCAGGCCATAGGACAGGCTGGGCTGGATTTGGGTAGCCATAACTTTTAACAGGTGTGTGTAAACCGGGCAGTCGACTTTTTTACGTAATAATTTATAAGCATAGATTAGTGATTGAGCTTTTGCTTTTAGTGCTGATTTATGTTCTTTAAGAGATGCGCCCTGCCAATTGCTACGTCCAGATATTTGTATGAGCGCTGCTCCTCCACAGTTGCCGCTTTGGCCGTCCATTTAAACTTGGTTTTTTTGGGATCCACTAAGCGAACCATTTTGTTTTTTTCTTTGTTTAGCTCCAGTTGTTCCTGATCCAAATAAGCTGATAAATTGTTTATCGATCTCTGTAAGCCAATAGGAAATTGGCTCAACAAAACAATATTGTCTGCATATTGTAGGATGTCAACTGACTCGTTGGCCATGTTCGGTGGGTGGGAATCGGGTTTTTCAAAGTATGGTGCAATGTCTGATAGGAACAAGTTAAATAGGCTGGGAGCTAAGACGCAGCCTTGTTTCAAGCCTCGTTGCGTATGGATGCTTGGGGTTGTGCTGAACCCATTGCCCAGCTTAACTCTTGCCCAGGTATCCGTGTGCAGGGAAATTATGGCGTTGAGCATTGCATTTGGCAAGCCCCATACGGTAAATTTCTTCCAGAGATGACTCCTGCTTACTCTGTCAAAGGCAGATTTGATGTCCACAAAACAAGCAAATAGCCGAGATTTCCTTTTTTGCGCTTTTTCGATTAGGAGTGCTAGAATGGCGAGGTTGGTTGTGGTGCCCATCCCTTGCCTGAAACCCGTCTGGAACTTGGGGATTATGTTTTTCTTTCCATCCAGTCTTGCAGCTGGACTAACAGGCAAGAAGCGTAAACTTAACTTCTACGTCAATCAATGAGATCAGTCTATAATTTCCCGGCCTACGGTGGTCTCCCTTTTTAAATATGGGGTGGATGATGTTCCCCTTACAGGAAGCTGGGATGTTGGTCTGAGTGTAGATCTCATTGAAGAGGGGAGTGAGATGGGAGGACCAAAACTCTGGGTCGTTCTTGAAGACAGCGTTAGGAAGGCCATTTGGACCTGCCGGTCCCTCGGTCTTAAGTTTTAATATAAGACCTCTCAGTTCCTTCGTATTAGTCAGGCTATCCTGCTCGATGCTAAATGACTCTGATCATGATAATCTGCCTTCCGCGAGTTCCGGGGCGGGAGATAATTGTATTTCTTCCTGTTCGAGATGCCGCCCACAGGGCCTTCCTGTGAGACCTGTTACTGTGTTGCTATACAGAGATTGGACGTGGTAAATCCACGTGTCTTTTCCGATTCCCGCTTCTTGTTGTAAAGTTGGGCCAGTTGACAGTTTGTTTATTATACCCCAAAATTCACTACTGTTGTGCTTTTTGCTTGCGGACAATAATTGTAGCCAAATGGACCCTTCGTGCGCTATTTTTCGCGCTCCTCAGGTTCCTCCTGTAGTTGCCCCTCAGTTCGCACAGCTTCACTTTTTCTATTTTACGACCCATTTTTGCTGCTTGTAATTGAAGACTCACCTCTCTTGTGATCTCTTTTTTTTGTTTACTTAGGTTTTGGTTGAACTAGGGATCGCTTTTGGTCACCATTCTTGAAGTACGTCCCAGAGTGGCGGGGAATTTTTGGACTAATAGCTGGGCCAGGTGTTCCCAAGCTTTAACGCGATCGTTTTCTGCTTGTGGGCCCTGTTTGCCCAAGAAGTCCCTGGCGGTCTCCTGAATGGATTGAGGTGCCACTCCCCGCCATTTTAACTTTCGAAGATTGAATTTTTCAGGGGGTTGCATAATAGACTTCATTTTTTGTGAAGGTTTTTCTTTGGTGTTTATTGTTAGAACGAGCGGAAGGTGGTCGCTTTCGACTCGTGGAGTGATTTTAAATGTGTTGATTTGTGGGAGCAGGCTTTTACTGATGATGGTAAAGTCTATCGTTGAGAAGACTTTTCAGCTTAGATATGTAGCAGCAGCTGGAGTATCCCCCGGAGTATTGCCGCTCAGGATTGTCAGATCGAGAGATTCTAATTGATTCACTAATGCTCTCGCACCCTGAGTATCTTTCCCTTTACTTCCGGGTGGAGTACTGGCTATAAAATTGCAATTGAAGTCGCCTGAGATAACTATTTGGCAGTGCTTGTGACTTCTCGGCATTAATTTTATTAATTTCGTTAGGATTATATGTTTTCCTTTCTGCTTTTTTCATTCCGGATGAACATAGACGTTAATTAATAGAAGTTGCCACTTTAATTTGTCAGACGAATATTTACCACTTAGTTTGGTCGCTTGGATCCAGTTAGCCCCCGTGTCCAGTTCTTCTGTTGACCAATCCCGTTTTTGTGTAACAAATGCTGATAGGCCCCCTCTTGGGTGCCCGGAACTAGAGAGTCTTTCTGCCAGGCAATGATGTTCTATGAATCCTGGAATTGAGATTGGAACCAGGCTCCAATTTCCTGGAGCAGGATTATATCTTGTTGGATGAAGAATGATATAGTTTCATGGTCTTGCCCCATGTCTTTAAATCCATGGACATTCCATGAGCAGAACGTGATGTTGGCTGGACATGCGTCTTCCACTTTCAGGGCAGTCCTCCTTGCTGCTGGTGTGCTTTTCTTGTCTTCATTAGGGATGCTTATTATTTAGTGTTTTTGGCACCCAAGACCAGTCCCTGGTTTCCTGTGAACTGCCCTCCATGTTTCCGGGGCTTTCTCTTATGTTGTGCCTGTTCTCATTTGAGAGTATTGCTGGTAAGTTGGAACGTTAACCGCGTACACATGTGATATGGCTTTTCCCCGGGGTGTCCGTTTCTTGTGGGTTTTTCAGGAGGGCATGCGGGTACCTTGGGCATTTGTGAACCTTCAACGCAATTCCCCAGGCTCCGAACCTTGCGCTCATTGAACAAATTTTGTCCACCAGGTCCTTAGAGGACCAAGTTGTCAGTGTCTCTTCAGTTCCCTTCCTTGTTGTTTCTTTGAATTCTACCGATATTAAGTCTTGAGAGCGAATTCCTTTTAATTCTGGGATTTCATTGAAGAGCCTCAACAAGTTCTCTCTATTTAGGGTGTCCTGTCTTCCTTTGGTTGGATATTCGGGGACAAATGACAATTTCAGTTCAAACTCCTCTGACTGATTTAGGTCATTGTGCTGGGAGGGTGCAATTTCCTTTCTTCGGCTTCTGAAGTTATTGTTGGCATGGTATCCTTTTTACGTCGGGGTTCACACTCCGTGGGGGCGGTGATTGCCTCCTCTGTAATCCGTTCCGGTGGTTCCCGGAGGATTAGTTGCTCCTTTCCCTGTTTACACCGGCACTTGGTCTGAGTGATGGAACTTACAAAGACAGGTTTTTCCAGTTATTGTAACGGCAATTTGTTTGGTGAGGTATTGGGCCTTGGGTGTTGCTAGTGTCTGAAACATCTTGACTAGGGAGGATTTCTGCTTTTCTGGTTCTAACACCTTTTTCCTCTCTTCGTGTTGGAAATCCAGCAATTGTGTGCTCGGACCTCTATTACTCCCCGGGTTCTCTTTTGCCTAACATGGGCGATGTTTTTTCTTACCCCTCTCCTATATTGGAAGCTTTGTTTCCCTCTTGTTGTTGCACTTCCTGGAGGGATTTATGGGCTGCTTTGGCCTCCAGGGAGGCTCCTCCGTCCATATGTGAGGATTGGGATGGTTTTTATAGTGTAAGGGTTTGGGTTGTGCACCATTGCTTTTGTTTGGGGGACTGAGTAACTTGATTTTGGTCTACAGCAGAAAGTGCCGCCCCACGCGGGGGGCAGAAGTTTTTTTTTCCATTACTGGTTTTACTATAAATAACGGGATGATTTTTTCCGAAGCTGGACTTGGCTTTTGTTGTTTTTGAGCCGTGCCTTCCTTGCGCACTTTCTTTCCCATTTTGTGGGTTTAGCGACCACCGCTACTGGTTTAAAGAAGTTCTGTGGAGCGTCTAATTGGGGGTCTATTGAGTCAAGTTGAACCTGGAGCTCCGCTTTCTCTGAATCATCGTTGGCGTCGCTGATTTCTGCTGTTATTAATTTGGCGCATTTAGTTTTTTCCTCTGATTCCGCACTATTTTTGGGGTCATTGTGTTGAATGCTTTTACGCGATTGTTTTACTGCCCCTAGGACATCCTTTAAAATTTCGGGAAGGGTTGCCAGTTTCTCTATTATGGTACCGCAGCAGCAGATGGATAGTATTTGTTGTTGTCTCTTAACTGATCCATTTTTTCCCTGTTTGTTAATAGGGATGTTAAAAAAATCTATTTTGGTGTTTACGCCTGAGATGTGGCTGGCGATGAGATTTACTAGGTCAATTTGAACATCCGTTTTGTCCAACTGGAAGTTCAAAACCCTTACAGCTTGTTCAAGAGTATGAATCAGAGTTTGGGCCCATTGAGTATTAGGGTGATCTTTGTTGTGCTGCGCCAAGACCTCTGACCGGAGGTCTGTCCCGCTGACAGATGAAATAGTTATTGGAGATGAGAGATTTAATTGCATGACTCTTATAGAGCTGTGACCGTCCACCTCTAGTACTGGGAGCTTAGGATATTGTTTGCCCTGTAAGTTTAAAGGTATAGATGCAACCATTTTGGATCTGCTCTGTCGTGATCTTTTTCTTGATACTGATTGTGGGTTCATTCCTTGGCGTTCCTTGTCCTGACAGTTGGATTCCAAAATTTCTAGGATTTCCACCAAGTTTGAGTCGTTTATGTTTGAAAATGATTTGCCGCGGACTTCTTCCTTAGGGGCGTCGTTTGCTGCGGATT